>NC_045763.1:40987857-42257857 GCF_008692025.1 Phocoena sinus
GATTTTATGGCATTGCATTAATGCTAATAGACTTAAAATATAAAACTTAAATGAGAACAAAACAACTACAAGGACCATATTACATCTCCTAAATTAATCTTTTTTTCAATGTCAATTCTTAATGCTGTCCAGATTGCAGTAAAACTGATAGAGTGAAAGACCAATATGATAATAACATATTCATATTGAATATGAATATGAATATTGAATATGTGAAAGACCAATATGAATATAACATATTCTGAGAGCACGCATATCAGGAGCTTATAATCATTAACTCTGCAATCTCTCTCTTAGGAACTGATTCTAAAAAATAATTTAATAAATGTAAATCTATATAATAGTATCTACTTTAGAAAAACAATATATAGGCAGTCTAAATGACCAGCAATAGGAATATGACACAGTAATTTGTGATATTGAAAATGGTAAAACATTCTCCAACTATGGTATAATGAACATTAGGATCAAACATGAGAAACTGCTTCGATATAATGTTAAATGAAAAGGACAGAATACAAATGGGTATATATATTTGATTGTTTCCATGGAAATAAACTAAAAAGGAAAATGTAATATTAAAAGTAAATGTTAGGTTTAGTGCAGGGATAATGGATTAATTCAGTTATTTAACAAACATTTATTGAGTACCTACTATATGTCAGGCACAGTTCTAGATGCTAGGGATACAGAAGTGAATTTTTTAAAGTTTTTTTTTTATATTTATTTATTTATTTGGCTGTGCAGGGTCTTAGTTGTGGCATGTCAGATCTTTAGTTGCCGAGTGTGGGATCTTTAGTTGCGGCATACAGGCTCTTAGATGCAGTATATGGGATCTAGTTCCCTGACTAGGGATCGAATCCAGGCCCCCTGCATTGGGAGCATGGAATCTTAACCACTGGGCCACGAGGGAAGGCCCAGAAATGAATTTTTTAAATGACAAAAATTGCTATTCTCATGGTGTTTACTTTCTAATAGAGGGAGAGGTCACTAATAAAATAAATAATACATTATAATTTGTTAGGTGGAAATAAGTGCTACATAGAAAAATAAAGCAGGGAAAGAGGATAGGTATATGGGGGGTGGGCAAGGGGATGTAATTTAATTTTAAGTATATGACTTATTTGTTTTACAAATTATTAATTCATGAATTTATAATTTTTCAAAAATATTATTTTGTAACAATAGAGTAAAGCACCATTATGTCAGGAAAAAAAATTAATTTCAAAATTTTAGACATTTTTTGACAAGAATAAGGCTAAAGATTATCATTATGTTAAGAATAGAGAATATAGATCTATTGCTTATTTGTACATAACTCTATCACTGCATTTAATTAAAAAGAATATTTTAACTGTTTGTTTACTTGCTGTCTATCTCATGGGCTTGTATCCCTTTCCTCCATTTTTGTAGCCAGACTTTTGAAAGAACTGTCCATAATTATGGTCTCCATTTCTTCACACTTTCTCTATCCCCCAACTCACACAGTCTGGCTTGAACTCTCACCACATCACTAAAAGTACACTCACCAAAGCCTCTAACAACCTCCATGTCACTACAGACATTGAGCATTTAAAACCTTAATTATCTTTGACCCCTCAGTAGCAGTTGGCAGTGTTAGCCACTCCTTGTTGTCTCCTCGGTTTCATGACACCACAGTTTCTTGGTTTTTTTCCTACTCTCTGGCCGGTCCCTCTCATCTTCTTTTGTGCTTCTCATCCTCTCCCTGACCTTTAAATGAGGATTTCTCAGAGCCCTGTCCTAATCGTCTCTTTTCACTACATATGACCTCCCTGGGGGATCACATCTGTTCCCAGTGTTCTGGTTATCATCTACAGGTTTATGACTTCTAAATCTGCACCTCCATATTCATGTCTTGAGTTGCTTATCAATATACCCTATTGCCTACTTGACATCTCTGCTTAGCTATCTCCCAGGCACTTCTAGCTAAATGATTCCAAGGCTAAGCTCATCATATCCCCTATCCAACCAAATCTGCCAAAATTGTCTCTTGTCCCATGGCCCCTATCTTCAGTAAATGGCACCACCATCCCTTCCGTTGCCTATTCCAGAAAACTTGGGAGTCATGCAGGACACCCCCCACCCCCACTTTATTTTACCCACCACAGCCTGTCAATCACAGACAAGTTTATTCAACCTCTGTTAACCCTCAAATCCATCCACTTGTTTTCATCACTACTGTTACCCTTCTAATCCATCATTGGCTTAAGTTATTGCAAAAAATCTCTAAACAACTGTCTTCCTCTCCAAGATATTCTCTATTCAGAAACAAGACTAATCTTTATAAAATGCCAATCATGTCCTGCTCTTGGTTAATCCCTTCAATTTATTTACATTGCCCTCAGAATCAAGTCCAACTCTTTATCTCGGTTTACAAGGCTCACATCAGTTTCACTCACACCTACCTCTCCAGACTTTCTCCTTAGAATTTCATGCTCCAATCACATTGTCCTTTCTTTGTTCATCAAAGGTGTAATGATCTGTTTCAACTCTTGGCCGTCAAACACATTCTATCACTTCACACATACCTCCACCCACTATGATGTAACTTTTATTGATCTTGTAGCTCTCAGCATAAATAACATTCCTAAGGAAGGTCTCTTATCCTTGAAGCAGTCTAAGTCTTAAATGCTATATAGCATGCTGAATAGTTTCCATGCATGCTGAATTATCCCATTTTAACAGTTATCACATTTATCAAAAGTTACATATTTAATGTCTAGCCCTGTAGACTATGAGCTCTATGAGAACAGTAATCATATTTCTCTTGTTTTACTCCAATACCTTACATAATTCCTGGTCCATTGTAACTGCTTAGCATTTATTGACAAGCTTAAGGAAGGAAGAAAAGAATAAAGGAAGGAAGGGAGGAAAGGAAGGGGAAAGGGAAGGAAAGAAGGAATAACACTCATTCAGTCAGTCTTGGGTGAGACAGAGGAAAATAAATTTATTGAATTAATAAGATCCTTGAGACTTTAAAAAGTATTTACACATCCATTTCACATTTATTTATCATAACAACTCTGTAAGAAAGTATTATTATGCACTTTTTACACTGAGGAAACTGAGGCTCGTAAAAGAGGTATCATGGCTCATCAAGTTATATCTTGCATTTGGAATCCCATTTCCTTAATTTTGTTCTTATCCAATTTCCTCAAGATCTAGCTGAAATACCACCTGCCTCAGAAGCTTCTCCCTTTCTCCCCAAGTCCTAATAGTATTATTTTCTTCATCTCTAATCCACAGCACATTTTATATACCTCCCTAGTGGTCTTTAGTACAATGCTCCTTACATTGTGCCTATTTATGTTTCTGTTTCATTTAAACCCCTAAAAAAAAAAAAATTAAAGATATAATCCAGGTCATATTCATATTTATCACCCCAGTACCTAGTACAAAGTTAGATGCTCCATAACAATGTGTTACATAAAAGCTACATATTAGATTTAGTCCAATCTCCTCAATCTACTACAATGGACAAATCAATCAGAGAAGTTATTTCAGATCTACCAAAGGCCACACAGCTGCATGCTACACGCTGCTTCTTTGTGCCCCCTTCTCTACCCTTTCCATGCATGGAATATGGGAGGAACAGTAAAGGTGGAGTCCTGAGGTCTCTAGCTAATGCCACCACTTACTAGCCGTGTAAATATCCTAGGTTTAATTTCTGCATAGGTGAGGATACAAATATTGGCTGTTTTGTAATGCTGGTTTCCAACAGTGAAACACATAGAAACAGTGAAGCACATAGAAATTTCAGCCTTTGACAATATTAAAAAATATTAATCAGTTATGGTTGAAAAAACTTCATGCTACAGAGTCCCAACAACCAACAATCCCTATAAGTCTAATATGTAAACAGAATTAGAATGAACTAAAATAGGCAGAAAACTTCTGAATCTTTCAGTTTCTCCACTTTCCTGCTAGGTATGCTGATTTTATCTCCTCAAGGCAGAACAGACTTGAGTGGACATATATTTATTTGCATAATGGCTTTTTAGTTGCTTATTTGCTTTCTACAACTAATTGATTACCAGACCCATGCTAAGTTCTGAAGGCATCTTTGCTTGGAATCAGTTACAGCCCTCTATGACAGGTGAAGACAAATATTTATTTCACCTTGAAAATGTGAAGAAAGTTTATTTTCCCAATTTGGTATATATTTCATCCAGGAAATTTAGGGCTTTTAATGTTTGTCATGATGTAAGAATATTTCCAATGCCTATTTGTAATATTAAAATAGGTAAAGCCCCTAGACAAGAAAAGTACCCACTACTTCTCCTTTTATTATGGTGGTTGCCCTGGTATTGGGGAAACTAGAATTAGGAAGACACTAGAGAAGACAAGAGAGCTGTATGGCAATTGTCAGCCTCGAATCGGGACACTGTTTAGAATCCTAAATTGTGGAACTCCATAGGACCAGTAAAATCTAATAATCTGAGAGCTAAACAGTCACATCACTTCTTATGTTACCCTGGGTACATTTAGGATGATGATTACTGGAAGATAGGTTCTCATACTGGGAATCAACAAAGGAATGGAAGAAAGTCCTAGGCAGAAAGCACCAAAGGTACAGAAAGGATCTTCAGAAAAAAACAGTAGAAAGAAGGGTAACAATTATGGCCTGCAGAGATCAGTTAATAAAATTCTAAAATGAAAGTTCTCTTTGGGAACAGATCGTTTCTGTCACATTAATCCTGTATATGCCCAATATCTATAGTGCATAGCACATTAAGGTGCTCAGTAAAGTCCTATCAAGTAAATAAATATCCAAATGTCTTGCTTGAGGAAAAGGGAGTGTGAAGGAAGGTAAAAAGCTTTCCATCCAAAGTCAGGGGATGGTAAAGCAAAAGACAGGGGAGATTAGACATATCAACAACTTGATTTACTCTGGTACCTTGTGCCTTATTGGCTTCAACTACACCAGACTTGGTTCTGAAACTTTAAACTCTTTTTAGACGATTAGAGAAGTCCAGTGACTGGATAACAGAGGCTGCTGAGAGCCTGCCAACATTGGATAAGAACGCTAACTTATTTCTAAGGCATTATAATATAAATACAGGGACTCATTAATATTTCAAAAGCTTGTCAAGAGCCCTGACAGAGGGGACCCAAATGGTAGTCCATGAGAAACAAAACAAAACAAAATGAACTAATTAAGGCAAAAGGATTTTCAAAAGCACACAAAAAGAGAAGACTCCAGAACTGAACACTTGAGGAAACCAAATGGTGATTATTGCTGTTATGTAAGATCCCAACACAGAGCCTCGTGAAAGAAGTGCAATGTTATTTTAAGGCCCTTGTGAGCAGATCAACAGTGATATCCTTCGTTGACAAGGTCTGAAGCACCTATCTACACATATGCCTATTAACAGAAAGAAGTGCTCTGTTATTATCCACTCAGGCCGAATTCAGAGACTCAAAGCAAAGGCCTACCCCTTGTTCAGATCCCAATGTCAAAAGGAAACTGAGGAACAGCAGTATAGTTAACTTGATTTAGTAAAGTAAAAAACAGGCCCAGGAAGATATTTTTATCTTTTAATAAAGAGTTTTCATTATCATCATCAAATGCCTACACTTTTACAAACCTGAGTTTCTCAGCCCAGCATTTATAGAAAATTGTCAAGTATCTTTTCTACATAAAAGCACAATTCAATATTTATGAATTGCTAGCTTTCTATAAATATAGGTACTTGGAAATGATCTTCTCACTAGTCATTAATATTTGAACAGGTATCAAAGCTAGAATAATATTAACAATTCCTGGAATTTGTATAGTATTCTACATAATACTATCAATAATAGATGACATTTATTGAGCACTAAGCAAGTGCCAGGCACTTTACATGTAAATTCTCATCATGAATTCAGTTCGATTCAAAAGCATTCACTTAACATCTACTGTGTGACAGATGAATAACACTTGGTTTCTGTCTTTAAAGACTCTCATTTTGGTGCAATCAATGTTGAATGAATACATGAATGAATGGATGAAGAAATTAATTGGTTTGAATGTCAGTGTGGGATAATAACAATAACACAGGCTCCTCCCCTTACTATCTATGGTCATGAGAAAGTCCTTAACCTATCCTAGCCTCAATTTCGTCATCTGTAATATAGGGATATTTAAAATGTCCCTTGCAAAAATTTTGTGAGACTAGTAACAGCAAATATTAAACATCTGCCAAAGAGTGGGCTCTCTCAGTAAGTGACAGCAGTTATTATTAACATCATTATCATCATCATCATCATTACTATTATTAAGTAATCCTATACAACTGTCTTCATCCACACTATAGCAATGGGACAAATAGAACTTTAACATCCAAAAAACCCACACGACATCTATACAAAACACCACAACAAACAAGCAAACCAAGGGATATCTTCTAAACTGTAGCTCCTGATGTCCTCCTAGGTTACTGTACAATATGTATGCCCAGGTTAGAAAAGAAAGGAACGGGATCAACTTAATTATGCTTCCAAATATATCATGATAAAAGGCAAACAGGACAGGGAGTTTATCAAATAACAGACTGTACCTTCCTGCATAATAGAATGCTAGTGACTCCAAACATGGGACCATGTTTTCTATTCCAACATTCTCAAAGAGCAGTAGCTAGAGCCCAGAAAATGGCCATCCAGAAACTGATCTAACTCTTCTTAGTGCCAGTGAGACTAAGCCCTAGCCATACAGCAGATAAACTTGAGCCCTGGGTCAAATTCCCCAGTCAGAAGGAGGTCCCATTCTGTGGGTCACTTACCATTTTGGTCTGCTGGTAGATTTCACCATAGGGGCCATCCCATCTCTATAAAGACTTTTAGTTTTGCTGAAGTTAACAATGTTGAAAATGACTCTCTGAAAAAGAAAGAGGGAAAAGTTTATCAGAAGACTATTCAAGTTGCAACTATTGCTATAAGACTATTCAAGTTGCTATTCAAGTTGCAACTTCCTGATAATTAGGACTGGAAGTAGCAAGCAGGGTTATAGGAAACCATATGGACTAACTACCAGCATAGTGAGGATAAATGGCGTTCACAGAAATTCAATGTGTTTCTGCTAGCTTATCTGCTAGCTTAACATAGTAGTTAAGAACACAGACTCTAGAACCTGGAAGCCTGAGTTTTAATCCCACTCTACCACTCTCAATGCGTGACTTTGCCAAGCTACTAAATCTTTCTGTGCCTCAGTTTCCTCATCTGAAAATTTGGGATAGTAATGGTACCTAGAATTACTGGTGAGAATTAAATCATTTAATAAAAGTACAGTGTTTGGAACCATGCTTGGTGCATAGTGAAAGCTACATAAGTTTTAGTTATCATTATTAATTGTGCCCTCTCTCTAGGCTCACCTAGAATTTCCATGGAAATGAATAATATTATCATTATAGTAACAGTAGTGCATTTGAAGTTCATCAAAACTAAAGATAACAACTTAGTGCAAAATTGAAACTAAAAAATTTGTAACTGCTCAGCACCCCTTTGATTAGAACTAAAGGATATATGTCTGCTTCCCCTTTGTTATCTTCTGCTAGGGGCCAGGAGTACTGAGCTCAACCCTAATCTCAGTATCAGTTTATAGTAGCACAGACACTTGGGTGAGCTCCTTCCCTCTCTGGTTCTCACCTTTAAAATGGGGGAGTGGAATGTTTTAGATGACTAAAACCCTTCCAGAAGGGTAGTATATTAAAAAGAGATCAGGTCTTTGTTTTAATAAACAGCTTTTTCACAAGTGGGGAGGAGAGATTGGG
The DNA here is from genome assembly GCF_008692025.1 of Phocoena sinus. Classification (NCBI taxonomy): domain Eukaryota; kingdom Metazoa; phylum Chordata; class Mammalia; order Artiodactyla; family Phocoenidae; genus Phocoena; species Phocoena sinus. Next base: position 40,995,630 of record NC_045763.1, read on the forward strand.
AAAGGAAAGAGAACTGGGGTTAAAAGACATTAAATGACCACTGAAATAGTCCAAAGGAGAGAGGATGATGTTCAGGGCAAGGGCAGCCCCTGAATAGTCAGAGAAAATGAAAAGCTTGCAAGAGGTTAACCATAGGCTGGCTTTTCTATCCAGAGGCAGTGGAAGACAGAAGCATCAAAATTCATGTATTATTTCATTGAACAAATGTTTATTGTGTGAGGTATTAATGTCAAGTGCCAGAAATTTTATACACATAAAATTTTTTAAATATTCTCTTATAATTATAATAAAAATATTAACATTTCCATTTTACAGATGTGGAAACTGAGGTTCAGAGATATTAACTAACTTGTCTTGAGCCATGCAATTAAAAGACGGAGGACTGATATTTGGACCCAAGGGATAAAAAAGTTAAGATCTCTACCCTTGAGTTACTCACTAAAGTTCAAATGCCATAACTCTAACCAAGTCTGTTTTCCAAAATAAGGGCAAAAATAAATATAAATATAGTGGCCATTTTTCAAGCCTTTAAAATTTCATTTTCCTTTAAAAACAGAAAATCAAAACCGTTTCCTCTGGCTTCATATTTGGGACTACCATAAAATGCTTTGTTCTATGAAATAACTTCTTAGGAATAACTCATGTTTTCCTTTCTCCTCAGAGACCTAGCCATTGACCTCATCTCCAGGCATTTCAGTTTCAGAACTCCTTTCAGTCATTAAATTAAGTCATCAAGAATGTCCAAGACTATTCCATTATTAGTAACCTGGACCTGCCTGTTGTCAGTTCAATTACTTCTGCCAGGGTCTTGGCTACTGTCTTAAGAAAATCAATATCAAGGGGACAAATGGCCTTTGAACCTCACAGGGCCTAATCCCCCTTTTTTCTTCTGAGATTCCAGGTGTCAGATCCATCTCCAGTGAACCTGGAAGCCATGGTGCACTTTCAGGATCTAGACTAATGCTAAATGCAGGGGGAAATCTAATACAGAAATAATGTGTATATGTGAAGTTGGAATAAAGAAATTAAAAAGTGGAATATTTATTGATCATTCATATCCTAATACATGCCAGAAATTTTCTCAGGTGTTTAAAATATGCTATATTATTTAGCTTCTCTATCCATAAACAAAAGTTGTTTATTTTAGCACAATTTTAGACAGGAGGAAATTGAATCTAATAAAGGCTAACTGGCTTACCCCCCACCCCCAGATCCCAGAACTATTAACTGGTAAAGCTAGGACTTAAATCTTAAGTGTCTGGACAATAAGTATGCCTTTTTTTTTTTTTTTTCCCCTTTGGTTGCACGTCTTGCAGGATCTTAGTTCTTAGTTTCCCAATCAGGGATCGAACCCAGACCCTGGCACTGAAAGTGCAGAATCCTAACCACTGGGCTGCCAGAGAATTCCTGAACAGTCTTTTATTATTCTCCACCTGTGCATTTTTAAAAATGTTTTCTAGCTTACTTAGTAAGGCAGCATGTGGTTGTGAGAATCAAAGGTATTTGGAAGCAAGCAGCACAGGAAATCTTGGCGTTCCATATTTTCTAGCTATTTGTCAGTTATATACTCAAAATACATCAGATGAAACTGTATCCATGAGGTAATGGTAACAGCAACAACTATAAAAATAACAACTTCTGAGACTTTCTAGGCACCAAATTCTAAGTTAAGCACTCATAGTTTCAGTGTTTTGTGTATTAGAATCACCTGGATAGCTTTTAAGTACTAGAGATGCCTGGACCTCACTCCAAGCTGATATCTGATGCATTATCTCACTTGTTTTGAGGATAATGAACTTTTTGAGACAGGGACTATTCATTACCTCTTATTTATGGATGAGACAAGTGGTATTGAGATTAAGTAAATTAAAATTACATAATAGTTAGTAGTAGAGCTAGAATTTGAACCAAGTCCACTGACTCAAGAGAATAAGATCATGGACTTTCCAGATAGATATAACTGAGACTGAAAGCCAGTTCCCCATTGGTTCTGTGAGCTTAGGCAAGATGATTATTCATTTTGATATTGATTTAAAAATCAATCTGGAATTCAGATGATAATACCATCCTAACAAAGTTTTTATAAAAACCTGTGAGATTACATAAGTAATCACCTGTCACATTGCATCTAGATAAGAATAGGTATTCACTATTTATTGAGATTTTCCCCCTTACCTTCAATGAAACTGGATCTTTTAGTTCTTTACAGCTTCCTTCCTTCCTTCCTTTCGCTTGCCTGCCTGCCTTCCTGCCTTCCTTCCATTATTTATTTTTCTCTCTTCTCTCTATTTAAAATTTTAATCCAGGCTTCTTGTTTCAGTAATATGATGCTCTATATTGAAACTTTGCAAATGGTGACCTGTAGCACAAGCTCTCAAGGTAGCCATGTGTGAGGCCTGGGGCTCTGCCCATCCTTAGTAAGGGGGTTGTGGTGCTATGGAGGAGTTCAAGAGCTCCATTCCAGGTGTAGGCCAAGGAGTGGTCCAGTGTTGCTGAGGGTGTAATGAGAAGCCTGCATGCAGTCCCAGACAGTGGCCTTGATTCTCTGTCTTCTGTTATAGCCAATAGTTTTGTCCAGTCAGAAGTAAATTTTCTACTTAATGGTGTCCAAGCTAGTCCCAAGGACTATTCTAAATAGGCATGCACATTCTGCAAATTAGAGGGTCATCATTATTCTAAAACGTTTCATTATCTTAAATCATTGTAGTATTGAAAGTTTGGTTAGATTTTAACATCACTTGTTTTTCTTTTTCTTTTTTTTAAACATCTTTATTGGGGTATAATTGCTTTACAATGGTGTGTTAGTTTCTGCTTTATAACAAAGTGAATCAGTTATACATACACATATGTTCCCATATCTCTTCCTTCTTGCGTCTCCCTCCCTCCCACCCTCCCTATCCCACCCCTCCAGGCGGTCACAAAGCACCGAGCTGATATCCCTGTGCTATGGGGCTGCTTCCCACTAGCTATCTACCTTACGTTTGGTAGTGTATATATGTCCATGCCTCTCTCTCGCTTTGTCATAGCTCACCCTTCCCCCTCCCCATATCCTCAAGTCCGTTCTCCAGTAGGTCTGTGTCTTTATTCCTGTCTTACCATCACTTGTTTTTCACAAGAAATTTCAACAGTTCAATTATGAATGAAAAAAGGAGAACTGTTAGATACTTTAATATAATTTCATATGGTTTAAATATCTGAACAGTTTAAAAATTTTATCATTTTATTGTGTGAACAGTTTCTCATTAATGGCTGACTATTAAGACTTTGAATAGATCATCATTGAAAAGTTTTGATCAGGAATTGCATATATCCATTTCAGAAGTCAAAACCTCATATAAAAATGTAATGTGCATGGACAAAAACTCAAGTGTTTCAATTAAAAATTTGAAGATTAAAAAAATTTTAGTGTTTGATATCCTCTGTACATATTTTTTGTTACATTCAAAAATTATGTGTTAATTTTTTTTCACCAAGCTTCATATAGTCATCCTCCAAACATTCCCCAGGTACTCCAAATTCTGCATAGATATCATCTTGCCTAAGTGTACACATATTATTTTTTCTATGTGCCTGGGTGTGAAAGGTTGGAGAACACTGCTCTGGATAACCTTTCACAAACTCCTAGAAATTACAGAATATTTAAGAACATTATTTACATGAAGAACTTCTAATAAATAAAAAGAAATCCATAGATGCCAGAAAAATACAGGTGCAGAAGGCAGTTCACTGGTCTTGGTATCTAAGAAATTAGATTTCTAACATCTATGCAAGGATAGCAAACGAGGCCTTGAATCTGCATGAGGCAGGATATCTGACATGAGATGCCTTCACAAATTTAGGATCCTCAAAATGATATAGTATTAGTGGAACTGTGGTATAGAAAGAAATCATTCACTAGCAATGGTGGATAACAAAGATCCATGCCTATCTATTCATAGATTTGAGAAAGAAAAAGTAATTTTCAAACATGGGCCAGAACATTTTGAGGTTTGGGTTGGAATTTACATTACCAGCTTGGTCTTAAGAACCCAGGTAAAGCATTTACAATAAATTTAGTTACAGGAAGATAACCCTGGGGCACCTGGTCAAAACAAGAAAAAAAAATCACTTTGAATGCACACATTTTCAGTCTGGGCACACAGAATTTCCATAATGAAGTCCTAAAGAGGTCAAACTTTCATATAAGTTTATAAAACATACAAAAAACAATACACACTAAAAGTGAGAATCAGCAGAAAAATAGATAACTGAATTAGACTACAAAGAACTTCAGGTCATAAAACTATATGGTGAACTATAAAGAAAGGATTTTTTTAAATGATTAAAAAATTTAAAAAATGTTTCAAACACTTGAAAACAGAACAAAGCACAATAAAAATTTTAAAACACCAGAAATAGTCTTGAAAAAATTAAAGAGAGCCTTTAGAAATTACAAAAAATTAATTAAATTAAAAATTTCAGTAGACAGGTTAAGATGCAGAATGGATGAAATTTCCAAAATTCAACAGAGAGACTTATAAAGAGAGAAAATACAAAATGGGACAGAGGGGAAATAAATAAAAATATACATCTGATAAGAGTTCTAGAAAGAGAGACAAGAGAAATTAGGAGAGGCAAAATCCACACAGAAAAGGATGAATATATTCCAGAATTGATGAAGGACATGTATATTCAGATTTAGGAATCACAAGTCCATCCAAAGCAGGATTTTTAAAAAATCTAGATATAGACACATCACAGTGAAATTACAAAACACCAAAAGTGAAAAGCATGTTTTGATAGCATATCAGAGAAAACAAAAAATTACCTACAAAGACACAGAAGTTAGACTTATGCAGACTTAACACCAGCAACATGAGAGACCAGGAAATAATGGAATAACATTGCCCAAGAATGAAGGTATGATAAATTTTCAGACAAACAAAGCTTAAGATGTTTAGCAGTTTCAGACTCTCAGTGAAGGAGCTACTAAAAGATGAACTTCAGAGGATGAAAGAAATTGAACATAAAAGGTAAGAATGGCAAGAAACAACAATGAGCAGAGAAACAAGTAAATCTAAATAAGAACTGAATGAATAAAACTATTATTATAACAGTATTAAATTTTAGGAGTGTTAAAAGGTTTGCACCAAAACATTGGTCAATAAAACAGATGTGTTTGGGACAGTGGTGAAGAGGAGACAGGCAAGATCAGACTTAAAGTATTCTAAGGTCTTTGTATGATTCCACAGGAGGATAGGGAAGCTAATTAACTTAAAACATTGCTATAAAATAAGAATGTGGGAATTCAAGAGTAGTCAATACAATAATAAAAACAGGATTTATAAATTCCAAACGAGTAAAAAGAGAATAAAGAAAGCACGATAAATATAATAGAAGATATGATAGGATAGGGGATAAAAAGCAAAGAAAAACATTACTTATTGAAAGCCCAAAATAAGATAGTAGAAATAATTCCAAATATCAATAATCGCAGATATTGGAAATTGACACATCTCTCTGTTAAAAAACAGATTAGGAAAAAAATCTACACTTATAATCTTTCCCAGAGACATGCATAAAAAATAATGGCACAAAAATTTTGAAAGTGAAAGGGTAGAAAAAGATATAACATGAAAATATTCACTAAAGGAAAGCTATTTGAGTTATGGCAGTATCAGACAAAACAGACTGAGGTAAAAAAATGTAAGGTTAAGGATATAATCACCACATAAAACCAAATATTCTACAGGAAGATATAACAACTTTAAATATGTATGCACCTAATAAGAGCATTAAAATATATAAAACAAAAATTGACAATACCCCAAGTAAAAACTGATTAATCTACAATGATTAATCTCAGTAATTGAGAGTGGAGACAACCAAATATTCTGGAGGATATAGAAAACTGTAATCTTCCAATTTGATAAGCTCCATTAAAAGATCACTTATTAAAACCTACAATGCTTTCCACATACACGATTAGATAACAAACTTTTATCAAGTAAAAGAAGGATAATTGTAAAAGATTAAGCATGTACATATGGCCACAAGACAAATCTCAACAAATATCAGAGAATTAATACTCTTCTAATCACAATCATTCACTATCAAGTCATAAAATCATATATCTTTTACAAAAAGTTGACAAAAAACTCTCAACATTTTGAAATTTTATATATATTCTTAACATTTCATGTATCAAAGAAGAAATAATGATGAAGAGTAGAAAGTATGTGAAATTGGATGATTAATTCAGCACTACATATCAGAGCATGTGTCATAAAGTAAAAACATTAAACAGAAATTAAATTTTAGCCCTATATGCATACACTAGAAAAGAATAAAGATTGAAAAGAAAGTGTGAAAAAGAAATGAAGGAAATGATAGGAAAGATCAATAAAACTAAAAGCTGGTTTTTTGAGAAGATAAACAAATTTGATAAACCATTAGCCAGACTCATCAAGAAAAAAAGGGAGAAGACTCAAATCAATAGAATTAGAAGTGAAAAAGGAGAAGCAACAACTGACACTGCAAAAATACAAAGGATCATGAGAGATTACTACAAGCAATTATATGCCAATAAAATGGACAACCTAGAAGAAATGGACAAATTCTTAGAAAAGCACAAACTTCTGAGACTGAACCAGGAAGAAAGGGAAAATATAAACTGACCAATCACAAGCACTGAAATTGAGACTGTGATTAAAAATTTTCCAACAAACAAAAGCCCAGGACCAGATGGCTTCACAGGCAAATTCTATCAAACATTTAGAGAAGTGCTAACACCTATCCTTCTCAAACTCTTCCAAAATATAGTAGAGGGAGGAAAACTCCCAAATTCATTCTATGAGGCCACCATCACCCTGATACCAAAACAACACAAAGATGTCACAAAGAAAGAAAACTACAGGCCAATATCACTGATGAACATAGATGCAAAAATCCTCAACAAAATACTAGCAAACAGAATCCAACAGCACATTAAAAGGATCATACACCATGATCAAGCAGAGTTTATCCCAGGAATGCAAGGATTCCTCAACATACGCAAATCAAACAATGTGATACACCATATTAACAAATTGAAGGAGAAAAAATATATGACCATCTCAGTAGATGCAGAAAAAGCTTTTGACAAGATTCAACACCCATTTATGATAAAAGCCCTCCAGAAAGTAGGCATAGAGGGAAATAACCTCAACATAATAAACGCCATATGTGACAAACCAAGAGTCAATATCATTCTCTATGATGAAGAACTGAAACCATTTCCCTGAGATCAGGAACAAGACAAGGTTGTCCACTCTCACCACTGTTATTCAACATAGTTTTGGAAGTTTTACCCACAGCAATGAGAGGAGAAAAAGAAATAAAAGGAATCCACATCGGAAAAGAAGAAGTAAACTCTCACTGTTTGCAGATGACATGATACTATACATAGAGAATCCTAAAGATGGTACCAGAAAACTACTAGAGCTAATCAATGAATTTGGTAAAGTAGCAGGATACAAAATGAATGCACAGAAATCGCTTGCATTCCTATACATTAATCATGAAAAATCTGAAAGAGAAATTAAGGAAACACTCTCATTTACCATTGCAACAAAAAGAATAAAACAGCTAGTAGTAATCCTACCTAAGGAGACAAAAGACCTGTATGCAGAAAACTATAAGACATTGATGAAAGAAATCAAAGATGATACAAACACATGGAGAGATATACCATGTTCTTGGATTGGGAGAATCAACATGTGAACATGACTATACTATCCAAAGCAATTTACAGATTCAATGCAATCCCTATCAAACTACCAATGGCATTTTTCACAGAACTAGAACAAAAAATTTCAAAATATGTATGGAAACACAAAAGACCCTGATAGCCAAAGCGATCTTGAGAACAAAAAACGGAGCTGGAGGAATCAGGCTCCCTGACTTCAGAATATACTACAAAGCTACAGTAATCAAGACAGTATGGTACTGGCACAGAAACAGAAATATAGAGCAATGGAACAGGACAGAAAGCCCAGAGATAAACCCACGCACATACAGTCACCTTATCTTTGATAAAGGAGGCAGGAACGTACAGTGGAGAAAGGACAGCCTCTTTAATAAGTGTTGCTGGGAAAACTAGACAGCTACATGTAAAAGAATGAAATTAGAACACTGCATAACACCATACACAAAAATAAACTCAAAATGGATTAAAGACCTCAATGTAAGGCCAAACACTATAAAACTCTTAGAGGAAAACACAGGCAGAACGCTCTATGACATAAATCACAGCAAGATCCTTTTTGACTCACCACCTAGAGAAGTGGAAATAAAATAAAAAATAAACAAATGGAACCTTAGGAAACTTAAAATCTTTTGCACAGCAAAGGAAACCATAAACAAGATGAAAAGACAACCCTCAGAACAGAAGAAAATATTTGCAAATGAAGCAACTGACAACGGATTAATCCCCAAAATTTACAAGCAGCTCATGCAGCTCAATATCAAAAAAACAAACAATGCAATCCAAAAATGGATAGAAGACCTAAATAGACATTTCTCCAAAGAAGATGTACAGATTGTCAACAAACACATGAAAGAATGCTCAACATCATTAATCATTAGAGAAATGCAAATCAAAACTACAATGAGGTATCATGTCACACCAGTCAGAATGGCCGTCATCAGAAAATCTACAAATAATAAATGCTGGAGAGGGTGTGGAGAAAAGGGAACTCTCTTGCACTGTTGGTGGGAATGTAAATGGATACAGCCACTATGGAGAACAGTATGGAAGTTCCTTAAAACGCTAAAAATAGAACTACCATACAACCCAGCAATCTGACTACTGGGCATATGCCCTGAGAAAACCATAATTCAAAAAGAGTCATGTACCACAGTGTTCACTGAATCTCTATTTACAATAGCTAGGATATGGAAGCAACCTAAGTGTCCATCGACAAATGAATGGTTAAAGAAGATGTGGCACATATATACAATAGAATATTACTCAGCCATAAAAAGAAGCGAAATTGAGTTATTTGTAGTGAGGTGGATGGACCTAGAATCTGTCATACAGAGTGAAGTCAGTCAGAAAGAGAAAAACAAATACCGTATGCTAACACATATATATGGAATCTAAAAAAACAATTGTTCTGAAGAACCTAGAGGAAGGACAGGAATAAAGATGCAGAAGTAGAGAATGGACTTAAGGACATGGGGACGGCAAAGTGTAAGCTGGTATGAAGTGAGAGAGTGGCATGGACTTATATGTACTACCAAATGTAAAATAGATAGCTAGTGAGAAGCAGCCACATAGCACAGGGAGATTAGCTCGGTGCTTTGTGACCACCTAGAGGGGTGGGATAGGGAGGGTGGGAGGGAGACACAAGAGGGTGGATCTATGGGGAGATATATATATATATATATATATATATATATATATATATATATATCTGATTCACTTTGTTATAAAGCAGAAACTAACACACCATTGTAAAGCAATTATACTCAAATAAAGATGTTAAAATTACAAACAAACAAACAAAAAGATGTAGACGTCAAGAATGGACTTGAGGATAAGAGGAGTGGGAAGGGTAAGCTGGGACGAAGTAAGAGAGTGCATGAACTTATATATACTACCAAATGTAAAATAGATAGATAGTGGGAAGCAGCCACATAGCATAGGGAGACCAGCTCAGTGCTTCGTGACCACCTAGAGGGGTGGGATAGGGAAGGTGGGAGGGAGAAACAAGAGGGAGGAGATATGGTGATATATGTATATGTATAGCTGATTCACTTTGCTATAAAGCAGAAACTAACACACCATTGTAAAGCAATTATACTCCAATAAAGATGTTTAAAAAAAAGTGGTAAGTACTTAACATAGAAAATTAAGAAACAAAATAATAATGCACACCAAGGAATCTCAGAATGCAAAACACTGGAAGCACCTGGGGTGCCAGGCACAGCTTGGTTCTTTATAAAGAAAAATTAAGTCCCCATATTCCTTCCCTCACACCAAGCACCCAAGTGACTCATTGTCCATCATGACAGGAAACTAGAGGCTCATTCTCTGGAGTGGTTGACGAGATTCCAGATTCAAAATCCAGAATAGTGGTAGTCGAGCATATCTCTATAGTCGGGAGTTTAGAAAATTCTTCTATGGGAAAACCCCCAATCAAGATAAAAGATTTACAAATATAGGTAAGGGAGACTCCCCCAAAGAAATGAATGAGCACGGTCCAAATATGTATATAGAACCTTATTTCAAATTTTAATGACAATCTTTTAATGATGAAAGACATCAATAGAAGCAGAGAAAAAAGCAGCCAAGCAAAGGTATGGTGGGAGTCAGGGGGAGGACTTGGGGAAAACAGAAGAGATTTGCAAAAGGAGCATTGAATACCAGTTTAACAGGAAAAGAAGCAATTATTTGCAGAAGGCAGGAGGCAGATGGAACAGTTGCAGAAGAGAAAAGCTTAACCATATATAATGACTATTTACCTATTCATAATAAAGAAAAGACTGAATATTAATTTAACCAAAATACGGATATAAATATGGGGGGAGGAGAAGTGTTTGTATTTTTTAGCAGAACGGTTAAAGAATGAAATCATCATCTCATAATAAAAAGTTGGTAAATACTATCGAAAACTAAAATGAATAGAGAATAGCGGTATAGAAATTTTATTTAGAAATACAGAAATAATATCAGAAGAAACAATTAGAAGAAATAAAAGTGACTGCCTCAAGAGCAGGAGAGCAAGGTCCAAATTCTGCCTGCTGCCTGTTTTTGAAAAAAAAAAATGCCCTTGCTCCTCATTGATTACGTGTTGTTTATGTCTGCTTTTGCCACATAATAGCAGAGTTAACTAGTTGTGACAGAGACATGTTGGATCACAAAGCCTAAATTTGTTCTTTACAAAAGAAGTTTGCTGTGTATTAATTTTGTATCCTGCAACTTCACTAAATTCATTGATTACCTCTAGTGATTTTCTGGTTGCATCTTTAGGATTTTCTATGTATAGTATCATGTCATCTGCCGTGACAGTTTTACTTCTTCTTTTCCAATTTGGATTCATTTTATTTCTTTTTCTTCTCTGATTGCCATGGCTAGTATGGAGGTTCCTTAAAAAACTAAAAATAGAACTACCATATGAGCCAGCAATCCCACTATTGGGCATATACCCAGAGAAAACCATAATTCAAAAAGACACATGCACCCCAATGTTCATAGCAGAACTATTTACAATGGCCAGGACATGGAAGCAACCTAAATGTCCAACAACAGAGGAATGGATAAAGAAGATGTGGTACATATATACAATGGAATATTACTCAGCCATAAAAAGGAATGAAATTGGGTCATTTGTAGAGATGTGGATGGACCTAGCGACTGTCATACAGGGTCAACTAAGTCAGAAATAGAAAACAAATATAGTATATTAACGCATATATGTGGAATATAGAAAAATGGTATAGATGACCTTATTTACAAGGCAGAAATAGAAACACACACATAGAAAACAATTGTATGGATACCAAGGGGGAAAGGGGTGGGGTGGGAGGAATTGGGAGATTGGGACTGACACATATACACTACTGATACTATGTATAAGATAGACACCTGAGGGGAACATACTGTATAGAACAGGGAATGCTACTTAATGCACTGTGGCGTCCTAAATGGGAGGGAAATCCAAAACTTAGGAGATATATGTATATGTATGGCTGATACATTTTGCTGTGCAGTAGAAAGTGAGACAACATTGTAAAGTAACTATACTCCAATAAAAATTAATTAAAAAATAAAGAAGTTTTCTGATTCTTGCTTTAAGAATCAGGAATCAAAAACTGTGGCAAAAGTAAAGAGATATTTTATTTTTGGCATTTGCAGTAGCATTTGACTTTTAAAATAACAAGTGTATTTTATTTTCATAAATATTAAAGTTAAGTTAAATAAAAGAAAAAGACAAAAACTACACAACTCATTTTATGAGACTATTATAAATTTGAAACAAAAACAGGCAAGGACAACTGGAGAATGGAAACATATAGCCCTACATCAATTATGAACATTGAATGGAAAATATTAATAAAATATTACCAATTCAAATCCAGCAGTAAATTTATACAAACACACACACACACACACACACACACACACACACACACACACTAGTATAGCAATACAAAGTAAGATGGACCCTAGGAATGAAAGGACTATTCCACATTAAAAAGAGATATAATGTAACTTATCATATTAATAGATTAAGTGAGAAATACTGAATTATCAACAAATAGATATAGTAAAACTATCTAATAAAATTCAACAGCCATTCAAGAAAAGTTTTTAAAAAATGTTTACAAGCTGTAAATAAAAAAGAACTTCCTTTATCTTATACAACATATCTATTAAAAATTTATACAGAGGCAAGAAGAAGTACAATCCTCAGCCTGTGGAACAAAAGCCACATTCACAGAAAGATAGACAAGATGAAAAGGCAGAGGGCTATGTACCAGATGAAAGAACAAGATAAAACCCCAGAAAAAAAACTAAATGAAGTGCAGATAGGCAACCTTCCAGAAAAGGAATTCAGAATAAAGATAGTGAAGATGATCCAGGACCTCAGGAAAAAAATGGAGGAAAAGATCGAGGAGATACAAGAAATGTTTAACAAAGACCTAGAAGAATTAAAGAACAAACAAACAGAGATGAACAATACAATAATTGAAATGAAAAATACACTAGAAGGAATCAACAGCAGAAAACTGGAGGCAGAAGAATGGATAAGTGACCTGGAAGATAGAATGGTGGAATTCACTGCTGCAGAATAGATTAAAGAAAAAAGAATGAAAAGAAATGAAGACAGCCTAAGAGACTTCTGAGACAACATAAAAAACAACAACATTCGCATTATAGGGGTCCCAGAAGGAGAAGAGAGAGATAAAGGACCGAGAAAATTTTTGAAGAGATTATAGTTGAAAACTTCCCTACTATAGGAAAGGAAGTAGCCAGCCAAGTCCAGGAAATGCAGAGAGTCCCATACAGGATAAATACAAGGAGAAACACATGGAGATGCATAGTAATCCAATTGGCAAAAATTAAAGACAAAGAAAAATTATTGAAAGCAGCAAGGGAAAAATGACAAATAACATAAAAGGGAATCCCCATAAGGTTAACAGCTGCTTTCTCAGCAGAAACTCTACAGACCTGAAGGGAGTGGAATGATATACTTAAAGTGATGAAAGGGAAGAATCGACAACCACGGTTACTCTACCTGGCAAGGATCTCATTAAGATTCGAAGGAGAAATCAAAAGCTTTACAGACAAGCAAAAGCTAAAAGAATTGAGCACCACCAAGCCAGCTCTACAACAAATGCTAAAGGAACTTCTCTAAGTGGGAAACACAAGAGAAGAAAAGGACCTACAAAAATAAACCAAAAACAATTGAGAAAATGGTAATAGGAACATACATACAGATAATTATCTTAAACGTGAAAGGATTAAATGCTCCAACCAAAAGATACAGGGTTGCTGAATGGATACAAAAAAAGACCCATATATATGCTGTCTATAAGAGAACCATGTCAGACCAAGGGACACATACAGACTGAAAGTGAGGGGATGGAAAAAGATATTCCATGCAAATGGGAATCAAATGAAAGTTGGAGTAGCAATACTCATATCAGATAAAATAGACTTTAAAATAAAGGAGACACAGAAGGACACTACACAATGATCAAGGGATCAATCCAGGAAGAAGATATAGCAATTATAAATATATATGCACCCAACATACGAGCACCTCAATACATAAGGCAACTGCTAACAGCTATAAAAGAGGAACTTGACAGTAACACAATAGTAGTGTGGGACTTTAACAGTACACTTACACCAATGGACAGATCTTTGAAACAGAAAATTAATAAGGAAACACAAGCTTTCAATGACACAATAGAACAGATAGATTTAATTGATATTTATAGGACATTTGATTGAAAAACAGTAGATTACACTTTCTTCTCAAGTGCGCATGGAACGTTTTCCAGGATAGATCACAACTTGGGTCACAAATCAAGCCTCAGTAAATTTAACAAAACTGAAATCATATCAAGCATCTTTTCTGACCACAGCGCTATGAGATTAGAAATGAATTATAGGGGGAAAAAAAGTAAAAAAGACAAACATATGGAGGCTAAACAATACATTACTAAATAAACAAGAGATCACTGAAGAAATCAAAGAGGAAATCAAAAAATACCTAGAGTCAAATGACAACAAAAACACGATGATACAAAATCTATGGGATGCAGCAAAAGCAGTTCTAAGAGGGAAGTTTATAGCAATACGAGCTTACCTCAAAAAACAAGAAAAATCTCAAATAAACAATCTAAGCTTACACATAAAGAAACTAGAGAAAGAAGAATGAACAAAACCCACAGTGAGCAGAAGGAAAGAAATCATAAAGATCAGAGCAGAAATAAATGAATAGAAACAAAGAAAACAAAAGCAAAAATGCATAAAACTAAAAGCTGGTTCTTTGAGAAGATAAACAAAATAGATAAACCATTAGCCAGACTCATCAAGAAAAAGAGGGAGAGCACTCAAATCAAAAAAATTAGAAATGAAAGTGGAGAAGTTACAACAGACACTGCAGAAATACAAAGCAACCTAAGAGACTACTACAGGCAACTCTATGCCAATAAAATGGACAACCTGGAAGAAAATGGACAAACTCTTAGAAAGGTATAAGCTTCCAAGACTAAACCAGGAAGAAATAGAAAATATGAATACATCAATCACAAGTAATGAAATTGAAACTGTGATTAAAACTCTTCCAACAAACAAGAGTCCAGGACCAGATGGCTTCACAGGTGAATTCTATCAAACATTTAGAGAAGAGCTAACACCCATCCTTCTCAAACTCTTCCAAAAAATTGCACAAGAAGGAACACTCCCATACACATTTTATGAGGCCACCATCACCCTGATACTAAAACCAGACAAAGATACTACAAAAAAAGAAATTACAGACCAATATCACTGATGAATCTAGATGCAAAAATCCTCAACGAAACACTAGCAAACAGAATCCAACAACACATTAAAAGGATCATACACCATGATCAAGTGGGATTTATCCCAGGGATGCAAGGATTCTTCAATATATGCAAGTCAATCAATGTAATTCACCATATTAACAAACTGCAGAATAAAATCCATATGATCATCTCAATAGATGCATGAAAAGCTTTTGACAAAATTCAACACCCATTTGTGATAAAAACTCTCCAGAAAGTGGGCATAGAGGGAACCTACCTCAACATAATAAAGGCCATATATTACAAACGCACAGCCAACACCATTCTCAATGGTGAAAAACTGAAAGCATTTCCTCTAAGATCAGGAACAAGACAAGGATGTCCACTCTCACCACTATTATTCAACATAATTTTGGAAGTTCTAGCCATGGCAATCAGAGAAGAAAAAGAAATAGAAGGAATACAAATTGGAAAAGAGGAAGTAAAACTGTCAGTTTGCAGATGACATGCTACTATACATAGAGAATCCTAAAGATGCCACCAGAAAACTACTAGAGCTAAACAATGAATTTGGTAAAGCTGCAGGATACAAAATTAATTGCCCAGAAATCTCTGGCATTCTTATACACTAATGATGAAAAATCTGAAAGAGAAATTAAGTAAACACTCCAATTTACCATTGCAACAAGAAGAATAAAATACCTAGGAACAAATCTACCTAGGGAAACCAAAGACCTGTATGTAGAAATGTATAAGACACTGATGAAAGAAATTGGAGATGATACCAACAGAAATCAAAGATAACATATACAGAGGGAGAGATACACCATTTTCTTGGATTGGAAGGATCAATATTGTGAAAATGACTATACTACCCAAAGCAATCTACAGATTCAATGCAATCCCTATCAAATTACCAATGGCATTTTTCACAGAACTAGAACAAAAAACCTTAAAATTTGTATGGAGACACAAAAGTCCCCAAATAGCCAAAGCAGTCTTGAGGGAGAAAAGCAGAGCTGGAGGAATCGGACTCCCTGACTTCAGACTATACTATGAAGTTACAGTAATCAAGACAATATGGTACAGACACAAAAACAGAAATATAGATTGATGGAACAAGATAGAAAGCCGAGAGTTAAACCCACACACCTATGGTCCACTAATCTATGATAAAGGAGTCAAGGATATACAGTAAGGAAAAGACAGCCTCTTCAATAAGTGGTGCTGGGAAAACTGGACAGTTACATGTAAAAGAATGAAAGTAGAGCACTCTCTAACACCATACACAAAAATAAACTCAAAATGGATTAGAGACCGAGATGTAAGACCAGACACTCTTAGAGGAAAACATACGAATATCACTCTTTGACATAAATTACAGCAAGATCTTTTGTGATCTTCCTCCTAGAGTAATGGAAATAAAAACAGAAATAAACAAATGGACCTAATGAAACTTAAAAGCTTTTGCACAGCAAAGGAAACCATAAATAAGACGAAAAGACAACCCTCAGAATGGGAGAAAATATTTGCGAACAAATCAATGGACAAAGGATTAATCTCCAAAATATATAAACAGCTCATGCAGCTCAATATCAAAAAAACAAACAACCCAGTCCAAAAATGGGCAGAAGACCTAAATAGACATTTCTCCCAAGATTACATACAGATGGCCCAGAAGCACATGAAGAGCTGCTCAACATCACTAATTATTAGAGAAATGCAAGTCAAAACTGCAATGAGGTATCACCTCACACCAGTTAGAATGGGCTTCATCAGAAAATCTACAAACAATAAATGCTGGAGAGGGTGTGGGGAAAAGGGAACCCTCTTGCACTGTTGGTGGGAATATGAATTGATACAGCCACTATGGAGAACAGTATGGAGGTTCCTTAAAAAACTAAAAATAGAATTACCATATGACCCAGCAATCCCACTACTGGGCATATACCCAGAGAAAACTATAATTCAAAAAGACACATGCACCCCAATGTTCATTTCAGCACTATTTACAATAGCCAGGTTGTGGAAGCAACCTAAACGCCCATCAACAGATGAATGGATAAAGAAGATGTGGCACATATACACAATGGAATATTACTCAGCCATAAAAAGGAATGAAATTGGGTCATTTGTAGAGACGTGGATGGATCTAGAGAGTGTCATACAGAGTGAAGTAAGTCAGAAAGAGAAAAACAAATATATTAACGCATATATATGGAACCTAGATAAATGGTACAGATGAACTGGTTTGGAGGGCATAAAGTGAGACACACGTGCAGAAAACAAACTTATGGACATGAAGGGGGGAAAGCGGCAGGGGGTGGGGTGGTGGTGTGATGAATTGGAAGATTGGGCTTGACATGTTTACACTGATGTGTATAAAATGGATGACTAATAAGAATCTGCTGTATAAAAAAATAAATAAAAAATTTATAGTAATCCTACTTAATGTGAAATATGAGAAATCTTCCTTTTAAAGTCAGGAAACAATAAGGATGCCACTACTGTTATTTCTATTCAACATCATACTGAAAGTTCTAGTGCAATAAAATTAGAAATGGTTGTAAAAAATATGAGGATAAAAAAAGTTATTCACAGATGATATGATTATTTACATATTAAAAGAAAGAGAGGGCTTCCCTGGTGGCGCAGTGGTTGAGAGTCTGCCTGCCGATGCAGGGGACACAGGTTCGTGCCCCGGTCCGGGAAGATCCCACATGCTGCGGCACAGCTGGGCCCGTGAGCCATGGCCGCTGAGCCTGTGCATCTGGAGCTCTGCAATGGGAGATGCCAGAGCAGTGAGAAGCCTGCATACCACAGAAAAAAAAAAAAAAGAGAGAAACTGAAGGAAACCTTTAGGATAAATAGAGATTCCAAGAAGGTTAGGGATTCAAGAACATATGAATATCCACAAAGAACCTATAAAACAGTGGACTGATAATAAGAAAAATATAGAAAGAGCAAAATTTACTCATATCAGGAATAAAAAAAGGAATCACAACCACAAACATTAAAAAGACAAGAAAACGTATTATAGCAAAAAGACATTTTCCAATGAAGTTGAAAAGTTAGAGGAAAAAGGCAAATTTAGAAAAGCAAAAACATACCTTATCAAAACTGATAGAAGACACATAAAATCTGATTATTCTATTAAACTTATGAAGGTAATTGAATATACTATTAAAAACTTACAAAGAAAATGCCAGGCCCAGACAGCTTCACTGGTGAAGTCTTCCAAACATTTAAGGAAACCAAAACACCAATCTTACATAAATTATTCCAGATAACTGAAAATGAGGGAACATTTTCCAACTTGTTATGTGATGCACATAAACTTGATAATGAAATGTGAAAGGGATGTTTCAGGAACATCTCCTTCCCAAACAACTAAACAAAAAATTATCAAATTAAATCCAGTGGCAGGGAGCACTAAATTACAGTTAATTTACTCTAGGAATGCAAGGTTGTATTAAAATTCTAAAATTAATCCTTATAATATACCACATTTATAGATTAAAGAAGTTTCTCTCAAATGTGAAAATAAAGCATTTGATAAAATATAACACTCTTGGGGGCTTCCGGGAAGATGGCGGAAGAGTAAGACACGGAGATCACCTTCCTCCCCACAGATACACCAGAAATACATCTACACGTGGAACAACTCCTACAGAACACCTACTGAATGCTGGCAGAAGACCTCAGACCTCCCAAAAGGCAAGAAACCCCCCACATACGTGGGTAGGGCAAAAGAAAAAACAATAAACAGAGACAAAAGAATAGGGACGGGACCTGCACCAGTGGGAGGGAGCTGTGAAGGAGGAAAGGTTTCCACACACTAGGAAGCCCCTTCGCCGGTGAAGACTGTGGGTGGCGCAGGGGGAAAGCTTCAGAGCCGCGGAGGAGAGCACAGCAACAGGGGTGCAGAGGGCAAAGCGGAGAGATTCCCGCACAGAGGATCGGTGCCGACAGGCCCTCACCAGCCCGAGAGGCTTGTCTGCTCACTCGCTGGGGCAGGCAGGGCTGGGAGCTGAGGCTCAGGCTTCAGTCGGAGTGCCGGAAGAGGACTGGGGTTGGCGGCATGAACACAGGCTGCAGGGGGGTAGTGCACTACGGGTAGCCGGGAGGGAGTCCGGGAAAAAGTATGGACCTGCCAAAGAGGAGAGGCAAGAGACTATTTCTTCCCTCTTTGTTTCCTGATGCGTGAGGAGAGGGGATTAAGAGCGCTTTTTAAAGGAGCTCCAGAGACGGGCGCGAGCCGCGGCTAAAAGCACGGACCCCAGAGACGGGCATGAGATGCTAAGGCGGCTGCTGCTGACACCAAGAAACCTGTGTGTGAGCACAGGTTATTATCCACACACCCCTTCCGGGGAGCCTGTGCAGCCCGCTACTGCCAGGGTCCCAGGATCCAGGGACAACTCCCCTTGGAGAATGCACGGCGCACCTCAGACTGCAACGTCAAGCTGGCCTCTGCCGCCGTAGGCTCGCCACGCACTCCATGCCCCCCCTTCCCCCGGGCCAAAGTGAGCCAGAGGCCCCGAATCAGTGGCTCCTTTAACCCTGTCCTGTCTGAGCAAAGAACAGACACTCTCTGGCGACCTACACACAGAGGCAGGGCCAAATCCAAAGCTGAGCCCCTGGGAGCTGTGAGAACAAAGAAGAGAAAGGGAAATCTCTCCCAGCAGGCTCAGAAGCAGTGGATTAAAGCTCCACAATCAACTTGATGTACCCTGCATCTGTGGAATACATGAATAGACAAAGAATCATCTCAAATTGAGGAGGTGGACTTTGAGAGCAAGAATTGATTTTTTCCCTTTTCCTCTTTTTGTGAGTGTGTATGTGTATGCTTCTGTGTGAGATTTTGTCTGTATAGCTTTGCTTCCACCATTTGTCCTAGGGATCTATCCTTCCTTTTTTTAAAATTTTTTTTCTTCACATTTATTTTTTATTTTGATAACATTATTTTATTTTACTTTACCTTCTTTTCTTCCTTCCTTCCTTCCTTTCTTTCTTTCTTTCTTTCTTTCTTTCTTTCTTTCTTTCTTTCTCTCCTTCCTTCCTTCCTTCCTTCCTTCCTTCCCTCCTTTAGACAATGAATCATCCCAAATTGAGGAGGTGGACTTTGAGAGCAAGATTTCTGTTTTTTTCCCCTCTTCCTCTTTTTGTGAGCGTGTATGTGTATGCTTCTGTGTGAGATTATGTCTGTATAGCTTTGCTTCCACCATTTGTCCTAAGGGTCTATCCGTCTGGTTTTTTGGGGTTTTTTTCTTAATATTTATTTTAATAACTTTATTATATTTTATCTTGCTTTATTTTATTTTACTTTATCTTCTGTCTTTCTTTTTTTCTTCCTTCCCCTCTTCCTTCCTCCCTCCCTCCCTCCCTCCCTCCTTTCTTTCTTCCTTTCTTTATTTCTACTTCTACTAATTCTTTCTTTCTACTATTTCTCCCTTTTATTCAGAGCCGTGTGGATGAAAGGCTCTTGGTGCTGCAGACAGGAGTCAGTGCTGTACCTCTGAGGTGGGAGAGCCAACTTCAGGACACTGGTCCACAAGAGACCTCCCAGCTCCACATAATATCAAACAGCAAAAATCTCCCAGAGATCTCCATCTCAACACCAGCACCCAGCTTCACTCAACGACCAGCAAGCTACAGTGCTGGACACCCGATGTCAAACAACTAGCAAGACAGGAACACAGCCCCACCCATTAGCAGAGAAGCTGCCTAAAATCATAAGAAGTCCACAGACACCCCAAAACACACCACCAGAAGTAGACCTGCCCACCAGAAAGACAAGATCCAGCCTCATCCACCACAACACAGGGACTAGTCCCCTCCATCAGGAAGCCTACACAACCCACTGAACCCACCTTAGCCACTGGGGACAGACACCAAAAACAACAGGAACTACGAGCCTGCAGCCTGCAAAAAGGAGACCCCAAACACAGTAAGATAAGCAAAATGAGAAGACAGGAAAACATACAGCAGATAAAGGAGCAAGATAAAAACCCACCAGACCTAACAAATGAAGAGGAAATATGCAGTCTACCTGAAAAAGATTCAGAATAATAACAGTAAAGATGATCCAAAATCTTGGAAACAGAATAGACAAAATGCAAGAAACACTTAACAAGGACCTAGGAGAATTAAGATGAAACAAACAATGATGAACAGGACAATAAATGAAATTAAAAATACTCTAGAAGGGATGCATAGCAGAATAACTCAGGCAGAAGAACGGATAAGTGACCTGGAAGATAAAATAGTGGAAATAACTACTGCAGAGCAGAATAAAGAGAAAAGAATGAAAACAACTGAGGACGGTCTCAGAGACTTCTGGGACAACATTAAATGCACCAACATTCCAATTATAAGGGTTCCAGAAGAAGAAGAGAAAAAGAGAGGGACTGAGAAAATATTTGAAGAGATTATAGTTGAAAACTCCCCTAATATGGGAAAGGAAATAGTTAATCAAGTCCAGGAAGCACAGAGAGTCCCATACAGGATAAATACAAGGAGAAATACGCCAAGACACATATTAATCAAACTGTCAAAAATTAAATACAAAGAAAACATATTAAAAGCAGCAAGGGAAAAACAACAAATAACACACAAGAGAATCCCCATAAAGTTAACAGCTGATCTTTCAGCAGAAACTCTGCAAGCCAGAAGGGACTGGCAGGACATATATAATGTGATGAAGGAGAAAAACCTGCAACCAAGATAACTCTACCCAGCAAGGATCTCATTCAGATTTGACGGAGAAATTAAAAGCTTTACAGACAAGCAAAAGCTGACAGAGTTCAGCACCGCCAAACCAGCTTTACAACAACTGCTAAAGGAACTTCTCTAGGCAAGAAACACAGGAGAAGGAAAAGACCTACAATAAAAAACCCAAAACAATTAAGAAAATGGGAATAGGAACATACATATTGATAATTACCTTAAATGTAAATGGACTAAATGCTCCCAAAAAAAAGACACAGATTGGCTGAATGGATACAAAAACAAGACCCATATATTTGCTGTCTACAAGAGACCCACTTCAGACCTAGAGACACATACAGACTGAAAGTAAGGGGATGGAAAAAGATATTTCACGAAAATAGAAACCAAAAGAAAGCTGGAGTAGCAATTCTCATATCAGACAAAATAGACTTTAAAATAAAGACTATTAGAAGAGACAAAGAAGGACACTACATAATGATCAAGGGGTCAATCCAAGAAGAAGATTTAACAATTGTAAATATTTATGCACCCAACATAGGAGCACCACATTACATAAGCCAAATACTAACAGCCATAAAAGGGGAAATCGACAGTAATACATTCATAGTAGGGGACTTTAACACCCCACTTTCACCAATGGACAGATCATCCAAAATGAAAATAAATAGGGAAACACAAGCTTTAAATGATACATTAATCAAGATGGACTTAATTGATATGTATAAGACATTCCATCCAAAAACATCAGAATACACATTTTTCTTAAGTGCTCATGGAACGTTCTCCAGGATAGAACATACCATGGGTCACAAGTCAAGCCTTGGTGAATTTAAGAAAATTGAAGTTGTTTCAAGTATCTTTTCTGACCACAGTGCTATGAGACTAGATATCAATTACAGGAAAAGATCTGTAAAAAAGACAAACACATGGAGGCTAAACAATACACTACTTAATAACGAAGTGATCACTGAAGAAATCAAAGAGGAAATAAAAAAATACCTAGAAAAAAATGACAGTGGAGACACAATGACCCAAAACCTATGGGATGCAGCAAAAGCAGTTCTAAGAGGGAAGTTTATAGCAAAAAAATCCTACCGTAAGAAACAGGAAACATCTCAAATAAACAACTTAACTTTGCATCTAAAGCAATTAGAGAAAGAAGAAAAAAAAACCCCAAAGTTAGCAGAAGGAAAGAAATCATAAAAATCAGGTCAGAAATAAATGAAAAAGAAATGAAGGAGACAATAGGAAAGATCAATAAAACTAAAAGCTGGTTCTTTGAGAAGATAAACAAAATTGATAAACCATTAGTCAGACTCATCAAGAAAAAAAGGGAGAAGACTCAAATCAATAGAATTAGAAATGAAAAAGGAGAAGTAACAACTGACACTGCAGAAATACAAAGATCATGACAGATTATTACAAGCAACTCTATGCCAATAAAATGGACAACCTGGAAGAAATAGACAAATTCTTAGAAATGAAGAACCTGCCAAGACTGAATCAGGAAGAAATAGAAAATATGAACAGAACAATCACAGCACTGAATTTGGAACTGTGATTAAAAATCTTCTAACAAACAGAAGTCCAGCATCAGATGGCTTCACAGGTGAATTCTACCAAACATTTAGAGAAGAGATAACACCTATCCTTCTCTAACCCTTCCAAAATATAGCAGAGGGAGAAACACTCACAAACTCGTTCTATGAGGCCACTATCACCTTGATACCAAAACCAGACAAGGATGTCACAAAGAAAGAAAACTACAGGCCAATATCACTGATGAACATAGATGCAAAAATCCTCAACAAAATACTAGCAAACAGATTCCAACAGCACATTAAAAGGGTCATAAACCATGATCAAGTGTAGATTATTCCAGGAATGCAAGGATTCTTCAATATATGCAAAACAATTAATGTGATAAACCATTAAAAAATTGAAGGAGAAAAACCATATGACCATCTCAATAGATACAGAGAAAGCTTTTGACAAAATTCAACACACATTTATGATAAAATCCCTGCAGAAAGTAGGCATAGAGGGAACTTTCCTCAACATAATGACAAACCCACAGCCAACATCATCCTCAATGGTGAAAAACTGAAAGCATTTCCACTAAGATCAGGAACAAGACAAGGTTGCCCATTCTCGCCATTCTTATTCAATAGTTTTGGAAGTTTTAGCATCAGCAATCAGAGAAGAAAAGTAAATAAAAGGAATCCAAATCGAAAAAGAAGAAGTAAAGTTGTCACTGTTTGCAGATGACATGATACTATACATAGAGAATCCTAAAGATATTACCAGAAAACTATTAGAGCTAATCAATGAATTTGGTAAAGTAGCAGGATACAAAATTAATGCACAGAAATCTCTGGCATTCCTATACACTAATGATGAAAAATCTGAAAGTGAAATCAAGAAAACACTCCCATTTACCATTGCAACAAAAACAATAAAATATCTAGGAATAAACCTACCTAAAGATACAAAAGACCTGTATGCAGAAAATTATAAGAAACTGATGAAAGAAATTAAAGATGATACAAATAGATGGAGAGATATACTATGTTCTCGGATTGGAAGAATCAACATTGTGAAAACGACTCTACTACCCAAAGCAATCTACAGATTCAATGCAATCCCTATCAAACTACCACTGGTATTTTTCACAGAAGTAGAACAAAATATTTCACAATTTGTATGGAAACACAAAAGACCCCGAATAGCGAAAGCAATCTTGAGAACGAAAAACGGAGCTGGAGGAATCGGGCTCCCTGACTTCAGAATATACTACAAAGCTTCAGTAATCAAGACAGTATGGTGCTGTCACAAAAACAGAAAGATAGATGAATGGAACAGGATAGAAAGCTCAGAGATAAACCCACACACATATAGTCACCTTATATTTGATAAGGGATGCAGGAATGTACAGTGGAGAAAGGACAGCCTCTTCAATAAGTGGTGCTGGGAAAACTGGACAGGTACATATAAAAGTGTGAGATTAGATCACTCCCTAACACCATACACAAAAATAAGTTCAAAATGGATTAAAGACCTAAATATAAGGCCAGAATCTATCAAACTCTTAGAGGAAAACATAGGCAGAACACTCTATGACAGAAATCACAGCAATATCCTTTTGGACCCACCTCCTAGAGAAATGGAAATAAAAACAAAAATAAACTAATGGGACCTAATGAAACTTCAAAGCTTTTGCACAGGAAAGGAAACCATCAACAAGACCAAAAGACAACCCTCAGAATGGGAGAAAATATTTGCAAATGAAGCAACTGACAACGGATTAATCCCCAAAATTTACAAGCAATTCATGCAGCTCAATAACAAAAAAACAAACAACCCAATCCAAAAATGGGCAGAAGAGCTAAATAGACATTTCTCCAAAGAATATATACAGACTGCCAACAAACACATGAAAGAATGCTCAACGTCATTAATCATTAGAGAAATGCAAATCAAAACTACAATGAGATATCATCTCACACCAGTCAGAATTTCCATCATCAAAAAATGTACAAACAATAAATGCTGGAGAGGGTGTGGAGAAAAGGGAACCCTCTTGCACTGTTGGTGGGAATGTAAATTGATACAGGCACTGTGGAGAACAGTATGGAGGTTCCTCAAAAAACTACAAATAGAACTACCATATGACCCAGCAATCCCACTACTGGGCATATACCCTGAGAAAACCATAATTCAAAAAGAGTCATGTACCAAAATGTTCATTGCAGCTCTACTTACAATAGCCCAGAGATGGAAACAACCTATGTGTCCATCAACAGATGAATGGATAAAGAAGATATGGCACATATATAGAATGGAATATTACTCAGCCATAAAAAGAAACAAAATTGAGCTATTTGTAATGAGGTGGATAGACCTAGAGTCTGTCATACAGAGTGAAGTAAGTCAGAAAGAGAAAAAGACAAATACTGTGTGCTAACACATATATATGGAATTTAAGGAAAAAAATGTCATGAAGAACCTAGGGGTAAGACAGGAATAAATACACAGACCTACTAGAGAATGGACTTGAGGATATGGGAAAGGGGAAGGGTAAGCTCTGACAAAGCAAGAGAGAGGCATGGACATATATACACTACCAAACGTAAGGTAGATAGCTAGTGGGAAGCAGCCCCATAGCACAGGGAGATCAGCTCGGTGCTTTGTGACTGCCTGGAGGGGTGGGATAGGGAGGGTGGGAGGGAGGGAGACATAAGAGGGAAGAGATATGGAAACATATGTATATGTATAACTGATTCACTTTGTTATAAAGCAGAAACTAACACACCATTGTAAAGCAATTATACTCAAATAAAGATGTAAAAAATAAAATACATAAAATAAAGTATCAGTGTTACACCTCTTAGCACCCCTTATCAGAAAAAAAAAAAAAAAAGAAACACTCTTTAATAATAATCAACTCTTAGAAAAGTTGATACAGCCACTATGGAAAACAGTATGGAAGTTCCTCAGAAAACTAAAAATAGAATTACCATATAATCCATCAATCCCACTCCGGAGAATATACCCAAATAAAACTATAATTCAAAAAGATACATGCACCCCTATGTTCATAGCAGTGCTGTTAGGCTATGTTTTTCTATGTTAGGCATAGCAGAACATAGGCTATGTTCACAATAGCCAAAACTTGGAAACAGCCTAAATGTCTATCCACAGATGAATGGATAAAGAAGATGTGGTACATGTTTACAATGGAATACTACTCAGCCATAAAAAAGAGCAAAATAATGCCAGTTGCAGCAACATGGATGCAACTAGAGATTTTCATACTAAGTGAAGTCAATCAGAAAGAGAAAGACAAACACCATATGATATCACTTATATGTGGAATCTAAAATATGGCACAGATGAACATATCTATAAAACAGAAACAGACTCACAGACATAGAGATCAGACTTGTGGTTGCCAAGGGGGAGAGAGGGAGCAAGAGAGATGGACTGGGAGTTTGGGGTTGGTAGATGTAAACTATTACATTTAGAATGCATAAACAACAAGGTCCTAATGTATAGCACAGGGAACTATATTCAACATCTTGTAATAAGCCATAATGGAAAAGAATATTAAAAAAAAGCATGTCTCTATGTGTATAACCGAGTCACTGTGCTGTACAGCAGAGATTGGCACAACATTGTATATCAACTCTACTTAAATAAAAAAATAAATAAATAAAATAAATCACAAGGAAAATTAAAAGACCTTAATCTTATAAAGGACATCTACTAGAAGGAAAAAAAACTGAAGAAACCAACGGCAATATCATACTTAATCATGAAAACTTTAAAGCATTTCCATTGAATTTGGGAACAAGAAAAGAATGCCTGCTACTGACACTCCTATTCAACCTTGCACTGAAGTTTTTAGTCACTGTAGTAAGGCAGTAAAAGTAAATAAAAGGAGAAGAGTTGGAAAGGAAAAATTTAACTTTTAATATCTACATAGCCAACATGATTATGTATGCAGAATACCCCCAAAGAACCTACTAATTATTAGAATTCATTGATACAAAGTCAATATTAAAAAATTAATTGTATATATACTAGCTATGAACAATTATAAAACAGAATGTAAAAGTGATACCAGGGTTTCCCTGGTGGCGCAGTGGTTGAGAGTCTGCCTGCCGATGCAGGGGACACGGGTTTGTGCCCCGGTCTGGGAAGATCCCACATGCCGCGGAGCGGCTGGGCCCGTGCACCATGACCTCTGAGGCTGCATGTCTGGAGTCTGTGCTCCGCAATGGGAGAGACCACAACAGTGAGAGGCCCGCATACGGCAAAAAAAAAAAAAAAAAAAAAAGTGATACCAATTACAATAGTGTCAAAAATATCATTATAGGAAATAATGATACAAAATCATATTGCAACAAAAATACAAGACCTCTACACAGAAAATTCTAAAATATTATTTAGGCAAATCAAAGAAGCTTACTAAATAGACTAATCTATTATATTCATAGATTGATGATTCATTATTAATCAATGTAATTAGCTAAAATCCCAGCAGATGTGGCTGTGGGGCATGTGTGTGTGTGTGTGTGTGTGTGTTTAAAATTGATAAGTTGATTGTAAAATTTATATGGGAGTGCAGAGGGCGAAAAATGGGAGAAGATATTTGCAAATGATATGACCAATAAGGGGTTAATATCTAATATATATATACAGCTCATACAACTCAACATCAAAAAAACAAACAACCCGATTAAAAATTAGGCCGAAGAAGTAAATAGACATTTTTCCAAAGAGCAAATGCAGATGGCCAACAGGCACATGAAAAGATGGAAAACATCACTAATCATCAGGGAAATACAAATCAAAACCACAATGAGATATCACCTCACACCTGTCCGAATGGCTATCATCAAAAAGAACACAAACAGCAAATGTTGGCGAGGATGTGGAGAAAAGGGAACCGTCGTACACTGTTGGTGGGAAGGTAAATTGGTGCAGTCACTGTGGAAAACAGTACGGAGGTTTCTAAAAAATGAACTACTATATGCCCCAGCAATTCTGCTCCTGGTATATATTTGAAAAAAAAAACCCAAAACACTAATTCAAAATGATACATGCACTCCAATGTTCATAGCAGCATTATTTAAAATTGCCAAGATATGCAAGCAACCTAAGTGTCCATCAACAGATGAATGGATAAAGATGTGGCATACGTACGTATACTCACACACACACACACACACACACACACTCACACACACACGCACAATGGAATACTACTCAGCCATAAAAGAATGAAATTTTGCCATTCACGGCAACATGGATAGACTTGGAAGGCATTATGCTAAGTGAAATAAGTCAGACAGAGAAAGACAATACTGTATAATATCACTTACAAGTGGAATCTAAAAAATACAGCAAACTAGTGAATACAAAAAGCAGTCTCACAGATATAGAAAACAAACTAGTGGTTACCAGTGGGGAGCAGGGGAGGGGCATTATAGGGATGGGGGAGTGAGAGGGGAGGTAGAAAGTACTGAGTATAAGATAGGCTACAAGGATAGACTGTAACCTTTAAAAATTGTATAATTTTTTTTAATTCTATGGGAATACAGAGGGTAAAAAATAGCAAAGACAGCCTTATCAGATAAGAAGATTTACTACAAAGTTATAGACATTAAAACAATGTGACTTAACATTGCTACAAATCTATAGAGATAGACTTAATGGATTAAAACAGAGGGCCTAGGAACAGACTCAATATATATCAGAGATATCATTACAGATGAGATTGAAAAGCTGAATAATCAATGAATGGGCCAATGGGTCATCCATATGGAAAAAACATAAAGTTAGATCCCTACCTCATGCTAAATACACAAATAAATTCTCAATGCATTAAGGAAAAATAATGTATAAACTGAAATACAGTAGATTATTTTATGGACTCAGGATGTGTAAGGACTTTTTAGACAAAGCACCAGAAGCATAAGCCCTGAGGAAAAAGTAAATATATTTGACTGCCTTACAAAATATATTTGACTGCTATACAAAAATGTGGTATATTTTATGTTAAAATATATCATAAATAAATGAAAAAACAAGACAATGATTGAAGAAGTCATGTGTGTAATGCTTATAATGGAAAAGGTTTAATACATAAACCTATAAAGAACTCTTATAAATAAAAATTTAAAAGACCAACTATCCAATAGAAAATAGTCCAAGGATACAATTAGACAAGTAACAGAAGAAGAAACAAATGGCCTACACATACATGAAAACATGATCTCCCCACTGGTAACAGAGGAAATATAAGTTAAGAAAATAATGAAACACATTTCTTACCCTCATACTGGCAAAAAAATTAGTAAATCTGAAAATACCAAGTGTTGGAAATTATATAAGAAAGAGTGACTTTTTTTTTAACACCACTGGTGAGCATGTAAAATAGAATAGCTTCTTTGAGGGTAACCTGACAATAAAGTAAAGATAAAGATGCTTATAATCTATGATCCAGCAATTCCACTTCTATGTGTTTTCCTAAAACAATTTTTATACATTACACAAGGAGATATATATGACAATGTTCATTGTAGTACTATTCCTTTTTAATAGTAATTCCTTTTTAATTTAAACAACTAAAACCACTTAACTCAGAATGAGAATGGATGAATTATGGTTCATAACTGCAATGGAATAATACTTATCACTTAAAATGGATGAACCAGAGCTACATTTATCAACACAGATAGACCTCCAGAACTATGCTTAGTGAAAAGATAAGCATTATATAAGGCAAGCATATAGCATATTTTAATGTAATACATACATGTACAACAGAGGTATAAAATCATAAATGGGAATTATACCCATTAATTTCAGGACTGTGACTACTTCTGGGAGAAAGTAAAGTAAGAGGGAAAGCTGTACCTATAATGTTCTATTTATCAAAATCAATAAAAGAAAGCAGAATCTAAAGGACGACCAAATATTAACATCTGTTTCATCTTAGTGGTAGGCCCTTGAGTGTTTTTATATTATTTAACATGTATTTGAAATTTTCCCTACTTTAAATTTCAGAAGTTTAAATAATTTTACTTCATTAGGCATTTCAGTGTAATATAATTTTTGTTGGAGTATAGCTGCTTTACAATGTTGTGTTAATTTCTACTGTACAACAAAGTGAATCAGCTATACATACACATATATCCCCTCTTTTGGGGATTTCCTTCCCATTTAGGTCACCACAGATCATTGAGTAGAGTTCCCTGAGCTATACAGTAGGTTCTTATTGGTTATCTATTTTTTATTTTTTCCAAATTGTTAGCAAGTGTTTCCTACATCTTATTAAGTCATCCCTTTCCTTTCTAATTTCAGATGTCACCCTTTCCATAAAATAAATTTTAAATGCTTAGGTTTATTTCTGGACTTCCATTTCTATTTCACTGATTTGCATACTCATTTTAGTGACAGGCAGCCATTGTTTTGATAATTGTGGTTTTACGATATATCTCAAATCTCTAGTAAATATTTCCTTTTACCTTTTATATGGCATCACATTCAGTGTCTTTTAAAAATCTTTTATTGGTTATTTTCTTTCATAATGTATATTGTTTATGCTCCTTTACAATTAAAAAAACTTGTATTTCACAACAATTGCTTAAAATCTTCCTTATGCTGTTCTTTCTTTCTTTAGTAATTTGGAAATCATTCATCCTAGTTTTAGTCTACTGATGATTATGTTTAAATTAAAAAATGAATTTGATTCTTTAAGTTAGGCATAAGTAGTTTTCCTATGAGTGATATCAGTAACCCCTTTTGAGACAACTACTTGACAGAGAGGTATATAACACAATGGAGGAAAGCTGCTTTGGCGTATGTCTAGTTACACGTTTGCCAATGTGTCGACATGCCACCAGGTAAGTGTGACTTGAGGGGGACTGCACAAGAGTTTAGGGTAAATTTGCCTTGGTGTTATGACACATCAAAGGGTATTTAGGTAATGTGGGGCTGAGCTGGGGATAAAATCTAGATCTCTGTTTTTCCAAACAATCAGCTAATTTCTTTCAGAGCCATATTTTTGTTTTTATATTACTAGCTCTGAGCCAAATCTGATTCCCAGCATTGTAGAAGAAATGTTGGAGTTCCAAGCTGACCTCTTTCTGTGCAACTCTGACCATGTTTTATCATCTTTCTGAGATTTGTTTTCCTCACCTGCAAAGAGGAAAATCAGACTTATTTGGTAGAGTTTTTGATAGGATTAACTATAATTGCCAAGACGATGTGGTCAGGAAACAATAAAAAACTATACACATATGCATATTATTTATATATATATATATATATATATATATATAAAGTTAAGCTTCCTGTCCATGAAGAACCTACAGGTTGCCAGTCAAGTGTCGGGAAATCCTGGACCTGATGTATCAAAGCCATGAAGCCTGGCATAAAGATAATCACTATGTGAAAAACGAATCCCTACCTATTAAAAGCTGCTGTTGGGACTCACAATGAACCAGCAAAATTTGTTACTCAGCTGCACCTGTGTCTTGTCAACTGGAAATTGTCAAAATCTTCACACAGATACTGCAGTCTGATAGATATAATAAAGAAATGGCTTACAGATTGCATTAGAAGATTCTTCTCTCTCACTGAAGGCTTGTGAGAAAGAAGCCAAAAGAGGTAGAAGGGAAATGGAGCAAAACATTCTCATCAAGGGAAGTTTAGCATATCAAACAAGGGCATCAGCAACATGGCAGAAGAAAAATAAGATCTTTCAGGGAGTCTCTTTCTTCTCCCTACAACCCAGAATAAATATTCACCAACATACAGACAAAAAATGCCTCTCTTTTCCTCAATCTGACAGCATTTCCTACAGAAAATTTGTTCTAAATTTCATTCGTTCATTCAAGAAATATTCACTTAATCATTTCATTTAATAAACAGTTACAGGACTCCTAATTTGCTATGTGCTCAGACTAGAAATGAGTAACATCCTTTGCCCTTAAGAAACTACCTAGCAGGGGAAATAAAGTAAAACACAGACACACACACGCACACACATACACAAATAAAATGCTGAGTTACCATCTGTAGCCAGCCAAGTGAAAGAAAGCTATATCTTCACTGATGAATAAGGACTGACCAGGTAGGAAGGAAAGTGTGGGAGCCATTCCAGTTGGCAGGAAAAACAAGAGCAAAGGTTGAGTGGTTTGTGGAATTACAAGCTCTTTCCTGTGGCTAGAACAAAGAATTAATTTTAGGGTAAGATGAGACTATGGCATAAAAAGGTGCATGGGCCGTGTTAACGGGTTTTAACCTTTCCTGAAAGCAACATGAAGGGGCTACTGGAGAGTTTTAAGTGTAGGTGTGAAAGCTTCAGACCTAGGTTTTGAAAAGAACACCCCAAAATTGACTTCCTGTTCTCCAGGATGATGAAAAGTTCAAGGAGAATGCATAGATTACCTAGATGGCTCCAATCCTAGGCCAAACTATAATCAACAAGAGCGTGAATCTCCACATTTACCCACTCCATGTTTCCCTTGCCCAGAGGTACTACAGAGATCATAGGACAGTTGGGGCAACAGGTGTGTATACACATTTTATTTATTAAATGGGCTACTCATAAGGCACAGGGAAGAAGCCACAGGTTTTCTTCAGTGCCTCTGAAACTCTCGAACAGGAATGCATAGATTTCTATACTTAGGCAAAACCAAAAATCCCTCCTTGTTTTGTTCATTCAGTACCTCTGTTAAGGTGAATTTATCACCCCCTAGCTGGTACCACAATGCTACCCACTTCTGGTCTCTATTATGTTTGTACTCTGTTTACTTGTATTATCATTTTATTATAATATTGGAAATGATTTTGATTCCTGGTTACTTTGTTTAATGTCATCACCTTTCCTTGATGAGACTCTGAATGCTTGTCTATTTTCTTACAGTGTATACAAACCAGATGTGGTAGATTGATTGCAACATTTCTCACAATTCTTTCCTCTCCATATACACTGAACTATGATTTTGCTGCTCCTCCCATTAAAAGGTGATCCTCTTGAATCTGGGCCGATCCATGATGGCTTTGATCAGTAGAAATTGGTGGAAGTAACAGTATACCAGCTCTGAGCCAAGGCCTCAGAAAGGCTTGAGTAGTTCCATTTTCGTTCTTGAAATCCTACCACCAATATTTGATCACATCTAGAGTAGGTTGACAGAGCATAAGAGACCACACTGAACACAGCCTAGTTGTTCCAGCTGAAGCCATTGCAGACCAGCCTACAGCCAGCTGACTTGCAAACATATGAGAGAACCCAGCTCAAGTCAGAGAGACTCTAGCTAAAATCTATGTGATTCAGAACTAACCACCAATAAAGAAGAACCACCCAGCTGACCCATGAGCATTAATAAATGCTTATTCTTTTAAACCAGTAAATTTTGGGGTGCTTTGTAATTTAGCAATATCCAAATGATAAATTATGTAATGCTTCAGTAATCAAAAATATGCAAAAAACAGGAAAAAAAAAAGAGAGCAAAAGAAAGAAAGGAAACGTTAAAAAGAAGGGAAAGAAATCACTTACATGTGGAATGGAAAAAGTTAAACTCATGTAAGCCAAAGACCAGAATGGTGGCTACTAGAGGCTGTGGATGGGGAGATGTTGGTCAAAGAAGGTAAACTTCCACCTATAAGATGAATAAGTTCTGGGGACTACAGCATGGTAATTATAGTTAATAATGATGTATCACATACTTGGGAGTTGCTAAGAGAGTAAACCTTAAATGTTCGCACTGCAAAAAAGAATTATGTGATGTAATGGAGGTATTAGATAACATTATAGTGGTAATGATTTTGCAATACATAAATATATCAAATTAGTACCTTGTATACCTTTAACTTATACTATATGTCAATTATATGTCAATAAATTATACATCAACAATTTTTAAAAAAGAAAATAAAAGAAATAAAAAAGAAAAAAGAAAAGTAATTTCACATTGGGGTTCATAGTCACACTATTTGTATTAAACTGAATTTTTCTTCACCATCTTTGTAATTGTTTTTGATAGGCCTATTCTTCTTTAAATATTGTCTATCTATATTTAAAATATATTTAAACTTGAGCATACGAATATGTATTTTTGATCAATGTTTGTAGATTTTTGTTCTCCAACTTTAGTGGGGAAAAAAATCAGTTCCTGCCCTTGAGAATTTCCCATTTTGGCTGGTTTCATGGGAGGTGACATGGTTATGTTATAAAGCAATGTCAGTTTCTTTCTCTTGACTTACAAGGAGTTTGGATAAGATTACAGTCTTAGGAGGCAAAAACATGAATTCAAATCTTGCCTCTATCACTTACTATGTTTTTAAACTTCAGTGTGTTTTATCTTATCTCAGTTAACCCATCCATACAATCATAATAATAATACATTACCGGTCTGAAGGCTCAATCTTCAGCTAGATAGCTAAAGTAAATACTCTTCTGAGGGTTCTTTCAGCTCCAAGATATAGATTTCTTTGGTGCTATTTTTATTAAATAATTGTTATGTATCAGGTGTGAAACCTCATTTAATAATCCAAACAAAAATTGTAAGGTGTTAATATTCCCATTTTACAGATGAGGAAACTGAAGTTCTCACAGATATTAAGTAACTTGCCCAAGGGCACAGCAATGACAAGTCGTAGTATCAGGACCCCAAATCAGGTTAATTTGACTCAAAAGCTGGAGCTCTATATAATAAAAAATACTGTATTCCTCTTCTCAGTTCTGGTTAATCGAGGCTAAACCAAGAAATAGCAAACTTCTCTCTTCCCATGTAGAATCATGTTACAAATTAAAAGGCAATTTGCCTCTGGAGACAAAGATTTTTTATAGAAAGCTTTTGAAATAGAGACACAGATGTAGAGAACAAACATATGGACACCAGGGGAGGAAAGTGGGGGTGGTGGGGTGGTGGTGGTGTGATGAATTGGGAGATTGGGATTGACATATATGCACTAATATGTATAAAATAGACAACTAATAGGAACCTCCTGTATAAAAAAATAAAATAAAATTCAAAAAAAAAAAGCTCTTGATACATAGCAAACAGAGTAGTAATTCTAAGACAGAGAGCTTCACTTGCTTAGAAAGGGTCTTTCCTTTTCCCAAAACACCTGGGAATTATTATGGGATGACTGTTCTACAGCATAGCTTTATTTTTTTTTTTCACATCTTTATTGGAGTATAAATGCTTTACAATGTTGTGTTAGTTTCTGCTGTATAACAAAGTAAATCAACTATATGTATACATATATCCCCATATCCTCTCTCTCTTGAGCCTCCCTCCCACCCTGCCTATCCCATCCCTCTAGGTCATCACAAAGTCTCGAGCTGATCTCCCTGTGCTATGCAGCAGCTTCCCACTAGCCATACATTTTACATTCGGTAGTGTATATACATCAATGCTACTCTCTCACTTCATCATAGCTTCCCCTTCCCCCCGTCCATGCCCTTAAGTCTGTTCTCTACAACTGAGTCTTTATTCCTGCCCTGCAACTAGATACGTCAGTTCCGCTTTTTAAAATTACATATATATGCGTTTGCATATGGTATTTGTTTTTCTCTTTCTGACTTACTTCACTCTGTATGACAGATTCTAGGTCCATCCACCTCACTACAAATAACTCAATTTTGTTCCTTTTTATGGCTGAGTAATATTCCTTGTATATATGTGCCACATCTTCTTTATTTAATTATCTGTTGATGGACATTTAGGTTGCTTCCATGTCCTGGCTATTGCAAATAGTGCTGCAGTGAACATTGTGGTATGTGACTTTTTTTGAATTATGGTTTTTTCAGGGTATATGCCCAGTAGTGGGATTGCTGGTAGTTCTATTTTTAGTTTGTTAAGGAACCTCCATACTGTTCTCCATAGTGAGAGGAAAATTACAATTTACATTCCCACCAACAGTGCAGGAGGGTTCTCTTTTCTCCACACTCTCTCCAGCATTTATTGTTTGTAGATTTTTTGATGATGGCCATTCTGGCTGGTGTGAGGTGATACCTCAATGTAGTTTTGATTTGCATTTCTCTAATGATTAATGATGTTGAGCATCCTTTCCTGTGTTTGTTGGCAGTCTGTATATCTTCTTTGGAGAAATGTCTATTTAGGTCGTCTGCCCAGTTTTGGATTGGGTCGTTTGTTTTTGTGATATTGAGCTGCTTGTATATTTTGGAGATTAATCCTTTGTCAGTTGCTTCATTTGCAAATATTTTCTCCCATTCTGAGGGTTCTCTTTTTGTCTTGTTTACGGTTTCCCTTGCTGTGCAAAAGCTTTTAAGTTTCATTAGGTCCCATTTCTTTATTTTTATGTTTATTTCCATTTCTCTAGGAGGTGGGTCAAAAAGGATCTTGCTGTGATTTATATCATAGAGTGTTCTGCCTATGTTTACCTCTAAGAGTTTTATAGTGCCTGGCCTTACATTTAGGTCTTTAATGCATTTTGAGTTTATTCTTGTGTATGGTGTTAGGGAATGCTCTAATTTCATTCTTTTATATGTAGCTGTCCTGTTTTCCCAGCACCACTTATTGAAGAGGCTCTCTTTTCTCCATTGTATACTCTTGCCTCCTTTATCAAAGATAAGGTGACCTTATGTGCATGGGTTTATCTCTGGGCTTTCCATCTTGTTCCATTGATCTGTATTTCTGTTTTTGTGCCAGTACCATACTGTCTTGATTACTGCAGCTTTGTAGTATAGCCTGAAGACAGGGAGCCTGATTCCTCTAGCTCCGCTTTTCTTTCTCAAGATTGCTTTGGGTATTCGGGGTCTTTTGTGTCTCCATACAAATTGTAAAATTTCTTGTTCTAGTTCTGTGAAAAATGCCATTAGTAATTTGATAGGGATTACATTGAATCTGTAGATTGCTTTGGGTACTATAGTCATTTTCACAATATTGATTCTTCCACTCCAGGAGCATGGTATATCTCTCCATCTGTTTGCTATCTTTGATTTCTTTCATCAGTGTTTTATAGTTTTCTGAGTACAGGTCTTTTACCTCCTTAGGTAGGTTTATTCCTAGGTATTTTATTCTTTTTTTTGTGATGGTAAATGGGATTGTTTCCTTAATTTCTCTTTCTGATCTTTTGTTGTTAGTGTATAGGAATGCAAGAGATTTCTGGGCATTAATTTTGTATCCTGCAACCTTACCAAATTCACTGATTAGTTCTAGTAGTTCTCTGTTGGCATCTTTAGTATTTTCTATGTATAGTATCATGTCACCTGCAAACAGTGACAGTTTTACCTCTTCTTTTCCAATTTGTATTCCTTTTATTTATTTTTCTTCTCTGATTGCTGTGGCTAGGACTTCCAATACTATGTTGAATAATGTGGTGAGAGTGGACATCCCTGTCTTGTTCCTGATCTTAGAGGAAATGCTTTCAGTTTTTCACCATTGAGAATGATGTTTGCTGTGGGTTTGTTGTAAATGGCTTTTATTATGTTGAGCTAGGTTCCCTCTATGCTCAATTTCTGGAGAGTTTTTATCATAAATGAGTGTTGAATTTTGTCAAAAGCTTTTTCTGCATCTATTGAGATGATCATACGGTTTTTATTCTTCAATTTGTTAATATGATGTATCACATTGATTAATTTGCATATATATATATATATATATTTTTTTTTTTTTTTTTTTTGCGGTACGTGGGCCTCTCACAGGCTCCGGACATGCAGGCTCAGCGGCCATGGCTCACGGGCCTAGCTGCTCCACAGCACGTGGGATCTTCCCGGACCGGGGCACGAACCCGTGACCCCTGCATCGGCAGGCAGACTCTCAACCACTGCGCCACCAGGGAAACCCGATTTGCATATATTGAATAATCCTTGCATCCCTGGGATAAATCCCACTTGATCATGGTGTATGATCCTTTTAATATGTTGTTGGATTCTGTTTACTAGTGTTTTGTTGAGGATTTTTGCATCTGTGTTCATCAGTGATATTGGTCTACTATTTTCTTTTTTTGTGACGTCTTTTTCTGGTTTTGGTATCAGCATGATGCTGACCTCATAGAATGAGTTTGGGAGTGTTCCTCCTGCCACAATTTTTTGGAAGAGTTTGAGAAGGATAGGTGTTAACTCTTGTCTAAATTACAGCATTGCTTTATGGTAATGCTTTCCAGGGGAGAGATGCACTAACTGCTATCAGACCAGGTGCTGAGGTTGTTTGCCAGCAGGAGGAAGGGTTGTTCTAAGTCAAGCAAATTCTCTCATCCAGTTCCTCTGAGGCCAATGGTAACTGATTATAAACCAGCGATAGAGATGAGGTTTAGTCTCCAGAGAGTATGAGGGCTATACCCAGGCCCACATTCCGTGTTATGGTTGAGGTCAGTTCTAATACCAACGTAATGGTTCGGCCTGAAGCCACAGTTGTTTCAGTCCATCTGAAGAAGGAATCACTCACTCTCCATAATTAGAGGACAATCCAATAAATCAAAATATTTTCTAATTCCAACCTGAAATAAACATGTTTTAAAATTTTGATGCAACATTATCCTAATTGTATTTACACAATCACCCTGCTATGTGTAGCTGACACATTTTTCATCATTCATGAAAAGCTCATGTTAAGCTTTTACAAACTTCAAATTATTAGACTCCACATTCATGGAGCTTCACCTTATAGCAATTTTGGAAACCTGAGAATTGGAAGAGATCAATTTTAAGTGGAAAAAGCAGAGTATCTTATGGATTGCAAACAGCAGATAAAATGTTTCCTTATTAAAGGCTGCTCTCTCCACTGAATTTCAGAGAACACTAAGATCTCTACTTTGTTTAAAGATAATCACTCTTTTCTCAGAGTGTTTCACTAGGGCTTTACCTTAGGCATGAATTTTTCATGACTGATTGATTGAAAAGACAATGCCAACAGAGAATAATACAAGCATAAAAACTTGTCTTACAAGGTAGAGTTAAATTACTCCAAGGGTTAGAATGACAAACCCAAGTGCCACCTTCAACTCAGCAAGTAAATTGACAATTACAAATCTGTTGAAAAATGAGAAAAATCAATTAGGAAAAGGTTGACTTGTGCTAAAAAGTAGTGTTTGCTTTATTGAACATCATTCAGTGGATTTTGGAAACAAATAGACAAAGCACCATGGGAAAATGTCTATCTTTGGGTGCGGGATGGGAGGAGGTATACTGGGAAGAAAGTTGGACTGAAAGAAAGGAGACCTGTCTTTCCTTCCTGGTTTATGCAACTGACTTGTTGTTTGACTTTGGGAAGATTACTTCCTATGTCTGATCCTCTATTTTCCTATTTCTACCGTAGAGATAATTGACTAGGGTCCAGAGTCATGGACTGAGGAGTTTGGACACAGTAACACAGTTAAATCAGGTCAAAAGTGAAAAGGGAGACTCTAGATTCTATATATATATATGACTGACTCATTCCTTTATTTTTTCAAGAAACACTCATTGAACTCTGCCTATGGGCTCAAAATATTTTACATGCTGGGAATACACAAATAAATAAGACATATATAGTTCCTGCCTTCATGTGGTTTACATTTTAGTGGGGGAGACAAACAGCATACAAGTAAATGAATAGATGAACAAATGTGTAAATTAATGTATAATGCAATATCAGATAGTAATAAGAACTTAGAAGAAAAATAAAATAATCAAAGGTCAGGATATAGAGTGGAAGATAGTCTATGGTCAGGTTGGTTGAAAAGTATTATTTTTGTATATATATAACTTGTTGAACACCTGCTAAGTTCCAAAGAAATGGTTAGGTGCCCTTATATTGCATGCTATTTCTAATCCTTAGAAAAATATTACAGGTATATATTATTTTTCATTTTACAGATTAGTAAAGTAATAAGAAGAAAACTGAAAGATCAAGTAACTTTCTGTTTGGTCACCCTTCAGAGATAAAATACACTCTTCCACCCCAAATTTGGTTCAGATGCTTAGAATGATGCTACGCATTCATGAAGAGCATATAAAAAGTTTTATTACCCACATAACAAGGATTTATGGCAAAGGTAGAATAGTTCCCCATACTGATCTGAAAATGGCTTGAGAGAGCAGGAAAGGAGGCTTGCTTGGAGTTTTATGGTGGGTTGGGGTAAGAGCCAGGTTCACAAATAAGGGCCTGTATAGTTTGAACTCCATGCCAGTGCTAAAGGAGGTGGCACCAGTGCTTTCTTATCAGCTTGCCCAGATATGGGACAGAAGGTAAAGGAGAGGTGGATCGTGAAAGGTGTTAGAAGTCAGATGTCAAAAATGGAGTCAGACAGTTTACTATACTTTCTTAAGATGATATAACTTATGTAGCAGAGACAGAATGAATGAAACCCAGGTCTGGATTTGTCTAGCTCCAAAGTCCATGCTTTTTTATTTTACACTGTGGAAACTCAAATGATAAGATTTTGTCATTTCCCTTCAATGGGCCTGGGGAGACAAGTCTCAAAAAAGGGGTATGAGTATGGTGCAATGCAAAAGGCACTAGAGAGATGGTATGATGGTGGGTGCCCGGACTGACCCTACTTCATAAAATGACTTTAACCACTCTTAAAACTATGGGAGAACTAACAAAATACTATGAAATTATCAGGCCAAAATTTAAGTGAATTCTAGATCCAACAGAGAGCATTTGCTGAATCTAGTGAATCTGAGCTTGGCAAAATAAAAACTGGCTTTCAGGACTGCCAAGGCAGTTGGGAATTAAAGAATCCATAGAAAAGTGAGACAAAAATTTTGCGTGCAATTTCCCTTCAAGTCATTTGCAAAATTCTAAGCTGCTCATATACAGGGTAAGATGCTAATAAGTCAAGTAGAAACCAGCATCAAGGAAGTTAAAATGGTAAGTGGAGATTTCAACAGAGTCTCACAGTGCTGCAGAAAAACATTTTAAAGTTCAGAGTCCACTAAGTTGGAAAACCTGGGTAAATACTCCATACTGTTTGAGATACCAGAAGGGTTATGCCCTTGGAGTAAGGGAAGGCAAACGTACCTAAATTTGTATACCTGAAATTCAGCCACGACTGGATAAATATGATCTTCCCAAAAGTTATTTGCCTTCCAGAAGAAAATGAAATTCACCAGAGGAAAAAATATTAATAAAAGTATATACATTTTCAAATGCAAATTCCTGTATCAACCAAATTTATGAGTCATGTCAAGAAATAGAAACAAATAAACGAGAATAAAAAAGAAAGGAAACTGACCCACAGATTATCCAGAAAGTTCACGTATCAACAGGGACTTTAAAAAAAAATTATAACTACAATTGACCTCTAAACAATGGGGGTTTGAACTGCATGGGTCTACTGACACTTGGATATTTTTCTTTCTGTTTTTTTTTAACATCTTTATTGGAGTATAAGTGCTTTACAATGTTGTGTTAGTTTCTACTGTATAACAAAGTGAATCAGTTATATGCATATATATATTCCCATATAGACTCCCTCTGTGTCTCCCCCTCACCCTCCCTATCCCACCCCTCTAGGTGGTTGCAAAGCACTGAGCTGATCTCCCTGTGCTATGCAGCTGCTTCCCACAATCTATCTGTTTTACATTTGGTGGCGTATATATGTGAGTGCAACTTTCTCACTTCGTCCCAGCTTGCCCTTCCCTCTCCCTGTGTCCTCAAGTCCATTCCCTACATCTGCGTCTTTATTCCTGTGCTGCCCTTAGGTTCTGCAGAACTTTTTTTTAGATTCCATATAGATGTGTTAGCATATGGTATTTGTCTTTCTCTTTCTGACTTACTTCACTCTGTATGACAGAATGTAGGTCCATTCACCTCACTACAAATAACTCAATTTCATTTCTTTTCATGGCTGAGTAATATTCCATTGTATATATGTGCCACATCTTCTTTATCCATTCATCTGTCGATGGACATTTATGTTGCTTCCATGTCCTGGCTATTGTAAATAGTGCTACAATGAACATTGTGGTACATGACTCTTTTTGAATTATGGTTTTCTCAGGGTATATGCCCAGTAGTGGGATTGCTGGGTCGTACAGTAGTTCTATTTTTAGTTTGTTATGGAACCTCCATAGTGGCTGTATCAATTTACATTCCACCAACAGTGCAAGAGGGTTCCCTTTTCTCTACACCCCCTCCAGCATTTATTGTTTGTAGATGTTCTGATGATGGCCATTCTGGCTGGTGTGAGGTGATACCTCAATGTAGTTTTGATTTACATTTCTCTAATGATTAATGATGTTGAGCATCCTTTCCTGTGTTTGTTGGCAGTCTGTATGTCTTCTTTGGAGAAATGTCTATTTAGGTCATCTGCCCATTTTTCGATTGGATTGTTTGTTTTTTAGATACTGAGCTGCATGAGTTGCTTGTATATTTTAGAGATTAATCCTTTATCATTTGCTTCATTTTCAAATATTTTCTCCCATTCTGAGGGTTGTCTTTTCATCTTGTTTATAGTTTCCTTTGCTGTGCAAAAGCTTTTAAGTTTCATTACATGCCATTTCTTTATTTTTGTGTTGATTTCCATTTCTCTAGGAGGAGGGTCAAAAAGGATCTTGCTGTGATTTATATCATAGAGTGTTCTGCCTATGTTTTCCTCTAAGAGTTTTATAGTGTCTGGCCTTACATTGAGGTCTTTAACCCATTTTGAGTTTATTCTTGTGTATGGTGTTAGGGTGTGTTTTAATTTTATTCTTTTACATGTAGTTGTCCAGTTTTCCCAGCACCACTTACTGAAGAGGTTGTCTTTTCTCCATTGTATATTCTTGCCTCCTTTATCAAAAATAAGGTGAGCATATGTGCCTGGGTTTATCTCTGGGCTTTCTATCCTATTCC
Organism: Phocoena sinus; assembly: GCF_008692025.1. Classification (NCBI taxonomy): domain Eukaryota; kingdom Metazoa; phylum Chordata; class Mammalia; order Artiodactyla; family Phocoenidae; genus Phocoena; species Phocoena sinus. Next base: position 41,038,691 of record NC_045763.1, read on the forward strand.
ATTGCTCTATATTTCTTTTTTGTGCCAGTACCATACTGTATTTTTTTTTTTTTGTGATACGCAGGCCTCTCACTGTTGTGGCCTCTCCCATTGTGGAGCACAGGCTCCAGATGCACAGGCTCAGTGGCCATGGCTCACGGGCCCAGCCACTCTGCGGCATGTGGGATCTTCCCGGACCGGGGCACGAACCCGTGTCCTCTGCATCGGCAGGCAGATTCTCAACCACTGCGCCACCAGGGAAGCCCTACCATACTGTCTTAATTGCTGTAGTTTTGTAGTATAGTCTGAAGTCAGGGAACCTGATTCCTCCAGCTCCATTTTTCTTTCTCAAGATTGCTTTGGCTATTCAGGGTCTTCTCTGTTTCCATACAAACTGTGAAATTTTTTTTTCTATTTCTGTGAAAAACGCCATTGGTAGTTTGATAGGGATTGCATTGAATCTGTAGATTGCTTTGGATAGTATAGTCATGTTCACAATGTTGATTCTTCCAATCCAAGAACATGGTATATCTCTCCATCTGTTTGTTTCATCTTTAATTTCTTTCATCAGTGTCTTATAGTTTTTTGCATTCAGGTCTTTTGCCTCCTTAGGTAGGTTTATTCCTAGGTTGCAATGGTAAATGGGAGTGTTTCCTTAATTTCTCTTTCAAATTTTTCATCATTAGTGCATAGGAATGCAAGTTATTTCTGTGCATTAATTTTGTATTCTGCAACCTTACAAAATTCATTGATTAGCTCTAGTAGCTTTCTGGTAGCATCTTTAGGATTCTCTATGTATAGTATCATGTCATCTGTCAACAGTGACAGTTGTACTTCTTCTTTTCTGATTTGGATTCCTTTTCTTTCTTTTCCTTCCCTGATTGCTGTGGCTAAAACTTCCAAAACTATGTTGAATATCTGTGGTGAGAGTGGGCAACCTTGTCTTGTTCCTGATCTTAGAGGAAATGGTTTCAGTTTTTCACCATTGAGAATTATGTTGGCTGTGTGTTTGTCATACATGGCGTTTATTATGTTGAGGTAGGTTCCCTCTATGCCTCCTTTTGTAAAGCTTTTATCATAAATCGGTGTTGAATTTTGTTGAAAGCTTTTTCTGCATCTATTGAGATCATATGGTTTTTATTCTTCAGTTTGTTAATATGGTGTATCACATTGATTGATTCGCACATATTGAAGAATCCTTGAATTCCTGGGATAAACCCCATTTGATCACGGTGTATGATCCTTTTAATGTGCTGTTGGGTTCTGATTGCTAGTATTTTGTTGAGGATTTTTGCATCTGTGTTCATCAGAGATATTGGCCTGTAGCTATCTTTTTTTGTGACGTCTTTCTCTGGTTTTGGTATCAGGGTGATGGTGGCCTCGTAGAATGAGTTTGGGAGTGTTCCTCCCTGTGCTATATTTTTGAAGAGTTTGAGAAGGATAGGTGTTAGTTCTTGTCTAAATGTTTGATAGAATTTGCCTGCAAAGCCATCTGGTCCTGGGCTTTTGTTTGTTGGAAGATTTTTAACCACAGTTACAATTTCAGTGCTTGTGATTGGTCTGTTTATATTTTCTATTTCTTCCTGTTTCAGTTTCAGAAGGTTGTGCTTTTCTAAGAATTTGTCCATTTCTTCCTGGTTGTCCATTTTATTGCCGTATAGTTGCTTGTAGTAATCTTTCATGATCCTCTGTATTTCTACAGTGTCAGCTGTTACTCCTCCTTTTTCATTCTAATTCTGTTGATTTGCATCTTCTCCCTTTTTTTCTTGATGAGTCTGGATAATGGTTTATTGGTTTTATCTTCTCAAAGAACCAGCTTTTAGTTTTTTTCATTTTTGCTATTCTTTCATTCATTTCTTTTTCATTTATTTCTGATCTGATCTTTATGATTTCTTTCCTTCTGCTAACTTTGGGGTTTTTTTTTGTTGTTCTTCTTCTTTCTCTAATTGCTTTAGGTGTAAGGTTAGCTTGTTTATTTGAGATTTTTCATGTTTCTTGAGGTAGGATTGTATTGCTATCAACTTCCCTCTTTGAGCTGTGTTTGCTGTGTCCCATAGGTTTTGGGTTGTCATTTTTTGATTGTCATTTGTTTCTAGGTATTTTTTGATTTCCTCTTTGATTTCTTCAGTGATCTCTTGGTTATTTAGTAGTGTATTGTTTAGCCTCCATGTGTTTTTTTTTTTTTTTTACAGTGTTTTTCCTGTAATTGATATCTAGTCAGAGAATAAAAAAAAAAGATGGAACTCCCTCCAAATCATTTTAGGAAGCTAGCATAACCTTGATATCAAACCTGATAAGACTATGACATGAAAGGAAGCTAATAGGCTTTCATGAATATAGACCCAATGTCCTAAACCAAATAGTATCACACCGAATCAAATTGGTTGTGTTATAACAGAATATTATACATCAATGTGAAAGAATAAGTGATAGCTAAACGCAATAATATAGACAATATATTGTTGAATGAAAGAAGCCATATTCTAAAGGATATATATAGTGAAATTCCATTTATTGGAAGTTCTAGAACAAGAAAACTAATCTGAGTTGATAGAATATTTGTTACCTTTCTGGGTATTTCTTGGAAGCAGGCACCAGAGAGTCTTCTGGGTAACTGGTAATATTCTATATTTTGATCATGGTAATTGGTTACACTGGTGTATTTATTTGTAAAAATCCATTGAGCTATACACTTGTGATTTGAGAATTTTACTGTATGCATGCTAGTCTTCAATGAAAGAGTTTCCAAAAACCTTCCCACTAATATTTATGACTCCTTAAGGAGATTCTGAATATATAGTTAATATCTCTTCTAGCTCTTAAAACCTATGCTTCTACTGCCCACTTTTACAAGTTGATTAGAACCTATATTATGTCTCCTTAATAACAGTAGATCAACACTAACAACAGCACTAAAAGCTTTAGATAGTATGAAATCCATCTAAAAATAGTTATAATAGGTTAAGTGAGAAAAATATTTGAAAGACCACAAATTATTTTGAATAGTTCACAGTTTTCTTGAAATTTTCTGTAGTGAGAGTTAAGCCAGTGCTTTAAGTAGGACAATATCATATTTTTATATCAGGGCCAACAAAAAACTAAAGCTGAAATATTACAAAGCCAACTTGTTAGACAAATATATGATATTTCAGCTCTGGAGGAAAGCTAAATCTAAATGTCAAATTATGTAACTGAATGTTTTACCCTCTACAGTTTCAAAGGAATAGAAGTGCCAACAGCAGAGTTCCTGAAATTTAGAGACATAGAATTTATGACATAGTAGATAAAGCACAGAATTGAGAGTGTGAAAAACTGTATATTAGTCCTGGATATATAACTTATTGGTTGAATGATTTTTGAAAAATAACTTAAAGTCTCCATATTTTGTTCCTTTGTGTATAAAACTGGTAACAATAATATGTACCTCCCAACATTACAGAGAGAATGCATATAGAGTGCATCTAAAATCTACTAATTATTATCATTATTATTCATTTTCCCAGATGATTTTTGAAATATTTGTCTTCAGTTTGGTTTTTGAAGGCTCTTGTCCCAGTGACCCAAAGTATTCGGACAGTTGAAAAATCCACATGGATCCCTCTGGCAAAATAAACTACATGCTTGAGTTGCATTCTAAGTATATACTTTTGGAACACATCACAGGATGTAAACTGAGGTTATTCCCTTTCCCAAACAGAACAATTCTCCTGAAGGAAAATATTTCCTCTAAATTTTTCCTTAGAGCAAAGTGAGAGATTACTACAAGATTAGACCAGTTCAACATCAGCTAAGTCTTTCCAAACTGATTCTTGCTTCCAACTGTGGCATGCCTACAACAGGTCTCCAATTTTAAGTTTACCTGTGCTTTCCCATATCTGAATATGGTTTTGAATTCCATGTCACTAAGTCAATCTCTCTGATTTCATGTTCCCAAGCTTCTCCAGACTAAGCTCTCTATTTCTGCCAAACCTGGCTCACCAATAGCCCCAAACATAGCTCTAGAATGCTTCTTCTCCTCTGTCAGCCTGGTTCACTCCTACACATGTTCTGAAACTCAGCTGAGGTGTCATTTCCGCCAAGAAGCTTTATTTAACCCTGAAGCCCACGTAGGTACCTCCTCTATGCTCTCTCTGCAACCTGGAAGTCCTTTCACAGCAATCGTCATTCTACATTGTTAAATGTTTATTTACTTGTCTGTATCCTTCCTCCCACCAAACAGAAAATTATTAAGGATGAAACTTCTTTTTATTCTTTGTATCCTGGCATTCAATAGGATCTTATTGTATGTTTGTGCTAAATAAGTGAATAAATCAATGAGTGCTTAAGTGAATCTATGAATAAATAACTGAATGTATTATGCTCATTCATTTCAGCCTCCATGCCTTTGTTCTCACCACTAAGTCTCCCTAGATTGCTCCCTCATCTACCCAAATCCTATCCTTCATTCAGTTCCTGCTAGAGTCCCACCTTCTACATAGTAGAGTATAAGCACTGAGGATACAACAAAAATTAAGATGCACCCCCACTCTCAAGGGTCTTACAGTAGATTAGAGAAGAGGTAGATGTAAATAGTCTACAATGCAGTGTGACCTGGCAGATGAAGACATGGAGTTTGTAGGATCGTAGGAGAAAGGACAAACCCCGGTCAGATAGATCAAAGATATCTATCTAAAGAAGGCTCTTCCTGACCTAAGAATTTAAGGACAAATAAGATTTCCAGGTAAAGGGTGGGAATTGGGGATGATGTAAAACATTTTATGATCACAGGAATAGACATGTGAAACACTGCAGTTTATGAGAGCATCCTAGGCAGTAAGGATAAGTGACGTGCCTAGGACAATAGTCAGATCAGTGAAAAAGATGAGACTAGAGTCCAGGCTTCCTAATTCTTAGTCCAGTACTACTTCCATTATCCCAGAAAACAGTATTGTTAGATTGCATGTGACTAGCTTCTATGACTTTCCAATGGAAAATGTCCAAGTGTGGCACTTTGTCTCTTTAGCTGGTGGACCTCACCTCCCAGGACTCCTTTCTCAGTAGTTGTAGCAGATGTCTTGTAGATTTTAGTAGTTTACTTCTTGGTTTGAAGGCTGTCATATAGCAAGACATCTATGGTTTGCTGGAATTCTGTAAAATGTTCAAACCTCCATAGCAACTTGGAGTCCTAGCAGTGACTCAATGAAGTAATGTAAACAAAGCCCAAATGTCACCCAATAATGAATTTTTTTTCTGACAACATCTTTGTCTAAAGAATGACAACTCCAAGTTGCTGAAAGGAACCAGAGTAATTAAGCATTCTTGAGATAAATGGTTTGTCAACCAAGACCCTCAAATATGTTTCAGTTATCCCAATTTTGCCAAAGTACCTGAAAAGAAATCAAAACAATCCACCTACTGCAATATACAGTAGTTAATGCCTACTGTTAGGCATTCTATGCTCATCAGCATTGCTCCTAACAACTTTATCAACATCAACGTATCTATTACACAGTTGAGAAAACAGAGAGACATCAAGTCACATATCTGAGGTCATAGAGTTTATAGAGATGGAATCAGGATTCAAATTTAAGTCTGACTCTTAAAGCCAGTCATATTTTTGGTAACTCTGTGCAGTTAAGCAGGTCCTCTCCATCTCTCTCCCCATCAAACCTAGTGACTATGGTTGTGGGATCAGGGAGAGAGTCCTAGAGCAAGAGTCAGGGGACTCTATTTAACTTTTCTGTGTGACCTCATTCCCATTGATAGGAGTATGTCTGAATGATTTCTAAGGCCTCTAGTAGTTCTGACAGTCTATGACTCTGAAATTTTAAAATATTCTTATATAACAACTTCCCCGTGAAAAGGTCATGGCCCTGTGAGTTGCCTGTAGTGGGCAGATAGGAGGATAAAACCTTCAGCGAAATTGAATTGAGTTCTCTGGGCTTATCAAAGTGGAAAATAGGCACCTAGCTGCCAAAAAATAAAGGAGTAAGTCCTTGGGAGATGAACTTAGTCAACACAGAGGCTCTTGTGCATCAGCACTGTCAGCAGCAACCTCAGCCATTGCCACAAATGAAGTGAAGACTTAAGAAAAAACATGCTGTTATTTTTGCTGAAGATGATAGGACTTTTCAACCAAGTAGTATATTAGACTCCACATTAGATCTAGACTTAGAGTCAAAAGACCCGATATCTTACCCTAGGTATCCAGACTGGTCAGCATTTTTAATGCTTCCTTCCCAACCTATGTACAATGTCAAAGGCATTCCATTAAAATCCATGACAGCTTATCTCTTTAACTCAGTTTATCCAGACTCTCACTCCCACCCTCTGGCTTTTCTCATTTTTGTCTGATCCCTAGTTTCTGTTCCATTGCCTTACATCTGGACAGGAGAAATTTGCTTCCTTCACTCAGTTTTTAAAAATTTATTGATTTCATACTATATGCCAGCTACAAACTCCCCAAAGTCAGTGATAGCTATGCTAAGCTATTGGGGCAGGAAGTTGATGGTGGTGAGGGGATGGGAAGGAGAAGAAAGTTCAGACAAATAAATAGGTCTGGGCAGAGGACACATGTTAAAGAAAAAGTTATCACAAAATTAAAAGCAGTTTAGTATGGCTAGACTGCAGAGTATGCTGGGAAAGGTGAAAGAGATGAAGCTGAAAGGGTAGCCACAGGATAACAGTGGCTGTGGGATGGAGAATCCTGATTCTGCCACCTACTAGCTATGTGACCAATCTCAGTTTCTTAATCTGTAAGATGGAGATAACAATTCATACTTCCTGTAGTACTTGGTTTTCATCATTTGGTAGGTGCTTAAACATTCGTCGAGTCTGAATCCTGGAATATAATGGAAGGATGGAAACTGAAAAAGCACGTGACAGTGGGATTGGACAGTTTCCCTATAGGAGGTCCAGGGACAAGAAAAAGTAGATTTTTGGAGCTGTCTAGAGTTTATAGTCTGGCATCCATCAGATGACAGGCCAGGTTCAGTTCAAGTACCCAAGTATGGTTTCAGTTCAAGTACCTGCTATGGTTTCTAAAATTCAGAGTATAGAATCGCCCCAGCAGCTTCCTCACACCTCATGCTGTGAGTTCTGCACAGAGCCCTAAGAAAGTTGTCAGCCATGAGATTCTTTCCCCTCCAATGCAAACACACATGGCACAGGCATATGATTCCCATCTGGATCCACCCCCGACTTCCGGCCAGGAGGCTGCTGTGTAGGCAGGACCGTCTGCCTTTGAATTTGCCAGCCTAACCCGGTACCCTGAGCCAGCCCTTTCCAAGCAGTAACACACAGACCTGGCAAAATTCACACTTCTGTAAATTATTTTCGGGGATCTATCCATCTCTACATTTTCCTTGCCTTGTCAGAAGAGGTTGACCTGGGCAAGGCACAAGTTTGCTCAGAACAAACAAATGGGTATTTATTTCTGGAAGAGAACAGTCAGCCTTTTCTTTAATCTAAGGAACAGATGCTGGCTCAGGAGGAGAATGGGCTGAAAGTCCCACCCATCACTCTAAGGCCATAGGGCCAGGAATTGTTATTCAAAGCAACAGACCCCCACTCCCCTCAGGTTCCCTGATGGCATCAGTGCCCAGCCACTGCAGAATTATTACCATCATCATCTCTGCTGGATTCTATGCCCCAGTCAAATTGGCGGCATTCCTTCTATTTGCAAACAGATTGCAAAATAAGAACCCCAGGAAGGATGGAGGCTGGCCAGGCTCCAAGGACCTTCAGCAGTGATCATGCTAAATCAGGGTTGCTTCCTACTCTCTGAACAGCAGCAGTTACTAGCAGTACCTCCCAACGGCCCTGGATCATTGGGATGCCTGGCCTCTCCTCCCTCCCTCTTCCTTCCTGGAATAAAAGCAGCCTAAAAAGAGAGAGAGAGAGAGAGAGAGAGAGAGAGAGAGAGAGCAGAACTTCCTGGGAAATTATAAGAAAGAATCTACCATTAGGGTCCTAAACTATTCATGAGCTACCTGACAGGAGAGATTGGAACAAAGCACCAACAGAAACTTCAACTCATTTTCCTCAAGATTCTAAACTTTACACCTCTTCTTTGCCTTAGTCTGTCATTCATGGTCCTCTACAGTCTAGCCACTTGTGTGCATATCCAGCCTTCTCTCCTAAGCTGATCCATCCACTCCTGCCCATAACCCTTCATTCAGTCCCTTGTTCACTTATCATCAAACATGAGCAAAGGATAAAAGAATAATAACAATGGTTACTGTCATTGCTAAGTGCTTATTGTGTAACAGGCTGTGTGACAAGTGCTTTATACATATTTTCTAGTTTAATTCTAAAAAAATTAAAACCCAAGAGGTATGCTCTATTATTATCCCCATCTCACATTTGAGGAAACTGAGGCTCAGAGATTGTAAGCATCTTGCCTAAGATCATAAAACTAGTATGTGAGAGGTCTGGATAAAAATAGCATTATTACCTGAAACAATTTTTCTGAACTAGATCTTACTATCCCCCTTTTACAGGTGAGGACATGTCCAGAGGTTTAGTAACACACTCATGGTAGACTGGAGTTCTGTTTAAGACCTGTCTGGTTCCAAAGCCCTTACTCTTAACCATTACTACTCATCTTCAAAATGGAGATTAAATTAGCTACCATCTTCCCTCAGGGAAGAGAGAGAAACATCTACCTCACCTAACTTAATAACTCAAGTAAGATAGTATCAATGAAAATACACTGTAAACAGTAAGGCAATGTTCGAAGTCAGTTGTAATTGATATTACTCACTTCCATGGTAGAACATATTTTATTTATTTGCTTTAGTAGACAACTTGCTTTTTCTTCCTTTCCAAACTGTATATCTTTTTATTTCCTTTTCTTGTCATTTCACACTAGCTAGGACATCCAATACACACAATGTTGGTTAGAAATGGTGAGAGGCACACGCTTGCCTTCTTCCTGATCTCATGAGGAAAACATCCAGTTTCTCACCATTAAGTACAATGCAAGCTACAGGATTTTTTTGTAGATGTTCTTTATCAACTTGAGGGAATTCTCCTCTAGTCCTAGCTGTTTGAGAATTTTTTTTGTTTATGTGTTTTAAAATCAGAAATGGGTGTTGAATTTAGTCAAATGTTTTTCTTATTTTGCTGATATGGTAGATGACATTAATTTTCAAATATTGAACCAGTTTTGCACACCTGTAATAAATCCCACTTGGTCATGGTACATAATTCTTTTTACACATTGCTGGATTCAATTTGCTAAGATTTTTGTTGAGGATTTTTTGTATCTATGTTCATGATTGATATTGGTTTGTAGTTTTCCTTTCTTGTAATGCTTTTATCTGGTCTTGGTGACAATTTGTTTTTTATCATATAATAAAAGTAAATACTGGGACTTCCCTGGTGGCACAGTGGTTAAGAATCTGCCTGCCAATGCAGAGGACATGGGTTTGAGCCCTGGTCCAGGAAGATCCCACACGCCACAGAGCAACTGAGCCCATGCGCCACAACTACTGAGCCTGCACTCCAGAGCTACAACTACTGAGCCCGTGTACCTAGAGCCTGTGCTTTGCAACAAGAGAAGTCACCGCAATGATAAGCCCGCGCACCGCAAGGAAGAGTAGCCCCCGCTCACCCAGAACTAAAAAGAAAGCCTACATGCAGCAATGAAGACCCAATGCAGCCATAAATAAATAAATGTAAATACTATTCTTCTAACCCTCTTTTAGTAATTTGTGCACCTCCCTAGAAATAGAAGTTTAGGAGTCAAGTTCCAGATCCAGCCTGTAATTGCAGAGGTAGTAAAGGGAAAGAGCAGAGAATTTGGAGTCACACGAACCTGAGTTTGAATCCCAGCTCTGCCATTACTTTGTGACCTAAGTCAGTATTTCACTTCAGCAGACCTCTGTTCCTTAACTGGTAAAGTAAGAAACAATAATTTCTTCCTTGCAACGTTATGCTGAGAATATAAAAAACAAAACAAAAACAGAGGCTAGATATATGGCATTAAAACATAATAACACAAAAAATCATTATTTTAAAAATCTTACTTGATAACAAAACCAGAGAGTAGTTGGTATGTTTTTATAGCTGTTCCTTGAACAGGAGACACACAGGTATTCAGCCATGGAAACCATAACTAGCTCATCATGCTGTTGTGCATCCTCTGATAGAATGCCTTCTTGAAACTCTATGCCTGGCTAAATATTTTTTAATGCTCACAACTCAACTTTGGTATCCCCCTCCTCCAGGGAGACTTTCTTGACCCCAAGTCCTGGTTAGAAACCCCTCCTTTGTGTTTGCACTACTTGTGCTTGCCTCTCTCATAACCTAATGACTGATTTCACTCTCTGGGTATAATCTCTTTCTCCCACTAGATTGTGAGCTCCTTGAGGACAACAATCATACCTTGTTCATTTGTGGTACATAATAGGTGCTCAGATAAAGTCTGTTAATTTAATAAGAAAAGAAAGGCCCTTTAATAGCCTTGGTATCAATATCCATTGTGAAGTAGATGTTCACCAATCAGTATCTCTTAATTCACAGCATCATTTCTGTTGGCTAAATTATTCCTCTCTGTGGAACAATGAGACCCTCTTCTGATTACCTCTGCAGCAGTTAGTTCTTCATTGCAAGGTGAACTTTTCTCTTTTCTTCCTCCCCCTTTTCCCCCTTTCCTTGTATAGCAAACCAACTGAGGAGTAGTAATTATGAGAAAATCTACACTATAATTATTGTAGCACTTTACTTTGTATTGACATCTGTAAAAGAAAGAACTCTAGGAGTTGATGAACAATGATGTTTTCTCCTACTTTTCTTTCAAATGCATGTTTTTACTTTTAAAATATCATCGTTTTTGACAAATGTCTTAACAGTTTTGAAATATCTAGATTTTATATTTTGGGGAAACTCTTGAAACATAAAAGGTATTAGACTGCTAGAGTTGGAAGGAAACTTAGAGCTTATTAAGTTTGATTCTCTTATCTTATATCAGTGAAACTGAGTTTCCCCTGGGGGATGTGATACCTAATGTCACACAGAGTTAGGGGAAAGAGTGGCAGTGAAAAATACATACAGGCATCAGAAGATTTTGGGTCATATAGCCTCTCTGAGGTTCAGTTTCTCCCTCTAAAATACTGTTAATAATGTCTGCCACATAGAACATTGTGAGGATTAAGGGAGTTCACATATGGAAAGCACTCAACTGACCTAACACATGAGAGTTTTATCCTATAATGACAGTTATTTTTATTATAATTTATAGTAAATAACGACTAGAATCTAAGGTCCTTTCTTTCTGCTATACAATGTATCCTTTTTAAGTAAGCTCAACTTTTCTACCAAAGAGGATAGTAGCCAAATCCATACCAAACAGGAAGAAAGTGGGTGAGAGAGAGAGAGAGAGAGAGAGAGGAGAGAGAAGAGGAAGGGTGGAGAGAAGGAGGGGAGGAAAAAAGTAAAGTGGATGTATTTCAGCTTAAAGAATTCAACTGGACACACTGTATTTGTTCAATCTAAGATTCCACACACATGAATATTCAAGGACTTCATTGTGAGCTATTTAGCTAGAAAATCTGGGAATTTATCGCTTGAGGGACCCTTGACATGGTGGCTGAAGCAGGCAGGCAGGTGCGGGGGAGTGATCCAGAGGTCACCTGTAGATGGTTATCACTACCCGGCTCTGCCTAAAATATAGGAAGGTGAATGGGACTTGGAAAATAGGCAGAAGCCACAAAGAAAACTCATCCTGATCACACCCTGAAACGCTTTATTTTTATCCAATAGTCCACAAGTGTCAGGTAGGATAAAGGATATTTCAGTTTTGCTATCTGACCCAAATGACAATATTGTTCCCCTCAATGAACCTTGCTTTCAATATCTGAAGAATACAGGCAATGCCTAATCAGTAAGGTTATTGTGAAAGTGAAAATTAAAATAACTGGTGTATATAACAGTAATTTTCATATTATAAATCAACTTACAAATGTTAAACATAATTATTACTAAAACTGTTCTTCTAGAATATTTTTTCACCAATGGACTTACTCAGATGCCAGCATATCATGAAATTAGCACCTAGTATAAACTATTATATTTATTATAACTTTTTATGGCCACATGTATAAATATTGACAAATACGTATATTATCCTTTTTGTACTTACTAATGTTTTAGTAAGTTGCACTAAATTTATTAACTGTACTGACATTTACTAAGTATCTTCTATGTGCTGATGCAGCACTTAACAGATATTAACTAATTTAATCCTCACAATGCTATAAAATGGGTATTGCTGTCCTCATTTTACAGAATGGGAAACTTAGGCCAGAGAAGTTAAATAACCAAAAATTATTTTTATTAGAGCTGATACGTGAACCTAGGCAGTCTGGCTCCAATCTCAACGTGTACAGTAAATTGTATGTAATGAAATTATTTCATTTTTATTTCTAGTATTACACTGGCATCTGTTTTAAGCTTCTCTTTAAATTCAATCTATTGGCATGTGTAATAAGTTATAAACACATTATAGGAAATGTGACTTTCTTTAAAAGAAATCAGTTAATCCTTTATGATGTCATTAAAGAAGATCAACATTTACTTTATCATGTGGTTGATATTTTCATCACTGGTCTCAGAGAGTAATAGAAAGTCATCATTCTTATGGTATAACATTGAGCTAGGTTCAGAATTCAGAATTTCTGATCCCTCTTACCCAGGTCAGTGAAAGCCCTTTCCATCTCTCTTGCTATAGATTGAATATTTCTGCCCACCCCCCTCCCCATTTCATACTCTGAAATCCTAACCCTGAAGGTGGTGGAATTAGGAGATGGGGCCTTTGGGAGGCAATGAGATCATGAGGGCACAGCTCTCATAAAGGGGATTAGTGTCCGTATAAAAGAGACCCAAGAAAATTCTCTTGGTCCTTCTGCCATGTGACGTTATAGTGAGAAGACTGTTGTTTATAAGGAAGCATGTCTCCCCAGACACTGAATATGTTGGTGCCTTGATCTTGGACTTCCCAACCTCTAGAGCTATGAGAAATACATATCTGCTGCTTAAAATCTACCCAGACTACAGTATCATTATAGCAGCCCAAATGGACTGAAAAAGAAAATGGGTTCTGAGAATGGGGTGCTACTGTAATAAATACCTAAAAATGTGGAAGCAGCTTTGGAATTGGGTAATGGGTAGAGGCTGGAAAATTTTGGAAGTTCATGCTAGAAAAAGACTACATTGCTGTGAAGGGACTGTTAAAGGCTCAGAAGGAGAGGGGGAGAACCCTAAAGAAAGCCTCAGTCTTCTTAGAGAATACCTAAGTGGTTGTGAACAGAATGTTGGTAGAAATAAGGACAATATTAATCAAAAGGGAAACAGAACTTGAAAATCTAGAAAATTCTCAGCCTATCCATATTGGGATGGAAAAGAACAGGAGAGAAGACAAATTTGATAAGGAGATTAGTAAGGATCAGCCATCTAAACAGACGCCAGGAGCTACTGTCCAAAACAATGGAAGAATGACCCTGAAGGTGTCTTTGAGATCACTGGGGCTGCCCCTTCCATCACAAGCCCAGAGTGCAAGGGCCCGTGGAGATAAATTCGGTTTATAACATTGTATAAGTTTCATGTGTACAACATTATATTTCAACTTCCATACACACCAGCGGTCCCCAAGCTTTTTGGCACCAGGGACAAGTATCACGGTAGACAATTTTTCCACGTACTGGGCGGGAGGAGGGGGGATGTTTTCGGGATGATTCAAGCACAGTACGTTTATTGTGCACTTAATTTATTACATTGTAATATATAATGAAATAATTATACAACTCACCAAAATGCAGAATCAGTGGGAGCCCTGAGCTTGTTTTCCTGCAGCTTGATGGTCCCATCTGGGGGTGACGGGAGACAGTGACACCCGACGTGTGTTGCTTATGTCCAGTCTACTCTGTAATCTTGTTTTTGTTGCTGTCACTGCTGAAAACCCTGTTTCACAAAGATAGGACGTTGGAAGTAGAAGCAGCCTTTTCAGTGCTTTTGTGGCAATCTCAGGATATTCTGCCTTGACTTTAATCCAAAACGTATGGAGATTTGAAGTTGTCTCAGACATACTTTTAAGGCCACCGTCATTTGCGATCTCAAGCAGTTGATCCTCTTCTAGCACAGACAAAGTCGATTCACCTGGCTTATTCACAAATGGGTCGCAGATCTATTCCTTCTCCGTTTGGGGGTCTTTTGGAGTTGGGAAGTAATGCTCAAACTCTTTTGAAAGCTGAGATAGGTGATCATGCACCAGCTGGGAGAAAGAAGGCCCTGGCTCAGTCTCTTTCAAAATCTCTGCTATTGTTTGAAACATGTCAAAAATCACAATGTTCACTCATCTCCCAAATAATTCCAGTTTGGCTTGGAATGCAGCCACTTTATCTGCCGACTTGAACACAGTTATCATTCTCCCCTGAAGTGACACATTGAGTTCGTTGAGCAGGTTGAATATGTCACACAAGTAAGCAAGTTTGCAACTCATTCTGTGTCACTGAAATGTGCTGCCAGAAATCTCTGGAACAGCTCTCATAACTCAAAAACTCTGGCCAGTTATTTACCTTTAGAAAGCCATCTCACTTCTGCATATAAGACGCGTGTGCTCTACGTCCATCTCCTCACAGAGCCGTGTGAACAGACGTGAGTTAAGGGCATGTACTTTAATGTGGTTGATAATTTTAATCACATCCTGCAAAACGTTAAGTTCAGCTGACATTTTTAGGCTAGCCAGCATTTCTCTATGGATGACACAGCGTGTAGACTTACATTCAGAAGTGGCCTCTTTGACCCGAGTAGTGAAACCAGAAAGCCGTCCAGTCATGGCAGCCGCTCCGTCCATGCATATACCGACACAAAATGACCAGTTCAGTTTTCCTGATATGTAATCATTCAAAGACTTGAATAGTTCTGTCGCTGCAGTGTTGGTTGGCAACAAAAGTGCACATAACATATCCTCATGCACATCCTCCTGAAAAATATATCACACAAAAACAAGCATTGTTGCCTTGTTGTCAACATCGGTAGACTCGTCAACCTGGATGGTGTACCACAGAGACTCATTAATCCTCTCTAACAGCTGTGCCTCAATAGCCTCTGCTATTTCATCAATTCATCTAGTTAGGGTGCTAGCCGAAAGAGGAACACCTGCCACCTTTTGAACTGCAGCCTCTCCTAAAAGTTCATGACAAATATCCTTAGCAGCAGGAAGGATCAACGCTTCACCAATAGTAAGGAGCTTCTTAGCTTTAGCAATGTGGTTAGCCACTAAGAGTGATGCTCTCACTGCAGACACATTTGATGAAGTGGTGGCCTTCATCAAATAATTGCTTCTATTCTTCGTGTTCACGTTTTATTCTTTTGAAAAACTCCAAAGGCTTGTCTTTTAATGCAGGGTGCTTGGTCTCCATGTGGCAAAGCAGTTTTGAAGGTTTCATGGCTTCCTCATATAGCCGGTCACCACATATTATGCAAAGTGAGCTTGGAGAATGTGAATCACCTGTTGCAATGAACCCGTAATTTAAGTAGGACTCTTGGTATTTTCTTTTAAATGCAGCTTTCTGTTGGCAGTCTTAGAGTCTTCCGCTGTCTCATCATTGGGTCTTTCCCCCTTTTCAAAGAAGCTCTCCAGCGATGTTTGGTTTTTACTCATTTTGGCTAGGGTTAGCTCGTGGGCTTACCAAAACTGTGACTGAGACAAGTGCCCAGTGCGGGAAAGAGGCATGGATGGAAGTGGCAAATAAAATAATGGGCAGGCCACTCATGGACTAAAATAAGTGTCGGATTCTGACTTAAAGCCTGCCACCAGATGCAGCTGTACAACTGAAGTACATCAACTCACTTGCCACAATAAAGCCTGCCACCAGACGCAGCTTCATTGTCACTTCCCACTCACTGATAGGGTTTTGATATGAGTCTGCAAATGATTTATTATGGTCTCTGTGCAGTCAAACCTCTCTGCTAATGATACTCTGTATTTGCAGCCGCTCCCCAGTGCTAGCATCACTGCTTCAGCTCCACCTCAGATCATCAGGCATTAGATTCTCATAAGGAGCACGCACACTACATCCCTCACATGTGCAGTTCACAGTAGGGTTCATGCTCTTATGAGAATCTAATGCCGCCACTGATCCAACAGGAGGCAAAGCTCAGGTGGTAATGTGAGCAATGGGGATTGGCTGTAAATACAGATGAAGCTTCACGTGCTTGCCCGCCGCTCATCGCCTGCTGTGCGGCCCGGTTCCTAACAGGCCATGGACCCCTGATATACACTACAGCATGATCACCACCAAAAGTTTAGTTTCCATCCATCACCATACAGTTGACCCATTTTGTCTATTTAGCCCTCCCTCTAACCCCCTTCCCCTCTGGTAACTGCTACGCTGTTCTCTGCATCTATGCATTCGGTTTGGTTTGGTTTGCTTGTTTGTTCATTTTATTATATTCAACATATGAGTAAAATAATACAATATTTGTCTTTTGGATTTTAAGTTGATGCTGGAATGCATTAAGACTTTTAGGGCTATTAGGAAAGAACGAATGAATTTTCCATGAGAGAAGGACATGATTTTGGGGGTGGGGGGGCAGAGGCAGAATACTATAGATTGAAAGTTTTTATCCCCCTCTCCTCCTGTAAAATTCACATTTTAATATCCAAATCTTCAAGGTGATGAAATTAGGAGGTGGAGCCTTTGGGAGTTGATGTGGTCATGCGGGCTCTGCCCTTATAAAACAAGCCCAAGAAAGCTCTCCTGACTCTCTTCTGCCATGTAAGGTTACAGTGAGAAGATGGCCATCTATGAGGAAGTGGGCCCTCACCAGACACCAAATCTGCTGGGGCCTTATCTTGGACTTCCCAAACTCCAGAGCTGTGAGAAATACATTCCTGTTGTTTATAAGCCACCTAGTCTAGTTGTTTTCTTATAGTAGCCCAAATGGACTAAGACATCTTTCATATAAATGTTTTATTTACATAGAAGTCTTTTAAAAGGTAAGGAAGGGATCTGTTCAGTCACTGAGAAAAAAAAATTCTATAGCTGCAGAAAATTTCTATACACGATATCCTTTATAACATAAGCTTAAAAATTGTTGGTTTGCAAAGATCAAAGATCAGAAACCCACTCAAGCTTCCTTCAGGAAAGTGGGGTTTATTGTAAGAATGCTAAAGATGTCAGGTTCCCAAATATGGGCTGCCTTGTTATTAAAAACCAGTCAGTTTCTGCCCCTTTCTTCCTTGCAGTTTCTCATTTCTGCTGTGTTCATTTCATTCTTCTCTCCCTTTGATAGGCTTTTGTACTTAACTACTTTCATGTGGACGTGATAGGCTCTACAAAATCATAGCCTCAGGTGCAAATCAATTAGACTTTCTAGCAGTTTCTCATAGTCCTCTAATTTCCAGGGAGAGAAAATGTGACTGGTTTAGCTTGGATAAGGTAATTATTCCTCTTTTCTGGGGTTGAGATCACATGGTATACATGGTTGTCTCTTCTAGGCTATGATAAGTGCTTTTAGAAGGGTGTGTGGGGGTAGAGAAGAAATGATGTGAATCTCAGAGTATTATTTATCTGAAAACTTAGTATAATGGTACTGTTTATTTCCTGTTTCAGTTTGCTTTTTCTTGAGAACATATCTCTAATCTCACCTAGACTAATTAACTTGTGGAGATACTATGGCAATTTTTATAACCATAATTCTTTACCGTTTGTGACATTTTTCAGATGAGAAAGTGGAGGCCAAGAAAGTTTGGGTCATTTGTATGAGGGCAAAGTAAGAGGAATGATCCTCTTCTCTCCCCACTAAACTTGTGTCTCAAATGTGGCCAGATTCTCTTTGAATATCCTCCAAATCCGTAATTTTGGAGTATGCAAATATTTAGTACCAGATAAAGCTGGGAAAGTAGAATTTCTCTGGATGGAGATTCTCATGTTCTCTTGAACCTGGTCATCTTGTATTCTCTTGTGACAAATGGAAACTCCCATATGTGGCAAGCCTGTCACTTTTTCAATGCCTCAACCAGAAACCACTGGCTCTGCCACTGACCACTCCTACCCAGCACCCTGACGCTTAACAAGGAAATACAGCTTAGTCTACTTGATAAACTCCAAAGTGATCCGATGAGGTGAAAAAACATAGACTTTAAATAGGAACACACCTGGGTCAGAATTCTACTTCACCATATGTAATCTGTTTGGCTTCTGATTCCTCATTTGTAAAATAAGAGCAGTGAAGGATCCCAACCTAATAGGGTTAATGGGAAGATTAGAGACATTGCAAGTATAATGCCTGGAACGATAAATCATATAAGTTCATTTACATTTCCCAAATTTATTCTTTGAGTGCCTACTAGTGCTAGCCTACTAGCTTAACAATGTGTTAAGCTCTCTAAGTTCGTTGCTACCATGCTTCAGAGATGCATAGCTGATTCTCCAGTCAGACATTCTTTTAGTAGGAGATTAAAGGTTGCTCACTCCTCCTGGGGATTCTCAAGTAGTCACAAATGAATTTAAGAAAAAATTCCCCAGTCTGATGAGACACATCATCTATGCTCATCTATGGGGTTAGCCAAACATGTATCTGAGGAAAGAATACTCAGACAAAGTAAACAGATAGGAGGATGTCTGGAATATTCAAAGAAGAGCAAGTGATCAGTGTAGCAGGCACAGGGTGATTGAGGGACAAAATAATGAGATAAGGTCATGAGGTCAGAGAGGAAGGGGCTGGTGGGGGGGGCACAGATTAAGTAGTTCTAAATCATTTTAAGATCATTTTATTCTGAGTAAAGTGGAAAGTTATTGGAGAGTTTTGAGCAAAAGGCAAGACATGATCTAATTTATGTTTGAAAAGATAGCACTGGCTACTGTTTTAGCAATAGAGGCACAAGTAGAATCAGAAAGACCATTTATGAGGCTGTCGCAGTAATCCAAGCAAGAGATAATAGTGTTCAGTCTAGAGCAGTGTGGGTGGAAAAGCCAATTGGATTTTCTAAAAGATTAGACGTAGGAGGTAAGAATTTAAGAGATATAGGGCTGCTGTTCAGACTTTGCTCTAACTGATCAGAAAATGTTGTCTAAATTGTGGTCGTGATCAATGGAATCATATAAGCCTCTCTTTAATCTGTTTACCTAAAATAAACTTTGAAGGATAAGCAGAATTTGATTAGAGGAGAAAGATTCTGATCCTCTGACACTCCTTTAAGCCATTAAGGTGAAACACACATGACTCTATGACTATCACAGAATTTCTGGCTGCAAAGGAGGAGGCACAAGCTGTTAAGTTGGCTTATATCTATTCATCACTTTCTGTGTGTCAGGCACTATTCTAAGCACCTCAAACAAACAAACAATATAAATAAACCACTTCTGTAGTACACATTATTATTATTCTCCATACAATGAATAAAGAAACTGATGCTCAGAGAGGTTAAGAAATGTGTCTGATGTCATATAATGAGTAAGTTGGGGAGTTGAAATTTAAACCAGGCAGCCAGGCTCCAAAACTTTCTCATTAACCACAATACTATATACATACTAAAGACTTCTCTAAGCCACCATTTTCTCACATGGAAGTTGGGATAATAATATTATCTACTTTAGAATGTTGTTGTGAGCATAATAAGAATGATTATTTAGCCCTCAAATTAATAATAAATAGCTATCAATTTTATCACATGATGTAATCGTTGATAAAAAATTAGGACCATTATTTTTATTGGGTTCTCACATAATTATTCCCATTTTGTATATCAGTAAATTGAGGCTCAGTGGTTCTTAAATGATTTGTCATGTCACAGAGGTAAGGGACAGGATTTGATTTCCATTTGATTTCAATGCTTCTTGTTGCCTCTAATAGATGAATCTTCAATACAGAGATATGCAAGGGCACTGAATGCTGTCTAAAGTTCCCAGAAACACTAATGTCTTATAAAAACCCGTGATTTAAATGGACATACATACAAGAATAAATAGCTTCTCCATATATCAGCAAAACCCAGTTCCAAAACATAATAGAAAAAATATCTAATGCTCAATAGCAATAAAAATAGAAACCACCTCCAAATAAACTTAACAAAAAATGAAGACTTGCTTAAATAAAGTTACTCAACTCTAGTATGAACAGAAAAAGATAAAACGCACTATTCTCTGGATGGAAAGACAATATCATAATATGTCAACTCTGCTCAAATTATCCTATGGATTAAACATGACTTCAATAAAAATGCCAAATATGTTTTTAGAATGTGAAAGAGTAATTCAAAAAATCGTCTTTCAAAACACAAGAGAATAGTCAAGTACACTTTTTAAAAAAAGAGTAATAAAGAGGGACATGTTCAAGTAATAAAATATATTACAAACTTATAGGTATTAAAACTATATTCTAATGACACAATAAATTTTTCAACAAATAATGATGAATAACTGGCTAATCACTGAGAAAAAAGTAAATTTAGGTCCCTATGTCTAACTTAACTAGCCAAAATATAGTAGATTAAAGGTTAAATGTAAAAGATGGAAGAGGAGGGAGAGGAGGGAGTGGAGGAGAGGAAGAAAAACCAAGTAAAGCCATAGAGACTTTAAAGAGAGTATAATTGAACAATTTGCTATATACTCTTGAAAGGAAAGGGTCTTTCTTTGTTTAACCACAAAGAAGTGAGTTCCAAGGAAAAAGATTTATGGATTTGACAATTTGAAAACAAAAACCTCTGAACATCAAAAAATATTTTGAAGAAAACTGAAAGGTAATTAATAAAGTGGGAAAATACATCTAGTTCTATAAAACAGAAAAAGAATTAATTTACTCAATATAAAAAACTTTCCCTTAAGATAATGAAAAAGTATGCCACAGACAGGGAGAAAATATTTGCAAAATACATAACAGATAAAAGACTGGTATCCAAAATACACAAAGAAATCTTAAAACTCAACAATAAGGAAACAAACAACTCAATTAATAAACAATTCACTAGAGATCTGAAAAGATACCTCACCAAAGAAGACATGGATGGCAAATAAGTATATTAAAAGATGCTCAACATCATATGTCATGAGGGAATTGCAAATTAAAATGCCAATGATATATTGCTATGAACCTATTAGAATGGCCAAAATCCAAAACGGTGACAACACGAAATACTAGTGAAGATACAAAGCAACAGGAACTCTCATTTACCACTGATGAGTGTGCAAAATTTGCAGCCACTTTGGTAGACAGAGTGATGGTTTCTTACAACACTAAATATATTCTTACCATAGGATCCACCAATCATGGCCCTTGGTATTTACACAAATGAGCTGAAAACTTATGTCCACACAAACACCTGCACACACATGCTTATAGAAGTTTATTCATAATATCTAAAACTTGAAGAAAAGCAAGATGTCCTTCAATAGGTAAATGGATAACCTATGGTAATTTATACAATGGAATATTTTTCAGCAATAAAAAGAAATGAGCTATCAAGTCATGAAAAGACAGAAAGGAAACAAATGTGCATTGCTATGTGAACGTGTTATGTAGTATGAAAAGACTATATACTGTATGATTCCAACTATATGACATTCTGAAAAAGGCAAAACTATGCAGACAGTAAAAAGATCAGTGGTTGTTAGGGGGTTGGGAGAAGGGAGAGAGAGAGGGATGAGTAGGTGAAGCATAATGGATTTTTAGGGTAGTGAAACTATTATTCCATATGAAACTGCAATGATGGTTATATGTCATTATACATTTGTAAAAATCAATAGGATGTACAACATAAAGAGTGTACCTTAGTGTA
This sequence comes from Phocoena sinus, assembly GCF_008692025.1. NCBI lineage: Eukaryota > Metazoa > Chordata > Mammalia > Artiodactyla > Phocoenidae > Phocoena > Phocoena sinus. Next base: position 41,060,430 of record NC_045763.1, read on the forward strand.
CACTATAGACTTCAGCTGATAATATTTTTATCGATATCGACTCATCAAATGTAATAAACATGTTGCACTAATGCAAGATGTTATATAATAGGGGAAATTCAGGGGAGTGGCAAGGGGTGTATGTGGTAACTTTCTGTACTATTTGTTCAATTATTTTTTTATTTATTTATTTTTTCGGTACGTGGGCCTCTCATTGTTGTGGCCTCTCCTGTTGCGGAGCACAGGCTCCGGACGTGCAGGCTCAGTGGCCACGGCTCACGGGCCCAGCCACTCTGTGGCATGTGGGATCTTCCCAGACCGGGGCATGAACCCGAGTCCCCTGCATCGGCAGGCGGACTCTCAACCACTGCACCACCAGGGAAGCCCTATTTGTTCAATTATTTTTTGTAAACCTAAAACTGCTCCAATAAAAATTGTATCAGTTTTGTTAAAAGCTCTCACAACCAAGAAAAAATCATCACTATTATAAGAGAAACAGACAGAGACAGAGAGAGAAAGACAGAGAGAGAGAGAAGGGTGATTCAGGGTGTGGGGGACATGTATAGGAGAGTTGCAAAAGGAAAAAAAACATACAAAACAAAATTATAGAGTGCCATTAGCCCTAAAATGTCTAATCTAACCAGTTAAGAATGTTATCTCATTAAGAAAAGTGTTTTTAATTTTGGTAGTAATCAGGCTGACACATTTATACACTGCTGGAGTGGGTATAAAATGGTATAAATTGGAGGTCATTTGATTAACATGGCTCAGAAGTGTTTTAAATATATTTAGCCTCAATTCCATATATGGGAATTTGGTGTAACTCAATAATCATAGTGAACACCAACCTCTCTATTATAGTATTGTTTATTCTAGAACTTAATTGCCCAATGCCAAGGGATTGATAAAATGAACTATGATGGAGCCAAACAATGATCTCCTGAGAATCCTTTAAAACAATGTTATACAAAAATATTTAAAGTGTGGAAAATACTTAGAATGCATTGTCAGGTGGAAGATAAAGTAGGTTTGCAAAGTAGTTTCATATTATCTAATTGTTAAGAAAAATAATATGTACACAATCTTACATTTTTGACTCTATATCTCTGTAACTAAGGTAGCTATGGAGATAAAATGAAAAAGTAAAATTCTGCCAACATGCTAACAGTGGTTATTCCTTTTTAATTGGGTTATGAGTTGTTTTTGTTTTCTTCATTTCTATCATCTATATTTTCTATAGTTTCTACAACAAATATACACTGCACTTGTAATAAGAAAAAAATATTGTGTTTAGGAGAAAAGGTTCTGGAGAGACGTTCAACAGGGCAGAGGATTAAGACATGGAGATCACCTTCCTAACCACAAATGCATCAGAAATACATCTACATGTGGAACAACTCCTACAGAACACCTATTGAACACTGGCAGAAGACCTCAGACTTCCCAAAAGTCAAGAAACTCCCCACGTACTTGGAAAGTGCAAAAGAAAAAACAGAGAAAAAAGAATAGGGATGGACCTGCACCTCTGGGAGGGAGCTGTGAAGGAGGAAAAGTTTCCACACACTGGGAGGCCCCTTCACTGACACAGACGAGGGGAAGCAGGGGAGAAGCTTCATAGCATGGAGCAGCAATAGGGGTGCAGAGGGCAAAGCAGAGAGATTCCTCCACAGAGGATCGGTTCGGACCAGCAATCACCAGCCTGAGAGGCTTGTCTGCTCACCCACCGGGATGGGCTGGGGCTGGGAGCTGAGGCTGGGGCTTCAGACGTCAAATCCCAGGGAGAGGACTGGGGTTGGCTGCGTCAACACATCCTGAAGGCGGCTAATGAGCTACAGCTAGCCATCAGGGAGTCCAGAAAAAAGGTTGGACCTGCATAAGAGGCAAGAGACACTTGTTTTGGGGTGTGTGAGGAGACGGGATTCAGAGCGCTGCCTAAACGAGCTCCAGAGACGGTGGCGAGCCGTGGCTATCAGCGCAGATACAAGAGGCAGGCATGAGACACTAAGGCTGCTGCTGCAGCCACCAAGAAGCCTGTGTGCAAGCAAAGGTCACTATCCACACCTCCCCTCCCAGGATCCTGTGCAGCCTGCCACTTCCAGGGTTCCGAGATCCAGGGACAACTTCCCTGGGAGAACACATGGAGTGACTCAGGCTGCTACAATGTCACACTGGCCTCTGCCGCTGTAGGCTAGCCCCGCATTCCGGTACCCCTCCCTCCCCCTAGCCTGAGTGAGCCAGAGGCCCCTAATCAGCTGCTACTTTAACCCTGTCCTGTCTGGGCAGGGAACAGACGCCCTCAGGCGACCTACATGCAGAGGCGGGGCCAAATTGAAAGCTGAACCCCAGGTGCTGTGTGAACAAAGCAGAGAAAGGGAAATTTCTCCCAGCAGCCTCAGAAGCAGCGGATTAAATCTCCACAATCAACTTGATGTACCCTGCATTGGCAGAATACCTGAATAGAAGACAAAACATCCCAAAATTGAGGTGGTGGACTTTGGGAGCAACTATAGACTTGCGTTTGCTTTCTGCCTCTAATTTGTTTCTTAGTTTAGTAATTAGCGTTTATTATCACTGGTAGATTTGTTTATTGATTTGGTTGCTCTCTTCATTTATATATATATATATATATATATATATATATATACATATATATATAGATATATATATTTCCCTTTTATCTTTTTGTGAGTGTATATGTGTATACTTCTTTTTGTGACTTTGTCTGTATAGCTTTGCTTTTACCATTTGTCCTAGGGTTCTGTCTGTCTGGTGTTTTGTTTGTTTTTTTAATTTGTGTTTTAGGATAGTTTTTAGCACTTTTTATAATTGGTGGATTTCTTTTTTGGTTTGGTTGCTCACTTCATTCTTTCTTTCATTGTTTTTTCCTTCTTTTGTTCTCTTTACATTTTTATTTTTAATAATTAAAAAAAATTTAATTTAACAACTTTATTTTGTTTTCTTTCTGTCTTTCTTTTTTTCTCCCTTTTCTTCTGAGAAGTGTGGCTGACAGGGTCTTCACGCTCTGGCTGGGTGTCAGGCCTCTCCCTCTGTGGTGGGAGAGCTGAGTTCAGGACATTGATCCACCAGAGACCTGGCTCTGTGTAATATCAAATGGTGAAAGCTCTCCGAGAGATCTCCATCTCAACATTAAGACCCAGCTCCACTCAACAACAAGAAAGCTACATTGATGGACACCCTATGTCAAAAAACTAGCAAGACAGGAATACAACCTCAGCCATTAGCATAGAGGCTGCCTAAAATCATAATAAGGTCACAGACACCCCAAAACGCACGACTGGATGTGGTCCTGCCCACCAGAAAGACAAGATCCAGTCTCATCCACCAGAACACAGGCACCAGTCCCCTGAACCAGGAAGCCTACATGACCCACTGAATCAAACTTAAGCACAGGGGGCAGATAGCAAAAACAATAGGAACTACGAACCTGCAGCCTGTGAAAAGGACACCTAAAACACAGTAAGTTAAACAAAATGAGAAGACAGAGAAACACGCAGCAGATGAAGGAGCAAGGTAAAAACCAACCACACCAAACAAATGAAGATGAAAGAGGCAGTCTACCTGAGAAATAATTCAGAGTAATGATAGTAAAGATGATCCAAAATCTTGGAAATAGAATGAAGAAAATACAAGAAACATTTAAAAAGGATATAGAAGAAGTAAAGAGCAAACAAACAATGATGAACAACACAATAAATGAAATTAAAAATTCTCTAGAAGTGTTCAATAACAGAATAACTGAGGCAGAAGAACGGATAAGTGACCTGGAAGATAAAATAGTTGAAATAACTACCACAGAGCAGAATAAAGAAAAAAGAATAAAAAGAATTGAAGACACTCTCAGGGACGTCTGGGACGACATTAAACATATCAACATTTGAATTATAGGGGTCCCAGAAGAAGAGAAACATAAAAGAATTGAGAAAATATGTGAAAAATTATAGCTGAAAATATCCCTCATATGGGAAAGGAAATGGTCAATCAAGTCAGGAAGCGCAGAGAGTCCCATACAGGAAAAATCCAAGGAGAAACACGCCAAGACACATATTAATCAAACAAACAAAATTAAATACAAAGAAAAAAATATTAAAAGCAGCAAGGGAAAAACAACAACATACAAGGGAATCCCCATAAAGTTAACAGCTGATCATTCAGCAGAAAACCTGCAAGCCAGAAAGGAGTGGCAGGACATATTTAAAGTGATGAAAGGGAAAAACCTACAACCAAGAATACTCTGCCGAGCAAGGATCTCTTTCAGATTTGATGGAGAAGCAAAAGCTAAGAGAGTTCAGCACCACCAACCAGCTTTATAATAAATGCTAAAGGAACTTCTCTAGGCAGGAAACACAAGAGAAGGAAAAGACCTACAATAACAAACACAAAACAATTAAGAAAATGGTAATATGAACATGCATATCAATACTTACCTTAAATGTAAATGGACTAAATGCTCCAAAAGAAAGACATAGACTTGCTGAATGGATACAGAAACAAGGTCCATATATATGCTGTCTACAAGAGACCCAATTCAGACCTGACACGTACAGACTGAAACTGAGGGGATGTCAAATGATATTCCATGCAAATGGAAGTCAACATGGAGTAGCAATTCTCATATCAGACAAAATAGACTTTAAAATAAATAAAGACTATTAGAAGAGACAAAGATGGACACTACATAATGATCAAGGGATCGATCCAAGAAGAAGATTTAACAATTGTAAATATTTATGCACCCAACATAGGAGCACCTCAATACATAAGGCAAATACTAACAGCCATAAAAGGGGAAATTGACAGTAACACAATCATAGTAGGGGACTTTAACACCCCACTTTCACCAATGGACAGATCATCCAAAATGAAAATGAATAAGGAAACACAAGCTTTAAATGATACATTAAACAAAATGGACTTAACTGATATTTACAGGACATTCCATCCAAAAACAACAGAATACACATTTTTCTCAAGTGCTCATGGAACATTCTCCAGGAGACATCATATCTTGGTTTACAAATCTAGTCTTGGTAAATTTAAGAAAATTGAAATCATATCAAGTATCTTTTCTGAACACAATGCTATAACACTAGATATCAATTACAGTAAAAGATCTGTAAAAAATACAAACACATGGAGGCTAAACAATACACTACTTAATAACGAAGTGATCACTGTAGAAATCAAAGAGGAAATAAAAAAAATACCTAGAAACAAATGACAATGGAGACACGATGACCCAAAACCTATGGGATGCAGCAAAAGCAGTTCTAAAAGGGAAGTTTATAGCAATACAATTCTACCTCAAAAAACAATAAACATCTCAAAAAAACAACCTAACCTTGCACCTAAAGCAATTAGAGAAAGAAAAACAAAAAAACCCCAAAGTTAGGAGAAGGAAAGAAATCATAAAGATCACATGAGAAATAAATGAAAAGGAAATGAAAGAAACGATAGCAAAGATCAATAAAACTGGGGCTTCCCTGGTGGCGCAGTGGTTGAGAGTCCACCTGCCGATGCAGGGGACTCCGGTTCATGCCCCGGTCGGGGAAGATCCCACATGCCGTGGAGTGGCTAGGCCCGTGAGCCACGGCAGCTGAGCCTGCACGTCCGGAGTCTGTGGTCCGCAGCAGGAGAGACCACAACAGTGAGAGGCCCGCGTATCACAAAAACAAAACAAAAAAAAAAGATCAATAAAACTAAAAGCTGGTTCTTTGAGAAGATAAACAAATTGATAAACCATTAGCCAGACTCATCAAGAAAAAAAGGGAGAAGACTCAAATCAGTAGAATTATAAATGAAAAAGAAGTAACAACTGACACTGCAGAAATACAAAGGATCACGAGAGATTACTACAAGCAACTCTATGCCAATAAAAAGGACAACCTGGAAGAAATGGACAAATCCTTAGAAATGCACAACCTGTGGAGACTGAACCAGGAAGAAACAGAAAATATAAACAGACCAATTACAAGCACTGAAATTGACACCGTGATTAAAAATCTTCCAACAAACAATAGCCCAAGACCAGATGGCTTCACAGGCGAATTCCATCAAACATTTAGAGAAGACCTAACACCTATCCTTCTCAAACTCTTCCAAAGTATAACAGAGTGAGGAACACTTCCAAACTCATTCTACGAGGCCACCATCACCTTGATACCAAAACCAGACAAGGATGTCACAAAGAAAGAAAACTACAGGCCAATACCACTGATGAACATAGATGCAAAAATCCTCAACAAAATACTAGCAAACAGAATCCAACAGCACATTAAAAGGATCATACACCATGATCAAGTGGGGTTTATTCCAGGAATGCAAGGATTCTTCAATATATGCAAATCCATCAACGTGATACACCATACTAACAAATTGAAGGAGAAAAACCATATGATCATCTCAATAGATATAGAGAAAGCTTTTAACAAAATTCAACACCCATTTATGATAAAAACCCTGCAGAAAGTAGGCATAGAGGGAACTTGCCTCAGCAAAATAAAGGCCATATATGACAAACCCACAACCAACATCGTCCTCAATGGTGAAAAATTGAAACCATTCCAACTAAGATCAGGAACAAGAAAAGGTGGCCCACTCTCCCCACTCTTATTCAACTTAGTTTTGGAAGTTTTAGCCACAGCAATCAGAGAAGAAAAGGAAATAAAAGCAATCCAAATCAGAAAAGAAGAAGTAAAGCTGTCACTATCTGCAGATGACATGATCCTATACATAAGAGAATCCTAAAGATGCTGCCAGAAAACTACTAGAGCTAATCAATGAATTTCATAAAGTAGCAGGATACAAAATTAATGCACAGAAATCTCTGGCATTCCTATACACTAATGATGAAAAATCTGAAAGTGAAAACAAGAAAACACTCCCATTTACCACTGCAACAAAAAGAATAAAATATCTAGGAATAAACCTACCTAAGGAGACAAAAGACTTGTATGCAGAAAATTGTAAGACACTGATGAAAGAAATTATGGATGATACAAATAGATGGAGAGATATACCATTTTCTTGGATTGGAAGAATCAACATTGTGAAAATGACTCTACTACCGAAAGCAATCTACAGATTCAATGTAATCCCTATAAAACTACCACTGGCATTTTTCACAGAACTAGAACAAAAAATTTCACAATTTGTATGGAAACACAAAAGACCCTGAATAGCCAAAGCAATCTTGAGAATGAAAATCGGAGCTGGAGGAATCAGGCTCCCTGACTTCAGATTATACTACAAAGCTACAGTAATCAAGACAGTATGGTACTGGCATTAAAAACAGAAAGATAGATCAATGGAACAGGATAGAAAGCCCAGAGATAATCCCATGCACATATGGTCACCTTATCTTTGATAAAGGAGGCAGGAATGTACAGTGGAGAAAGGACAGACTCTTCAATAAATGGTGCTGGGAAAACTGGACAGGTACATGTAAAAGTATGAGATTAGATCACTCCCTAACACATACACAAAAATAAGTTCAAAATGGATTAAAGACCTAAATGTAAGGCCAGAAACTATCAAACTCTTAGAGGAAAACATAGGCAGAAAACTCTATGACATAAATCACAGCAATATCCTTTTGGACCCACTTCCTAGAGGAATGGAAATAAAAACAAAAATAAACTAATGGGACCTAATGAAACTTCAAAGCTTTTGCACAGCAAAGGAAACCATCAACAAGACCAAAACCCTCAGACTGGGAGAAAATATTTGCAAATGAAGCAACTGACAAAGGATTAATCTCCAAAATTTATAAGCAGCTCATGCAGCTCAATAACAATAAAACAACCCAATCCAAAAAAGGGTAGAAGACCTAAATAGACATTTCTCCAAAGAAGATATACAGACTGCCAACAAACACATGAAAGAATGCTCAACATCATTAATCATTAGAAAAATGCAAATGAAAACTACAATGAGATATCATCTCACACCAGTTAGAATGGCCATCATCAAAAAATCTAGAAACAATAAATGTTGGAGAGGGTGTGGAGAAAAGGGAACCCTCTTACACTGCTGGTGGGAATGTTAATTGGTACTGCCACTATGGAGAACAGTATGGAGGTTCCTTAAAAAGCTACAAATAGAACTACCATATGACCCAGCAATACCACTACTGGGCGTATACCCTGAGAAAACCATAATTCAAAAAGAGTCATGTACCAAAATATTCATTGCAGCTCTATTTACAATAGCCCGGATATGGAAACAACCTAAGTGTCCATCATTGGATCAATGGATAAAGAAGATGTGGCACATATATACAATGGAATATTACTCAGCCATAAAAAGAAATGAAATTGAGCTATTTGTAATGAGGTGGATGTACCTAGAGTCTGTCATACAGAGTGAAGCAAGTCAGAAAGAGAAAGACAAATACCATATGCTAACACATATATACGGAATTTAAGGAAAAAAAAAGTCATGAAGAACCTAGGGGTAAGACAGGAATAAAGACACAGACCTACTGGAGAATGGACTTGAGGATATGGGGTGGGGGAAGGGGAAGCTGTGACAAAGTGAGAGAGTGGCATGGACATATATACACTACCAAACGTAAGGTAGATAGCTAGTGGGAAGCAGCCGCATAGCACAGGGAGATCAGCTCGGTGCTTTGTGACCACCTAGAGAGGTGGGATAGGGAGGGTGGGAGTGAGGGAGACGCAAGAGGGAAGAGATATGGGAACATATGTATATGTATAACTGATTCACTTTGTTATAAAGCAGAAACTAACACACCACTGTAAAACAATTATACTCCAATAATGATGTAAAAAAAAAAAACAACTACAATGAGGTATCACCTCACACCCGTCAGAATGGCCATCATCAAAAAATCTACAATCTGTAAATGCTGGAGAGGGTATGAAGAAAAGGGAACTCTCTTGCACTCTCGGTGGGAATGTAAATGGATACAGACACTATGGAGCACAGTATGGAGGTTCCTTAACAAACTAAAAATAGAACTACCATATGACCCAGCAATCCCACTACTGGGCATATACCCAGAGAAAACCATATTTCAAAAGAGTCATGTAGCACAATGTTCATTGAAGCTCTCTTTACAACAGCAAAGTATTGGAAGCAATCTAAGTGTCCATGGACAGATGAATGGATAAAGAAGATGTGGCACTTATATATAATGGAATGTTACTCAGTCATAAAAAGAAATGATATTGAGTTATTTGTAGTGAGGTGGATGGACCTAGAATCTGTCATACAGAGTGAAGTAAGGAAGAGAAAAACAAATACCGTATGCTAACACATACATATGGAATAAAAAAAAAAAGTTTCCGATGAACCTAGGGGCAGGATAGGAATAAAGATGCAGACATATTCAATGGACTTGAGGACACAGGGAGAGGGAAGGGCAAGCTGGGACGAAGTCAGGGAGTTGCACTCACAAATATACGCTACCAAATGTAAAACAGATAGCTAGTGGGAAGCAGCCGCATAGCACAGGGAAATCAGCTCAGTGCTTTGTGACCACCTAGAGGGGTGGGTTAGGGAAGATGGGAGGGAGAAGCAAGAGGGAGGAGATATGCGTATATATGTATATGTATAGCTGATTCACTTTGTTATAAAGCAGAAACTAACACACCATTGTAATGCAATTACACTCCAATAAAGATGTTAAAAAATATATATGCTAAATAAAAAGTAATGCAATTACACTCCAATAAAGATGTTAAAAAATATATATGCTAAATAAAAAAAAGAGAGAGAAAAGGTTCTGGAGTCATCCTGGCTATATTTTGAGCTCATTATGCTGCCTTTCAAAGCTTCATTTTGCACCTTTGTGCAATGAGAATATTAATTATTTTGAGGAATAAATGTGAAAATTATTGTTAAGTATTTAACATAGTGCTTGTCCTATAAGAAGGGATCAATAAATATTAATAATATATTATCATCATCCTTATAAAGTGAGCAGAGAATTAACGGACAAGACCAAAGTTCATTTACTTCAACTGAGATGTAATATCCAGGTTTGAGAAGAAGTGGGAAATAGGCTTAGACTTCCCCACAATTACACAATAAAACAGTGGTTACCCTGCTTGGGCTTCTGAATCTGTGAACATAAATGTCTCAAAGTAAATTAAGAAAACAATCTCCAAATAAATCTAAGGAGACGAGAGAGCAGGCAGGAGTCCATGTGTTGCTTCAGTTACACAGTGATAATTAAGAGTAGACATTTGAAACACCCACTTTAAAAATCTAACATCCTTAATATAGGGTAATATAATACCTAACTTTGTAAAGATGGCAGCTCCACCTAATAATATAATTACTGTATACATTTTGCTCTTAAGAGGATTTTCATGTGGATATATCATTTCACTTTCTAGTTCTTTTTTTTCCAAAAAAGTTTAATGCCACATCACTGAAAACAGTCAATTATTCAATTGTTTAAACTATAATAATATATTTTCCTGTATTTCTAGATATGCAGCTGCTCACTGCCATTAGGTAAATGCAAAAAAGCAGATTAGCCAACAAAATTTTAAAAAAGAGCTGTTGATTAGCTTTGTGGAGTGACCAAAAAAAAGTGTTTTTTGAAGTTATGGAGACCTAGGATCAAATTTCAACTTTTCATATAATAATATTTATTGAGAGCTTATTATGTATAAGGCCCTCTTCTATATACCTTTACTTATCTGTGTAATATTGGGCAAGTTACTTTATCTCCCTGAGCTTCAATTTCCTCAACTGTAGAATAGGAATAAAGATTCTATTCAGCCCAATATTAATATTTGGACAAAACATAATGCATTTGTTTATTAATAAGTATACAAAAGATGGGATATTTAAATGCAAATGCAGGTGATGATGATAGTAAACACATGGGGCTTATTATGTGCTAAGCACAATTCTAAATACTTCACATAATCTAATTTAATGTTCTTAACAACCGAAAGAGTAGGAAACTGAGTCACAAAGAGTTTAGATAATTTTTACAAGCTAAGAGTTAGTAAGTAGTAGTTCAGATTGAAAGGCAGGCAGTTTGGGCTCCAGGGTTGTTATCACTAGACCACAGAGCCATTCTTTTACAATGGTCTGATCCTGTATATGGATGTATGTTCCTGAGCAATTTGGAAATGCAAAGTGCCTCGCTTGTAGAAAATTAATTTGTATATGTTGATATGTGATTCTGCCTACTTTTTCCACTTTGCCCAGTCTTCATGAACCTAGATCTAGAAAGGGAGAAGAAAGAAGAAGGAGAGTTGAATTCTAATTGCCTTCAAATGTTGTATCATCACAATACCTGCTAGATTTGATTTAGGGGGAAATGCAAGGTTAGATTTTCCTTAATCAATAAAGGTAATGACAGCTTTTTATTTATGAAATATGCATGGATTATGCTAGTCACTTTATATGCATGATCTCACTCAATTTTCATGACAATCCAATAATATCAATATTTCTGGCCTGTGCTACAGATGAGAAAACTGAGGCTCAGAGAGGTTAACTTGTCCAAATCTGCATAGCTAGTAAATGACAGAATGAGGCTATGAACTCAATTCTATTTGACCCAGATGTTTTTAAACATTACCCTGTTTCATTATCACACCAAGTCAACTGAGACTTGACCTGGAGCTGGATATAGTGGGCCAGGACTGGGAAGCTAATTAAGGAAGGTGATGTCCACAGAGATGTAGAATAACAAGGATCTATTATGTTTAGATCTATATAGAGGTGGGCAATGTTTAAAAGTGGTATAAAACAGGGAGTTTTGGAAGCCCAAATCAGAAGTCAGAAATGGTTTGTCCATGCCTGATTTTGCGTTGATTTCATTTTTACTATAAAAATAATATTTGTTTACTATAAAAAGTAAAACGGCCAAAAGAAACAGTAAAACACAAAGTAGAACGAAAAAATGAAATATGTCCTGTGTCTAAAAAGAAACACTTAACATTTCAATAGAACATTTATATATTTTTCCCCAAAGATGAATGTCTTTGTCACCTAATAAAAATGCAGGGCTTCCCTGGTGGTGCAGTGGTTGAGAGTCCGCCTGCCGATGCAGGGGACACGGGTTTGTGCCCCAGTCCGGGAGGATCCCACATGCGGCGGAGCGGCTGGGCCTGTGAGCCATGGCCACTGAGCCTGCGTGTCTGGAGCCTGTGCTCTGCAACGGGAGAGGCCACAACAGTGAGAGGCCCGCGTACCACAAAAAAAAAAGCAAAACATTTTGTCATGCTATTTTATAGTCTTCTAAAATATCTTTTTTGTTATCTTCCTGATTCTAAGCTACACCCTGGATATAAGTGGTATAATAGCAGTGACCTAAAGAAAGTAAGAAATATGCAGAGAAACCTGAACCAGACTGAGGCAGAATCAAAGATACCAGGTTTACTTCACCTGTTGGCAAACAGTTTGTGTATGGAAGTGCTTCCACCTGCTACGGTTGGCTGAATAAAGGAAGGAAGGAATGAGTATAAATATCATCCATCTCCATCCAACCACTAAGTTGCTTAGTTAATTAAAAGACAAGTTTTGAGTCCATGCATGGAAAGTAGCTGTTACTCCATAAATCTGTGTATCACTTCCTGAATCTAAATATATGTGAAGACTTCTTTCCACCCTGTTGCCACTGTCACTAGTTCTTCTCACCATTTCTTTTATGGATTATTGTACCTGCCTCTTCTCTCATACTTTCTAATTTGCCCTCTACTGATACCAGAGTGATACTCCTACAATGAAAATCTCTTTCTATTCTTTCATATAGTCAGCACACAATCAGTGTTTGGTACAGCAGTGACTGAAATACTGACTGACTAGACAAACAAATGAAAAGGAACAGTCGGAACAGAAAATGAATGCTTGAAATAAAGCAGTTTCTCTCGCTAATGTGGGGAGAACAAGACTGCCTACATTAGCTGGTGGTTGTAAACACTAAATAAGGCAGAAAAGGAAAGAGGCCACAACAGTGAGAGGCCTGCGTACCGCAAAAAAAAAAAAACAAACCCAAAAAACTATAGAACACACAAAAAATTTTATAGTGAGTTAAAGAATTAGTAGTTAGAAGTTAGCTATTAATTAAAGTCAAAGTTAAAGATTAGTAGTTGCCTGGGGAGGAGATGATTTTGTGAATGTGGACACATGTCAAAACATCAATTTTTACTCTTTAAATATGTGTGATTTATTTCATGTCAATGATCCCTCAATATAGCTGTTTTTAAAAGTGAAAAAGAAAAATGTGAAGAATATAACATGGTGCCTATCCCATACTAAGTACTCAATAAATGTTAGTTACTATTATTATTAAAGTACAATGAGGTAAAAATAATTTATCTATTATGCTGTTAAGCTGGCACAGATTTCATGCTTGAGAAAATAAATAAATTTGGGTATATGTAAAGCCAAAATGGCAAAAGCCAAAGCAATATAAGCAGATAGTTGTAGGGTTCAACATCATCGAATGGGAAATTTGAGTTTTGCACCCAAGTAGACAGAGAAAGAAACTACAGAAATGGTGGTAAATACAGGTAAGGATGATTACACGTAGTTAAGAGGCTAATAAAAATTCCCTTGTGGTGGGGTGAAGAATATTTTAAGATAAGAAGTTGTTACTTTTTTTCATTTTTTGTGATATAAATCTTTTCTAAATCTTTACTAACAAACAAGAAGAGGAGGAGAATGAATAGTAAAGTAGGCAAGTAACAATCTGTGTCACGGTCTGTAAAGAGAAAAAGAAAATTTTACATGTGTTTCAGTGCAGTGTGAAACAGAGGTAGTATAAACAAGTATAACCTAGAGGCAGAGGTGACCATGAAAGAGTGAGGTTTTCCCCAAGAAAGCTGCACAGAAATCTTATGAAGCTCTTAGACTTCCACAGACAGTGAAACAGGAATCTAAATTACCCTTAGCTCGGTCTCAGTATGCTAAGAGCTCACCACGCCTCCCCTCAATACATACTTATCATCTAGGTTAGAAAAATGCTTTGGGGAGGAGAGTGGCTCAGAGTACACAACTTCTGCCCTAGGGTGATGGCATAATCTTACTAGTGCTGTCTCTGAGGTCACGTCCACTTTGAATCTGTCAGGACCTGAAGAACCTACTTGATCTCTCCTGTCTTCTACCACACCCTAGGACCAGATTTATTGCCTAAAATTGGGTATTAATACTACATCCCTAGGCCCTAGCACAGCTTCTGGTGTATAGTAAGTGCACAATAAATATTTGCTGACTAAGTCAAATAGACAAAAATAGCTCTCTCTCTGACATGTTAAACCTATTAATCAGGAAACCATACATTAAAACAACAGTGAGATGCCCTTTCCACCTATCTAACTGGTGAAAAATAAAAGGCATGAAAATGTTAAAGGCTGGTAAAAATGTAGGGGAAAATGGTAATCTCATATTCTGCTGGTGAGAATGTAAACTAATAATCCAGTTTGGAAACAATATGACAGCCTCTACTAAATCAATAACATGCATAACCTATGACACAACAATCCCATTTCTAGGTATATGACTTGGAGAAATGTTCACATAAGGATAAAAATGACCATATACAAATGCCTAGTGTAGCATTATTTATAATGTCAAAAACTTGGAAACTCCCTTAACGTCCATCAATAGGGAAATGGGTTTATAATGTGATATATTCATGTGATAGGATAATAGCAAAGTGGTTGAGATTTCTATTGCTCACTGTATCCAGCTCTTTCCTTCTGGACATATGTCTACACCTCCTTTGCATCTAGGTGTGGGGTCATGTGATTATTTCTGGCTAATAACTTATGAATGGAAATAACACTTCTGCACTGAAGCATATAATTGCTTATATGAAACCTTACAGTTTTCTTTTCTCCTACTGTGTAACTGAGGAGGCCTTGATTTTCATATGGTGTTCTGCCAAGATAGTGAAACCTTCTTCAGCCTGGGCCTCTGAGTGAATCTATAGAGCAGAGCATGCCACTGACCCATGTTGGTTGTATAGTAGGAGTGAGATGTGAACATTTCCTGTGTTAAATAACTGAGATTTGGGGGACCTAGTTTATCCTGACTAATAAAAATAAAGAGAAATAGACTACAACATAGCTATTTTTAGTTCCCAAAACTAGCCAGTTCCCAAAAATATAGCACTGAGATAAAAAGGCAAATTTCAGAACAATTTGTACAGGATGATAGTTTTGTAAATCCAAAACCATACACACATAGAAAAACTACTAGGTGATTTTACATAAATGAAAATAAATGATGTAATTGCCAAGATATGGAAGCAACCTGTGTCCATCAACAGATGAATGGATATATATATATATATATATATATATATATATATATATATATATAATATAAATATGTTATATACAATGGAATATTACTCAGCAATAAAAAATAATGAAATTTTGCAATTTGCAACAACATGGATGGACTTGGAGGGTATTATGCTAAGTGAAATAAGTCAGACAGGGAAACACAAATACTGTATGATATCACTTGTATGTGGAATCTAAAAAATACAACAAATTAGTGAATATAACAAAAAAGAAGCAGAATCACAGATATAGAGAATAAACTAATGATTACCAGGGGGGAGAGGGAAGTGGGGAGGGATAAAATAGGGGTAGAGGATTAAGAGGTACAAACTATTACGTATAAAATCAGCTACAAGGATATGTTGTACAACACAGGGAAGATAGCTAATATTTTATAATAACTATAAATGGAGTATAACCTTAAAAATTTTGATTCACTATATCATGCACCTGTAACATATAATATTGTACAACTATACTTCAATAAAACAAATAAATACTAAAAACAAAAATAAACAAACCATAAAAAAACAACAAAAAAAGAAAAGATGTAAAACAACACAAAAGTGGACAAGAAGGCAACATAGGAGCTTTAGTGAGGCGATAAGAAATGAGATGATTTTTTTGAATAAAATAGATTTCAGTTATATCTATGGAGTACGTTGAATGGTGTTCCCCCAGAATTTATGTCCACATCCAAATTCCTGGAATCCTAGAATGCTACCTTATTTGGAAAAAGGGTCTTTGCAGATGTAATTAAGTTATCAATCCTGAGATGAAATAATTGGGATTACCCAGGGGACCCTGATTCTAACAAATGTCCTTATAAGAAACAGAAGAGGAGAAGACACACATAGAAGAGAAGGTGATGTGAAGATGAAGACAGAGATTGGAGTGACGTAGTCACTAGCAGAAGAAGCCAAGCAATGCCTGGGGATAACAAATGCTAGAAGAGGCAAAGAAGGATTCTCCCCTAGAGCCTCCAGAGTGAGCATGGCCACTGATTTCATTTTAACTTTAGACTTCTGACATTCAGAACTATGAGAGAACAAATTTCTGCTGTTTTAAGCCACCCTGTTTGTGGTAATCTGTTGCAGGAGCCTGAGAAAACAAATATAGTCTGTAATGCCCCCTTTCTTACCACAAAAACTGGAAGCAAATATGACAAAATATTAATGGCTATTAATTCTGGGTGGTAAACAAGCATGTTTGTAATGTTCCTCTTTGTATTTTTCTACATATTTTAAATTTCTCACAAAGAAATTTTTTAAATGAATTATACTGGAGTTATAATATTAACCTGACTATAGTTTGTTGTAGATCTCTCTTTATTCAACTAACTGTTTTGTAAATGCTTACCTCTAAAAAAAGAAACACTTTGGGTTGTTCAGTAAACACGCCCATTATAGATAGTCTATCATTACTGTGACTTTCTAGGTCATTGACAACTGACCTTCATCTCATTTCATAGTCTTAATTCTTATATCCTACAACTTCCTGAAACATACTCCATGATCTAGATTACCAATAGTTTGCCAGACAGGGAATGTTTAAGTTTTCATACCTTTGCTCCTGTTCCTTCCTTTGCCTAGAATGGCCACTGAGGCCTGGGGAATTCCTACTTCTTCTTCTAGATCCAGTTCAAACGACATCAGTCAATAAAACCTTTCCTGATTCCTCAGAAGTAGTTAGTTCCTCCTTTGTGTCCTGTTTGCATTTGGTTCATAATGAATTCTTAAAGTTGTCACTTCATTTTAATTGAGTTTTCTTTGTCTTTTTTTGACTATAAACATAGAGTTTGTCAAAACTACAATTAATTATATTTATATCCCCAAGAACTAACACAACTGGTGCCTGACACAAGTGCCTGATACAGTTTAGGAACCCAGTGAATACTAACTACATAAATGAATTACTTTATTTCATAATTCAGTGCTTCTTATCCTGAAATTCTATATGTTTCAAACATTATCAGCTATTGTTTTTTTGTGTGCTGTTTTTTTGTTTAATTTCATTTATTTATTTATTTATTTATTGGCTGCATTGGGTCTTCATTGCTGTGTGAGGGCTTTCTCTAGTTGCGGCAAGCAGAGGCTGATTTTCATCATGGTGCATGGGCTTCTCATTGTGGTGGCTTCTCTTGATGTGGAGCATGAGCTCTAGGTGCACAGGCTTCAGTAGTACAGCACGTGGGCTCAGTAGTTGTGGTGTGCAGGCTCTAGGGCACACAGGCTTCAATACTTGTGGTGCGTGGGCTCAGCAGTTGTGGCGCGCAGGCTTAGTTGCTCCGCAGCATGTGTGATATCCCCAGACCAGGGATTGAACCCATGTCCTCTGCATTGGCAGGCAGATTGTAAACCACTGCCCTACCAGGGAAGTCCCCTTAAGCTATTGTTAATTTAAGGAAGAGTTCTGCAGAAAAGCAAATTAACTAGAATAGACTCCAAAAGTAATTTCTCTCTAAGAGCATTAAAACAGAAACTAACTGCAGAGTTGATTTAACAGCAAAAATCTCATCTCACCTCTTGGCTATGATCCTATACCAATGGTACTGGGACTAGTACTCTAATGTCATCTTGAGTCACTCTGTGAGACAGCTTGGCATTCTCTCCAGCAGCCTCACCCACAACTTTTATTCTGATAAACTGGAGCCACTTTTGTTTACATTATTTGAGGGAGAAAGAGAAAGAGACTATGCCAACCATTCCTTTCCTCTTGGCACAGTTGTCTGGAGGACTTCTCAAATATCCATATCTAAAAGGACATTAGAAAGTGCTGAGAGAGGGCAGAGAGCAGAAGCAAGAAAAACTACATTCCTGCCAACTGTGGAACAAAAACCACATTCACAGAAAGACAGACAAGATGAAAAGGCAGAGGGATATGTACCAGATAAACGAACAAGATAAAGCCCCAGAAACACAACTAAATGAAGTGGCAATAGGCAAACTTCCAGGAAAATAATTCAGAATAATGATAGTGAAGATGATCTAGTACCTCGGAAAAAGAATGGAGGCAAAGATCAAGAAGATGCAAGAAATGTTTAACAAAGACCTAGAAGAATTAAAGACAAACAAACAGAGATGAACAATACAATAACTGAAATGAAAAATACACTAGAAGGAATCAATAGCAGAATAACTGAGGCAGAAGAACAGATAAGTGACCTGGAAGACATAAGGGTGGAATTCACTGCTGCAGAACAGAATAAAGAAAAAAGAATGAAAAGAAATGAAGACAGCCAAAGAGACCTCTGGGACAACATTAAAGGCAACAACATTTGCATTATAGGGATCCCAGAAGAAGAGAAGAGAAAGGAACTGAGAAAATATTTGAAGAGATTATAGTCGAAATCATCCCTAACATGGGAAAGAAAATAGCCACCCAAGTCCAGGAAGCACAGAGAGTCCCATACAGGATAAACCCAAGGAGAAAGATGCCGAGACAGATAGTAATCAAACTGGCAAAAATTAAAGACAAAGAAAAATTATTGAAAGCAGCAAAGGAAAAATGACAAATAACATACAAGGGAACTCCCATAAGGTTAACAGCTGATTTCTCAGTAGAAACTCTACAAACCAGAAGGGAGTGGCATGACATATTTAAAGTGATGAAAGGGAAGAACCTACAACCAAGATTACTCTACCCAGCGAGGATCTCATTCAGATTCAATGGAGAAATCAAAAGCTTTAAAGACAAGCAAAAGCTAAGAGAATTCAGCACCACCAAACAAGCTCTACAACAAATGCTAAGGGAACTTCTCTAAGTGGGAAACACAAGAGAAGAGAAGAACCTACAAAACAAATGCAAAACAATTAAGAAAATGGTAATAGTAACATACATATCAATAATTACCTTAAACATGAATGGATTAAATGCCCCAACCAAAAGACACAGGCTTGCTGAATGGATACAAAAACAAGACCCATACATATGCTGTCTACAAGAGACCCACTTCAGACCTAGGGACACATACAGACTGAAAGTGAGGGGATGGAAAAATACATTCCATGCAAATGGAAATCAAAAGAAAGCTGGAGTAGCAATACTCATACCAGATAAAATACACTTTAAAATAAAGAATGTTCCAAGAGACAAGAAAGGATGCTGCATAATTATCAAGGGATCAATCCAAGAAGAAGATATAACAGTTATAAATATATATGCATCCAACATAGGAGTACCTCAATACATAAGGCAACTGCTAACCGATATAAAAGAGGAAATCGACAGTAACACAATAAGAGTGGGGGAATTTAACACCTCACTTACACCATGGACAGATCATCCAAACAGAAAATTAATAAGGAAACATAAGTTTTAAATGACACAATAGACCAGACAGATTTAACTGATATTTATAGGACATTCCATTCAAAAACAGCAGACTACACTTTCTTCTCAAGTGCACATGGAACATTCTCCAGGATAGATCATATCTTGGGTCACAAATCAAGCCTCAGTTAATTTAAGAAAACTAAAATCATATCAAGCATCTTTTCCGACCAAAATGCTATGAGATTAGAAATCAATTACAGGGGAAAAAAAGTAAAAAAGACAAACACATGGAGGCTAAACAATATGTTACTAAATAACCAAGAAATCACTGAATAAATCAAAGAGGAAATCAAAAAATGCCTAGAGACAAATGACAATGAAAACATGACGATCCAAAACCTATGGGATGCAGCAAAGGCAGTTCTAAGAGGGAACTTAATAGCAACATAATACTACCTCAAGAAACAACAAACATCTCAAATAAACAATCTAACCTTACACTTAAAGGAACTAGAGAAAGAAGAATAAACAAAATCCAAAGTTAGTAGAAGGAAAGAAATCATAAAGATCAGAGCAGAAATAAATGAAATAGAAATAAAGAAGACAATAGCAAAAAATCAATAAAACTAAAAGCTGGTTCTTTGAGAAGATAAACAAATTGATAAACCATTAGCCAGACTCATCAAGAAAAAGAGGGAGAGGACTCAAATCAATAAAATTACAAATGAAAAAGGAGAGGTTACAACAGACACCGCAGAAATACACAGCATCCTAAGAGACTACTACAAGCAACTCTACTGCAATAAAATGGACAACCTGGAGGAAATGGACAAAGTCTTAGAAAGGTGTAACCTTCGAAGACTGAACCAGGAAGATATAGAAAATATGAACAGACCAATCACAAGTAATGAAATTGAAACTGTGATTAAAAATCTTCCAACAAACAAAAGCCCAGGACCAGATGGCTTCACAGGTGAATTCTATCAAAGGTTTAGAGAAGAGCTAACATCCATCCTTCTCAAACTCTTCCAAAAAATTACAGGGGAAGGAACACTCCCAAACTCATCCTATGAGGCCAGCATCATCCTGATGCCAAAACCAGACAAAGATACGACAAAAAAAGAAAATTACAGACTAGTAACACTGATGAATATAGATGCAAAAATCCTGAACAAAATACTAGCAAAGAGAATCCCACAACACGTTAAAAGGATCATACAACATGATCAAGTGGGATTTATCCCAGGGATGCAAGGATTCTTCAATACATGCAAGTCAATCAATGTGATACACCATATTAACAAACTGAAGAAGAAAAACAATGTGATCATCTCAATAGATGTTGAAAAAGCTTTTGACAAAATTCAACACTCATTTATGATAAAAACTCTCCAGAAAGTGGGCATAGATGAACCTACCTCAACATAATAAAGGCCATATATTACAAACACACAGCCAACACCATTCTCAATGGTGAAAAACGGAAAGCATTTCCTCTAAGATCAGGAACAAGACAAGGATGTCCACTCTCACCACTGTTATTCAACATAGTTTTGGAAGTCCTAGCCACAGCCATCAGAGAAGGAAAAGAAATAAAATGAATACAAATCAGAAAAGAAGAAGTAAAACTGTCACTATTTGCAGATGACATGATACTATACATAGGGAATCCTAATGATGCCACCAGAGAACTACTAGAGCTAATTAATGAATTTGGTAAAGTTGCAGGATACAAAATTAATGCCCAGAAATCTCTTGCATTCTTATACATTAATGATGAATAAAATGAAAGAGAAATTAAGGAAACACTCCCATTTACCATTGCAACAAAGAGAATAAAATACCTAGGAATAAACCTACCTAGGGAGACAAAAGACCTGTATGCAAAAAACTATAAGACACTGATGAAAGAAATTAAAGATGATACAATCAGATGGACAGATATACCATGTTCTTGGATTGGAAGAATCAATATTGTGAAAATGACTCTACTACCCAAAGCCATCTATAGATTCAGTGCAATCCCTGTCAAATTACCAATGGCATTTTTCACAGAACTAGAACAAAAAAGCTTAAAATTTGTATGGAGACACAAAAGACCCCGAATAGCCAAAGCAGTCTTGAGGGGAAAAAAAGGAGCTGGAGGAATCAGGCTCCCTGACTTCAAACTATACCACAAAGCTACAGTAATCAAGACAATATGGTACTGGCACAAAAACAGAAATATAGATAAATGGAACAACATAGAAAGCCCAGAGATAAACCCACACACCTATGGTCAACTAATCTCTGACAAGGGAGGCATGGATATACAATGGAGAAAAGGGAGTCTCTTCAATAAGTAGTGCTGGGAAAATTGGACAGCTACATGTAAAAGAATGAAATTTGAACAGTCCCTAACACCATACACAAAAATAAACTCAACATGGATTAGAGACCTAAGTGTAAGACTTTACACTATAAAACTCTTAGAGGAAAACATAGGAAAAACACTCTTTGACATAAATCACAGCAAGGTCTTTTTTGATCCACCTCCTAGAGTAATGGAAATAGAAACAAAAATAAACAAATGGGACCTAATTAAACTTAAAAGCTTTTGCAAAGCAAAGGAAACTACAAACAAGACGAAAAGACAACCCTCAGAATGGGAGAAAATATTTGCAAACAAATCAACGGACAAAGGATTAATCTCTAAAATATATAAACAGCTCATGCAGCTCAATATTAAAAAAGCAAACAACCCAATCCAAAAATGGGCAGAAGACCTAAATAGACCATTGGAAGACATACAGATGGACAAGAAGCACATAAGAAGCTGCTCAACATCACTAGTTATTAGAGAAATGCAAATCAAAACTACAGTGAAGTATCACCTCACATCAGTTAGAATGGGCATCATCAGGAAATATACAGACAAGAAATGCTGGAGAGGGTGTGGGGAAAAGGGAACCCTCTTGCACTGTTGGGGGAATGTAAATCGATACAGCCACTTTGGAGAACAGTATGGAGGTTCCTTAAAAAGTAAAAATAGAACTACCATATGACCCTGCAATCCCACTACTGGGCATATACCCAGAGAAAACCATAATTCAAAAAGACACATGCACCCCAATGTTCATTGCAGTACTATTTACAATAGTCTGGACGTGGAAACAATCTAAATGCCCATCAACAGATGAATGGATAAAGAAGATGTGGTACATATATAGAATGAAATATTACTCAGCTATAAAAAGGAACGAAATTGTGTCATTTGTAGAGATGTGGATGGATCTAGAGCCTGTCATACAGAGTGAAGTAAGTCAGAAAGAGAAAAACAAATATATTAAAGCATATATGTGGAACCTAGAAAAATGGTACAGATGAACCAGTTTGCAGGTACAGAACAAACGTATGGACAACAAGGGGGGAAAGTGGTGGGGTGGGGTGGTGGGGTGATGAATTGGGAGGTTGGTATTGACATTTATACACTAATATGTATAAAATGGATAACTAATAAGAACCTTATGTTAAAAAAATTAAATTAAATTAAAAAAAAATAAGGAAGTGCTGAATTTGTCTCCCTAAAATGAAGTGAGTCTTAGAAAAGCCGAGGATATAGGAGTGACTTCAGGCAGTAGAGAACCAAGAGAAAATCGCACTATCTGATTCTGTGCCTCAATCCTTAAATCTGCCATGATGTTTATTACAGAAATCCCTAATGTTTAGCTCCAATTAGCTTCTCCCTTACTCAGAGGCTTTCACTGATCACTACTTCTTATTCATTTCTGAACACTTCTAATGTTAGTCTCAATCTCTATATATATTCAGTTCCTATCACAGTGAGTAGCACATAGCAGGAATCTCAATGAATATTTGTCAAATGAATGACTAGTCATAGAGGACTTATGTTAGGAGTATAAGGAAGAGAAAGGGGAAATATTGTCAAGTTGAATCCCATCTCAAGGAATTTATGCATAACTTTTCCTAGCTATATCAACACTTATTCACTTTCACTTTTTTCTTTCTTGTTAAAGACAACTTGCATACAGTAAAGCACAAAAAATGTAAGTGTATAGCTCATTAAATGTTTACATATGTCTGCTTCCCAAGAAAAAGACAAGAATCTTATGTTTGTTTAATCCCATTTACTCCCTTCCATGTTTGCACTACAATTGTCAAATATATTACTTCTACCTATTTTATAACACCCAGAAGACATTATCATCACTATTATTTTAAACAATCAATATCCTTTTCTTCATATGTTTACTCTTTTCTTTTGCTTTTCATTCCTTGCTGCAGATCTGAGGATTTTTGAGAATTTATGAAAGATGTTTATTCACTGATTCAAGAAACTCAGTATACATATTTCCAGCAGTAGAAAAACAAAGAAAATCACACTTTGGAACTTCATTGTGAAACTGCAGGAAACTATCTTGGAGCATTTTTCTTTAGCCTGAAGAACTTCCTAAGGTACTTTTTGTGGTGCAGGTCTACAAGCAGTGAATTTTCTCAGATTTTGTTTGCCTCCATTTTTGAAGGGTATTTTCACTAAGAATAGAATCCTAGTTGCTTTTATCCTTTGAGAACTTTAAAGATGTCAATCTATCATCCTCTGACTTTCATCATGTCTACCGAAAGGTCACATCTATTGCACTTTCAAAGATTATTGATCTTTTATCTGTATCTATGTTTAAGATGTTCTCTGTCTTGGTTTTCAAATCTCCTTGGGTAGATTTTAATAGATAGTTTAAAGTTACTTAGAGGAGAGATATCTTTGGATAGCACATAGGTGAAAAGTGGAAGTCATGAGGGTGAATGAAATTATTCACGGACAGTATGAAGAAAAAGGAAGGGAAGGAAATAAAGAGGTGGAAAGGAATGGAAAATCATTAGGAGGAAATAAAGAGGAGAAGGAGCCCATAACTGACAGAATGATCAGAGAAGGAGGAAGATATTAAAGAGTATGTGATATTTTAGAAGTGAAGGGAATAGAGTCACAAATAAATGAGTAGTCAATGGTGTCAAGGCAGGATTCAGTTACATGAGTGTAGAAAGGCATTCTTTACATCTGGTAAAATGGAAATCACTGGAAAAAATTATCTGCTGTCTGACTTTATCATTTTAGTTTCCTATTGTTTCGTAACAAATTAACACAGACTTAAAACAACACAAATCTATTATCTTACAATTTTGGAGATAAGAAACTCTAAAATCAAGGTGTTGGCAATGTGACATTCCTTCTGGAGGCTCAGGGGAGAATCTGTTCCCTTGCTTTTCCAGCTTCTACACGTCACCTGCATTCCTTGGCTGTGGCCCCTTCCTCCATCTTTAAGGCTAGGAACACAGCATCTTCAAGTCTCTCCCTTTCTCTCTCTCTGACCTCTTTGCTTCCATCATCATGTCTTCTCTGACTCTGACCTTTCAGCCTCCCTCTTATAAGTTCCCTTGTGATCATACTGGACCCAATTGGCTAATCCAGCAAAATCTTCTCATCTAAATATCCTTAATTTAATTATATCTGCAAAGTCCCTTTTGTCATGTAAGGTAACATATTCACAGGTTCCAGGGAGTAGGACATAGACATCTTTAGAGGGTCTTTATTCTGTGTACCATAGTCATGTCACATAACCCCTTATTAAGATAAGCTGTTTCTCAATTCCCTTATTTGTAAGGTGGATATAATTGTACTGATCACACTAGGCTATTGAAATAATTCATGTAAATTAAGTTGAACTCTGATTCAAGGTAGATGGTCATTAATAAACAGTGGTTAAAATTTATTTGTAATTTCTCTGCCACTGGTGAGGCAGGGTGTGTAGGGGAGTGTGGATTAGGGCCATATCAAGGCAATCTCCTGGCTGAGGCGGTAGTGGGTGTGTTCAGGGCAGGGTTCCCCAGCAGCTGAGGAAAAGGGGGCATTTATGATTTGAAAAAGGAGCCAAATATTCCCAGCAACAGCCCAAATGTCTCTCAGCAAACCATCCCCCAAGAAAGGAAATTAATAAAAAACAAACCTAAGGGGAATGGAACCAGAGAGATAGAAATGAACCCACACATAATCTCCCGGGAACCTGAAGTCCTCTATCACCAGAGGCCATGCCTTCCAAGTTGAACCTAAGAATTGCTGGGCAGAAAATGATTAAAAATAAGGAAGGCAATATTCTCTTCCTGTTCATGATTTTGGTTTCCATTTCAAGTTTCAAATTCACTTGAGCAACTACATTTCTCTATTGCAGAACACCTAAATTGGTTAAAATAAATATTAGTGGGAGAAAGGCGGGCAGTGGAGTGGGAGTGAAGTAGCTTCACCTATTCACTAGTCATTTCTACTCTGTCATTTTGCCACACCTCACACTCAACATGACAAAAACGCCATTATTCCAACTTTCAATACCCTTCTTAATTCAATGTGCTATCTAATTTTACTTACAACTACCCCCAGTACCTTCCACTTCATGGCAGGTGGATGATCATTCACCCAATCCCACCCACTCCTGTTACGCACCTTAATATTCCTTAATATCCTTAATATTCCAAGGATCTTTACTTTGTGTATATTTCTGCTTATATGCAGTGCCCTCTCCCCTTTGATCATCTCAGTGCAGGATCTCAACTTTCTGCAACAAATACATTACAAATTATGATAAATAGGCATTTTGTAAAATTGTCTTTACTATTAAGTAGCACAGTTAGTTCAATGAACTAACATTAGAACAGAAATGAGGAAAGTTGGGTCTTAATTTCTGTCTCAGGAAGTGACTCGCTGTGTGACCTCAGATCAGCTATATAACGTCTATGAACTATAGTTCCTCCATCTTAGACAATGCACATGTGAACTTTCCTCATGCTATTTCCTTTGTCTATCAAAATTCATTTAATCTTTCAAGCATAGCCCCATTAATACAAGTTACATGAAATCTTCCTGAGTTTTCCATCCACCATGGAAATACAGAGACGATTGGAATGTGATCATTCTCTCCCCTCACACCTGTATCTCTATAAGGTCATTGAGTCTGTCTTCTTTTACGTTCACTTGAGAGCACATGTATCTATCTCTCCTACAGGTCAGAGAAATTGACTGTATGTCTTGCTTGCTACTTAACAAGGAGGCAAACAGGAAATGCTAATTGAATGAATGTGTGATCCGGTGGAGAAACAGAGAATAAAAGGAGAGGTGGGGAAATTAGACATCCATGTTTTATATTCATTGCGACATTTCCTATTTGGAACCAGGAATGTAGCTACATAGCCTCCTTTAAACCTCTTCTGAGAGAAAAGAAAAAAAAAAACCATAATATAAAAGCATTTAAATGAAGTTTCATTTGCCTTTTAGACTCCAAGTCTATTAAAGCTGTTTAGCATTTCTATAGTATTTAACATTTCCAAAGGACTATTCAATGTTAATTAGTTAATCTTAATGCTCTGTAAGGCAGGTCAATATTATGATTCTCTCTGAAAAGTTACTCAAGGTATTTTGAGTAACTCAAAGGTATTTTGGCTTCCCCTTTCAGGATGTAAGAAACTGCTGAACATTATTACAAATATGAAGTAGTATTTTGGAATAGAAACTAGCAAAGTTTAGAAATGAAGGAAAGGATATTGAATGGATGAATGGACTAATGTATAAAAGGCAAAAAGGGACTGGGTATGTCTCCTCAGCTAGTCTTTTTTGGACCCAAACAGACTGTCTTCTCTTCCCAGGAAGAGGACTGGGGTTTAGGCAGGCAAATTGACCAAGAAATTCAAGCAGGCTACCTACCAGCTTTATTGCAACAAGACGATTTCGGAGACCACTTATGAGTAGATGCAATGAGTTAGATGACGGAACCCATGGCACGATCGGGATTGGCTCAGGGACTGAGGAGCAGTGGAAGTGTTAAGTTTGTAGCTCAGAGTTTGTGACTGTAGCTGAGGCTAGAGATAGCAGCTGCCATGCTTCTTCCCCAAAGGTTCACCCTAAGACTATAGTTTCACTTAGCAAAAGGAGAGCAGACCCGGCAAGGTTCCATTTGGTCACCTCTCTGTGCTTGTGCCCTCCTACCCAGCAGCCTTCTCACAATTTTCGGTGTGGAACACACAAATCGAATGGTGGATGACATTTAAAATGATAGGAAATCTTTTTCTCTCCTAGAGCTGAGTTTGATGTACAGGAAGCAAGAAAAGGTTATTTACCCTATCGAGCATAATAAGTTCAAGTAGAGTGGGAAACATAAACACCAGAGACTGGTAACTAGGTCAAAGAAGTTCTTCTCAATTAGAGAGAATAAGTGTTTGACACCTAAATATAACTAAATCCATTCCTTATTTCATTTATTCACTCATTTCTACAGCAAATTGTTGAGTTCTTCCTCCTAGAGGAATGAATAAATAGGACAAAATTCCCACACTCAAGGCATTCATAATCTAGTTAAGGGTTCTTCAAAGTATGATATAAAGGAAACACTGCATCAAAAGTACCAGAGATGCTTTACTAAAATGTAGATTCCTAGGTCCTACTACAGACATAATAAATGTATCTAAATATTTATGGTGGTACCCAAATATCTTTCTTTTTCTTTTTAACCAGGCAGCTAAGGTGACTCCTATGTATATTAAAGTTTGATAACCACTGGAAGTAGAAAAGTCAAATTGGGAGACAGGTGGTGTAATGAAAAGAGCCCAAGCTTTAGGGTCAATCAAACATACTTTCAAATTGACCATTTCCTTGCTACATACCCTCTCTGAGCTCTAGTTTCTTCATCTGTATATACGAAAACACAACATTTGCTCTCAGGGGTGTGATATAAATTAAATGAGAGAACGTATATGAAGTGTCTAGTATGTAATAGGCAATGAAAAGGAGTGAGGGAGAGAGTGAGGAAGGGAGAGATGGTTAATTGATTAGTTGGTTGGTTCTCTCCCACCTTCTTGACTGCATTTGAATGCCCTTTTGAAAATGTCCACTTAAACAACATGAAAGCAAGTCCTACAGAGGAGAATTTTTCAGTGATATTTCTGATTGACAACATCGATTGATGAAACAGACAAATATATAACTTAACCAAAATGGATTTAAAAAAATAGGAAACCTGGTAAATTGGTACAGCCATTATGGAGAACAGTATAGAAGTTCCTTAAGAAACTAAAAATAGAGCTACCATATGATCTAGTAATCCCAGTCCTGGGCATATCTCTGGAGAAAAACATGGTTCAAATGGATACATGCACCCCAGTGTTCATTGCAGTGCTGTTTACAATAGCCATGACATGGAAGCAACCTAAATGTCCATCAGCAGATGAATGGATGAAGAAGATGTGGTACTTATATACAATGGAATATTACTCAGCAATTTAAAAGAATGAAATAATGCCATTTGCAGCAACATGGATGGACCTGGAGATTATCATACTAAGTAAAGTAAGTCAGACAGAGTAAGACAAATATCATATGATACTGCTTATATGTGGAATCTAAAAAAAAAAAATGATACAAATGAACTTATTTACAAAACAGAAACAGATTCACAGACTTAGAGAATGAACTTATGGTTACCGTGGGGGAGGGTGGGGGGGAGGGATAGATTGGGAGATTGGGATTGACATGTACACACTGCTATATTTAAAATAGATAACCAACACGGACCTACTGTACAGCACAGGGAACGCTGCTCACTATTCTGTAATAACCTAAATGGGAAAAGAATCTGAAAAAGAATGGATACATGTGTGTATATATATATATATATATATATATATATATATATATATATATATAACTGAATCACTTTGCTGTACACCTGAAACTAACACAACATTGTTAATCAACCATGCTCCAATAAAAAAAATAAATTAATTTAAAAAATAGGAAGCCTGAATAAACTAATAACTATTTAAAAAAATGAAGAGGGAATTTAAAACCTTCCATCATATAGAACACCAGGCCAAATTAATTTATAGGTGAGTTCTAACCAATTTTCAGGGAAAAAACTCCTCCAGAGAACAGAAGGTAGAACATCCCCTGACTCATTATTTCATAAAGTGTATAATTGTGATGCCAAAACCGAAAAAGTACAAGAGGAAGATCACCAATCATTTCACTCATGCATATTGGTGCAAGGATTTTAAACAAAACACTAGCATAGCATATTCTTACTATGGACTAATATACAATAGTGAAAATAAATGAATAAATAAATAGTAAAATGCAGTGACATGAATAAATCTTAGTGACATATCATCAAAAAAGCAAGTCTCAGAAGATCATCTATTACATTATACCCCTTTTATGAAGCTCCAAAACAATGAAAATTAAATAATATATTAACTACACATATGTATTTGATCAAACTATTTTAAAAACATAAAATTCAGGAAATTAATTACCCTTGAGGTGGAGGCACAGAAATGAGAGGCAAAAGGAAGATGTAAGTTACTATAATATTCTTTTCCTTGCATCAGATAGTGGGTTTTTGAGTATTCATAAAATTATTTAAAATGATAAATAAAGAAGAAAAGGGCCATGCATACATCAATACTGACAGCATATATAAAACAAGGATTATGATTAGTCTAACTCAGCATATCTAAAGCCCTCTTTCACAAATTAAAATTAAAATTGAGGTTTTCAAGGCTGGAAATAGTACTGGCAAGATAGAGATGGGACTCAGGCCCTACTTCAGTTTGGTCATGGTCCACTCAACGAAGCTGGACAGATAGGACTGTTTAAAATTTTTGGAGTTCATTTAGGAATATCTATCACAAAATCTGGCCTAGAGATTTTTGGTCAAGCCTTATTCCCACAGGCCACCCAGACTGAGTGAGGGCAGATGTAGTGTCCAGCAGTGGGTCAGGTGTCAGGATGCCATGAAATAGTAAGAAGTCTTGGTTAAGTTCTGTCTAGCCATTATCATCTGCTGATTCGGTACCAATAGGTAATAATTATAATTATAACCATCCCTGAAATTTTTCACAGGCTATTACTTTCATACATGTTATTTCATTTCCATACTCACAAGTCTGTGCAATAAGCATGAAAGCAGGCCCAGTGAGTACTATTACTCAAGTATATAGATAAGGAAACTAAGGCACAAACAAGTGAAGGGGAAATACAAGTAAAACCAGAGCTCAAGTCCAGTTTTGTGTGATTCCAGGTCTAGTCCTCTTCTACTATATCGATACCTCTTTTCTTTTCTCAAATTAAAATTTTAGAGGGTGCTTTGACCATTTATACCTTTGAAAACAGTCATACCATTTGACTCATTAATCCCACTCTTATAAATCATACTCAAAGATTTAACCTAAAAGGTGACTACAAAATATTACTATCATCATTGAAGGGCTATGTTCTACTTTGGTAGAAATAGGACTGAATTGATGCCCTGCCGTTAGGCCGCAGCGCTGCTAGGATTGCATCGATCTTCCTGTTTGTACTGTTTGTAACTATGGCCCCATCTTAAGTATTTCTAATTGAGAAACAAAACCTCAGGAAACCGAAACTTAACCAGCCGCTCTCGCTTCTGTAACTATGCTTGCTGAACCCCCTTTTGCAACCATCCAACCAATCAGACGGTGACTAGTGTCTTTGTTTAAAAGTTAACCAAACAGTGACTAGTGTCTTTGTTTAAAAGTTAGCCAATCAGTACTCCCCACCCCTGGAAAGCCCCGCAGAAGGTCCCGAGCTTGTTTCTACCTGTCTATAAAAGAGCTGTACTAAACTCCATCGGGACCTCTTAGCGTCACCGGCAACGAGTGCGCGGAGGTCCAGGTTCGAACCTGCAATAAATGACCCTTGCCGCTTGGCTTTGACTCTCGTCTCTGGTGGTCTTGTGGAGGGGTCTCGCGACCGCGGGCATTTTAATCATCATTACTATTAATAATAGTTATCACCCATGCTTCCCAAATGGCTACTGTAAGCACTACATAGGCTATCCCAGTTAATCCAAGTGTTAGTATTACCACTTTATAAATGAGGAAATAGGTGCAGAGTTTTGAGTTAAGATTTGATAAAGATCACATGGCCAGGAATCAAACCCATGGGCTGAATCTGAAGCCAGTGTTCTTCAACATTATGCAGAGTAAGTGGAACCTTCATGGCCACAGGTGACTCTCCTTGGAAATTAACCTCACTGTTTCCCCACTAACTCCTAGGCAATATAGCAAGCCTGACAGCTAGAGAAAGTGTTAAAATAATTCAATTCCTAACCATGTTTATACGGAGGGACAAAGAGGTATCCAAGGGATGTTAGTGAAGTATGGCAAGAGAAAATTCCTACCACAGGTAGATTTTGTTGCTGAACTTGATTTTCTGTCCAACTGACAGTCAATTCCAGTTTGGGGCTAGGGAAGGGTTGGAGCTTTTGTCAAACAAACCAGCTCTACCAATTTTTCTGGCTTACATTTGAAAAGCCATTTGATCTCTGAATGTCTATAGCCTCTGATTCCCAGACATACTTAACTGCCTGCTTGACCTATATACAATTTATTGTCTGATAGGCATCTCAAACAATGTGGCCAAAACAGAACTTTTGATATTTCACTACCAAAATAGGCTCTGCTCTCAGCCTTCATCATTTCAGTAAAGGACACTTCCATTCACTTCGTTGCTCAGGACAAAAGCCTAGGAGTCTTTGATTCCTCTCTTTTTCTCAAACCACACCTAAGCAAGTCACGTCGACACCACTTCAAACTATGTCCAATATCTGTTTGCTTCTATCTACCTCTATTATTAACACTCTTATCCAAGCCACCACAATCTCTCATGTGGACCCCTGCAATCATCTCCTAGCTAGTCTTTCAATCTTTCCTGTATATAATCCATTCTCCACACACCAGCCAGAGTGACTATTTTGTAAACATAAATAGTGTTATTCCCCAGCTTTAAGTCCTCTGGTGGCTTCCTATCACATGTACAATAAAACCAGAACTATAAGGCCTATGATATCTGCCCTTTCCCTAACTTTGCAACCTCATTTCAGATCTCTCTTCCCATCATTCACTACTCTCCCACCACTTTTGCATGTTCTTTTTTTCTGAAAGACACAAAGCTTATTTTCTCCTTAGTGTCTATTTGCTCTTCTCTTTGCTTGTAATAATAATCCTTTAGATCTTTCTAAGACTGGGTCTTTCTTGACATTTGGGTCTTAATTTAAATGTTTCATCCTTAATGAGCCCTTCCATGATCACTCAATCTAAAACAGAGCCTCAGTCTCTCTATACTTTATCAGCTTTAAATTCTTAGATTTGTTTGTTATTTCCTCCCATTAGAATGTAAGATTCATGAGAGGAAGTTTTATGCTTGTCTTATTCAAAGGTGAATATCCAGTGCCTAAAACAGTGCCTGGCATAGAGTAGGTGCTCAATAAATGTTTACTGAATGACCACATCTGTAAAGTTGGAACAGTAATATCTACCTCACAAGATGGTTTAAAGAGATTGTCATGCTGAGTGAAGTAAGTCAGACAGAGAAAGACAAACATCATATGCTATCGCTTATATGTGGTATCTAAAAAAGGTACAAATGAACTTATTTACAAAACAGAAATAGAGTCACAGATATAGAAAACAAACATATGGTTACCAAGGGGAAAAAGGGGGGAGGGATAAATTGGAAGATTGGGATTGACATATATACACTACTATATATAAAATAGATAACTAATAAGAGCCTACTGTATAGCACAGGGAACTCTACTCAATACTTTGTAATGACCTATATGCAAAAAGAACCTAAAAAAGAGTGGATAACTGATTCACTTTGCTGTACAGCAGAAAGTAACACAACATTGTAAATCAACTGTATTCCAATAAAAAAATAATTTAAAAAGATGGTTTAAAGATTGAATAATATGCAGAAATAAATGCTTAGTATGAAGTAGGTGCTCAGAAGATCTGGCCCTCAATAATGAGATCATGATACACTTGAACCTGAGATTAATATCTGTCCCACTAGCTTTCCTACTCAGCTCAAGCATACGTTGAGCAAGTGTTTTGCTTCTCAATGCCCTTGGATCTTCATCTGTAAAACGAGGACTTAGACTTCAGAGATTAGATGAGACAGCATGTAAAGTACCTACCATATTAGGTTCCCTTCTGCCCTTAGTTGTCATAAGGATCAAATGGGATAGTTGATAGGAAATGTGCTTTATAAACTGTGAGGAGTTA
Source organism: Phocoena sinus (assembly GCF_008692025.1). Taxonomy (NCBI): domain Eukaryota; kingdom Metazoa; phylum Chordata; class Mammalia; order Artiodactyla; family Phocoenidae; genus Phocoena; species Phocoena sinus. The sequence goes on from NC_045763.1 coordinate 41,094,110, forward strand.
TTTTACTGTAGGTTTGATATTCTCAAGCTGAGATCTGCAGACAGACAGATGATGTCAGATTCATTAGATTCTGGCTGTCAAATAAAATATGTTTTAAAATATAAATTTTGGACTCTTTAGAATCAAACAGGATTCTCCCTGCCAGCAAGCAGCACAAGGCTCTGCCCAAAGCCATTAACACCACAAAATCCATGCTTGGCAAAGCTAGTCCTCATATTGGCAGATAGGCTTTCCATTAACAGATGGGAATCTGGCTCTTGGAGCACTTTGGGACAGGACTCAGAGGTACTCTGGGTAAAACACTTGTATGCCCAGTAATCCACTGGTCATCATGTCCTCGTTTCCTCCACCTGCTCATCTAGGTGGCTACAGCTCTTCAAGCTGGAGGGAAGGTGAATCCCCCATGGCAGCATCTATAATGTTTAACACTTTCTCCTTTGCATAGACTTCTATTTAGCTAAAAGAACTGGATTATTAATTAGTTTGTCTTACAAATGCATGTGGATTTCAATGATGAGAAATGGTGCATAGTCTGTGCCTACTCTGAATTGCAAAACCTGATTATCAGCAAAGGCACACTTTGCGAGCTTCTGTTTCTACTGCAGAGTGCCAGTCTCCGCTGGGTCCTATTTCTACAATTATTTAACATTTATTGAACACCAATAATTTACGGGGATCACTCTCTCTCTAATCGTGTCACTAATGATCCATCAGGCTCCTGTGGGTGACAAGAAGAAAGAGGAACAAGTTAATTACCAGTGTAGCGTTCAATCTGAATCAGTTAAATTGCCGGAATTACTGAAGTTTAGCTACTCAAGTAAAATGGTGACTAAATTTCTGCAGTAAAAACGAAAACATCTATCTTATTGCTAAGAGGAGTAGGGGCAAGTTAGGAGAAGGAAAACATAAACTGTGCTGGCTGTTAAAAAAGGAAGGCAAAGATGTCTAAAACAGGAAATAATCAGACATTCCGCAAAGGAATCTGGAATATATAACTTCTAAACTTTTGCTCATGATGTTCCTTACACCTGAAACACATTTTTTACCTCAACTCTGCATGTTAAAAATTTATGTATTAAGATCAAGTTCAAATGCCAACTCTATCAAGTAACCTGGAGTGATCTTGGTATCTTCCTAGATATCTCTTTCCTTCATCTTCAAACATCTATTCATTCTCCATGTCCTGTCAATTATACCTCTTAAATACCTTTCACACTGTATATTTAAGAGTAGAGACTGTTTCAGTCAACATTACATCTTTGTCCCACATCCTTTCCAAGGAAAATGGGCTCAGAACCTTGAGCTCAGGCTGGGTTCTACAGAGTCTGCCCAGGCAGGAAAGTAAGTGAGGCTGATCCTTAATTGTGAGCCTAGGTCCAGGAACAACTTTATAAGACCAGAAGAAGGTAGCATTAAGAAGCAGGGAACTAACTAAATGTCAATGCTCAGATCTAAAAGGAAGTATCTGCTCTGGTGATCAGAACCTGCTCAGGTAAATGTGTTCAGGAGGGAATGCCTAGAGACATGCCCTTAGGCTGGTAGAGGGAGCCTGTAACGAGGTGCAAGCCATGTGACCAAAGGGCGGGAGTTAAGGGCTGTAAGCCAGTCTGGACATCTCTAGCATCCATCACTGTGTCCGGCACATATTTTGACCTCAGTGTGTGTTTTTTTAAATGAATAGTGCCATAGAATTTGTCAGTCACTAAGGTTAGGGACTTTCTGGAAAAGTATAATCATCACAATCCAGGTCCAGAGAATCAAGCATCTTAACTCAAGGGACTAACTTGAGCAAATTCAGCAAATTGCTCTTGTGTGATTTTTCTCCTTGAATTTAAATCTTGTATTTAGAATTGGTAATGGCTAAGAGATAACCCCTCTGAACCACTTAAGGCAGAGCATATTGTTACTGCTGGCCTTTATCTGGATAATCAAATAATAAAGTCAAACTGGCAACCAAAGGCGAGCTCCCAAGCTAACTCTAAAATACGTTCAATGTTATTTGTTCAGTAAACTGCAGAACATTAAATTTCTATATTAAGTAAATTACAAGGAAGAGCGCACTTTGCAAAATTAAAAAGTTCTTGGTTACTTGATCTATTATTCCACTGGGAAAGTTTCCAGAGTATGCCTTGTACAATTAGATAACTTTTTGCATGGATGGTGGGTGGTGGGGAAAGGGTTCGAAGGCTCAGCACATAGAGCACCAGGATTTCATCTGTAGTTCCATAGCTTATTTCTGGGCCCTGAGGCAGAAATCTTTGAGGACAAGCACCCAGTTCTGAGATGTATTCATTGCTTTAAGCTTTTGCCTCGCATTAGGAATATCATGAAATCAAGAGATGAAATATGTAAGACAAAGCTGGAAGGGCCCATCAAAATCATTTGGTCCCCAGGTTTCCACACTGGGCCTGGAGGGCCTTAGATGGTTTCCAGAGAATCTTCTTAAGGTTTACAATGCTTCAGAGCTCCTGTTGATCTATTTTACATGCTGGAATACTCTATAAAATTCCTATTGTAGAAAGAGTTCTATAGCAAAAACAACCTTGAAAACCAATAATCTATACAGATATAGAGCAAAGGGCACTATTATTGACACAAGTCTGGCATATTCCTTGGTTGTATATCTTCACTCCTTCACTTACTATGGAATCTCAGGCAAGCCACCAAAGAATTGTTTCATCTGTAAAATGGTGACAATATTATGGTAGATATTGGCTAGATATTGACCAATACCGTTTTCTCTTTCTGTGAAAGAGTACATATCTCAGCACACCTTGCAGGTAGCTTGTTCCAAGTGACAGTGTGGATGGAAGTTCCAAGAGATAAAGGAGTATGGATGGAAATAATGTATGCCACTTCCAGGCTTAGACTTAAAATCTCACATGTAGTCATTTATGTTTTCTTTTCCCCTTATACAGTGACCTTGAAGGCAATGGGTTGAGGACCACAGCATCCTAAAATTGAAGGGTCTTGGATCCCCGAGTTATCTCTTGAAAAAGAATCACCCATTGGAACTTTCTGACTCAGATTACCTTGTGATGTTTATGAGAACTAAACCTTTATTGTGTTAAACTACTGGAATATGAGGCTAGTATTCAATATTACTTATGCTGACTACCTACCCTCAAAATCTGGAGAAAGTTTACATAAAATATATTCAAAAGCAGAATAATGTATGTCACGTAAAAGATATTCAACAAATCTTAACTGAAACTTTATTAGAAACAAAGCTAATGCTCTTCCTAGTAACACTCAATCTGCATTCCTTGACCTTGGACAAGTCCATCTCCTCTTTGGGTTGCAGTTCTTCTGTCTGTTACATAAAGAGTTTGTTTGTGCATTAATTCAAAAAATATTTATTGAGTATCCACTATGTTCCATGTAGTCCTATTCTAGGTTTTGAGTATACGATTTGACTAAGATAAACAAGGTACTGCTTTCATGAAGCTTGTATTCAAGTGAGGGGAAAAAATAAACAAAAAATAAAACATATATTCAAGAAAATATAACAGTAATAAGTGTTATACAAAAAATTCGAATAAGATGATATAATGAAACAGAGTGACTGGGTAGCTACTTTCGACTGGGTGGTCAGGAAAGACTTCCCTGAGAAAGTAACATTTAAGCAGAAACCAGGATAACATGAAGGAACCTTGATTGCAGGGCAAGAGTCTTCTGGGTAAAAGTACAGCAAGGGCAAAGGACCTAAGGCAGTGAAGATTTTAGCTGGCCTACCCTTACTGAAAGGCCTAAAATTTTTTTTCACTGACGCACAAACTTACTCTCAGTGGTTCTGAAGATAGAAAGGAATTTGAAGATTTTCTGCTTCAACTTCCCTTACCTACTTCCCTCCAGTAAGGTTGAGCTTTGGAGTCTCAATTTACTAACTTAAAAAAGTTACTTAACTAATAAGGCTGAGTTTCTTCATCTGTAATATGGGGATAATATACATATACCATATAGGATTGTGAGATAATACATGCAGCATGACTGGGACAGTGCCTTTCACCTAGCAATGCCCAATAGCTGAAAGAGGAAGAGGAGATGTTGCTAAGGTTATAAAGGTGATGTAGTATGCAGCTGCATGGAAACCAAACTTATATGTTCTGACTCTTAACTCTAGATCAGAAAAAGCACTTAGAAAACAGCATAATCTAGAAATTGTTTTCCAGCTTGGTCAAGGAATCATTTATAGCTTTTTCTCTAGAATAAACAATGCATTAGCAAGAATTTGTTGAGAACACTGACATTTACTATTATTCATGTCAATTAGCCCACCCTGCTATATGACCCTGCATGTAATTTAGTTAGCCCTTACCTCAGTGTCTGATTCTTTAGGTATCTTTAGTCTCATCTCCACATTCAGTTTGGAAATCTTTCCAGATCAGGAACAAAGACCAGCGAGGAAGGGATTGTTGACTTCAGCCAAATCATCTCATCTCTCCTTTAGCCAGATCTCTTTTCCTGCTTTCTCGGATCCCCATTCGATCCATACAATACCCTCCCAACACATGAGGTAGATGAGATACATACCATTATCTCTGTGTGACAGATGAGAAAGTACAACAGGATGGGCAGAGTGGGGACTAAAACTCAGGTCTTTCGACTCCATGCTACCTCTAGATCTAAAGTATTTTGAAGGAATGATTGCAGTGCCTTCTTAATATATTTTCCATTTATTTAGGTTTCCCAACTAGGCATCAGGATCTGTATGTTGTAACATTTCAGCTATTGTGAAACTTTTGACCTCCTGCCTTCATGCTATAGTCAGCAGTTAGTGCCTCCCTTATCTATATTTCTGGGAATTTAGAACTGCTGCATATAAGTATTGATATTAGCCTTTATAACAACTCTGATCATATTCTGTTGAAAGTATCTGTTTTCGTAGCTGTCTCCTCACCAGACCATGAGTTCCATTGCTCTATTCAAAATCTACTTCTGTGTTCCGCACATAGAAAGTACTGAATATGGGATTTTTAACAAGCTGCTCCCCTCTACCTGGTTCTTCTCCCCCCAACTTATTATCCTCCTCCCCGCATCACTCTCTCCTAATTAACTCCTCCTACCCATGTTTGAGACCTCAGCTCATATGTTTACCCTCTAAGGTTCCTTCACTGCAGCACATCTCTCCCTTTAAGACAGGACATGCCTCCTTATATATCTTTATGACAGCATGTATCTCTCCTTTATAACACTTTAACAGAGTTCATAATCCTAAATTTATTTGTATAATTGTTGGATAAATTTGTGTGTCCCTTCTAGACTGAGCTCACTGAGAACAGTGTTACAGGCTGAATTGTGTCCCTCTGAAATTCACATGTTGAAGTCCTAAGCCCCAGTACCTCAGAATATGATTGTATTTGGATATGGGGTCTTCAAAGAGGCAAATAGGATAAAATGAGGTCAAATGGATGAGTCCTAATCCAATATGGCTGGTATACTTACAAGAAGAGAAGATTAGGATACAGACATGTATGTGTATGGAGGAAAGACCATGTGAAGACAGGGGAAAAATGGCCATCTATAAACCAAGGAAAGAGGCTTCAGAAGAAATCTTGCCAACCCCTTGGTATCAGACTTCTAGCCTCCAGAACTGTGAGAAAATAAATTTCTGTTGTTTAAGCTGCCCAGTGTGTGATAGTTTGTTATGGCAGCCTTAGCAAACTAATACTAATGGGAACCATGTTTGTTTTTATTTACTGATACCTCCCCAGTATATGTCATTGTACTTGGCACATGGCAGCCCTTCAATGAGTATTTGTTAATAGATGGCTGAAATGTTTGTTTAATTGAATTTACTGAAAAAGGTGAGGCAGTTGTTTTTGTCTGTCTTCCTGTTTGACTCTTTTGTTCAGGACCACTGAAAGTATCACAGACACCTGAATTTTATAGTGAACGGTATAGTGGAGTGAAGCGGACAGTAGCTGAGAACAATGACCTAAGTCAATGCAACTTAGAACCCAGGTTCTGGCAACTTCAGCTTTCACCCAAGGTCTGATCCTGGTCTTTTCAACCTCTAGAAGATGGCTTCCAGGGCAAAATAACCTACTGACTTCATACCTCTTTTATAAATTCTAGCTTTTCCATTTATAGTAGAAAATAATAAAATATAGGGAATGTGATAATTTACAAGATCAAAACCATGGATACAATTTTATTTAATAATTAAGCTGACTATTCTAAAGCTGATTTACAGAAAATCACATCCCAATTATTTTAAGTGGACATGAGATCGGTGAGGTCCCAATCTCTGTCCACATCCAGATCCCCTGAATCTCAGTTGAGCTCTAGTAAGGAAAGGTCTCAGACCTGATGCTGCTTTTTGATACTGTGTACAATCGTTCCCTCTTATACATAGAAGTCATGAGTAATGGATAGGAAGGATACTTGGGAATCAGTAAACTTTGGTTCCAGTCCCAGTTTCTGCCACTAACTTGCTATGGGATTCTAGCCAAATTATTTCTTCTATCTGAAGCTCAGTCTTCTCATTTGTAAAATGAGGTGTTTATACCTGATAGCCTCTAAGATATCTTATATCTCTTGACATCCTATGCTATCACGAATCATACCCAAATTCCTAAGTAGAGCATTTGAATTTCTTCAATAAAAGGCTTGTCTTCCCTGCACTCATTTTTAATCCCTAACTCCGTCTCCTCTGTACTTGCTGCCTGCATATTTTTGCATGAAATGTAGTTTCCCTAATTATCCATCCACTGATACACTACTTCTCTTTTCAGATTCAGCTTAAACCATACCCATTCCAGGATGTCTTCTTGCCTTCCCCACTCTACACCCCAACAAAATGTTCCTTGCACTTCTGCTGAGTGGTCAGTTCACTCAGTTGGGAAATAGTTATTTGTTTCCATGTCTAACTTGCCTTCTAAATCAAACTCCCAGAGTCTGGGGACTAACACAATGACGAAGCCTCCTCTTTCTTAAAAGTGTTTGTCCATATGAATTTAGGCATTTTCTTTGCAAAAAGGCAGCTGTAGGATGAGCCTTAGGGAAGAGGAGAAACAGCCTCAGCTGTGGCTGTCCCTGATGGTGACAGCTTGACCTGCACAGGGGCCCTGAAGAAGATAATGTCAGCTCCAGGCAGTTTTAAAGGCCTTCCTTCTAGTCTGCCAGGAGGCCCAACAGCCAGAGGTCTGGAAGCCACAGGTCTGATGGTAGTGGCCAGAGGCAGGAGAAACCAGACTCTGGAGACATTGGCTTGATCTAGGGCTGCTGGCAGTGACACCCATAGCACTGGAGCAGAGGAAAAATGAAGGAAGATAAAATAGCATTAAAGAGTTATTATTATTGAATGCCTACCACACATCAAGAAAAAGCTAAGCACTTTAGATGTGTTATTCTTAATCCTCATAATTTATCAATAGGACCTATATATTGCTCCTATTTTATAGATGGGGCTCAGGAAGGTTAATAAACTTAACAGACATCATACAGTAGGAGTAGATGGAGCTGGGATCCAAACCCAGGTAAGGCTGGTCTTTTCTCTATAACACTGCCTTTGTCTTCAGGATCGTGCAATTCTCCCATCCCAACTTCAACTTCCTCCCCTCATCTAGGTGACTGTGCTCCATTTCTAAAGGGTTTGCACTCATACTCATTTAAGTGTTATCTCTTTATAGAATGTTTTCACTTTAATCATGGTCTATTAAAGATAGAAAAGTTTTCAAGACCCAAAGGACTTAATCTCACATGCTAGAAGAAGTGGCACAGGGTTGTAACACAAAGAACAATCACCTCTGACTCATGAGGTGTGAGTTCTAGTCCCAGCTCTGAGGTTAATCTGCTGTGTTCCCTTCCACAATTCATTTTCCCTGTCAGAGTCTCAGTTTCTTCATCAATAAAATGACAGCATAGGACTATGTGATCTCTAAGAGCTCTTCTAGCTCTGGCATGTTAGGGCATTTAATCAAACAGGCTTTTGTAGGTTCCTGAATGGGAATAAAGATGTTAAATATGACCTTGTTTCTATAAACTTGTTAACTATGGTCCATTCCTAAATTGGGACTGGCTTCCACAAAGACAGGGCAGAAGGCAATGAATGGGTAATTACAATGAGTATAATTAATAATCATACAATTATCACTCACTCTGTGCCATGCTTCTTTCACAGCACAAGGAGAACTGCATCCTGGGAGACGGTGGATGAGAAAAAGATCCAGTGATCAATGATCAGTTCTCATCTTACTCAGTCTTTAAAGAGCATTTGACACAGTTGATCATTCCTGCCTTTGCTGAAGGCTGTTTTCCTTGGCTTCATGTCATCATACTTTCCAGCTTTCCTCCTAGATCACTTGTCACTTTCTCAGTTATATCTATTGGTTCCTCTTTGTCTTCCAGACTTCTAATGCTGGAAAACCCCTAGAGTCCTTCTCTCATCCCTCTCTATTCTCTATCCACACTTGCTCCCTAGGTGATCACATCCATTCACTTTAATTTAAATATTACCTCTATGCTAATGATTTCCTAATTATATTCTAAGCCCTAACTTTCCCTCTGAGCTCCAGATACTCCTACATTTTGTCTTGGATGTCTAATAGGTATCCCTTCTTCCTCAGTATTATTAGTAATGGAAACACCATTTAACAAAATGCTTACTTAGCAAAGCCAAAACCAAGGTATCATCTTTGACAACTCTTTCCTTCACCCATTACATTTAATTTAACAGCAAGTTCTCTTGACTTCTCCCAACATCTCTCCATCTCCACTAATATAACCTCCGTCCAAGCCACCATCATCTGGACTGGGGCAGGAGCCTAATTGCTCTCCCTGATTCCATATGTGCCACCCTACTGTCAATTACAAATGTGTATCAGATCATGTCGTTCCCTTGCTCATTGGCTTCTCATCAGACACATACTAAAATTTAAACTCCTTACTATGGCCTACAAGGTTCTATATGACCTGACCCCTACCTATCTCTCTGATTTCATATTCTGTTCTCTAACTCAGTCTACTTCAGCACAACAGCCTTCTGGCTATCTTTCAAGCACATCAAGTTTGTTCCTGCCCTAAGGTTTTTGTATGTGCTGTTCTCTTTGCATGGAACACACTTTCCACAGATCTTTACATGTTGCCCTCCTCATTTTAATTCAGCTAAAATAATTCTCTATGAAAAGTTCACCTCCTCAGAGAGCAAAAGAACAATAAGCATGTCATTTCAAAATGAAGCAGGTATCAATTGGTGACTAACTCCCTTTCCCAGAGAGTTCAACAGGAAAGGATAGTTCTCTCCCAAGTACCCTCCCCTCAAACAGCCAGTCCTTTCTGAGGGAAAAGTTCTCACCACAGTGAAGAAATAGGGTCACTGAAGAACATGTCCCTTTGGGTGTTAAGGACTGATGGCTGTGTCCCCCCACAAATTCCTATGTTGAAATCCTAACTCCCAATGTAATTATATTAATGTGAGGCAGGAGATAGATATGGGCTCCAGGCTAGGCATTTACAACTAGCCTCCTGTATACATTTCCTGAGGAAGGAGGCAGGTGGGCTCTAGGCTAGATATTTACAATCAGCCTCCTGTCTGCACTTCAAGATAGAAATAACAACAGGAACAGAGTAAATAGGTGGACTTTGTTTCCTGTGGACACTTTAAGATAACAGTCATGGCAGGGACAGAGAGGGGCTAGACCCTGTTTGAGTAAAGATCAAGAGGTCACATATTTCCCATCCTTGGGGCAAGGGAGACCTCCCTGACTGTACATGTGCAGAAAGCCTCCTTGGGGGTCAAAAAGGAGGAGGCACCACCCCATAATATGTGACGCCAAGGCCTCTGGGCTGGAATCCATCTTGGAAAAAAGTTGCACAAGCATGTTGGGGAGTGGTCCTAGGGCACTTCAGGTGTGGAAAAAGAAACCAGATAATTGGCAAAAGGTAAACAAAGACCTGGAAGAACTGCCCTATATAAATGATTTAACCGCCTCTTTACTGTACTCTTCCTTATTAGGGAGGACGCCCACGCCCTTTCTCCCCATGTGTATATCTCTGCCTTGCTTCTGTCTTAACTAAACAAACTGTTTCTCTGTGTACTCTCCCACTTGTTGTGCTATGTCTCTAATAATAAATTTTATACGTGGTTTTTGACTTCTTGAGAAATGCATTTTCCAATGGGGGCAAGGGCCAGGGGTATTTTGCTTTGAGTCTCTAGCCCCTGGTGGACTAGCGGCTAGGATTCCTGGTTTTTATCCAGCCTACCCAAGTTCAATTCTGAGCAGGGAACTAATCTGGTGCTTCAAGCCACCTCTCACTGCTGTCTCTCTGAGATCATTAGGAGGTGGGACCTTTGGGAGGTGATGAGGTCACGAGGGTAGAGCCCTCCTGAATGGTATTACTGCCCTTTTAAAGGAGACTTCAGAATACTCTCACCCTCTTTCTACCATCTGAGGACACAGTAAGAAGACAGCAGTCTATGAACTAGGAAGTGGTCTCGCGCTAGACACCAAATCTGCCAGTATCTTGATCTTAGACTTCCCATCCTCCAGGACTGTAAGAAATAAATGTGTTTTATGTTTGTTTGTTTAAGCCACCTGGTCTATGGTTATAGAAGCCAAAATTTTGTTATAGCAGCCCCAAATGACTAAGATATCAGGTATACTTCTTAAACCTTTGGAGGTATAACACAATTGTCTCATTTTATTCTTCTATAAAAGAGCACATGAAAACAGACATTATGAGTCAACCACAAGAAGTCTTCCAAAGTTCTCCCTCAGAAATTAGGGTACTGGAGGGTGGGGAGAACACATTTTGTATCACTGTATTTCATAAAACTAAGACTTACCTATTGTTTCATTCAATTTCTCCCCAACTTGTCATGGCTTTCTTTCCTAAAGAGGAGAAAACCTGCTTCCTAACTACTGCCTTGAATGGATATTCTGATAAACCATGACATCTCTACATGCCTCCAAATGTTCCAAGACACCATTAATCTAATAAACTAGATGCCCAGAAAACAATTGACTGATTAGCTAGGCTGATTTGTAGATGTGTTTTCTAAAGCATATGAGTGTTATTTTCAGGCAAGCAAATGGCTCTCCTATCATCTTACATTTTTCAAATACTCCCTCTTCACTAATTCAAAATGTTGAAAAATAAGGCACTATCAGCACAGCAACAAATGCCAAGAGTTCCTTTTATGGTTTTATTTTCATTTGTATGGCAAATGTAAATTCTGAGCAAAGTGACCTTGGTTATAAAAAACAAGAAGGCAGCATCAGGACTGATGGGTCCCACTATTAGTATTTCATTCTGACAGGCAGGAAAGAAGTATGTTGATCCTGAAGGTTTGTTGAGATGTGATCCTGAATGCAGGCCAAATGGGAAATACCTTCCTAGGAAGAGTCATTTCCATCTAAACAATGAGAACTTTGTTGATACCTGGCAGCTACCTAAAGAGAATAACTACTTTCTGACAAGATCCTTTAAACTCAAACCATGACAATGAATTTCATCTGATTGACCTCAAAGCCATATGCCCACTAGACTTTCACCTTATATCAAAAAATCAGTGGCTCTGGCATGGAATGATGAACAGCAAGTTCAGCAATAAATCTTATAGAGACTGCTGACCACAGCACACGACCAGGTCAGGATGACTAAGCACAAGAACCAAGTTACAAAATGTGGAGATGTCACCTTTGTCCTAATGGCACATAAAGTGAATTGGGGGAAATGTTAGGGCCAGGCCCATACAAAAGTGGTTTATAAAGGAGACAAGTTGTCCTTTGTTAACTCTCAGGGTGTTTCTCTCCCCACTGCCTCTCTGTGCTCTCCTGCAGATGCCAACAGTTGTACTCATCTTAGTCTCAGGCGATAGTCCACAGCTTCACATGGAGACTGCTCCTTGATGGTAAGCCATTGATGGCAGCTTGTCAGGACCCTGTTTCCTTAGTCCCTGCATGTATTGAAGATACAACCCAAACCCAGACCCAGGCTCTGTACTTGGGAGAACCAGACCAAGTAGTAAGCCCCACCCTAAGAGTGGGATTGCAGAGGGGACTGGAGTGGACTCTGTTGTCCTAAACATATTCTGTGAGAAATACCATACGCCAGCAAAACATAGGTATTAGATTCAGAATATTCTCTCTCTATTACATGTTTTCTATATGCCAAGCTTTGTGAATCTATCCTCTCAGTTACCCTCTAAGGCAGACACTATAATCCTCACTTGACTAGTGAAGAAAGAAGGCTTACAAAGGTAAGGGATTTGTTCCATGGTCACAGAGCCAACAGATGGCTAACCACTTCAAGTCTCAGTCTCCTTCTCAGTAACAGGAGATACTAACTTCCTTAGAGTGTTGTAAGGAATAATGAGAAATAGTGCTTGGCACACAGTAGAATTCCTGTTTATCTGTGCAAACTCATATTGGTATCTTGATACTTCCTACATCTCAATCGTACAGAACTACACTCAGTTGTCTTCCTTCTGACTTGGAAAGCTTCCTCCACTTCATTCCTTGTTCAAGTTATACACATCCTATAGGTTTCATGTCCATTTATTTCCAGACTCATCTCTCCTCACAATCTTCCCCATTCCTCATTGTCTACTCCACCACAATCGGCACTCTACCTGTTCCAAAAGTGATGACCAACCCCTGCTTGAATACTTTTACTGACAAGGAGTCATCTTCCCATGAAACAGTTCATATGATCTTTGATTAGCACTGTATATTTTAAAAAATTATTATGTAAACATAAATAAGAACTGGCACAAAGATTTAGTTATAAGGGTGTCACCATTTGCAATTACAAACTTCAGTGTCTCACCATAGGAAGTTTATTATATAAATTATGAAGCATCTTTATAATGGAAAAAAAATAAAGCCCTTAAAAGTGATATAGATCAACACTTTTTTTTTTTACATCTTTATTGGAGTATAATTGCTTTACAATGGTGTGTTAGCTTCTGCTTTATAACAAAGTGAATCAGTTATACATATGTTCCCATATTTCTTCCCTCCTGGGTCTCCCTCCCTCCCACCCTTCCTCTCCCACCACTCTAGGTGGTCACAAAGCACCGAGCTGACCTCCCTGTGCTATGTGGCTGCTTCCCACTAGCTAGCTATTTTCCGTTTGGTAGTGTATATATGTCCATGCCACACTCTCACTTTGTCACAGCTCACCCTTCCCCCTCCCCGTATCCTCAAGTCCATTCTCTAGTAGGTCTGTGTCTTTATTCCTTTCTTACCCCTAGGTTCTTCATGACATTTTTCTCCCCTTAGAGTCCATATATATGTGTTAGCATACGGTATTTGTCTTTCTCTTTCTGACTTACTTCACTCTGTATGACACAATCTAGGTATATCCACCTCATTACAAATAGCTCAATTTCATTTCTTTTTATGGCTGAGTAATATTCCATTGTACATATGTACAACATCTTCTTTACTCATTCATCCGATGATGGACACTTAGGTTGTTTCCATCCCCGGGCTATTGTAAATAGAGCTGCAATGAACATTTTGGTAGACTCTTTTTGAATTATGGTTTTCTCAGGGTATATGCCCAGTAGTGGGATTGCTGGGTCATATGGTAGTTCTATTTGTAGTTTTTTGAGGAACCTCCATACTATTCTCCATAGTGGCTGTACCAATTCACATTCCCACCAGCAGTGCAAGAGTGCTCCCATTTCTCCACACCCTCTCCAGCATTTATTGTTTCTAGATTTTTTAATGATGGCCATTCTGACTGGTGTGAGATGATATCTCATTGTAGTTTTGATTTGCATTTTTCTAATGATTAATGATGTTGAGCATTCTTTCATGTGTTTGTTGGCAGCCTGTATATCTTCTTAGGAGAAATGTCTATTTAGGTCTTCTGCCCATTTTTGGATTGGGTTGTTTGTTTTTTTGTTATTGAGCTGCATGAGCTGCTTATAAATTTTGGAGATTAATCCTTTGTCAGTTGCTTCATTTGCAAATATTTTCTCCCATTCTGAGGGTTGTCTTTTGGTCTTATTTATGGTTCCCTTTGCTGTGCAAAAGCTTTGAAGTTTCATTAGATGACATTTGTTTATTTTTGTGTTTATTTCCATTTCTCTAGGAGGTGGATCCAAAAGGATCTTGCTGTGATTTATGTCATAGAGTGTTCTGCCTATGTTTTCCTCTAAGAGTTTTATAGTGCCTGGCCTTATATTTAGGTCTTTAATCCATTTTGAGCTTATTTTTGTGGGTGGTGTTAGGGAGTGATCTAATCTCATACTTTTACATGTACCTGTCCAGCTTTCCCAGAACCACTTATTGAAGAAGCTGTCCTTTCTCCACTGTACATTCCTGCCTCCTTTATCAAAGATAAAGGGACCATATGCGCGTGGGTTTATCTCTGGGCTTTCTATCCTGTTCCATGGATCTATATTTCTGTTTTTGTGCCAGTATGATACTGTCTTGATTACTGTAGCTTTGTAGTATAGTCTGAAACCAGGGAGCCTGATTCCTCCAGCTCCATTTTTCGTTCTCAAGATTGCTTTGGCTATTCAAGGTCTTTTGTGTTTCATTACAAATTGTGAAATTTTTTGTTCTAGTTATGTGAAAAATGTCAGTGGTAGTTTGATAGTGATTGCATTGAATCTGTAGATTGCTTTGGGTAGCAGAGTCATTTTCACAATGTTGATTCTTCCAATCCAAGAACATGGTATATCTCTCCATCTATTTCTATCATCTTCAATTTCTTTCATCACTGTCTTGCAGTTTTCTGCATAAAAGTCTTTTGTCTCCTTAGGTAGGTTTATTCCTAGATATTTTATTGTTTTTGTTGCAATGGTAAAGGGGAGTGTTTTCTTGATTTCACTTTCAGATTTTTCATCATTAGTGTATAGGAATGCCAGAGATTTCTGTGCATTAATTTTAATTCCTGCTACTTTATCAAATTCATTGATGAGCTCTAGTAGTTTTCTGGTAGCATCTTTAGGATTCTCTATGTAGAGTATCATGTCATCTGCAAACAGTGACAGCTTTACTTCTTCTTTTCTGATTTGGATTCCTTTTATTTCCTTTTCTTCTCTGATTGCTGTGGATAATACTTCCAAAACTATGTTGAATAAGAGTGATGAGAGTGGGCAACCTTGCCTTGTTCCTCATCTTAGTGGAAATGCTTTCAGTTTTTCACCATTGAGGACGATGTTGGCTGTGGGTTTGTCATATATGGTCTTTATTATGTTGAGGAAAGTTCCCTCTATGCCTACTTTCTGTAGGGTTTTTATCATAAATGGGTGTTGAATTTTGTCAAAAGGTTTCTCTGCATCTATTGAGATGAGCATATGGTTTTTCACCTTCAATTTGTTAATATGGTGTATCACATTGATTGATTTGTGTATATTGAAGAATCCTTGCATTCCTGGAATAAACCCCACTTGTTCATGGTGTATGATCCTCTTAATGTGCTGTTGGATTCTGTTTGCTAGTATTTTGCTGAGGATTTTTGCATCTATGTTCATCAGTGATATTGGCCTGTAGTTTTCTTTCTTTGTGACATCTTTGTTTGGTTTTGGTAACAGGGTGATGGTGGCCTCGTAGAATGAGTTTTGGAGTGTTCCTCCCTCTGCTATATTTTGGAAGAGTTTGAGAAGGATAGGTGCTAGCTCGTCTCTAAATGTTTGATAGAATTCACCTGTGAAGCCATCTGGTCCTGGGCTTTTGTTTGTTGGAAGATTTTTAATCACAGTTTCAATTTCAGTGCTGTGATTGTTCTGTTCATATTTTCTATTTCTTCCTGATTCAGTCTTGGCAGGTTGTGCATTTCTAAGAATTTGTCCATTTCTTCCAGGTTATCCGTTTTATTGGAATAGAGTTGCTTGTAGTAATCTCTCATGATCTTTTGTATTTCTGCAGCGTCAGTTGTTACTTCTTTTTTATTTCTAATTCTATTGATTTGAGTCTTCTCCCTTTTTTTCTTGATGAGTCTGCTTAATGGTTTATCAATTTTGTTTATCTTCTCAAGGAACCAGCTTTTAGATTTATTGATCTTTGCTATCATTTCCTTCATTTCTTTTTCATTTTTTTCTGATCTGATCTTTATGAGTTCTTTCCTTCTGCTAACTTTGGGCTTCTTTTGTTCTTCTTTCTCTAATTGCTTGAGGTGCAAGGTTAAGTTGTTTATTTGAGATGTTTCCTGTTTCTTAAGGTAGGATTGTATTGCTATAATCTTCCCTCTTAGAACTGCTTTTGCTGCATCCCATAGGTTTTGGGTCGTCATGTCTCCTTTGTCAATTGTTTCTAGGTTTTTTTTAATTTCCTCTTTGATTTCTTCAGTGATCACTTCGTTATTAAGTAGTGCATTGTTTAGCCTCCATGTGTTTGTATTTTGTACAGATCTTTTCCTGTAATTGATATCTAGTCTCATAGTGTTGTGTTGGGAAAAGATACTTGATACAATTTCAATTTTCTTAAATGTACCAAGGCTTGATTTGTGACCCAGGATATGACCTATCCTCAGAATGTTCCATGAGCACTTGAGAAAAATGTGTATTTTGTTGATTTTGGATGGAATGTCCTATACATATCAATTAAGTCCATCTTGTTTAATGTATCATTTAAAGATTGTGTTTCCCTATTTATTTTCATTTTGGATGATCTGTCCATTAGTGAAAGTGGGGTGTTAAATTCCCCTACTATGAATGTGTTACTGTTGATGTCCCCTTTTATGGCTGTTAGTATTTGTGTTATGTACTGAGGTGCTTCTATGTCGGGTGCATAAATATTTACAATTGTTAAATCTTCTTGGATTGATCCCTTGATCATTATGTAGTGTCCTTCTTTGTCTCTTGTAATATTCTTTATATTAAAGCCTATTTTGTCTGATATGAGAATTGTTACTCCAGCTTTCTTTTGGTTTCCATTTGCATGGAATATCTTTTTCCATTCCCTCACTTTCAGTCTGTATGTGTCTCTAGGTCTGAAGTGGGTCTCTTGTAGGCAGGATATATATAGGTCTTGTTTTTGTATCCATTCAGCCAATCTGTGTCTTTTGGTGGGAGCATTTAATCCATTTACAATTAAGGTAATTATCAATATGTATGTTCCTACTCCCATTTTCTTAATTGTTTTGGGTTTGTTATTGTAGGTCTTTTCCTTGTCTTGTGTTTCTTGCCTAGAGAAGATTCTTTTGCATTTGTTGTAAAGCTGGTTTGGTGGTGCTGAACTCTCTCAGCTTTTGCTTGTCTGTAAAGGTTTTAATTTCTCCATCAAATCTGAATGATCTCATTACTCTACTCCTTGCTGGGTAGAGTAATCTTGGTTGCAGGTTTCTCTCCTTCATCACTTTAAATATGTCCTGCCAGTCCCTTCTGGCTTGCAGAGTTTCTGCTGAAAGTTCAGCTGTTAACCTTATGGGGATTCCCTTGTGTGTTATTTTTCCCTTGCTGCTTTTAATATGTTTTCTTTGTAATTAATTTTTGACAGTTTGATTAATATGTGTCTAGGCGTGTTTCTCCTTGGATTTATCCTATATGGGACTCTCTATGTTTCCTGGACTTGATTATCTATTTCCTTTCCCATATTAGGGAAGTTTTCAACTATAATCTCTTCAAATATTTTCTCAGTCCATTTCTTTTTCTCTTCTTCTTCTGGAACCCCTATAATTCGAACGATGGTGCGTTTAATGTTGTCCCAGAGGTCTCTGAGACTGTCCTCAGTTCTTTTCATTCTTTTTTCTTTATTCTGCTCTGCAGTAGCTATATCCACTATTTTATCTTCCAGGTCACTTATCCGTTCTTCTGCCTCAGTTATTCTGCTAATGATCCCTTCTAGAGTATTTTTAATTTCATTTATTGTGTTGTTCATCATTGCTTGTTTCATCTTTAGTTCTTCTAGGTCCTTGTTAAATGTTTCTTGCATTTTGTCTATTCTATTTCCAAGATTTTGGATCATCTTTACTGTCATTATTCTGAATTCTTTTTCAGGTAGACTGCCTATTTCCTCTTCATTTGTTAGGTCTGGTGCGTTTTTATCTTGCTCCTTCTTCTGCTGTGTGTTTTTCTGTCTTCTCATTTTGCTTATCTTACTGTGTTTGGGGTCTCCTTTTTGCAGGCTGCAGGTTAGCAGTTCCCATTGTTTTTGGTGTCCACCCCCAGCGGCTAAAATTGTTTCAGTGGGTTGTGTAGGCTTCCTGGTGGAGGGGACTAGTGCCTGTGTTCTGGTGGATGAGGCTGGATCTTGTCTTTCTGGTGGGCAGGTCCACATCTGGTGGTGTGTTTTGGGGTGTCTGTGAACTTATTATGATTTTAGGCAGCCTCTCTGCTAATGGGTGTGGTTGTGTTCCTATCTTGCTAGTTGTTTGGCATAGGGTGTCCAGCACTGTAGCTTGCTGGTTGTTGAGTGAAGCTGGGTGTTGGTGTTGAGATCGAGATCTCTGGGAGATTTTCGCCATTTGATATTACATGGAGCTGGGAGGGTTCTTGTGGACCAGTGTCCTGAAGTTGGCTCTCCCTCCTCAGAGGCACAGCACTGCCTCCTGGCTGCAGCACCAAGAGACTTTCATCTGTATGGCTCAGAATAAAAGGGAGAAAAAGTAGAAAGGAAGAAAGAAAGAGGATAAAAGAAAATATAGTTAGGTAAAATGAAATAAAGTTATTAAAATAAAAAAATTATTAAGAAAAATATGTTTATAAAAAAGTAAAAAAATAAAATAAAATAAACAATGGACGGATAAAACCCTAGGACAAATGGTGAAAGCAAAGCTATACAGACAAAATCTCACACAGAAGCATACACATACACACAAAAAGAGGAAAAGGGGAAAAAATAACATATGTTGCTCTCAAAGTCCACCTCCTCAATTTGGGATGATTTGTTGTCTATTCATGTATTCCACAGATGCAGGGTACATCAAGTTGATTGTGGAGCTTTAATCTGCTGCTCCTGAAACTGCTAGAAGAGATTTTCCTTTCTGTTCTTTGTTCGCACTGCTCTCGGGGTTCAGCTTTGGATTTGGGCCGGCCTCTGCGTGTAGGTCTCCGGAGGGTGTCTGCTCTTCGCTCAGACACGACGGGGTTAAAGGAGCCATTGATTCGGGGGTTCTGGCTCACTCAGACCGGGGGGAGGGAAGGGTAAGGAGTACAGGGTGAGCCTGCGGCCACAGAGGCCAACATGACGTTGCACCAGCCTGAGGCACGCCGTTCGTTCTCCCAGGTTCACGGGATCCTGGCAGTGGCGGGCTGCGCAGGCTCCCTGGAAGGGAGGTGTGGATAGTGACCTGTGCTTGCACACAGGCTTCTTGGTGGTGGCAGCAACAGCCTTAGCATCTCATGCCCATCTCTGAGGTCCGCGCTGTTAGCCGCGGCTCACACTCGTCTCTGGAGCTCCTTTAAGCAGCGCTCTTAATCCCCTCTCCTCACGCACCAGGAAACAAAGAGGGAAGAAAAAGTCTCTTGCCTCTTCGGCTGGTCCAGACTTTTTCCTGGACTCCCTTCGGCTAGCCGTGGTGCACTAACCCCTTCAGGCTGTGTTCACCCCAACAACCCCTGTCCTCTCCTTGCCCTCCGACCAAAGCCCGGGCCTTAGCTCCCAGACCCGCCCGCCCCGGTGGGTGAGCAGAGAAGCCTCTCGGGCTGGTGAGTGCTGGTCGGCGCGGACTCTCTGTGCGGAAATCTCTCCGCTTTGCCCCCCGCACCCCTGTGGCTGCACTCTCCTCCGCAGCTCCGAAGCTTTCCCCCTCCGCCACCCGCAGTCCCCGCCCATGAAGGGGCTTCCTAGTGTGTGGAAACCTTTCCTCCTTCATGGCTCCCTCCCACTGGTGCAGGTCCCGTCCCTATTCTTTTGTCTCTGTTTATTCTTTTTTCTTTTCCCCTACACAGGTACGTGGAGAGTTTCTTGCCTTTTGGGAGGTCTGAGGTTTTCTTCCAGCGTTAAGTAGGTGTTCTGTAGGAGTTGTTCCACGTGTAGATGTATTTCTGATGTATCTCTGGGGAGGAAGGTGATCTCCGCGTCTTACTCTTCCGCCATCTTCCCCTAGATCTTCCGATCAACACTTATTGAAATGGAAATACATTCATTGATCTACTAATAAATAAAAAAGCAGATCACAAAGCCTAGTATAGTTTATACAGCTCTAGCATTCCTGCAAATATTCCCCATATTATAGTGTTGCATATGTCTCTCTTCATCACAAGAGGAGATGTTCCTGAGGACAAGACCTTGTCTTATTAATTCTGTTTTCATTTCAATAGGCCTCCAGTGAGTACTTTGCATGAATACATATGTTAAGGGCTAGAGGCTCAGACATGAACTGGACATTTGGTCCATCAATGTCTATACTGCACTTCTAGGTACAAACCAACTTTAGTAACCACAAGTTACACTGAATTAGACTGGAATGGGTTGGGTTAGATAGAATAGTTTTCTATAATTTTGGCTACTGAATAGGATTTTAGTAGAAGGCAAAGGGAACTGGAGTGTAGTCAGAAGATTGATGCATAAACAGAAGCTCTGGCACTTATTAGCTATGAGATTACTGGCAAGTCTTAGTTACTTCATTTATAAAACAAAACGAAACAAATACTGTTTACCTCACAGGTCTAAAGTAATGATTAGACATAATAAAGTATGTAAAAGTTATTCATACAATCACTGGCATGTAATGCATGTTTAGTAAATGGTTTCCAAAAAGGACATTAACTCAAAAATCAAAGCAAATAAACTAAATGCCTACCCTGTGCCAGGAACTGGGCTTGATGTTAGGGACACAGAGATTAAATCATCTTTCCAGCCAATCAAAAGTTGTCCTTTTGTTCTTCCAGGGATCAATCTGCCTCCACTGCATGCACTGAAGACAGTGGGGACAAAAAATCAGAGGCAAGGTCGACACTGTCTCTTCATGTTATCACAGGATTGATCAGGTGCTGGCATCACCCAGACCAGCTCAAAGAGTAAAACACTTCTACTTTCCTTCCTCACCCTGGGAAAGGGTCATGTCTCACAGGTTGTGGCTTCCATGCTCCCATTCCACTCACTGTCATGTATTTTTGGCATGCTTAGAGTGACCAATTGTTCCAGTTTTCCCAGCACTGACAGGTTTCCCAGAACATGGGACTTCCAGTGCTAAAATCAGGGCAATCCCAGGCAAATGGAGATGGCTGGTCACTCTATGTGCTAATGGCTCCCCAAGAGAGAGCCTGATACATGCCAGCATGCACTATGCCCTTGTGGGGCAGATGCAGTAGAGGTTGCCAAAAGAACTGGCTTATATTAGCCACTTGGACTAAGCTATGAATCTCCTTTCCATCAGGATGTTTTTTCTCCTAAGACCAACAGCTTTTTTTGGTGCCTTGGTCTGGAATAATCAACACGTTTTAAGTCACTCTGAAAAGCTCCTAGCAAAGTGGAAAACCACATAGGCTCTGGAGTCAGAGAACCCTGTTTTAGAATACAGGTTCCACTATTAGTTAGTTTACAACTTTAGAAAAGACACAGCTTCTTCATTCCTCAGTTTTCTTATCTGTAAAACAACCTTATAGAGATGCCAGAAGAATTAAATGAGCTAACAAACTAAAACACATAGTAGAATAGCAG
Organism: Phocoena sinus; assembly: GCF_008692025.1. Classification (NCBI taxonomy): domain Eukaryota; kingdom Metazoa; phylum Chordata; class Mammalia; order Artiodactyla; family Phocoenidae; genus Phocoena; species Phocoena sinus. Next base: position 41,115,619 of record NC_045763.1, read on the forward strand.
AATTCAAATTAATTCTGTGTGTCCACTAATTGGTCCTCTCCTGAAGCTGTTTATAATTTTCTGTGTTCATTATAATTATTGATGATGAAAATGATGATTATGACAAGTAGGGAGAAAGTTGGTGAATTTAACTAAAAATTCTAAGCATATGATATTTCCGAGAGACACAGACTGTGTCACATTTTTATTACAACAGGTTTTTAAAAGGTAGCATGTAGGTGTCTGTGCGCACACAAGTGAATGAAAGAACAACTGCCAACCAGTTTCTGAACATACTCAAGACAGCTCAGTAGGTACCTTCCAATTCAGAGTAAAGGCCACCTCTCTATTACACATCAACAATTAGTACAGCTTTACACAGTATGAACACAGATTATTAAAAAAAAAGAAAGAAAATATAGAAAAAATACTGGGAGCAGATGAATCAACATGTTATTGTGGTTGTATCTGGATGCTGGTTTCTTCTTCTCAGTGGATTTTTTTCAATATTCTAAAATGAATATGTTAATTTACTTTAATGATTTTTAAAAAGGTTTTAATTTTCAAAGTCCCTTTAAGAGCCATCATCATTCCTTACTGATCTCCACCTAGCTCTCTATTCTTGTCTATCACTCCTCCATCACAGAGCCTAACTCAGAATTACGAAACATTTTTTTTAAATCCTGTTTATATTGTAAGGCACTTTCAAATGTGCCAAATCAATTAAACTCAAAATAACCCTCTAAAAAAGATACACTTATTCACCATTGCATGGGAAAGGAAACAAATAAGTCCCCCTACACACACACACACACACACACACACACACACACACACACACACACCCATTTACTCACTCCTCTTCTGTATTTCCTTAGTTGATTTCATCCAATCTCATGGTTTCAAATGCCATATTTATGTTGATGATTTTTAAAGTTTATCTCCAACCTTGGCCTGTCTCATTCCTTCTCCATTTCCCCATGGCACTTCCTTCCACCCAGATGCTCAAGAGAAAAAAAACAAAATAGAGAGAGAAAAGCCCTTGACTCTTCCTTCTTGACGTCCTCCCACATCCAATCTACCCAAGTCCTAACTATCTCCCATAAACGGTGCTGTTGTAATCTGGCTCTCAGATTTTTCACTTGGCTCATGAGAAATTCACGTTTTCCTGCCCCCACAAAACTAGTGGAAGTCAGAATGCCCTTCTGCCTCTCTCCTCACCCACCTTCACAAGTTACTCTAGCCAGCTTCCCAAACTCCTAATTCTGAAGCAAAAAGTAAGCATTAACATTTATGTTCCCATATGTTCCCAAACCCTGGTATACATGTAAAACTCTCCAAAGAATTCGAACCATACTTTGCCAGTCTAAGAGGGGCTAAAAATTTTCTGCAGCCCAGCAAGCTTCAGGCCAGGGAATGAGAAGACAGAATTCTCTCTGTGCAGGCACTCCCACATTCTCTGTCTCACAGAGTCTCCTAGGCTCTACCTCACTTGCCTAGGATGCTTCTCCAGCAACTTATTTCTTCAGTGACTCTGCTCTGAATTTCTATTCTTATCTTTACATAGTCTGGAAATAGATGATGAGGTGAAGGTCTCAGAATCAATTCAGGCACCATTTGCAGGTCCTAAAGGTAGGTATCTAGCAGCCCTTCTTTAGAATGTGGGCATACTTACTGCATATGTAGTCACCTTTGGAACCTAGGTGAAATTTTTTTTAATTTTTAAAAAATTTTATTGGGGTATAGTTGATTTACGATGTTATGTTAGTTTCAGGTATACAGCAAAGTGAATCTGTTTTTAAAATTTTATATATATATATATATATATATATATATATCCACTCTTTTTTAGATTCTTTTCCCATATAGGCCATTACAGAGTATTGAGTAGAGTTCCCTGTTTGCAGCTACATGGATGGCCCTAGAGATTGACATACTGAGTGAAGTCAGACAGAGAAAGACAAATATCATATATCACTTATATGTGGAATCTAAAAAGAAGGCTACAAATGAACTTATCTACAAAACAGAAATAGAGTTACAGATGTAGAAAATAAACTTATGGTTACCGGGGGGTGGGGGAGGGAGGGATAAATTAGAAGATTGGGATTGACACATAAACAGTACTATATATAAAATAGATAACTAATAAGGACTTAGGTGAAATTTTGAGACGAGCAAATGTCCTTTCAACATTCATTTTAGGATGATCAGGTCTGGAGTTAGAGGAAGATAATGAGCAAAATTTTAGACATGCTGAATTTGAGGTGTCTGGGACTGTTTCTAGTATATCTGTCTAGACAGTTTGCAGCTGCATATAAGGTTCTGGAGCTCAGGAGAGAGAGCCTGCCTGGAGATGAAGATGAAAGTCATTAGCATATAGATGGTATGTGACCCATGAGAGTGGGAAAGAGTACAAAGTAAGAAGAGTAGAGGACTAAAGACAAGCCTTGGGAAACATGAAAATTCAAGGACTTCTTAAGGCAAATAAAGGTGACAGAGAAATGACAGTCAGATAGGTAAGGGGAAAATAAAAACTAAATATGGCACTCATATCCTCATTTCCCAAGAAGTGTATATTACTCTGATCTCTTCATAAATCAGGTTCTTTCTGATGTCACATGAGCCTTGTCTAATGAGGGTCCCAAAAGTACACAGCGTTGGCTGGTCTAGAGAACTCAGCTGATACTGTTTAACATTCTACTGTGTTCTTCAATTGGCAGAGAGGGTTGTGTCATTTCCATCTTTGTAGCAAGCACTAACGATACTTGCACAGATGACAAATGTCTTTTCTAGTGAAAAGTTAATGTACCACAATAATTTCCTTACCTGGGGTTAATGAACACGTCAGGTGCTGAAAATGAGTTGTTTGAAACTAAATTACTATAATCTGTATTTAGAAGATTGCCACTGGGAAGGTGGTGGGGGGAGGTGGGGAGTTATGGGTGTATATAAGTGAATATATTTGAAGTTCTCTTTACCTTTGGTCTTAATTCTTACCAGGTATTTAAAACAATTACTTGCTCAATAGTCTCACAAAAAGAAAGAACATTTCATCACATATTCTATAAAGTTGGTTAGAACCCACAGAAAAATTATTTTTATTCATTTGTTCATTCATTCATTCTGTAAAACTATATATATATGAGACACTCATTATGTGACAGGCACTCTGTTATATACTAGAGAAAAAGAGAAGAATAAGATATGATGATTCTTGTCCTCAAAGAGCTCGTAACTATGCATAAAAATATAAAATTACAATTAACTATAGTACCATACTTGAGGCAAATGTGTGGGGTGGTGGGCTATGAATATGAAGAGGTAGACTACCGAATCCACCTGGAATCCTTTCTGGAGGCTATGAGGCTTCACACTGAATCCTGAATGACAAATAAATTAGACAAGTAGGGGGAAACTACTGCAGGCAGATACAAAGAGTTAAGCAAAGGCAGAGAGCTGTGAGTCTGTGAGGTTGTATGGGAAACTGGGTGCTTTTATAATGTATAACAGATTGGTTAATGGGAGGCCATTCACATTAAAAAGGATTTATATTTTAAAACACACATAATGAATGTACTTAGTGCTTGTTGATGGTAGACTACAGGGTTAAGAGGAGAAACTGTGGGCCAGGCTGACCTGCATTCTAATTTCAGCTCTACTCCTTGACTACTTTTGAGATTTTGCAGTTTCTCTAATTCCTGTAATCTCTATAATCTTCAATTTTCTTATCTGTTTTACAGATATAAGTATTATTTATAGAGTACTTACTATGTGCTAGGCACTTTAGGGTTATCTAATTCAATCTTCAAAACCTCCATGTAATACTAGTACTTGACCCAAGTGCTAATGCAGAGATATTACCTAATTGTTCAAAAGCTCAAATAGGTGACAAGCAGTAGAGCCAAGGAGTCCAACTCAGTGCCCTGACACCAGTTCATGTGTTCTTAACCAGTACACTGCACCTATTGTACTGGATGGCTGTAAACTCATGCGTGTGAAGTGGTTAGGCAACGTCTGACACCTAGTAAGTACTCTATAAATGATAAGCATAAATGGTACTTATTTCATTGTTAATATTTTAATATGAATGACAAGAATTATTGCTGGTAATTATTATTAGATAGGGGTTTCTAGGTAGGTCAAATGAGAGAGTAGACTTAAATCACTTATAAAACTAAACTACTGACAACATAAAGAATTATTTTCCTAACAGTGTCTCTGAGATATCAGGCCGTAGCTCAGAGACATTGAAGAAACAGCATTGGTTTTGAAGTCAGAGAATGCTGAGTTTGAAATCTGCCTCCGCCATTTAGTAGTATGGGGATTTGTGCACATCAGTTCAAACTTCTGGGCCTCATCTGTACCATGGAAGTCATAGTAATAATAATAGCATAAGAATAATAATACACAGTTCTATTTGAAGGGGTCAATGAGATAACATCTAAAAACAACCTATTATAATATCTGGCACAGTGTAGAAGTTCAAGCAATAGTAGTCATTTATTTATTATTATATTTATAATAATCATTATCATTTTCATTATAACTCATACCCCCTGTGAAACAGAAGTAATAACTCTTCAAATACAGACACGTTTATTTTTCCTAGAAATTCCTGTGGGTAATTACTGATTTTCCATGGCTTGTGCCACTACCCTCTATTTCAATTCCTTGATGCAATTTTTAAAAACAGATTGTCTTTGTTTTCTCTGTTTTCACCAGCACAGAGAGAGGGCAGGAAATAATAAAATTGGCTGCTTAAAATAAGATGCTTGCATGAAGGAGGAAAAAAAAAATTGTCCCTCCATTTTGACAGATCAAGTAATAATTTTATCTACCATGGGAGAATCTAAACTACACCAGTAAAAGAATCTTAGTGGGTGTAGGAGTTATAACCATCATAAATGACACTTTTTATTTCCCTTGAAAAATCCTCCTGATTTATTACATTGACTTAGAATTTGTCACAGCTTTCTTTTTCTGAGATTCTTCCCCTGTCCCCTCCGATATTCATTCCATCAAGTGAGCGAGGTGGTGGGGTGGTGAGAGCAGACAGATCAGAGTGTTAACACTGCAAATGAGTTCTGTTCAGGCTGGGTTCATGTTGAAAAAATAATTTGATTTCTTTCTGTCTGGCCACATCCTATTCACAAGAGGTGAGGGGTGGGAGTGGATGAGTAAAACAATGTCTCTTCTGTTTAATAAAAATGGAGACATATCAGCTCCTATGAAATAATTTATAGATTGTGCACACACCATGGCAAAGCAGAAGCCATATAAAGCCCTGAGCCTGCCAGACAGTTGTTGATTCCTTCATGCCTCAAGGTCTTTGTATGTGTTGCATCTTCTCCTGGAAACTCACCCTCACCTACCACCCGACACACACACACACACACACACACACACACACACACACACACACAATTTACTACTCATCTTTACATTTTGAACATCATCCTACTCATTAAACTTTTTTCAGTCACTCTCAGTTTAGATTGTTTGTCCTCTAAAAGAGAACATTCGTAGAGAGCTGCATGCCTTATAGTAATTATCACATGATATTATAAATGTGTACTCACTTTATAGGGAAGTGGAGCAAGATAGTAAAAAGAGCATGGACTTTGGCCTCAGGGAGATCTGGAGTTGAATCCCACCTAGCTCTGTCACTTACTGGCTAGTAGACCATGAATAAATTACTGAACCTTATTGAACCTTTGTGTATAAAACAAAGATGATAAAAACCCACAATGTTGTTAAAGATAATTGAATGAGACAATAAACAAAAGTACCAAGAGAAAGCATTTTTTAGCAGTTGGAAGTAAAGACACAGATTTTAAGTATTTGCAGTCCCCTCTGTTTCCCATGCATAGACTCTCCAATATAGTCACTCCCTTCTCCATCAGCAGTGGTAATTCAACTCAACTTTCAATGCTCAACTCAAATATCATTGCCTCTAGGAAATTTTCCCTCAGCCTTCCAGAAAAGATGAATTCCTTCCTCCTCTGGGCTCCTTAAAAACAGAAATTATGTGTGTCTTAGTCACAGCTATATCCCTAGGACCAAAGGCAATTGTATTAGATCAATAAATATTAGATTGATGAGAGCATGAGTGAATGATGAGTGAATGAATGGTTATTTTTTCCTCTTCTTATCTCCTACTATTGCTTAGCACAATTTCTACAAAAAGGTAATGCTCAAAATGTCTATTGAATGAACAGACACCTATATCATTCCTATCTAGGCTCAACCTGACCTCGTTCTTCCTGCTGCTTTTCAAATTTACTAGATAATAGGCTTGCCAAGGTTTTTAGACATGGAAACGTTCTCATGTGGCTACAGCTGAGCCAAAGATTTTGTGAAAGCAAATGGACTGAGCTATAGCAAAAAGCAGACTGGAGCCAGGAAGCTCTGAGTGAAAACTGACATCCTACTTGGCATGGCACGACGGAGACAAGCTGGGTGAGGCATAAAGACAGACATTTATACCTTTTAGAATGCTGGGCTTTGGCATGCATGATCATTCGTAATTTCTCTACTGGCATAGCGCCCTCTGGGAACCACCCACGTCCAGCACGGGACAGTATGGTTAATGTCTAATAATAAAAAGTCCAGTGGATGTCACTGGCTGAGAGAACCAAGCTCGGGCAGGAGCAAAACACGTTCTAAAGATCCACTATCACGTGCAAGCCAAAGGCTTAAGGGACTGTATGGATATGACCCTAGCAGTATATGTTCTTAGGATAGAGGGAAAAAATATAAACTCTTATTAATTAACCTTTTATGCTTTTATTGTGATAAAATACAAATAACATAAAATTTACCATTTTATCCATTTTAAGTTGTACAATTCCATGTCATTTAATATATTCACGATGTTATACAACCATCATTAGTATCTAGTTCTGGAATATTTTCATCACCACAAAAGTAAATCCTTTATCTGTTAAACAGTGACTCTGCATTCCCCCCTCTCCCATCCCTGGGCAACCATTAATCTGCTTTTTGTCTCTTCAGATTTGCCTATTCTGGACATTTCATATACATGAAGTCATGCAATATGTGGTCTTTCATTTCAAGCTTCCTTCACTTAGCATAATGTTTTCAAGTTTCATTCATGTTGTAGCATATACAGTCTGTCATTCCTTTTTATGACTGAATAATATTCCACTGTGTGGATATGCTACATTTTGTTTATCCATTCATCTGCTGATGGACATTTGGATTGTTTCTACCTTTTGGCTATTGTGAAGAGAGCTGCTATGAACTTTTGTGCACAAGTTTTTGCTCAAACACCTGTTCAATTATTTTAGGTATATATCTAGGAGTAGAATTATTGCATCATATAGTAATTCTAAGTTTAACTTATTAAGGAACCACCAAACTGTTTTTCATAGTGGCTATACCATTTTACATCCCCACCAAAAATGTATGAGTTTAATCTCCAATTATAAAGTATCCATGTATAAAGTATTTTATACACATTTCACATTTTATCCTCCCATTAATTCTATGAGGAAGGTACTAATATTATCTCTTTTTTTCCAGATGAAACTAAGGATTCAGTAACTTTTCAATACCCAGGTCTCCATGACTATAAAGCCTGGACTTTGAATCACAAAGTTAGGCTTCCTTTCTCCAGGAAAATGTACTAAGCCCTGGAACACACTCCTGACTCTGCCTGTCTCCAACTTAACCCAACAACCTGTGGGTCCTTTCAGTCATGCTAAGATTTTTAAGTATTCTATGTACTAGGTATTTTCCCAGGTACTATTAAATTACCATTCTATATATAGAAAAATTGAGGTTAAGTTGCGATAAGTTATTCACAGTCTCAGAAATTAGCAGCATAGAAGAGTTTACTGAAGCCAATACTATTCTTTGTCCCAGAAAGATCTGTGAGGTGGTAACCAAATTTAATGAATATCCCATTATCACCTTTAGATATCTTCAGAACTCATCAAGAGGCCAGCTTTTAAAAACTATCTGTAGTAGCATAATCTTTTTTACAAAGAAAATCTTATAAAGGGGAATTTCTACTTTTGGCCAAATGATGTAGTAGGGTATAGATTTAACCTCTTGCCTTAAACAACTATAAAACTAAAAAAAAAAAAATATGAAACAACAGTTTTCAGATATTGGAAAACAGGCAAGAAATGACAGTGATGTCTGAGAGAGAGAGTAAACAAACAAGGTGACCCTATGATTACCCAGTTTACCATCTAAAGAGTTTCCAGGCCACAGCATAGATAGGTGAAACAAAGTGAGTCCTAGGGATCCCCCTGAGTTGAGAATGAATTTGGGAGATTAGAGAGGCCAAAGTTGCTAGAGTTCACAGGGTCCTTTTGGATATTCTGTTGAGTACAGAGCAGTCCATGTATCTGGAAACTACCCAAGGGTAAAGAAAGAACCACTGGAAAGGAGCAGCTAGAAAAAGCCTCCAAGTTCACACAAAACTGGGAGTAGTTCACATTACCAAATGTGATGGTTAATTTTATGTATCAGCTTGAAGTATGCTTTTGGATGAGATTAACATTTAAATTTGAATTTGGGGTAAAGCAGATTGCAGATTGCTCTCCATAATGTAGATACGCTTTAGTCAATCAGTTCAAAATCTGAATAGAATAAAAAGCAGGAAGAAAGCTGAAATTGTTAAACACTACTATAATCCATGAACTTTGCCAAGTGTTTTACTGAGATTATCTAATTTATCCCTAACATCCCAATAATACAGATATTATTATCCTCATTTTATGGAGAAACAAATTGAGATTTGGAAAAGTTATGCATTTACTCAAAGGTTCCAGGTCTAGGAGTATTAGAGCTGGGATTTATGTCAAGTTCTGTCTGACTCCAAATTTTAGGGTAAGACACCATAAAAGGAAAACAACCCCAGAAATATTTTTAGGGGAAGGGAAAAGACTCCAGGACCATTTGTCTTTTACAGACGTTCAAGTATGTAGCTTCTTCATGATCACAAGTGACCCTATATATGATATTGGGTCAAAACTCCAAATCTTGTTTCGGTTCAAACTCTGTTTTGCACTGAAGGCATCCTTTCTGATTTATATTATAAATATATTTCTCAATCAAAATCATAAAGTAATATCAACAGATATCAGATATTGAATATTTCTATGAATCAGGTACTGTGCTGGTCACTTTAGACATAATATCTCATTTAAAAAATAACTTTGATATGTTTCAGTATTTTCCAGAGTAGCAGTGGGCCTGAGTCAAACAGGTAATTTCCCTGATAAGTCAATACCTGATCACTCCAAAGAAGTTTTAGGTTTCACTCATGTATTTATTCATAGTTTTTTCTTCTAGCAAATATTCACTAAGGGTTAACTCAGGTGTCACTCCTGGATCTGAAGTGAGGAATCCTACTCTTTAGCTTCTCTGGTAACAGGACCTGATATTTCAAGGCCCTAAGATAAAGAAAGTTGGTTGGCATCAGGGATATTTTGCACTTTCTCCACAATTTTCTACCACTAACTCAGCCCTAACCTGTCATTCACCTGTACCATCTCCATCCATAGCCTCCTGCTTCAGACATGCTCCTGGAGTTGTCCCTCACTGAGCCCTTTCCAAAGCCCCTCGATCAACATGCAGTAAATATTTCCTGAGTGCCCACTATGTCTACACACCAGAGAAGATATAACTACAATGAGAGATGTAAGAATGAATCAAATATAGTCTCTTCCCTCAAGGAATTAAGTCAAGTAAGAATCACCTTTGACCCTTCTGTTTTTCCTTTACCTTCATCATTTACTTCTAAACATCATCATAATTCCATCCACTATATGTCCTATATATTGTTTGTACACAAAGACTTAGTTCCATTCTCACTGTCACTGGCATAGAGCAGGCTATTTTATTAACTTCCTCCCTAAACTTCATCTCTCTGTTTCATTCTTTACACTAGTTAGAATAATCTTTCTATATCTTATACATGACTATTTCATAGTTAAATCTATCCAATAGCTTTCCAAAAACTATAAGAACAAGTCCATAAAGTTCTCCATAGAATTTTAAGGCAAAGGCAATTCTATTTCTGACTACTTCTATTCCTTTATATTTCACCAGTCTCTCCTCCCCCACAGATACTCGTTTCTTCAGTCTTATAAAATTACTTGCATTTTTTTACATGAATCATGCTCTCTCATGCCTCTGGACCTTTGCATAGGTTATTTCTACCACCTAGAAAGGTACTGTTCATTCAGAAAACAATTTCTGAGCAACTACTCTTGGCTAGGGCATCTGAGAATATGATATGATTAGGTATGATACCTGCCCTTAAGAAGCTTGTCAGTGGATACTAGCCCATGGGGGAATGTCCCAAGTGTCCTCTGCCCTGGTTCCTGCATGTGCTTCATTGTGTCCTGCATATTCAGTTATAGAAAGTGCCATTTATCCTTTCCCATGGCATTGCTGCCTGTCAACTTGGATGAATGAATAAAACTTCTCAGCGAATGTGATTTCTGAGAAGTGATGATTTCTTTTTAAAGGCCACCTTTACCCACCTTGAAGGACTGTTTTAAAAGTCACGGTGCCCTTTGATGCCTTCCTGTAGGACAAAGAAACCCAGAGCTTATCTACATGTAGATATTCTATTAATATGTAATGACTCTTAGGACAGGAAGGAAATGGAACTGCATTTCCTTTTTGGACATTTCCAACAAAACCAAAGAAGGAAAATGGCCTCATCTTAGTGAAAGAGGCCGCTCTTGGGAATGTGTTTAAGGGAAGGTTACAGAAGCAATCTTTCATGGAATATGGACAAAGCACAATTCATCATTTCTTCCCAGGAAAGTGATTAACAGGAGAAAGGTAGCTTCAAGGCCAGCTCTGCCCTGTTTCACAAAAGATTCTATTTACATTTCAAGAAAGGACAAGAAAGTATACCCTACAATGAAGCTATTTTACACAAGGCCTTCACTGCGTTTTCCAGACAGTGTGTGACCCTTCTTACTTCTAATGACATTGCCTCTCTCCTTGCCTATGCCCTCAGTCAGTCTAGGAACAGAAACATCTCTCCCCAGATCCCACTCTATCCCCAAGAAAATCTAATTTTCTAAAACACAAATCTAATTGTGTTATTCCTTGATCTCTTTGGCCATGTTTCCCTATATATAGTAAGAGAAAGTTTAAGCTCCTCAGCATGGCATTTAAGATCCACCTCATCCTAACCCAACCTACTGCTGCAACCCACTACTGGCTGTAGGCTCTTAGCCCTACACTATTGGTGCTCCTGTCCCACCATTTCACATGTCTATGCTTTGGTGCTGTTGCTTCTGCCTGGAATACCTTTGTCCCCTTCCTATGCTAGTTTTTCTCTGTTAGCCCTTCCATATCTATTTTCTACTCTTCTCCTTCAGCTTGTATCCTGGGAGGCTAGGAAGCTGACTTCTACAGATCACATCATGTGGGATCCCTGGCCCTCTCTCTTCCTATTGGGTTAGGTCAGTGGGAAGCACTGGCAGGAGACTGGAGGGCAGGAGGAGAGAGAGGTTGAGATATTTATTTCTGACCCTCCCCCTCACATCAGCCACAGAAGAGAGCTGTTAGCTAGTTCTTACAAGATTCTAGTAAGAGCTTCCTCTCCTTATCCCTTCAGTCCTTGGGATGGGAACAGCTTTTACTATTGCCAGTCCCTAGATGCTCCTCTATCCCCTAATGATTCTCTTAAACCTCCATTCATCTTTGTAAGTAGTATCATTTTTTTTTTTTTTTTTTTTTTTTGCCGTACGCGGGCCTCTCACTGTTATGGCCTCTCCCGTTGCGGAGCACAGGCTCCGGATGCGCAGGCTCAGCAGCCATGGCTCACGGGCCTAGCCGCTCCATGGCATGTGGGATCTTCCCGGACGGGGGCACGAACCCGTGTCCCCTGCATCAGCAGGCGGACTCTCAACCACTGTGCCACCAGGGAAGCCCTGTAAATAGTATCTTTTAAAAATTCTCTTCAATTACGTTTTTGGATATGCCATCTCTTTCCTGCTGAGACTGACTTGACAAGCCTTTATGACCTGGCTAATCCTTCCTCATCCTTTAAGATCAGTTCAGTGGGTATGTCCCCAGGAATCCTCAGAGCTAGGTCACAGAGACAGCTGTTTCCACAGATCCCTACTTGCATTGCTATCTTATGCTTACCATATTGGATTTTTAACTGTCATGACAAAATATAAATTCCATGAGACCAGGAACCACGCTTGTGTTGTTCATGATATTTATCCAACAATTAACATGGTGTCTGTGTCTGACACATTGTAAGTGTTCAATAAATGTTTAGTGAATGCTTACGTGAAATAAGAAGTAAGTCTAAATTCTGTCTATATCTTTGGCAGTGGACTCAGAAGTTACCTCATAAATACTATTTGAACTGAGCTCATACAACTCAAGATCAAAAAAACAAACAACCCAATCAAAAATTGGGCAGAAAATCTAAATAGACATTTCTCCAAAGAAATGTTGTTAATGTTAGAGAAGTGCAAATCAAAACTGCAATGAGGCATCACCTCACACTGGTCAGAATGGCCATCATCAAAAAGGCTACAGATAATAAACGCTGGAGTGGGTGTATAGAAAAAGGAACCCTCCTACACTGTTAATGAGAATGCAAATTGGTGCAGCCACTATGGAGAACAGTATGGAGGTTCCTTAAAAAACTAAAACTAGAGTTACCATGTGATACAGTGATCCCACTCCTGGGCATATACCTGGAGAAAACTATAATTTGAAAAGATACATGCACCCCAGTGTTCATTGCAGCACTATTTACAATAGCCAAGACATGGAAGTAACCTAACTGTCCATTGACAGATAAATGGATAAAGAAGATGTGTTACATACATACAATGAAATATTACTCAGCCATAAAAAAGAATGAAATAATGTCATTTGCAGCAACATGGATGGACCTAGAGACTATCATACTAATTGAAGTAAGTCAGACAGAGAAAGAAAAATATCATATGATGTCCCTTATATGCAGAATCTAGAAAACGATACAAATTAACTTATTTACAAAACAGAAATAGACTCACAGACATAGAAAACAAACTTACAGTTACCAAAGGAGAAAGGTGGGGGAGGGATAAATTAGGAGTTTGGGATTAACATGTACATGCTACTGTATATCATATAGATAACCAGCAGGGACCTACTGTATAGCACAGGGAACTATACTTAATATCTCATAATAGCCTATAATGGAGAAGAATCTGAAAAAGAATATGAATATATATATATGAATATATATTATACATATAAAACTGCATCACTTTGCTGTACACCTGAAATTAACACAATATTGTAAATCAACCATACTGCAATAAAAAATTCTTTAAATAATAAGAAAAAAAGAAAAAACAAGGAAAAGAAAGTAAAATTTTCATTGGTAGGTATGGGAGAGGAAAAAGAAAACTTTTGTTGAGAAAAGAAGATAAATCAGTTAAGTGTCATACTAACACCTATTTATTCCCACTCAGGGAGCTGGGGCTAGAGATGAGGAAGAATTAAAAAATGAGAGTGACACAGAGTCATAAGACTAGAAAAATCAGGACAGTAATTCTATACTAGGAGAGTACCTTCTGTGTTCCAGGCTATCTATTAATGGCATGCAAATAATTATTATCCCTATTAATTCTCCCAGCAACCTAGTGAGGCTGGTATTATTACCTTTATATTATCAATAAGAAAATTATTTTCAGAAATGTTAAGTAAATTATTCATGAACACACAGCCAGTAAGTGGCAAAGCAAAGAATCATACCTACCTACAACTGTCTGACTTTAAGTATAGCACTCTTTGGTCTCAGCACAGGGAATAATCTTCAGACTTCATTCCTTGCCACCTTCAAACTGTTAAGAACTGTAAAGGGTCTGAGATTTTACCCTTCTTGCAAGCTAACTAAATAACTGACTTAGTTTCATGGATAATGGCAGAAGATACAAGACGCCTGGGTCACAGACAACGGATTCACAGCAACAGTAGTAGCTATGGAGTCAGCATTTGTACTGGTTCCTTGAGCCCCTCTTCCCATGGAGAAATGCAAAGAGGACCAGATGATACTTGTGCACAGAGTGGGTTGTGTTCTAGGAGAGGAACTCTGAGCTGTGAGAATTCTAATCTTCTATACTATACAATAAGCACACCTGTTTGTTGCTCTGGAAGAAGACAGGATCTCTATCTTCCAGGGATGATCACTATACAAATATTCCAGAAAAGATAGTTTGGAACAAAGGCAATCAGTTTCCTTTTGTATGTGAGGCATAAAAAAGCGTGAAATATACATGCATTGTCTCCGAACACAAACTCCCTCTCCGGACTCTACATAAATACTTCTAGTGACAAGGATCTTATCATCTCATAAGGCCATGAATCCAGCCAGACGGCAATTGTGTCGTCACAGAAGAATTCCTCACTGGTTGTTTGAGAAGAATAAAAGAAATGAAGCCTGGTACAGAGCAAACATCCAATAAATATTTTCCTAATACTTTGAATCCTCTGAGGTTAGTTCATTGTCATTTAAGAAGAATCATCTACTAAATATATTCCAGGAGGATTCTGGCTGTCTAGCATTACAGAAAGCACACTCAACATGGGCCCAACCTTATTATTTCCCCTTGAATTCTTCCTACAAGAACTCCTTAGACCAAATAGATGTTTTTTACTTAGAATAGAAGATACTTTTTATTCTTTAAAAGTCAAGGAGTATGGGGGGGGGGGCTGGGCACAGAGCATATCATGAAACAATTCAGAGTCAAAAGGCAAACGGAGAAGTCATTCCACCAGAAAGTCTCAGCTCGTTGCACAGTAACTAAGTAGAAACATCCAGCAGGTACAATGAAATTTGGAAGTAGATATTTGATATATAACTAAAGGGACTATGTTATCGAAGGAATTAATAAAATAAACTTTTGTAAATTATAACAAGTAAAAGCACTTTCCTCAAGCTCTTACAACTGAAAGTGATAGATAAGACTATTATTTCATCTTCATTTTATGGACAAGATAACTGAAGCTCAGTGAGATTTAGTAATTCACCTAACAGAAAATGGTAGAGCCAGAACCCTAGCTCTAAAAATGTGTTTTTCCACTACAACAGGAGAGTGTAGACAAAGGAGGAGACAAAAATCATAACTCTTCAGGAATACATACCAAGAAGGAGGGCAAGGGAAGCCATGGAAAAAGAAACAAAATAGGTGCATGGTTTGAGCACTGTTGTGGATCCTGCTGTAAACCCTTCACAGGAAGGAACTGTACTTCATTATTATAGTCCTAGAGCTTGCTACTGGGTCTAGCACATAGTAGATATCAAATAAAGATTTGCTGAATGAATAAAGTTGTTATCTGAGTCCTAAAATTTTTCTCTATTAAAGTTTTTATAAAGATAGCTTAATGATTAACACTGGTCTACTTTTTAAATGAATACATTTAATTGAAGCACATAGGTATCACCACAAGTAAACAGAAGTGAATGTGAATGAATCTGTTTCAACTATTCATTTATTTGGCAAACATTTATTAAGTTCCTATTCTGTGCTAGGCAGCCTCACTACACTATACCCAACTAATAAAATAAAATTTCTTAATTATAAATGTAACGAGTGAATTGCAAGCTCCATAGGTCCTAGATAAACGTAATTCAATTTAAAGTCATAAGAAATTCAGGCAATGTGCCTTTTATCAATCTGCGTATCCATATAATCTTCTGATTTATTTTAGAACTCATTCCTGAATTGTACCTTCTTTGCCTCCCCTTCTCCCAAAGAGTTCTTTTCTTTTTTTTTTTTTTTTGGCCACCCCACACGGCACGTGGGATCTTACTTCCCCAACCAGGGATGCACCCACCCCCTGCACTGGAAGCACGGAATCTTAACCACTGGACTACCAGCGAAGTCCCCTCAAAGAGTTCTTACTGAGATTATTTCAGGAGGCCAAGAAGTTCCACAAATCACTGACTCTAGAAGGTGTGGTAGGCTTAAAATTGCTTCCCTGAGATCAATTCCCTATGGAGCTACATAAATACTTTCACCAGTGAGTGAAGAAAAGAAATATTGGTATATAATCCCCCAGCCAAAACTCCAGGGACTTGAAAATTTGGGGGATTCAGTTTTTAAAAATTATTAAAGTTTTTTCAAAATACTTACTATATATTCTTTAACAAACTAAATCAGAGGGTTCCAGGGCAGAAATCAACAATCAAACATAATATTTCTGTAACAAGATGTATAAATATTCACACTAAGTGGTATAAATAAAGACTGTCACCTCAAATCCAGATAGGTCAGATTTTGCTATCAAGTAAGTTTAACATTACTTAAAAATTCACTATTTTTGGATTCAGAATTAAAGATGAAGGATTATGGCCTTATCCCAACTAAGTGGTCAGAGGCTTTACCCGGTTACAATATAAACAACACTATCTGCTGCTAAACATCAAAGTATCTATATTTCTGATTGCATCTCAATATGGCCTCATCCAAGTCCCTCTGCAGAGCTGCCAGAGAAGTCTGCCTAAGATGCAAATCTGAACATGTTAGTGGTGTTGGCTTGTGATGGGGGTGTGGAAGAGAGTGATATTTGGCCCAGAAGATCTAGGGATGAGAATTTGCTAAAAGGCTCATAGTTAGGTAGGGAACTTAAGATCGCTGACATTTTTTGAGGGATTAGTTTTGACAACTGAAAAATCATAATGTAACTGCCATGGTCTGAATGTTTGTATCCCCCCAAAATTCATATGTTGAAATCTTAATCCCCAAAAGTGATAGTATTAGCAGGCGTGGCCTGTAAGAGGGGATTGGGTCATGGGGGTGAAGGCTGAAGTGCTTTTACAAGAGAGATTCCCACAGAGCTCCATAGCCCACTTCCACCATGTGAGGATACAACAAGAAGTCTGCGACCTGGAAAAGGGCCCTCACTAGAATCTGACCATGTTGCACATCTAGCCTCCAAACCTACGAGCAATAAATGTTGTGTATAAGCTTTACAGTCTGGGGTATTTTTCTATAAAATATAGGATATCTGAAGGATTAAGATAGTGACCTAAGATTAAGAACTGCCTACATAATTTGTGGGGGCCAAAGCAAAATGAAATTATGAGGCCCTTTGTTCAAAACTTATTAAGAATTTCAAGAAAACATTAAAACAAGTGCAGGATGCTTCTGAGTGTAAAGGTGCACAAGTCACACACTGATGAAGGAATTTCATCCATTACTAAGACCTTAAAAAGAAAGCATGTTGCAGGGTGGTTCACTGGAAAGAACACAGGATCTGATGTTTAGCAGACTAGAGGGCAACTGCCAGCCTGACCATTTGCTTTCTGTGTGACCTTTGAAAAAACAAGTAATCTGTTTCCCTCTAAATGTCTCCATCTAAAAAATATAAACAATAGCTACCTCTAAAAACTATCATGAATATCAAATGAAATACTATATGTGAAAGAGTATAGTTCAAACACTACCTAAATGAGTCTTCTATTAAGTAAATAAATATTTCAGAGTAATGACAGCTCTTTGTGCTTTGTTTTCTATATTTTCCCCTCTCTAGTGAAAAGAAAGAAATCGGGCCTTTGTGTTCTCTTGCCTCAAGGTCCTGCAGGCCTGAAAACAGAAGTTTCTTGAAGACAACTGTGCTTAGCTATTCTGAACACCTAATGCTGTTAAGGAGATATACTAGCTATAGTACCTAAGGGAGAGAGGCCACTGTCTTAAGGTTGGGAACAATGGAGAGAGAACTCTGGTGGGGAGGGAGTAGTAGGGTTTCCCTTCTTTGTCATTTCAGGTCATTTGACAAGAAGAAACCAAGATGGCATTAGATCTGCTAGAGAGTTTTGGGGAGAATTTCCCATTAAGGATAAGAGGGAGGGAACAAGACTGGTCATGAAGAGCTTTCAAATAGCAATGCAGGGTCTGGTACCTGTGAAAGGAGGAAAAAAAGGCAGAATTGGGTAGGAAGAACTTCAAGCTGCAGTGTCATTCTGAGAAAGTATCAGCTAGGCCAATGGGGAATCTGAGAAAAGTTGCCCTTGGCAGTCTTCCACATTGGGCAGTAATGATATAGTTCTAGCTACCCTACAAAATCCAGTCCAATGACTCAGAGTAGCCCAGGGGACATGTGGTCTCATGTGTCACCTGGAGGCTATCTGTCAACTATGCTCCCCAGAGCAGGTTTTCTTTAAGGAAGATATGAGCAGAACATCATCATGGCCACCAATCCCCTATCCCCACATACCAAATGGGAAGAGGACTGAGGCTTCTGGATACAGGCAATGTGGTGAGCCTTGTGACACTGGACCAATACAAAGATTCTCACACCTTAATGTGGTGTGGAAGTAGCAGGGATCTGAATTCAAGGGGCTTTGCAGCCTTATACTTCTCCACCATTAGACTTCTAATCCTTAAAGTCTCACTTCAAATATATCACTGCCTCCATGATGTCTTCCCTGATCTTCTAGGATTTCATAACTTGCAATTCACTTTTTCTGCTTCTGGGATCCTATCATACTTTGTTTATAGAAATATTATATTTGCATACATGTCTCATCACTTGAAAGTTGAATTCTCAATAGCAAGATCTATATCTTATTTAATGCAGCATAGAGCTGCCTGGCATGGAGTGGGAATTCATGCTTATTCTTGGCTGTATGGCTTGGTACAGCATAGCAGCATCTTCTTTTCAGCAGCAGCACATATCCAATAGAAAAACAAATGAAGTTCCCCTAGCCACTGAAATACTCGATACCTTCCCATGAGAGTATACAGATTAATTCACATGAAGCCTTCAAGTATGAATATAAAGGGTATCTCCACTAGGCACTAAGAAGTGGCTGGCATTTGTTTTTACTTCTGTTTATGTCTTGATTTATAGTTGGCATTCTAAATGATGCAACACAGTATTAGTAAAAGGAACAAGAACCAAGATAGGATAAGGCATAGGAAGGCATTTTTATTTGTTTATATTTTTTCAAGATTTGAATGTCTGCATCTTACTATTTACCAAATGCACACTAGAAGTTATGCATCCTGGAATGCAAGAATGGTTCAATACATGAAAATCAGTCAATGTAAAGTACCACATTGTCAGAATGAAGGACATAAACTACATGATTGTCCCAACTGATGCAGAAAATGCATTTGAAAAAAATCAATACCCTTTCATGTTAAAAACATGATGATAAAAAAATGATCAGAAAAAAAATCACTTCACCATAATAGAAACCATATATGAAAATTCCACAGATAACATCATCTTCAATGATGAAAAACTGAAAAATTTCCCTCTAATATCAACAAGGCAAGAATTCCAGTCTCTCCATTTCCATCCAACATAATACTAGGGTGCCTAGAAATAACAATTTGGCAAGTAAAATAAATAAATGGCATTCAAATTGAAAAGGAAGAAATAAAAATATTTTGTTTGCAGATTGCATGATTTTATATATAGAAACCCTAAAGAGTACACACACACACACATAAACTGCTAAAACTAATAAACAAATTAAGTAAAGTTGTACAATACAAAAATCAACATACGGGGGGGGACCTTGAAGATGGCGGAAGAGTAAGACGCGGAGATCGCCTTCCTCCCCACGGATACACCAGAAATACATCCACACGTGGAACAACTCCTACAGAACTCCTACTGAAGGCTGGCAGAAGACCTCAGACCTCCCAAAAGGCAAGAAACTCCCCACGTACCTGGGTAGGGCAAAAGAAAAAAAGAAAAAACAGAGACAAAAGAATAAGGACGGCACCTGCACCAGTGGGAGGGAGCTGTGAAGGAGGAAAAGTTTCCACACACTAGGAAGCCCCTCCGCGGGCGGAGACTGCAGGAGGCGGAGGGGGTAGTTTTGGGACTGCGGAGTAGTGCACAGCGACGGGGGCGGAGGGCAAAGCGAGGAGATTCCTGCACAGACGATCGGTGCCGACCAGCACTCACCAACCCGAGAGGCCTGTCTGCTCACCCGCCGGGGCGGGCGGGGCTGCGAGCTGAGGCTCGGGTTTCGGTTTTGGACGGAGCTCAGGGAGAGGACTGGGGTTGGCGGCTTGAACATAGCCTGAGGGGTTAGTGCACCACGACTAGCCGGGAGGGAGTTCGGGGAAAAGCCTGCACCTGCCGAAGAGGCAAGAGACTTTTTCTTCCCTCTTTGTTTCCTGGTGCGCGAGGAGAGGGGTTTAAGAGCGCTGCTTAAAGGATCTCCAGAGAAGGGCGCGAGCCGCGGCTAAAAGCGCGAACCCCAGAGACGGGCGCGAGCCGCGGCTGAGGGCGCGAGCCCCCGAGACGGGCGCGAGCCGCGGCTGAAAGCGCAAACCCCAGAGACGGGCGCGAGCCGCGGCTAAAACCGCGGACCCCAGAGACGGGCGGGAGACGCTAAGGCTGCTGCTGCCGCCACCAAGGGGCCTGTGTGCGAGCACAGGTCACTCTCCACACCCCTCTTCCGCGGAGCCTGTGCAGCCCGCCACTGCCAGGTTCCCGGGATCCAGGGACAACTTCCCCGGGACAAAGCACGGCGGGCCTCAGGCTGGTGCAACGTCACGCTGCCTCTGCCGCCGCAGGCCCGCCCCGCACGCAGTGCCCCTCCTTCCCCCATCCCCCAACCCCCGGCCTGAGTGAGCCGGAGGCCCCGAATCAGCGGCTCCTTTAACCCCGTCCTGTCTGAGCGAAGAAACAGACGCCCTCCAGCGACCTACACGCAGAGGCAGGGCCAAATCCAAAGCTGAGCTCCTGTGAGCTGTGAGAACAAAGAAGAGAAAGGGAAATCTCTCCCAGCAGCCACAGAAGCAGCGGATTAAAGCTCCACAATCAACTTGATATACCCTGCATCTGTGGAATACCTGAATAGACAAGGAATGATCCCAAATTGAAGAGGTGGACCTTAGGAGCGAGATCTATGATTTTTTCCCCTTTTCCTCTTTTTGTGAATGTGTACGTGTATGCTTCTGTGTGAGATCTTGTCTGTATACTCTTGCTTCCACCATTTGTCCTAGGGCTCTATCCGTCCATGATTTTTATTTTTAATTCTTTTTCTTAATAATTAAGTTTAATTGTAATAACTTTATTATACTTTACCTTCGTTCTTTCTTTCTTTCCTTCCTTCCTTCCCTCCTTTAGACAACGAATCACCCCAAATTGAGGAGGTGGTCTCAGGGAGCAGGATTTATGATTTTTCCCCCTTTACCTCTTTTTGTGAAGGTGTATGTGTATGCTTCTGTGTAAGATTTTCTCTGTATAGCTTTGCTTCCAACATTTGTCCTAAGGTTCTATCCGTCCCTTTTTTTTTTTTCTAAATATTTTTTAATTCAATAACTATATTATACTTTATTTTATTTTTACTGTATCATCTTTCTTTCTGTCTTTTTTCCTTCTTTCCCTCCTTCCTTCCTTCCTCCCTCCCTCCCTCCCTCCTTTCTTTCCTTCTTTGCTTCTTTCTTCCTTCCTTCCTTTCCTCCTTTCCTTCTTTCTTTACTCATACTTCTACTAATTCTCCCTACTTTTTCTCCCTTTTATTCTGAGCTGTGTGGATGAAAGGCTCTTGGTGCTCCAGCCAGGAGTCAGGGCTCTGCCTCTGAGGTAGGAGAGCCAACTTCAGGACACTGGTCAACAAGAGACCTCCCAGCTCCACATAATATTAAACGGTGGAAATCTCCCAGAGACCTCCATCTTAACACCAGCACCCAGCTTCACTCAACGACTAGCAAGCCACAGTGCTGGACAACCTATGCCAAACAACTAGCAAAACAGGAACACAACCCCACCCATTAGCAGAGAGGCTGCCTAAAATCATAATAAGGCCACAGACACCCCAAAACACACCACCAGACGTGAACCTGCCCACTAGAGAGACAAGATCCAGCCTCATCCAGCACAACACAGGCACTAGTCCCCTCCACCAGGAAGCCTACACAACCTGCTGAAACAACCTTAGCCACTGGAGACAGACATCAAAAACAACGGGAACTACGAAAGTGCAGCCTGCAAAAAGGAGACCCCAAACACAGTAAGATAAGCAAAATGAGAAGACAGAAAAACACACAGCAGATGAAGGAGCAAGATAAAAACCCACCAGACCTAACAAATGAAGAGGAAATAGGCAATCTACCTGAAAAAGAATTCAGAATAATGATAGTAAGGATGATCCGAAATCTTGGAAGTAGAATGGACAAAATGCAAGAAACAGTTAACAAGGACCTACAAGAACTAAAGATGAAACAAGCAACGATGAACAATGCAATAAATGAAATTAAAACCACTCTAGATAGGATCAATAGCAGAATAACTGAGGCAGAAGAAGGGATAAGTGACCTGGAAGATAAAGTAGTGGAAATAACTACTGCAGAGCAGAATAAAGAAAAAAGAATGAAAAGAACTGAGGACAGTCTCAGAGACCTCTGGGACAACATGAAACGCACCAACATTCGAATTATAGGGGTTCCAGAAGAAGAAGAAAGAAAGAAAGGGACTGAGAAAATATTTGAAGAGATTATAGTTGAAAACTTCCCTAATATGGGAAAGGAAATAGTTAATCAAGTCCAGGAAGCACAGAGAGTCCCATACAGGATAAATACAAGGAGAAACACGCCAAGACACATATTAATCAAACTGTCAAAAATTAAATACAAAGAAAGCATATTAAAAGCAGCAAGGGAAAAACAACAAATAACACACAAGGGAATCCCCATAAGGTTAACAGCTGATCTCTCAGCAGAAACCCTACAAGCCAGAAGGGAGTGGCAGGACATACTGAAAGTGATGAAGGAGAAAAGCCTGCAACCAAGACTACTCTACCCAGCAAGGATCTCATTCACATTTGATGGAGAAATTAAAACCTTTACAGACAAGCAAAGGCTGAGAGAGTTCAGCACCACCAAACCAGCTTTACAACAAATGCTAAAGGAACTTCTCTAGACACGAAACACAAGAGAAGGAAATGACCTATAGTAGCGAACCCAAAACAATATAGAAAATGGGAATAGGAACATACATATCGATAATTACCTTAAATGTAAATGGACTAAATGCTCCCACCAAAAGACACAGATTGGCTGAATGGATACAAAAACAAGACCCTTATATATGCTGTCTACAAGAGACCCACTTCAGACCTAGAGACACATACAGACTGAAAGTAAGGGGATGGAAAAAGATATTCCATGCAAATGGAAACCAAAAGAAAGCTGGAGTAGCAATTCTCATATCAGACAAAATAGACTTTAAAATAAGGACTATTAAAAGGGACAAAGAAGGACACTACATAATGATCAAGGGATCGATCCAAGAAGAAGATATAACAATTGTAAATATTTATGCACCCAACATAGGAGCACCTCAATACATAAGGCAAATACTAACAACCATAAAAGGGGAGATCAACAGTAACACATTCATAGTAGGGGAATTTAACACCCCACTTTCACCCATGGACAGATCATCCAAAATGAAAATAAATAAGGAAACACAAGCTTTAAATGATACATTAAACAAGATGGACTTAATTGATATTTATAGGACACTCCATCCAAAAACAACAGAATACACATTTTTCTCAAGTGCTCATGGAACATTCTCCAGGATAGATCATATCTTGGGTCACAAATCAAGCCTTGGTAAATTTAAGAAAATTGAAATCATATCAAGTATCTTTTCTGAACACAATGCTATAACACTAGATATCAATTACAGTAAAAGATCTGTAAAAAATACAAACACATGGAGGCTAAACAATACACTACTTAATAATGAAGTGATCACTGAAGAAATCAAAGAGGAAATAAAAAAATACCTAGAAACAAATGACAATGGAGACACAACGACCCAAAACCTATGGGATGCAGCAAAAGCAGTTCTAAGGGGGAAGTTTATAGCAATACAAGCCCACCTTAAGAAGCAGGAAACATCTCGAATAAACAACCTAACCTTGCACCTCAAGCAATTAGAGAAAGAAGAACAAAAATACCCCAAAGCTAGCAGAAGGAAAGAAATCATAAAAATCAGATCAGAAGTAAATGAAAAAGAAATGAAGGAAACAATAGCAAAGATCAATAAAACTAAAAGCTGGTTCTTTGAGAAGATAAACAAAATAGATAAACCACTAGCCAGACTCATCAAGAAAAAAAGGGAGAAGACTCAAATCAATAGAATTAGAAATGAAAAAGGAGAAGTAACAACTGACACTGCAGAAATAAAAAAAATCATGAGAGATTACTACAAGCAACTCTATGCCAATAAAATGGACAATCTGGAAGAAATGGACAAATTCTTAGAAATGCACAACCTGCCAAGACTGAATCAGGAAGAAATAAAAAATATGAACAGACCAATCACAAGCACTGAAATTGAAACTGTGATTAAAAACCTTCCAACAAACAAAAGCCCAGGACCAGATGGCTTCACAGGTGAATTCTATCAAACGTTTAGAGAAGAGCTAACACCTATCCTTCTCAAACTCTTCCAAACTATAGCAGAGGGAGGAACACTCCCAAATTCCTTCTACGAACAACCATCACCTTGATACCAAAACCAGACAAGGATGTCACAAAGAAAGAAAACTACAGGCCAATATCACTGATGAACATAGAAGCAAAAATCCTCAACAAAATACTAGCAAACAGAATCCAACAGCACATTAAAAGGATCATACACCATGATCAAGTGGGGTTTATTCCAGGAATGCAAGGATTCTTCAATATACGCAAATCTATCAATGTGATAAACCATATTAACAAATTGAAGGAGAAAAACCATATGATCATCTCAATAGATGCAGAGAAAGCTTTCGACAAAATTCAACACCCATTTATGATAAAAACCCTCCAGAAAGTAGGCATAGAGGGAACTTTCCTCAACATAATAAAGGCCATATATGACAAGCCCACAGCAAACATCATCCTCAATGGTGAAAAACTGAGAGCATTTCCAGTAAGATCAGGAACAAGACAAGGTTGCCCACTCTCACCACTCTTATTCAACATAGTATTGGAAGTTTTAGCCACAGCAATCAGAGAAGAAAAGGAAATAAAAGGAATCCAAATCGGAAAAGAAGAAGTAAAGCTGTCACTGTTTGCAGATGACATGATACTATACATAGAGAATCCTAAAGACGCTACCAGAAAACTACTAGAGCTAATCAATGAATTTGGTAAAGTAGCAGGATACAAAATTAATGCACAGAAATCTCTGGCATTCCTATATACTAATGATGAAAAATCTGAAAGTGAAATCAAGAAAACACTCCCATTTACCATTGCAACAAAAAGAATAAAATATCTAGGAATAAACCTACCTAAGGATATGAAAGACCTGTATGCAGAAAATTATAAGACACTGATGAAAGAAATTAAAGATGATACAAATAGATGGAGAGATATACCATGTTCTTGGATGGGAAGAATCAACATTGTGAAAATGACTCTACTACCCAAAGCAATCTACAGATTCAATGCAATCCCTATCAAACTACCACTGGCATTTTTCACAGAACTAGAACAAAAAATTTCGCAATTTGTATGGAAACACAAAAGACCCCGAATAGCCAAAGCAATCTTGAGAACGAAAAAAGGAGCTGGAGGAATAAGGCTCCCTGACTTCAGACTATATTACAAAGCAACAGTAATCAAGACAGTATGGTACTGGCACAAAAACAGAAAGATAGATCAGTGGAACAGGATAGAAAGCCCAGAGATAAACCCATGCACATATGGACACCTTATCTTTGATAAAGGAGGCAGGAATGTACAGTGGAGAAAGGACAGCCTCTTCAATAAATGGTGCTGGGAAAACTGGACAGGTACATGTAAAAGTATGAGATTAGATCACTCCCTAACACCATACACACAAATAAGCTCAAAATGGATTAAAGACCTAAATGTAAGGCCAGAAACTATCAAACCCTTAGAAGAAAACATAGGAAGAACACTCTATGACATAAATCACAGCAAGATTCTTTCTGACCCACCTCCTAGAGTAATGGAAATAAAAACAAAAATAAGCAAATGGGACCTAATGAAACTTCAAAGCTTTTGCACAGCAAAGGAAACCGTAACCAAGACCAAAAGACAACCCTCAGAATGGGAGAAAACATTTGCAAATGAAGCAACTGACAAAGGATTAATCTCCAAAATTTACAAGCAGCTCATGCAGCTCAATAACAAAAAAACAAACAACCCCATCCAAAAATGGGCAGAAGACCTAAATAGACATTTCTCCAAAGAAGATATACAGAATGCCAACAAACACATGAAAGAATGCTCAACATCATTAATCATTAGAGAAATGCAAATCAAAACTACAATGAGATATCATCTCACAACAGTCAGAATGGCCATCATCAAGAAATGTAGAAACAATAAATGCTGGAGAGGGTGTGGAGAAAAGGGGACACTCTTGCACTGCTGGTGGGAATGTGAATTGGTTCAGCCACTGTGGAGAACAGTATGGAGGTTCCTTAAAAAACTACAAATAGAATTACCATATGACCCAGCAATCCCACTACTGGGCATATACCCTGAGAAAACCAAAATTCAAAAAGAGTCATGTACCAAAATGTTCATTGCAGCTCTATTTACAATAGCCCGGAGATGGAAACAACCTAAGCGCCCATCATCGGATGAATGGATAAAGAAGATGTGGCACATATACACAATGGAATATTACTCAGCCTTAAAAAGAAATGAAATTGAGCTATTTGTAATGAGATGGATAGACCTAGAGTCTGTCATACAGAGTGAAGTAAGTCAGAAA
The DNA here is from genome assembly GCF_008692025.1 of Phocoena sinus. NCBI lineage: Eukaryota > Metazoa > Chordata > Mammalia > Artiodactyla > Phocoenidae > Phocoena > Phocoena sinus. The sequence continues at coordinate 41,142,340 of NC_045763.1, forward strand.
GAAAAAGACAAATACCGTATGCTAACACATATATATGGAATTTAAGGAAAAAAAATGTCATGAAGAACCTAGGGGTAAGATAGGAATAAAGACGCAGACCTACTGGAGAACGGACTTGAGGGTATGGGGAGGGGGAAGGGTGAGTTTTGACAGGGCGAGAGAGAGTCATGGACATATACACACTAACAAACGTAGTAAGGTAGATAGCTGGGGGGAGGCAGCCGCAGGGCACAGGGATATTAGCTCGGTGCTTTGTGACAGCCTGGAGGAGTGGGATGGGGAGAGTGGGAGGGAGGGAGACGCAAGAGGGAAGACATATGGGAACATATGTATATGTATGGCTGATTCACTTTGTTGTAGAGCGGAAACTAACACACCATTGTGAAGCAATTGTACCCCAATAACGATGTTTAAAAAAAAAAAAAATCAGTTGGGTTTCTATAAACTAAGAACAAACTGTCAGAAAAGGAAATTAAGAAAACAATTCCATTTATAATTGCATGAAAAAGAACAAAATATTAGAAATAAAGTTAACCAAGGTGGTGAAAGAATTGTACACTGAAAACTACATACCATTAATGAAATAAATTAAAGAAGGTACAAATAAATGGGAAGACATTCCATGTTCATGGATTGGAAAACTTTATGTTGTTAAAATGTTCCTAGTACACAAAGTGATCTACAGATTTAATGCAATCCTTATAAAAATCCTAATGGCATTTTTTTTGGCAGAAATAGAAAAAAAATCATAAAATTTATATGTAATCTCAAAGGACCCTGAAAAGGCAAAACACTCTTGAGAGAAAAAAACAAAGCTGGAGGCCTCACACTTCCTGCTTTCCAAACACATTACAAAGCTACAGTAATCAAAGCAGAATGGGCAGTATGGTACTGGCATAAATACAGACATATAGACCCATGGAACAGAATAGAGAGCCCCCTGAAATATACATATATATAATTATAAAATATTATATATTATTAATATAATATATTTAATATTATATAAAATATTATTTTATTTTATTTTTATATATGACCTGTGTATGTTCAAATGATCTTTATGAGAGTGTCAAGGCTATGCAACAGAGAAAGAATAGTCTCTTCAACAAAAGGTGTTGGGAAAACTGGATATTCACATACAAAACAATGAAGTTGGACACATATCACATAAAAAATTAGCTCAAAATGGATTAAATCACTAAATGTAATATCTGAAACTATAAAATGCCTAGAACATAGGGAAAAGGTTCATGACATTGAATTTGGCAATGATTTCTTGGATATGATACCAAAAGCCTAGGCAACAAAAGCAAAAAGAAATGAGACTACATCAAGTTTAAACACTTCTGCACAGCAAATGAAACAATCAACAAAGTTAAAAGGCAAACTAAGAAATGGGAGAAAATATTCGCAAACCATATATCTGATAAAGGGTTAATATCTAGAATATATAAAAACCACAGCTCAACAATAAGAAAATAATCCAATTAAAAAATGGGCAAAGTGGACTTCCCTGGCAGTCCAGTGGTTAAGACTTTACCTTCCAATGCAGGGGGTGCGGGTTCATGGCCAAAAAAACAAAACATAAAACAGAAGCAACAAATTCAATAAAGACTTTAATAATGGTCCACATCAAAAAAATCTTTAAAATAAAATGGGCAAAGAACTTAAACGTTTCTCCCAAGAAGATATATAAATGGCCAATAAGCATATTAAAGATCCTCAATTTCACTAATTATCAGGGAAATGCAAATCAAAACCACAATGAGATATTACCTCACACACATCAGAATGGCTACTATCATTAAAAAAAACAAGGAAAGAAAGAAAACAGCAGGTGTTGAAGAGGACATGGAGAAATTGGAACCCTTGTGCACTGTTGGTGGGAATATAAAATGGTGCAGCCTCTATGGAAAACAGTATGGAGGTTGCTCAAAAAAATTAAAAATAGAGTTACTATATAATACAGCAATCTTAATTCTGGGTATATAACCAATAGAATTGAAAATGGGATCTTGAAAAGATATATTTGCACACCCATGTTCACTGCAGCATTATTCACAAGAGCCAAGAGGGGGAAGTGACCTAAATGTCCATTGACAGATGAATGGATAAAGAAAATGTGGTGTATACACACAATGGAATATTATTCAGTCTTAAAAATAAAGAGAATCCTGTCATATGGTACAAATGGATGAAACTTGAGATTATTATGCTAAGTAAAATAAGCCAGTCACAGAAAGACATACACTGCATAATTCTACTTGTATGAGGTATCCAAAGTAGTCAAACTCTTAGAGACAGTAAGTAGAATGTTTGTTCTCAGGGGTGAGGAAGTGGGAAAAGGGAAGTTTTTGATCAATGGATATAAAGTTTTAGTTTTTTGTAAAATGAAAAAGTTCTAGAGGGCTGTTGCACAAAAATGTGCATATAGTTAACACTACTGTACTATATATTTAAAATTGGTGAAGAGGGTAAATTTTACACAGTGTGATTCTTACCACAATAAAAAGAAAAAAAGACATTAAGTAACGCAGATTTATTGAAAGAATTACTAAAATATTTTTCATCCCAAAGAAGTTCCAAACTCTCTAAGATATATCAAAAAGGGTTCCTATTATTTATTCCAAAATACATGCCTATATAAAAGTCATAAATGAAATAAAATGAATGCATTAAAACTGTATTTAATGAGAATTTTCATAGTTAGCTTCTTTATTGTTTTTTTGATGTAGATTTATTTTAATTATTGGTTACAATATTAAAGAAGGTTATATATTAAAAAGATATATCAACATTTGAAGGAGTCTTTAATCAAACTTCTTTATATTCTTTGCACAATTTTCTAAGTGAAATTATTTTTAGTCTTAATATGAAAGAAACTAAGAGAAGACATAAATATTGCAGAAAATCTTAGGTTTGAAATTTCTTTCTTTTTGTCATCATCACTCACAGCAGGGCATCTAAAATTTTTGATATTCTGTGCCCTAAGCTTTGCGATTAATATGCTAACCCAGACGGGGGGTAATGCTCTATTGAGGCAAAAATGATAGTCAAATCTTTGCATTTAGATTACAAAACATCACTTTGTTACATATATGCCAGGTATCTAAAGCATCTAGTCATTTACTACATTAGCAAAATCTGCCAAAAACATAATAGACCCCAACATGATAAACTGACTCCTTTTTTACTCATGTAGGCACTGTAAATTTCTACAAACGCTTTTGATATTAATACAGAAGTATATAAGAGCAAAAATGATATTCACACTTCAACTCAATGGTCTTAAACTATTTCCCACATTATTTCTTAAATAAATGATAAAACAGAAGCTAAAAAACACTAAATAACCCTAAATGCTAAACTATGTTCACTAACTATGTTTAAAAAATAAATGTTTGACAAAGAGAATAAGGTAAATTATGGTATGATTATGCAATTGAATAGTCTGACTATTAAAACTGTAATTGCAAAGATTATGCCTGGAATGGAATATGAGTTGACATGGGAAGATAATATGATATTCTGATGTTAACTAATAAAAAGCAATATATAATCTTGCAATTCTATGACTGCAGCCATTTAAAATATGTATATATAAAGAGAATATTGGAAGGAAACAGGCAAAAATGGAATTAATTGTGTTTCAGCTGGATTAGTGTTTAAGTTTTTTTTTAATTGATTGGTTTTTTAAAATTTATTTTTGGAAAATAAGATGTAAAATAAAATAAAACATACATCTCTTTTCACTTGATAATTCAGAATATCATCTCTTCAGGCTCTCGCTAGTGACTTCAAATAGTAAGTTCTCTACCAACTCAGGTTGAAAGTCTGACGGAGTCAATTATCATTTCAGAGTTGGAACAGAGGCTTGCTTAGCTCTGTTTTGCCTGTCTTTGGTCTTTGCCAGATATCTGCTCAGAAGTGAGATTACTGGATCATATGGTAACCTTATTTTTAGTTTTTTAAGGAACCTCCATACTCTTCTCCATAGTGGCTGCACCGATTTACATTCCCACCAACAGTACAGGATTCCCTATTATGCCTGACTTTGGAATTGTATAAGGAAGCTTCAGATTGGTTCCATATTCTCTTTAGCTAGTTAATTCGTGTCTAAGCTGTGAGACCTTGAGCAACGTTTTTAATCTCTCTTAATCTGTTTTATCAGCTATAAAATGAAGGTAATAATACCTACCTCATGAGAATTAAATGAAACAACACACATATTATGACATCTAATATTGTGGATATTGTACAGCAAGGACTCAATAAATGTTAGATGAATGACTGAATTAAATGTTTTTAATGAATGAATGAATGTACTAATAAATGAATGAGAAAGAAATCAGTTTTTCAGTTCCATTTCTGACAAATATTAGCTGTCTGACCTTAGGCAAATAACTAAACTTTTCTGAACCTCAGTTTTTTTAATCTCTAAATTAAGGGGGTTAAATAGAAGGATCTTTAAGTTTTCTTTTAGTGTAAATTCTATATTATACATGGATTATACATGGATGACAAGTGTGATATTAGCATTTCATGCGAAGAGAGGAATATATGTTCTGTTACCTTTTTCTTTTCTTTTTTTTTTTCTTAGCTGATAACCTTCATGCTCTTTCTAAAAGAAGCTCTTAATGAATCATTTCCTTTATGCCTCACTTAATGAAGTAGCCCAACCTACTTTATTAACATTTCGACTATTTTACAGTTAATGTTAGAAGATTTTCAGATTTCAAAAACCATAGAGTGGAGGAACAATCAACCTGTCAGCTTACAGACTCCTTTCATCCTATCTTTTCACCATGTGTGACTCCATTGAGATTTTAAGTACTGAACTAATAGATACCTAAACTGAAAAAGGTTGGTGTGTGATGACAAAATTGTGGTGGTGATGTCAAAACATTCAAAGATTCAGTAATCCTTACTATTCAATCTTCATCACTCTGTTAGTTTTTGCTATTATCTGCTTCTATATGTTTTCAAAGCACTAATCCTACTGATATTGAACTCCTTTCTAATTGTAATGTATTTACAATGCATGCTAGATTTTGTATCCATTATTAACATGATCATTTACAACTTTTCAGATGCTTAATGCTTTCCATAAGGTTCTAACAGATAAGAATTACAATACTTAAAGTTATGACTCTCATAACTATGAGAGGCTAGGTGGCATCACAAAAAGAGCACAGATATTGGAATAGATATCTAAATTTAAATCTTGGCTCTCTGCCAGTGTATCCTTGGTTAAGTTATTGAGAGTCAGTCCACTTGTAACATGGATGTAATAAGATAACAAACACATAGTGTTGTTGTAAAGATTAAGCAAGAAAATGCAGGTAAAATACATAAGACAGTGCTTGACATTGTCAGGTGCTCAATTAATGTTTGCCAGTGAGTTTACTAGATGTCTTTCTATTAATATACTTCAATATTATCATCTTATTCCTTTTCCTAAAATAATCCTTCTAGTAATTCTAATAATAAACGCTTATTTGTATAGCACAGATGTCAGCAAACTTTTTCATAAAGGGCTAAATAGTAAATATTTTAGGCCTGTAGGCCACACCATTTCTGTTGCAAATATTTAACTAGGACAAAGTAGTATGAAAGCAGCCAAAGACATAATAATGAATGGGCATGGCTATGTTACCATAAAATTTTATTTACAAAAACAGGCTGCCAATCCATAGGCCATAGTTTGCTGACCCCTGCTATAGTACTTTATAAAGCCTATTAGTTATGTTACCTTAAGTTCATGCTTTCAAAAATCTGGAGGAAGGCAGAATGATTATTCTTATACCCATTTTACAGATGAGGAGTAGGGATGTGAACAGTCTTGTCCAAGACCTTAAGTAATAAGGTAAGTAATAGATCCTGCAGACAAAAGTGGATCTTAATTCTTGATTAAATATGTTACTATAGCCCATAAGTATGAGTCAGGATAAGTGAATGTCAAAACATTTCCACAAATCAGCAGGTTTGTGGGTCATTTGCTAGTACATAATATCTGAAGTAGTAATGGTCCCTTGCTATAAATTGTACCACCAAACTTCAAGCTCTGTGGAGTAATCCAGTACAAGTAATAAGGAATGGTGCAAAGATACAGTGCCCCACCAGTGAGTGTCCCATCACTAGAAGCATTCAAACAGAAGTTGAACGACCTCTGTCCATAGAAATGCAGAAGGGATTATGGCCAGGGAATGAGAAAGTTATATAGAATGATAGCTGAGGTTCCTCTAAGAATTGAGATCCAGGTTTCTTGGACACGGAATATGAATACATCAAATGTTTCAGAAAGATCATTTGAGATTAAATCATGTTATTTAAAAAAATGTTTAGTGGAAGAAAACAATGAGATCATAGTTTAAATGTGAAAAAATATTAGGAAAGAAGAGATGACTTAGAAGTTAAAACAAGGGCACTGGAATTGGTTGAAGGCCCAACTTAGAGACATCTAGAACCTCTTGTAGGAAGAGATTTGTAGTGCTATTAGCTTCTTTTCTCAGCTAAGAATGAAGAGAGAATGATTATCACAGACTTCTTAGCCCAGAGAGAATTTAGAGATTATCTGCCATCTTTTTTTTTTTTAATTTATTTATTTATTTTTAGTTGTGTTGGGTCTTCGTTGCTGCGCACGGGCTTTCTCTAGTTGCGGTGACCAAGGGCTACTCTTCGTTGTGGTGTGCGGTGGCTTTTCTTGTTGTGGAGCACAGGCTCTAGGTGCATGGGCTTCAGTAGTTGTGGCACTCGGGCTCAGTAGTTGTGACTCATGGGCTTTGTTGCTCCGTGGCATGTGGGATCTTCCAGGACCAGGGCTCGAACCCGTGTCTCCTGCATTGGCAGGCAGATTCTTAACCACTGTGCCACCAGGGAATTCCCCATCTTTTGAAAGTTTTTATGTGTAAGTGGGGGCTAGAGGCTCCAAAAGTATGTGTGATTCGACTGAGGGAAAACAGGGAGTTAACAAAGGAAAAGAGGAAATAGGCCCCAAATCTACCTAGTTGCATATTACCTCATTTCAGACCCACCACAATCCTGAAAATAAATTCTATTATTCTTATTTTACAGATGAGGAAGCTAAGGAAGTCAAGTAATTCAGCAGGTAAATAGTGGAGCTAGAATTCAAATTCCAGTTTCTTGATTTCTAGTCAAATACTGTCTGTTCTCTTAAGCCCTTTCTCATGCCTTGAGCTAAGCTGGTTTCCTGACACTACTTATTACCAATATTGCTGAGAGCTCAGTAAAATATTTAAAGTTGGACTTATTTATAAATGTCACCACAAACATCCTGACTTGAGAGGAAATCTGAGCTCCTGTATATAGAACTGACAAACAGTGAGGGAAAAGGAGAAACTCAGTGGTTCCATGCCCTTGGAAGACCCTTTTAAGGTTTCATATGGCCAGGAAATCAGATTAGTTACTACAGTAGAAGTCACGGCTAAAATTTCTGAGTAAAAATGAATTATGTATTTTTTAATACTTCACTAGCTTGACTTACATAAAAGTACAATACAGTTGAGGATTCTGATAATTGTAGAAGTGCAGGCAGCAGACTGGGCAAGAAGAAAGAGGGTCGTCCCCTGAATAACCAACAAAATTCCATGCCAGGCTATTCTTCTGAAGTCTGTTTCTATGGATCTGGTTAAATATATTTTCAGCCCTGTGCTCTGGTAAATCCAATTCATTTCTAAATGGTTTGTGAAATGAAACAAAATGATGATTCTACAGATGGAAGTGGTCAGAGGCACACACAGAGTAGCAACTGTCACCATGGACAGCTATGTTGATGCAGCAAAAATAATTCGATTACCATTTAACCTTGTAATTCTCAGAAAGGCTCTGAGGTCCCAGAGGATCTGTCCAATATGCTGTTAAATCTATAAAATCTTCTTTAAATGAAGGTCTCAAATGGCCCTGTGATCTTGGCACCAGAGAATGACCAGTTATAGTCAGAATAACATTTTATTTGCAATGCATCCTAAAAATGGTGGTCCACTAATAATGAGGGAGACATACTAAAAAATCTCTAAGAAGGAAACTATATGTATTGAAAATTATATTTGCCAGGCCCTGTGCCAGGTGCTTTACATACTTTCATTACTTCTCACAACTCTGAAATAGGTATATCATTTCCTTTCTTACAGATAAGGAAAATGAAGCTTAGAAAGGTCCAATAACTTGCTTGAGATACATAACCAAGCAGAGCTTGGTAGCAGAACTAGGATTAGAACTCCAAAGCCTATATTCTTTCTACCATAGCCTCTAAGTTGCCCATCCCAACCCTAAAATGGTATTATTCTATAATGCTGCCTTTCTGTTCTGCCTTTTGTTCTACTAGCAACTACCTTGACAGCTTATTGCCTATGACAGTGACTGTGACCATTCATTTATTCCACAGGCATATGCTAGATCCTTTACTTAACCCTTAGGAATATAACAGTCTCTACCCTTAAAGGAATTCATAGAGAATGGAAAATAAAGAGGCATGAGGTACATCACAGATACAGAACATTCCCATCATTGCAGCAAGTCCTATTAAACAGTGCTGCTCTAGATATTTGGCTTGGGGATAGCTGGTTCGACATCCTTTCCTCTGGAGCATAATACGCTCCAGAACTGTCCAAATGGCAGCTGTGGAAGATATAGCTAAGCAGGGAACTATGTTTCTCAGAATGACTTTTCCTGTATGGTTATGGGTTAAAGTTGGTTAACAGAGGAACTTGCACGTGATTTACAAGGTGAAAATAAAGTAACAGCCATTTGTCTCTGCAGATCTTTACTTTGGCATCAGACACAGAGATACCTTGGGGGTTCCAGCTAGTTCTTCCCCTCCCCGGCGGCTCTAATTTCAGCTCTTTCCCTTATCTCTGCTGACTGGAGAACTGAGACCCAACACCAGATTTTCAGGTGCAGACCCACAGAATCAGTAGTTACAGAGGCCACAGTTTCCAAATATGTCTTCATGATTACCTACTGTGCTGTCTCATTTTGACACTTCGCTTCTTAGATTAATGGACTGGTGATCCTTCTCCGATCTTCCAACTTCCTGGTCACTTCCCGAATCCTCCCACAGTTACGCAATGTCTAATTTCTTTAATGAACTCCTATTCCCTTCACACTCATAATGAGTCTGCTCCTCACATGGTACCCTGACTGGCACAACAGCTAGTCTAAGAAATGATAGCAAAGGATTCTATTAGCAAGAGCTCTGTTCTGAGAGTCAGAAAGCCTCAGAAGTGTGGTCTTGCTAAAAAACACAGACTTTGGAGTCAAATAGACAGAGATTCGGATCCTGGCACTGCCACTTACTAGATGTTTGCAACCTGAGCAGATCATTTTATCACAGTTTTCTCATATCTATAAAGGAGATAACACCTTCATCTCAGAGAGTCAATGGGAGTGTAAAGCAACAAAATGTATAGCAAGGACCTAATACAGTGTGTGGCCAAAGTAGATACTAAATCAACAATAATGCTTACTCCTCTGTCCTATTAAGTTTTAGTCCCATTCTCTCTTAGGCATGTGAATTACAACAAATGACTTCAATCTTTTCAGACTCAGGTTTCTTCTTAGACTCTATAGTTTCTAAAATAATATGTGTCTCAGGCTCCAGAGTAAAGAATTAATAGATACTGGACTGTAATCTAGTTAATCTCAAAATCTGGATCTTTTTCAAGGATTGGGCTTTCACCAAGTTCTAGGAGTGGCATTTTTCCCCCAATAGGGAAAATTCAGTCAGCTCCTGAAATTAATTTCTTCTCTCAATGATTTTTATGCCATCCTTCAAGGAATGGAATATCTCCATTGAGTTAAAGTTACCTCACTCTGACACCTGGAGGAGACAAATTGCTGATACGGGTCAAAGTCCAACGCCTCAAACGTATCTTTGGTAGGAGCAGTTCCTGAATAGCTGAACTACTAATACTAATGTACATGAAGCTCAGGCCAGGCAATGGCAAATGAGTTAAAGCCTCCACATACTAGCTTTGTTACCATGCCAATTTTACATCTCAACTAATATGTAGTTGCCAACTGTGTATATACACATACATACACATGTGTAAAGAAAATATGTGAAGGAAATTCACAGGCATGTTAATATGGGATCTCTCTGGGTAGTAGAAATATGAGTGATTTACTGCTCTTTGTTTACTTTGGAAGAGTCCATCTTTCATGAGGATATATTATTTTAAAATTATAAACCAATTATATATTTCTAGTAAAATACATACTTTTCTTGGGTTCAAAGTAATTGGTATAACAAATAAAAAGTTCATCTTTTAAGGAATTGGAAATCAAAATACTGGGTTTAAACTCTAGATCTGACACATTCTAGCTGTGTGACTTCAGACAAGTTTCTTAGTCTGTGAGCATCCATTCTCATCTCTGTGAAATGAAGCTAATAATATCTAACTCATGTGGTTGTTTTCAAGATTAAATGCAATAATGTAAGTTAATTTCTTATTACAGAGCCTGACACACAGTAGTAACTCAATGAATGGAACTGGCACAGTTAACTGAAGTAGTAATAGTTGTTAAAGTAATAGTAGTGGTACTACTAGTAGTATTAATAGCAAGAGTAAAATAGCAAATACAACAATAACAACAATTAACAACAGTAATAATAATGCTAAAGTAAGACTGAATTTTATTGAACAGTTAGGCTAATTGTGTCACCCAATTATGAAATTGAGGTCCAGAGGAGCTGGACCAAGATTGCACACTTGGGTGAAAAAAATCTCTTCTCATTCCCAGTCTTGTGCTTTTATATCTCAAAAAATTTAGATTACAGAGAATGTTGATTTAGTTCAACTGATATGTTTTGACACCCTCAATGCTAGACGAGCGAGACAAGGTCTTACCTCTGATAGAATTCACATTCAATCAGAGAGTCACGTCCACCCATACCTATTTTGAAAACATTATCAAGGGCTATTACACAGGTATGGAACTGTGCAGTGGGATCACAGAGGAAGAAACTAGTAGCCCTGTTTGACTTGGGGCAGGGACAGAGAAGGTTCACAGAGGTGACCTCTGAGCCAGGTCTCAAAGGAACAAAAATATTTTGATACAGAATTAAAAGGTCATGAAGTGCATAGAGCTTTGTGTGAATGAAGACCTGAAGGCTTGAGGATGCATTGTTATATAGGGAGAAGTTTCTTGTGGATGCACCAAGGTCAAATTCACTATTCAACTATTCAAAAAATATTTGTTGGACACTCCTCTGTGCCAGGCAACGTGCTAAGCTGACTAGGTGTTATGTGAAGGGCTCTAACTGCCAAGCCAAAGAAGTGGGGTTTTATTCCATAGACAGTGGAAATAGTCGATTTTTCAAGATAAAGAGGAATAAGACCAAAGTTTCTCCCCTTTTTTAAATCTGATTTTGCTACTGTTGACTGGACTATTTCCCCTGGGTAGGACCTAGACATTGAGGATCAAAAGTGCCACTGGCATTAAAACAAAAAAATTATCTAAGAGCTACAACTGAAAATGGAGCAGACCTTTCTGGAGCATTTCATTTTGTTTCTGGTGCTGTGGCAGCAGGAAAGTATCAACCCTTCTCCATTGATTTTCTAGTGGCAGTAGCAAAACTGCACTTTGAGGAGAATGACCTCTGGGTTGATTAAGATTTGAAAAATGTTGAATTTATGCTGTAAATTCTGGCTCAAGCTGAAGAGTCGCTAATGTGATTGGAGCTCATGCAGTAACTGTCAGAGGCAGGAGATCGATCTGAAATTCATATTCAACAGTCCTGCTTTACCCACTGGGCCAAAATCGTTTTTTAAAAGTGGGCAGCTTCTTTAAGAAATACAGGAACACCAGGTCAGCTTGTTCCTACCTCCTCACTGTTGTTTCACATTCCAGGCACGTCAGAGTGGTTGATATTTTAACATTTTAATAAGTTGCAAACACCCGTCTTGCCTCTCAAAAAAAGGAAAAAAGAAAGAAAAGAAAAGAAAAAGAAAAAAAGCTGAAAACGTATTAAAAGTTTCTTAAATTGAGAATTTCCATGGCAAAGATATATTTGGTGCAAGGAATTTACTGTGTGTCAGCCTAACCTTCTCTCTGCTCCAGCATTGCTTAAAATTCACTAGGTATTGCATTTTTTTTCAGCAATAAGTTCGCCTCTGCAGGGAGGATGGGCTGAGTCCATGAGCAGCTTTGTTTATATCTGCAAACTCCGCTTTTCAATCCCCAGATGATCCTCAATGCACAGTACAGAAAATCAGGTATTTATTGTCATTCTGGTATCTCTGCCTAATGCTTTGCTTCAAAAAGAATGAAACTTCCCAAATACTAAAAGAAAAATTAAGCCAAACCATCAATCTTTCCTGTTTTTTCAAATAGGGCCCCTGTTCTAGAGTGACACAAGAAGAAAAAAAAATGTCAGACACAACTAACCCTGTATGCCAAGCCACAATAGAGACACATTTGCTATTACAGAGGTTCTGTTTGGCATGATCCTAAATCAACTCCTGTGGGGGAAAAAAGACATTTGTTTTCATTTCTTTGCACTGATATATGCATTCATATGAATTAAGCACTTATTATGTGCCCAGTTCTGGGTTAAGTGTGGCCTTTAACACGCTCCCATGATACCCTGGGCTACCCAGTCAGGGCACTTATATATTGTGATGCAATTGTTTAGATATAGATATCATCTTGAAGAAAAAACTGGCCTTTTTTTAAAATAATCATATTCCTAGTAATTGGCTTAACACCTGGAACATGTTAGGTATTCAGTAACTATTGAAAGAACAACAGAATGCCTGAATGAAATTGAGAGAAGTACAAGGAGAATGGGAGTGAAGAAAGGAGGAAGAAGGAAGAAGTGAGCAGACAAAAGAAGGAGCATGGAACATATCTTGGAAGTGATGTTAAAATTATACTAAATTATTATTAGATAGATAATGTCTGCCTTTCTTTTTATCTATCTATCTATCTAACGTATGTATCAGTGCCCCTCCCTAAAACATAATCTCATGAAACAGAGCATCCTCCCTACCCCTTTGACTGGAAGAAAGTAGGAAGACACTGTGTTCTCATCCATCTGATCCAGACTTGGAGATCCAGAGTCTACATTAACCAAATTATCCATTGACCAGAGAACTAGACAGCTGTTCTGCTGCCCTAGAACAACTTTTTGATGGAATGCGGTCCTCCCATCATAATCTTCACTTATCCTCCTCTATCTTTCAGAGACTTAACTCTCAGAAAGTAAGATAGAAAGAAGATAGGAGAGGTCGATTGGCAGCCCAAAACATCATGGAATGTGTTTTCACCACACTTCCTAAGGCAAAGGTCAGATACCAAAAACAGAGAACCATGCAAACAGGAAATTATGTGCTTTTCCATGTAATATACACTGTACCTCCAAGTACCAGAAAATAAAGAAACTAAGGTAGGGGTTCAGTGTGTATGAATGTGCATGTGTGAATATTTGATAAGTAGTGGGAGAAGTAAAATAATCTGAATGCACCATAGATAGCCACTCTAAAAAGAAGATTCTTCTAAACACGGGAATTAGAGTGTAAATTGTGCAGCATTATTTTTAATGGCAAAAAAATGAAAAAAAAAACTACAATCAACATGTTAAATAAAAAGTGATGCACTCATATGTTTGAGTATTATGTACTCTGAGAATATTTAAGCGTAAAAATGCTCAAGGTATATATTGTGTGAAAAAAAGCAGAATATAACACTATATTGCAAAATTTCAAATTCTTTCATATAAATCATTTCCTGCTCTCTTTCTCCATCTCTCCACTGTTAGCAAACTAAACATTTGAGTTTACTTCTTATAGAAGGAAGTCCCAGCCATTTCCTCTTTCTGTGCAGCTACTGACGCAAGATAGGGCTTCAATAAATAGTTGTTGAATGAATGAGAGAATGAGTAAACACAGGCATGCTCTAGGTCTCTTGAGAGGAGGTGCTCCATATGCAATAGCTGCTGTCAAAGTTTGCACCCCACTGAGAAATGGGTCTTTCTTGGGGCTAGTTGTCTTCCATCTGCCCAAGATACCATAGTAGGCCAGAGGGTAAAAACAGTGGAAATGGGTATGCATGTATCTTTATGGTGTGGGAGAGGCAGATGCTCTCTCCAATCATTGCCCTCCTTAGACCATTAGAGGCCAGATACCCACGGAAGTGGGACCTCTGGTTACTTGCAAGACCCTTCTTTACTATGTCAGGGCCTTCTCTAATTACAAAACAACTCATGATAATGCAACTACCCAGCTTTCAACAACACATAGGTAAAATTGTTAACACGAAATTAGGTCAAGAGTATTTAGGTCAAAAGCAAGTTGGTTAAGGTGACAAATTGGTCAAAAATGAACAATGCCAGTCACATTAGTCTCCTGTGTCTTTATTTTACTTCAACCTCTCCCTTTACCATTAATATATAAATTTGCTAATGTCTCTCCAATGGAAAAATTAGCCTTCCTTGATTCCCCATATTTCTCTAGCCAGCACACTACCTCTCCCAACCTCCTTAAAAACTCCATTCATCCATCTATTCACACATGTATCTAATACATTTATTCAAACGCTTACTTGTGCCAAAAATTGAGCTAAGTGCAGGGATAAAATGAAGAGACTATGAAGGATCCTGTTCTCATGGAATTCTCTGTTGAAGGGAATACAAACAAAATAAACAGACAAAAAAAGAAAAAAATATCAAAGAGTTACAGATACTATGCAGATAAGTAAAATAAGAGTAGAAAGTACTAGGTAGTTAGATTGTGTGGTTGAAACTCATCACTTAAGAGGTGACTTTTAAGGTAAAATTTGAATAACGGAACTAGATAAGTAAAGTTCTAGGGAAAGAGTATCCCAGGCACTGAGAACAGCTGGTACAAAAAGCTAAAGTAGAGGCAAACACACATTATTTGAGGAATAAATATATGTGTGGCTAGAGCATAGTGGGCATGAACAGAGTGGTATAAAATGAGGTTGGAGGAATAAGCAGAAGCTTAGATGTGTAAGCCAGAGTATGACGTTTGGAATTTATTATGAGTACAACTGCAAACCATTAAAGGGTTTTAAGCAGGGGAGTGACAGGATCTGATTTATGTTTTCAGTAGATTACTCTAAAAGTAGGCAGATGAGATGGGAGTTAGTGCCATAATCCAAGTAAACAATTACAGTGGTTTTGATTAGGGTGTAGTAGTGAAGAAGGAAAGAAATAGATGAAGTAGGATATGTTTTGAGGATAGATCCAGTTGACTTACTGATGGATTGGATATGGAGGGTAGGATTACAAAAAGAGCAATCAGTGACGACTTCCAGATTATTTTTAAATAGAGTATAAGTTAAGTTCTTAAAGAATGTGTTCACGATCTTTACTTCCTTAGTTCCCACTTATTCTTCCATTCATTACATTATGGCTTGGTCTCAAACAACAACTCCCCTTAAACTGCTTTTCTGAAGAACACTAAAGATCTTCTTTTGCTAACTCATGGGATTTGTAGAAGTGTTTAATTTTGCTTGATCTCCCAGCAGCATATAACACTGATGTTTATTTCCTCTTCCCTTGACTTCCTAGGTTTCTTCTTCCTCATATAGTTGCTCTTTTTCAGTCTCTACTGTGGACTCCTCTTACTCTGTGTGTTCCTCAAATGTAGTAGTTTCTTATAATTTGGTCTTTGACTCTAATCTCTTTCTAGGTGGTGGCAAAAACACCTATGTTTCAATTACCATGAATATGTTGAATACTTGTAAATATAAATCTCCAAAGCAGATACTTCCTCTGAGTTTCAGGCAGTATATTCAATTGCCTTGTGGACAATACTCCATGGTTGCCTTGGATACTTTCAATGCGATATGTCCAAAATGCTCCCAAATAAAAAAACCTCCTTGTGCTTCCCTGGTGGCGCAGTGGTTGGGAGTCCGCCTGCCGATGCAGGGGACACGGGTTCGTGCCCCGGTCCGGGAAGATCCCACATGTCGCGGAGCGGCTAGGCCCGTGAGCCATGGCCGCTGAGCCTGCGCGTCCGGAGCCTGTGCTCCGCCACGGGAGAGGCCACAACAGTCAGAGGCCCGCGTACCGCAAAAAAACAAACAAACAAAAAAAAAACCTCCTCTTCCTCATTTGTCCTTTTCCTTAGTAAACAGTATAACTCTCCATTTATTAATTAAAGCCAGAAATCTGAAAGAATGTTTTGCTCCTTCCTCTTTCTTATACCTATGTCTAATCATAAAATATTATATTGTATTCTATCTTGAAATACATTTTAAAATCTGTCCATTTTCCTCAATCCCCACTATTTTAAGTCATTATCTTTTATTGCCATGGTTACTTTTTTTTTGGTACATGGGCCTCTCACTGTTGTGGCCTCTCCCATGGTGGAGCCTAGCTCCGGACGTGCAGGCTCAGTGGCCATGGCTCACGGGCCTAGCCGCTCCGCGGTATGTGGGATCTTCCTGGACCGGAGCATGAACCCGTGTCCCCTGCATCGGCAGGCAGACTCTCAATCACTGCGCCACCAGGGAAGCCCTACCATGGTTACTTTTAAGAGCCTCCTAACAAACCCCCCAGCCTTAGATATCTCCCCGTCCAATCCATTTCCATACTGCAGACAAAGTTCTACTTCTAAAAACAAAAACTTGATCATAACACTCTCTTAAGTAAAACTCTTCAAAGACTTCCCATTGCCATTAGAATATAGCCCATCCACGTCTCTGAAAATGGCACAATTTCATTCCTTCTTATGGCTGAGTAATATTCCACTGTATATATGTACCACATCTTCTTTATCCTTCCTCTGTTGATGGACATTTAGGTTTCTTCCATGTCCTGGCTATTGTAAATAGTGCTGCAGTGAACACTGAGGTGCTTGTATCCTTTGGAACTATGGTTTCTTCGGGTATATTCCCAGGAGTGGGATTGCTGGGTCATATGGTAGTTCTATTTTTAGTTTTTTAAGGAACCTCCATACTGTTCTCCATAGTGGCTGTATCAATTTACATTCCCACCAACAGTGTTAAGAGGGTTCCCTTTTCTCCACACCCTCTCCAGCATTTATTGTTTGTAGATTTTTTGACGATGGCCATTCTGACTGGTGTGAGGTGATACCTCGTCGTAGTTTTTTTTTTTTTTTTTTTCGTCGTAGTTTTGATTTGCATTTCTCTAATAATTAGTGATGCTGAGCATCTTCTCACGTGCCTCCTGGCCATCTGTATGTCTTCTTTGGAGAAATGTCTATTTAGGTCTTCCACTTATTTTTTGATTGGGTTCTTTGTTTTTGCAGAGATGTGGATGGACCTAGAGACTGTCATACAGAGTGAAGTAAGCCAGAAAGAGAAAAACAAATATTGTATATTAACACATATATGTGGAATCTAGAAAAATGGTGCCAAAGAATCTACTTGCAAAACAGAAATAGAGACACAGATGTAGAGAACAAACGTATGGACACCAAGGGGGTAAGGGGGGTTGAGAGATTGGGAATGACATATATACATTACTATGTATAAAATAGATAACTAATGAGAACCTACTGTATAGCCCAGGGAACTCTACTCAGTGCTCTGTGGTGACCTAAATGGGAAGGGAATCCAAAAAGATGGGGATATATGTATACGTATAACTGATTCACGTTGCTGTACAGCAGAAACTAACACAACATTGTAAAGCAACTATAGTCAAAAAACAAACAATCAAAAAAATATATATATATATTTCTGTTGTTTAAGCCACTCAGTCTGTGGTATTTTGTTATAGCAGCCCAAGCTGACTAACAAATCCCCATAATTTTTCTGTCATAGTACTTGCTATAAAGTACCTAATTACCTGTTTATGTTTTTGTAAGCACCATTAGACTGTAAGAACCATGAGGGTAACAATGCAGTATATCTTGGTTATATTTGCATTTCCAAAGTCTACCACCATTTGTTTAATTAACTGATTAATTAATAAAATAATATAATTAATAAGAATAATAAATAAGTAGAGCTAACAATAATGTATTATATACTTGAAAGTTGTTAAGAGAGTAGATCTTAAATTCTTTCACCACAAAAAGAAGTGGTAATTATGAAACATGATAGAGGTTTAGCTAACACTATGATGGTTATCATTTTGCAATATGTAAGTGTAGCAAATCAACACAGGTGTATACATTAAACTTACACAATGTTATATGTCAATTATATCTCAATAAAGCTGGAAAAAAGAATGAAACAGTTCTGTTGTGACATGATTTAGTATTGCAAACTTCCATGTGCCTTTAATAATGGTTATTTTTAAAAAGTTTCCTCAAAACAAATAAAATTAAAATTGCTCTATATAAAATAAAACATAAAAATAAAATAAAACTTAAATATATATATATATTCAATGTAATGCAAGTGTATAATATGTATATAAGGACCATATTACATGATCTTTTCTTTTTACATACTGTGATAGTTAATTTTATGCATCAATTTCAAGGATATTTTTGGATGATATTAACAATTTAAATGTTAGTGAACTTTGAGTAAGCAGATTGCCCTCCATAATGTTGGTGGGCCTGATTCAATCAGTCAAAGATCTAAATAGAACAAAAAGACCAGCCTCCCAACCAAGAGAAAATTCTGTAGCAGACTGCATTCAGACTTCATCTGTCCCATCAGCTTTCCTGGGTCTCTAGCCTATCAGCTCACACTGCAAATTTTGGACTTGCCAGCCTCCATAATTGTGTGAGCCAATTCCTTATAACAAATCACTTTCTATACACCTATTTACACACCTATTGATTCTGCTTCTCTGGAGAACCCTGACTAATACACAAACACATGTTCACATGTGGCAAGAAAGAGACCATTACTTCTGAGATGATAAATCTCCAAAGCAAAGTAGAATTCCCTCGCAAAGAAAAAAAAAATGTGGTTGATTATTTATATCTTTTTTCAAAAAGTTGCATTCTTTAATAAAACAAGAAAGGAAGACAACTTTGAAAAAAATATGGATGCCCAAATAGCTTTGGTAGTGGTGTGAATTCAGTTCCAAGAACCCTACAGGCCACTGCTGCCTGGAAAGTGATTTATGAGACCCATCTGGAAGAGCAGTTTGATAGTCAGATGGAACACATCAAAATGAAAACATCCATATAATGTGTGTCCATAATAACCCAGGTCCTTTTTTAAACGTGACCAACATGTTGTTACAAGTAGCCAGGCCTATACTAGGAAATTATCCCAGCCTACATTTGGCTCATCCTGCTCTCGGGTTACAGACTTCCATATTTCTGGGGTCACATTTCCAGCTCAGACACCCTGTTTAGACACTTCTTATATCTGGTTCATCAGACTCTGGCTGTCTACCCTGTGCTCCAAGTTTTGTGATTCTGCTCATTTCCCTGATTTCAGGGTTATGGCATCATCAATTAAGAGATTGCTTCCTCACTTCCTGCCCCAGGCCTCAGTGAACCCAGAACTCTTGCACAAGCAAAGAAGATTTTGGACCATGGAATAACAATTCATGGTCCAAAATATTGAGAAAAAGTAAGAAAGAGAAAAAAAATAACTCGTGTTATTTTTAAAATGCTGAATAAAGGTTGTTAGTAAAAATCTGCAATTGTAAAGCATTTTGCAATCTGTAAAATATTTTTACATCTATGCAAAAATTTTTTACATCTACATTTATCTCACACTAATGTTATGAGGAAGAGAAGGTTGAGAGGAGTCTCCTTATAGCCGATAGAGGAAACTAAGTCTCACAGAAGTTAAATGCATTCCTAGTCCCAGGCATATATACATATGCTAGAGGTCTAACCAAATCTTACTCTAAATCCATTCCTTTCTCTGTCTTTTTCTCTCTCCTTCCTCTCTCTCTCCTGTCTCTCTCTCCTCTCTCTCTCTCTTTCTCCATTTCCTTTTCTTTCTCTCCTTCTCTCTCTTTTTGTCTTTTTTCTTTCAATTACTCCTCCAAACTGTCAAACTAATGAAATCAGTACTGTAATTTTTTTGTTGCAGCCTACATCTGTGACTTCTTAACACTGTTGCATACCATGAAACAAAGAAATCTAACTCCCGTTTTTAGAAAATTATGCAACTCACAACTAATGAGGATTTGGGGGAAGACATTAATCAGACAGTGATACTTTAAGTGATCAATGTCACACAATCCGTCTGAAAGCAAGAGTCAAGGAAGAGAGATACTTTGGGGAAGGGAAAGGAGGGAAAAAATGAGTAGTGGGGACTGGAAGTATATGTTTTTTACCTCCTTTGTGAATATGTTCACAAACACAACCCAGAGACCTGGAAGTGAAGACGCACAAGAGAAGTGAAGACAGGCAATGCAGCTAATTGGGGATTACATGGTAAAGCTAAAGTCAGATAGGCATATATTTAAAATCTTGCTCTGGGGCTCCCAACTTTATTACCTTGCTTAAGTTACTAAAATCACTGATTATTAATATCTCAACTTCTTCATTTGTTAAAAGATATTAAGATTTACTTCAGAGGGTTAATGAAAATTAAATAAGAAAACAAGATAGAAAATCAACAAATTCTACTTCACTGCCTCTTAATGAATGACAGTTCCAGTTTTCTTTGATACAATTCTCCACCACGCAGAAGGAGAGAAATATTCTAAATTCCCCAACAGAAGATCATCCCAGTCTAATATATTCAAGCTCAAATGGGAAATATCAGGTCTGAGAGACAGAGGTAGGGTCAGGAAGAAGACAGGCAGAACTATGAGGACACTTTCCTCCGGGAACTAGGTAAACAGCTCTGTAAAATTTTCTACAGATAGTGGTTTGGATTCCTGAGTATTAAGATGCAGGAAACTGGTTCAGGGGTGCCTAGACCCCTCTGCAGACCTCTCTATTTGAATCCAAACCTGCCTTGAATCTCTTATGGATGCAAAATATGGGCCATGGGCACAGATGCACCTGCCCTACATGCAGGGAGGGCAAAGCTGGCGGAGTCCCAGGATAGGGCCATGTTGTGTGCAGTCGGCTGCATTCCCAAGCACGACTAGAAACCCGTATGCAGCAATCTATTTTGGGTTTCTGCTCACGCTGAAGACAATATGCTCTTAACTTTCTTCCTATGATATTTCCCTCCTGCAAGTTTTTAAAACCAAACACTGTTTTGACCAACATAATTATAAGGTCCTAGAATCCCTCTAGCCTACATGTCTGAGAGGACACACATCAAGTCTGAGGTAAAGTGGGTATACTATCTTTGGGCCAAGGTTTGTATTATATATTACATATACATTGTCCATTTTAACAGCTATATGAGTTAAGTAATATTATCAAGTAAACAGAAGAGCCAAGAGTTGAGCCCAACTAAGATTGACCATGCTCTTCCCTGTATAAAAGTTGATCAATCAGTCAGAAGGTAAAATAATTTCAAAACCATAAGAGGTCTATTTGGGTGGCAGGCAAAGTTAGTTCAGCTAGGTTCTAGCTCTCTGGTTTTGGTTTCTTTCTCACAAGCTGTATAAGTTTGAACAAACTTCTTCTCTTTCCTGGATCTATTTGAGAATATATAAAATGTAAATTGAACTAACTAATCTGGAAAGCCCCTGATACCTCTGGCAGCTAGGATCACTCACATCTTATGAGGAGGATGATGATGACAATGACAACAAAGACAATAATGACAATGACATTCACTGCATTTGTTGAATGCTTACTATATGCCATACACTGTAGCAAATGCTTTATAATGGTGGGTAAAGGAGGAAAGTTAAAATGAAGTATTTCAGACAGATAACACAGTATGTATAAAGGGCTTGGGTAAGAGAACAGCAAGGCCCTCTTGAGTAGCTGTAGTCCTAGAAAGGATGTATAAAATGAAAATAATGAGTCAAGGACAGATAGTAGTCCAATGTGACTAGAGCACATAAAAGGACAGCTTTTGAATGTAAAACCAAGAGTTAGTTCTTTTTTTTTTTTTTTTTTTTTTTTTTTTTTTTTGCGGTACGCGGGCCTCTCACTGTTGTGGCCTCTCCCGTTGCGGAGCACAGGCTCCGGATGCACAGGCTCAGCGGCCATGGCTCACGGGCCCAGCCGCTCCACAGCATGCGGGATCTTCCCAGACCAGGACACGAACCCATGTCCCCTGCATCGGCAGGCGGACCCTCAACCACTGCGCCACCAGGGAAGCCCCAAGAGTTAGTTCTTTACCTTATAGAACCATAGGTTAATTGAAGAGTTTGAGCAGGACACTGACACAAGCAAATTTACTTTTTAAAAGATTATTTTGACTACTATATGAAAGGCAGACTAGAGAGGAGCAAATAATCTAAAACAGGGATGACAGAAGGCTGAATGAGTATATGGCAATGGGGACATGGGAAAGCAAATATCAGACATGCCATATATTACCATTATTAGCTGCTGCAACAGTAAAGTACATTTGTAAAGTACCTATTCGAGAGTTTTTCTAGACCCATCAATTCCTCTACTTCATTCATTCACTCATTTATACATTCAAAGATTTTTGTTATGTACCTATTTTATACTAGTTTTTTTTCTTTTTGCAAAAATAATCTGTACTAGTGAGAGCAAATGAATGTCTAATTATTCCTATTCACCCCCAGACATGCTAGAAGCTTTCTCATCACTCTGCTTTTACTCCCACTACACTCTCTGAAGGAATGTCCTTCCTGCCTTTTCCACTGGCCAGTGGATGTTTGGAAATGTGAGCTTAGACCTCTTAACAATATCTAGGAATGAAATGATGGATTCAACAGGTAAAGTTTGTAGATGGTACTTGAAGTAATAGGAACTGAAGAGTGTGGATGAGAAGAGCAGGGAGCTTGTGTGAAGAGAGTAGGATGGAACCCTAGGGAATCCCAACACTTGGTGGTCCTCAAAAGAAAGGAAGTCTAAGAAAGAGAATGGGAAATAGATGGAGATGTGAGAAGAAAACCAAGATAGAATGTTGCCAAGAAAAACAAGAGAGGAGAGAGGGAGGAAGAGTGAGTCACCATGTCAAATGCTGAAGGCCATGTGAGATGAGGTTATAAAAGATATTTCAAAGTTCATTAAAGAAGCAATTCCAAATTGATTGGTGAAGGCAGATACCAGAGTGCAGTAGGTTGAAGACTGAATGGAAAGTGAGGAAATAGAAGCAGTAAATATGTGAACTCTCTCAAAAATTTTGGCCATGAGGTCAAAAAATTTGATAGTGTCTTTCTTTACTATCTCACTGAGCAATTATGATTCAGTGAGGTTCAATAAGCAGAAAGGTAAGAGTACCCAGAATAGAGCCTAGCATTGAGCATGTGCTTAACACTTGGTATTTGTATGCATTCAATATTTATTTAACAAACATTTATTGTTTACCAAATTCCAGGCATTGTTCTTAGCCATAGGGATACAAAACTGAGTAAAAACAGATGTGGCCTTGACCTCAAAGCACTTATGATCTATAGTGTGTACATAGCAGGGAAGACATTAAACACATAATCATACAAAATAAAACTGGAATAGAAAGCAGTTTGAATGAATTGTATATAAATACGAATGAGGGTCCCTCCCAGCAAGGACAGATTAGGCTGTATCTAAGCAGTCAATGCATTTTCCTAGACCTGAGGGTGAAGCCCAAGCTGCAAAGAATAATTAAAAAAACAAAAACCACTCACCGGGAACTCTCCATGGTTCTGACCTGGGCCTGTGTATGTGTTCCCTACCTGCAAGGGGATCTGGCTCCTCTTTCACTGGATCTTGCCAAATGCAGCTCAGATTCAGTAACCCTGCTGATAGCTGGGCCTGCCTACAGCCAAAAGGATTCTAGTTTGCCTGATCTATCCTAGGCTTGAATAGAATCATGTGTGAAAAATGCAGGGGAGGCAAAATTGTAGAGTGAAAGGCATGCTGACTTTGGAATCAGGGAAACTTGATTTCAGGTCCTGGTTCTTCCTCTTTCTAGTTGTGCGGCCTGAAACAGGTCACTTTATCTCTTTGAAGCTCAAATTCTTCATCTACAAATGAGGAGTATAATTAATGCCCATCCTAGTTCACAGCACTATTGAGGACTTGTGGCCCCCAAAGTAAAAATAACATCACATAATCAGAATCTCTTTATTAAGAAGAATCATAAAGGCCTTATGATCCAAGCATAATGTATAGGAAAGCACCTTGGAAAGCAGAATGAGTGATAAAAGGTGAATAAATTATCCCTAAGTTTCTATACATTATCTTCAAAAACCATAAATTTAAGTGGGAACTACACGAGAAAAATTTAAATTGCACTATTGGTTTACTTATTTATTTCAGTAAGGTATGTTTGGCTATACTGATAATCATGCTTCTAAAATACTAGCAAATGGACCATACTCTTGTATGTAAAGTTTAAAAAATCATCAACAACATGCACATTGGCTTCTTAAATATTTTTTTGAATTGGCATTATCTGGAATGAGAGATGATAAGCATTGATTCCGAGAGAGAATCATTACATCTGACAATGAGTATGCACTGAAGATGTGCTTACACTGTTTAAAACTTACAAGATCAAACGAATATGACCAAGTGATGTATGACAAAGTTAATGCTATGGTCTCTGTGGAGCTGAAGCTTGAGTGCCATTGCTTTATGAGCAAGCACCTGTAAGAAGCCACAAAGAATGATGGTGAAAAGTATCAGTTCTGCAAACATAAAAGTGTAGGTTCAAATCACAAACCTATGACTTACTTAACCTCTCTCTACCTCACCTTCCTAAACTGTATAAGAAGAATGATAATAATAATACTTACTTCATAGAGTTATTGTGAGGACTAGGTGCCTGTAAAGTATTTCAAACAGTGACTTATAGGCTTATAGGAAGCACTCAACTAATGATTGTTTTTATTTGTATTTTGGAGGAATACTCTACTTTAGCTATAAGAAAGATTATAATATTAGACTTCACTTGAGTCTTATACATTATTTAATGTTACTTCAAACCCATAATTTTTTAAATGTGGAATTTGAGGCCTAGAGAGGGGAAATGATTTCTCTCAGGTCATGTAGAAAGTTCACAGCAGGACTGGAAGTAGAATCCAGGCATCCTGACTTCCACTTCTGGGCTCTTTCCTATCTCCTCATTAGCCAAATGGCTCTGTCTCTGTCCCTCTCCTCTGATATCTGTTACATTATGTCAGAAGAGAGGGACACACTCTATCTTAATT
Source organism: Phocoena sinus (assembly GCF_008692025.1). Lineage (NCBI taxonomy): Eukaryota > Metazoa > Chordata > Mammalia > Artiodactyla > Phocoenidae > Phocoena > Phocoena sinus. The sequence goes on from NC_045763.1 coordinate 41,167,466, forward strand.
AGAATCCATTTTGTTTGTCTTCATCTCTCCTACTACATTGTGAGCTCCTTAACAGAAGGACTGTATCTTACTTCTATCAGATTATGCAGCACCTGGTACAAATATAAGTATTAATTGATTGTTTTTTATTATTAAATACAAGAAAAATTCAGATAGCAGGCATGCTCTGTAGTAAGTAAATGGAATCAGCTCAATAATAAGTTACTTCAAGAGGTTTGTTAATTAGAGATGATGTGAGAATAGAAAAAGTATTGAACTTAATGTTAGAGAATCTGGGTTCTAAGCTTGAACCTGTTAATAACTGGGTGAACTTAGGCGGAGGTGCCACTCAACATAGGGAGGATGAGTGAAATTCGAGAGGGATTAAAACTAGAAAGATAGGTTATAAAGGGCTTTGAGATTCAGGCTAAAGAATTTGACCTTTATCCTTAAAACAAGGGAGAGAGGGAGATGGATTTTAGGGAAGTCAATGACATAATCTGGATAGTGTTTTAGAACTATCACTCTGACAACTATCTGAAGAGCAAATTAGAGGAAGAAAGCCTTATGGTCAGAAAAACTACTTATTTTTAGCAGATTAAAATACTGATGAAAGAAGTTAAGTGAAAAGTAATTTGCTGAATGTCACAAGAAGAATCAAGATTCAAAATCAGGTCACGGGATGCCAAAACCTGTGTCTACCTACCATACTCCCCCAATACCCCTCAGATAAAGGACTTGGAGGACATGTGAAAATCCATGTCAAAAATATCAACTTGCATGGGCTTCCCTGGTGGCGCAGTGGTTGAGAGTCTGCCTGCCGATGCAGGGGGCACGGGTTCGTGCCCCGGTCCGGGAAGATCTCACATGCCACGGAGCGGCTGGGCCCGTGAGCCATGGCCGCTAAGCCTGCGCGTCTGGAGCCTATGCTCCACAACGGGAGAGGCCACAACAGTGAGAGGCTCACGTACCACAAAAAAAAAAAAAATCAACTTTCCAATAATGTGAAATTTGATTATATGAACATAGTTTTTGTTAAGGGCATAACAAATGACAATGATCTTTTTCAAAAGAATCATCACATCTTGTTATGCTTATAAACTTACTAAATTAAAAGTTAAAAATGTATCCATACAATAACTTATGTATATGGGTGTTAATATAAAAAGAAATATATGCATATATATGTGTGAATACACACATATGCATACAAGTTTGAACACACCTGTAAGTTAAGTCAGATACAAATTTATTCCCAGATGCTTCAATTTAGAACTTCAACTGTTTGGTGGAAAATTTCTAAATTTAAAATCAGTAACCTTGGCTCATATTCCAGTTCGACTTCTTACCAGCTATGTATTTTACAGTATATTCTTCACATCTTGGAGCCTCTATTTCCTCATCTGTAAAATGGGAATAATTATAGGGTTGCTGTGGTGATCAGATGACATATGTAAACAAGCTTTGTAAAGAGTCTTAGACAAATGTAACAATATAATGTTTAAGAGTCCAGGCTCTGGAGTAGGACTCAGCCCTAGTTCTGCTAGTTATTAACTATGGGACCTTGGGCAAGTCATTTAGTCTCTCTGAGCTCCAATTTCTTCATATGAAAAAAATGAGTTTTTATAACAGTTTTACCTGATAAGATCACATATATATGCATACATATAATGTTATATATAGTTAATATCTCTATATCTCTATATTAATATCTGTCTACATCTATAGAGAGAGAAAAATAGAGAGAAAGAGAGTGTACATACATTAGTCAATATAGATAAACACATGGCCTGGCATAGAATAAGCACACTGTATGTTAGTTATTGTAATTTTTATTATATGGCCATGGAAGGCAGCTAACTCATACTTAGTTGCAACAATGGCAAAGAAAGAAAAGAAAAATACGAACACATTAAAGAAAGTCAGTGTGCTTTTTGCAATAATGAAGCAAAAGACTAGAAGAGTCAGAGAGATAAAGCTCACTACTGCATGACTCAGTGACCTACTAATATTCTCACCCACTGTGTTATGTGTTCTAGGGCCATGGAAGACACATGATGCAGGCATGTGGTACAACTGACAATAAACCAAAGTATCAGGTCTATCCCTTTAGGCCTAAGGAGAAACAAGTGATACAGACAGTGACCAGAGAAAGCATCTGAGGAGACACCATGCCCTGAAGAAGAATGCCCTTGGAATTCTGTAGCAAAAACAAGCTGGGTGACTTTTAACACTAGAGTTAACCAAATAGTTCATTAAGCTAAAGAGACAGAGAAAACGAATGATCAGAGGAAGAGAGGGAGGTATGGAAGAGTAGAAGGCTCAGTCAAAAACTAGAGCCTGCTTGCTGTGGAGTCCCTCTTTGTTGTACCAGAAGGGTGTTCTTAATGAGAAAAACAAACAAAACAAAACAAACAAAGAAACCTCAACTGATGGAAAAAGTATGTCCATAGAAGGGAGAAAGAGAAGTTGGATCTACTGGAATTCATTTGCAAAGACTGCAAGAAATTAGGGAGTGTTAGAGAGAATGGTTAGCTAGTCCAGTTTTAAGAGAGCAGAGAAATATAAAACAGCATGGAATAAAATATACCAGTGAGGATCTCTTCTAAGAATTTCCTAAGGATAGAAACAAGAAAGCAAATGTGGTTTTGAAACCATTTATGTTGTGTCCCACTTATCTTTTTGTAACTTTGTAATTCATTGGAATGATGTATCTTAGGTTAAAATTAATTGCTTTTTATGAGTCCTCACATAGCTGAGTTTTCAATTTGACATGAAATCAACAATAAAAGCTATCATGCCAGGGAAAGCAATTCAGTACAATCTGTAGTTGAAAGCGATGTAAAAGAGGAGCTCTTATTTAAGCTTTAGAATTATGCATTTCACTTTAATTTCTTAAATGTGTCCTCCAAATGACATGATCCACACTGGAAAGTAAACTTTTTTGCTTTAGCTTATTCTGCTTAGATTCATGTGTACATATTGAATGCAGTACAGTAAGGCTATTCCAAGACTTCCGGATTAGCTTCTTGCCAGTCTAGTCTAGCAAGATTCTAGCCTCATACCCTTTAGGTAGCTCCATAGTTTTATTTCTAAAATTCTGCCTTCTCCTTCCCTCTTTAACCAAGCCAAGCCCTCCATACGAGGAACTGGGTTAACCCCAGCAGTTTGACAAGTTCTGAATTGAAGCAGAAGACACAAAAAGGAAACCAACATTTAATGAGTACCTACTGTGTCACCTCACAGTGGCAGGAGCTTTCACATTGATTATCATATTTAATGCTTTCAACAACTCTGTGAAATAGATATTATCATCCTTATCTTATAGATGGAGCCACTGAGGTTCAGAAAAGTTAATTAACATCCCAGAAGTCTCAGTCATTCTCCGTGTCTATACTATTGATATTGATCATGTGGTCCAACTACTCCTAAGCTCCTGAACTGCATTGTAAAATCATAGCTCTTCCCTAGTTAAGTGTTATCTAGTGCCCATAATTGGCTTTCTAAACCCAATTAGGAATTTTTATTCCAAGAATTCACCTAAAGTTTTCCTTTATCACAATGATGATGGCTTTGCCTTGCTCATAAGGAGCTAGACTCTAGCCCTTGACTGTCATACTTCTTGCCCAAACATCCATGTATGGTTCAACCATCTCTCAGGACACTGCTAATTCATCTCAAACATGTCAGAGCTCCCGGTACATTCAAGGATATCCACAGAATTAGAGCCTTCACACTGCTAGCTGAATAGAAATAAACGTTGACTGAAGCCACCACAAACCATTCTGTCTTGAACATGATACTTGCTGTCCCTACTGTTTCCTCAACTAGTTTGACTCTAGAAAGCTCTCATTGCTAATATCGAGCTCTCACTTTCCAGTTTCTGACTCTGCTTCCTTCCCATATATCAGCATCCAGCTCCTCTGACGGAGCTCTTATGGCCTTCTCTTGAGAACATCTTTTTGTTACTATGTTATCCATCCACAATGCTACCTCCTGGATTAAAAACAAACAAACAAAACAAAACAAAAAGCTGTCAATATGACCATGTTTCTTTTACGGTTAAAGTAATCCATCAGCATTATCTACCAAAAAAGAAAAAAAAAAAAAAAGAGAGAGAAAGTCTAGGCTCCTTAACATGGTACTCAAGACCTTTCATGACCTTAATCCTTAATTCTACTTACCTCCCTAGCCTCACCTCTGGCTACCACCAAAATACTATGCTCAAAATACATTGAACTACAGTTACTTCCCTCAGGAGAGGAAGATTTCTTATATGTATGTGTTTTACTCTTGTGTTTCTTCTACCTGGTTTGTCCTATATCCAGCTTCCTGGACTGAACTCCCCTTCACCAACTTGCATTCACCTTCTAAGAAAGTAGTATTTAAATTGTGTCCTGAGAAGCTCTTATAGTTCAGAGGAGACAAAGATGGAATAGGGAAGGGCCAAATTAATTACTGTGTGACTCCAACCTCCACTGTATTAGAGGTATGCCTTCGTTAATGTTTCCTTCCAGATTCTTTGAATCCCAATACTCAGTTTAGGCCTTGAAACCAAGTAGATATCAAAGAATATTTTTTGAGTTTTGCCTGAGCCAGGCTCCCATTACTGATGTTGCACATCTTTAGACTTTTTAATAAGACATGTCACCAAGACCTTTAATAATGTTTACAAATCTGTGCCTTGACTGGAGGTTTCAGGAACCTTGGATTTTAGTCCTTGACCACTCAGTTAAATCTCTCATGTGAGTCCCAGCAACGAATCTGCTTCCTTTAACTACAAAGGAAGGCCGATCCAGTGCTGGAAATCAGTCTTGGGTATTCTAAAACAGTAACTCTTTAGTTTAAATGAGGTTCAGCAAATACCTCCAGAGGACTGTCAGTCCTTCCTCTTGAGTCTGAACTACTTCACCACAATCAAAGGGTTCATGTTCTTTTTCCCAGATCAGGGTGTTAGTGTTTGTCCATTTTAACACACTTCATTGTTACCCAACCTCCTGATCTGGGGTATTGGCTAAACATGCAGATTCCTGGACCTCACTCCCAAACTGCTAAGGAGGGGCTTGGGAGTTTCTATGTTTAATAATTGCCCCAAATGGTTCTCATGCTCAGGTAAATTTGGGAAACGCTGTGCCACTTAACAGCTTCCTCTCAAGAGCAGATGATTATTGCAATAAATCACCCCCGACATTTGCCTCAACTACTTATGGTTTATCCTTATTCAAGACTGTAAGATTACCTGGAAATGGAAAACAAATTTTTATTGTATAGTACATGGCTTAATCAAATAAATAAATTAGATATTTCCCTATAGGCCTTTCCTACTCCTACATTTTAGGATCTGAATGATAAGATATACATTTTAAATTAGAATATAGGTCAGTGGCCCAGTATCAGAGTACCACTCAATAGCACACGATCATGCTTTCTGACAGGCTAAACCTGCTTGGCCATACCCTCACCTGTCACTTTCACAACAATCTAGGTTAGACAGCTGAGGGTAGAAAAGACATTGGATTGATCATTAATTAATCTAGATTCTGCCACAAATTGGCTGTGCAGATTTGATCAAGCCACTTTACCTCAGTTATCCTCAGCTTCTTCCAAAAAATGGAGTTAAAATTAACTATTTTACAAGTTGGACTTATGAGATATTTAAGGGAGAGGATGAATAGAAAAGTGCAAATAAAAATGTAATATGTACACTTGACTATAAGGAAGATACCAAAAGGATTAATAATAATGTAATGATATAAATTAATCAATCTAATGTTATCAATTTTGCAAATATTTGATAAATATTTCTATGTACAAAACACTTTCCCAAGAGCTGTGGTTATAGTAATGAACAAGATAGATGAAAGACCCTACCCACATGGAGGTCATATCATACTTGAAAAGGATATTGAGTGAATAATTTAAAAATATCTAGTTATGTGATATGTGCTTTTAATGTACCAGACAGTACGAGAACATAAAACAACACCAACAAAAACTCAGGCTCAATCAGTGGGGTCATGGACAATTTCCTTGGAGATAGTTGATGGTTGAGCTAAAACATAAAGGCTTTTAAAGTAGGGAATGGGTTGTGCACATATGGCAAAGAAAACAGCCTGCATTCCTTCCTGTGCCTAAAAGGCACATGCTTCATTCAAGGGACTGAAAGAAGGCCAGTGCTACTGACTGGTGTGGGAAAACCATGGAGGAGAGAGGTATAAGCTAAGTCTAGACACAGGCAAGTGCTAGTTCATTAATGGCATTATAGGCTTTGTTAAGGAATTCTGTCTTTGTTCAAAGCATAATGGGAAGGCACTGAGACCTTTAAGCAGGGGAGTGGCACTATCAGACTTAAAAAATTTAAAACATCATTGTGGCTTTATACAGTGGATGAGGGAAGATGTTAGGAGGCTATTAGACTAGCCCAGGTGAGAGATGAGATGACTTTGATTAAGAAGGGGATGGTAAAGATAGAATAAATTTGAGACGTAATAGAAGGTTAAAAACAGCATAGGTTTGTAATTGATTAGATAAGTTGATGTTCTTCTTTGCAATACTAAAGCAATATACAAAAATATTAGTATAATAATGTTTTACATGTTACAGTATCCTTCCAGATAAATAGTTTCTTTACCCACCTTCAGTAACTGGTGGTCTACTATACAGAAAGCATTGTATTTAGAGCTCTGGTTGGCAGAAGTCAAATGTAACACAGGTTCTATCTTTAAGAAGTTCGTGATCTTATAGAGGGGATATAGTATTCCTGTAATTTTGACAACGATTCTGTAAGGTAGGTAATGTTTCCCATTTTACAGTTGCAAATGCTCAAACCTAGAGTGCTCGTCAAACGTGGCTCAGTGAGAGTAAGGCAGAGACTTCCAGCCTAGTTCTCTTTTCATGATTTCCCAGTGATTTACTTGTTCTCAGAATGAAAAAGGATGCTCTCTGGACCCCTGCTGATCCCTTCTGGGACCCACCAAGGCTCCCCAAAGGTATCTATCTAACAAGCAAAACTTCAAGCAGTCTCTTTGGGAGGTTTTACATTTCAGTTGTAGGTCAGCAGCACGTTGTGTGGTCTATCTATCCCAATGAACAAAATAAATAGATTAAATCCTTTTCCTCAGTGCTCAAATCCCTGCCCGAGTGACTATAGGTTTAGGTGATAATTCCCTGTGAACAAAAAATCGTTACTCAGAAAAATAATGTGGGTTTAAATCCTCTCATTGGAGCAAGAGGTGGAGTAGGGAATATCAAGCCCACCCCACAGGGTCCAGACTTAGGAGCAGAGAGGGCCCAGGCATGGGTGATAGAAAGCCTTGCTATGAAAGCCTTGCTCTCCAAGTGTGGTTCTTGGACAAGCAGCATCAGCATCACATGAAAGCTTATCAGAAATGGATACTCTGAGGCTCATGGCAGACTGACCAAATCAGAATCTGCATTTTAACAGGATTCCCCAATGTTTTGCATACACATGACGTTTGAGAAGCACTGATATAAAAGCACACCCAAAGGAATCTCCACCTCTGATAGCCCAAATGACCTGAAATTCTATCAGTAATACTGGTATTCTTTCTACTTATTAAAGTTTTGGTCTTCTTTGAGTCTTCTGTAAAGATGAAAATCTCTCTGGTTTTGAAACAGACTGATAGTGATGAAACGGCATGCTATATGCAGTCAGATATATCTGGGTTGGCATCCCAGTTCTATATCAAAGGTATGAATTTTGGCATCTTGCTGAGATTCTCTGAGACTCAGTTTGCCTCCTTCCAAAATAAGGATAACAAACCAACCCTGTCAAATCTAGAACAGTGGGGATAGGATAAAAGAAGATAATGGATGCTGAAGTGCTTTGTATTTATTTTTATAGACTGCAATTATCGTTGCTATTATTATTATCAAGAATAATTTTATTTATTCACTCCTTTACGTAATCAGTCCAATAGCTGTATAGTAAGAACCTACTCTGTGTCACATCATGCACTATGTGCTAGCGATAAAGAGGTGAAGAAAACAGCTGTTCATGCCCTCAAAGAGTTCTCATGCTTGTAGTGAAGAAGATAAGACATCATATAATTATCAATGCCCTAAAAGAGGGGCAAAGCCATGTTAGAACCCAGGTCTCTTGGTATTAGGCCACTGAATCATAAATTCTCACCATCATAAATTCCAAGAAGGTGTGGTGTGTTTTGATGAAAAGCGTAGGAAGTTCTATAGCCAGACAGGCTGGCTGGAATATTGACTGTACTATTTCCCACCTTCGGCAAAAATCCTAAATTTTTCTAAGCTTTAGTGTTCTTGTTTGTAGTAATATCTATATGACTGAGCTTAATTGAGCATAAAATGGATGTGAAAGGGCTAAGTAAACTGTAAGTCATTGACCATTCATTCAAATATTCAAATGTCTACTTTGTGTCAAGGATACAGTAGTCTCCCTGGGAATATAAGGATGAAAAAGATTCTGTTGCCATTCTCAAGGAGCTTTCAGTCAAATACAGAGTTCTAATAAATGCTCAAGGGGGAAAACTTAAGGTATGTGTGATGGAATAAGAGAAGAACAATACCTCGTCTGGAGGGGCTTGGATGGTGAGGCTCAGGAGAGCCAGCTTTGAGAAATGTATTGTATAATTTTAAATGTTTTCAATGTTTGTTATAGAGAATAAAGAAAATTTGCAAGAGAAGAAAAAAAAGAAGAAATGTATTGAGCAAGAAGAAGGAGTATTTTGAGTTAACAATGTCCAATAAGGCAAAATGAACACTAATAATAATAGTTATAATAATAATAAATTGCTAATATTTATTGAACACTTATTAAGTGCCAGGCATTGTCAAATGCTTTACATACTTTAGCACATTTAATTCTACTGGTACTGGTTTACTGTTTGTGCTCTTGTCTGGAAATTTATGATACTCTCTCATCTCTTGACTTTCTCTGCTATCTTCCAACCATGAAATTCTAGATTTGTCTGCCAAGTTTCCAGATAAACACTATTGGTCCTATTTTAACTTACTTCCCTCCTGCCTTTCCCATAAGCACTTTTTGACGCCCACCCCACCTCCAGTTCTATCGATATGGATTCCATATTTAGATGTACTATTCATTTTTCTCATATTTAAAAATGGTCCAAGAAATGTGTCTTTCAGTGCAGTAACTCCTGTTTTGAAATCCCTATTTGAGCCAAGAACTTTATTTCCTCTTTAGAGAGATTCTTATGCAGATAGATTTTAGTCTTAGCAACACAGAGACATTTATAAAATCTAAGAGCTCTAGGGCACACCAGAGCCTTAGATCGTCACCCCAATTTCAACAGTATAGATGGAGGTACAAGAGATGATTAGATTTTAATCCAATCACTTTTTATATAAACTGTTCTTCATGGCCCCACAGCAAAACATCCCTGAATATTACAATAGAAAATTTTGCTGTCAATTTCATTGGAGAGAAAAAGGTACCACATTGCCCCTCTCCATACATCCTTAAAATATGTGGTAAAATATGTGGTTTCTGTGTCTTCACAAATAGATGAAGATATGATTTTCAATGATTTCAATTTCTAAGTTCTTTTTCTTTTTTGAATAAAGTTCTTAACTAGGTCATTCTGACTGCTTGACTTTCAACTAGTTTCAAAAAAATACTTCTTTGATTTTGAAAATTGGGCAATGCATATTTTATCAGAACAATTGAATTAGGATGTATCCATGTGATCCAGAACTGCTACTAACCTCAGAACAAGAGATGATCAAAAGTCTTGTGTCTCTCATCAAAATGTAAGATCTAGATGTAAGTCTTTTGAGTTGCAAGTTCTCTAAGCATACACATTGCCATTTCATGTCTTCTTGCTTTTGCTCATGTCCTCCCACCTACTTCAAACCCCACCCTCCTCTTCTTCACCTAATTCTTAAATATTCTGCAAAAGTCAGTGTAAGTGTCACATCCTCTAGGAAGCCATTCCTGATTCCCACCTCTACCTCCCATACCACAGACTAAGAATTCTTCTTCTTCCCATAATCCTTGTGTTGATTTTTGTAACAGCACAAATGATCCTATATTATCACTGTGGCAAAGATGATGCTATGTGCTCACCAAACTCCAATTCCTTTCCCTCCCAGGCACACAGTCAGACTATATCTCTTAGCCTTCCATACAAGTTTGTAGAACTATGGATTAAGTCTAGCAAAGGAAGTGTGCATGGCAGAAAGTTCACATCTTCCAAGCCCAATATTCCACACTCTTTCTCTTCCCTCATTTGCCAGTTAGATGGAGAGATCTGGGTTTCCAATTGACTGTGGAGCTGAGCTCCTCTACTAGCCCACATACATTATAACTAAACAAGAAGTAAACTTTTATATTAAGCCACTGAGAATTATTAAGCCATTGGAGTTTTTTTGTTGTGGCTTATATTGACTAATAGAATACTCAAATGTTTACTTGTCTGTCTTGCCTGCAGACAATGAACTTCTTGAAGTCAGTGTCAGTGTTTTATTCATCTCTGTTTCTATAAAATTTAGTAGGATGCTGACAGAGAGTAAGTGCTCAGGAAATAAATGTTTATTCCTGGGATATTTCTCATAATTACTTTTTCTTACTTCTTCAGTGAAATTACTGGTAGTTTTGGGTTTCTTTTATTTAACAGGACAAAGCAAAGCATCTAGATCTGCCTGAGGCAGGACAAATAAGTAAGTAAATAAACATCATGTAAGTTATCTGGAGCTCACCGAAACTCAGGTTTCCCAAGTCAGGGTGAGAAGATGATGGAACAGAATATACATGAATTATGTGAAGATCAACGACCTTCACATTAGAAATCAAATTGACAGAAAACATATCCACACCAACTGATCAGGGCAACTAATGTACTCATTTCAAAGATAATTCTGTATCAAAACTCACAGCCAAGCTCTCCAGCTCATTAGTGAGTAAAATGATAAGATAGGCAAAAATCCCTAATGTCAATGAGAAATTACTCCCAATATTTAAAATAAAGTATTGGTACTGGTTAATGCCAGTTTGCGTACCAAGATTTTTTCTCTGCCTTTTGTTTTCCTGGCCTGTACTGTACCCTCGGAGGCACCGCTATGAACTACAGCCCCAGCAATGCTCCTTGGTCTGCTGAAGGACCTGAATCCCAGACTGAAAGGCTTGGACTCTACTTGACAGGCAGATATGACCTGAACAGTGCCATTTTTAAAGATTCTAGGATAAACAAGATCTATATAGGATATATTCCCAACCTATTTCTAACACTTTAGCAGTTCGTGAAACATAGACTTTATATTTGAGTCTGTCTATTCTTAGAAAAATAAATAAATAAAACAGTTAAATAGGGCCAAATTCTTCACTTAAAGAATGATAAATCCTGGATTTTTTCCCCCTCCTCCTCTCTCAGAGATGGTCCTTACCAAGAGGTAGCCATTATTAAGAAAGCCACATTATTCTTGCCTCAGGCAGACCCAGAATGCTTTGCTTTGTCCTGTTAAATAAAAGCGAAACCAAAAATTACCAGTAATTTCACTGGGGAAGTAAGGAAAAGTAATTGTAAGAAATATCTCGGGCAGCCCAGTAGATAATTATAGCACACAACTGACTAAGGCTTGAAATTAAGGGTACTTATTTTAATTGAACATCTGAAACGTATTTATACAAAGAAAAAGTGGAAAGGAAATGTGCTGATCGCAGCTCTAGCAAAGCCACATATGTTTATGGAAGCTCCTCATCTTCAGAGGTCTGTCTTCTATAGCTGAGGTAGCCAATGTCTCAAAGCCCGTAAATTTATAATATACACACCTATTTATAGATACTCAGGGGCTCAGAAAGCTTTTGGGGCCTAATTCAGTCACTGAGGGGGAGGGTAGGGGCCCTCAACACCATCTTTTGAAACGGACAGGGTCAGGGGAATGAATGTTCTGTGCCTGGAGTTGGAGCAGAGTTTGCTTTCCAGTTGGGTAGAAGACCTGGTGAGGAAGTGAAGATCTGACCCCAGGGGAAGTAAAAGAGGCAACAGGTAACCAACTAATCTGCAGAGTCAGCTTTACCCTTAAGTTAATCAAACTCAAGTGTGATGTGTGTATGGGGTAGGGGGAAGTAGGGGTAAGTAGAAACTCCCTACCTGCACAGGATCCTTTTAAGGACCCGAGATGGGCCCAGGTAATGTGGTTAAAGAATGTCAGCAATCAAAGCAAATTTAAGGTTAGTCACTGCACAAGGAAACATGAAAACTAAAATCCTAAGACTTACATATGAAAGACATTGATAGAAATTTCCCCAAATTTCACAGCAATCCTAAAGTTTTATATTACATTACTGATAATAAATCATGACAGTAAAATACATTTTTAAAAAAACATCAATAATGAAAAACATATTTGATCAACCATACTAGAAGAAAGACTGAATTAGCTTTCTATTTTCTCTTTAGAAAATATTACAGAATCATAGTCATATAAAGAGAATATCAGAGTATGCAGCCCAAAATATGGGGAAAAATATTATAGAAGTATGTTAGGAAGTTAATTAATAAAAATATTATGCTATTTAAAAATATTCTGTGATGTCTGTAGCATTTAAAATAATTTAATAATTTGTCAGCTTTAAAAAATTGTGCAATTTGTGATGCTTTCTCTTCTTATTCTAACTCAATTCTAGCTTCCATATCTACATTTGTATTTGTAATGTCATATTGTCTTAAAGCAGCCCACCAAATTGAATAAGCATAAAGCCCCTCAAACTTGGATGCATCCCTCCTCACATGCATTCATCACTTGCAATGTCAGATCTGCCAGTGCCTAGCCCAGCTTAGCTAGAGTCCCTTTCATCCCCACTGCACCAAACCAGAGACCAGGGGAGAGTGGGTAAGGGCAGGAATTCTGGGGTTTAAGCCAGCATACACAGAGCAGCCTGGCATAGTACAAAGGGTGCAGGGTTTCTGTAAGGTGGAACTGAGCTTGAATCCAGCTTCTTTTACAACTATTAACTCATTTGTTCCCTATCATCTCTGAAGAAACTGGGGCTCTATGACCCTTGGCAAATTCTTTAAACTCACCAAGCCTGTTTCCTTCCCCCAAGATGATAAGGAACAGATGAGTTAACACTTGCAAAAGAATCATTTGATAAATTGCAAATTGTTGCATATAAGAGTATTAGGAGCAAATAATTTGGCTCAAGCCATATGTGGTAGAATAAGGATTTGGAGCCCAGATCTTTCTGGACCAAGGCACATGCCTGTTCCCATTATAACATGATATCTCATGAAAATAATCACACCTTGCCTGTACCACACTCATGTTTATGGACAGGATTTAGGGTATTCATGAAATCAAAATGTAACATTTATCTTTCTTCTATTCCCCTCGACCAAACAGTCTTGATACCGTTCCTGATGGGTACAATCTCATACCTCAGCTCATGTGTTGACATCATTGGGGAAGTGAATGGATTACCCAGGGCTGCTAGCTTCAAGTCAACCAAGATTTAGTTAGTACTTAAGGCTATTTTTAACGATGTCCTTATCTTTCAGAAATATATACTGATGTATTTATGGAATAAATTATAACAATATGGGATTTGCTTCAAAATAAGACAATGAGAGAGGGGTTAGAAGGAAACAAGTAGCAATAAAAATGAAAAATTATTGGCTATGAATTGATCATTGTTGAAGCTAGATTATGAGTACATGAGGGCCATTACACTATTTCTATTTGCTTTTGTATAAAGTGGAAATTTTCTAAAGTAAAAAGTGGGAAAAAATGAGTTATTGAATACCACCCTAGATGCGTGTGGGGCTTTATTCCGGCCCTTTCTCAATTTGCCTCCTAGCATTTATCGTTTGCTCCATTTATTTTCAATTTTTGAGATAACTGTACAAGTCAAATATCATTATGGTATGGCAACAATATTAATCAGAAGAACAATAGCCTCCATTTTTTGAAGAACTTGTTCTGTGCCAGTCCCAGTGCAAAGTAATTTCCTTTCACTGTCTCATTTGATCTTCACAAGAACTCTATGAAGTATGCGTTAGTACTTATGGATAAGGAAACTGAGGTTCAGGAGGATTAAGCAACACAATCAAAGTCTACATTAAGTGATGTGTTCAAATCTTGTACCTTAACCACAGTGTTACCTGTTTCCCAGCCTCTGCTTTATATTCTAAGAAGATATCAAGCTACAGTAGGCTATTACCTAACTGGAGGAGAAATAAGTTTTTTTTGTTTTTTGTTTTTTGTTTTTTTTTGCCGTATGCGGGCCTCTCACTGTTGTGGCCTCTCCCATTGCAGAGCACAGGCTCCGGATGCGAAGGCTCAGCGGTCATGGCTCACGGGCCTAGCCGCTCCATAGCATATGGGATCCTCCCGGACCAGGGCACGAACCCGTGCCCCCATGCATCGGCAGGTAGACTCTCAACCACTGCGCCACCAGGGAAGCCCAGAGAAATAAGTTTTGTAAACGTGAAGGAAATGGCCCTAAGTTTTCTCTGATATAATACACCGAATCTGAAGAATACACATTACATGTCTTTCTGATACATGCTGTATTGTGCAAGGCCAGAAGGGCTCACATCTTTCCTTTTATGAGTTTAAATCCAAAATAAGAGAACACAAATGTCAACTGATGTAATGAGGCATTTATTTTTGACATAAGAAGAAAAAGAATATAACAACAATAAAAAAAAGCAGAAGGGAAAAGAAGAAAAAGCACTGATTGAACACCGACTGTACTTGGTACTTGACATATGAAATGTTGTTGTTTACAACCCCAAGTCCTACAGAGAGGGGTGGACCTCATTAAGTAAATAGATATTTGGTTCTGCTGAGCACCTCAAAGGTAGAACTTGAAAGGGAATGTGAGCCAGGATCTGGAGACAGTTGAATGTTCTACACAATAGAGGGAGGGTTTGGAATTTGAAAAAGAAGGATAATCTGGGAGGAGGGAAAAAGGTACCAGCAGAGGATGAAAGACTTGAATACCATGAAGGATAATGTGGACAGTGGGAAAAAAATCTCTGGTGGCAGAGTAGCTAATGGACTATTTTTAGTTACTGACTTTTTTACCACATAAAAACTTTGGAGAGCTTGCCTATGAACCTCAGGGTACCACACCATAATTATATGAATTCACAGACTCATGGTGGGGGGTAAAGGGGAGAAAAAACATAATTTTGAGCTAGTCACCTGACTACAACGCTAGATATTCCAAAAAGATTCCAGATGGATAAGTTTGACTTTTGATATCATTTCAGATAAACCAATGAGAATACCACAGGGAAGAGAGTAAAGGGGAGAAAATGACCAGAGGACCTTATAAAATACTGGTTTGATGTTTTGGGCTGTCTGATTTAGAACAGCAACAGAGGTCTAACCAGCTGAACAGACCCAAACTGGCTCAAAGGTTTTCCTGCCTAGGGCTTAAATGGCTAAGACATTTCTGAATCTTCCATCCAGAACCTCCTCAATTCTAAGAAGCAGATTCAGATAGTTAAGGTGCAATGATTGATATGTGCAGGGCAAAGCTCTACCATCAGGTCAGTAGTAAAAGCATTTTCAGTTGCCCCAGAATACTGAAAACCTAAGGTGTCCCTCTAATTGGATTAGGTCAGCTGAAGGCACTCAGAGCAAATCTGGTTCACTTTAAGCAGGAAGCAGTTGCATTATTTCTCAGCCACAGCCTTGGGAATTTGCTTTGGATTGAGATAATCTCTTACCACCTAGGTATATGTATTAACATGTTTTTATTTTTTAAACCAAATTTCCCAGTCATTCTGGTCAAAGAGGTTTTTATAAGATACCACTTGGTAGTTCTTTATAAGCTCAGGTCTGTTGTAACAGCTAAATTAACTAGAGAGTTGAATTCTAGCTCAGACATGGCAGACTCAAAGAACTCAGAGTCCATTCCAATTAAAACCTTATCTCTTACAGTCAGCCTTTCCAATAACATCCTCTAGTAGTTCCAGGGTTTCTTTACACTTAGATAGAGGTGGCCAAACTTTTCCTATAAAGAGCCTGATGATAAATATTTCGACTTTGTGAGTTGCATAGTCTCTGTCACAACTATTCACATACGCCATTAGCGCACAAAACCAGCCATAGACAATTAGTAAACAAACGGTATTGCTGTGTTCCAATAAAACTTTATTTACAAAAACAGGTAGTGCGGGGCTTCCCTGGTGGCACAGTGGTTGAGAGTCCGCCTGCCGATGCAGGGTACACGGGTCCGTGCCCCGGTCCGGGAAGATCCCACTTGCCGCAGAGCGGCTGGGTCCGTGAACCATGGCCGCTGAGCCTGCGCGTCCGGAGCCTGTGCTCCGCAACGGGAGAGGACACAACAGTGAGAGGCCCGCAAACCACAAAAAAAAAAAAAAACACACACACAAAAAAAAACAGGTAGTGGGCTGGATTTTGCCCACAGGCCTTAGTTAGCTGAGCCCTGATCTAGGTTGTTAGCAGAAAACTGCCTCATGCCTGTCCTTGGTAGCTTCTTTCCCTCATTTATCTTTAATGACATTCTTCAGAGTATGGTAGGCTTCAGCTCCAATACCCATGGCTTTCTCGAAGTTTAGAGCATCAATAAGGAGTACTGTGAAATGCTTAATTGCCAATTTTTGTCACTGTGAGAACTACTATGATTCACACTGAACGAGAGAACAAGCAGGATGACATCTGAATTGCCAGCCAGGTCAGCAATGTGGCAGTATAGTGAAACTCCCTTTTGAGTATATCCAGCCTTATAAACAATAAAAGATACTCCTAATGTGTGTTTGCACCAATCTAGATTTATTCTTGGTGCTATTGTTTTTTTCTCCTATCCCACACACTCAATGTTTTACTGATGTGCTCAGCAGTCTTGGGAGATACCTATTCCCATAGAGCTGGTCTTTTGTCCCTGACATCCGAGGGCATCACAAAGACCAGTTGAGCCTGACAGAGATTTTTTACTGAAGAGACTTTTCCAGTATAAAGATCTAGCTCAATAGATAGGGTTCCATTAGAGTCAAAGATCACTCTGGCAATGATCTTGACAACAGGCTTAGTTCTGGCCTAGGTTATTGGCACCTAGAAAGAAGTACAGGGTGCTGTAGATAATAATGGGTAATATTAATCCTTTCAACTAAAGGATTTTAAGAACAGGTAGATCTAATATTCAATTGAAATTGTCTAAGGTACAATATAAACCTACTCTCTATTTCCCCCAATCAGCTTCACGTTCATATGTGAGTGGAGTTTTGGGGAACTTGACTACCTTAATTTAGGTTATCAGCATTTCTTGCACTAATGCCTTACTGATCTTCCTGCTACTTAGTCCTTTCTCCAATTTATTCTCCCTATCCATACCAGAGTGATATTTTTTAATGAAAATCTTATCATGTTGCTCTTCTGTTTTAAATCCTTCACTAGCTCCCCTTTGGGTACAGGAAACATCCAAATTCTTCAGCAAGATATTAAAAATTCTTTCTTAATTCTCTAGCCTCATGCTCTGCCACTTCTCCTCTTCCTCACAGCCTATATTCCTGAGAGAGTAAATATGTGCAGTTTCTTGAAGAGACCATATTCTCACTCATCTCAGATACTCCCGAAATGGAGTTTCCTCCTGCTTGGAATGCGTTTCCTATTAGCCTTTGTTTGTGTAATTGTTTATCTTTCAGCAAAAGGTCATATATCACTTGTCCCAGGCTGCTTTCTCGGATCCCCAAGCCCACACAGTCTGACGTGGGTCTTCCTGTTTGATATTAGCAAAATAACCCGCACTTATTTCTACATGCTATTCTGAATCAATTGATTATGTCTCTGTCCCCACCCACTCATATGAACTCCTTGAACAGGGATTGAGTTTTCTTATATTTTTTTAACATCTTTATTGCAGTATAATTGTTTTACAACGGTGTGTTAGTTTATGCTGTATAACAAAGTGAATCAGCTATACATATACATATATCCCCATATCTCCTCCCTCTTGGGTCTCTCTCCCACCCTCCCTATCCCACCCCTCTAGGTGGACACAAAGCAACAAGCTGATCTCCCTGTGCTATGCGGCTGCTTCCTAGTAGCTACATATTTTATATTTGGTAGTGTATATATGTCCATGTCACTCGCACTTTGTCCCAGCTTACCCTTCCCCCTCCCCATGTCCTCACTCCCATTCTCTAAGTCTGCTTCTTTATTCCTCTCCTGACCGTTCGTCAAAGCCATTTTTTTTTTTTTTTTTTTAGATTCTATATATATGTGTTAGCATACGGTATTTGTTTTTCTCTTTCTTACTTCACTCTTTATGACAGACTCTAGGTCCATCCACTTCACTACAAATAGTTCAATTTCGTTTCTTTTTATGGCTGGGTAACATTCCATTGTATATATGTGCCACATCTTCTTTATCCATTCATCAGTTGATGGACACTTAGGTTGCTTCCATGTCCTGGCTAATGTAAATAGAGCTGCAATGAACATTGTGGTACATGACTTTTTTTGAATTACGGATTTCTCAGGGTATCTGCCCAATAGAGGGATTGCTGGGTCGTATGGTAGTTCTATTTTTAGTTTTTTAAGGAAACTCTAAACTGTTCTCCATAGTGGCTGTATCAATTTATATTCCCACCAACAGTGCAAGAGGTTTCCATTTTATCCACACCCTCTCCAGCATTTACTGTTTGTAGATTTTTTGATTATGGCCATTCTGACTGGTGTGAGGTGATACCTCACTGTAGTTTTGATTTGCATTTCTCTAATGATTAGTGATGTTGAGTATCTATTCATGTGTTTGTTGGCCATCTGTATATCTTCTTTGGAGAAATTTCTATTTAGGTCTTCTGCCCATTTTTGGATTTGGCTGTTTGTTTTTTACATGTTGAGCTACATGAGTCTCTTGTAAATTTTGAAGATTAATCCTTTGTCAGTTTCTTCACTTGCAAATATTTTCTCCCATTCTGAGGGCTGTCTCTTTGTCGTGTTTATGGTTTCCTTTGCTGTGCAAAAGCTTTGAAGTTTCATAAGTTCCCATTTATTTTGATTTTATTTCCATTCCTCTAGGAGGTGGGTCAAAAAGGATCTTGCTGTGATTTATGTCATAGAGTGTTCTGCCTATGTTTTCCTCTAAGAGTTTTATAGTGTCTGGTCTTACACTTCCATCTTTAATCCATTTTGAGCTTATTTTTGTGTATGGTATTAAGGAGTTTTCTGATTTTATTCTTGTACCTGTAGCTGTCCAGTTTTGCCAGCACTACTTATTGAAGAGGCTGTCTTCTCTCCATTGTATATTCTTGCCTCATTTATCAAAGATAAGGTGACCATATGTGCATGGGTTTATCTCTGGGTTTCTATTCTGTTCCACTGATCTATATTTCTGTTTCTGTGCCTGTACCATACTGTCTTGATTACTGTAGCTTTGTAGTATAATCTGAAGTCAGGGATCCAGATTCCTCCAGCTCCATTTTTCTTTCTCAAGATTGCTTTGGCTATTCGGGGTCTTTTGTGTTTCCATACAAATTGTGAAACGATTTGTTCTAGTTCTGTGAAAAATGCCATTGGTAGTTTGATAGGGATTGCATTGAATCTATAGATTGCTTTGGGTTGTATAGTCATTTTCACAATGTTGATTCTTCCAGTCCAAGAACATGGTATATCTCTCCACCTGCTTGTATAATCTTTAATTTCTTTCATCAGTGTCTTATAGTTTTCTGCATACAGGTCTTTCGTCTCCTTAGGTAGGTTAATCTTAGGTACATTATTTTTTTTGTTGCAATGGTAAATGGGAGTGTTTCCTTAATTTCTCCTTCAGATATTTCATTAGTGTATAGGAATGCAAGAAATTTCTGTGCATTAATTTTGTATGCTGCTACTTTACCACATTCATTGATTAACTCTATTAGTTTTCTGGTAGCGTCCTTAGCATTCTCTATGTATATTATCACATCCTCTGCAAACAGTGACAGTTTTACTTCTTCTATTCCGATTTGGATTGCTTTTATTTCTTTTTGTTTTGTGATTGCTGTGGCTAAAACTTTCAAAACTATGTTGAATAATAGTGGTGAGAGTGGGCAACCTTGTCTTGTTACTGATTTTAGAGGAAATGATTTCAGTTTTTCCCCTTGAGAACGATGTTGGCTGTGGGTTTGTCATGTATGGCCTTTATTATGCTGAGGTAAGTTCCCTCTATGCCTACTTTCTGGAGGGTTTTTAATCATAAATGGGTGTTGAATTTTGTCAAAAGCTTTTCCTGCATCTATTGAGATGATCATATGGTTTTTCTCCTTCAATTTGTTAATATGGTATATCACATTAATTGATTTGCGTATATTGAAGAATCCTTGCATTTCTGGGATAAAGCTCATTTGATCATGGTGTATCATCCTTTTAATGTGCTGTTGGATTCTGTTTGCTAGTGTTTTGTTGAGGATTTTTGCATCTATGTTCATCAGTGATATTGGCCTGTAGTTTTCTGTTTTTGTGACGGCTTCATATGGTTTTGGTATCAGGGTGATGGTGGCCTCATAGAATGACTTTGGGAGTGTTCCACCTTTGCTAGATTTTGAAAAGGATAGGTGTTAGCTCTTCTCTAAATGTTTGATAGAATTCGCCTGTGAAGCCATCTGGTCCTGGGCTTTTGTTTGTTGGAAGATTTCTAATCACAGTTTCAATTTCAGTGCTTGTAATTGGTCTGTTTCTATTTCTTCCTGGTTCAGTCTTGGGAGGTTGTGCTTTTCTAAGAATTTGTCCATTTCTTCCAGTTTGTCCATTTTATTGGCATATATTTGCTTGTAGTAATCTCTCATGATCCTTTGTGTTTCTGTAGTGTCAGTTGTTCTCCTTTTTCCTTTCTAATTCTGTTGACTTGAGTCTTCTCCCTTTTTTTCTTAATGAGGCTGGCTAATGGTTTATCAATTTTGTTTATCTTCTCAAAGAACCAGCGTTTAGTTTTATTGATCTTTGATATTATTTCTTTCATTTCTTTTTCATTTATTTCTGCTCTGACGTTTATGATTTCTTTCCTTCTGCTAACTTTGGGGTATTTTTGTTCTTCTTATCTAATTGCTTTAGGCATAAGGTTAGGTTGTTTTTTTGAGATGTTTCTTGTTTCTTGAGGTAGGATTGTATTGCTATAAACTTCACTCTTAGAACTGCTTTTGCTGCATCCCACAGGTTTTGGGTCATCGTGTTTTCATTGTCATTAGTTTCTAGGTATTTTTTTTATTTTCTCTTTGATTTTTTTAGTGATTTCTTGGTTATTTAGCAGTGTATTGTTTAGTCTCCATGTGTTTGCACTTTTTACAGATTTTTTTCCTGTAATAGGTATCTAGTCTCATAGTGTTGTGGTCATAACAGATACTTGATATGATTTCAATTTTCTTAAATTTACCAAGGCTTGATTTGTGACCCAAGATATGATCTATCCTGGAGAATGTTCCATGAGCACTTGAGAAGAAAGTGTATTATGTTGTTTTTGGATGGAAGGTAGTGTAAATATCAATTAAGTCCATCTTGTTTAATGTATCATTTAAAGCTTGTGTTTCCTTATTTATTTTCATTTTGGATGATCTGCCCATTGGTGAAAGTGGGGTGTTAAAGTCCCATACTATTATTGTGTTACTGTCATTTTCCCCTTTTAGGGCTGTTAGCATGTGCCTTTTGTAATGAGGTGCTCCTATGTTGGGTGCATAAATAAATCCAATTGTTATATCTTCTTCTTGGATTGATCCCTTGATCATTATGTAATGTCCTTCTTTGTCTCTTGTACTAGTCTCTATTTTAAAGTCTATTTTGTCTGATATGAGAACTGCTACTCCAGCTTTGTTCCGATTTCCATTTGCATGGAATATCTTTTTTCATCCCCTCACTTTCAGTCTGTATGTGTCCCTAGGTCTGAAGTGCGTCTCTTGTAGACAGCATATATCCAGGTATTGTTTTTGTATCCATTCAGAGAGCATGTGTCTTTTCATTGGGTCATTTAATCCATTTACATTTAAGGTTATTATTGATATGTATGTTCCATTTGCCATTTTCTAAATTGTTCGTGGTTTGTTACTGTAGGTCTTATCCTTCTCTGTGTTTCCTGCCTAGAGAAATCCTTTAGCATTTGTTGTAAAGCTAGTCTGGTGGTGCTGAATTCTCTTGGCTTTTGCTTTTATGTAAAGGTTTTAATTTCTTTGGTGAATCTGAATGAGATCCATGGTGGGTAGAGTAATCTTGGTGGTAGGTTTTCCCTTTCATCACTTTAGAACTGTTAGCCTTATGGGGATTCCCTTGTATGTTACTTGTTGCTTTTCCCTTGCTGCTTTTAATATATTTTATTTGTACTTAACTTTTGATAGTTTGATTAATATGTGTCTTGGTGTGTTTCTCCTTGGATTTATGCTGTATGGGACTCTCTGTGCTTCCTGGACTTGGGTGACTATTTCCTTTCCCATATTAGGGAATTTTTCAACTATATTCTCTTGAAATATTTTCTCAGTCCGTTTTTTTTCTCTTCTTCTTCTGGGACCATATAATTCAAATGTTGGGGCATTTAATGTCATCCCAGAGGTCTCTGAGACTGTCGTCAATTCTTTTCATTCTTTTTTTCTTTATTCTGCTCTGCAGTAGTTATTTCAACTATTTTGTCTTCCAGGTCACTTTTCCATACTTCTATCTCAGTTATTCTGCTATTGATTCCTTCTAGACTATTTTTAATTTCATTTATTTTGTTGTCATCATTGTTTGTTTGTTGTTTAGTTCTTCTACATCCTTTTTAAACGTATCTTGTATTTTCGCCATTCTATTTACAAGATTTTGGATAATCTTTACTATAATTACTCTGAATTCTTTTTTACGTAGGCTGCCTATTTCCTCTTCATTCATTTGGTCTGGCGGGTTTTTACCTTGCTTCTTCATCTGCTGCATATTTCTCTGTCTTCTCATTTAGCTTAACTTACTCTGTTTGGGGTCTCCATTTTGCAGGCTGCAGGTTCTTAGTTCCCGTTGTTTTTGGTGTCTGCTCCCAGTGGGTTAGGTTGGTTCAGTGTGTTGTGTAGGCTTCCTGGTGGAGGGGACTGGAGCCTGTGTTCTGATGGATGTGGCTGGATCTTATCTTTCTTGTGGGCATGACCACATCCAGTGGTGTGTTTTGGAGTGTCTGTAACCTTATTAACTTTAGGCAGTCTTTCTGCGAATGGGTGGGGTTTTGTTCCTGTCTTGCTAGTTGTTTGGCATAGGGTGTCCAGCACTGTAGCTTGCTGGTCATTGGTTGGAGCTGGGTCTTAGCATTGAGATAGAGATCTCTGGGAGAGCTTTCACCATTTGATATTACATGGGTTTGGGAGGTCTCTGGTGGTCCAATACCCTGAACTCAGCTCTCCCACCGCAGAAGCTCAGGCCTGACACCTGGCTGGAGCACCAAACCCTGTCAGCTACACGGCTCAGAAGGAAAGGGAGAAAAAAAAAGAAAGACAGAAAGAAAAAATAAAATAAAATAATTAAAACAATTTTTAAAATTATTAAATATAAAAAGATTAAAAAGTAATAAAAAATATAGGAAGAAGGAAAGAAGAGAGCAACCAAACCAAAAAACAAATCCACCAATGAAAACAAGCGCTGAAAACTATACTATAAAAAATAAACAAATAATGGGCAGACAGAACCCTAGGACAAATGGTAAAAGCAAAGCTATACAGACAAAATCACACAAAGAAGCATACACATACACATTCACAAAAAGAGAAAAATATTTATTCATATAAAAAAAACGGGAAGAGCGCAACCAAATCAAAACACAAATCTACCAATGATAATAAGCTCTAAATACTAAACTAAGATAAACACAAAACCAGAAACAAATTAAATGCAGAAAGCAAACCCCAAGTCTACAGTTGCTCCCAAAGTTCACCGCCTCAATTTTGGGATGATTCGTTGTCTAGTCAGGTTTTCCATAGATGCAGGGTACATCGAGTTGATTGTGGAGATTTAATCCACTGCTCCTGTGGCTGCTGGGAGAGATTTCTCTTTCTCTTCTTGGTTCTCACAGGTCCTGGGGTTCAGCTTTGGATCTGGCCCACCTCTGTGTGTAGAGGGCATTTGTTCCCCGCCCAGACAGGATGGCGTTAAAGTAGCAGCTGATTAGGGGGCTCTGGCTCACTCAGGCCAGTGGGAGGGAGGGGTACAGAATGTGGGTGAGCCTGTGGCGGCAGAGGCCTGCGTGATGTTGCAATAGCCTGGGGCATGCCCTGTGTTTTCCTGGGGAAATTATCCCTGGATCATGTGACCCTGGCAGTGCTGGGTTGCACAGGCTCCCAGGAGGGGAAGTGTGGATAGTGACCTGTGCTTGCCCACAGGCTTTTCGGTGGCTTAAGCAGCAGCCTTAGCGTTTTATGCCCATCTCTGGTGTCCCTGCTGATACCCGTGGCTCATGCCCATCTCTGGAGCTCGTTTAGTCAGTGCTCTGAATCCCCTCTCCTCGCACACCTGGAAACAATGGTCTCTTGCCTCTTAGGCAGGTCCAGACTTTTTTTCAGACTCCCTCCCAGCTAGCTGTGGCACACTAGCCCCCTTCAGGCTGTGTTCACACAGCCAACCCCAGTCCTCTCCCTGGGATCTGACCTCCAAAGCCCAAGCCTCAGGTCTCAGCCCCTTTTCTTTTTTCCTTTTCCTTCCCTTCCCTTTCCTTTTTCCTTTCCTTTCCTTCCTTTTCATATCAGCAGACCCTACACAGACCTGATATAGAGTAAGTACACAGTATACAATTTAGAATAAATGAATCAAATTAAGGATAGTAACTTTAGGTGCATGGACAACACCTCAAGTCTAGAAGAGGAGAGTTAGAAGATGTCTAAATCTATATCAGTAAACTTATATTTTAAGGTATGTTATATTATAATATGCACATAGAAAAATACATATAAGTTTAAGCTCAATGAATTATTTTCATAATCTGAGCACATTTGTGAAACTAGCACTCATATCCAAAAACAGAATGTTACTAACACCTTACATATCCTCCACTCATGCTCTCTTTACATTACCAACCATACCAAGGGTAACCACTGCTGTGATGTCTAATGCATAGTTTAGTTTTGCATGCTGCTGAACAACGTACAAATGCAATCATACAGTTTGGACTCTTTTGTATTGGCTGTTTTCACTCAACTGTATGTTTGTGAGATTTATCCATATTGTTACCTGTAGGTGTAGATAATTCATTCTCATTGCTGCATAACATTCCATTATGACATGATAATAATATAATTTATCCATTCTATACCTATTCTATTGTTGATGGACATTTGGGTATTTTCCAGCTTGAGACTGTAATAAATAGTGCAGCTATGAACATGTCTTTTGGTAAACATAAATATACATTTCTGTTGAGTATATGCTAGGAGTGTAATTTCTAGGTCACAAGGTATGCACTCAGCTTTAGAAGACACTGTCAAAGAGTTTTCCAAAGTAATTGCACCAACATAGAACTTCTTTTAATTCATGAAGTATGTTAAGCTCATAGAAAATCTCTATGTAAATATAAAGTTCTGTCATTAACTCAATGCCTCATTTGCCCAAGATCATCTTGTTCCATGGCAATTAAAAATAACATATTTGATTAGATGAACTCAAATATCTACTGGGATTTGCATTTATAATCTAGATGTGTCACACTCTTTTCTCTAATCAAAATTAGATTTTGACACGTTTTCAAATGTGTCAATGGAAAGACAAATGTTGGTGTGCTGTTTTTAAAAGCATATTAGGTCATACATGTTCACTATCACGTCAACACTTTCTTTAGAAATATTCTGGTTTGTCAAGTGATTGGAAAGGACATGCAAATCCAGTATTTTCTACATCCCCATTGTACATTTTGCAGTATTCAGATTTTGTAAAAAATCTGTTCCATCAATCCCTAGAATTTATGTCGTTATGACTATCCATGGAGTAAATGGTTCACTTCTTGGCTATAATTATTTTAAACTTTAAATTTGTTATTATACTAATAATACTCAGTACATAAAATATGCTTGGAAAAAGAGAGGAAACATATAGCACAGAGAAGATAAAAATCACTGGTAATCCTACATTTCATAAAAATTGTTAAAACTTCAATACGTATTCCTCCATATTTTTCCTAGATATTCCTGTACATATGTATGTATTTAAAAAATAAAATCGTATTATACACACATATCACCTGGTTTTACTTTTTATATTCTGTAAGTCTCTCCACATCAATTTACACAAATTTTAAAGCTCAAACAAAATTGTATAGCACATTAACAAGTATTTATCATTTTCGGCAAAAGATCGATTCTAATTCTTTCACAACAATTATGAAAGCATAAAATGCCCACTGCACTTGGTTAGGTATTGGTATTATGTCACTGGGAAGAACATCACTTTAAGGACAGGGTGAACACTACCACTAAGTAGCTGTGTTATCTGGAACCAATTACTTGATATATCTAAGCTTAAGTCTGCTCATCAAAAAATAAAATGAAAAAATGTACTTCAGATATTTGTCAAGAGGATTGGATGAGATAATAAATAAGCAAATACTTGCCATGGTGACTGGCACATAAAATGTATTCACTAAATTTGCTTGAATCTGAATCTGTGGGAAGCACAAAAAATTATAAGAAACTACCATTATCCTTCAAGAATTCATAATCTAACAGCAGATTGGGGTAGTTACACAAATCAATAATAAGAAGAAATGCATTTTCATTGATTGAATGCCTACTATGTGTCCAGAGCCATACTGTACACTTTCATTTTTACTATAAGAGGCATCACTGCATAGGGAGAATGAAATTGTCCCTGGAGCAGCATACTCCTATCCCTGTATCAGATGCTTGGAAGAAGCTTCCTTCTTACAGAGAATCCTGGGAAGACTGTTGAATTGGAGGAGCAAAGGTCTTGCTTAGACTCTGATACCCAACTCTGGGTCTCTGAAGCCCTCCCTCCAACCATGGACTTCTATCTAACATAACGTGATCTTTCTCAGTGGAACTGCATATGGACAAGACTCAAGTACAGGAGACCAGGAGTGGCTTGCTTAAGTTTAAAGGTAGTTAGCACTTATTCACCGAGCAAATATTCTTTGCCAGGCTTCTAACTGGGCCTAAGAGATAGAGTAAACATAATCCTTCTCTCAAAGAGCTCATGATTTAGTAGAAAAAGTAGGATTATACACAGCATTACAATGTAATATGAAAAACTCAATAATAGAGTTGCTGGGGGTTGAAAGTGGGACGACTATTTCAAGCAGAGGTCACATCATGTGCAAAAACATGGGGCATTCACAAATAGGTGATTCTTGGGGGTTTATGGAAGTAGTCACAAATTCTACTTGGAGCAAAATGAAATATCAGCCTGAATGCATCTCTCTCTCTCTCTCTCACACACACATACATGCATATGCATATATACATACATGTATATATATGCATGCATATGTGTATGTATATGCATGTATATGTGTACATATAATTTATGAATAGCCAATTTATTTGAGAATATATTGAAGTTTACAAAGTCATTTTTCTTATGAGCAAGACTGTACATTGGAATGTGGTTAATGGTATGATTTATTTTATACAACTTTTAAGATGTATATGTAAAAAAATCTTTTGAGACAATATACTTCAAAACTTTTATCTTATTAGATTTTTTTTTTTTTTTTTTTTTTTTTTTGCGGTACACAGGTCTCTCACTGTTGTGGCCTCTCCCATTGTGGAGCACAGGCTCCGGACGCACAGGCTCAGCGGCCATGGCTCACGGGCCCAGCCGCTCTGCGGCACATGGCATCTTCCCAGACCGGGGCACGAACCCGTGTCCCCTGCATCGGCAGGCAGACTCTCAACCACTGCGCCACCAGGGAAGCCCTATCTTACTAGATTTTAAGTCAACTCAGATTGCCTCAATGCACGCTCTGCCAGGTAATATTGTTGATATCGCTACCTTTTTGCCTAGGAACCAATCTAGGCCTCAAAAACTCAGTCTGTTAGGGCTGGAAGAGAAAATCAAGTCCAACTACTTTATTTTGAAATTGAAACCCTTGGAGGGAAAGCACTTGTTCAAGATCCCACAGCAAATTGGGAGTAAAGCTGGTCCTGGAATGCAGGCTGCCTGACATTCTGGCTTATATTCACAACAGGTGCAATATCAGATATTCCTGAATCTATATGTCCCTAAATATGACTACACCTGGAGTCTGAAACTCAGAAACAATGTTCTGTTATAATCCCAACTCTGTTTCCAACTGACACAGCTAAGAATTCCTTTAAATATGCTCTAAAATCATGATTTTAGTTTAAAATAATCTTCACCATTAGCATAATGTCTTAAGGTTGAGTCCAGAAGAAAACCTCAGATAAGAAACCTAAGCTTAGAAAATATCTTTAAGATTTATACATGTGTATTATTCTCATTACACATGACTGAAGGCCAGCTACCAGCTTTTATTTTATTTTTATTTAATTTTTATTTTATTTTTTTGGCTGCATTGGATCTTCATTGCTGCACACAGGCTTTCTCTATCTGTGGCAAGCGAGGGCTACTCTTTGTTGCACTGCACAGGCTTCTCCTTGCGGTGGCTTCTCTTGTTGCAGAGCATGGGTTCTAGGCACCCAGGGCGTCAGTAGTTGTGGCACGTGGGCTCTAGAGCGCAGGTTCAGTAGTTGTGGCCCACAGGCTTAGTTGCTCTGCAGTATGTGGGATCTTCCTGGACCAGGGATTGAACCCGTGCCCCCTGCACTGGCAGGCAGATTCATATCCACTGCACCACCAGGGAAGCCCCCAGCTACCAGCTTTTAAAATAATATTTATTGGCTCTTAAAATTAGGGAGAACAAGTTACAGAACTAGATCATAGACACAAACAATGCCCTCAAAACTCTCTCTCTCTTCCTTTCATTTCAGATTCTGTCTCTATGTTGGACTCATGTTCTCAGTCTCATTCATGACAAAGGAGATATAACTGTCAGCAGCTCCAGGTTTCTATCCTTTATGGCTTATACTTCAAAGAGAAAGAGAGACCTCTCCTTCCCGGCTTCAGAACAAAAAGTCCCTACTGGTCCCTCCAGCATGTGTCACTTGCTCACCCCTGAACTTATCACTGTGGCGAAGTGGATGGCGGACCATGATAGGTGAGGCCAGGGTCAAATGGCAGCCTCTGTGATGGGAGGGATGGAAAATCACAATTTAAAACTCCATCAGAATCACAAGGCATAAAGAAAGAACTGTTATCCAAAGGTAAGATGAATCATTACAAGAAGGGAGGAAAGAATGCTAGGAAACTAAAACAGTAGATGTCCTCTACAAATGGTATTTATGGTGAAGGTTATTTAAACTGAAATGGGGATTTGAAGTAGAACATATTTAAGACTAAAGTAGGACAATTAAAATGCATGCTATTTAAGATGTATTTTGGTTGGAACATGTAAGATGGAAGATAAAACACATGGGGATTTAAAATTAGGTAAATTTAAGGTAATTTTGAATATATGGTTAATAGTTAAGAGACAGGAATAATATCTGAGGTCAAACTAGGGTATTTGATATGAGAATATATAAGATTGATCAATATTTATAATGAGGATTGTTAAAATGAAAGATAATATTTATAAAATAATTTAAAACTGGAATTTATTGAAGTCCTTCAATAGGTATGTTATTATATTAAATGTGATACATATATACATATATAATTTAAATGAATACTTACTATAAGCCTGGTAATATGTATTGTCTCCATTTTAAAGATTAGAAAACTGAGGCTCATATTGAGGAAACAAGATGCCTAAAGTTATGTATCTATAAGTGGCTGAGGCAGAATTTAAACCTAGTCCTGCCTGACTTCAAAGCCCATTCTCTGAAATACTGTGTTACATAAGTGTATTTTTAATGGAAGATATTTATCATTGAGGGACGGTTTTTGATATGGAGGAGGAGCAGCAGTGATATTTGGGATAAAATTAGGTCATGTAAGATGGAGGGAATTATTTTATTAAGATGAGGTATTTAAAATGTGGAATACTTAAGACTTTATTCACTAGTAGAAACTGGACCATGCCTCGCCATCTCAGAATGTGTACACATATTCCCTCAATAGTTGTGCACAGGGCAGGAAGTGCCCACACTTTCTGGAAAAGATGTGATGTGACATTGTGGGAAGTAACTGTGTTCTCTGGTGGACAGGAGACTGATATTGGTGTAGGATTCACAGAGAATTTTTCTGGGAGGTAGCCACTAAATTTAGAAGGAGTTGCTGCCATAGACCAATAGACACAGGTGCGGCAGGTTATATGGTTATATTCCTTGATAAATCAACCTACACATTATTTCTGGATTTATCTGGCTTCACCTACTCATTCCCAGAGGGCCAGTCCCTCTCTGTTTGGTATTTACATGGTTGAAATTCCTATAGACAGTGTCTGCCTCATTATTCACTACTCCAGTATCATCTATTATCAAACTGTCCCTCTTGGGTTTTTTGCACTCCTTCCTTGAGTGTCCAAATCTAAATTTTACTTCAGATACGGAGGGGCACCTCAGAATAATTTTGGAATGCAAATTATAGGCAACTCTGTGGAATCTACTCCAGGCAGACTGGTCACCTCACCTGGCTGCCAGCGAGACCTACACACATGAAAACTTTCCTGGAGAAATCATCTTTCAGTAATACATTTGGTTTCAAATTTAAAATGTTTGACATAAGAAAATGCTTCCTTTTTTTCTTGGCTAGAAACCCCTTCTCAATATAGGACTCTCTGGAGGGAATAATCAAGGGAGAAGAGACTAGTTTGGGAAAATCTAAGATCTCTATTTAAATACTGGTTCTATCCAGGCTCTGATCTGAAGTTACAGAAAGAATTTTGAAAGTCATTGGTTTATGGCCTTTAAAGACATGACATTAGATAAAGACATTCAGGAAAAGAGACAAAGTGAGAAGAACAGAGGGCCAAGCACAGAACCCCTAGGAACACTATTTCACGGTTAGGCAAAGTATTGAGTCCTACATGGGAAATAGTACAGATGAGGTAATACCAGTCAAAGCTCTAAATTGACTTTATATAAAGTCTTGCACAGGTAGTTGTAGCTGGAGGAATTAATCACTATTATTTCAGATCTTTCAGAAATGTTTGATGGGATCATTCATTTATTCATTCAACATATAGTTTTGGGAGCTTACAAAAAGCAATAAGAGTAAAAGTGAACAACATCTTCAAATTGTGTAATTATTATTTCAAAAGGAGGTTTTCAAAGGAATAGTTTAATTTGGTGGCCACAATAAAGTAGAAATATTTGGCTCAAACATTATGAGGAGAAAAGAGGTTACTTATATAACAAAAATAACCTTCAAGGAAAGAATAAACCATTCAGTAAATCTGCCCAATTCCAAGTTTGCTCTACAAAAAAACACTTCAGGTCTCACTAGGGCAGACTCAGTTGCAAAGCCATCTGTATTAGTTTTCCATTGCTGTGTAACAAATTACCACAAACTTAGCAGCTTAAAACAACACTCATTTATTAGTTCACAGTTCTGTATGTCTGAAGCATGGCATGGCATGGCTGGATTCTCTGCTCAGAATATCACAAGGCTGAAATTAAGCTGGGCTGGAAGCTTTCGGAAAAATCTGCTTTCAAGCTCATTCTTGTTATTGGCAAAATTCAGTTCCTTCTGGTTACAGAACTGAGGTACCTATTTTCCTTGCTGGGTGCCAGCTGGGGGCTGTTCTAGAGGCCACCCACATTTCTTGCCACATGCACCCCTCCATCTTCAAGTCAATAACAGCATGCCAAATCCTTCTCATGGTACTTAGAATCTCTGACTTTTTCCATCTCTCACCTCTATACCTAAGTTTAAAAGCTCATGTAATTAGGTCAGGCCCATTCAGATAATTTTCCTATTTTAAGGTCAACTGATTTGGGAACTTAATGACGTTTGCAAAATCCATTTTGCAATATAACCTAACATAGTCAGGGAGAGTGATTTCTAATCATATTCACAGATTCCAACTACACTCAATTATCCAGGACATGTACATCATGGGAGGATATAAAGAGTCATGGGGAGCATCTTAGAATTCTGCCAAACACACTACCCCAAACTAGTAAAAGTCAAAGCAGTCACACTTTCAAAATTCAGCTCTAGTACATCTACCTTTTATGAAGCTATTTGTCTATCCTACCCCTCAACTCAGGTAGGAATAGTTATTTCTGAGTTTTGTTAAAGCACTTGTAACATTTTAGTACAATGACTTATTTATATAACAGTCTTCCCTTATAGACCAGGAGCTTCTTAGGACTAGAGATTGGGTCTGATTCACTGCTATACCCTCAGTGCCCAGCGTGGAGATCAGCACAGAGTGGGTGTTCAAAGACTATTGTTGAATGAATGAAAAAGATGATGTCACCCATTGGTGAACCTGGACACTGTCTTTTGAAACAATTCAGAGGGGTGGCTGAACAACATAGTACAAAAAATGCTGAGACCCATAGACATAACCTCTTATTGTAATAGGAAACAAATTTTTTTAAATCACATCTTTCTCTTCCTTTTCTCCTTTTGCCCAATACTAGCCCTTCACCCTATGTTCTGGATTCCAATCCTTCCAGTCTTTCCTGGGACATCCTCCATCTATTATATCCTCTCCCTCATACATTTTCAATCATATTCCCTCCATTGGTTCTTTCACCTCATTCTAAAATCATGTTCAATTTCTCTTCAGCCAAATCTTTTGTCTGATTATGCTTCCAACTCAAAGTAGAATCCATTTCTTCCATCCCAACTGATATCGTTCTAGTCTACCTTCCATCTGGACTAAATGATGTTTCTGCCTCCAGTTTTGCCCTACTCCAAACCACCCTTCACACCAATGCTAGAATGAATTATAAAACACAAAAAAAGATATGTCATTCCTCTGCTTAAAACTCTTTAATATGTTCTCATCACTTACTGGGTCAAGATCAACTACTTAATATGGAGTTTGAAACTCTATGTAATCTGTATTTCTGGGATATTTCCTGCTGTTCTCCCATTTGTCACCCCTTCCCCCCACATCCACCCTATGATTATATGAGGCCTCAGTAGTCTCTGAGCACAGAGAATGTGCTTTGGCCATCTTCTATATCTTCTAATGTTCTTTCATCTACCTGATATCTTCACAGGCAGAATTAATTGTTCTCTCTTCGTGCACATGACTCTATTTTAGCACTTCACATATAAAACATGTTCTCCTCTGATTGTGGGCTCTCTGATGGTGTATTAAGGATTAATTCCCAGAACTAACAGGATAAGGACCCCTAAAGGAATGATCACTCATGCATTCATTTCCTCTCTCAAGTATTTGCTGAGTGCTTCCTCTGTTCCAGGTACTATGCTGTGTGTGTGCTGAAGACACAGAGAAGAACACTCCCAAGGTGCTCAGTGGCACTCATTTCTACCATCCCCCACTGGCACTAATATAGTTAGGCACATAGTAGATGTTCATGTAGGGACACATACCAGGAAAAGCCAGTTTAAGATGAATCAACTCTTCCATTTTTGTCTTTGTATTCACAGCATCTAGCAATGAGCCTGGCAAGCAGCAGTGCTTCATAAATGTTTATGAATGGGAGACAAATGAATGATCCTACACAAATGGATGAGGCAGCTAAGGGCACCAAAAAGAACTTTTTCTTAAGGGCTATTTTCCATACAGTGTCACCATTCATTGACACATTCTTTAAGATGTGATTTTTAAATAATGTTATGGCCCTCCTAAACCATTAACAATGAGAAAAACTGTTAAATTCCAATGAGAAGTTGGCAAATATTATGCCACTAATGTGCCCTTTATGATGACACAGGCAGCAGATGTACTCCAAAATTAATATGGCTAACCAACTACAAAGTTATGGTATGATATGGTAACTAGCAAGGACATCTTTCCAGAAATCTTTCTAAATAAGAGCCTTAGCCCTCTTCACTTGACCCTACTTCATCCCCTTCAATCAACTTTAGCTAACAGCAAGAAAAACAATAAAATTAATAAAATAGAATCTTTCACATGCTTTTGGGGCAATAAAGTTAATGATATGTTTCCACTAGAATTTCTCATTTTCTTTTATGTCAGAGTTTGCCCATAAATGAAACAATGAAAAAAGTTAGAGCCTCCTCAAATATGCCCAATCAGATAAAGAACATTTAATTAATGAGGCTGCATGGAAATTTTCAAATATTCTTCAAACCTTGCACATAGACTCAGAGAAGGGATAATGAATATTAAATTCAGTCCCATGTATTTTACAGATAAAAGAATTGAGGCCGATATACATATACATATAGTTGATTTACTTCATTGTACAGCAGAAACTAACACAACATTGTAAAGCAACTATTATATGACCAACCTAATTTTTACCATGAATTGGAAATTTTCACTTTCTTTTGAACAAAATTTAGAGACTCAGGAGCTGGGTGTCCATGAAGTTTCCTTTATTACTAATGGATCAATCTAAAGAAGACTCTGGGAAGATTATATTGAACGTTGAATCAAATCCTCATTTCAATTGAATATACTTAGAGTATAAATAACTAACATCCAAATAGCTCTCTATAGTTACCAACTAGTTTAATTGATTTATACATTCATTCAGTTTTTATTAATTCATCCAACAAACAGTGAGTCCTATTCTGTGCTGACTATAAACTAAATACTATAACTCCTCAGGACAGAGGCTGTGTTGGTCTTACTCACTGCTGAACTCCCAACATCTGGCACAGTGCCTGACATGTAATAGGTGCTCAATAAACATATGCTGGATGACTATGAGTGAACACAAAGAACAATAAGAGATAATCTGAAATTCTACTGTATAGTAGAATATAAAGACAAATTAAATCAGAGAATGAATGCTGTAAGTATCTAACGGAGGGAAACCAGGTAACTGAAAAAATGAGAAGGCAACCAAGACAGCCTGGAGGGTAGGAGTCAGAGAAAACTTCCTGGAAGAGCTGATCCCTGGGGTGAATTTTGAAATAGAAGTTGGCAATATAGGCTCCCATTTGGTTACAAATACAAACCAAGAAGTAGAGATTTTTACTATTTTACAGAGAAAGAAACTAAGTCTCAGGGAAGCTAAGTGACTTGTCCAAGGTTACACTATGTTCACATTAATATACTCCTTTATATTCCTTCTTTAGCTCTCAGAAAGTCACAGGGTAAGAGTTGGGACCTTTGGCAAGGTTTACAAATAAGAGAGGAAGATTTTTTGTTATTTTTGGATTGAAGAAGAGATTCTAAGTCTGAGTACACCTTCTTTGACTCTGGAGAACAAAGAAGAATTAAGTCAGGGCCAGAATGGTGGAAGCTTTAAGAGAAAGAAGTGAAGGTAACTTTAACAGTGTGTTAATGCATTCTGTCATTCCCAGATCAGACATTTGTTGAGAAGTTATTATGTATCAGGCACTGAAGACAGAGATGGAAAACATGTCTCTGATTTCAAAGAACTCGATGTCTAGTAAGGTAACACAGGTACACACCAGCAGAGGAAGAAAGGAAGGAGGCTTGGAGTTGATACCCAATCCAGAAATAGAAAAAAAAAAAAGATAATTTTCCTACATGTAATTCTCAGAAGCTTGAACATAGAAGGCTTAGCATGTCAATAAATGGAAATACCGAAGATAGGCAGTGGGTTTCACAAAGAGACACACCATGTCCAACTGATGCTTGTATCACATCCCACAACAACTGCCACCTTCCACTCCTCTTCTGGTACCTAGCTCCTACTTCAAGACCAGGCACTGGAAAGTTTCTAATAAGGCTTGCTGAATGAAAGAACAAACGAATGAATTAATAAATGAATAACAAGTAACAGATTAAGTAGTGCATCCCTCCCAAAGAACACTGGCATTTTAATACCAGCCTTAATATGCCTTAAGTGGAGTGTAAGGCTTTGTGTCAGGTAGATAAGCTGTGGAGCCATTTTGAGAAAATTTAATAACTTTTCCATTCTTTCACACATGGAAACAATAGTCCCCAACCCTGATACCATGCCCAGTCCAACCTCTACACACACACACACACACACACACACACACACACACACACACACACACACACACATTGAGTACAGGCAGGCTGACACTGGCTGCCAGGAATTGTGGATTACTCCAGTGGGTTCCTGTAATTCCTATACTAAGTGACTTTGGGTAGGTCACTTGCCCTCTGTGAGTCTGTCTTCTCATCTGTAAAACTTTCAGAATAAGAGCTGCCTTATCTGCTTTACAAGGCTGCTGTGAGGTTCACATGAGATAAGGGATGTTACAATGCTGTAGAATAGGCCCTTCCCCCATGTTCTCTATATCAGCAAAAGTGACCGTCATTTCTATATCCTTAGTGTTTTGTTCACAGAGATTGCTCAGTGAATTTTTGTCAAATGAATGAATGCATGCCATTATTATTATAGGCTGTCAGGAGTAGGATGAAAATAATCCTGCAGCTTGATCTAAATAATATTACTATTTCTAGGAAGTACTTAACTAAAAACTAAAGGGAATGGAGCCTACATATAAAAGACATGGTCTAGTAATAAATCACACATTTGCATAAGCTATGAATCATTCTGTATAATTAGAACAAATAATTTTCCTATAAATCAAGGCCTTGACAGCTGTGAAGGTCTGATGTTTATCCCCTCAAATCACCTAATTATAGTAAAAAGGTAATAAATGATTCTTCTTTGAAGGAGAAAAAGTCAAAGGAGAAGATTTTGAGGGACAAGCACCACTAAATCAAATGGTTTTGATGAAGGCAGAAGACACTGGAACTGATTCCCAATGATTCATCTCTTTATTTCAGAACCTTGTTCCAGGGCTTGGCAAGGCATTTGGTAGAGTAGTGCTTTGTGCCTGAGAATGAAATTTTCATATCAATCCCATATCCGCATGTGTACATTATTGTAATTTCCCAATATTCTGGCTATTTTCCTGTGCGGTAACATTCTAAAAGTTCCTCAAGTGTTTGGTCTCTATTAATTTCAATTCAGGACTCATCCTTCCAGTCTACATTCTTGAGAATCATTTTAAAGAATTTGGGTTCCCCGAAATGAGCCACTACCACCCACAGGAAGTACGAAAAAAAGACTTTTAGCCTACATGGAGAGAAATCTGGGCTCTGGGATGGAGAGGATTCAAGGCTGAAGGGGTCTCAGTTTATACCAGTCCAATCTTGCATTTTACAAATAGGGAAAGTGAAACTTGGACTTGCCCCCAGAGTCCAAGGACACAAATGTAGAAGTAAAACTTTACCAGTAGTAGTTCCAAAGCCCATGCTCTTTTAATATCCCACACTGCCCTCCATCACACCGCTTGAATATTAGTTTCCATTTCCATCAAGTGAGATGAGGTGTTGGAAGGCTTCTAGAACCATAATTCTGTATTTTTGAATAGCTAGAGAACAAATAACTCCTTTACTTTATTATTACCTTAATACTAGTAAGTCACTGATTATCACTGCTAAATCTATAAAAGCTTAAGTGTCATAATCTCAATTTTTTATTTCACTAAAATGGGGATAACAATACCTCTGTTACTGAATTATCATAATGGTTAAGTGATATAATGGAAGTGAAAATGCTTTGTAGGCAATAAAGTAACCACAAGAATGCTACAGGAAGAGGAAGAAGAATCTTCTTTCCTCCAGTCTCATCCTTTCTCCTTCATTTGTTCAAGTGCCTGAAGAAGTATCTTTTTTACAGGAGTCAAGATCTGACTGAGCTCACAAGTCAAGCAGCAGAATAGGGAATAAAATCCATGGGGTCAAAACACAACCTCATCACTTTTGTCTCCTGTCGGGTTTTGTTAACCAGCATCAGAGAAAAAAATCAACAGAGGCGGTGAGTGAGACTCGCTCTACAAAGGCCCTTCCATCTGGTGTAGCAGGGAACCATCAACTCTGTGATTAAAATGCAACTGGCATTCCCTGCCGCAATCCCAGGATGGCCATTCCATCTGAATGAGATATAGGGGGGAAGCACCATTTCTTGCACTTCGCTGGCTACATTAAGTTTATTCTCTTTCTATTAATTAATCTAACTACACTAGGGGCTCCTTCTTACTCTGCAAACCAGGGTGGCACAAACCATACTTGGTATGTATGAAACAACATGAATTTTTAAAACTCGGTGCCCATCCCCATTACAGAAAGGCTTGATTACTTCTGACTAAATCTGTAATTAAAATATATCACTGGAGCAGATTCACCTGTGTGTGTAGGTGTTGGTGTGCCCGCCTGTGTGATGGGAAGGATGAATCACCCAGAGACAGCATGTGGGGAATGAATTTGTGCTAGATGGCAAGATGATTCTCAGGGAGGACTTGAAGAGGAAAGTCAGAAAAAGTAGGAGAATATACAAGGGAAATTCTGTTAAGTCTTACATTAGAATTAAAAATGATATCATGTCTAAAAGCCAACCACGACAATGAAGGCATTTGCCAGAGTGAAAGTAAACAAAGGTAGGAGGTGACAGGGAATGAGGTTGAATTGTGAAAGCAGCCAAAGGTAGAAGGAAAACCTAGGATGAAGGCAAGCCAAGGCTATAGTTGGAATATAGCAGGAGCCATAGAGAAAAGACAAAACTAGAAATGGGAAAGTGGGAAAAGGATTGAAAACCAAGAAGACAGATTCAGAAATACAGCTATAAACAGTGCGTGTTTGGGTCTCTGCTTTAAATGTTGTCTAGAATGTGTTATAGGGTAAGGCATGGGGGATTAAATGGCATATTTCAGACAGGAGCACTATAAGAAGAACAAAGTACTGAATTATAAGAAAACAGGGGTCTAATACTGGTTCTGCTACACATAATTCACCTGATCTTGGATAAGTAACTTCCTGTTTAGGCCTGTTCCCTTATCTGTAAAGTAGGAGCAATAATACCTATCTCATGTACTGCACCACTATGCACAGCTACACATCTGTGAGAGTAACACTCACATCAACTATAAGATGAGCAGTACTACCTGGAGTTGTGCAGTGCAAGATTACTATGAAATCTGAATATGGCCTGAAAAAGGCCAGTTTTATTTTTATGGTAAAAATTATGTATAAATGAATTATATTTTTAATTTGCATGGCATTATGCCATACACTGTCTTTTATTTTTTCTGTTTCCTCATATTTAAAGTTAAGGTGTTGGACTAGGTGGTTTTTAAAGGTCTTTTTCCAATTCTAACATTGAATAGTGTTATGACTTATTTGAATTTCATTCATTCAGTCATTCAACCAAAATTCAACTGGGCTCTAAGCCAAGTGCTGAACATTTCTAAAAAATTGATATATATCCCTTTCCCCTAGGAGCTCACAGTTGAGTAGACTTTATACTGTATAAGGTCCTTCTAGGTTAGGCAATTGGTACTTTTCAACTGTATCTTCCTGGGCCCTAATTTCAAGCACAATGATTGAATTATAACACTGTAAAATATTAAGCTAATAAGAATAAGGAATTGGAAATTTTAAATAACATTTAAAATTAGGCAAAGTCTTTTTTTTTTTTTTTTTTTTTTTTTTATGCGTTACGCGGGCCTCTCACCATTGTGGCCTCTCCCGTTGCGGAGGACAGGCTCCAGACGCGCAGGCCCAGCGGCCATGGCTCACGGGCCCAGCCGCTCCGCGGCACGCGGGATCCTCCCGGACCGGGGCACGAACCCGCGTCCCCTGCATCGGCAGGCGGACTCTCAACCACTGCGCCACCAGGGAAGCCCCAGGCAAAGTCTTATCTTGAGAAAAATAGAATTATTCTGAAAGTCATTAGATTGTTTTAATAGGGAGTAATGGACTGGGATTCAGAAAGATTGAGCTCCAGTCCCAGCTTTACTGCTAATCACTATGAAACCTTAGTCAAGTCACTTATTCTCCTGTAGCATCAGCTCCCTACTGATCAAATAAGAGATTGGGCCAATGATCTTTGAGCTTACAGGAGATCTATATTTTAACTAATCCATTATCAAAGTAATAATTTCATTTTAGAGTACACACACACATACATATGTTGGCAATATACACTTATACGAAAAATGCCCAAACTTTTTTTGACATCTCATAAAGCACCCCTAAGTACTACAAATAATTGATGATTCCTGCTAAACCAAATAAAGGGTGTAAAAATTAAATTCACAGAAAGATTAAGTCACCATTGAACCAGTTCTTCCAAACTCCTTTGTCATAACTTTAATTTAAACTGCCTCTGAGAAGCTAAACTCACTGATTTGAATCTCCCTGTGTGTTTTCACCTCCATTCACTTCCTTCTTATCAAATATTTCACATCCATTTTCTCTTCCAATTTCACCTTCAATAAAGAAAATTGGCTGAAGCATAGGATCCATATATAAGGGTAGGAGTAGGAGACAGGATTGGATATAGAATTCCAAATCTGACACATCCTAGCTGTATGTCCTTGAGGAAAGGATTTAACCTCCCCTGGTCAGATAGACTCTCCATCTATAAAATGGGAATAATAAAACTTACTTCACAGAGCTATTTTAAAAGTTAAGAGTAATATACATACAACGTCTAGTATAATATCTGGTGCAGAGTAGGTATTCTATAATGTTATTTTTATCCCACTACAAATGTTGTTTTTATCCCACCTCACCCATAACATTCTCTATAAAAAAAGATTTTTTCTGGAAATGAGCATTTATTTAACCTGAAAATTCTGTTCTAGATATGTATTAAAATAATATTTATATCAAACATGCGCTATAGATATTTATGAAATAACACACCAGGTTATACTCATTCAATGCACTAATCAAGAGACTAACTTGAAAATTTCTGGCAATTCAGCCTGCCAAACACTCATGCCAAACAACTAAGATATCCAGTATTTGAAAAAGACAACAAGAGGAACTAATTTACTATCCATTTCTCTGACCACTAAACAATAAGATAAATACCCAAAAACAATATACTTGAATTTTATTAGCTTAACTACCATTAGAAGTGTCATGACCAAACAGGTCATGCCTTCAGCTTCTATGAACAGTTAGTGTAAGAAATATTTACTTATGAGAAACATTCTAATATTTTTGCAAAATACTAGTTTAAAAATATCCAACCATGAATTTAAACAATTCTCTTATATAAGGAATACACATAATATTCCCTCCTAGAATGTGGGGCTAGGGAAAACTTCCTTCTCATTTAACAGATCTGTTTTTTTTTCTCAAATACAGGGAAAAAAATGTTAAGTCAGTATATTACTTCTGTCTTGGTAGCTAGGAATCTCAGAGCTATGTCTAGTTTTTAAATGTAATAAGCTATCTTGTGTTTAAATGATTTTTTGTCCCTGTGAGCACCTCCAAACCCCATTTGCACTATTTCCATTCAGAATCTTTTGCTTCTAGGAAGATGATATTCATATGTTTCCCTAATTCTGCTGCTAAATACAACTAAAAATCCTAGACATTATACATTGAACAAATATAAGAACACTCTTAACTGGGGAAAGAAGCAGAAGATTGACAGGACTCAAAGAATGATATGGTGGTGGGTTCCATGGGTTTTCTTTTTGCCTCATATATGCCACAATATGTCAGAATATGTGCTAGAGAAGCCGAAACCTCTGAAAGGCCAGCAGGTGCAGACAAACAAAACCCAACAAAAATCTCTTCTCTCTAGACAAAGGACTAGGAAAAAGGCAGCCTAACCACACAGAAAACTTTTAGAAAGTAAATGCTCTACTGTAGCCAAATACCATAGAACAAAATTGTGGACCTACCACATCTATACCAACAAAGGCATAGTGAGGAGCCTAGATTTCCATCTTCTCCAGGCTGAGCAAGGTAGCCCAACTCCACTGCGAGGGTAAATCAGAGAAGGCTCAGTAAGGAGCTGATATTTTCATTCTTTCTCAGTAGTAATGAACCTCCCATCCACCTACCAACTGTGGTTTCAGTAGAGACATTGCGGGGTGGGGCATGGACTCTTACTAACTCTGGCAAATTGAGTAGTCCCTCATCCTCCTAACTGGTATAATGTCAGTAGCTCTGTGGAGACAGAGATTGGTAGAGTGGATTAGAAAACATGACCTAACCATACAGTGTCTATAAGAAACTTACTTTGAATATAACAATATGGGCAAGTTGAAAGAAAAAGGATGGAAAAAAGATGTATCAGGCAAACAGTAATGTAAAGGAAATCAGGAGTACCTATATTAATTTCAGATAAGTACACTTCAGGGCAAAGGAAGTTACCAGAAATGGAGAGGAATATTATCATTATCATACAATGTTAAATGGTCAGTCTACCACGAAGACATAGCAAGATAAATATAAATGTCCGTGCACCAAATAACAGAGCTGCAATAAGTGAAACAAAAACTGAAAGAAAAAACAGAATAGAATAAAAAATAGAACTGAAAGGAGAAATAGAAGTATCCACAATTACAGTTGGATATTTCAACAATACAACAATGATAGAAAATCAGTATAGAACTCAACAATGCCAGCAATCAACAGGACACAAAATGGACATTTATAGAATGCTCTATCAAATAAGAATAGAATAAATATTATTGTCAAGTACCTACCAACATCTACAAAGACAGACCATCTATTGGCCTATAAAACAAATTTTATCAAATTTAAAAGAATTGGAATCATACTGAGTGTGTTCTTTGACCACAATGGAACTAAACTAGAAATCATTAATAGAACTATAACAGGAAAATCTCCAAATAAATAAAAAACTAAACAAAAAATTTATAAATAATCTATGGGACTAAGAGGAATTTTCAAGGGAAACTTTTTAAAAATACATTTCACTGAATGAAAAATGAAAATAGACCTCATCAAAATTTATGAGCCATAGCTAAACCAATGTTGAAAGGAAATTTTATAACACTAAATACACACATTAGAAAAGAGGAAAAGTCTTAAATCAGTAATTTAAGCTCTGACCTCATGAACAAGAAAAAAACAAAATTTTAAATCAAAGCAAGCAAAAGTAAGGAAATAGCAGAAATAAATGACATTGAAACAGAAAA
This sequence comes from Phocoena sinus, assembly GCF_008692025.1. Classification (NCBI taxonomy): domain Eukaryota; kingdom Metazoa; phylum Chordata; class Mammalia; order Artiodactyla; family Phocoenidae; genus Phocoena; species Phocoena sinus. The sequence continues at coordinate 41,210,408 of NC_045763.1, forward strand.
ATAATAATAGAGAAAATCAATGAAACAAAGAGCTGGTTCTTTGAAAAGATCAATAAAATTGATAAACCTCTCCCAAGAGTGACAAAGAAATAAAGATATCAAATGGAAAATAGAAAATATTATGAACAACTCTAATTGACAAATTAACTGAAATAGATCAATTCTTTGACAAACACAAATTACTACAACTTACACAGTATGAAATAGATAACTTGAATAGCCCTATAACTATTAAGAAATTTAATTTATAATTTAAAAATTCCTAAAAACGAAATCTCCAGGCCCAAATGACTTCATTGGAGAATTCTATCAAATGCTTAAATAAGATTTAATACCAATTTTAAATAATCTCTTACAGAAAATAGAAAAGGAGGGAACACTTCATAATTCACTCTATAAAGCTATTATTTTAAACTGATATCAAAACAAAACAAAGGCAATACAAAAATAAAAGCTACAAACCAATATCCCTCAAAAATATAGACTCAAAAATCCTTAACAAAATATTAGCAAAGAATTCAGCAATATGTAAAAAGAATTTGGTTATATGCTGTAGCCAAATGGAATTTATTCAGGGATGATTCAGTATTCAAAAGCCGATCAATGTAATTCACCATATTAATGAGTTAAACAGGAAAAGTTACATGATTATATCTATTGACGCAGAAAATTATTTGAAAAAATTCAACACCCATTCATAATGGAAATTCTCAGAAAAATAAGAATAAAGGAGAATGAATTTAACTCAATAACAAACATCTACAAAAAATCTACAGGTATTATTATACTTAATGATGAAAAACTGTCAGGTACTAGAGACAGCAATAGGAATACAGAGGATATAAGGAAAGACTCAAGGCATACGGACATAAAAAATAGACAATCACTCTACAGTGTAAGAAGTGCTATGGCAGTGCATAGGGAGGAATTCTGTCATGATTTAGTTGAGTGTCATCTAATCCTACCCAGGTTTTGAAGTGCAAAAGAAAAAAGAGTTCACCAAGGGACATGAAAAGGAGGAATTCCTAGAAGGAAGGAAAAACATCTTCAATGCTCTTAAGGCAAGACGAGTATTACTAAAAGGCAGGATGCTTATCAGGACATGATGGGAACTGAGGAGCCTTGACACAGACCAAGTTGCTCAGACCTCAGCTCTGCAGGATATGGGGAAACAATGTTTTACTTTGTTTTAAGCATGGAAGGATCTAAGCAGAGTTGAGTTTTGCAGCGTTAAGAATATCCTCAGGGGTATGAGAGGTCAACAGTAAGGCAAGGAGAAGAAGGAGGCCTATTTCAATAGCCCAAGTAAGAGATGATGATGGTCAGAATTAAGGCAACAGGAGTGGGCTACATGTTTTGTTCCCTAAACAGCCAAACTAATCTCTGGACTTCTGAATCCACAAAGACTGCATCAGTTTCATGCATCACAGAGAGAATATAAGAAAAAGGAAGTTGTATCAGTGCCCTGTAGTCTTAAAGACATGCCTGTAGCCAGGAAAATGGGAAAGCTTGGTGGAAGATTTTAAGCTTAAAATTCAGTGTGAGACAGCAAAACAAATAAAGACCAAAAGACAGCATATTAAAAGACCAAAAGCCAATTCTGATTGTCTATATGTCCTCAGAAAGTCACTAAGACTCTGTAAGCTTCAGTTTCCTCACCTAGAGAATGAGATAATAAGCTTCACCTTGCATGGTTTTTGTGAGGATTAATTATGATGATGTGTGTAAATGTGCTTTGTAAACTGGAAAGTGTGTGAGAAATTATAACGAACAACAAATACCCCTTTGCAAATGCTCTGCTTTAGACCGTCTGCAAAACTGCTCTTGGAGCAGATATATTTCAGCCTTGCTAGTCACAACTCTTTCTATGTTTTCAGGACAAACAGGGATATTCATACACAAGAAGAGAAGATAAAAAAGGGAAGAAAGAAGAAAGAAAAAATAACATTTGTGGAGCACCTACTATGTACTAGGAATTGACCCATGTGCTTTAACATACATTAAGCCTTCATGTCTCTTGCCATGAAAACAGAGTTAGGGAAGTTAAGTAGCATGCCAACTTCACATAGATGGAATTCAAACAGAGCTGGAGGTAAGAAAGCTAAGACTGTCTCACTTTTTTTTTCTTTATAAAATTTTTAAAGGTTACTTTCCATTTATGGTTATTATAAAATATTGGATACATTCCCCATGTCGTACAATACATCCTTGAGCCTATCTTACACTCAGTAGTTTGTACACTCTCCCTCCCCTACGTTGCCCCTCTCCCCACTGGCAACCACTAGTTTGTTCTCTATATCTGTGAGTCTGCTTCTTTTATGTTATATTCACTAGTTTGTTGTGTTTTTTAGATTCCACATATAAGTGATATTATACAGTACTTATCTTTCTCTGTCTGACTTATTTAATTTAGCACAGCACCCTCCAAGTCCATCCATGTTGTTGCAAATGACAAATTTTCATTCTTTGTTATGGCTGAGTAGTATTCCATTGTATATATATACCACATCTTCTTTATCCAGTTATCCTTTATGAACACTTTGGTTGCTTCCATATCTTGGAAATTATAAATAATGCTGCTATGAACATTGGGGTGCATGTCTATTTTGGAATTAGTGTTTTTGTCTTTTTCCAGATATATACCAAGGAGTGGAAGTGCTGGGTTTTACAGCAGTTCTATTTTAGTTTTTTGAGAAACCTCCATAATGTTTTCCGCAGTGGCTATCCCAGTTTACATTACAAAGTGACAATAATCAAGAAAGTATGGTACTGGCACAGAAACAGACACATAGATAAATGGAACAGCATAGAAAGCTCAGAAATAAACCCACACACTTATGGTCAATTAATCTATAACAAAGGAGGCAAGAATATACAATGGAGGAAAGAAGTCTCTTCAATAAGTGGTACTGGGAAAACTGGACAGCTACATGTAAAAGAATGAAATTGGAACATTCTCTAATACCATATATATAAATAAACTCAAAATGGATTAAAGATCTAAATTAAGACCGGATACTATAAAACTCCTAGTGGAAAACATGGGCAGAACATTCTTTGACATAAATCACAGCAATATTTTTTGGATTTGCCTCCTAAAGTAAAGGAAATAAAAACAAATATAAACAAATGGGACCTAACTACACATAAAAGCTTTTGCACAGTGAAGGAAACCATTGACAAAATGAAAAGATACCCTACTGAATGGGAGAAAATATTTTCAAATGATATGACCAATAAGGGGTTAATAGCCAACATATAAACAGCTCATATTGACTAAATATACAAAAAACAAACAACCTGATTTAAAAATGGGCAGAACTGAATAGACATTTTTCCAAAGAGGAAATGCAGATGGCCATCAGGCACATGAAAAGATGCTCAACAAGGCTAATCATCAGGGAACTGTAAATCAAAACCACAATAAGATGTCACTTTGGGGGGACCTCCAAGATGGCAGAGGAGAAAGACGTGGAAATCACCTTCCTCCCCACAAATACATAAAATACAGCTACATGTGGAACAACTCTTACAGAATACCTACTGAACACTGGCAGAAGACCTCAGATTTCCCAAAAGGCAAGAAAATCCCCACGCACCTGGGAAGGGCAAAAGAAAAAACAGAGACAAAATAATAGGGACAGAATCTGCACCTCTGGGAGGGAGCTGTGAAGGAGGAAATGTTTCCACACACTAGGAAGCCCCTTCACTGGTGGAGACGGGAGTTGGGCAGGGGGGAAGCTTTGGAGCCACAGGGGAGAGTGCAACAACAGGGGTGCAGGGGGCAAAGCAGAGAGATTCCCACATAGAGGATCAGTGCCAACTGGCACTCACCAGCCCGACAGGCTTGTCTGCTCACCCACCGGGGTTGGTGGGGGCTGGGAGCTGAGGCTCTGGCTTCAGAGGTCAGATCCCAGGGAGAGGACTGGGGTTGGCTGAGAGAACACAGCCTGAAGGGGGCTAGTGCACCACAGCTAGCTGGGAGGGAGTCTGAGAAAAACTCTGGACCTGTCTAAGAGGCAAGGGAGCATTGTTTCAAGGTGTGCCATAAGAGGGGATTCCTTCCCCATCTGCCCACAGAAGGCAGAGCACTGCCTAAATGAGCTCCAGAGACAGGCGTGAGCCGTGGCTATCAGCTCGGATACCAGAGATGGATACCATGAAACTCTAATGTTGCTGCTGCAGCCACCAAGTATCCTGTGTGCAAGCACAGGTTACTTTCCACACCCTCTGGGAGCCTGTGCAACCCACCACTGACAGGGTCCCATGATCCAGGGACAACTTCCTCAGGAGAACACATGGTGCACCTCAGGCTGTTGAAACATCACGCTGGCTTCTGCCTCCACAGGCTCGCCCCACATTCCAATTGTAACTACCATACTCTTCCCTCCCCCTGGCATGAGTGAGCCAGAGCCCCCTAATCAGCTGCAACTTTAACCCTGTCCTGTTGGGGCAGGAACAGAGGCCTGAGGGAGACCTACATGCAGAGGTGGGGCCGAAACCAAAGCTGAACCCCAGGAGCTGTGTGAACAAAGAAGAGAAAGGGAAATCTCTCTATGCAGCCTCAGGAGCAGCAGATTAAATCCCCACAATCAACTTGATGTACCCTGCAACTGTGGAATAGCTCAACAGAAAATGAATTATCCCAAAACTGAGGCAGTGAATTTTGGGAGCAGCTGTAGACTTAGGGTTTGCTGTCTGCGACTGACATGTTTCTGATTTTTATGTTTATTTTAGTATAGTTTTTAGCACTTGTTATCATTGGTAGATTTGTTTATTGGTTTGGTTGCTCTCTTCTTTGTTTTGGTATTATTATTACTTTTTAATTATTATTTTAATAATTTAAATTTCTTTTATTTTAATAATTAAAAAATATTTATTATTATTATTTTCTTTCTTTTTTTTCTCCCTTTTCTTCTGAGCCGTGTGGCTGACAGGGTCTTGGTGCTCAGGCCTAATGTCAGGGCTGAACCTCTGAGGTGGGAAAGCCGAGTACAGGACACTGGACCATCAGGGACCTCCTGGTCCCATGTAATATAAATTGGCAAGAGATCTCCCAAAAATCTCTGTCTCAACACTAAGGTCCAGATGTACCCAACAGCCAGCAAGCTCCAGTGCAGGATGCCCCGTGCCAAACAACCAGCAAGACAGGAATACAACCCCACCCATTAGCAGAGAGGCTGCCTAAAATCATACTAACTTCACAGAAACCCCAAAACACAATACTGGACATGGCCCTGCCCACCAGAAAGACAAGAACCATCCCAACCCACCAGAACACAGGCACCAGTCCCCTCTACCAGGAAGCGTAAAAAACTCACTGAACCAAACTTACCCACTGGGGGCAGACACCAAAAAAAAAAGGGAACTATGAACCAGCAGCTTGCAAAAAGGACACCCCAAACACAGTAAGTTAAACAAAATGAGAAGACAGAGAAATATGCAGCAGATGAAGAAGCAAGGTAAAAACCCACCAGACCAAACAAATGAAGAGAAAATAGGCAAGCTACCTGAAAAGAGAATTCAGAGTAATGATAGTAAAGACGATCCAAAATCTTGGAAATAGAATGAAGAAAATACAAGAAATGTTTCACAAGGACTTAGAAGAACTAAAGAGCAAACAAACAATGATGAACAACACAATAAATAAAATTACAAATTCTCTAGAAGGAATCAATAGCAGAATAACTGAGGCAGAAGACCGGAATAGTAAACTGGGAGACAAAATAGTGGAAATAACTACCACAGAGCCCAATAAAGAAAAAAGAATGAAAAGAATTGACAACATCTCAGAGGTCACAGGGACAACATTAGATGCACCAACATTTGAATTATAGGGGTCCCAAAGAAGAAGAGAAGAGAAAAAGAAAGGGTCTGAGAAAATACTTGAAGAGATTATAGTTGAAAACTTCCCTAACATGGGAAAGGAAATAGTCATGCAAGTCGAGGAAGCCCAGAGAGTCCCATACGGAATAAATCCAAGGAGAAACATACCAAGACATATATTAATCAAACTATCAAAAATTAAATACAAAGAAAAACTATTAAAAGCAGCAAGGGAAAAGCAATAAAAAACATACAAGGGAATCCCCATAAAGTTAACAGCTGATCTTTCAACAGAAACTGCAAGCCAGAAGGGAGCAGCAGGACGTATTTAAAGTGATGAAAGGGAAAAACCTACAACCAAGATTACTCTACCCAGCAAGGATCTCATTCAGATTTGATGGAGAAATTAAAACCTCTACAGACAAGTAAAAGTTAAGAGAATTCAGCACCGTGAAACCAGCTTTACAACAAATGCTAAAGGAACTTCTCTAGGCAGGAAACACAAGAGAAGGAAAAGACCTACAAAAACAAACCCAAAACAATAAAGAAAATGTTAATAGGAATATACATATTGATAATTACTTTAAATGTAAATGGATTAAATGCTCCAAACAAAAGACATAGACTGGCTGAATGGATACAAAAACAATACCTGTATATATGCTGTCTACAAGAGACCCACTTCAGACCTAGGGACACATACAGACTGAAAGTATGGAAAAAGATATTCCATGCAAATGGAAATCAAAAGAGAGCTGGAGTAGCAATTCTCATACCAGACAAAATAAACTTTAAAATAAAGACTATTACAAGAGACAAAGAAGGACACTACACAACAATAAAGGGATCAATCCAAGAAGAATATATAACAGTGGAAAATATTTATGGACCCAAAATGGGAGGACCTCAATACATAAGGCAAATGCTAACAGGCTTAAAACGGGGAATAAACAGAAACAGTAGGGGATAGAGGTAAGGGACTTCAACACCTCAATTTCACCAATGGAAATATCATCCAAAATGAAAATAAATAAGGAAACACAAGCTTTAAATGACACATTAAACAAGATGGACTTAATTGATATTTATAGGACATTCCACCCAAAAACAACAGAATAAACTTTTTTCTCAAGTGCTCATGGAACATTCTCCAAGACAGATCACATCGTGGGTCACAAATCAAGCTTCAGTAAAGTTAAGAAAATTGAAATCATATCAAGCATCTTTTCTGACTACAATGGTATAAGATTAGAAATCAATTACAGGGAAAAAAGTAAAGAATGCAAACACATGGAAGCTAAACAATACGTTACTAAATAACCAAGAGATCACTGAAGAAATCAAAGGAGAAATCAGAAAGTACATAGAAACAAATGACAATGAAAACACGATGACCCAATACCTATGGGATGCAGCAAAAGCAGTTCTAAGAGGGAAGTTTATAGCAATACAATCCTACCTCAAGAAACAAGAAACATCTCAAGTAAACAACGTAACCTTACATCTAAAGCAATTAGAGAAAGAAGAACAACAAAAACAAAACAAAAAAAAAAAACAAAGTTAGCAAAAGGAAAGAAATTATAAAGATCAGATCAGAAATAAATGAAAAAGAAATGAAGGAAACAATAACAAAGATCAATAAAACTAAGAGTTGGTTCTTTGAGAAGATAAACAAAATTGATAAACCATTAGCCAGCCTCATCAAGAAGAAAAAGAAGATTCAAATCAACAGAAGTAGAAATGAAAAAGAAGTAAGAAGTGACACTTCAGAAATACAAAGGATCAAGAGAGATTACAATAAGCAACTATATGCCAATAATATGGACAACCTGGAAGAAATGGACAGATTCTTAGAAAAGCACAACCCTCTGAGACTGAACCAGAAAGAAATAGAGAATATAAAGAGACCAATCACAAGCACTGAAATGGAAACTGTGATTAAAAACCTTCCAACAAACAAAAGCCCAGGACCAGATGGCTTCTAGGCAAATTCTATCAAATATTTAGAAAAGAGCCAACACCTATCCTTTTCGAATTCTTCCAAAATACAGCAGAGGGAGCAACACTCCCAAAATCATTCTACGAGGCCATTACCACCCTGATACCAAAACCAGACAAATGTGACAGAAAAAGAAAACTACTGGCTAATACCACTGATAAACATAAACATGCAAAAATCCTTAAGAAAATACTAGCAAACAGATTCCAACAGCACATTATAAGGATCATACACCATGATCAAGTGGGGTTTATCCCAGAAATGCAAGGATTCTTCAACATATGCAAATCAATCAATGTGATCTACCATATTAACAAATTGAAGGATAAAAACCATATGATCGTCTCAGTAGATGTAGAAAAAGCTTTTGACAAAATTCAACACCGATTTATGATAAAAAAAACTCTCCAGAAAGTAGGCATAGAGGAAACCTACCGCAAAAAAAGAAAACAAAGGCCATATATAACAAACCCATAGCCAACATCGTTCTCAGTGAGGAAAAATTGAAAACATTTCCTCTAAGATCAGGTACAAGAGAAGGTTGCCCACTCTCACCACTATTATTCAACATAGTTTTGGAAGTTTTAGCCACTGCTAGGAATCAGAAAAGAAAAAGGAATCCAAATTTGAAAAGAAGTAAAACTGTCACTGTTTGAAGGTGACATGATACTAAACATAGAGAATCCTAAAGATGCTACCAGAAGACTACTAGAGCTAATCAATGAATGTGGTACAGTAGCAGAATATAAAATTAAAGCGCAGAAATCTCTTGCATCCTTATACACTAATGATGAAAAATCTGAAAGAAAAATTAAGGAAACACTCCCATTTACCACTGCAACAAAAAGAATAAAATTCCTAGGAATAAACCTACTGAAGGAGACAAAAGACCTGTATGCAGAAAACTATAAGACACTGATGAAAGCAATTAAAGATGATACAAAGGATGGAGAGATATACCATGTTCTTGGACTGGGAGAATCAACATTGTGAAAATGACTATACAACCCAAAGCAATCTACAGATTCAATGCAATCCCTATCAGACTATCAATGGCATTTTTCACAGAACTAGAACAAGAAATTTCACAATTTGTATGGAAACACAAAATACCCAGAATAGCCAAAGCAATCTTGAGAAAGAAAAATGGAGGTGAAAGAATCAGGTTGCCTGACTTCAGACTATAATACAAAGCTACAGTAATCAAGACAGTATGGTACTGGCACTAAAACAGAAATATAGATCAATGGAACAGGACAGAAAATCCAGAGATAAACCCATGCACATATGGTCATCTTATTTTTGATAATGGAGGTAAGAGTATACAATGGAGAAAAGACAGTCCCTTCAATAAGTGGTGCTGGGAAAACTGGACAGCTACATGTAAAAGAATGAAATTAGAACACTCCCTGACACCATACACAAAAATAAACTCAAAATGGATTAAAGACCTAAATTTAAGGCCAGACAGTATAAAACTCTTAGAGGAAAATATAGGAAGAACATTCTAACATAAATCACAGCAAGATCCTTTTTGACCCACCTCTTAGAGAAATGGAAATAAAAACAAACAAACAAAAAAACCAAATGTGACCTAATGAAACTTAAAGGCTTTTGCACAGGAAAGGAAACCATAAACAAAACGAAAAGACAACCCTCAGAATGGGAGAAAATATTTGTAAACAAAGAAACTGACAATGGGTTAATCTCTAAAATATACAAGCTGCACATGCAGCTCAATATCAAAAAAATAAACAACCCAATCCAAAAATGGGCAGAAGACCTAAATAGACATTTCTTCAAAGAAGATATACAGATTGTCAACAAACACATGAAAGGATGCTCAATATCACTGATCATTAGAGAAATGCAAATCAAAACAACAGTGAGGTATCACCTCACACCAGTCAGAATGGCCATCATCAAAAAATCTACAAACAATAAATGCTGTAGAGGGTGTGGAGAAAAGGGAAACATCTTGCACTGTTGGTGGGAATGTAAATTGATACAGCCACTATGTAGAAGAGTATGGAGGTTCCTTAAAAAACTACAAATAGAACTACTATATGACCCAGCAATCCCACTACTGGGTATGTACCCTGAGAAAACCATAATTCAAAAAGGGTCATGTACCACAATGTTCATTGAAGCACTATTTACAGTAGCCAGGACATGGAAGCAACCTACGTGTACATCGACAGATCAATGGATAAAGAAGATGTGGCACATATATACAATGCAATATTACTCAGCCATAAAAAGAAATGAAATTGAGTTATTTGTAGTGAGGTGCATGGACCTAGAGTCTGTCATACAGAGTGAAGTAAGAAAGAGAAAATCAAACACCGTATGCTAACACATATATATGGAATCTAAAAAAAAAAAAATTGTTCTGATGAACCTAGGGGCAGGACAGGAATAAAGATGCAGACGTAGACAATGGACTTGAGGACAAGGGGAGGGGAAAGAGTAAGCTGGGACGAGGTGAGAGAGTAGCATTGACATATAGACACTACCAAATGTAAAACAGATAGCTAGTGGGAAGAGCTGTAAAGCACAGGGAGATCAGCTAGGTGCTTTGTGACCACCTAGAGGGTTGGGATAAGGAGGGTGGGAGGGAGACGCAAGAGGGAGGGTATATGGGGGTATATGTATACATATAGCTGATTCACTTTGTTATACAGCAGAAACTAACACAACATTGTAAAGCAATTATACTTTAATAAAGATGTTAAAAAATAAAAGATATCACCTCACACTTGTCAGCACGGCTATCATCAAAAAGAACACAAATAAACATTGGCAAGGCTGTGGAGAAAAGGCAACCCTTTTACACTGTCTCACTTCCTTTGACTCTTGCTACCACACCAAGGTGTTGCATTCCTAGGACCTATGCCTAAGAATAAACTAAGAACATTTAGAATCAGCATGAACCTGATCTGTGATGATCTAAATGGTACCATTGGGTCCTTGTTGCCTCACATGTTGCCTAACACAATGTCTAGTAATACATAGTCGGTGCTAAAGCACATAATTTTAAATAAATACGAGATAGAACAAATGACAAACAAACAAATCAACAAATGAAGTAGAAGTCCTTGAATTCCACCAAGTTCTTACTTTTCTTGATTGTCTAATCTCTCTAAATATTTCACCATGTGTAAAATATACTTTAGGTGCTGAACAAGTAATTTCTGAATGAAAAAATAAATAAATAATACTTTTTCCTTTTCTATGAAAGATGAGGTTCCAATGGGAACCTTTATGAAAGACAGAAGATCTCATTATTGACCTTTGGACCTTGTTTCTCAATAACATACCAGTAGAGTTTATACGGGGAACATTTGGGAAGGGAAGAGAAGAGAAAAAGACAGGACACTAGGCTTTTCAGCCAAAAGAAGTGAGTGGGAGAAAAAGAAAAACAGGGAAAATGACAGAGGGGAAAAGTCAGAGCCACTGTAGACAAATCTTACTGATTTTACCCTAAGTCCAGATAGCATATGTCAGGGCAATCCTGATCTGTACTGGTGCCCTCTCACTTTGGTGATTTCCTGATAATAGTAGTAATAAAATATCAATTTATGATTTTCAAAGGACTTTGACAATCATAATAGAATTCCCTTATAATGATTTCAGAAAAAATAGGCAGGGAAGCACCATAATTCCCATGTTACTGATGAACATACTGAGGCTCAGGGGAAGAGTGAGAAATATATTACATATACAGCTAGTAAATGGCAGAGCTAGGATTTGAACCTAACTCTTGGTTGTCACATAGTCAGAGCACTTTCTACTACAGTGTACAGCCACGTCTATTTGAGAAGTGGGCAGAATATTCCTTTCTTTCTCCCTAATGTTTTTTCCTATTATAAGCCTAGGCTCCTAGAAAGCAAAGAAATTCACTAGTTTCACTGACAGAACAGCACTGTGATTTATCCTGCTGGAAGGCCTCAGGAACTAGGTCAGAGCTCTTCTTGGATTCTGGTGCATAGTGCCGGAAGGAAGGAATTTTTTTTCTGTAATTCTATAACAATAAAAGGATGATATTTTAATGTCTCAAAAGTTATGGTGCTGTGAGACATAGTCTCAGAAGGCATGAATTTAAATCCTAGCTCAGCTATTCACTCTTTCTTTATGATTTTCTTTAACCTCAGTAACCTCTGGAAGTAGCATATTTGAATGTAGCATCGTGTACAGGTCCTTTCACAGTCTGCCTGCAGCTTATTTTTTCTGGATCATCTCCTATCACTCTCTCTCTTTGGCCCTAGGCATTGAAAAATCTAACCAAACCTTACCACTAGAGAATTTCTGAACTTGATTTGTATGCCTCCTTTTTTTTGTTCATTGCTATTCTCTCTGCCCCAAACGGCCAACCTGTCATCTACCTGTCTCCTCCTTATTGCACCCTCCTCTATAGAAATTCCTATCCATCCTTCATGATCTTTGCCAAATATCAAGTACCCTATGAAGTCTTTCCCAACTAGAGCCTAGTACAGACAACCTAAAGCACTATCTCATTAATCACAGTACCATGGAATATAGGAATCAAAATATCCATTATTAGATGAGGAAATAGAAACTCAAAGATGTTAAGTGATATTCCTACTCTCACAAATCTAGCAAGTAATGAAGATGGGATTTAAATCAGGTATGTGCATCTGACAGATGGCACAAATAATAGGTGGAAGCTATAGGGAGACAGGTTTCAGGTTAATATAAGAAAGAACTTACTTGCCATCAGATCAATGGCAAGTAATAAAATGAGCTGACTCTATAAAAAGTGAGTTCCCTATCACTAGATGTGCCCAAAAAGAGGCCAAATAACCACTGGGCCAGGTCATTTTAGAGAAAATTCTTGTATGCTGAATTCTCTTCTAGCTCTGAGATTCTATTTCAACATTCATGTGACAAAAACAAAGAAACAAACAAATAAAACCTGTTCAGAAAAAAATTCTGGCTTTCCCAGAACTCATCTTTTTTTTGATCAAGATCTGTGAGGCACCATTTTTTGACCAAAGATGGTAGATTCTTAGTTAGAAAGGCTCTTGGAATAATTTAGTCCAATCTTTTAACTCCTTCATTTCATAAATAGAGAAACTGAGGTCTTAGGAGAGGAAGCAAATTCCTCAAGTTCAAACAGTGGATTACAGTAAAAACAGGAACTAGAATTAAGTTGTCCTGATGCTCAGGTTGGTGTACCGTACTGGGTTACATCTCTTCAAAAAGAATTGGCCATGTGTAGAAGACAGATTTGGTTACTACTTAAACCAGTAGCTTCAGAGCCAAACATCCTTTTCAACTTTTCTTAGAGCTTGACCTTCCTAGAGAGCAAGGTTCCACAGAAAAAGGCCAGTTCCAGAAGTTTGTCTTTTTCATGGCATTTTCCACCAACTGACATACAAGTTTAAAGAACACATTCTAAGGAAATTGTATGAATTTGATTCCCTCTTGGAGAGATTTTAAGCTCATTAAACAATGATTCATATATATGCTATCTTCTCTCTCTTTGTTTAAGCATATTTAGAATTGTTGATGTTCTTCAATATATAATACACTCCACTTTATATATAATTCAGATAGAATCTAATGCAAACTTATTATGTAAGTTAAGCACTTGTCACTCTACTTTGTCTATTGAAAATACCTCAGGCAAGTAAGCTCAATGGGATGGGCTTGTTTAGGCAGGTTTGTAATGCACCGGCCAAAGGGACTAAGAAAGCAGTAAGCCAATGCTTACCTCCCAGTGACCTCCCAGTAATAATGATGAAATGCTGCCTCCACTGGGCCTAGCACCTGGTGAAAGAGCTGTCTGATCTCCTTCTGTTTGAGTCAAGGCAAACCTGATAGGAGAATTAGATGGGGTCTAGGAGCACATTGGAAATTGCAGCAAAGCATAACGGACAAAGTCAGTACCAGAAGGAGAAGATCAAGCATCAGATCTAAAAGGATAGTGAAAAGATGAAGGTAGGCACTGAAGCAAGAGGCCCGGAACTGATGCAAAGAAGAAATAGGTTAGGAAAAGGAATTTGAGGCAGGCCAGGCTTCACATTTCAGAATGAGGGCAAAAAGCTATAAGTAAAGGGAAATGGATGCCTGCATACTGCATTCTAGGAAGGGGCATAGTGGTGAGTTTTGCACAGGTTAGGAGTTACCAAAGTTTCTTATGTGAGGCTCTGTAGATTTCCTCCTATCTTCCTGGACAAACTTTCTCAAACTTTGCTGGCTTCTTTTCTTATACCTAAACTTTAAAAGCTGGCATTCACTGTGGTTCTTTCCTAGGCCCTCTTTTCAAACAACATACCGTTACCAGGCAATATCATTCATGGCTTAAACACAGATGGTTCCCAATTCTGTATCTGCAGCCTAGATCACTCTTTTAAATACCTGTCCCATAGGGTGAACTATTTACTAACCAGTTCTACTTGATGTCTTGCAGATATTTCAAATTCTACATGTTCAAACTGAAATTATAGTCTTCTCTTCAATCTTATTTCTTCACTGTTCCCTATTCTCAGGACATGACACCACAACATACACAGTTAGTTGCCCGAGCCAAAAACTTGGTTCACATTTTCTACGACTTTTAATTCACTGTCTATGTCTAATCATAACCAAGTTCTGTTGATTCTACATGCTAAATATTTCAAGCACTTCCACTTCCCTCCATACCATTGTGTTTATGCCAATCTTGTCCATCATCATCTCTCACCTGAAGAATTGTATTCACCTCTTACTTGAATTGTGCTGATTGGGTCTTTGTCCCCCAACATTCTTTCCTCACCCACCAGGTAAAATGATCTTTCTCAAGTGAAATTCTGAATAAGTTGCTCTTCTGTGAAAAATTTTTAATGACTTCTCAGGAAATCTTTTTTTAAAATTATTAACCCTCAGATAGCATTCAAACCTCTTAACATTACCTACAAGGCCTTTTGTGATATGGCTTCTGCATACCTCTTTACTCTTAGCACCATTCTCCACCCCACTTCTTACCTACCCCCACCCCCACCCACAAATCACATTCCAACCATATAGGACAGCAAGTCTAGGACCAAGGTGAGGCAAATGAGGTGCCAACAGTGCAAAATTTAATGAGGCATTCACTCTCAGGTGCCGACTTTATACATGCATAACCCTGAAAGTAAGTGTCTCTCTTTTTTTTTCCAGTCTTATATTTTTATTCCATCTTTTCGTACCTCCTAAATATCAATGTCTTTGTCATGATTAGAACTTCCATTTCTCCAGAATGGTTTTGCAGACCGTATTCCCTTAATTGAGCTATTTGTAATGAGGTGGATGGACCTAGAGTCTGTCATACAGAGTGAAGTAAGTCAGAAAGAGAAAGACAAATACCGTATGCTAACACATATATATGGACTTTAAGAAAATAAAAATGTCATGAAGAACATAGGAGTAAGACAGGAATAAAGACACAGACCTACTAGAGAATGGACTTGAGGATATGGGGAGGGGGAAGGGTAAGCTGTGACAGAGCGAGAGAGTGGCATGGACATATATACACTACCAAACATAAAATAGATAGCTAGTGGGAAGCAGCTGCATAGCACAGGGAGATCAGCTAGGTGCTTTATGACCACCTAGAGGGGTGGGATAGGGAGGGTGGGAGGGAGGGAGACACAAGAGGGAAGAGATATGGGAACATATGTATATGTATAACTGATTCACTTTGCTATAAAGCAGAAACTAACACACCATTGTAAAGCAATTATACTCCAAGAAAGATGTAAATAAATAAATAAACAAAATAAATAAAAGTAAAAAAAAAAAAAAAAGTTGGTTCTTAATCCAGATGGAAGTGAAGGTAAGTGCCTCTTTAAGAGTGAGGTGCCGAAGGTATACAATTTAAGAAGGCACAGCTTTACAAAGGTAAGATTTTTCTGTTACCCCAATTTAAGAGATGAGGAAACTGAGACTCAGAGAGTTTAACTGAAAATAGTCCAAGCTCAGATAGCTAAGAAAGAAAGGATTTGAACTCCTAAAGCTTTTGCTTTTTATACTATATCATATTGTCTCCAACTTTTTTCTTTTTAAAGAAAGAATAAATTAATAATAAAATATGAGCTAGGGGACAAAACTACAGTTACCCACACTTATTAGGAAAGACTTATTAATACTAGATTAACTATGGTGGGATGAGAGGGATGTGTTTAATTCTTAAACACAAGGGAATTTTTAGTTTACTCTTCCTGTTCAAATTATTCCATCTCTCTGTGGTAACACTGAGATTGTCAGAAGTTCCTTGCTTCCTTCCTAGGAAAATGTATTTGCACTCATTTAAAAATAAATTAGTGACTACGTAAGTCTTGTAGGTTAATACAGATTGCATTAACATTAGCTTGCCAATTTTCTCAAAGGATTTGTCAATCATGCCTGTTATATAATCAGAATACAGCAACTGGCTCTGTTTTCATTATACCATGAAATTTAGTACATCAAAATACATTCCCTTTATTCAAAGCTGAAGGAAGAATTTTAGGAAAACATTCCTTTCATTTGATTAGCAATTGGAGGCCCTGGTACTAGCGCTGCTCTAGGCTGCTGATTGTTTTAGAGGGAGTATATGGAGACCCCTTCCTTCTCACACTGCTCCAGTTAGTCAGACCCCAGAGTCCTGATTATTCACCTTGAAATCAGACAGCAAATCACATGCTCTTTCTCAAATATGTGCCCAACTTACTCTCAACTACCTTTATAGAAATACAAAGAGAATCTTTACCTGTTTTTCAGAAGTAATCTAAGAAAGATGTCACCATAAGCCTTGCTCTTTTAAAATAGTAATACTCAACAGATTAATGAATTCACCTCTTGTTAGAAGCGGTACCCACCCATACACCTTGTTTAAACATACTCAACAGTCTGGCATCCTGCCACAAAGAATCTGGAAAATCCAGCCATAGAGGAAAAACTCCATCCCTCTTTATGACCCCTACCCATCAAACTCCTTTAACCAGCCACTTCATGTCTTTATAAGATCCTGTGTTCCTTGGCTCTCCTTATGCAGTTTCCAGTGTTTCCTGGCCACCCTCCTCAGACTGGTGACCTATTCAGCCCTCTCGCTCTGACTTATTGCTCCCAGCTACCTACTTTACTCTTAGCTTATGCATTCTCCTTTGATTTCAGCATCATCTTCACTTTTAGATGAAGAGAAATCTCACTGCCAGCCCCACATATGAAAAAATGCCAGAATAAATAAAAATTTCTTCATATGCTATAAACTTGTTCTGGAAATCTGAGGAAAAAAAGTACATCTCTCCTACATACAACCAGAGGACAAACAGGCACTCTTAGCACTCCATGTATGTGTCCTAAGTCAAGAAACAGGAAAAAATAGTATGGATAATTTTTTCTCTGTTATAAGCGATAGTTACAAAATTCAAGCTATGATAAAAGAATAAAGAAACACATTCTTTGCCCCCAAACAGTTATAAATGTTAGGAAAAAAAACATAAGTCAAATGCGATCAAAGATACTCAACACAGTACCTGGTTAGATTTAGAAAACTAATTAAATGTTCAAGAGTAAACAGTAGGGGAGACAGAAAAGGGGCAGTGGAATTAAGATTTATGGAAGCACTAGTAAGTGCCAGGCATTATGCTATGAGTTTTACTCAGATTCTTCCATTCAATTCTTATAATAGCCCTGAGAAGTCCAAAAAGTTTAAGCAACATCTAACATCTATATGTATTTACAGTGTACCTGATGTTGCACTAAATGTTTTACATGTGTCATTTTTATCCTCATGACAGCTATATGAGATAGGTGCCATTATCATCTTAGCTTTACAAATGAAAAACTATGGTTTAGAAAAGTAACTGTCCTTCTGAGGTCAGGCAGCTAGTAACTCATACAGGTAGGATTTCAACCCTGGCACTCTGACTACTAAATCCATGATCTTGACCAGGTAATCAAAGGGTAGATTTCAACAATTAAAGACAAAGGTATCAGGAATAATTGGAACCCAGGTTTCTAAGCCACAAAAATGAGACTCTTTTCTTTTTATGACTAAAAGAATCTAAATTAAATGTCGCTAAACCTCAATGCTGATTCTGCTATTTTCAAAGATCTACAATACTAGCTAACATTTATTTGTTTGAATTTTTAAATTTTTGTTACAAAGTATTTAAGAATACTAAAAACCCAGATTTAACTTGTGTTACTATTTTGCCAGCTTCAGATCCTTAAAAACAAAGAAAATATTAAAGTTTTCCTTGGAATCATCTCTTCACTAGAAAACCATTCTCCTCCTTTTCTGTCTCTGAAATAACCACTATCTTGCAGTTGTTATATATTCTTTATCTACACATTTTTGTACTTTTATCACATATAATTTTTTCATATTAATCTAGTATTCAGCAGACTCTATAATTAGTTCCAATAGTTAATCTGTAGATTTTCTATGGATTTTTATCTTGAAATTTCTATGTAGACAATCAAACCATCTGTAAATAAATAGTATTGTTCCTGTTTTTAATATAATTATATTTCTTACTGCTGTTTCTTATATTATATATACGGGTTAAAGCCTCAGATGTAATGTTGAATAGACACATGGGCAGCAAGCATCTTTTCTTGTTCTTTTTAAGGAAAATGTTTCTAAGGCTTTTACAACAATTTTGGGTTTTAATAAATAATCTCTATCTAGTTAAAGAAATTCCCTTCAATTCCCACTTTTCTAGGAGATTTAATCATAGTTATTGAATTTTGTATTTTTTTCATCTATTGAGATGATCATATAGGTTTTGCTACTTTAAACTGTTCATGTGGTAAATTAAACTAACAGTAATTAAAATATCCTTGAATTTTTTTGACAAATCCCACCTTTTAAAATTATTTTGTCTACACACTCCTGTATTTTAGTGTACATGATGGATTTGATTTGTAAATATTTATTTTGGATTTTTGCATTAATACGTATAAGTGTTACGGACCTATAGAATTTCCTTCTAGTATCATCTTTGTCTGGTTTTGTTATCAAAGTTTTATCAGCCCCTTAAATGAGTTAAGTTTGGTTTACTTTTGTTTTAACTTGCAGATGGACTTACTTCAAAGTCAGAGAACATCATGGCTAGTAAGTCCAATGTATCATATCTTGGAAATTTTACCTCATTTCTTTAGTTTCCACATGAAAAATCCTGGGGAATAACTCTAATATTTTTTGCTTGAATCAACCAAATGTGGTTTAGGCAGCTCCTTTCCAAACCACATGGCTGGAGTGGGAAAAGGAGAATTTCTAAGAAGAAAGTAGGGATTCTAGGAAGACAGTGCTATAGCTATACACTACCTATATCTTCCATGTTCATTCTAACATGCCATAACTAAAAAGAACACATAATAAGCACAAATATTGATTAAAGGAAAAAGAAAAGGATTTGTAGCTAAGCTTAACTACCTACTACCTGTGTAATTTTGGACCAACTATTTCACCTCTTTGAGATCCTCTTTCATCAGCTATAAGGAAGGAAAAGAAAATATCTACCTCAGAGGCAGGTAGAGTTGAATGAGCTTGCCTATGAGCTTCTTGAGTAGAGAGGCCATGTCTGTATCCCCAGCACTCCACACAAAGTAGCTCAGTGATAGTTGAATGAATGACTCCTGGGATGTAGAATTCATTTAAGGCACCCAACCCTGTACCTAATTCAGTCCTACTTACATAATTCATGCCTAATTATTCTTTCCACACTCCCGAGGAGGCACAGTAATATTAGCTTTAACTGCTTTAAAAACCCCTCCTGCCTCAGATGTTTTGTAGACCTTCTGGGAAGATAAAGCTATCCTAGTTGTAACCAAACCTTTGAAAATGTCTAGGTCTCCCTTCTAGCTCATCCACGCTAAATTACCAAATAGTGTAAAGGGAAAGTACAGGAAAAGGGAGTTCTAAATTGACCATGTTCTCCCCCACTCCTCAAGAAAAAAAAAATGGCAGAAGATAGTAAGACACTAGAAAAGCTGCTCTGGCTTTGAAATGCCATATTTGACCTTAGTTCTGGGAACATAACAGGTTTCACTCATTTATCTATTGAAGGAATTATCATGATTCAAAGTCAGGAGGCTGTGAGTATATGCAAAGGGCTAGACAGAAGCCAATGTTTAATGAAACACTGGTGAAACCTTCCCAGAAAAGGCTGGCTTAGTCAAGTTAAATCAAATCTCTAGTGAAAGCAAACTTGCTACAACAACATCGGCTGCCATTTATTGAGCATTTTCTAGGTAGCAGAGTCAGGATTAAAATACAGATCTGTCTAATGCCAAGGCTCGGGCTCTTTCCAATATGCAGTGTTGCTTTCTAATCAAAACAGCTCTGAAATTGACTAAAGGACTTTCCTGCAATTGCATCTGTGCTCATTTTACCACATGAAGGTTTAGTCACTACATTGATAGCATTGTCAGACTTCAAGACTCTACTGTATGAGTGACTCTAAGTGAGTAGATTCTAGAAACTTCCCAAGGTAAGGAGAGCTGTTAAAATAGGCCTACAACTCTCATGGGATTCAGCAGCTATCTATCTCTATTTCCAATTAGCTATGAATGAACTATGGAAATACACAGCAGAACTCCAGTGCTACACAAGCTTAGAGAAGCAGACTAATACTTATTGAGCACTTACAAGTATTGGGCTTTACACTGAGCACTGTACATATATTTAATGCTCACCACAATTTTCTGAAGTAGTTATTATTATTCACCATTTTACAGAAGTAACCAAGGCTTCTAAGTGTGAAAAGCAGAACTGGGAACCAGTTTATTATGTCTGTTGAATCCAAGCTTCTCCCTTATTTCTTATAGGGGAAGATTTGACTGTCAATCAAAAAGGGAATAATGGAGCAGATAATTAGAGAAGGCATATCCTAGAGGTAGATAGGGACCTATAAGGACAAGGAAAGTATAAATTTCCTGAGAAGCTAAATTAGTCATTGGCATTAACAGGTATGATTGAATAGCTTTCTCTTTAAAAAAAAAACATTAAAAATTAAAGGAAAAAGGTGATATCCATGCTCAAACACTGATTATTTGCAAGATGTTTTTTTTTTTTTTTGCGGTACGCGGGCCTCTCACTGCTGTGGCCTCTCCCGTTGTGGAGCACAGGCTCCGGACGCGCAGGCCCAGCGGCCATGGCTCACGGGCCCAGCCGCTCCGCGGCATGTGGGATCTTCCCGGACCGGGGCACGAACCCGCGTCCCCTGCATCGGCAGGCGGACTCTCAACCACTGCACCACCAGGGAAGCCCGCAAGATGTTTTTTACCATTCCTTTTTCCCATGCACTAAGACTCTGACCCTATATAAACCCCAGATCCTCAGTAAAAGAAACATCCCTCCAATTATTCCAATCCTCTTTAATGAGATTTGCTTGGGAAATTTTAGTTACATTAAAGAGAAATCAATGAGGGATGTAATTCTGGGAATGAGGCAGAGACGCCAACCTCATTTTTGGAATATCAGCAGGAAGGACATCTCAAGAACAAAAGAAAGTTAAAAAAAACTAATCAGAGGGTGGGGCGGAGTCGAGATGGCAGACTAGGAGGATGTGGAATTCGTGTATTCGCACAACTAGGGCACCTACCAGGCACCGGTGGGGTACCATGGACACCTAAGGGGATGGGAGGAACCCCTAGTAACTGGTTGTTTCAATTATATTTTTATTTTTCCTATTATATTTTTTTACCTTTCTAATTTTATTTTGTTTTATATTGCACTGCTCCTTCTTTCTTTCTTTCTTTTTTTTTTTTTTTGCCACACCATGCAGCTTGCGGGATCTTGGTTCCCAGGCTGGAGGTTGGGCTCAAGCTCCTGTGATGGGAGCACTGGGTCCAAACCACTGGACTAACAGAGAGCCTCAGACCCCAGGGAATATAAATTGGAGTGAGGCCTCCCAGAGGTCATCTCTGCACCAAGACCCAGCTCTATTCAACTGCCTGCAAATTCCAGTGCTGGACGCTTCGGGCCAAACAACCAGTAAGACAGGAATACAACCCCACCCATCAAAAAAGAAAAAAAAAATGAAATGACAAAAAAAGTATGTTACAGAAGAAGGACCAAGGTAAAAACCTACAAGACCAAATAAATGAAGATGAAATAGGCAAACTACCTGAAAAAGAATTCAGAGTAAGGGCAATAAAGATGATCCAAAATCTCAGAAACAGAAGGGAGAAAATACAAGAAACATTTAATAAGGATCTACAAGAATTAAAGAGCAAAACAATGATGAACAACACAATAACTGAAATTAAAAATACTCTAGAAGGAATCAATGGCAGAATAATTGAGGCAGAAGAAGGGATAAGTGAGCTGGAAGATAAAATGGTGGAAATAACTGCCAGGGAGCAGAATAAAGAAAAAAGAATGAAAAGAATTGAGGACAATCTCAGAGACCTCTGGGACAACACTGAACACACCAACATTCAAATTAGAGGGGTCACAGAAGAAGAGAAAGAGAAAGTGACTGAGAAAATACATGAAGAGATTATAGTGGAAAACTTCCCTAATATGGGAAAGGAAATAGTCAATCAAGTCCAGGAAGTGCAGAGAGTCCCATACAGGATAAATCCAAAGAGAAACATGCCAATACACATACTAATCAAACTATCAAAAATTAAATACAAAGAAAAACTATTAAAAGCATCAAGGGAACAGCAACAAATAACATACAAGGGAATCCCCAAAAGGTTAACAGCAGATGTTACAGCAGAAACTCTGCAAGCCAGAAGGGAGTGGCAGGACATATTTAAAGTGATGAAAGGGAAAAACCTACAACCAAGATTACTCTACCCAGCAAAGATCTCATTAAGATTCGATGGAGAAATTAAAACCTTTACAGACAAGCAAAAGTTAAGAGAATTCAGCACCATGAAACCAGCTTTACAACAAATGCTAAAGGAACTTCTCTAGGCAGGAAATACAACAGAGGGAAAAGACATACAAAAACAAACCCAAAACAATTGAGAAAATGGTAATAGAAACATACATATTGATAATTACTTTAAATGTAAATGGATTAAATGCTCCAGCCAAAAGACATACACTGGCTGAATGGATACGAAAACAAGACCTGTATATATGCTGTCTACAAGAGAACCACTTCAGACCTAGGGACACATACAGACTGAAGCAGAGGGGATGAAAAAAAGATATTCCATGTAACTGGAAGTCAAAAGAAAGCTGGAGTAGCAATTCTTACACCAGACAAAATAGACTTTAAAATAAAGACTATTACAAGAGACAAAGAAGGACACTACATAATGATCAAAGGATCAATCCAAGAAGAAGATATGACAATGGTAAATATTTATGCACCCAAAATAGGAGCACCTAAATATATAACGTAAATGCTAACAGCCCTAAAAGGGGAAATTGACAGTAACACAATAATAGTAGGGGACTTTAACATCCCACTTTCACCAATGGACAGATCATGGAAGATGAAAATAAATCAGGAAACACAAGCTTTAAAGGACACATTAAGCAAGATGGACTTAATTGATATTTATAAGACATTCCATCCAAAAACAACAGAATACACTTTCTTCCCAAGTGCTCATGGAACATTCTCCAGGATAGATGATATCTTGGGTCACAAATCAAGCCTCAGTAAATTTAAGGAAACTGAATTCGTATCAAGTATCTTTTCTGACCACAATGCTATGAGACAAGATATCAATTACAGGAAAAAAAATATAAAATATATAAACACATGGAGGTGAAACAATACCCTACTAAATAACCAAGAGATCACTGAAGAGATCAAAGAGGAAATCAAAACATCCCTAGAAATAAATGACAATGAAAACACGATGAGCCAAAGCCTATGGGATGCATCAAAAGTAGTTCTAAGAGGGAAGTTTATAGCAATACAATCCTACCTCAAGAAACAAGAAACATCTCAAGTAAACAACCTAACCTTACACCTAAAGCAATTAGAGAAAGAAGAACAAAAAAAACCCCAAAGTTAGCAGAAGGAAAGAAATCATAAACGTCAGAGCAGAAATAAATGAAAAAGAAATGAAGGAAATGATAGCAAAGATCAATAAAACTAAAAGCTGGTTCTTTGAGAAGATAAACAAAATTGATAAACCATTAGCCAGACTCATCAAGAGAAAAAGGGAGAAGACTCAAATCAATAGAATTAGAAATGAAAAAGGAGAAGCAACAACTAACAATGCAGCAATACAAAGGATCATGAGAGATTACCACAAGCAGCCATGTGCCAGTAATATGGACAACCTGGAAGAAATGGACAAATTCTTAGAAAACCACAACCTTCCAAGACTGAACCAGGAAGAAATAGAAAATAGAAACAGACAAATCACAAGCACTGAAATTGAAACTGTGATTAGAAATCTTCCAACAAACAAAAGCCCAGGACGAGATGGCTTCACAGGCAAATTCTATCAAACATTTAGAGAAGAGCTAACACAAAACCTTCTCAAACTCTTCCAAAATATAGCAGAGGGAGGAACACTCCTGAAATCATTTTATGAGGCCACCATCACCCTGATACCAAAAGCAGACAAAGATGTCACCAAAAAAGAAAACTACAGTCCAATATCACTGATTAAAATAGATGCAAAAATCCTCAACAAAATAATAGCAAACAGAATCCAACAGCATATTAAAAGGTTCATACACCATGATCTAGTGGGGTTTATCCCAGGAATGGAAAGAATCTTCAATATATGCAAACCAATCAATGTGATACACCACATTAACAAACTGGAGGATAAAAAACATATGATAATCTCAACAGATGTAGAAAAAGCTTCTGACAAAATTCAACACCCATTTATGATAAAAACTCTCCAGAAAGTAGGCATAGAGGGAACCTACCTCAAAAGAAAAATGGCCATATATGATAAACCCACAGCCAACATCATTCTCAATGGGGAAACACTGAAACCATTTCCCCTAAGATCAGGAACAAGACAAGGTTGCCCACTCTCACCACCATTATTCAACATAGTTTTGGAAGTTTTAGCCATAGCAGTCAGAGAACAAGAAGAAATTAAAGGAATCCAAGTTGGAAAAGAGGAAGTAAAACTGTCACTGTTTGCAGATGACATGATACCATACATATAGAATCCTAAAGATGCTATGAGAAGACTACTAGAGCTAATCAATGAATTTGGTAGAGTAGCAGGATACAAAGTTAATGCACAGAAATCTCTTGCATTCCTATACACTAATGATGAAAAATCTGAAAGAGAAATTAAGGAAACAGCTCCATTTACCACTGCAACAAAAAAAATTAAATTCCTAGGAATAAACCTACCTAAGGAGTCAAAAGACTGGTATGCAAAAAACTATAAGACACTAATGAAAGAAATTAAAGATGATACAAACAGATGGAGAAATATACCATGTTCTTGGATTCCAAGAATCAATATTGTGAAAATGACTATACTACCCAAAGCAATCTACAGATTCAGTGCAATCCCTATAAAATTACCATTGGCATTTTTCACAGAACTAGAACAAAAATTTTTACAATTTGTATGGAAACACAAAAGACCCTGAATAGCCCAAGCAATCTTGAGGAAGAAAAACGGAGATGGAGGAATCAGGCTCCCTGACTTCAGACTATACTACAAAGTTACAGTAATCAAGACAGTATGGTACTAGAACAAAAACAGAAATATAGATCAATGGAACAGGATAGAAAGTCCAGAGATAAACCCATGCACATATGGTCACCTTATCTTTGATAAAGTGAGCAAGAGTATATACAATGGAGAAAAAGCAGTCTCTTCAATAAATGGTGTTGGGAAAACTGGACAGCTACATGTAAAAGAATGAAATTAGAACACTCCCTAACACCATACACAAACATAAACTTAAATGGATTAAAGACTTAAATGTAAGGCCAGACACTATCAAACTCTTAGAGGAAAACATAGGCCGAACACCCTTTAACGTAAATCACAGCAAGATCCTTT
This sequence comes from Phocoena sinus, assembly GCF_008692025.1. Lineage (NCBI taxonomy): Eukaryota > Metazoa > Chordata > Mammalia > Artiodactyla > Phocoenidae > Phocoena > Phocoena sinus. Next base: position 41,236,176 of record NC_045763.1, read on the forward strand.
TGGACCCACCTCCTAGAGAAATGGAAATAAATACAAAAATAAACAAATGGGACCTAATGAAACTTAAAAGCTTTTGCACGGCAACGGAAACCATAAATAAGAGAAAAGACAACCCTCAGAATGGTAGAAAATATTTGCAAATGAAGCAATTGACAAAGGATTAATCTCTAAAATAGACAAGCAGCTCATTCTGATCAACATCAGAAAAATAAACAACACAAAATGGGCAGAAGACCTAAACAGACATTTCTCCAAAGAAGATATACAGATGGCCAACAAACACATGAAAGGATACTCAACATCACTGATCATTAGAGAACTGCAAAACAAAACTACAATGAGGTATCACCTCACACAGGTCAGAATGGCCATCATCAAAAAATCTACAAACAATAAATGCTGGAGACCTCATTCATTTCCACCGGACTTTTGTGCAGCAGCCCCAGCTCTTGTCATCGCCATCCCTCCACTGCCTCCCCCGCAAGAGTTCGCTGTCGCTGGAGCCACCTCCGGTTACTCGTAGTGCTCGATTCTCTCTGCTTCACTTCCCACCAACCGCAACCATTGACGCCATGTTGGGTTATTCGAGTGACCGAGACTGCACCTGGGGTCGAGGGTTTCGTGTCCCTCGATTTGGAGGAAGTAGGGCCGGGCCGTTATCTGGAAAGAAGTTTGGAAACCCTGGGGAGAAACTGGTTAAAAAAAAGTGGAATCTTGATGAGCTGCCCAAATTTGAGAAGAATTTTTATCAAGAACACCCTGATTTGGCTAGGTGTACAGCACAAGAGGTAGAGACATACAGAAGAAGCAAGGAAATTACAGTTAGAGGTCACAACTGCCCAAAGCCAGTACTGAACTTTTATGAAGCGAACTTCCCTGCAAATGTCATGGACGTGATTGCAAGGCAGAACTTTACTGAACCCACAGCTATTCAAGCTCAGGGATGGCCAGTTGCTCTAAATGGATTAGATATGGTTGGGGTAGCAGAAACTGGATCTGGGAAGGCGTTGTCTTATTTGATGCCTGTCATTGTCCACATCAATCATCAGCCACTCCTAGAGAGAGGTGATGGACCTATTTGCTTGGTGCTGGCACCAACTCGGGAACTGGCCCAACAGGTATAGCAAGTAGCTGCTGAATACTGTAGAGCATGTTGCTTGAAGTCCACTTGTATTTATGGTTGTGCTCCCAAGGGACCACAAATACGTTATTTGGAGAGGGATGTAGAAATCTGTATTGCAACACCTGGAAGACTTACTGACTTTTTAGAATGTGGGAAAACCAATCTAAGAAGAACCACCTATCTTGTCCTTGATGAAGCAGACAGAATGCTTGATATGGGATTCGAATCCCAAATAAGGAAGATTGTGGATTAGATAAGACCCGATAGGCAAACCCTAATGTGGAGTGCTACTTGGCCAAAAGAAGTAAGACAGCTTGCTGAAGATTTCCTGAAAGACTATATTCATATAAATATCGGTGCACTAGAACTGAGTGCAAATCACAACATTCTTCAGATTGTGGATGTGTGTCATGATGTAGAAAAGGATGAAAAGCTTATTCATTTAATGGAAGAGATCATGAGTGAGAAGGTGATTAAAACCATTGTTTTTGTTGAAACCAAAAGAAGATGTGATGAACTCACTAGAAAAATGAGGATAGATGGGTGGCCTGTCATGGGTAGCCATGGTGACAAGAGTCAACAGGAACGTGACTGGGTTCTAAATGAATTCAAACATGGAAAGGCTCCTATTCTGATTGCTACAGATGTGGCCTCCAGAGGGCTAGATGTGGAAGATGTGAAACTTGTCATCAATTATGACTACCCTAACTCCTCAGAGGATTACATTCATCGAATTGGAAGAACTGCTCACAGTACCAAAACAGGCACAGCATACACTTTCTTTACACCTGATAACATAAAGCAAGTGAGTGACCTTATCTCTGTGCTTCCTGAAGCTAATCAAGCAATTAATCCCAAATTGCTTCAGTTGGTCGAAGACAGAGGTTCAGGTCGTTCCAGGGGTAGAGGAGGCATGAAGGATGACCATCGGGACAGATACTCTGTTGGCAGAAGGGGTGGATTTAATACATTTAGAGACAGGGAAAATTATGACAGGTGACTCTAGTCTGCTTAAGAGAGATTTGGGGTCAAAAACTCAAAATGGTGTTTACAGTGCTTCAGATTACACCAATGGGAGCTCTGGAAGTAATGTGTGTCTGCTGGTATACAGAGCAGCTTTAGGACTGATAATCCAACAGGGACTTACCAGAATGGATATGATAGCACTCAGCAATATGGACGTAATATTCCCAATATGCACAATGGTATGAACCAACAGGCATATGCATATCCTGCTACCACAGCTGCGCCTATTGCTTATCCAATGCCAAGAGGATATTCTCAATAAAACTTTAGAAGTATATGTAAATGTCTGTTTTTCATAATTAGTCTTTATATCGTGTGTTATCACACAAGGTAGTTATTTAAGAAACATGGGAAATGAAGAAATGACTGCAGTGCAGCAGTAATTATGATGCACTTTTTCGCTATTTAAGTTGGAAATTTCTCTACATTCCGGAAACAATTTTTGGTTTCTTTGTACTAGAAAATGCAGGCAGTGTTTTCACAAAAGTATATGTATAGTGATTTTAAATACAATAAATGAAGGCAATGCATGGCCTTCCAATAAAAAATATTTGAAGACTGGAAATAAATAAATAAATAAATAAATAAATTCTGGAGAGGGTGTGGAGAAAAGGGAACCCTCTTGCACTGTTGGTGGGAATGTAAATTGATACAGCCACTATGGAGAACAGTATGGAGGTTCCTTAAAAAACTAAAAATAGGACTAACACATTGCCAGTAATCCCACTACCAGGCATATACCCTGAGAAAACCATAATTCAAAAAGAGTTATGTACCACAATGTTCATTGCAGTACTATTTACAATAGCCAGGACATGGAAGCAACCTACGTGTCTACTGACAGATGAATGGATAAAGAAGATGTGGCACATATATACAATGGAATATTACTCAGCCATAAAAAGAAATGAAATTGAGTTGTCTGTAGTGAGGTAAATGGACCTGGAGTGTGTCATACAGAGTGAAGTAAGTCAGAAAGAGAAAAACAAATACTGTATGCTAACACATATACATGGAATCTAAAAAAAATAAAATAAAAGGTTCTCATGAACCTAGAGGTAGGACAGGAGTAAAGATGCAGACGTAGAGAATGGACTTGAGGACATGGGGAGGGGGAAGGGTAAGCTGTGACAAAGTGAGAGAGTAGCATTGACATATATACACTCCCAAATGTAAAATAGAAAATAGATAGGTAGTGGGAAGCAGCTGCATAGAACAGGGAGACGAGCTCGGTACTTTGTGACCACCTAGAGGAGTGGGATAGGGAGGGTGGGAGGGAGAAGCAAGAGGGAGGGGATATGGGGATATATGTATTCATATAGCTGGTTCACTTTGTTATACATCAGAAACTAACACAACATTGTAAAGCAATTAGACTCCAATAAAGATGTTAAGAAAAAAAAAACTAATCAGAACCACGTTCACATAAAAGAAAAATTTATTTTTATTACCTAGAACTGAGGCCAAGAAGAATCGCAAGAAGGAGACAATCATAACTGAGCACATGAAGCTGCAGTGACTCTGTAGGTCAGGAAGGAGAGTGAGTCATGGAGAAGACATATATATCCAGTTTAGGGCTATAAAACCAATTTGTACTTTCTGAACCTTGAGTCTAGCTAGCTTGATCTCTACTTGTCAGAATACTGATCTAGAGATCCACGGTAGAACACTTGTCTCTGCCTCGCTATATTCAGAGAACTGCCTAGCATGTTGGGGAGAACCTGTTACTGGGAAAAAATGAACCCATAAACCCTGTAATAGCCTCTTTTCCCTTCTCTGTTTCTACCAGCAAATGAACAGACTGCTTCTGCTCAATAAGTTTGGCAAGATATGAAGGTTATTTTATTTGAGCAGATATGAGTCATCATCACTCTGAAAAAAAGGATGTTGATAATAATTTTTTTTTAAAGAGCTGAAGATGACACTAGCAAGAACGGCATATTTCTCTTGGGATCCTAAATCTCCTTTGGAAATTTAACTTTTATGTAGCCAAAGTATTTTTGCAATCATTTCTTTCTATTCATTCATTTAACACATTTACTGAATGCCTACTGTGTGCTGTGGAGGCCCTAGGGTACAACATGAGGAAAAAGCGTGGTCCTTGACCTTGTAGAGCACATAGTTTAGTAGAGGGAGAGAGAGATAACCATATAATCACACTAATATAAATGAAAATACGCATTTAAAACAGTGCAGGATGAGGGCTTCCCTGGTGGCTCAGTGGTTAAGAATCCACCTGCCAAAGCAGGGGACACGGGTTCAAGCCCTGGTCTGGAAAGATTCCACATGCCGCAGAGAAATTAAGTCCGTGTGCCACAACTACTGAGCCTGTGCTCCGCAACAAGAGGGGCCACTGCAATGAGAAGCCCAAGCACCGCAAGGAAGAGTAGCCCCTGCTCACCGCAACTAGAGAAAAGCCCCAGCAACAAAGACCCAATGCAGCCAAAAATAAATAAATAAATAAATTTATTTTAAAAAGCTTTTTTTTTTTAATAAAAAAGTGCAGGATGATTTGAGAGCATATAACAGTGGGATAATTTAGAATGTGGAGCCAGGTTTCTCTCAGAAAGTGCCATTCCACTGAGATCTGACAGTTGATTGGGAACAACAGACAAAAGGTATGTTTATAGGGGTGGTAAGAAAGCTTTTCAGGTCGAGGGAGCAGCACGCACAAAATCCCTGAGTCAAGAGGTAGCATGGGACACTAGAGGACCTAAGAGGGGCAGGATGACTGGGACACAGAAAAGGAAAAGATGGGTGTGAGAGGAAACCACAATGTGGCAGCGGCCTCCTCTTAGAAAAGCCTGTAGACAGACTAGTATGTTTCCCAAATCTTAGTCATGGGTTCTAGCTTCATGATTTTTTCTTATTGAGGTATAATCAACATATAATATTATTAGTTTTAAGTGTACACTATAACGATATATCAAGAACTCATACAATTCAATAGCAAAAAAAAAAAAAATAGCCCAATCTGATTAAAAAGTGGGCAGAAGATCTTCAAGATTTTTGATGTATTTCTGTATCATTTTGACAAAAATCTATTGTTTAAATCAACCCTACCTCATTTTACTTAAACACATTGCTCCCTTTAGTAAATAAAGTTTATTTCAAATGTATACGTATAGCTGATTCACTTTGTTATACAGCAGCAACTAACACAACAATGTAAAGCAATTATACTCCAATAAAGATGTTAAAAAAAAAATGCTAGGCTGTCATAGCCCTTTTTAAAAGACCCAAGCAAAGGGGTTTGTATACAAGGTTTTCAAACATGGGGTTTGAAAAGAAGATATATATATATATATATATATGGAATCTAAGAAAAAAAAAAAAGATCATGAAGAACCTAGGGGTAAGAGGGAAATAAAGACACAGACCTACTAGAGAATAGACTTGAGGATATGGGGAGGGGGAAGGGTAAGCTGTGACAAAGTGAGAGAGTGGCATGGACATATATACATTACCAAACGTAAAATAGATAGCTAGTGGGAAGCAGCCGCATAGCACAGGGAGGGAAGAGATATGGGAACATATGTATATGTATAACTGATTCACTTTGTTATAAAGCAGAAACTAACACACCATTGTAAAACAATTATACTTCAATAAAGATGTTAAAAAAAAAGAAAAAGAGGTAACAGTGTTCCTCTGATGGCAGCAAGATCAGAGGGAGGGACTGGGAAGGTGAAGATAAGATTTTAGGAAACAAGGTCACCAGTCTAGCCCTGCTTCCCTCCCTCCAGAGCTTACTCACTCCTAACCTCAGTTCTTACAGGACAGTTTAGGGTATATTTTAATTAAGTAGGACATTTTCTCATAACCCTCATCCAAATCTTAACAAAATAAAATCCACAGAAGCCCACATTGAAATCTAACTTTAAACTCCCAGTGCTGAGAGACACAGAGTATATGAGCTATGGCTTTTGACTCTGTGGATCTATTCCTGGCTTCATCATTAACATGGTGAATATCCTTGCTTTGAGATTTTTAGAACAACTTTAATTGTCATTTTTTGTGGTTTGAATTGTCTTATTAAAATATAATTTTCCAGGAGTTAAATTTACTTACTTAATTAGAGGTCTATTCTCTCTTCAATATGCACATTCTCAAAAGTCAACTCACATCTTCGAATGGGGGCAGGGTGTAGTATACCCTTTGGCATAATAACATCTAATTACAGGATTACATTAGTGCACTCAGTACCTTTAATCACATAAGATTTGATAGAGCACCAAGAAAACCTGTGCTGATCTCTCAACACTAAAGACCTTAAAGCATGAATGTCAGGACACACCATAGTTGTCTCTGCCGCATCTGTAGGATCTTTGATTTCAAAAGAAAAAACAGATTTGGAGATCCTGATGATATTATTTTGATTAGTGATAAATTAGAAAGATTCCCAGAAATAGCAATAATTATAGCAATAATAACAATCATGACAATAATGTACAATGATAATGTTTAATGGTTTTCAAATGCTTTTCATATAAACTTTCCCCTTTGATCCTCACAATGATAAAAGCAGGGCAAGAATTATCAGTCCTACTTTATGAATAGAGAAATTAAGCATCAAAAATGTTCACATTTGGGGGAATATCTGGGAACATGCACAAGGAATCAAAGGCAAATCTGAGAAGAGTGCTTTTCCAGGTATTTCCTATGAGAAAAACTATGAGATCTTGGGAAGCCACTGAAACTCCCTAGCCTCAAATTTTTCATCTGTAAAATGGTCTAGATTAGAAGATATGAATATAGAAGGAGAGAATAAGACACTAGATTTCACGGCAGGGAAGAAGTAGTATGGGTAAAACCAGGGCTGGGCCTCCCATAGACATTTGTACACAGGACTAAGATTGTCACCAGGCCCAGACTCAGGAGGTTGAAAGGTCTGTTCCACTCACACCCAGCATGGTGGAGCACAAAAATACAGGTATCGGTATCAAACCAAAATTAATCCTAAGAGATTCTCAGCTCTGCTACTTAGGAGTCATTTGACATTGGGTCTTTTTGATCCTGTTTCCTTATCTAAAAATTAGGGATAATAATGTATCTCTGCCAGGGATGTGATGAAGAAAAAATAAGTTAGTATGTACAATATCTATTACAGTGGTTGACAAACTTTTTCTGTAAAGGGCCAGATAGCAGAGGCAAAAACCAAGTATATTATATTGGAACTTATGTAACGAGAGCAAAAACACACTTCCACAAAATTTTTATTGATGAAATGTAAAATATAATAGTAATAAAATGAGCTCTTTTTTGTAATACAGGTTTAGTAATGAATAGAATGGAATTTTCTGTGGGAATATCATTTCTCTAATTTGGGAGGCAAAGCCAGTGTTGCCTATCATCAAATCAATTGCAAATGTTCATCTGTAAAAATCATTTTTACTCAAGAGCCATAAAAAACCAAATAAGCTGGATTTGACTTGCTGAGAGTGTATGAAAGTTCTATTATTCTACAACTTCATTAACATTTAGTGTTTTCAGTCTTTTTTATTCTGGTGAGTGTGTGAAGCTGCTGCCTTTTCAATAACGTCTACCACAAGCAGCAAGACTCAAAGAAAATTTTCCTTTAACCTAGAGTTGAAAGCTGAAGAAAATTCAACTAAGAACTCAGGTACTTCTGAGAGGAAAAAAGTAATTATCTGTAAGTGTTTTAAAGTTTTTGCCATTTTATTTTTTTTAAAATGAGTCTTTTATTATTAAATAAGTATTTAAGAGCTTAATTCACATGACTACTAATGACTTTAAAAACAGGCATGAGATAATCTATGAGGATTCAGAATTTTATTACTTTATCTGCTCATGCCAACAACCCAAGAGCCAGGAGATACGGGTTTCCGAATGGCTCTGCCACTAAATAGCAGTTGTTCTTAAACAAGTCACTTTTCTTCTTAGCTTTGATTTAGTAATATAACAAATAGCGATGATAATCACCTTGCAATCTCACATAGTTCTTTACTCAATTAACAAATACTTTCTGGGTACCTATTATGTGCAGGCTTTAGGGATACAAGAGTGAGCAAAAACAGACACTGGCTCCACCCTCATGGAATTCATAGTGCAAAGATGAATCAAAGTCACACAAGTAAATATAAATTAAAATGTAAAATTAAGTTGTAAGCATCAAAATCACAGAATCAGAACCTCAGAATTAAGAGATCTTAGGGATCATCTAATAAAATCCTCCAATCTTTTCTTCAGAGATACACAAAATACGAAAAGATGTTTTTTTTAAAGTTAGAAGTTCCAGATAAAGAAGTGGTAATATTACTGTTATGAAATTTCAGGAAGATAACTAGATGTATTTCTGCTCCAACATTTACAATTAGAAACTAAGCATACCTTGGGCTTACCACCTTTGACCTCTAATGTGGCTCACAGAAGAAAAATTAATAGTGATATCTCATTAACCTAAATAAGGTAGTCTATGTTTGTGAAGGTGATAAGATAAGGGCCTAAGTGGAGGGCCAGAAGTTCAGAAGAAAAATACATTTTATTGGTCCACAAAGGGAGAGGCATCTAGGTCTCTTAGAAAATTACTATACTTAGAGCTGGTTTGGAACTCAGACCTAGTTTGGCTTTTTTTCTTTAAGTAACCTTGAGTAAACCTCTTATTCTTCCTGGGTCGGAGTCTCCTCATCTGTAAAATGAAGAAGTTGGCCAGATAATGTTTTATGGCTCTGATTTCAATGACACCACCGCAACTAGTAGATCAGATGGTGTCTCTTTTTACTAATAAACAGAAATAAAGCCAGTGAAGCAGAAAGTCAGATAGATATGGGTTCAAATCCCTCCTAACTATGCAACCTCCTAACTATGTAACCTTAAGCAAGTCACTTATTCTCTTAGATCTAAGTTTCTTCATCTGTAAAATGAAAATAATAATGACTATTTCATATTATTGTGAATATTATGAATATTCCAAAAAATGAGGTATATAAAGTGACAGGCATGGCATATAAATAGCTTCCTTCCCTTCTCCTTAGTCTGAGGATTACAGCACTGAACGCAGAAAATTTCAAGCATCTGATGACATGATTCACTTAAGCCAGCAGCTACCATGTGTCCAAACCCAATGCTTCTGCTAAGACTTGAGGATGACAGAAGAAAGACACAGTCCCTGCTTAAAGTACTTACTGTAGGGGAAACATAAGCAAAGGGAAGGAGGTAGGAAAGTGTAGGGCAGATTAGTTTTTGCTGGAGGATAACTAAGCATTTTTAAAATAATATTGTCTCTATGTCAGACCCTGTATTAGGCATTTATATGCATTATTTCATTTACCTATTGAGGCAAGTTTTATTACCCTCAACTTTTAGATACTTTGAAATATAAATTATCTTGCCCAAGATTTTCATAGCTATTTAATGATAGGACTGAGCAATAAAAACATGTATCTGTGACTCCAAAGCCCAAGATTTTTCAAAATGATGAGTAATGAGAAATGCAGCTAGAAATAAGGACTGGTCTGACACCAGGGAGTCCTCTAAATGCCAAGGTAAAAAGTTTGCACTTTAGGGAGCCATTGGAGGTTTCTGAGCAGGAAAGTGACATAGATGAAGATTCTATTACCTAAGGGAATGTAGTAAAACATAATGTTTAAGAGCTTAGAATTTGTAGCTAAACTACCTTGTATTAAATGGCCTTGGAGCAAGTTACCTAACCTTTTTGTCCCTTAGTTTCCTCATCTTTAAATAGGGATAAATAATAACAGAACCTACCATGTACTGTTATGGGGAGGATTACAACCATTAATACATATAAAGCTCAGGAATACTTCCTGGCATATAGTAAGCACACACGGAAAGTTAAGCTGCTGCAGTTGTGGTGGTTAGTATTATTGCTATTGTGTTAGGAAAGAAGCCCGTTAAGACAGAATTCTCAGAACCCAGTCTGACAATTCAGCCCTCTTCTATTAAGGAGAGAGTGAAAGGTTAATTGTACATTGTCGGTGAAGTGAAGGCTTGCTTTGTGAGTTAACAGCAACAAAAGAATCCAGGAGGAATTGTTTAATCTAGTTAAGAGAGTAAGTAGTTCAATGTAGAGAACAAACGTATGGACACCAAAGCGGGGAAAGTGGTGGGGGTGGTGGTGGTGGTGGTGGTGGTATGAATTGGGAGATTGGGATTGACATATATACACTATATGTAGAAAATGATAACTAATAAGAACCTGCTGTATAAAAATAAACAAATAAAATTCAAAAATTAAAAAAAAAAAAGAGAGTAAGTAGCTCAAGACATGGCACCATCCTCTAGTTTCTACCCATAAGAGTAATTAGGACCTGATTCCCTTTAGATGGGGTCCAAGATGGCAGGCAACACAATACAGTGGAGAGGAAATACCAAGCCAGGAAACCTAGATTTCAATCTCAAACCTGCTACTCTCTCATTCTGTTACCATTAACAGATGACTCTCCCTTTTATGTCTAACAGTCCTGAACTACAAATAAAGAGTGATCTTGCCTACTACACAGATCATCATGAGAATTAAACAGGATATGCAAAGCTTCTTTTGTTTGAATGCTGCTGTGCACAAAGTAGGCACTCAAAACACTTGAACAAACTGTTAAAATTTGAGAAGTGGTATTTGAGAGGTGAGAAAAAAAGCAAAGCAAGTAGTGGAGTAGTCCTGCATTATAGCCCTGAGAAAAGTAAAAAGCTCTATACTGAAACAGTTCTTTAAAATGTATAGGAGGAAGCTTGGCATAGTGGAAAGAGCCTGAGCTTCAAAGTAAAACAGAACTAGGTTCAAATCATAGCTGCACTATTTATTAGCTATAGGATCTTGAACCAACTATCCAAGCCTCTGTTTCTTCAAAACTAGAATATTAATACTTACCTAATAGGGTGACTCTGAGAATTAAATGAAAAAGCTATTCCTAACAATATACCTAGTTCAAAGAGAAACTCAGCAGACCGTACCAGTACCACCACCCCTATTATTAATAGTAATAATGGCAGTTAACTTTCAATGAGTGTTAATTGCCAGGCACTATTCTAAACATTTTACATGTATTATCTCATTTAATCTTTATTTAATACACTAATGAGACTCATTTCATTATTCCCCACAGATTTTATTGATGAGGAAGCAGAGGCAGTGAGCAGAAGATCTCATCTTAGGACACAGGACTAGAAACTGACAAAGCCAGGACATTGCTACTATTATTTTTCTCTCCTCCATAAGTCAGATTTTTAAAAATCTTGCATAAGATTCCAAAATACTTTCCCTCCCAGTATCTCACTTTATCTTATCCTTAAAGCAACTTTGTGATGTAGGCTGACCAAGGATAACCATCCCCATTTTACAAATGGGAAAAGAAAAGCCTGTAGAAAATAACTGACTTATTCAACGTCATACAAACAGCAGTCATACCACAACCTCTGCCATGTGGCAGAACTGGAAAATGAACCCATATCTTCAAAGTTCAAGACTAGTGTTCTTTCTAGTAGAAAACTGAATTTCCCACATGATACCACAGAAAGGAGATCTCTCCTTAATTCAGGATCTTCCCATATCAGTCAAAATTAGTGATGTTTTGCTTTCACTGTTATTTCCAAAATTTATGTTTTGGGATGGTCCCTGAATCAAGTGCTAGTGAACTCATCTGGAGGAGCCTTTCTCTGGGGCTCAAAGAGCCTGAGCTCATCTAGTTCAATGATCAAGTTTCCAATCTCTTAACATTTGGCAGTAAAGCCTTCTAAGTACCAACACGGATTAAATCTAAAGGGAAATTATATTACACTTTAATGTGAACCAGTTCTTTACATTAAAGAGTACTATAATGATCACTCTTTAATCACTAAAGAGTAATGATTAAAGCATTATGTACAGGAAGACATTCTCAGAAAAAAAGAAGGTAGGTTCTAACTTTGTATCTACCAAATAATGGGCTAACTCCAACTCGGGATGCATGTTTGCATTAGACAGGCCAGAGCTAGTATCCTGATTTTTATCACTGTGTGAACTTAAACAACTTACTGTACCCTTCTAAACTTTAGTTCCCTTATCTCTAAAATGGGGATAATAACACCTATATCAGAGGATGCAGGAGGAGAATTAAATAGCAAAATGTAAGTAAAGTTTTAGTACACAGCAGGTCTTCACCAAATGGTAGCCATTACATCAAAAGGAAAATATAAGGGTCTAATTAAGACAATCAGAGAGCACTAATAAAGTCACAATGATAGGAAATGGTGAAGCTGAAGTTTTAATTCAATGTTTCTATTCTCTGTTTTCAATATTACATTCTTTTCTACCAAAGTGTTTTTCACATTGTGAGAGGTTTGTTATTTAAAAAAGAGACAAAAATAAAAGAAAAATAAAGAAATTCTCAAACCTGTTGTAGTTTACTCTATACCTCTCCACACTGCTTTTTAAGTCGTTACCTATTCTATTTCCCTGTTCTGGTCAGTTTGGATAAAAGGTTAATACCCTGCTATTGAGATACATTGCTGATAGCTTCAAAGAAAATAAACATCGCACACAGAGTATGATATACCTTCAGTAAAACAAGCTAGCAGAAATTAAAGTAATTTCAGAGTTTGTGTATCTACTGATTGATTGTGAAGATCTTCCACTTTACAACTTTTTCTGTGTTTAGAGAAAGGCTTGTCCCAGAAACATTCCCTTTATTACAGATATTTCAAGTCTTCTTTGTGATGATTTACATTTTCTTCTTAATTGCTTAATTGCCTGTTTCAATTGCTTTTCAACTTTTCCTGCCATCCTGTGTTAATGCATTGACTACTTGATGGATTCATCGTAACAAACGTACTCTGAGCACTTATTGTACATCACACACTGTGGGGGCCTAAGCAGAGCTGCTACATAGTTAATCAGGGTGTGCCTCACACAAAGACTTCCTGTTATGGGCTAAGTCTGGCCCAATGGAATGAGTATGTTTTTTTCTAACTCAAATAAAGATTTATTAGGAGCTAGCTGCAGCCCTGCTGGGATACTGAAATGGATATGACAGCGTCCTCATCTTTAAGGATCTTAAAATATAATGAGGAAGATATACAAATAAACACAGAATTATACTACAAGGTCATAAATGTTATGATAAAGGAAAGTCCCAGGAGCTATGAGAACACGGAAGAGGAACTTCTAACCCAGCCTAGAAGATCAAGGGAAGCTCTCCAAGGGAAGTGACAACTGAAATGAGCCCTAAAATGAGTAAGTGTTAAAGAAGTATTTTTAGGTAAAGGTGGGCTGTGATATCTCACACAGAAAGGGAACAATTTTGGAAAAAGAACAGAGGAAAGAAATATCATTTTACGTGAGAGAAAACTACAAGCATTGCTGTTGGAAAGACTTTGAGTTTAGGACCTACAACAAGGTGAGAGATGAAAGGAAGAAAACAAGGACAGATATTGAAGGCTCTGTCAAACTAAGGAGCTTATTTTATTTCATAAGGTAGGAAATAGGGAGCCATTGAAGGAGATAAGGCAGGAAGGGATATATGATTAGATTTGCATTTCATAAAGATCCTTCTGACATGGGAATGGAGAAGTGCTATGTCTAGGACTTTCATATAACACCGTTAGAGGTATTTCAAATAATAATTTGTTAAGTAATACAATTTGGATCTTCAAAGCAGAGAGGAAAAAAATAATAGCCTTAGAAATGTTCGTATGACTCTCACTGTGCTAGGCATAGATGCCAAGTAGACAGACAGTCCTAACAGGGATGCAGATCTCTTTTCTGAATGACTTTATAAAGCTCAAACTTGTTTCATATAATAAAAATGATAATCGAAACATAAATTTTAATATAATGGGCAATATTTTAACAGATTCCATTTACATTACCCCTGCACAAGGCATTATTTATGACGGTACATGTACACCTAATCTTGATGTTGTGAAGGTGACTCAGGCATGCTGGGTGGGGAAGGGAACTGAGCCAGTGAAAGCATTTACACATTATCTCAAGTGCGTATTACAAGCTCGGCTCCTCACGAAGGGCAATTTGAACCATGAGGAAACACTAGACTAAATGGAGGACAATAAGAGTATTGAACTAGTATACCAGTACCAAGACCCAAATTCCATTCTCAAAGGAAAACACACCCGAAGAGAGGAAAATAATATTAATTCTAAAACTCTTTGGAGGTTGAGGCAAAAAAAAAATTGATTATCACCAGGGTGGAAAATGGACATCCCTCCTGGCAAAAGTAGCATAGTCACAACACATGATGTTTAAAAGCTGATTTTCAGTTGACAACAAAATGTCTTACTCTTTTCTTCCTCATGAAAGTTTTTGCTAAAAGGATCAAGAGTTCAGTGACAGGAGAATGAAGGTCAAAGGAAAATGAGAGTCATTCAGTCATTTATTCAATAAATATCTATAAAGCTCCTCCTATAAGCTAGGCACTGTGCTAGGAGCTTTCCCAAGTATTGTCTCATTTAATAGAAGTACTACTACCCCCTATTTTGCAGGTAAAGAAACCGAGGCAAGTAGAGCTCAAGACCTGATAGAAAGCCCATGTTCAGTTTCTCCTTAAGCACAAAGTATTCCTTTACAAAAAAGGGACATTCAAACTAAATAGAAGTGTTCAATAAAACAACCTTTTAATGACTTTTGAAAGCATTTAAACCATAAATATATACAGACTATTTTAAAAGGCAAATATACCATGGAAAGCTGCGGCTACCTTTCTTACCAACCTAATGTTGAATCAGACTTAATTATTTTAAGACTTCCCTGTTACAAACCCTGTTGCTTCCTAACTGACTTGCCTATTTTGCTGTTGTATACTGAATCATATTATTGTTTATTCATTCATTCATTTCTTCTACAGATATATACTTGGGGTCTATCATATGTCAAGCTCAGTGCTATGGACTGGAGTACAATGGGACATCCTCCCGCTCTCAAGAGACTCATGGTTTGCAAGGGAAGCCAGGCAACTAAACAGATAAATAGCACACACAACGAGAGGTGCTATGATATAAGGAGGTTCAGGGGGGCTGTGTAGCAGCGTCAGGTTATATGCATTCAGTCTGGAGGCCAATTCATCTGACAAAACCCAGGATCTTCCTACCTATAAAAAATTCTGAGATCCAGCACACTTTACAAACATAATCCAGTCAATCTTTCCTTGGGTAGCTTCTCCTCATGACCTATGACTCCATGATCCAAAGCCTTCCTTCATTCACTCAACTAATATTTAATGATCATCTACTGTGTTCCACACACTGTGCTAGGCACTAAGGAACAAAGCTAAATAAGACAGAGATGTTCCCTGCCCTCATGAGTTTGTAATCTGACCCCCATGAAAAAAAAAATCTGCCATAGCCTTTGAAAATATTGCTAAGTTGTGTCACTTAATATAAGTAAGCAACTTGAGTTTTGTACACCCTTGCTGTGCAACCTTGAACAAGTCATTTCACCTCACTATTCCTTGGTTTCCTTATCTGTGAAGTAAAAATAATATTTGCCCTATTCGTTTCACAGCATTGTGTTTAAGATCATATGATATAGTGAATGCAAAAGCACCTTGAAAACTAAAAATAGAACTACCATATGATAGAGCAATTCCACTCCTGGGTATAGAGAAGAAAACAAAAACACTAATTCAAAAAGATACATGCTTATGGACAAATGGACCTACATAGAGGATTAAAATAATTAAATTAATTATTCAATAAAAATCTACTTACTTGCAGCAAAAAAAAAAAAAGATACATGCACCCCAGTGTTCATAGAAACATTATTTATAATAGCCAAGATATGGAAGCAACCTGTTTCCATTAACAGATGAAGAGATAAAGAAGATGTGGTACATACATACAAGGGAATATTACTCAGCCACGAAAAAGAACGAACTTCTGCCATTTGCAGCAACATGTATGGCCCTGGAGGGTATTATGGTGAAATAAGTCAGCCAGAGAAAGACAAATGCTGTATGTTATCACTTATATGTGGAATCTAAAAAATACGACAAACGAGTTAATACAACAAAACAGAAACAGACTCACAGATATAGAGAACAACTAGTGGTCACCAGAGGGGAGAGGGAAGGGGGGAGGGGCAAAATGGGGGTAGGAGATAAAGAGGTACAAATTACTGTGTATAAAATAAATAAGCTACAAGGATATATTGTACAGCAGAGATAATATAGCCAATATTTTATAATAACTTTAAATGGAGTAGAATCTATAAAAATATCAAGTCTTTATATTGTACAGCTAAAACTAATATAATATTGTAAATCAACTATACTTTAATAAAAAAGAATACTATAAAGGGATGTGAAAATATAATGAATTTTATTTGTCATCCTCAGATTAAGGGAAGTCTCTGATTTAATTAAAAGGATGAATCACAATATATTTTAAAATAAATGCAATGTATTACTTTCTAATATTCACAGTAACTAAAGGTAGGCCAATAAACTACCATTTAGTAAAGAACATTTGGAGGTTCACTTAATGGTACAGATATAAAGTATTCATATTGATTTGTGCAATTAGATGCTTCTGAACTGTTCAAAAGTAGTCAGGTCTATACATAATCTCTCTTGCAGAGAGGTTTATACCATTATTTGCTTTAATAAGGATAAGTTTGCAGAGAACATGCAAATGTTGGCCCACATTTTTCAATTTTCATATTAATTGAAAGTATACTTGGGCTTACCCGGTGGCACAGTGGTTAAGAATCTGCCTGCCAACGCAGGGGACACAGGTTCCAGCCCTGGTCTGGGAAGATCCCACATGTAGCAGAGCAACTAAGCTCACGTGCCACAACTACTGAGCCTGCGCTCTAGAGCCCACGAGCTACAACTACTGAGCCCATGAGCCACAACTACTGAAGCCTGTGCACCTAGGGTCCCTGATCTGCAACAAGAGAAGCCACCACAAGAAGCCCGCACACCAGAATGAAGAGTAGACCCTGCTCACCACAACTAGAGAAAGTCCATGAGCAGCAAAGAAGACCCAAGGCAGCCAAAAATAAATAAATAAATTTATTTATTTATTTATTTTTAAAAAGGAAGTATATTAATAAGTTTCACCAGTTTGAAATTGAAGGATGGCAGTAATATGTCAGAGCAGAAAGAAAACAGCATTTGTCATCAGAATATCAAACTTGAGTCCTGTTTCTACCACTGATTTTTTTTTTTTTTTTTTTTTTGCGGTACGTGGGCCTCTCACTGTTGTGGCCTCTCCCGTTGCGGAGCACAGGCTCCGGACGCTAAGCGGCCATGGCTCACAGGCCCAGCCGCTCCGTGGCATGTGGGATCTTCCTAGACCAGGGCACGAAACTGCGTCCCCTGCATCGGCAGGGGGACTCTCAACCATTGTGCCACCAGGGAAGCCCTACCACTGATTTTGAGTGAGTCTCTTAAATGATATTCAGCTTTCTGATCACTGAAATATGGAAAATAAGCACAGCCACATGACAAGTTAATTGTGAGAATTAAGTGAAATAGCACATATGAAAAAAATGATTTTATTTTAACTTGAGCAATTTAAAGATATTAACTGATATTAATATCATTGGTTTTAGTATGTATATATATGTAACTCTGCTTCCTTATTAAATGATATTCAAAGGACCACTTACTTTACCTTGATATCTGAGTTCATCTTATTTTATAGGTAAAAACATTGGAGGCTAAGAAGCATAAGACTAAGAAATAACACAAGACTGGGAATTAGGAAATGTGAATTCTGTTATTGTTTCCACCACCAATGGCTCTGAAGCCGTGTGCAATCACTTACCTTTTTGGTATCTCAGGATTCACTTTTAAAAATTGAAGTAAACACTCTACTAGATCATTGTAAAGGCATTCATGACACAGTGTGAAAGCAGCAACTCTGGTTTCCCCAAAATGTTTTGCCAGGTCCAAGCCAGACAGACAGTCCAAAAGGAATCACCATTCCAAATGAGACACAAGCCATCTGAGCTTGGCAGAGACTGAAAACGGGAAACAGGGAATGAAGCCTAAACTGTTGAAAAGCAGACCATTTCAGAATTTAGACAGTTTTTCTTGTTTGCTTTTTAATCTAGTCCCTGTAGCTGTTGGTGTGGAACACTGAGTAGGGGAGGGTAGAGGTGGGGGCATGAGTGGTATTTAAATATACATCTTGAGTGTGGACATATAAGGTCTTGGCTCAGCCTCTAAGAACTGAACAAAGCATAATCTACGACTCCCTTAGCAATGCTAGGTCAATGTTAGAATAAAGCTGACCTGTTATATCTATTGATGTCTCACTCTTTATTCTAGCGACTTCTGGGAGATCATGACAACCTTCTCATTGCTCCTATCTGGTAATATCTTACTCCCTCCTCTGGTTAAGGTGGTTTTATCCACTAGGTGCTAAACTCACAGTGCCCAGATCCTAAAGGCTTTCACGAGTCTATGAAAAATTTTTGAGATCTGAAAAAAATATTGGCTCAAAAATGAAACAAAACATGACTTCCCTTGTGGCACAGTGGTTAAGAATCCGCCTGCCAATGCAGGGGATACAGGTTCAAGCCCTGGTCCAGGAAGATCCCACATGCCGCGGAGCAACTAAGCCCATGTGCCACAACTACTGAGCCTGCATTCTACAGTCTGTGAGCCACAACTACTGAGCCCACATGCCACAACTACTGAAGCCCACATGCCTAGAGCCCGTGCTCCGCAACAAGAGAAGCCACCGTAATGAGAATCCTGCGCACCGCAACGAAGAGTAGCCCCCGTTCGCTGCACCTAGAGAAAGCCTGTGTGCAGTAACGAAGACCCAACGCAGCCAAAATTAATTAATTAATTAATTAAGAACAAAAGAAACTTTTAAAGCCAAAATTGATAAGTGTGAATTAAATAGCTACAAAAATGTCAACTAGTCAACTGAAATTCAACTCAACCCTTTTTAGAGATATACACTAATTTTGTTTGATTTGAGAGGTCAGTATATTTTAATGTTTGTATTGAAAGGTAGATCTCAAAAAGTAAGAAAGCCCAGGGCTTTCAAAAGCCTTAGTAAGGCCCTACCTCTAATTTCCATCTCAACTTTGCCCCTGGACTTTGGACATCCTACTTTGGGTATCTTGAGCACTAACCTACTGAGTTCTGTACTCAGCCATGACTTAGACGCTGGGTTTCTAAATCCTCATGCCAACTCCCACTGTTGACCTGGCTGCCTGATCCAAATACCACATCTAGTGACCCAAATAAATTCTGATTTCCAAACACACATGGCACGCCTCTCCCTTTCGCTCAATTCTCGTTGTAAATTACGTGGAATGCCACCTCTTAGCTTCTGATCTAGAAGTTCAGTACTCACTGAAGAGCATTCACTTTATACAGTACATCTGTAAGCCCCATCAAGGAAAATTTGGTGCACCCTGTCATATAACTGCTACAACCTGATCACACTTCTATTATTGCTTTACCGTATTGAATTAGATTTTCTGTTTATTGTAATTATCTGTTTATCCTGGTTTTATCATTAACCAGATGCAAGTTTATTAAGCTCTCCAAGCCTTAGTTTTCTCATCAGTGAGATGAAAATAATGATAATATCAATTCATAAGGCTATAATAGGGAATAAATGGAATAATACATGTAAAATCCTCAAAACAATGTCTGGCACATAGGAAATGCTCAATAAATGTCTTTTTGTTGTCATAAATTGTCATGTCTTTATTATATCATATCCTAGACCAGTGGTTTTCAAACTTTAATGTGAATAAGAATCAACTGGACAGCTTATTAAAATAGCGTCCTGAATCTCTAGAAATTCTGAATCATTAGGTGGGAGTCAGATCCATGAATCTGTGGTCTTAGCAAGCTGACAAGTGATGCCAATGCTGCTCTGAGAACTGCATTTTGAGGACCATTGCCTGAGACTTGTTTGTAATGCAAAGAGAGCGGGGACTGTTTATTTTCATCTCTGTAACTACATTCCCTAACACTAACCAGTGCTCAAAACAGAGTCTAGCTAGCACACGGCAGATATTCAATTATTGCTATATGCTAAACAAAAAAAGGTAATGCATTATTTATGCCTTCAGAGAGTTCCTGAGAGATGTACATAGAAAGGCAACTAACTCTACATGCCACATATAACCATGCTGGTTACTGAGAGGAGGGTCCATGAAAATAAAGGACCTGAACCATTAAGAACCTTGTTTGTCATTTAGAATTCTCTCTCTTCATCCAGTATCACCAGATATTAGCTATTCTCATAAGCTCTGACCCCTGACAACCTATGTAAAAAATAACTGTAGCCACCATATCACCTTAAGTGACCGACTGACATGTTGATCCTAATTCCCAAATGATTCTTACCCACTCTGCTTCATTTAGTTAACTTCTAGCCAATTTCAAACCTTAGCTTAATGGTCACCTCCTCAGAGACACCACCTTGTGTCACTAGATCATGTCATAATCTGTCATACCTTACCATAGCACCTATGCTTTCCCCTGTACCAGTTTGCTATACCTATTTATTTGTGTGAATATTTGACTAATGTCTACCTTTTCTACCAGTCTATAAGCTCCATAGTAACTAGTGGCTGGTTTTGCTCAACTTCATATTCCCAGCCCAGCCCAGTCCCCGCTTCATGACAGAATCTCAATAAATATCTCTTGAATAGATAAATGAATCTCTTTTACATGATCCCTTTCATTTCAAGTCTTTAGGAGCATCACTCAGTTACAAAAAGACCCTTTCACCCAGTCCCTGATAGTTTCTTTCCCTAGAACTAGACGATGGTTTTGGCATTTTTCTAGTCACTAGCCGGCATCTCTCACCCGCATCAGTCCAGAAGCACCTTTCTAATACAATGTAGAAGCACATCATTGGCGCTGGCCAGATGCCAGTAAGTACCAATACCTAGACAATACTCACTATTGAAGTACTTCTACCACTAGGGCCAGGCCAATCCGTCTCTTTAAATTGTTGCACCCACCTCAGAACCACAGGCAATGGGCAACAAATGAAGGGGATGTTTCTGTGAGTGTCTGCCATTCACAGCCTCAGATGTGAACCACTCATCCGCACCTGTTCCCCACTTCTCATTTCTTCCTTATCTCAAAGTACTTGCTATGATATAAGTAAGGTGGGGGGGCGGTGGGAAGAAAGAGACTAATCCAGTGGATTGGTATTCAGTGGGTGAAGTTAAAGCTATCAACTGACCCTCTGGAATTCACCCAGAAGTCTAGTTTACTGGCCATTTTCCAGTTGTGTTATGAGGACAGATCCAGCACCCTCTCTCCTGACAGATACTTGACACTCTCCACCATCCCCCTTCTCCTTCATCACACCATTACAATTAGGAGTGCGCCCAGGCAGCCCCCTCTTTTGCTTGATCTGTGTGACCCAGGAGCAGGTGCTTCTCTGCTTGGTAGAGGACAAAAACAAGCTGTATGGTAGGGTGGAAAGAACACTGTGGGCTCATACCAAATCACCTGATCACCATGAGTGGCAATAAGTTCTGCTGCAGCTTCCCCTCCCCTTCCTTGCCAGGCACAGGTCAGTCAGCTGGTGTCAGGGCAAGCCTGCTAAGCCAGCAAGAATTGTCCATGCTGGCTTAATTCTGCTGGGTCAGATACACACTGGCACAAAAGACACTTTGCTTTGTGGTCTTTACACAAAAGCAGAATCTTCAAATTAGATTTAATACAGGTTAAACATAACACAAAACTGGAAGAGGAACTATAAATCACTCATTCTAATCGCCTCATTTTGTAGATAAGGAAAACAAGGCCCAAAGGAGAAAAGGGCCTTGGTTTAATTCACATAGTAATACAGGAGCATGCCTCCTTACCTCCCTTGCAAGTGTTCCTTCTTTCCACTCTACCAAACTGCTAATGTTTGTCCTCTGCCCAGCAAAGGAGTGCTTGTCCAACACAGAGAAGCAAGTATGGTACATCCTTGAGGCAGGATGGGGTACAGAGATGCACAGAAATGCATAAGGGGACTTTTGCTGCAAAAATAAACCCTGATCATCTGAAATTCCTCCATTAAGCTTAATCTTTGGAGTACTTCAGGCTTTTTCTCATCGTTAGGAGTGCCAACTTAACCCTTTAAATGCTGAATTCATCTATATTTTCACAATGATTGGTGATAAATATCACCCATAAACTGGATAGTGTAGCAAAAGGAGTAAATCTATCACTGAGAGACATTAAGGTTATCAAGAGAAGATCTTAGTGAGGCAGAAAGACAAAATGGAACAAGCACAGGATTGAGTCAAAAGACTTTAGGTCTAGTCACACCTCCACCATTTACCACATGTGTGGCCCTGGACAAGTCCCTGGAGCCCTTTGTGCCTCAGTTCAATTTCCCCATCACACAGTTCAGAGTTGTGAGGATTAAATAAGCTAAAGTACTTAAAGTGTTCAGCACAGTGCTTGCTATAGCACTGGACTTTAAAAATATTAGTTCAATTATAGTCTTATTTTACTTGATTCCAAAAACCTGGTATTTGTTTGATTTCTTTTAGACCTAGCCTAATTTCCCTAAATTTAAGAATATGATAACTGGGAAGTAAAGAGAAGTAAAAGGAAAAACTTTGTTCAGAGAAGATCTCTGACATGTGACATAAGGCTGATTCAATTCTTCCAGTTGACTGATAACAAGTCAAATTAGTAAAATGCAAACTCAGATAGCTTTGTCTCATTAATGAATGAATCAATTCAATATAGTTATTGAGCAATCACACAGTATTAGGCATTGAACAGAAATGTGACTAAAGTATGATCCCTGCACTCAGCCTGAACTCACATGTAAGTTTTATGTGGGTTCGTGTCTGTCCTTCTCATAGCTATACCCCCAGTGGCTCACCAAGTGCCAAATAGTGAGAGGCTCAGTCAAGCTGCACAGGCTTGACATGACGATAAACATTGTCATCACTACTGTCATGATCGTAGCACTAACCATTTCCTGAGGGCTTACTACGTGACAGGCATTTAGTGCACATTATGTCATTTAACTATCCCAGCAATGCTGCAAGGGATAGGTGGATTATACATTTTATACATCTTACCTGCTTCCTTACCATGCTCCCCCACTCAACACTCATTCTGAGATTCTAAGCACATATATTATATTCAGCTCCCCACTACTATTAATAGTAATGGTAAATACTTGTTATGTCCCAGGTTCTGTTCTACACACATTAACTATATTGACTCATTTCATCTTCACACCAATCGATCAGGTAGGTATCATTAGTATCTTCATTTTATAGAAAGGATAAGTAACTTCCCAAGATCACACAGCTACTAGAGCCTGGATTTGAACACAGGCAGTCTAGAGCCAAAGTATCCTTCTTAGTTACTCTGCAAGTTCTAGAGGGTGAGAAGAAGTAGGAGAGGAATCACTTTAACCTAAAGTGACCTGGAGTCCTGGGCATGAGAGCTTGGTTGCAGTTGTGGTTAAGGTTCTTATATCTGGCCGCCTGACTGACCACAGTGTGATCTATGCAGGGTCTTAAAGAAGGATTCCACATGGTCACTGCAGTCACACAGAATATTTTTTTCTATTATCAGATAGACATTATGGTGTTTTTCTTCTTGACATACTCTCCACCCTTCTCTGCCTGGAAAAACTTCTAATTATCTTTAAAGATGCCTCCCCAGGAAGCTTACCTTGATCCCTTCTTTGTAACATCATAACAATTTATCCATACCTTTATTATAGTACCTCTGATACTATCTTATAATCACTGATTTGTTCATCTTTCCCACTAAACTGTGTCCCCCCAAGGGCAGAAGCCAGTCTAATTTACTCTGATAGCTAGCTCAGAGACCAACAGTGACTGGGGTAAGACTTAATGGTCTAATGAAAGGGTATGGGGTTTAGGTTTAGTGAAACCTGATTTGACCCTTGCTCCAAAACTTGCAACCACATCATCTTGGGTAACTTATTCTTTTGGTCTCTCACCTATAAAATAAAAAAATAAGTCTCACAGACTTAGAAAACAAACTTATGGTACCAAAGGGGAAAGATGGGGGGAGGAATAAATTAGGAGTTTGGGATTAACATATACACACTACTATATATAAAATAGATAATCAACAAGGACCTACTACATAGCACAGGGAACTCTACTCAGTATCCTATAATAACAAATAATGGAAAAGAATATGGAAAAAAAAATATATAGATACTGAATCACTTTACTGTACACCAGAAACTGACACAACTTTGTAAATCATCTATACTCCAATATAAAATAAAAAGTAAATTTAAAAAAAGAATGTCTCTCCTTACTCGTATAGTCTCCTACTCAAGCCAAGTTTCATTTTCCTAAGAGATATCAGAAGAGGCTAATGCCCCGCCTGGCAGGATTGGATAATCTGGCTGAACCCTGTGTCTACTTATCAGAAGCTATGTCCTGTCAAGAGACCTAAGCAGTATCCCAAAATAAATAGTTTAAATTCAAATCATAGAGTTCAAGGCAAGAAGGAGAGTGATCCAAAATGTTGGTTTCATTGATTATACAATCTTTGATGGGAAGAAGTATATCATTAAAAGAAAAAATTCAGGTTTTTGTTTCTAATGTTGCTATTATTATTTATTAAATGATTTCTTGCTAAGTAAGGAAACTATTAATTAGAATCATCTTTCATTAAAAAAGTGCTTTTTTTTTTTTTTCTTTAAAGCTGAGTGTCTCACTTGTCTATGGAAAACGCCTTTACACTGTCTTCAGGATAAAGTCCAAATTCATGGTTTGCACAAAACCCTTCATGATCTGGGCCTGTTTTACCCTGTAATCTCAGCTTTCACTATTACCAGGCACATGGTCATGAAAAAATGGTTGCTTAATATGGGCCAGATGCTATTCTAACTGCTTTCTCACTTATTCCTTAAAACAATCACAGGTCATCTTACTAGCATCTCCATTTTACGGATGAGGAAATTGAGGCACCAAACATTAAATGACTTTTTAGAACTAGTGAGTAGTTAAGCTAATATCAAATGCTTGCAGTTTGACTCCAGAGTTTGTGTTCTTAACCAATGGGTCTCACTGCCTCATGAATTACTACTTACTATTTCTAGGGGTGCCATCCTCTTTCTTTATTTTGTGCTTTATGTCAGGAAAGGGCCCCTTGGAGGCCTGTCAAATTCCTTCTCAAACAGCTCAAACACCACTGCCTTTCTGAAGTATGCCTTAATCTCTCTAGACAGTATGAGTCACTCCAACCTTAGTAATCTCAAGTTGTTTTCTGAGTGTCCTATTACAGCACTTGACACTTTATAAGTATGTGTTTATGGAAGTCTCTCCTGCAAGACTATAAACTCTTGAATGTCTGAAACTTAATCTCCTTTTTAATCTCCAGAGAACCTCTATAGGGCTTGCCACAGAGCATTGACCAGACACACACACTTCTTCACATCAATGTCTGGGAAAGACAACTGCTTCCTCAGTAACCCTGTCTCCAAAGAAATGAGGTTTTCTGACCTAGATCAAAACAGAACCTCAGAGCAAAGCTTCCCTGGTGATAGGGAAGATGAGTGGCTTAGAGTGGAAGATCTAAGAAGGTCAGAGAATCTTTTCTTTTTGTAATGTAATCTCTTCTCTCTCTTCCATGCAGCAGAAATGATAAACATGCTTACAGGAACCTCCTGTTTGGGCACTGAAATAAGAGGGCCCATGGAAAGGGAACACAGAGCCAAGCTTGCCTCTACTTGACCTAGATCTTATGTAAAAGAAGAAAAGGAGCCCTCACTGATCACCAGGAAGAAGGCTGGACAGAATTTAGGTGTACAAGCCTCACTAAGAAGAAAGAGTGTGCCATTGGCCCAGAGTGTCTCCTGAGGAGGGACTCCATAGAAATCTAATGTGGCGGAGTAGATGGCTACACAATCAGGTTCCTAGCCTTCAGGATTAGCAACTGCTCAATAAATATCTAAGTGGACAGATGGACTTCTGCTGCAAAGCAAGGCCTTTTGTCACAGTAAAGGAAGATAACTTTGATCAAATAGTACTATCTTACTGAAAACTCTACGTTAAACCATTAAAAAGATATAAAGAGAACAAGCTACAAAATCTGGAGAGTCTGGCCTATTTTACTGCTGTGGCTCTTGATCTTACATTTGGACTTCGTGTGTCATGGGATGCTCATTTCAGAGGTATTTCACACAAATAAAAATAGAAACTTTTAAACTGTGACCAGGACAATGCATTAAAAGCTGTATATTAATAATATAAATCACCTTTGCTTAAGAAAAAAGGATCCAAAAAAGGAACATCTAGTCATTTATGTTTAGAGTTTTTAGGAATCTCCTCTCTTTGGACAGTCAAGCATAAAAATAGATATGTGGGTACCAAAGACGCCAGTCTCCAGTGGCTTTGCATCCACTATAAAGCATCAAATTTAAATGCAGCATTAAAAAAAAAATCTCATCCCTAGTGACAAATCAACGTCTAGTATGACATCAAATGAGTTTTCAGCAGAGGATGACAAAGAGTTTGGGATATACAGTATGACAGAGTTCTTTCCGTGAACATCAATTACAACAGGGCAGCAGCTCATTTGTCCACAAGAGGAATATTTATTCTCTGTGTCTGACACTGTGCATGGTATCTAATTGACCTCTAATAGCATTTACTGTGTAATCCTGGAGTGACTTCTTAAAGTTAAAAGCAGTGGTAGAAGCATATTTTCTAAAACCAAGTCAAGCAGCAGCCAGATATACAAGAAAACAGATGTGCTTTAATTTGGCATGATTAGAGAAGAAAACAGATATTAGATTAATGATATTATACTTGGAAATTATTTATCCTTTGTTTCATTTAAGTAAAATTGGTTGAGCAATGTGCCAGACCCTGTGCCAGAAACTGGAAATACACAAATAAAACCTGTCCCGGACTACTAGAAGCTTGCAGGCTAGACATATTCTGTGCAACTAACTGTAATTCAGTGTTTTCAGTCCTTAGAAAGAAAAGGGATCCAAGTACTAAGGGAGAACACTATTCTCTTTCTCCGTGGTCATTCCCCAAGGGCTCTGGCCCTACCAAGTGGCAGGTACCGGAGACCTGCACCCTGTACATTAATCTTACCCAGTCATCAAGCCCGTGAGCACCAAGCATGTATTATACATGTAAAGCCCTATGCCTACCAGAAAGTAGGATAGGGAATTAGGATTATAGCCCTGAGCTCAGTGTTCAGAGCCTGGAAGCAGACACCACTTATTCATTCATTAATCAACATACATTAAATGAGCTTTTATTAGATGCTGTGTCCTGAGCCTCCATCTACCTGCAGTCTTCCTTCTACTGCTCCCAATTCATTCCATACAAGTTATGCCAAACTCTTAATTTTCACTTCAAATACCAATAAGAATTCCTATAAGAATAAAGCCTTGCTTTAAACCCCATTCCATTTGGTTGTACTGGTTACAAATCTCACAACTCTTGTCAGCTCATCTCTTCAGGGAATTTGCCACTGTTACTTATTCCTCATCTACTAGCTAGGATCCTTCTAATCTATAACTCTAGCCAGAATGAAGAGATTGCTAACCATGAAATATTCAAATAGCTTTGCTTCAACCTGGAAATACTTTTAAACCCGCTCTATTCAGCAGCCAGGAAATACTTGAGAGGCATCTCTAGCTCTTGGTTATCAAGAACTAGTCCCCTGGTCTGTGGCAGCGTGTCTGCATTGTATAATCCTGGCCCCCAGGTCACAGCTGACTGATTGAATTAGACTAATCATATTTTCTTCAGTAGAAAATCAAAATTAGGAGAGACAGCTAGTCTCTGGGTGTGTAGCCCCTTACAAAGTGATTGATTTTAGACATGCTGAGGCAGTATGATGTTTGGGGCTTGATGACCAACATGATAGAAGGTAGAAGGTAAATTATAAGATAGAGAGAAATATAGGGTTTTTGTGGGATCATCTAATTTTTTCATGGGGAATAAGAAGCAGAAAAAGTCTGTCTGGAGGAAATAACAGAGAAGAATGACACCTGAGTTGAGGAACAAAAGAGTTATCTAATGAGTTTCAAGATCCTTCATGAGACCTGGCTACCCTTGTTGCTTATGAGAAACTTCTGCATCTTTTAATAAACTTTTCTTAAAACTTAAACTAACTCTCAAACTTGTTTGAGTTCTGTCACTTATAAGCAAATACTTCTAATTAATATAACACCTCTATATGATTTAGCCCCACAAACTTGTTAGTGTTTCTAGCTGTTCCAAGC
This sequence comes from Phocoena sinus, assembly GCF_008692025.1. Lineage (NCBI taxonomy): Eukaryota > Metazoa > Chordata > Mammalia > Artiodactyla > Phocoenidae > Phocoena > Phocoena sinus. The sequence continues at coordinate 41,264,485 of NC_045763.1, forward strand.
TCCCTCCCCTCACCTTATGACCAACCTCTGAAATACTAGCATATCTAAACCTGGCTCATTCATTCATTCACTTACTCTTTTAGAAACATTTACTATGTACCAGGTACTATGCTAGATGATAGAGATAGATGAATAAAATATAATCCCTGCCCTCACATCACTCATTGAGCTGTAAGAGAGATAGGAAGTAAGCAATTATAATACAGAATGATTGGGATTAGATGAGTAGTCAAACATACAGCTATAGGAACACAAAAGGTTTAGGTGGCATCCAAAGGTTTAACTGGTCAGGAAAAGGTTCCCAGAGTAACTGCCATTTATAAGATGAGCAGGAGATTGCTAGACAAAAAAACAGTAGGGGGAGGTATGATATTTCAAGGAGAGGAAATAGAAGGTACAAAACAAGAAAGTTAGAAATCTTATAGTTGATATATATGGAAGAGCAAGTAGTTCTTTATGGTTGGAGCTTTGCGCATAAATAAAGGGAAGGGAGTAAGTGGTAGGAGGGGAAGTTAAAGATATAGACAACATGTAGGTTGTAAAGAGCCTTGCATATGAAGCTCCAGAATTTGAATTTTATTTTGAACGCTACAGAGTCATTGAAGAATTATGGACTGAAAAGTTACAAAATGAGATTGTTATTTTAGAAAGATTATTGTGTCAACAATTTGGAGGATGGAGTGGGAGACAGTAAGGGAAGCCATAAACACAGGAAGCCTGTGAAGAAACCTAAGTAAGCCAGTTTAGAAGAGGCAAAAGCCTAAAATAAGATTGTAGTGATAGGGTGGGAGAGTAGGGAATGTCTTTGAGAATACACCCTGTGAGACTTGATGAATATTTGGTATTGTGATGAGATAAGGAAGAATCTAAAAGGACTCATGTTTCCATATTGGATGACAGCTGGGAAGATGACACCCTGAATGAGATATGGAACAAAGGAGAAAGAACAAATGTAGGAAAATAATGAGTTCAGTTTTAGACCAGTTAAGTTTGAAGTGTACGTGAAATACCCAAGTGTACCTACATACCAGGCAGTTATAGACTGGGGCATGCCTCCCAGCAGACAGTTAAGGGCTAGCGATAACAGTTCTGGGATCTTATTGAAGCTCTGAGTGTATATAAGGACATAAAAGAAGAGTGCATAACATCAGTAGAGGAGGGGGTAGGGGAAGAAGCCTAGAGGGACACTGGTGTTTATGGAGTAGAGGAGGGGGTAGGGGAAGAAGCCTTGAGGGACACTGGTGTTTATGGAGCAACTAAAGTCATAAAAGCATAAAAAGAGCATAGGATGTTTTGGGAAATGCAAACCCGCTAATGTGGATGAACTAAGGTAAGGGTGAGAGAGATGCAGGAGATGGGATTGAAGAGGAAGATAGGGCCAGATCATGAAGGCCCTTTATGTCGTGATATTTGTCACACAGCAGGGCTTAATAAATATTTATTTATTGAATGAATAATAAGGGTTTACTGCTTGTTTCTGTATATGATAAAAACCACTGAATGTCTCTAAGTAGGAATTCTACTTTACTGAACCTAAATCATCATCATCATTGTCATTATCATCATTCTTCCTTACATTTGGATAGGGTGTTACTGTTTAAAATAATTTCCACGATCCTTTCATTTAGAACTTGCAAAAACTCTATAAGTTAGTTGTGGGTTATTTATTTTTTTTTTCTGTTTTTTTTTTTTTTTTGCGGTACGCGGGCCTCTCGCTGTTGTGGCCTCTCCCGTTGCGGAGCACAGGCTCTGGACGCTCAGGCTCAGCGGCCATGGCTCACGGGCCCAGCCGCTCCGCAGCATGTGGGATCTTCCCGGACCGGGGCACGAACCCGTATCCCCTGCATCGGCAGGGGGACTCTCAACCACTGCGCCACCAGGGAAGCCCGACAATACATATTTTTAAAAGTCTTTTGAAGTATAAATCATTTGACCCAGCAATTGTACTTTTAGGACTTTATTTTAGGGAAATAATTAAAGATGTGTATAAACACATTTGTATGAGAATGGTTCAGTACAGTGTTGCTTATAGCAAAAAAATAATATGAAAGTACAATAACCTAAACTAAATTTCAAATAATAATTACTTACTTACAAAGTAATATAATATATCCATTAAAAATTATGATGTAGAATGGATTTATTGACACTGAAAGATATTCATGACTGAAAATTGAGCAAAAAAAAAAAAAAAAATAACAAAGAAAACACAGTAGGATCCCAGTTTAGTAAACCATCACTCATATCTAAATCTGGAAGTATATTTACTAAAACTTTAACAATTATATATAAGTGGGTGGATTAAGGAAACTGTGCATTTGCTTCTTTTTCCTTATCTCTATTTCTGATTTTTCTACAACATATATTTGTTTAATTTCAAAAATTAATTTTTAAGAGCACATTAGTAAATGATAATCTAAGAAACATCAGGATACTCAGGTTTAGTTTCCATTATTTCCTGAGCCAGCCTTTCACACACACCTAAAATCTCCTCTATGGCAATCTTTTTTACATTTGTTCAGCATCCTTCCATTCAGGCTTTACCCACCAGCCTAGTAATATGCACCTTTGACTTCCTTTGTCTTTGACTCTTTTGCTTTGCGTCTTGAATTCTTCCTCCGGGATTTCAGGGAAGAGGATCTACATAACAAAGCCCCTCTGGCACAGTTCTGGGAGGCCCATATTTATACACAACCTTCAGAAACAGTTTTGATTTTTCTAGCCTTGCCTTTCTTTGGCATGGTCTCCAATGGAGTTCAACAAAATAAAAATGTGTAAGTTATGAGTGGCTGAAAAAGGCTTGCAGGAAGAGGAGCCACCTGACCTGGGCTGGGAAGAATGAGGTGAGGTTTGGAGAGATGGAGGGTAGGGAGAAAGGAAAAAAGCATTTCAGGTGTGCAGATCATCATGAGCAGAGGCACACTGGGAGGAGATAGTAAGTAAACCAGGGAGTGGAGGGTTCTTATTGGGGGAAAGTGTTAGGAAGTATGATTTTTTTTTTAATTGAGTGGAAATTTTGCATTATTTTGAATTTCAGTTTGTCTGAACTTTGTTGTGAGCTATGTGCCTAGAACAAAAAAAAAGCTAATAGAAAGTAAAGCAAGCCAAATATCAAGAAAAATTATATTAGCTTTAAATATTACCAAAAAATGCTTTTTGAACTTGTATACAATTTTTTTTTGACGTGCACCATTTTCAAAGTCTTTATTGAATTTGTTACAACATTGCCTCCGTTTTATGTTTTGGGTTTTTTTTTGGCCCCAACGCATGTGGGATCCCACTTCCCCAACCAGGAATCGAACCCGCACTGCCTGCATTGGAAGGCAAAGTCCCAACCACTGGACTGCCAGGGAAGTCCCACAACTTGTATACATTTAAAAGCCCTTCTCCACTTGGTGTCAGTTTACCTTCGCAGATTAGTCTCCTTTTACCTTCATCATAAACTCTATCTATGTATGTGTTACAATTAACTAACATTTAAGTGTATCTTATCTTTTCATTCTTCCACACCTTGATATATTACTCCCTCTGCTTGGATTGTCCTTTTCTTACTTTTCCAAAAGGCACAATTCTATTTATTCTTTAAGGCCCAACTCAAATGCCAACTCCTCTGTGAGGGAGCACCCTGATACCTCCAGGCAAGAGTAATAACTTCTGTCTCTGTGTCTCCTAGAATCTGTTCATTCAACTATTACAGTACTTGACGTTCTCTTATGATTACTGTGAATATGTTGATCCCTCCACCTAGACCAGTACCACCTAACCTGCCAGGATTGTCATCATTTGTTCATTAGAGATGATCATTTGTTCATTTCTAAATCTCAGAACCTACCACAAGGCCTAGCACATACTAGGTGTTCAGCAAATGTTTGCTAAATGCATAACCCAAAGTTAGGAAGAGGACAGATACTATATAGTAATTAAAAGAAACTGGGTTAGGGCTTCCCTAGTGGCGCAGTGGTTGAGAGTCTGCCTGCCGATGCAGGGGACGCGGGTTCGTGCCCCAGTCCGGGAAGATCCCACATGCCACGGAGCGGCTAGGCCCGTGAGCCATGGCCGCTGAGCCCACGCGTCCAGAGCCTGTGCTCCACAACGGGAGAGACCACAACAGTGAGAGGTCTGCGTACCGCAAAAAAAAAAAAAAAAGAAAGAAACTGGGTTAAAGAAAACAAAAGTATATTTGAAAATAAATATGAAGGAATTAGAAATTTATCTCTCATTTAATGAAACAAAAAATGGAAAGTAAATGCATATTTTAATTTAACAACTTAATTGTAATATTTTGTTTTCCTTAATTTTCCACTAACTCCTATGTAGCCAGAGTGGGCAGTACTATTTAATGTACAGTGATATTTAAGTATCATTTTAATCATTTAACTAAATTTCTTTTAATTAACAAATGCCTTTTAAAGTTCCTAGCCTTGTGTGTAACATTAAGCTAAATCCAATCTTCATAAATCAGTTAAGTTCTTAGCATGATGAAGAGGTTGGCTTCATTTTTCTTACTAGAATAATGCTACTAAAGGTCCAAGTTTATGATATAATAATTATATTGTACCAAAATATAGAAGAAATATTGCTTAGGGAAACCACCAGGTAAATGATTCCACCTGTCTAAAGTTTGGCTTTTACTTTTTAGTAAAATGGGAATGACAACTTATATTACTATATAATACAGTTTACATTAAATCTGTATGTGACAATGTATGTAAAGTATCTGGCACTGTGCTTGGATCACAATAGAACCCTAATAATCGAGAGTTACTAATAATCATGAAACCAAGCTCAGCAACTCTAGGAACTAGAATTTTCCAAACCTAATGGTGTAATGAGTCTTTGGCATTCCCAGGTGCCAGGTAACCATCTAATCTGCATATAGCTAAGGTCTCCTACTAAGGGTCACTGGCTGACAGTAACAAGAAGAGAAGGTGGTAAACTGGCATGGCTCATTTTGCACCAAAATACAACCATAGAGTTTCACATGCCTTTGTCCCTGCCCATCTCCTGGCCAGCACTGTCCCTTTCTAGTCTAGACCTCTAATACATGATCCCATGCCCCACTCCCCAAGTCTGAACTATTCTCCACCAGTACACTTTTCACTACTAATACCGTCTCTCTTGCCATTCTTCTGAATCCTGGGAAAAGCATTAGCCTGGTGGATAGAGTGATGGACTAACTGGCAGGAGGTCAGAATTCTAGTCCCTGCTCTAGTCCTTTTAGCCCCTACTCTACTCCTTACTCAGGCTTTTACTTAGCTGTAGGTATAAGAAATGGGAAACTACATATTAGCAGAGAGAAAAGAACACACGCAATGATGTGTACAGAGAAGCAAGAGGTTTTAAGCATTTCAGATTTGGGTAAGATAAGGCAAACAAAGGAAAAGCACATTCAGGCTTTTCAGCTATGTTTCCTGAAATAAGGAGGAGCTGAGATTTTACTATAAGGAAGGTAACATAATAGTGACAGTACTCTGGAACATAATGGAGTTTTTCTGGTAACAGGTCATCTTGGAAAAAGCCAAAGCCAAGGTAAAGATCTATCAGCTTGTGAAGAGGATGGGATTGCTGGTCTGCTTCAGGATGCCACATGTGTGCAAACTAGGTGTGCTGTGTATTGCCCCCATTCCTGCCTTGAATGTTCTAGTTACTGATGTCCTGATGTCACAGTAAATGTCCTGAACAAGCAGAAGCTAATATGTGGCAGTCAAACTACATATTTTCTATCTTTTGGTTTCCTTATCTGTGAAAGAAAAGAATAAAATGAGAGTCGTTAACATTACCATTGTAGAGCTAGAAAGACATTTGTCTTTAGTTACCACTTTAAAGTACTTTTTACGTGTAAAGTATAATAATTTGATGTATATTTTCTCATTTATATCTCATCATACTCAATCCCCATTTTATAGATAGGAAACTGAGGCTCAGAGAAGTCTAGTGTACAGAGCTAGCTTTGGAGTTCAGCTTTGACTAGCTTCAAAACTCATGGTCTTAATTCCGCAACTGCTCAAATATAATCTAGTTCAACTCCCTCACTTAAAGATGAGGAAACTAGGAGTCTGGATAAAGATGGCTCCTGAGCTCGTGATGAGGACACCCACTATCATCACTTTTACTCACATAGTATTGGAAGTCCTAGCCACAGCAATCAAACATGAAAAAGAGATTTTAAAAAATCATCCAAATCAAAAAGGAAGAAGCAAAACTGTACTACTTGCAGAAAGACGTGATAGTATATACAGGAAACCCTAAAGATTCCACCAAAAAAACTATTAAAACAAAAAAATGAATTCAGTAAAGTTGCAAGATACACAAAGATCAATATACAAAAATTGCATGTGTTTCTATATACTAAAAACAAACTATCAGAAAGAGAACCTGAGAAAACAATCCCATTTACAACTGCATCAAAAGAATAAAATACCTTGGAATAAATTTTACCAAGGAAGTGAAAGGCCTGTCCTCTTAAAACAATAATACACTGATGAAAGAAATTGAAAATGACACAAATAAATGGAAAGATATACTCATGAAAGGAAGAATCAGTATTGTTAAAATGTCCATACTACCCACAGCAAGATTCAATGCAATCCCTATTAAAATAACGATGGCATTTTCAGAGAACTGAAACAAATTATTCTAAAATTTGTATGAAACCACAGAAGACCTTGAATATCCAAAGCAATCTTAAGAAAGAAGAACAAAGCTGGGGGCAACCACACTTCCTGATTTCAAACTATACTACAAAGCTATAGTAATCAAAATAGTATGGCACTGGCACAAAACAGACACATTGAGCAATGAAACAGAACAGAGAGCTTAAAATAAACCCATGCTTATAGTCAATTAATTTACGACAAACAAGGCAAGAACATACCATGGGGAAAAGATAGCTTCTTCAATAAGTGGTGTTGGACAGCTACATGCAAAACAATGAAGTTTGAACACTCTTTTACACCATAAACAAAAATAAACTCAAAATGGATTAAGGACTTAAATGTAAGGCCTAAAACCATAAAACTGCTAGAAGATAACATAGGCAGTATACACTTTGACAATGGTCTTAGCAATACTTTTTAGGATCTGTCTCCTCAGACAAGGGAAACAAAAGCAAAAATAAACAAATGGGATTACCTCAAACTGAAAAGCTTTTGCACAGTAAAGGAAACCATCAACAAAACAAAAAGGCACTTACTGAATGGGATAAGATATTTGCAAATCATATATTTGATAAGGGGTTGATATCCAAGATATATAAAGAATTCACACAATATAAAAAAATCTGACTAAAAAATGGGCAGAAGACCTGAATAGACATTTTTCCAAGGAAGACATACGATGGCCAATAGGCACATGAAAAGATGCTCCAAATCACTAATCATCAGAGAGATGCAAATCAAAACCACAATGAGATATCACCTCACACCTGCCAGAATGGCTATTATCAAAAAGACAAGAAATAACAAGTGTTGGTGGTGAGGATGTGGAGAAAAGGGAACACTTGTGCACTGTTGGTGGGAATTTAATTTGGTGTAGCCACTATGAAAAACAGTATGGAGGTTCTTCAAAAAATTAAAAATAGGATTACCATATGATCCAGCAATTCCACTTCTGGGTATTTATCCAAAGCAAACCAAAACACCAATTTGTAAAGATTTATGTTCACTGCAGCACTATTTACAATAACCAAGATATAGACAATCTAAGGATCCATAGATAGATGAATGAATAAACACACATACACACATACACACACACACACACACACACACTATAATATAACTCAGTCATTTAAAAGAATGAAATCTTGCCATTTTCAACAACATAGATAGACCTAGAAGGTATTATGCTTAGTGCAATAAGTTAGACAGATAAAGACAAATACAGTGTGAGCTCACTTATATGTGGAATCAGAAAACACATGAACAAACAAATAAAAACCAGTAACAGATTCATTGATACAGAGAACAAACTGGTGGTTGCCAGAGGAATGGGAATGGGGGATGGGCCAAATAAGTGAAGGGGATTAAGGGATACAAGCTTCCAGTTATAAAATAAATCAGTCATAGGGATGGACATATAATGTACAGCATAGGGAATATAATTGTTAATATTACATTAACTGTATAGTGACAGATATTTACTAGACTTATCAAATGGTGATCATTTCGTAATGTATATACATGTTGAGACACCATGTTGTATACATGAAACTAATTTAATACTGTATGACAATAATACTTCAATTAAATTTTTTAAATTTAAAATATTTTTTATAAAAGATGAGGAAACTAAAACCTACAGAGGAGGAAAGACTTGAGCAAGGCAACAGACATATTATTTAACCAATAACTATTTTTGATCACTTACTATGTGCCAAGCCTATTAAAAAGAATCAAAGCTAAAGATATTAATAAACCCCTGCTCTTAATTAAGCTGTACCCTATTAGACTGAGATTCCGTAAGGGTAGACATCATAGTCAGATCAAATAAAGGAAAGACAAATCTTCACAATTTTTCTAATCTTTTTTTTTCTGACACTACTCCTGTTTTTCTTATTTTCAAAACTAAAAGTAAAATAACCTCATTAATAGAATGAAATCAGGAGATAATTCCATTATTGACAATATCTTTAAAAAGATTTTCTAAGCATTTTCAATTTGGCATATTTCATTTTTATAGATGTAATTATGAATGAAGTTTAATTGGATTTAATTGCAGTGTAAAGTCTCTTGCCCATCCTCCAAGCAGGGGTAGAAGAGCTGGTCTACCATCATATCTAGTCACTCCATGCAGCACACACATAGAAACAGAAAAATTAACATGATACTTATTAAGCAGTAGGAGAATATACCAGTTCCAAATTTTGTTTCATTTAAAAAAATTATTTCTTATTGTTTCCTCATCTTGTCTTTCACAGAAGTTGCTCAAAACTAGACTGGGGTTTACTTCACATTGCTTTTTGTGTAAAGCTCTAGTAATGTTAACTTGTTTATATTTGGTTACATCTGCTGGGGATACCAGCCCCCTACCCTTTCTTCACCTGAGAATTTTAATTCACTCTTCAAGACTCCACTTTAGTGGTTTCTCCAGGAAGCTGGTCCTGAACCTCTCCTCTGGGCTTTTATAGCACTCAGAGCACATCTCTTAGACTTTACCATACCATATGTTAAGTATCTGCTTATGCAAATCCTTCCCCAAGACCCTAAGCTCTTCAATAGATGTGTGGGTCATATCCTATTTATCTTTTATCCTCAGCCCCTAGCTCAGTACCTGCTTTATAAAAAGGGTTCAATATATGTATGCTCAATTAAATTGAACAGTGAAGAAGAGTGTATTGTACACCTGACCAAACAGAAAACGAATTAGATGAGATCCCAAATATTGTTATTTAACATCTCTGTGCCCTAGGGGCTTCCCCTTAATAACAATAGCACTAATAAACAATATTGAGAGCTAATATTTATTTAATATATATTAGGAATCAGATAATGTGCCAAACATTAACTTATAAGGTAGTGTATTAGTTTTCTTGGGCTGCCATAACAAAATACCACAGACTGGCTGGCTTAAACAACAGAAATTACTTTTTTCACAATTCTGGAGTCCAGAAGTCCAAGATCAATTTGTCAGCAGGTTTGGTTTCTTCTAAGACAACTCTCCTTGGCTTGCAGATGGCCATCTCCCACTGGGTCCACATGGTGATCCTTTTGTGTTGTCTATGTCCTAAACTCCTCTTCTTACAAGGACATCAGACATATGGTTGAGGGGGTAACCTTCCAACCGTGTTTTAAAATAACTACTACTTTAAAACTCCATACAGAGAGCACCGGTGGGGCAATAGCCAGGAGACCACCAACACAGGAAAAAGTTCCCAATGATGCTCTTCCCCTTAGCCCACGACTGGCATGGATATTAAGGTACAATCAAATTGCCTTCTAGAGAGAGACGTCAGAGTAGGGGTACGTGAGAGGGAAATACAATCCCCCCATCCCACCCCTCTGGCTAAGCAGCTGTGTGGATGAAAGGCTCTTGGTGCTGCAGACAGGAGTCAGTGCTGTGCCTCTGAGGTGGGAGAGCCAACGTCAGGACACTGGTCCACAAGAGACCTCCAAGCTCCATGTAATATCAAACGGTGAAAATCTCCCAGAGATCTCCATCTCAACACCAACACCCAGATTCACTCAACGATCAGCAAGCTACAGTGCCGGACACCCTATGCCAAACAACTAGCAAGACTAGCAAGGAACTAGCAAGGAACACAACCCCACCCATTAGCAGAGAGGCTGCCTAAAATCATAATAAGTCCACAAACACCCCAAAACACACCACCAGACATGGACCTGCCCAATGGAGAGACAAGATCCAGCCTAATCTACCAGAATACAGGCATTAGTCCCCTCCACCAGGAAGCCTATACAACCCACTGAACCCACCTTAGCCACTGGGGACAGACATCAAAAACAACGGGAACTAAGGACATGCATCCTGCAAAAAAGAGACCCCAAGCACAGTAAGATAAGCAAAATGAGAAGACAGAAAAACACCGCAGATGAAGGAGCAAGATAAAAACCCACCAGACCTAACAAATGAAGAGGAAATAGGCAGTCTACCTGAAAAAGAATTCAGAATAATGATAGTAAAGATGATCCAAAATCTTGGAAACAGAATAGACAAAATACAAGAAACATTTAACAAGGACCTAGAAGAACTAAAGATGAAACAAACAACAATGAACAACACAATAAATGAAATTAAAAATACTCTAGAAGGGATCAATAGCAGAATAACTGAGGCAGAAGAACGGATAAGTGACCTGGAAGATAAAATAGTGGAAATAACTACTGCAGAGCAGAATAAAGAAAAAAGAATGAAAACAACCGAGGACAGTCTCAGACACCTCTGGGACAACATTAAACACACCAACAGTCGAATTATAGGGGTTCCAGAAGAAGAAGAGAAAAACAAAGGGATTGAGAAAATATTTGAAGAGATTATAGTTGAAAACTTCCCTAATATGGGAAAGGAAATAGTAAATCAAGTCCAGGAAGCACAGAGAGTCCATACAGGATAAATCCAAGGAGAAATACGCCAAGACACATATTAACCAAACTGACAAAAATTAAGTACAAAGAAAGCATATTAAAAGCAGCAAGGGAAAAACAACAAAAAACACACAAGGGAATCCCCATAAGGTTAACAGCTGATCTTTCAGCAAAAACTCTGCAAGCCTGAAGGGAGTGGCAGGACATATTTAAAGTGATGAAGGAGAAAAACCTGCAACCAAGATTACTCTACCCAGCAAGGATCTCATTCAGATTTGATGGAGAAATTAAAACCTTTACAAACAAGCAAAAGTTGAGCGAGTTCAGGACCATCAAACCAGCTTTCCAACAAATGCTAAAGGAACTTCTCTAGGCAGGAAACACAGGAGAAGGAAAAGACCTAGAATAACAAACCCAAACAATTTAGAAATGGGAATAGGAACATACATATCGATAATTACCTTAAATGTAAATGGATTAAATGCTCCCACCAAAAGACACAGATTAGCTGAATGGATACAAAAACAAGATCCATACATATGCTGTCTACAAGAGATCAACTTCAGACCTAGAGACACATACAGACTGAAAGTAAGGGGATGGAAAAAGATATTCCATGCAAATGGAAATCAAAAGAAAGCTGGAGTAGCAATTCTCATATCAGACAAAATAGACTTTAAAATAAATACTATTACAACAGACAAAGAAGGACACTACATAATGATCAAGGGATCGATCCAAGAAGAAGATATAAGAATTGTAAAAATTTATGCACCCAACATAGGAGCACCTCAATACATAAGGCAAATACTAACAGGCCATAAAAGGGGAAATCGACAGTAACACATTCATAGTAGGGGACTTTAACACCCACCTTTCACCAATGGACAGATCATCCAAAATGAAATAAATAGGGAAACACAAGCTTTAAATAGATACATTAAACAAGGATGGACTGAATTGATATTTATGGGACATTCCATCCAAAAACAACCAAATACACATTTTTCTCAAGTGCTCATGGAATTCTCCAGGATAGATCACATCTTGGGTCACAAATCAAGCCTTGGTACATTTAAGAAAATTAAAATTGTATCAAGTATCTTTTCTAACCACAACGCTATGAGACTAGATATCAATTACAGAAAAGATCTGTAAAAATACAAACACATGGAGGCTAAACAATACACTACTTAATAGCAAAGAGATCACTGAAGAAATCAAAGAGGAAACCAAAAATACCTGGAAACAAATGACAATGGAGACATGACGACCCAGAACCTATGGGATGCAGCAAAAGCAGTTCTAAGAGGGAAGTTATAGCCAATACAATGCTACCTTAAGAGACAGGAAAACATCTCGAATAGACAACCCAACCTTGTACCTAAAGCCATTAGAGAAAGAAGAACAAATAAACCCCTAAGTTAGCAGAAGGAAAGAAATCATAGAGATCAGATCAGAAATAAATGAAAAAGAAATGAAGGAACTGATAGCAAAGATCAATAAAACTAAAAGCTGGTTCTTTGAGAAGATAAACAAAATTGATAAACCATTAGTCACACTCATCAAGAAAAAAAGGGAGAAGACTCAAATTAATAGAATTAGAAATGAAAACAGAGAAGTAAAAACTGACACTGCAGAAATACAAAAGATCATGAGATATTACTACAAGCAACTCTATGCCAATAAAATGGACAACCTGGAAGAAATGGACAAATTCTTAAAAATGCACAACTTCCCATGACTGAACCAGGAAGAAATAGAAAATATGAACAGCCCAATCAGAAGCACTGAAATTGAAACTGTGATTAAAAATCTTCCAACAAGCAAAAGCCCAGGACCTGATGGCTTCACAGGCGAATTCTATCAAACATTTAGAGAAGACCTAACACCTATCCTTCTCAAACTCGTCCAAAATATAGCAGAGGGAGGAACACTCCCAAACTCATTCTACGAGGCCACAATCACCCTGATACCAAAATCAAACAAGGATGTCACAAAGAAAGAAAACTACAGGCCAATATCACTGATGAACATAGATGCAAAAATCCTCAACAAAATACTAGCAAACAGAATCCAACAGCACATTTAAAAGGATATACACCATGATCAAGTGGGGTTTATTCCAGGAATGCAAGGATTCTTCAATATACAGAAATCAATCAACGTGATACACCATATTAACAAACTGAAGGAGAAAAACCATATGGTCATCACAATCAATGCAGAGAAATCTTTTGACCAATTTCAATACCCATTTGTGATAAAATCCCTGCAGAAAGTAGGCATAGAGCAACCCACAGCCAACATCGTCCTCAATGGTGAAAAACTGAAACCATTTCCACTAAGATCAGGAACAAGAGAAGGCTGCCCACTCTCAAATCTCTTATTCAACAGAGTTTTGGAAGTTCTAGCCACAGCAATCAGAGAAAAAAAGGAAATAAAAGGAATCCAAATCAGAAGAGAAGTAAAGTTGTCACTGTTTGCAGATGACATGATACTATACATAAAGAATCCTAAAGATGCTATCAGGAAACTACTAGAGCTAATCAATGAATTTGGTAAAGTAGCAGGATACAAAATTAATGCACAGAAATCTCTGGCATTCCTATACACTAATGATGAAAAATCTGAAAGTGATATTAAGAAAACACTCCCATTTACTATTGCAACAAAAAGAATAAAATATCTGGGAATAAACCTACCTAAGGAGACAAAAGACCTGTATGCAGAAAATTATAAGACACTGATGAAAGAAATTAAAGATGATACAAGTAGATGGAGAGATATACCATGTTCTTGGATTGGAAGAATCAACATTGTGAAAATGACTCTACTACCCAAAGCAATCTACAGATTCAATGCAATCCCTATCAAACTACCACTGACATTTTTCACAGAACTAGAACAAAAATTTTCACAATTTGTACACAAACATCAAAGACCCCGAATAGCCAAAGCCATCTTGAGAACAAAAAACGGAGCTGGAGGTATGACGCTCCCTACTTCAGAGTATACTACAAAGCTACAGTAATGAAGACAGTATGGTACTGGAGCAAAAACAGAAATATAGATCAATGGAACAGGACAGAAAGCCCAGAGATAAACCCACGCACATATGGTCACCTTATCTTTTATAAAGAAGGGAGGAATGTACAGTAGAGAAAGGACAGATTCTTCAATAAGTGGTGCTGGGAAAACTGGACAGGTACATATAAAAGTATGAGATTAGAATACTCCCTAATACCACACACAAAAATAAGCTTAAAATGGATTAAAGATCTAAATGTAAGTCTATAAACTATCAAACTCTTAGAGGAAAACATAGGCAGAACACTCTATGACATAAATCACAGCATGATCCTTTTTGACCCACCTCCTAGAGTAATGGAAATAAAAACAAAAATAAACGAATGGGACCTAATGAAACTTCAAAGCTTTTGCACAGCAACGGAAACCATAAACATGACCAAAAGACAACCCTCAGAATGGGAGAAAATATTTGCAAATGAAGCAACTGACAAAGGAATAATCTCCAAAATTCACAAGCATCTCATGCAGCTCAATAACATAAAAACAAACAACCCAATCCAAAAGTGGGCAGAAGGTATAAATAGACATTTCTCCAAAGAAGATATACAGACTGCCAGCAAACACATGAAAGAATGCTCAACGTCATTAATCATTAGAGAAATGCAAATCAAAACTACAATGAGATATCATCTCACACCAGTCAGAATTTCCATCATCAAAAAATGTACAAACAATAAATGCTGGAGAGGGTGTGGAGAAAAGGGAACCCTCTTGCACTGTTGGTGGGAATGTAAATTGATACAGGCACTGTGGAGAACAGTATGGAGGTTCCTCAAAAAACTACAAATAGAACTACCATATGACCCAGCAATCCCACTACTGGGCATATACCCTGAGAAAACCATAATTCAAAAAGAGTCATGTACCAAAATGTTCATTGCAGCTCTACTTACAATAGCCCAGAGATGGAAACAACCTATGTGTCCATCAACAGATGAATGGATAAAGAAGATATGGCACATATATAGAATGGAATATTACTCAGCCATAAAAAGAAACAAAATTGAGCTATTTGTAATGAGGTGGATAGACCTAGAGTCTGTCATACAGAGTGAAGTAAGTCAGAAAGAGAAAAAGACAAATACTGTGTGCTAACACATATATATGGAATTTAAGGAAAAAAAATGTCATGAAGAACCTAGGGGTAAGAAAGGAATAAAGACACAGACCTACTAGAGAATGGACTTGAGGATATGGGGAGGGGGAAGGGTAAAGCTGGGACAAAGTGAGAGAGTGGCATGGACATATATACACTACCAAATGTAAAATAGATAGCTGGTGGGAAGCAGCAGCATAGCACAGGGAGATTAGCTAGGTGCTTTGTGACCCCCTGGAGGGGTGGGATAGGGAGGGTGGGAGGGAGGGAGATGCAAGAGGGAAGAGATATGGGAACATATGTATATGTATAACTGATTCACTTTGTTTTAAAGCAGAAACTAACACACCATTGTAAAGCAATTATACTTCAATAAAGATGTTAAAAAAAAAAAGTAAAGAAAAAGAATGGTCTGTAAGGGGTGGGGGCTAGAATCAGGGAGACTAGTTAGACTAGATGTAGCAACAGAGATAATGATTCATTGAATCAATGGAGGTGATAAAATCGTCAGATTCAGAATATATTCTAATAAGACTTTCTGATAGATTAAAAGTGTGATGTGAGGACAAGAGAGAGAGCTAGGGTGATCCCAGGTGTGTCACCTAATGAGATGAGGAAAGCTTAGTGCAGAGAAGACTTGAAGGAAAGTCAAAAGTTCTACCTGGACCATGTTACGTTTCAGGTGCAGGTTAGTATCCAAATGTAGATGCCAAAGAGGCGATATAGAGAAGAGGAAACAGATTAGGAAGTAAAATCTGTAGTACTCTCTAACTGAATGCAGGCAGTGAGATGAAGGAAGGAATCAAGGAAAGCACCCCCAACACCCATTTCTGGGGTCTTGGTTCCTTTCACTTGTAGAACACATTATGTTCTGTTCTTACCATTTGGACACCAAGGGTCATATCTTCAAATTCTCTAACTACATCTACAGAAATATATTTATTGAAACTCAGTATGGGACAAAACTGAAAATACACCCCACGATCTTAGAACATTTATTGATGAGAGGAATAAAAATCTTTTAAAGTAGTTCTGCACTTTGCTTAACTACTAGGTGAGATCCTTTGGTTATTACACTGACCCCCTACTCAACCTTACTCATGTCATTAAGACCAGAAGTGGTATTACCATAAGGCTTTTTAATGAAACAATGAAACATATAGTTGCTATTGCTAATAGTAGCATCCTTACCCTACACGGAAAATAGTGAAAGAAAGTGAAAATGATTTGAACAATTCCAGTCAATATTTCCTTTCACTTGTATACCATTAGACTTTTCTTTGGTTGTAAAACTGCAATTACAATGACACATGGCTAACACAAAGGCGTCACTGCTTCAAATCTGAGAATTTATTTGTGAACTTATCCATGGCTGTCCAGAAAGTAAATTAGACTTCAAAGAGAAAGGCTACTTGGTCTCTTCATTTAGAATCATGACTACTAACCATAATAACATCTGTTTATCATTAGGGCTTTGTAGTTTACACAGCACTTTCACACATGTTAACTCATTTCATCTCCAGAGCACTGGAGGTATCATTATATTTATAGATGAGAAAATGGAAGATAAGAGAGTGAAGAAGAGTATGGTATCCAAGGCTGTGAATAAAGGTAAAAGAAAGTGTGAGTTTCCCAAAGTCATCTAGGAGAAGTGAAAGGAACTTCTCTATGACATGTATTCAAGTAGGTTCTTTATAAGCTTTGTCTTATTTTGTGATTATTATTATTCCTTAAGGAACTGAGGTTCAGATGGGTTAAGTGACTTGTCCAAAGTCTCAAAGGTATTACACATAGAACCAGATTCAAATCCAGGAGGACTGAACTCCAAAATCCATGATCTTTCCAATTCAACACAGCGCTCCAATAGTACTGTACAGGGAGATTCCTATGTATGAGATTACTTTCATGCCAGAGAGAGATTTCTCTGCAGGACAAGCAACTGTCGAGGCAGAGTTTGAGATTCTCAGGAAAAGCCTTGTAAATGCATGTAAGTTTTTTTTTACCACTGCACCTGAACATTTTACAATTTAAGTCTCCTCCTTGGAGATATTATAATAATAAAAGTGATTGAAACCAACCATCTTTTTAGCCCAATGGACAAATTCTCACTCTCCACGTACAAATAGATCAAGGTTCAATTAGTGATGTCTTTTCAAATACTCCAGAACCCAAGTGTTATTAATAACAATGATTTTTCAATGACGTTTTCAAAAATTACATCTCAGCCCTTGCATGCATGGCAATACCCAGTATCACCAGAAGAAGTGATTTCTGCCTTAGCGGGTCTAAGGACACTGGAGTTCTATCCAGTAAATTCTCTCTGCCTGAAACCAGAACAGAAAACTCAATTCCAAATATTAACCATAGTGCAAATGAATCTGCACCACTCCATTTCTCTTGACTAGGTCTGGCATACCCACCTAAGTCAGTTCTGGGGCTCCATGAAAAACCATCCCCAGAGATCAGCATTATTACTAGAATTCCTCCAAGTCAGCTCTCATTTGCCGACACTATTAACTCCTTGTTCTTAGTGTTCTGTACTTCCTTAATTTATTTTGTCTCCATACTTCTATTCATGTTTTGTGTAGAGTCTTAGGATGGAAGGTCATATGTGGCTGCCCAAACCCTAACGATCTTAGCTTCCAATAGCAACATTCTACCCCAGGCATCATGAAACCATAAACTAACGATGCCCCCCCCCCACCCATTTCAAAGCTTTTAATCAGGAAAGGGAGACAGAATAAAAACAATGTGACTCGTAGGTGTTTATAGAGTCTGTCATACAGAGTGAAGTAAGTCAGGAAGAGAAAAACAAATAACGTATATTAACGTATATATGTGGAATCTAGAAAAATGGTATAGGTGATCTTATTGGCAAAGCAGAAATAGAGACACAGATGTAGAGAACAAATGTATGGACAAAGAGAGAAGGGGGGAGTGGGAGGAACTGGGAGATGGGGATTGACATATATACACTATTGATGCTATGTACAAAATGGATAACAAATGAGAATCTACTGTATAGCACAGGGAACTCTACTCAGTGCTCTGCGGTGACCTAAATGGGAAGGAAATCCGAAAAACAGGGGATATATGTATACATATAGCTGATTCACTTTGCTGTACAGCAGAAACACACAACGTTGTAAAGCAGCTATACTCCTATAATTTTTTTTTTAAATGCCAATGTGACTAAAATGCATTTGGTAATCCTTGACATTATCCTGTAATAAAAAAATAAGATTATTCAAATCACTTAATTTGGGGCTTGAAATGAACCCTAAATCTGGTATATCCCTCAGTGTTGCCAGCACTGACAATATAACGTAGTCTTTTCATATTATCATTCCCAAGAGACGAGTTGACTTTTTATTAAATATTCTTGACTCCTTGAGGTACTACATGTCATCTTAGAAACCAATGATTTGTTTCACAGGGATCTCTAGATCCTCTGATAATGCTCTAATCAACAATCTTGCTTTCTTCTCTAGAAATAACATACTTAGCTCCCTTTAGTTTTCCCCTAAAATTTATCAGAGGTAAATTCAGTATTTGCGGTGTCAAAAGCTTATGGGGGTCCACTTTAAGGAAAAGAATACAAAATTATGAATACGTAATCAGGAAGAGGGCCTTGGAGGGGATCCATACAAATGAAGGACTCTGAGATTTAAGCTTCACTAGCTTCAAAGTATGTCTGCCTTTATCAGGCACTGTACTTAAGCATTGAAGTACTTTATATGCTTTCTCTCATCTGTATAACTCTATGAGGTAGCTACTGTTGTTACTCCTATTCCACAGATGAGAAATAAAAGTTTAAGAAATATGACTGAGGTCACAAAGTCACAATCACGATGGAGAAACCTAAAACTTACCTTTGAGAATCAAACACCGCAAAAATAATCCCCACCTTCCCCCCCCCAAACATTATATACTTAAAGTATTGGTACTATATATGACAATTCTCTACCTTCACCAAACTGGTAATCACAAACTATAAAATGATACCTTTGCTTATTTACACCTCTAAAGCAAAGCACCGACTCAGAAGATACAAATATTTATTTGCTCAGACTCAGAAGATACAAATATTTATTGAAACCAAACACTGACATAAATTATTTCTTTCATATATATTTTCTCATTTAATGTCCATATAAACCCTGTGAGATACTTATTCTTATCCTCATTATATAGTAGGGGGAAAAATCAAGTTCCAAGAGATAGGGTTGCTAAAGAATCGAAGATACCCCTTGGGAATTTTTTTTGTTTTGTTTTAATCTGCTAGATTCAATGCATTAGGATATGCCTAGAGAATGACCATGCTATTATTCCTCTTTGACTTCTATGAGTTTCCTCTCTCAAAAACAGATTTTATTTTAGTCCATCAAGATAACCTTCTTGTGGGAGGGAAACAAAAGAGGGAGGAAATATGGGGATATATGTATATGTATAGCTTATTCACATTGTTATAAAGCAGAAACTAACACACCATTGTAAAGCAATTATACTCCAACAAAGATTTTTTAAAAATAATAATAAATAAAAAAATAAAAATAAATGTGGAAAAACTGAAAAAAAGATAACCTTCTTACATGTAACATTGTTAATATAAAAATGTTAGTATAGAACATTAGAATTTGTGAAAATATTCACAGATAATCTATTTTTAATCTTCAAAAACAATCTTATGAACCTAATATTTATGCCCTATTTTCCAGATGTGGAAGTAAGGCTTAGAAAAATTAGGAGCCTTGTCAACTTCCTACAGTAGATAAAGCATAGACACAGTTTCTAGCATGCAACAGTCATCTATAATTGCTTAGAGAATAAATGAATGAATGAATGAATAAGTGAATGCCTTATTCCAAGGGCAGTGCTATTTTCATTATAGCAGTACCTCCTTGAAACAAATCAGAATTTAATTCTGAGTACTTGGTCCCCTAGTAACCAGTATCATAAAACCAATTGAGTTATATTAAATTACTTGTGCAATTATACATACAACAGTGTCTCCCTTACCTTTGTGTCTACTCATCGAGTTCTTTCAGTATAGAAACTCTCACCCATTCTCCAATTTTCCCTTCTTCCTCCCCTTCTCCAATGGCTCATTCCATTTCGACTCCTCTTTAAAGCCTTTAGCTCAGAGACCACCTACTCTGGGTGCCTCCCTTACCCTCCCTAGTCTGTGTCAGGGGCCCCTTTTCTTGCTCCCACAGCCCTGTGGCTTACCTCTATTGTCACTCTCATCTCATCATATGACAACTGACCATTTATTTGCCTAACTCCCACTCAAGACTACTAGCTCTTTCAGGGCAAGATTCATGTTTATTCCTCTCTGTAGCACTTATCGCCCAACACAATGGCTTTACATAGTATGCATGCATCTAATATCCATCCATAAATGTTTGTTGAACTAAACTAAATACTTCTGACTAGAACTCTGTATATAAAGATTCTATTCTTTGCCACTAATTACAAGGGGAGTGAAGAGCAAATATCTGAATAGAAAGTCTGGCACTCATGTTGCTAAACAGTTTCTTGGCAACCCAACAGGTATATATAATAAGAAAATAGCACAAACACCAGATTTTAAATATTAGTCGCCACAATAGGAACTTGTTGTTTGCAAACCTCACCTCTGGTCAGAGTTTCCTTCTGCTTCTGGCCCCCAGCTTCATGATCCAGCAAGGCAGTGACTTTCTTTTTTAAGAATCAAATATAACAAAGAAACAAATTTGGAGATTCTAAAACTTCTCATGACAAAAATAAAATCTTTAATCTGGCTATATTGTTTCCCTTTTTAAAACCTTTCAATGGTCCCCCACACAAAAGGATAAATACTTGATCTTACTCTAATGTATCCTGCTTCATTTCTCACCAGGCCTCCACACCCTTCTTTACACCACATGTTCCAGCCAAGCTGAACTAATATTTGATTCCAAGCAAACTGAGCTGTGTCAGACCATTACGTCCTTCATTATAACACTTTTCTCAGCGAAATGCCTTGAAACTCCATATCTAAGCCTGAAAAATATCTTCCTCTCTCAAAGCAATGCTCCCCTGGGGTTTAACACATCACTTCTACCTTTGTGCCCCACTGTCCTGTGATACTGCAGTACATCTATTTGTAGATGGTGCAATCTGCACATCAAACTCCTCAAGGGCAGGGATTGGGGTCCACCTCATTCGTTGTTGTATTCTCAGTACTGAATACAGATTCTAGCATAGAGCAGACACTCAGAGAATGCTTGTGAATCATTAAATCAACATATCAGTGACTATGAAGACATAGCTCTGCTCAAGGTATAGAAGGAATTAGGAATGCTTTTCTGCTTGAGACCCAGCAAGAATCTGATCTACCATAATCCACATTCCAGAGGCAGCACTCCAAGGTTGTTGACTAAACCAAACACTTTAAGGTGAGATCCCTAATCCTTGGTCAACACCTGCTCACTCATAACCCCAACCTAGACATTCTGGATCATTCCCTTACATGTGCCTATATCTTTCTTGAGTTCAAAATTCAACAAGCATGCACTGATCACTGACATATGCCACACACTATACTATGTACCAGAGATTTAGCAATGAAGAAAATATCTGTCTCCTCAAGGAGTTCCTAAATGGATGATATCATTAAATCATCACTGAAATAACTCATATTATAATCCCAGGACATGAGACACATGGGAATTTATCAATTTAACCAAGACCACATAAGTTTGTGAGTCCAGGTTGTGATATAAAAATATGTGGTTCAGAAATACAAAAAAAAAAAGAAAGAAAAGAAATATGTGGTTCAACTATGTAAGAAATACGGGTGAAATTAGTATGTATTTAAGATGGTATTTGTCCAGGGGTGCAAAGTACATGCTAATTCTTCCCTCAATAAATCACTCATTTCCAAGAGACCCTGGAAAAAAGATATATGCATACAAAAGATAATTACCAGTGGGGAGGCTATTTTTATTACTAGCTGTGGCTTAGGAGCTCAACCCCAAAATAGGGAAGTCCAGTAGCTGGGTTGGACTAGAAAGAGCACTCTTTTTTTTTCTAATCTTGTTTAGTATGAATAGTTTCAAATTCAAAGGATGATGTGAAGCCTACTAATTCCACTGTTCCCAACCTCTAAGAATCTGGATATGAATTTCCAATCTTAATTATATGACTAAAGGAAAACTCAGACTATAATCAGGGAAGCATCACTGTACCCTGAACCCAAAAGGAAGCTTGCATTCAGATCATTAGGTTCTTTAATAAATGTTAATTCCCCTTTGCACGATACCATAACTGTCTCAACAGAACTACCTACGGTTGAACAACTGCATAATTGATAAACCATGAATTCAGAGATGAACCAATAGAAGAGTATTCATTTCAGCATTATCTTACGACTTATTGACATTTCAGGGGAAAACACAAAAGTTATATGCAAATCACTTGAGTGTACATCAATGGGAAAAATAAAACATCAATTAAAATGGCAATTATATAATATTTCATGTAATCAAGTTTATAATTGCATGAAATTGGAAAATATAGCTTTGTCTACACTATTTAAATGCTGGAGACAATGCTAGTTTCTTACTGAGACAAAGGAATGCGTAGTATCAGTCTCAAACAAATGTGAGATTCTGACTTTCAATTAACATTAATTCAAACTTGTTGGCAGACTCAAGAAAGTCCTGTGTAGCACTGAACATTTGTGTTTACTTAAATAGGAAAAAATCCACTCTTCTTTATTTTTATTTTGTCACAAATGGATCCCATGAGATGCCTATTTTGACTCTTAATTGGCAGACTTACTCATGTAGTAAGGGGTTGATGGGGCATTCTTTTGTGTATCTGCATGACCCTGAATGAGATACAAAAGCATACCCCTTGCAATATTCTAAAGCCATCTATATGAAAGCCACTATACCCAAAATAAAGTAATTAATTATTTTTAAATGGTATAGAAATGGTTTAAGAGCTATATATCCTTTGCTCCAGTAATTCCAATTCTAAGAAGCTATCATTAAGGAGATAATACAAGGACAAGCTTCTTTGATCAAGATGCTCACTACAATAGTATTTATAGTAGCAAAAAACTCCAGTAATACTAAGGAATAAAGAGGGGGGAGGAGCTTCAAGATGGCGGAAGAGGAAGACACTGAGACCACCTTCCTCCCCGCAAATACATCAGAAATACATCTACATGTGGAACAACTCCTACAGAACACCTACTGAATGCTGGCAGAAGACCTCAGACCTCCCAAAAGGCAAGAAACTCCCCCACGTAACTGGGTAGGGAAAAAGAAAAAAGAAAAAACAGAGACAAAAGAATAGAGATGGAACCTGCACCAATGGTAGGGAGCTGTGAAGGAGGAAAGATTTCCACACACTAGGAAGCCCTTTCGCGGGCAGAGACGGCAGGTGGCGGAGGGGGGAATCTTCGGAGCCATGGAGGAGAGAGCAGCAATAGGGGTACAGAGGGCAAAGTGGAGAGATTCCCGCATGGAGGGTTGCTGCTGACCAGCACTCACCAGCCCGAGAGGCTTGTCTGCTCACCCGCTGGGACAGGTGGGAGCTGGGAGCTAAGGCTCGGGCTTCAGTCATATCCCAGAGAGAGGACAGGGGTTGGCTGCGTGAACACAGCCTGAAGGGGGCTAATGCAAGACAGCTAGCCAGGAGAGAGTTCGGGAAAAAGCCTGGAGCTGACGAAGAGACAAGAGACTTTTTCTTGCCTCTTTGTTTCCTGGTGCGCAAGGAGAGGGGATTAAGAGTGCCCCCTTAAAGAGCTCCAGAGACGGGCGCAAGCCTTGGCTATCAGCGCGGACCCCAGAGACGGGCATGGGATGCTAAGTCTGCTTCTGCAGCCACCAAGAAGCCTGTGAGCAAGCACAGGTCAGTATCCACACCTCCCCTCCCAGGAGCCTGTGCAGCCCGCCACTGCCAGGGTCCATGATCCAGGGACAACTTCCCTGGGAGAATGCACGGAAGGCCACAGACTGTTGCAACGTTACACCAGCCTCACCCCACATCCGTACCCCTCCCTCCCCACAGCCTCAGTGAGCCACAGCCCATGAATCAGCTGATCCTTTAACCCCGTCCTGTCTGAGCGAAGAACAGACGCCCTCAGGTGACCTACACGCAGAGGGGGTCCAAATCCAAAGCTGAACCCCGGGAGCTGTGCAAACAAAGAAGAGAAAGGGAAATTTCTCCCAACAGCCTCCAGAGCAGTGGATTAAATCTCCACAATCAACTTGATGTGACCTGCATCTGTGGAATACCTAATAGACAACAAATCATCCCAAATTGAGGAGGTGGACTTTGGGAGCAGCGATATATATATATTTTTTTCCCTTTTTCTCTTTTTGTGAGTGTGTATGTGTATGCTTCTGTGTGTCATTTTTGTCTGTACAGCTTTGCTTATACGATTTGTCCAAGGGTTCTGTCTGTCCGTTTTTTTTTTTATTACTTAAAAAAGTTTTTTTTCTTAATAATTATCTTTTATTTTAATAACTTTATTTTATTTTACTTTATTTTATTTTATCTTCTTCTTTCTTTCTTTCCTTTCTCCCTTTTATTCTGAGCCATGTGGAGGACAGGCTCTTGGTGCTCCAGCCAGGCGTCAGGGTCGTGCCACTGAGGTGGGAGAACAAAGTTCAGGACACTGGTCCACAAGAGACCTCCCAGCTCCATGTAATATCAAACGGCAAAAATCTCCCAGAGATCTCCATCTCAACGCCAAGAACCAGCTCCACTCAACGACCAGCAAGCTACAGTGCAGGACACCCTATGCCTAACAATTAGCAAGGCAGGAACACAACATCATCCATTAGTGCAGAGGCTGCCTAAAATCATAATACAGCCACAGACACCCCAAAACACATGACCAGACATTCACCAGCCCACAAGACAAGATCCAGCCTCATCCACCACAACACAGTCACTACTCCCCTCCACCAGAAAGCCTACACAACCCACTGAACCAACCTTAGCCACTGGGGACAAAAACCAAAAACAACGGGAACTATGAACTTGCAGCCTGTGAAAAGGAGACCCCAAACACAGTAAGTTAAGCTAAATGAGAAGACAGAGAAACACACATCAGATGAAGAAGCGAGGCAAAACCCCACCAAACCTAACAAATGAAGAGTAAATAGGCAGTCTACGTGAAAAGATTTCAGAATAATGATAATAAAGATGATCCAAAATCTTGGAAATAGAATGGAGAAAATACAAGAAACATGTAACGAGAACCTAGAAAAATTAAAGAGCCAACAAAAAAATGATGAACAACACAATAAATGAAATTTAAAAATCTCTAGAAGGGATGAATACCAGAATAACCGAGGCTGAAGAACGGATAAGTGACCTGGAAGGTAAAATACTGAAAATAACTGATTAGAGCATAATAAAAAAAAAGAATGAAAAGAAATGAGGACAGTATCAGAGAACTCTGGGACAACATTAAATGCATCAACATGCAAATTATAGGGGTCACAGAAGAAGAAGAGAAAAAGAAAGGGACTGAGAAAATATTTGAAGAGATTATAGTTGAAAACTTCCCGAATGGGAAAGGAAATAGTTAATCAAGTCCAGGAAGCACAGAGGATCCCATAAAGGATAAATCCAAGGAGAAACAAGCCAAGACACATATTAATCAAAACTGTCAAAAATTAAATACAAATAACAAATATTAAAAGCAACAAGGGAAAAACAAAAAATAACACACAAGGGAATCCCCATAAGGTTAACAGGTGGTCTTTCAGGAGAAACTGTGCAAGCCCGAAGGGAGTGGCAGGACATATTTAAAGTGATGAAGGAGAAAACGTACAACCAAGATTACTCTACCCAGTAAGGATCTCATTCAGATTTGATGGAGAAATTAAAACTTTTACAGACAAGGAAGAGCTGAGAGAGTTCAGCACCACCAAACCAGCTTTACAACAAATGCTAAAGGAACTTCTCTAGGCAAGAAACACAAGAGAAGGAAAAGACCTAGAATAACAAACCCAAAACAATTAGGAAAATGGTAATAGGAACATACATATAGATAATTACCTAAATGTAAATGGATTAAATGCACCAACCAAAAGACATAGACTGGCTGAATGGACACAAAAGCAAGACCCATATATATGCTGTCTGCAAGAGACCAAATTCAGACCTAAGGACATATACAGACTGAAAGTGAGGGGATGGAAAAAGATATTCCATGCAAATGGAAATCAGAAGAAAGCTGGAGTCGCAATCGTCTTATCAGACAAAATAGACTTTAAAATAAAGACTATTATAAGAGACAAAGAAGGACACTACATAATGATCAAGGGATCAATCCAAGAAGAAGATATAACAATTGTAAATATTTATGCACCCAACATAGGAGAACGTCAATACATGAGGCAAATACAAACAGCCAAAGAACGGGAAATCGACAGTAACACAATATATGGGGGACTTTAACACCCCACGTTTACCAATGGACAGATGATTCAAATGAAAATAAGTAAGGAAACACAAGCTTTAATTAATAGTTTAAACAAGATGGTTTTAATTGATATTTATAGGACATTCCATCGAAAAACAACAAATACACATTCTTCTCAAGTGCTCATGGAACATTCTCCAGGATAGATCATATCTTGGGTCACAAATAAAGCCTGGTAAATTTAAGAAAATTGAAATCCTATCAAATATCTTTTCTGACCACAATGCTATGGGACTAGATATCAATTGCAGGAAAAAATCTGTAAGAAATAGAAACACATGGAAGCTAAACAACACACTACTTAATAAATAGGAGATCACTGAAGAAATCAAAGCAGAAATCAAAAAATACCTAGAAACAAATGATAATGAAAACACAATAACCCAAAGCCTATGGGATGCAGAAAAGCAGTTCGAAGAAGGAAGTTTATAGCAATACAATGCTACCTCAAGAAACAAGAAACACCTCAAATAAACAGCCTAACCTTACACCTACAGCAATTAGAGAAAGAACAAAATACCCCAAAGTTAGCAGAAGGAAAGACATCATAAAGACCAGATCAGAAATAAATGAAAAAGAAATGAAGGAAATGATAACAAAGATCAATAAACCTAAAGGCTGGTTCTTTGAGAAATAAACAAAATTAATAAACCATTAGTCAGACTTATCAAGGAGAAAAGGGAGAAGACTAAAATCAATAGAATTAGAAATGAAAAAGCAGAAGTAACAACTGAAACTGCAGAAATACAAAGGATCATTAGAGATTACTACAAGCAACTCTATGCCAATAAAATGGACAACCTGGAAGAAATGGACAAATTGTTAGAAAACCACAACCTTCCAAGACTGAACCAGGAAGAAATAGAAAATATGAACAGACCAATCACAAGCACTGAAATTGAAACTGTGATTAAACATCTTCCAACAAACAAAAGCCCAGGACCAGATGGCTTCACAGGCAAATTCTATCAAACATTTAGAGAAGAACTAACACCTATCCTTCTCAAACTCTTCCAAAATACAGCAGAGGGAGGAACACTCCCAAACTCATTCTATGAGACCACCATCACCTTGATACCAAAACCAGACAAAGATGTCACAAAGAAAGAAAAACTACAGGCCAATATCACTGATGAACATAGATGTAAAATCCTCAACAAAATATTAGCAAGCAGAATCCAACAGCACATTAAAAGGATCATACACTGTGATCAAGTGGGGTTTGTCCCAGGAATGCAAGGATTCTTCAACATATACAAATCAATCAACTTGATACACCCATATTAACAAACTGAAGGAGAAAAACCATATGATCATCTCAATAGATGCAGTGAAAGCTTTTGACAAAATTCAACACCCATTTATGATAAAAACCCTGCAGAAAGTAGGCATAGAGGGAACTTTCCTCAACATAATAAAGGCCATATATGACAAATCCACAGACAATATCATCCTCAATGGTGAAAAACTTAAAGCATGTCCACTAAGATCAGGAACAAGACAAGGTTGCCCACTCTCACCCTTATTATTCAACATGGTTTTGGAAGTTTTAGCCACAGCAATCAGAGAAGAAAAAGAAATAAAAGGAATCCAAATTGGGAATGAAAGAGGAAAGCTGTCACTGTTTGCAGTTAACATGGTACTATACAGAGAATCCTAAAGATGCTACCAGAAAACTACAAGAGCTAATCAATGAATTTGGTAAAGTAGGAGGATACAAAATTAATGCACAGAAATCTCTGGCATTCCTATACACTAATGATGAAAAATCTGAAAGTGAAATTAAGAAAACACTGCCATTTACCACTGCAACAAAAAGAATAAAATATGTAGGAATAAACTTACCTAAGGAGACAAAAGACCTGTCTGCAGAAAATTATAAGACATTGATGAAAGAAATTAGAGATGACACAAATAGATGGAGAGATATACCATGTTCTTGGATTGGAAGAATCAACATTGTGAAAATGAGTCTTCTACCCAAAGCAATCTACAGATTCAATACAATCCCTATCAAACTAACACTGGCATTTTTCACAGAACTAGAACAAAAAATTTCACATTTTGTATAGAAATACAAAAGACCCCGAATAGCCAAAACAATCTTGAGAATGAAAAATGGAGCTGGAGGAATGAGGCTCCCTGACTTCAGGACTATACTAAAAAGCTACAGTAATCAAGACAGTATGGTACTGGAACAAAAACAGAAATATAGATCAATGGAGCAGGATAAAAAGCCCAGAGATAAACCCATGCACATATGGTCACCTTTTCTTTGATAAAGGAGGCAAGAATATAAAGTGGAGAAAAGACAGCCTCTTCAATAAGTCGTGTTGGTAAAACTGGACAGGTACATGTAAAAGGATGAAGTTAGAACACTCCGTAACACCATACAGAAAAATAAACTCAAAATGGATTAAAGACTTAAATGTAAGGCCAGACACCATCAAACTCTTAGAGAAAAACACAGGCAGAACACTCTATGACATAAATCACAGCAAGATCCTTTCTGACCCACCTCCTAGAGTAATGGAAATAAAAACAAAAATAAACAAATGGGACCTAATGAAACTTCAAGGCTTTTGCACAGCAAAGGAAACCATAAACACGACCAAAAGACAACCCTCAAAAAGGGAGAAAATATTTGCCAATGAAGCAACTGACAAAGGATTAATCTCGAAAATTTATAAGCATCTCATGCAGCTCAATAACATAAAAACAAACAACCCAATCCAAAAATGGGCAGAGGAATTAGACATTTCTCCAAAGAAGATATACAGATTGTCAACAAACACATGAAAGAATTCTCAACATCATTAATCATTAGAGAAATGCAAATCAAAACTACAATGAGATATCATCTCACACCAGTCAGAATGGCCATCATCAGAAAATCTACAAACAGGGGCTTCCCTGGTGGCGCAGTGGTTGAGAGTCCACCTGCCAATGCAGGGGACGTGGGTTCGTGGTCCGGTCCGGGAGGATCCCATGTGCTGCAGAGTGGCTGGTCCTGTAGCCATGGCTGCTGAGCCTGCACGTCTGGAGCCTGTGCTCTGCAGCGGAAGAGGCCGCAACAGTGAGAGGCCCGCATACAGAAAAAAAAAAAAAAATCTACAAACAATAAATGCTGGAGAAGGTTTGGAGAAAAGGGAACCCTCTTGCACTGTTGGTGGGAATGTAAATTGATACAGCCACTATGGAGAACAGCATGGAGGTTCCTTAACAAACTAAAAATAAAACTACCTTACAACCCAGCAATCCCACTACTGGGCATATACCCTGAGAAAACCATAATTCAAATAGAGTCATGTACCAAAATGTTCATTGCAGCTCTATTTGCAATAGCCAGGACATGGAAGCAACCTAAGTGTCTATCGACAGGTGAATGGATTAAGAAGATGTGGCATATATATACAATGGAATATTACTCAGCCATAAAAAGGAACGGAACTGAGTTATTTGTAGTGAGGTGGATGGACCTAGGGACTGTCATACAGAGTGAATTAACTCAGAAAGAGAAAAACAAATACTATGTGCTAACACATATTTATGGAATCTAAAAAAAGAAAAAGAAGAGAAAAAATTGGTCAGAAGAACCTAGTGGCAAGACAGGAATAAAGATGCAGACCTACTAGGGAATGGACTTGAGGATATGGGGAGGGGGAAGGGTAAAGCTGGGACAAAGTGAGAGAGTGGCATGGACATATATACACTACCAAACGTAAAACAGATAGCTGGGAAGCAGCCACATAGCACAGGGAGATCAGCTCGGTGCTTTGTGACCACCTAGAGGGGTGGGATAGGGATGGTGGGAGGGAGGGAGATGCAAGAGGGAAGAGATATGGGGACATATGTATATGTATAACTGATTCACTTTGTTATAAAGCAGAAACTAACACACCATTGTTAAGCAATTACACTCCAATAAAGATGTTAAAAAAAAAAGAGGAATAAAGTAAAAAGATAAGGAATAAATAAATAATAGCACATTCATAAATGTAATATAATTATTAAAATAATGTTGACAAAGAATATGTGATGACATAGGGAAAATTCAGAATACGAAATTTAATGAAAATGTAGAACAGATAATTACATGCAGAATACAACACATCAGTGTAAAAGGATATGCATAGAAAAGGAGAAAGAAAAAGAGCCCAATTCTAAGAACAAGGGAACTAGTTCTTTAATCAATTGCTCACTGAATGGAAATGAAGGGACAGAAGGAAAAGAAAGACACTGAAAAGTTCATAGGAGTTGTCTCTTGGTGGAGAAATTAAGAGAGATTGTTTTCTATTTCCTCAAAATTCAAAATTTTTACATTAGAACAATATAATCAAAATCAGTAAATAGAAAAATTAATATAGAAGAAAATATTAGTGTAATAAAGACAAGACCATCATTCTAATACCCACAAGAAACCTTAGTCCATTTCAGTATCTTCCCATTACTACCATTAACTCTTTATAAAGTAATATTTCCCTTAAAGGGATAAAGACATGTTAAATAATTAATGAATAAAACTTAACTTGTATAATATAGGATATTCACAGACAAAAGATCATCAATTAGAAATGAACAATAGAAGGAACTATGGAAATTCCCCGGAAAGTAAAACAATATGCTGCTAAATAACCTATGGGTCAAAGGATAAATCTAAAGAGATATTAGAAAATATTTTAAGTAAGTAAAAATGGAAACAAAACATAACAAATTATGGTATGTAACTTAACACTGCCTAGAGGGAAATTTATATCTTTAAATGACTACATCAAAAAATAAGAATGGTCTCAAATCAATAACCTAAACTTCTGTGTTAAAAAATCAGAAAAGAGAAAACTAAACCCAAGGTAAGAAGAAGGGAAATAATAGAGATGGGGGAGGGGGTCAAATAAATAGAAAATAAAATAAACAATACAAAAAATCAATAAAATCAAAATATGTTTCTTTGAAAAATCAATAAAATTGACAAACTTTTAATGAGACTGACCAAGAAAAAAAAAGACACAAATCACTAAAATCAGGAATAAAAGAAGGGATATCAATACCAATCAAACAGAAATTAAAAGAACTATAGGTATTATTATGAAACATATTTTTAAATAAATTAGACAACATAAATGAAATTGACAAGTTCTTTGAAAAATACATTAACTCAAGAAGAAACAGAATATCTGAATAGACCTATATCAAGTAAAAAGTTGAATCTGTAATTAGAAAATTTCCCACAAAGAAAATCCCAGGCCCAGATAAATTTTTACCAAATCTTTAAAGAGTAAATAATACCAAACTTTTAGAAAATCTTTCTTAAATCAGAGATGGAGGGAACACTTTTCAACTCCTTCTTTGAAGCCAGTATTAGCCTGATACAAAAGCTAGACAAAGACATCAGAAGGAAAGAAAACTATGGACCAATATTCTTCTTGAAAATAGGAAGAAATATAAAAAGCAAAATATTATCAAACCAGATCCATCAGCCTATGAAAAGAATTATACACCACGATCAAGTGGGATTTATCCTAGGAATTCAAGGTTGGTTTAATCATTGAAAACAAAATAATACAACACATTAATAGCATAAAAAACAAAAAATCACATGATTATCCAGATAGATAACCCCCCCAAAATCATTGAACAAAATCCAACACTCATTAATTATAGAAACTCTCAAAAACTAGAAATAGAAGGACATTTCCTCAACCTGATAAAGGGCATCTATAAAACATTCCCAGCTCCCAGTATATTTAATGGTAAGAAAATAAAAGCTTTCCTTCAAAGGTTAGGATCAAGGAAAGCATGTATGCTTTTGCCACTTCTTGCCAGTGAAATGAGGCAAAATAAATAGTTTGCTTAATTTTGTATATTATATATATATGTGTGTGTGTGTGTGTGTGTGTGTGTGTAAAATTCAATAATAAGAAGACAATAAAAATCAAATTATCAAAAGAAATACAAGACTTATACACTGAAACCTACAAACATTGCTGAGAGAAATTAAATACAATATAAATAAATGGCAAGATATTCCATGTCTACAGATTGGAAGTCTCAAAATTATTAATATGGCAGTTTTCCCCAAATGATCTATAGATTCAACACAATCCCTATCAAAATACAACACCTAGCAAGTTTTTTGTAGAAAATGACAAGATGATCCTAAAATTTATATAGAAATGCAAAGAACCTAGAAAAGCCAAAATGGTTTTCGAAAAGAATACATTTTGAGAATTGATACTACCTGATTTCAAAACTTCAAAGATATAGTAATCAAGACTGTGGGA
Source organism: Phocoena sinus (assembly GCF_008692025.1). Taxonomy (NCBI): domain Eukaryota; kingdom Metazoa; phylum Chordata; class Mammalia; order Artiodactyla; family Phocoenidae; genus Phocoena; species Phocoena sinus. The sequence continues at coordinate 41,297,473 of NC_045763.1, forward strand.
TATTAGCCTGAGATAGGCACATAGATCAATGAAACAGGATTGAGAGTTGAGAATTATAACCATATATGTAAAGCCAATTTATTTTTAGCAGAAGTGTCAAGAAAATTCAATGGGGAAAATATAATCTTTTTTGACAAATGGTGCTAAAATAGATATCCAAATACATAAGTTAACTCAAACTGGATCAAAGACCTATACATAAGAGCTAACTTTATAAAACTCTTAGGAGAAAACATAGGAGACATCTTCCATAACCTCTGGTTAGCAAAGAATTCTAAGCTATGATACCAAAGCACAATACATAAAAGAAAAAAATTTATAAATTGTACTTTACCAAAATTCAAAACTTTTGCACTTCAAAAGGTAACATAACAAAAATGAAAAGACAAACACAATATTTGGAGGAAATAATTGCAAATCATATATCTGATGATGGACTTATATCCAGAATATGGAATTATTTTAACTCAACAATAAGAACTCAAATCTATTTAAAAATGGGCAAAAGATTTAATAAATATTTTACCAAAGATACACAAATGGCTAATAAGTACATGAAAAGTTGCTCAGCCTCATTAATAATTAAGGAAATGTAAATTAAAACCACAGTGATAAATCAATTTGATGAAAATTATTCTTAAAAAGTAAAACATAAATTTACCATAAGACTCAGGGGCAATATTCATAACGTTCAAAAACTCAAAAGAATATAAACATTCACCAACTGGTGAATGGATAAACAAAATGTGGTACAACCATACGATGCAATACCATTCAGAAACAAAAGAATATTTTCTATTGATACGTGATATAACATGGATGAAATCTGAAAACATTCTGCTATTTGAAAGAAGCCAGATGCCAAAGATGCATATTTTTAAATCTCATTTATATGAAACATCCCAAAAAATGAAATTTATAGAGACACAAAGCAAATCTGGAGTTCCCTAGGAATGGGAATGGGAACGGTCATTAACTTAAAATGCGTAAAAGGAAATTTTGTGGGTGGTGGAAATGTTCTAAAACAGAATTCTGGTGATGGCTGCCTAACTGTTGTTGTTGTTTTTAAGAATCATTGAATTGTACATTTTAAACAGGTGAATTTTATGATATATAAAGTGTGGATACAATAAAACTTTTACAACTTTAAAAGAAAAAAATAATTCATAGAAATGTTATTATAGTGGGTCCAAAATTTCTTTCTAGGTGCTTTTGCTGTATCTTTGCCATAAACATCTTTGCCACAAGCATATTTGCAGTGTAACTAATTGGCCATAAAGCAATTTGGCCTTAAAAAATAAAATACTGGCTGCAGTTTGGTTTGACAAACACAATACAAAAATCATGAAAGATGATGAGGATTCGTCCCAAAGTTGGTTTCTTATTTTGAAACACAATGCATTGGAGGAGAAAGAGGCCAACGGCCTCAAAGGTGAAGAGTTGAACTCACATTTCTCATAGAACTTTGAACCATCTATCAAAGGACATGTGACAATTATGCCAAGAACAAACAACCGTGTAGGAGGCTTTCACATGCAATACAAAGCTTGTTACAAACATGCATCCTAATACTTGGAAACTGAAATCTTTCTTAATGAAGAAAGAAATTTTAGAGAAAAAAAAAGTGTGATGCGGAATGAGGGGATGAATCAACAAGCAAAAGAAAAGAAAAGAGAAAAAAAGAAATGTATAAAATATTATGAACAAAAGACTTGGAAGACAAGTGCTTAGATACAACCCACAATATAAAATCAGTTATTTGCACAGTACTGCCACGAATCTACACACATTTTAAATGTATTAAAATATTTTGCATTTCACAATAAAGTCTTCTTAACTTTAGTATTAATTTCTTGTGTTTCACTAAGTCCTTTTTAATGTTCCTCTTTTATTTTTCATTATTTTATCTTCTACAACAAAATTGCCTTATGGCCAATTAGTTTTGTGGCAAAAATGTTTGCAGGAAAGATGTCTACAACAAAGATGCTTATGGCAAAAATTTACACCCATAGATAATAGGGGGAAGCAATGTTTGTACCAAGCGAGGGAGTGAGATAGGAGTAGTCCCCTCTGGCATGAAGGAATATTTTGTCACTAACTTTATTTAGAATTGCCAGTTTACTGTGACAATAAGAAGCTGACTTGGGCTTCCCTGGTGGTGCCCAAGGGGTTAAGAATCCGCCTGCCAATGCAGCGGACACGGGTTCGAGCCCTGGTCCGGGAAGATCCCACATGCCGCAGAACAACTAAGCCCATGCGCCACAACTACTGAGCCTGCCTGTGTTCTAGAGCTCATGCTCCATAACAAGAGAAGCCACCTCAATGAGAAACCCATGCACTGCAACGAAGAGTAGTCCCTGCTCGCCGCAACTAGAGATAGCCTGCACACAGCAATGAAGACCCAGCGCAACAAAAAATAAATAAAGTAAATTAATTAAAAGAAAATAAGGGGAGAGATCCCCCTTCCTCAAAAAAAAAAAAAAAAAGAAGCTGACTGATTTTTAGTCTGTTTTATTATTATTTTAGCATTCTCTTTAGAAAATGCACCCCCTGATTGCCTGTACCAAGGCATACTGCTCCTACAGCCCCCTTCTCGGTATGACATTTGCTGGAAGCATAAATAAATACATATGAGAAATTGCTAATATTCTATCATTTTTGACTTATAAAGACAGCAATTTCATCACGTTCAACCTAATATAATCCTATGGACAGCAATTTGACAACACATTATAATTAAAAATCCACCTATCCTTTAATTCAGTAATTCTATTTCTAGAAATTTGTCTTACAGATATACTTGCTCATGTGTAAAATCACTTTTGTACAAGAATATTCATTGTAGCATTGTTTATAATGGGAAATACTGAACAAAACCAAAATGTCCATACATTAAAAAACTGATTAAACAAATTATAATATATTCCTATAATGAGCTACTATGCAAATATTATAAAAAATAAAGCAGAACTAATTTACTTACATTTGTAATGGAGAGGTATAGTGGTGGAAAATGAAGGCTCTAGAGCTAAACTGTCACTATTTGAACCCAGTTCTACCGGTTACTTATGAGTATTACATAACCTCTCTGTTCCTATGTTTCCTCATCTGTAAAATAGGGATAAAATAATATTTATCTTATATATATAGCTCTGATAATTAAATGGATTTTTACATGTAAAATCCTTCAAAGATTACCTGGCACATGGTAAGTGCTCTATAAATGTTAGCTATTACTCTCTATAAAATGACTTGTTAGGTAAAAAAAAAGGAGCAAGTGTGTAAAAAAAAATACATAGTATTATATTTAAGATTGTTGCTTCAAAAAAGGAATATATAAGTTTGTATATTTATTTATGAATATATCTGAAAGGATGTAAATATAAAGAACTAATATCATTGGTTGCCTCCAAGGAGGGGAAATTATGTAGCCAGAGGACAGAAGAGAGAGGAAACTTACTTTTCTTCATGTACCATTTTATACCTTCTGAATTTTTTTCAATTTGCATTTTTTTAAAAACTAAACACATTTATTTTTACAATATCTATAGTAGCGTAGCTTTGAATTTGCTTAAAGCTGAATTTTCTCAACTTATTTGTCTACAAAACACTTTTTTTGAGGACCACCTAAAAACCGTCTAGTGTTCCACAGAACATCATTTTGGAAACATTGCTGTAAGCTATACAGAGTCACTGAAATTTGCTTAAGGAGAGAATGACATATTCAGTGTGAGATTTGGGATTTTTTTTCTTTTCTTTTTTTTTAAAGAAGATGTTGGGGGCAGGAGTTTATTTATTTATTTATTTTTGCTGTGTTGGGTCTTCGTTTCTGTGTGAGGGCTTTCTCTAGTTGTGGCAAGCGGGGGCCACTCTTCATCGTGGTGTGCGGGCCTCTCACTATCGCGGCCTTTCCTGTTGTGGAGCACAGGCTCCAGATGCGCAGGCTCAGTAGTTGTGGTTCACGGGCCTAGTTGCTCCGTGGCATGTGGGATCCTCCCAGACCAGGCCTCGAACCCGTGTCCCCTGCATTAGCAGGCAAATTCTCAACCACTGCGCCACCAGGGAAGCCCCTTTTTTTCTTATTTTAAATAGTGTTCTCTTTTGGACATGATAGGTGACTTCTTTTACTGAATATCCTAAGTTTGAAACGCAATTATTACATAGCATTAGTGAGCAAGAGAAAAGTTTTAGAATACATGCTTTGAGAATAAAACCAAAGACAAAAACACAGCTTTTGTCAGCAACAAAATATTTATGATTTTACTAACTCTGTAAATAAGTCACAGTTCTAGCAGGATTACATAGCGATGTTTTCCTTCTTCAGATCCAACTAGGTTCCCCCCGCATCCGAAAGTATAGCGTTCCTATGAAAACGTTTGTAAGACAGAATGGCATAAAGCAAAGAAGCAATTACCTTAGGCCACATCTTACTAAAGAATGCACAAAATAAATCGAGATCAGGCACAGACGCTTACAGACAGGTTCAAAGCCATGGTGGCTTGATGCTGACTGTAGTTTCCATGGAAGGAGCTTGGCAGTGCCATTCTCACTGCTCAGGCTGTACGCTGCCTCTATAATAACTCACTGCAAAACAAATGCTGAACACTATTTTCGCTTTATGCCTTTTTTTTTTTGGTAAAAGCGAAAATCCTCCTTGAATTTCTTTTAGTTAGCAAAAACTGGTACTAATGTAGGTCTTTCTTAAAAGCAAAGCGGAGTAAAGCAAACTTTCAAAAAGCAGGGAAGACCTGTGTTTTTCCCAGAGGAACTCAACCCAGGAGACTTAAAAATGGGTTCTCACTTCCCAGACAGACAGGCCCTCAGTATAGGCTCTCCCAGGATCTCTCATCTCTGTCCCTCGCTCCATCCTCAGACTGTCACTCTACTTTACATCTTTGTTGTACCAACAATGCAGCTGCCAAGCACAAAAAGGATGGGAATTTTGGCCAAACTCCTGTAGGAAGAGCCTGAGTGGTAGAGCCAGGATTGTCCCCAGTCTGCTTTGAAGAGCTGTGTCCTTATCCACCACAGTACACTCCTACAAGAAACGTTGGTGTACTCCTTCATATGCAATATCATACATCAGCTTTATGACCTTCAAGGATCTTCCAAGATGAAATTTTAATCACTCTAGACTTATAGAGTATGTTGGTGAGAAGACACCTATTTTCTATTCAGTTTAAAGTTTTGAACTCTTTTTTTTTTCTGTTTTATTTATTTATTCATTCATTCATTCATTTTTAGCTGCGTTGGGTCTTCGTTGCCGCATGTGGGCTTTCTCTAGTTGCGGCGAGTGAGGGCTACTCTACTCTTTGCATGTGCGGGCTTCTCATTGCCATGGCTTCTCTTGTTGCAAAGCATAGGCTCTAGGCACGTGGGCTTCAGTAGTTGCACCGCATGGGCTCAGACGTTGTGGCTTGCGGGCTCTAGAGCGCAGGCTCGGTAGCTGTGACGCACGGGCTTGGTTGCGGTATGTGGGATCTTCCCGGACCAGGGCTCAAACCCGTGTTCCCTGCATTGGCAGGCGGATTCTTAACCACTGCACCACCAGGGAAGCCCAAGTTTTGAACTTTTAAATAACCTTGCTGGATATTTCATCATTTACAATGAAAGTGGGGAAAAAATTGGGCTGTTTCTTAAGTCAGGGTTTCCTACACAGTTTATATTATGCTAAATGTTAGCAAGTGTTCAGGCAACAAAGGTGTCAGTGATCAAATACATTTTAGAAATCCTGGATTAAGCAACATTGGCCCATTTCCATTACTACCAGACTTCTCAAAACTTTAAAAATGCTCATTGTGACTCTCCCAGAGGGGGACACAGTTTAAAGTGCTTCAAATAATCATTAATAGCTCTCAGACTAGTGTTCTATAGCTCGCAATTTGGGAAATAATTCCCTAATGAAACAAGGACAGTTTTTAAAAATGAAAAACACTTGTTTTGCATATTAAAGTGCATGCAGGCCTGCCTTTCTTAGTAACCCAGTTTTGAGTCATTATTTGTCAAGTGTTTATTAGGTACAAATCACTATTCTGGACACCTAACACTCCTGGAGCATAGATGCATACCACCTTATTCAGGTGGTACCAATATTCACCTGAAAAATGTTGAGTCAATCAACTAAGAATCATTTATAGAACTCTTCATGCCAGTCACTATGCTAGTCATTAAAGATGAGCTAAACAAATTTGACATTAACTCTGCCTCAAACAGTTTATAGCTTTAAAATATATAGATATTCAGTTAATAATTTCAATTAGTGAAATGATTACAAGGGTGAAAAATGTCCCAGGAAAAGTACAAAATGCAAGGACAGTATTAAATGGAGTCCTTACTTAGTTTAGAGGATCAAGGAATTCTTCTCTGAAGAACAGCCATCCCAAGCTGAGGCTTGAAAAACTAGCTGAAATTTGCCAAGAAAAGAAAAGAAAAGAAACAAAGTTCCTCAGTGGTAGAAATTACACCTGGGAGGACCCAGTGAAAGAAAGAACATGGCACATTCAACAAGTTGGAATCAACCCAATATGACTAGAGGACATAGAGGGAAAGACAAAGTGATGCCACAGGCTAGGCATGTCTAGCACCCTCTCTGTGGAATAAGCACAGTGCCAGGAAATACAAAGAAGGCAAAGGCAAGAGGGTGACATAATCTGTCCTCAAGAAGCTTGGAGGCAACTGTAAAAGTCCAGACAAAAGAGGAAGGAAGGATTTAACTTTTACTGAGTGCATGACAAGGGTAAGGTCTTGTACAATGTGCTTCAAATGTATTAACTCATTTAATTCTTACAACAACCTTTTAAGGATAGAATCTTTTCCCATTTTATAAATGAGGAAATATTGGATCAGAAAGAGGAAATGACTTTCCCAAGATTATCTAGATAGTTAGTGGCAGAGCCAATATTTGACTTGCAAACCCCTGTACATAGAGCTACTTCCTGAGCTAATGGTAAAGGGAGGGATCTGGGTGGAAAGCAGTGGGAAAAGAGAGGAGGGGCAAGGAAAAGAGACATTGGGGATGGCCTGTATACTGAGGATCCTTCAGCAGGAAGTGACAAGTCTATTCTGATCCTTGTGGACTAAGATGTTCTGAAAAAAACAACAAACAAAAAACACCTGACTCTATGAAAGGAAAACACTCTATCAAGATGTTTCACTGGAGAGTACTTTAAGGCCTATGGGGACTGAAATAAACAGAGTAGAATGGTGGTTTCCCGGGGCTGGGAGGAGACATGAGAAGATATTGGTCAAAGAGTACAAACCTTCAGTTAAAAAATCAAAAAGTTCTGAGAATCTAATGGACAGCATGTTGACTATAGTTAATAATACTGTATTGTACACTTGAAATTTGCTGAGAGAGCATTCTCATCAAAAAAATAAAAGTAACTATGTAAGTTAATGGTAACCATTTCACAATGTATATGTATTTCAGATCGCTACTTTGTATACTTTAAATATATATAATTCTACTAGTCGATTATACCTCAATAAAACTGGGGGTGGAGGGGTGCATGGCTGACATTACCATTATGTAATCCAGATGCTAGTTGAGGCATTCCTATCTCTTAGAGATCTAGGCAAAATGGATAAAACTCATCTCACACCCTGCCCCCAGTCTCAGACAATGTAAGTCCATATGCCTCTTCTCTGAGTTCTCAGAGGCTTGGATCTTCAAGGTACCCTCTCATTTCAAGGGCTGTGTCAGCACTTGCTGCCTCTATCTAGTCTATGACAATCAGAATGTGAAATTCATCCCCTTTACCACCTTTCTCTCTAACACACAAACACACACCTCACTTCCATAAACCATTTCATGCATTTGTCCAACACAAAATACCTGGCAGTTGATGGAATGAGTCATGTCATTTGGTACACAACCTTCCTCCATCTCACTATCTCAACCTGCTCTCTCCCCTCCATTCCCCTGATTATTTTTTATTCCTTTTTACCATCTGAAACAAAAAGGCAAATCTGTCATCTCTGCTCAGGCAAAATATATTAACCTTGGAGTTTCACTACATATCCCAATAAGTTTACCACATAATATCTTCTAAATAAATGTAAAGATGCTATCAAGAAAAGTAATTCAGGTGAATAAAATTTTCTCTACCTCCTCCAAAGTACTATTATTACAATATAAATGATAACTCTATTATTTATTGAGCACAGAGCTTGTGCCAAGCACTGTGCCAAGTACTTTAAAATTACATTGCAACTAATCCACACAAATGTTCTGTGACAAAACTATTGTTTTATCTCTATCTTACCTATTAGAACATTGTGGGTCAAAAAAGTTAGTAATCTGCCTTGCACAAGGTCACAGAGCTAGGGAATAGTGAAGTCTGCACTTTTATCCAGGATGTACTGAAAATATTTTCTCTACCAACATACTCTGCTTCTCAGTCTTATGGAGAGACTCAGTGAGAGGATGGACAAGGGCAGAGAAGGAGATGCAAAAGTTCTAAGCAGGAGGATAGGTTGAATTTCTAGACAAGACAAGCAGTTTTCCCAAAATCTTTTGTTGAGTTCTTAAGTTGGGATGACTGATCTCCTGTGTGACAGTTTCCTAAATTGCATGTCACCTAGTAGAAAATGTATCATTTGATGGGTCCACAGAAGAGGGGATTGTAGGGGAGGGGAGTAAAAAAACCATTCAAAGAAGCACAAAATTTAATTAAGGAAAACATTAGATCAATTAAGACTAAATGGTGATATAAAACATTAAGGTAAAACACGTATTAGTGTGACATTTGCATTTTTATGAAGTATGAATCACAAAGAAATAATATATGCAGCTAAATTTCAGTTAACTCCCTTTTAAAAGTCTTGTTACCATGGCAATGCCAAGAATGAGTTTTCACAGGATGTAAGATATGGATTTTATGAGTTCTTAAAAGCAGTTTAAATAAAAACTACCAACAGCATGACCTCTTTTCATTTCTATTATATGACCAAGGGCCACTGAAAATAAGAATCACCTAGACATCTACTCCAAAAATTACACAGAAGGAAAAATACTAAAAGATGAACTGGATTTCCTTGTTATGTTTCCTTTCTTTCTCATTCTTTCTTAGCCTCTGGTATATTTTTAATAGGTTCATTCAGAAAGCTATGCCTAGGCAAATATTCTAATTGTGAGAGAGACAAAGACGACTATTGTATTCTTGGCTTTCTGTATAACCCTACCTCCACTGGTCCAGTTAGGAAGTTTTTAATAACAGCTACTCTCATTACTGAGTTAAGTTAAAATTCCACTATAAAAGCTATCTTTGACACTGGCAGCTAAATGGTTCGCCTTCTGAATTCCAGATCTAAGAAAAGTTGCCCTAGTCTCTAATGAGTAATAGGGGATTGAGGTTTCTAGGCTACAAAAATCCTGTTGTGGCAAAAAAGGCAGAAACCTAACTCCAAAATCAATACTGTATTACTCTCTCCACAGGCAAGAGCTGCTGGGTCAGGGGAATCATGAAAAATTCATAGTGGAGGTGGCCAAGTCAGCCATAAGATAGAGAAAATGATGCTGTATCTAAAGATCCCCTGAGCAATTGAAAGCACTTTATAGATTTCGCTGTGGATAGTGCTGGTGTGTTTCATCTGGGTGCCTTAATGCTGGTGTGATCTTATTTTTGACAGTCAATGGGGATGGTTTGATCTATACTTACAGGGTCCTATTTATGATAGTTCTTAGCCTCTTTACAGTACTTGGATGGTAGCAGTCACAGGGATATAGCCCGAAGCTGCCTCAGTCGTGAAGATTCCCCTTCACTTGACCTGTCCTGGTTTAGTCTTTGCTCCCCACACTTCTAAAGGGAAAAAACCTTGGAGAGTTAGGTTCTTTACAAATATATTTAATTCTCATAACAGCCCTGCAAATTAAGTATTATTGTTGTTGTTATTACTGTTGTTGTTGTTGCCATTTTTTACATCAGGAATTGAAATTCAGAGAGGTTGAGATTCAAGATCACACAGAAAGTAAGAACATGAATCAGGATTCTAGCACAGGTATTTCTCAACGCAAAGACCTCCAAGAACTCACAAAACAAGTCTGCTTGCCTCAAAAGGCCTTAATATCCTTCATTTAAGGAGATTTAACTACACCTGGTAAATTCACTACATTCATGGCATCACAGCAGACAAGGCTCTGTATAGGCCCAGGCTAGGTCTCTGACTTCCAATCCATTTTACACTCTCTTATTCTCATCTCTGTTTTCCACCAATACCTATATGTTAAACACAAAATTCCTCAGCCTGACATCCTATCCATACTTCAAAATGCAGTTCAAATTATACTCTGATATTCATACAAATAGAAGGTCATTGAAGTTACTGGGTTGGCCCAAAAAGTGCCTTCGGTTTTCAAGTAAAAATAAAAGACACATTTTTTCATTTTCACCAAGAACTTTACTGAACAACGTATTCACCGTTTTGTTCCACTACCTTCTACCATTTTTCAGGCAACTTCATAATTCCGTCTTCCCAAAACTTTTTACCTTTTTTGAGCAAAGAACTGTTCCAGGTGCCTTTTATAGTCTTCCAGGGAATTGAAATTTTTTCCATTAAGAGAATTTTGTAAAGACCAAAATAAATGGAAATCCAAAGGTATGATGTTGGGTGTATATGGCAGATGAATCGGAACTTCCCAGCCAAACTGTAACAGTTTTTTTGCCTGGTCATCTAAGAAACATGTGGTCTTGCATTATCCTGATGGAAGATTATGTGTTTTCTGTTTACTAATTCCAGACGCTTTTTGTCAAGTGCTGCTTTCAGTTGGTCTAACTGGGAGCAGTACTTGTTGAAATTAACCAATTGGTTTTCCGGAAGGAGCTCATAATTGAGAACTCCCCTCCAATCCCACCATATACACAGCATCACGTTCTTTGGATGAAGACCGGCCTTTGGTGTGGTTGGTGGTGGTTCATTTCGCTTGCCCCACGATCTCTTCCGTTCCACATTATTGTACTGTATCCACTTTTCATCGCCCGTCACAATTTGTTTTAAAAACAGAACATTTTCATTACGTTTAAGTAGAGAATTGCATGCAGAAATACGATCAAGAAGGTTTTTTTCGCTTAACTTATGGGGAACCCAAACATCAAAGCAATGAACATAACCAAGCTGGTGCAAATGATTTTCAGCGCTTGATTTGGTATTTTGAGTATGACAGCTATCTCCCACGTGGTGTAACGTTGATTGTTCTCAATTAATGTCTCAGTTTGATCGCTATCAACTTCAACTGGTCTACCCGACCATGGAGTATCGTCCTGCGAGAAATTTCCAGCAGGAAACTTTGCAAACCACTTTTGACACATTTGATCAGTCACAGCACCTTCTCCATACACTGCACAAATCTTTTTTTGCATTTCAGCTGCATTTTTACCTCTTTTGAAATAATAAAGCATGATATGCCGAAAATGTTCCTTTTTTTCTTCCATCTTCAATATTAAAATGGCTATACAAAAATGCACCAATTTGGATAAGTCTTTTTTTAAATTCAGGCTGATATGACAGCTGTCACAATACAATCTAACAAAATTGTTTTGAATGAAGTTAAAGACAACTGAGTGTTACTAGAACCACTGTACAGAAAAAACCGAACGAACCTTTTGGCCAACCCAATATTATGAACTTTCCCTATCCAACTCTCCCATGTCCTTAACAGCCATCATGCCCCTGAGAGAAGCTGAAGAATTGCAATGTTCCTGCTGTCTGGCTGCCCCACCTTCTCCCAATCTGAAACTCCGGAACCAGTTTTATTTTGCTAAATTACTGATTTATCTCTCAATGACTAGGATAAAGCCAAAAGTCCTCAGAATTCAAATCTCAGTTTTCCTTTACATTTTTTTTTTACTTCAAATCATTTCATTACTGTTTTCATAGGCATTTTTAAAGCAGTTTTAGGTTCACAGCAAAATTGACAGGAAGGTATAGAAATTTTCTGTATAAACCCTGCCCCTACAAACACATAACCTCCTGCATTATCAATATCCTCCAACAAAGTGGTGCATTTGTTACAACTGAACTTACATTGAGACATCATTATCACTCAGAGTATCTGGTTTACATTAGGGCTCACTCTTGGTGTTGTACATTCTACGGGTTTGGACAAATGTATAATGACATTAGAGTATCAGAGTATTTTCATGGTTCTAAAAATCCTCTATGCTCTGCCTACTCCTCCCCCCCTCACCCAACATCTGGCAACCACTGATCTTTCTACTGTCTTCATAGTTTTGTCTTTCATAGAAGGTCAAGGGCTTAATTTCCAAAATATACAAACTAATACAACTCAATAACCAAAAAAACAACCAACCCAATCAAAAACTGGATAGAAGATCTAAATAGACATTTCTCCAAAGAAGACATACCGATGGCCGATAGGCATATGAAAAGATGCTCAAAATCACTAATTATCAGAGAAATGAAAATCAAAACTACATTGAGGTATCACCTCACGCCAGTCAGAAGGGGCATCATCAAAAAATCTACAAACAATGAATGCTGGAGAGGGTGTGGAGAAAAGGGAACCCTCTTATACTGTTGGTGGAAATATAAATTGGTGCAGCCACTTTGGAAAACAGTATGGAGGTTCCTTAAAAAACTAAAAGTAGAGTTACCATATGATCCAGCAATCCCATTCCTGAGCATATATCCGGGGAAAACTATAATTTGAAAAGATACATGCACCCCAATATTCACTGCAGTACTATTTACAATAGCCAAGACACAGAAGCAACCTAAATGTCCATTGACAGAAGAATGGATAAAGAAGATGTGGTACATATATACAATGGGATATTACCCATAAAAAAGAAAGAAATAATGCCATTTGCAGCAACATGGATGGACTTAGAGATTTTCATACAAAGTGAAGTAAGTCAGACAAAGACAAATATATGATATCACTTATATGTGTAATCTAAAATATGACACAAATGAACTTATTTACAAAACAGAAACAGACTCACAGTCATAGAAAACAAACTTATGGTTACCAAAGGGGAAAGTAGGGGGAGAGATAAATTAGGACTTTGGGATTAGCAGATATAAACTACTATACATATAGTAGATAAACAACAAGGTCCTACTATTTAGCACAGGGAACTATATTCAATATCCTATAATAACCTATAATGGAAAAGAATATATAAAAGAATATAACTGAATTAACAGAATATAAATAAATAAAAACTAAGAGAATATAACTGAATCACTTTATACCAGAAACAGGCACAGCATTGTAAATCAACTATACTTCAATTTAAAAAAATAAATTAAAAAAAAGTTGGAAGCATACAGTATTGTAGTCTTTTCAGATTGGCTTCTTTCACTTAGTAATATGCATTTCAGGTTCCTCCATGTCTTTTCATGGATTGATAGCTGTTTTCTTTTTAGCACTGAATCATATTCCACAGTTTAGATGTACCACAGTTTATTTATTCATTCACCTACTGAAGGACATCTTGGCTGCTTCCAAGTTTGGGGAATGATAAATACAGCTGCTATAAACATCTCTGTGCAGGTTTTTATTTGGACATAAGTTTTCAACTCATTTGGGTAAATATCAAGGACTGCTGGATTCTACGGTAAAAGTATGTTTAGTTTTGTAGGAAACCACCAAAATGTCTTCCCAAGTGGCGATACCACTTTGCTTTCTTACCAGCAATCTGTCGTTCCAGATCCTCACCAGAATTTGGTGTTGTCATCATTTTGGATTTTGGCCGTTTTAATAGGTGTACAATGGTAATTCATCGCTGTTTTAATTTACAATTCCCTGATGACATATGATATGGAGCATCTTTTCATATGTTTATTTGCCGTCTGTATATATTCCTTGGTGAGGTGTCTGTTCAGATCCTTTACCCATTTTTAAATTGGGTTGTTCATTTTCTTATTGTTTAGTTTTAAGAGTTCTTTGTATATTTTGGACAACAGACCTTATAAGATATGACTTTTGCAAATATTTTCTCCCAATCTGCAGCTTGTCTTTTCATTCTCTTGACAGTGTCTTTCACAGAGCAAAAATATTTCATTTTAATGAAGCCTATCCAGCTTATCAATCCTTTCTTTCATGGATTGTGCCTTTGTGTTGTATCTTAAAAGTAATCATTAAACCCAAGGTCATCTAGATTTTCCTCTTATGTTATATTCTAGAAGTCTTATAATTTTTTGCCTTTTATGTTTAGGCCTGTGATCCATTTTGAGTTAATTTTTGTGAAAGGTATAAGTTCTATGTCTAGATTCATTTTTGGTATGTGGATTTCCAGTTGTTCCAGAATCATTTGTTGAAGAGATTATATTTTCTCAATTTGTTGACTTTGCTCCTTTGTCAGAGTTCAGGTGACTGTATTTAAGTGGGTCTGTTTCTGGGTTCTCTATTCTGTTCCATTGATCTATTTGTTTATATTTTTGCCAATGCCACACTGTCTTAACTACTGTAGCTTTATATTAAGTTCTGAAATTAGGTAGTATCAGTACTCCAAATTTGTTCAATATTGTGTTGGCTATTCTGTGTCTTGTCTATCCACATAAATTTTGGAATCAATTTGTTGACATCCAGCAAATAACTTGCTGTGATTTTTATTGGGATTGCATGGAATATATAGATCAAGTTAGGAAGAATGGACCTCTTGACAACATTGAGTCTTGTTATTCATGAATATGGAATATTTCTCCACTTATTTTTTTTTTTTTTTTTTTTTTTTAAACATCTTTATTGGGGTATAATTGCTTTACAATGGTGTGTTAGTTTCTGCTTTACAACAAAGTGAATCAGCTATACATATACATATGTTCCCATATGTCTTCCCTCTTGCGTCTCCCTCCCTCCCACTCTCCCCATCCCACCCTTCCAGGCTGTCACAAAGCACCGAGCTAATATCCCTGTGCCTTGCGGCTGCTTCCCCCCAGCTATCTACCTTACTACGTTTGTTAGTGTGTATATGTCCATGACTCTCTCTCGCCCTGTCAAAACTCACCCTTCCCCCTCCCCATATCCTTAAGTCCGTTCTCCAGTAGGTCTGCGTCTTTATTCCTATCTTACCCCTAGGTTCTTCATGACATTTTTTTCCCTTAAATTCCATATATATGTGTTAGCATACGGTATTTGTCTTTTTCTTTCTGACTTACTTCACTCTGTATGACAGATTCTAGGTCTATCCATCTCATTACAAATAGCTCAATTTCATTTCTTTTTAAGGCTGAGTAATATTCCATTGTGTATATGTGCCACATCTTCTTTATCCATTCATCCGATGATGGGCGCTTAGGTTGTTTCCATGTCCTGGCTATTGTAAATAGAGCTGCAATGAACATTTTGGTACATGACTCTCTTTGAATTTTGGTTTTCTCAGGGTATATGCCAAGTAGTGGGATTGCTGGGTCATATGGTAATTCTATTTGTAGTTTTTTAAGGAACCTCCATACTGTTTTCCACAGTGGCTGAACCAATTCACATTCCCACCAGCAGTGCAAGAGTGTCCCCTTTTCTCCACACCCTCTCCAGCATTTATTGTTTCTTGATTTTTTGATGATGGCCATTCTGACTGGTGTGAGATGATATCTCATTGTAGTTTTGATTTGCATTTCTCTAATGATTAATGATGTTGAGCATTCTTTCATGTGTTTGTTGGCATTCTGTATATCTTCTTTGGAGAAATGTCTATTTAGGTCTTCTGCCCATTTTTGGATGGGGTTGTTTGTTTTTTTGTTATTGAGCTGCATGAGCTGCTTGTAAATTTTGGAGATTAATCCTTTGTCAGTTGCTTCATTTGCAAATGTTTTCTCCCATTCTGAGGGTTGTCTTTTGGTCTTGGTTATGGTTTCCTTTGCTGTGCAAAAGCTTTGAAGTTTCATTAGGTCCCATTTGTTTATTTTTGTTTTTATTTCCATTACTCTAGGAGGTGGGTCAGAAAGGATCTTGCTGTGATTTATGTCATAGAGTGTTCTTCCTATGTTTTCTTCTAAGAGTTTGATAGTTTCTGGCCTTACATTTAGGTCTTTAATCCATTTTGAGCTTATTTTTGTGTATGGTGTTAGGGAGTGATCTAATCTCATACTTTTACATGTACCTGTCCAGTTTTCCCAGCACCATTTATTGAAGAGGCTGTCCTTTCTCCACTGTACATTCCTGCCTCCTTTATCAAAGATAAGGTGTCCATATGTGCGTGGGTTTATCTCTGGGCTTTCTATCCTGTTCCACTGATCTGTCTTTCTGTTTTTGTGCCAGTACCATACTGTCTTGATTACTGTTGCTTTGTAATATAGTCTGAAGTCAGGGAGCCTGATTCCTCCAGCTCCTTTTTTCGTTCTCAAGATTGCTTTGGCTATTCGGGGTCTTTTGTGTTTCCATACAAATTGCGAAATTTTTTGTTCTAGTTCTGTGAAAAATGCCAGTGGTAGTTTGATAGGGATTGCATTGAATCTGTAGATTGCTTTGGGTAGTAGAGTCATTTTCACAATGTTGATTCTTCCCATCCAAGAACATGGTATATCTCTCCATCTATTTGTATCATCTTTAATTTCTTTCATCAGTGTCTTATAATTTTCTGCATACAGGTCTTTCGTATCCTTAGGTAGGTTTATTCCTAGATATTTTATTCTTTTTGTTGCAATGGTAAATGGGAGTGTTTTCTTGATTTCACTTTCAGATTTTTCATCATTAGTATATAGGAATGCCAGAGATTTCTGTGCATTAATTTTGTATCCTGCTACTTTACCAAATTCATTGATTAGCTCTAGTAGTTTTCTGGTAGCATCTTTAGGATTCTCTATGTATAGTATCATGTCATCTGCAAACAGTGACAGCTTTACTTCTTCTTGTCCAATTTGGATTCCTTTTATTTCCTTTTCTTCTCTGATTGCTGTGGCTAAAACTTCCAAAACTATGTTGAATAAGAGTGGTGAGAGTGGGCAACCTTGTCTTGTTCCTGATCTTAGTGGAAATGCTTTCAGTTTTTCACCATTGAGGATGATGTTTGCTGTGGGCTTGTCATATATGGCTTTTATTATGTTTAGGAAAGTTCCCTCTATGCCTACTTTCTGGAGGGTTTTTATCATAAATGGGTGTTGAATTTTGTCGAAAGCTTTCTCTGCATCTATTGAGATGATCATATGGTTTTTCTCCTTCAATTTGTTAATATAGTTTATCACATTGATAGATTTGCGTATATTGAAGAATCCTTGCATTCCTGGAATAAACCCCACTTGATCATGGTGTATGATCCTTTTAATGTGCTGTTGGATTCTGTTTGCTAGTATTTTGTTGAGGATTTTTGCATCTATGTTCATCAGTGATATTGGCCTGTAGTTTTCTTTCTTTGTGACATCCTTGTCTGGTTTTGGTATCAAGGTGATGGTGGCTTCGTAGAAGGAATTTGGGAGTGTTCCTCCCTCTGCTATATTTTGGAAGAGTTTGAGAAGGATAGGTGTTAGCTCTTCTCTAAACGTTTGATAGAATTCACCTGTGAAGCCATCTGGTCCTGGGCTTTTGTTTGTTGGAAGGTTTTTAATCACAGTTTCAATTTCAGTGCTTGTGATTGGTCTGTTCATATTTTCTATTTCTTCCTGATTCAGTCTTGGCAGGTTGTGCATTTCTAAGAATTTGTCCATTTCTTCCAGATTGTCCATTTTATTGGCATAGAGTTGCTTGTAGTAATCTCTCATGATTTTTTTTATTTCTGCAGTGTCAGTTGTTACTTCTCCTTTTTCATTTCTAATTCTATTGATTTGAGTCTTCTCCCTTTTTTTCTTGATGAGTCTGGCTAGTGGTTTATCTATTTTGTTTATCTTCTCAAAGAACCAGCTTTTAGTTTTATTGATCTTTGCTATTGTTTCCTTCATTTCTTTTTCATTTATTTCTGATCTGATTTTTATGATTTCTTTCCTTCTGCTAGCTTTGGGGTTCTTTTGTTCTTCTTTCTCTAATTGCTTGAGGTGCAAGGTTAGGTTGTTTATTCGAGATGTTTCCTGCTTCTTAAGGTGGGCTTGTATTGCTATAAACTTCCCCCTTAGAACTGCTTTTGCTGCATCCCATAGGTTTTGGGTCGTTGTGTCTCCATTGTCATTTGTTTCTAGGTATTTTTTTATTTCCTCTTTGATTTCTTCAGTGATCACTTCATTATTAAGTAGTGTATTGTTTAGCCTCCATGTGTTTGTATTTTTTACAGATCTTTTCCTGTAATTGATATCTAGTCTCATGGCGTTGTGGTCGGAAAAGATACTTGATACAATTTCAGTTTTCTTAAATTTACCAAGGCTTGATTTGTGACCCAAGATATGATCTATCCTGGAGAATGTTCCATGAGCACTTGAGAAAAATGTGTATTCTGTTGTTTTTGGATGGAGTGTCCTATAAATATCAATTAAGTCCATCTTGTTTAATGTATCATTTAAAGCTTGTGTTTCCTTATTTATTTTCATTTTGGATGATCTGTCCATGGGTGAAAGTGGGGTGTTAAAGTCCCCTACTATGAATGTGTTACTGTTGATCTCCCCTTTTATGGTTGTTAGTATTTGCCTTATGTATTGAGGTGCTCCTATGTTGGGTGCATAAATATTTACAATTGTTATATCTTCTTCTTGGATCGATCCCTTGATCATTATGTAGTGTCCTTCTTTGTCCCTTTTAATAGTCCTTATTTTAAAGTCTATTTTGTCTGATATGAGAATTGCTACTCCAGCTTTCTTTTGGTTTCCATTTGCATGGAATATCTTTTTCCATCCCCTTACTTTCAGTCTGTATGTGTCTCTAGTTCTGAAGTGGGTCTCTTGTAGACAGCATATATAAGGGTCTTGTTTTTGTATCCATTCAGCCAATCTGTGTCTTTTGGTGGGAGCATTTAGTCCATTTACATTTAAGGTAATTATTGATATGTATGTTCCTATTTCCATTTTATATATTGTTTTGGGTTCGCTACTATAGGTCATTTCCTTCTCTTGTGTTTCGTGTCTAGAGAAGTTCCTTTAGCATTTGTTGTAAAGCTGGTTTGGTGGTGCTGAACTCTCTCAGCTTTTGCTTGTCTGTAAAGGTTTTAATTTCTCCATCAAATGTGAATGAGATCCTTGCTGGGTAGAGTAGTCTTGGTTGCAGGCTATTCTCCTTCATCACTTTCAGTATGTCCTGCCACTCCCTTCTGGCTTGTAGGGTTTCTGCTGAGAGATCAGCTGTTAACCTTATGGGGATTCCCTTGTGTGTTATTTGTTGTTTTTCCCTTGCTGCTTTTAATATGCTTTCTTTGTATTTAATTTTTGACAGTTTGATTAATATGTGTCTTGGCGTGTTTCTCCTTGTATTTATCCTGTATGGGACCCTCTGTGCTTCCTGGACTTGATTAACTATTTCCTTTCCCATATTAGGGAAGTTTTCAACTATGATCTCTTCAAATATTTTCTCAGTCCCTTTCTTTCTTTCTTCTTCTTCTGGAACCCCTATAATTCGAATGTTGGTGCGTTTCATGTTGTCCCAGAGGTCTCTGAGACTGTCCTCAGTTCTTTTCATTCTTTTTTCTTTATTCTGCTCTGCAGTAGTTATTTCCACTACTTTATCTTCCAGGTCACTTATCCGTTCTTCTGCCTCAGTTATTCTGCTATTGATCCTATCTAGAGTGATTTTAATTTCATTTATTGCATTGTTCATCGTTGCTTGTTTCATCTTTAGTTCTTGTAGGTCCTTGTTAACTGTTTCTTGCATTTTGTCCATTCTACTTCCAAGATTTCGGATCATCCTTACTATCATTATTCTGAATTCTTTTTCAGGTAGATTGCCTATTTCCTCTTCATTTGTTAGGTCTGGTGGGTTTTTATCCTGCTCCTTCATCTGCTGTGTGTTTTTCTGTCTTCTCATTTTGCTTATCTTACTGTGTTTGGGGTCTCCTTTTTGCAGGCTGCACTTTCGTAGTTCCCGTTGTTTTTGATGTCTGTCTCCAGTGGCTAAGGTTGTTTCAGTGGGTTGTGTAGGCTTCCTGGTGGAGGGGACTAGTGCCTGTGTTGTGCTGGATGAGGCTGGATCTTGTCTCTCTAGTGGGCAGGTTCACGTCTGGTGGTGTGTTTTGGGGTGTCTGTGGCCTTATTATGATTTTAGGCAGCCTCTCTGCTAAAGGGTGGGGTTGTGTTCCTGTTTTGCTAGTTGTTTGGCATAGGTTGTCCAGCACTGTGGCTTGCTGGTCGTTGAGTGAAGCTGGGTGCTGGTGTTAAGATGGAGGTCTCTGGGATATTTCCACCGTTTAATATTATGTGGAGCTGGGAGGTCTCTTGTTGACCAGTGTCCTGAAGTTGGCTCTCCTACCTCAGAGGCAGAGCCCTGACTCCTGGCTGGAGCACCAAGAGCCTTTCATCCACACAGCTCAGAATAAAAGGGAGAAAATGTAGGGAGAATTAGTAGAAGTATGAGTAAAGAAAGAAGGAAAGGAGGAAAGGAAGGAAGGAAGAAAGAAGCAAAGAAGGAAAGAAAGGAGGGAGGGAGGGAGGGAGGGAGGAAGGAAGGAAGGAGGGAAAGAAGGAAAAAAGACAGAAAGAAAGATGATACAGTAAAAATAAAATAAAGTATAATATAGTTATTGAATTAAAAAATATTTAGAAAAAAAAAAAAAAAAAAAGGGACGGATAGAACCTTAGGACAAATGTTGGAAGCAAAGCTATACAGAGAAAATCTTACACAGAAGCATACACATACACCTTCACAAAAAGAGGTAAAGGGGGAAAAATCATAAATCCTGCTCCCTGAGACCACCTCCTCAATTTGGGGTGATTCGTTGTCTAAAGGAGGGAGGGAAGGAAGGAAAGAAAGAAAGAACGAAGGTAAAGTATAATAAAGTTATTACAATTAAACTTAATTATTAAGAAAAAGAATTTTTAAAAAAAAGTCATGGACGGATAGAGCCCTAGGACAAATGGTGGAAGCTAGAGTATACAGACTAGATGTCACACAGGAGCATACACGTACACCTTCACAAAAAGAGGAAAAGGGAAAAAAATCATAGATTTCGCTCCTAAATTCCCCCTCTTCAATTTGGGATCATTCCTTATCTATTCAGGTATTCCACAGATGCAGGGTATATCAAGTTGATTGTGGAGCTTTAATCCGCTGCTTCTGTGGCTGCTGGGAGAGATTTCCCTTTCTCTTCTTTGTTCTCACAGCTCACAGGAGCTCAGCTTTGGATTTGGCCCTGCCTCTGCGTGTAGGTCGCTGGAGGGCGTCTGTTTTTTCGCTCAGACAGGACGGGGTTAAAGGAGCCGCTGATTCGGGGCCTCCGGCTCACTCAGGCCGGGGGTTGGGGGATGGGGGAAGGAGGGGCACTGCGTGCGGGGCCGGCCTGCGGCGGCAGAGGCAGCGTGACGTTGCGGCAGAGGCCGGCGTGACGTTGCACCAGCCTGAGGCCCGCCGTGCGCTGTCCCGGGGAAGTTGTCCCTGGATCCCGGGAACCTGGCAGTGGCGGGCTGCACAGGCTCCGCGGAAGAGGGGTGTGGAGAGTGACCTGTGCTCGCACACAGGCCCCTTGGTGGCGGCAGCAGCAGCCTTAGCGTCTCCCGCCCGTCTCTGGGGTCCGCGGTTTTAGCCGCGGCTCGCGCCCGTCTCTGGGGTTTGCGCTTTCAGCCGCGGCTTGCGCCCGTCTCGGGGGCTTGCGCCCTCAGCCGCGGCTCGCGCCCGTCTCTGGGGTTTGTGCTTTCAGCCGCGGCTCGCGCCCGTCTCGGGGGCTCGCGCCCTCAGCCGCGGCTCGCGCCCGTCTCTGGGGTTCGCGCTTTTAGCCGCGGCTCGCGCCCGTCTCTGGAGTTCCTTTAAGCAGCGCTCTTAGACCCCTCTCCTCGCGCACCAGGAGACAAAGAGGGAAGAAAAAGTCTCTTGCCTCTTCGGCCGGTGCAGGCTTTTCCCCGAACTCCCTCCCGGCTAGTCGTGGTGCACTAACCCCTTCAGGCTATGTTCAAGCCGCCAACCCCAGTCCTCTCCCTGAGCTCCGTCCAAAACCAAAACCCTAGCCTCAGCTCGCAGCCCCGCCCGCCCCGGTGGGTGAGCAGCAAGCCTCTCGGGTTGGTGAGTGCTGGTCGGCACCGATCTTCTGTGCAGGAATCTCCCCGCTTTGCCCTCCGCACCCGTCGCTGTGCACTACTCCGCGGTCCCGAAACTCCCCCCTCTGCCTCCCGCAGTCTCCGCCCGCGGAGGGGCTTCCTAGTGTGTGGAAACTTTTCCTCCTTCACAGCTCCCTCCCACTGGTGCAGGTGCCGTCCTTATTCTTTTGTCTCTGTTTTTTTCTTTTGCCCTACCCAGTTACGTGGGGAGTTTCTTGCCTTTTGGGAGGTCTGAGGTCTTCTGCCAGCCTTCAGTAGGAGTTCTATAGGAGTTGTTCCACGTGTGGATGTATTTCTGGTGTATCCGTGGGGAGGAAGGCGATCTCCGCGTCTTACTCTTCCGCCATCTTCAAGGTCCCCCCTTTCTCCACTTATTTAGTTCTTCTTTGATTTCTTTCATCTTGAACATATTTTATTAGATTTACACCTACATATTTAATTTTTTAGAGTGCTAATGTAAATAGTATTGTGTTTTTAATTTCAAATTCTACCTCTTCATTGCTGGTATTCCTTTGCATTTTTATTTCTTATTTTCTAATGTGTTCTTAAAACAGTAAAAATTACTTTTATTAAAATTTGTTCCAGATACTTAGGTCACCACAGAGTACTCAAAATGAACCTGTGCATTCATCAACATTCCTCTGCATGCACTATCCTCTTCGCCTGGCTTTTTCTGCATTTGGTCTCTTGAGTATCATTTAAAGCCTTATTGGAGCCTTACCTCTTCTAGGAAACATTTTCTGGCGCTTCTGGCTGTAGTAATCACTCTCTCCTGTAAGTCTACCCTATCTTTTCAAACCTTTACAAATATTTACACTCTGCCTTAAATAAGCTCTACTTTTCAGTGTGTCTTTAGTCTACAGAAAGGCTACGATCTCCTTAAAGCCCAGATCAGCTGGGTCTCACTTATCTCCAAGATTATACAGAAGTGCCAGGCACTGTTCAGGTCTGTTTATATTCACATATCATTTAGCCTGACTTCTCCAACCCAGCAGATACTTTTCTTTTCTAAGCTTCCTTGGCACTTTGGGACTTTAGCATGATCTTTTATTGCTCTCTACTAGAATCTTGAACAAAAGACAAATTTAACCAGCAATCTCCAGAACACTCTTTATGGAAACCAATAGTCACTGTGATTGAATTACATGAGAGAATTGAGACTGCCTACCCTCAAATATTATGAAAATATCTTGGTTACAATTTATTCATTGTCAAATGACTTTCATATGCAGGTTCAGTGTTAGGAAGTGAAGCAAATACAAAGATGAGAAAAATATCCTGTCTCTCCAAGGGCACAGAGTCTAATGAGAAAGCTTCAAAAGAATATTGGAACTGGTTCTTAAAAGAGGAGTTAAGTGTTCACTTGTTAGTAAAAGAAAAGGAGAGAAATTAACATGAGTAAAGATCTGGAGTTTGTGAGGGCATTATCCATTCTAATGCACTGCATGTATTCCTTAAATACAGAAAAATTTTAAAAAATTCTTCTCTCACTACACATTTTCCCATCCTATTCTGGATTTTTTGTTTTACTTTCATGAAAGAAATGAATTAGAAAAGTCACTGGCACCAGAAATTCCTCATCCATGCAAGCCTTTTTATACGCATTTAGTGCTCTTTGTAATAGGGAAAAAAAGGAGGCGCAGAGAGCCTAGAGGGATTGTTAGGTAAGTCTCAACCTCCATGGGAGAAAGCTTGTATTGTTACCAGACTCATCCAGGCCCCCACCTGCTGTGGTACACTGAGAGGCTTAATCCAACAAATTGCCTTAAAATACCCAATCAATAGCACCACCAAAGCAGAAGGCGTCATAGATCATAAAAGGAGCCAAGCAGAAAGAACAAAGAAGATTTTTCACACTGGGCACCTCTCAGATGCTGTGTCTTTTGACATCTGTTTGGCAATGGCTTGGCCAAACTCCAAATCTGGTGATTATCCTATTCAGCACTAAATGCATCTAGTGGCCTGAACATGAACTCAAAAAATAGGATTCTTTTGTATGTGTCTCCTAATAATAATAACAGTGATAATCATGATAATAAAAACTATTTATTGAAAATTTACAATATGATAAGTACTTTATATATATATATTATCACATCTAATTATCATAAGAATTCTGCAAGGTAGGTAATTCTTACCACACACACACACACCTCCACCACACTCACCATTTTACAAATAAGGAATCTGAATTTTAAAGGGCAAGTTTAACAGTAACTTGCCTGAGGTCACACAGCTAGTAAATGGCAGACCCAGGATTTGAATGCAGGCCTGGCTAATACTGATGCTGCTGTCATTTCTACTATACTACTTGCCTCTCATGAAGCGTTCCTATGTTGCCAAATGTTGGGAAATGTCCATATATAACCACAGGGCTACACAGGGTTGTCAAGGAAGACAACCAAGCACAGGACAGAAGGAGGAATAAATGCTACTTCTCACGCCAGAAGTCAAGACCAGATCCAGAGAGCAATCCTGGAAGAAACTAAGCATAAATGTGTAGGCTCTCTTTCTCCATTTCTCAGTTATGATCGTTTTTAAGTTTTTATCATTATGGTCTCTAGAGAAAAGTAGTCAATGTGAAGGGACAAAAATCACAAAAAATAATGAAGAGAGATTAGACAAGAATAAAGCTAACTGCCGAATCAAAAAGAAAGTTGGGGGCTTCCATGCTGGCGCAGTGGTTAAGAATCCGCCTGCCAATGTGGGGAACACAGGTTCGAGCCCTGGTCCAGGAAGATCCCACATGCCATGGAGCAACTAAGCCCGTGAGCCACAACTACTGAGCCTGTGCTCTAGAGCCCGCAAGCCACAACTACTGAAGCTCGCACACCTAGAGCCCGTGCTCCGAAAAAAGAGAAGCCACCAAAATGAGAAGCCCGCACACGACAATGAAGAGTAGCCCCCGCTCACCGCAACTAGAGAAAGCCCGTGTGCAGCAACAGAAACTCAATGCAGCCAAAAATAAATAAATTAAAAAAAAATAAAAATAAAAGAAAGTTGGAGAGGAAAAAAAGTAGAGATGGCTTATCAATCACTTAAAATAATATGAATTCGGCAGAAATGAATCAAAGGATGATGTACCCAAGAAGACAAACACGTCTATCACAGTATAACAGAAATGAAAGGGATTGGAATCTGAGGACCTGAGTTTGAGTTACATTTTACCACTATATAGCTCTATGATCTAGATAATTAATTTCTCTGTGCCTCAGTTACTTCATCTGCAAAATGAGAGAAATAATATATTCTTCCTTTTCAGAGTTATGAGGATTAAATGTAATACCAAAAGTAAATTTTTTAATAAATATTAAAAACAATTTTCAGTTATCTTTAGTATATCTCTATGGTTCATTGCCCTGAGAAATTTAGAGTAGTTTCAGAAAGGCAAGCTGTTCAGAGTGAAACAACTAGAAAACAGATTCAAAGCAACATGCAAACAAATGCATGGCAATAGAAAATAGAAGGTAAAATAGGATAACGTTAGTCAGGAGAGGGGGGGAAGAAAAAAACAACAACATTTACTGAGATCTTATCTAGCACCAGGAGCTTTCAAAAACAAGCTTATTTAATAGCCAGCACCTCTGCATGAGGTGTTCTTTCCCCTTATTTTACAGAGAAGATATCTAAAGTTCAAAAATATGAAAAAAATTTATCCGAAGTCACACAGCTAATAAGTGTTGGAGTTTTAATTCAGTCACACATTTCTCAAACTCCAAAATTCCTATTTCAGAGGTGGTAACTCTTGATCTGGGTCCTGAAGAAAGAGCAGGACTGGCACAGAACTGTATGGAAAACAAACCAAAACCACACCAAAACCCAGTATGGCACATCATTCAAGGACTGGCTGGAAACAGATGGTGAACTCCAACAAGATAAACAAGAAAAGTGTAATAAAGGGAGTAAGGAAAACCAACCAGGGATAATGAAGTAACCTACCTCTAGCAAGAGCAGAAAGTTGTTACCTTTCTCCCATGGAGCTTAAGGCTTACCTAAGGTCCTCTAGGCATGACAGATCATGGGGAGAGAGTGGTTATCAAAACCTGGAAAATGTAAAGGTGGCCTTTAAGAGAAGAGGAATAAATATTCCAAACTCACTTGTCTCCCACATTGTGATTTCCTGCCAGTCACTGGCACTCAACTGCTAGCCAGAGTATAAGGGGGCCCGCTGATTCAGTCCATAAAGGTCAATGTCTTGGAACTTTAAGCAGGGTGGAAAAAAGTGGAGAGTGGATCTGGAGGGGCAAATGGAAAATAACCAAAACACTAGTTAAATGGCCAGTGAATTTTTAGGTATCAGCCATATTGTTAGGGATGGATTCTTGCTATTACCAAAACTATGACTATAGAATAGAATACTTTATAAAAAGATCAATGAATGTGGATAAGGAGTAGATGTGGGACTTCAAGTAGAAAGTATGATTCACCTCTAAAGTCTAAAATTTGACTTTGCTTTTGTACTAATTTCCCAGAAAATATTTTTTAAAATACAATATATTGGACCACCTCAAACTGTTGAATGTAATCATCCTTTTACCAATTACTTCCCAATATTTTATATATTTTTTTCACTACTACTGCATGGAGAAAGATGTCAGAAAAATCGTAATGTTTCTGTGAAGTTTCTGAAAGGCCTTATAGAATTAAAGTGCTGTGCAAAATAAGATTTTATGGTTTGGCAAACTCACTTCAATCTTCTGAACCCCTCTGGAAATCATGCAAATCTATACATGTCTCTATATTCTGTGTGTGTGTGTGTGTGTGTGTGTGTGTGTGTGTGTGTGTGTGTGTGTGTGTTGTAGATTGTGATCTAACCCATTCATTCAACATTTAGCATATGCCTATTTGAAAGGCTCTGTGCTGGGGAATGGAGAGGTAAAGATATGAAAACCATAGCCCCTGCAGGACGCTCATAGTAAAGCAAAAGCTGTCGTCGTTGTTGCTGATGTTATTGTTTGTTCTTGTTCCCATAAGTAAACACTTAATTGTATAAGAAAAGAACTGGTTTATTTCTATTATCGTTTCAACAATGTTTACTAGTAATCATATCACATAGTAGGCATCAACAGTTTTTATTAAAAGAGTGAAAAATGAATATTAGAATCACAGCATGTGAAAAATGGAAAACATTACTATGTTCTTTAAGGCATCTTCCTTTTGTTCATGCTCTTTTTATATTAGAACGCCTCTCTTTGCTATGATCTTGACTAACCCCCAGTCATTTTGGTAAGTAAGCTTTAAAGTATATCATACATACAAAGAAGTATACACATTACAAATGCATACCTTGAAAAAAATTTTTAGAAATCAGCAGAGCCATATGTACAGCCTTTATATCAAGAAACAGGACAATATCAATACTCCAGAAGCCCATTTCCAGGTACTACCAATCGGCCAAGGGAAATTACTATCCTGACTTTTAATGCAGGTTAGTTTGTCTGTTTTCAACTTTACATGAATGGAATCATATGGTGTATACTCTTTTGTGTCTGGCTCCCTTCTCTCAACATTATTTTTGTGAGATTCTCCCATGTTGTTGCATATAGTAATAGTTCACTCATTCTCAAGGCTATGTGATATTCCAAGATATAGATATGACTATAACCAAATTTATCAATTCTACTATTTATAACCATTTGAACAATTCCTGAGTTTGGTTATTACAAATAGTGCCACTAGGAATATTTTTAAGTGTCTTTTGGGAGAATGTTTGTACATATTTCTGGGACTGAAAAACTGGCATTATCTACTAGAGCAAAAGATAGATAGATATAGATATGTATATTCTAGTAGTACTTTTATACTGTTTTCTACAGGTTTTTTGTACCAATTTACATTCCCAGCAATAGTATATAAGAGTTCCAATCTAAATCATTTTTAAAGATTCAGTTTAAGTTTAGTTATTGCTTTTTGCAAGCATTTTCTGATCACCCCAGTCCACTAGCTGTCCTTCACCTGTGCTGCCACACTATAGCTCCATTTTTGTATTCCTCTTTTATCACTCATCTGTGGGGTTTTTTTCCCCTGTCTTCACCTCTATCATACAAGTGTCTTAAGGGCAGAAAGTACACCTTACTCATATTAGCATTCCTAATAGGCCCTGGTATAGAAAGCACTCAGAGAATACTTACTGAATAAATGAATGAATTACATTATTTAATATTACTCCCTTTTTTTATACAAGAAATCTGTTACCTAGAAGAGTTAAGTGCCTTGGGTGAAGCCACCCAATACATCCGTAGCATATCGGTATAGCTGAGGTTAGAGTCAGGGTCTCATGCCTCCTAATCTATTGCTCTTTTTACTACATAATACTGCTCCCCCTAAAAATCTTACTCTCACAATAAATCTACAAAGAAGTTTAGCTGCATTTCTCTCTTCCAAAGAAGAAGGCAAAGGAGGCAGTATAAGTCTCCTGACAGCTGATGATAAGGTTATGGAACTCGTCTATATGCTGGGACAGAAAACCCAGCTAGAAGAGAAACTATACTTCAAGACAAACAAATACACAAGGGACCAAATAGGCATAAAAGAGCTCTGGAATCAAACTCTTAAGTCCATAGATCAAAATATTCCAAAAGGTTAGAGATGGTCTCAATTTATAAACCCCATAAAATGCTCTGAATTATTGGATGGTACAGTATCTGATTTTAAAGGATTATATAGAGATGTGAAGAGATGAGACAGCTGCCAGATATGCCCTGACAGTTTGTAGTTATGGCCTGACGTTAGAGAAATCTGCCAAATAATATTCTAGTACAGAGATTTATGTTGAATTTTATAAAGCACCAAAGAAAATACACTGAGAAGGAAATAGATAAAACATCGTCAGGCATAACAATGAATACAGGGTAACAGCCCAACTTGTAAGGAAAGGGCACTTAGATCATTTGGTTTCTCTCTGGGACAATCTAGTATCCTTTTGTAAATTATTTAAATTATTAGACCAAAATTATTTTAGTTAATAAATCCTTTTTAGTTCTGCCTATGTGCAAAGTACTAAGGAATATATGAGAAAATACAGCAATTTTTATCATGACATTTTCCTGATCTCAAATCTTCAATGGGTCTTACTTAAGTAGAAAAGAAAAGAAAACCCCCCACTATTTAGTTGGACACTCAATGATTGGCTTCAGTCTATTCCCCTGAATACCCTAAATACCCATTTAAATACCCTATTATCTCTCAAAAATTAAGCCCTTAATAGTTCTTTATATATCCCCTGATACCCTATTTCACTGTCTTTGATCCTGTTCTATATATATACTGGTACTATGTACCAGGCATACACTTCATGTTCATTCTATTATTTAATCCTCATACCAGTTCTCTTGAACTTAAGTCAGGTTTTGACCCCATCATTCCCTTGAAACTGCTTTTGTCAATATCCTCCATATCTTCTACATTGCTAAATACTATAATCAATACTCATTTCTCAATTTACTTAATAGTATCATTTGGTGCAGTAGATCACTCTGTCCTCCTTAAAACATTTTGTTCATTTGGTTTGACCATACTATACTGTTTTGGTTTCCCTCTGGTTGCTGCTTCTCAAAAACCTTTCTTAGGATTCCCTTCACCTCCTTAATATCTAAATATCTTCTTTCCAGGGTTCAGTCCTTAAACCCCTTCCCTTCTAAACTAAACATGTTCATGATCAAACTAAACATGATCTTTCCTCTCCAACTTGTTCTTTCCAGAGTCTTTCCTATCTTAATGATACCAGTTTCATTCTACCAGATGTTCAGATCAAAAACTTTGAAGTTATCCTCGACTCCTCATTCTCTCACACCCCAAATCCAATCTATCAGCAAACCTATTGGTTATAGTTCCAAATATTCCCAGAATCTGACTGTGCTCATCACCTCTACTGCTAGTACCCTGGTCCAAACCACCATAATCTCTCATCAAGATTATTTTAATTGCTTCCTAACTGGTTTTTCTGCTTCATCATGTCCTCCCCTAAAGTCCATTCTCTACACAGAGGCCAATTCATGCAAGTCAGATTGTACTGCTCTTGTGTTCATGTCCCTTCAATAGTTTTTCCCATCTCACCCATTATAAGTCCTTATATTGGCCCGTAAGACCCAGCATGATCTTGACTCATTACCTCTCTGACCTCATTTCCCATTAATCTTCCCTTCAGTCATAAACAGACTTCCTTGCTTTCCTAAAATATGTCAGTCATGCTCTCACTCAAGGTTTTTGCACTTCTGCCTTTGATTTATATGCTCTTTCTCTAGATATCCATGTGCCTGGTTCATCTCCTTCAGATTTTTGTTCAAATTCCACCTTCACAGTGATTATCTTCTGTTAATATGCTGCTTAAAAAGTGTAACCCTCCATCACTGTACTCCCTGATACCCATCTCTGATTTTTTTCTCCATAGTGTTTTTTACCATCTGACATGTTTTCCTTATTTACTTATACACTGTTTTTTCCCCCCACTAGAAAGCAAACTCCATGAGGCAAAATTCAGGCTTGTGTGACTCTAAAGTTTATATTCTTTTAACAACTCATATTACCTAAAAGGTCCTACCATCATACTTCCATATCTACATGTATGAACCATATATTGACTTCAAGGTCTAGTCCAATGATGCCCTTATCATAGTGCCTATCACATGGTGGACACTCAGCAAATATTTGAAAAATTAATGAGATTGAGTCTGTGCCTTCAATCACTTTATAATTTAGTGACAGAGACAGTGGAAAAAATAATGGAAAATAAGAAAATTAAAAGAGATGTCAAAAAGTACACATTACAAGCAGTGGAGTTTCACAGACCTAGGTTCAAATTCTATTACTAAGTGACCTTGGGAAAAACACAGGTTTTCTCAGGTTCCATTTCCACACTACACATGGGGAAAACTATAATGACTTACCATACAGTGCAAGGATTAAACGAAGTAAGGAACGAAAATCACCTAGTTAAGTGTCTGGTGAATAATAGGCTCTCATCAGATATTAGTTCACCTCTCTCAAATCAACTAAGTTTTCTTTTGGAATTATTTGAATAAGTATTTTCTGTATCAGAGTTATAGCATTAAACAAACTCTTTTGATAATTACAGTGTTAGCTGGACATAACTGTAATGTTTTTCAGATTCCTTCTCCTTCCCACCAACTCCCCTGCAGCATCACAAGTAGGTTACAGGTAGGCAAGAAATGACCACACTCTCTAAAATCAGATTACGTTACTAATATAATTAGTGCAGGATACAGAAAAGGAGCCTAAGCACAGAGACAATGATGGCAAGAATAGCAGATACAACATATCTTTCTTATCTCTTCCTTGGCCCCTTGGTTTCCTAAGGAATCATGCAGCTGTTAGCAATAGCTCCACAAGGGCTCAGTCCTGCCTGAAGTGAAAAACACCCAAATTCTTGCTTCCCTACTAAGTCTCTTCCCTTTTCACACTCACAGTTTGCATTATCATTTTGGAAGAACTAACATTAAAAATGCAAACATTTCTATTATAAGGGAACTTTTACAAACATCTAGATCCCTTGATTCTAAAACCAAACTCAGCTTCAGAAAGCAGAGTCTAAACAAGTCACTAGTAATATGTGTCCTCAGTGTCTCATAAGCCTTTTCTTCAGTATTTTACCCCCGTAATTGAGCTACCCTTTTACTGGTTTGCTTACTGAAGAATAGCAGGCTGATTAAATTTTGAATGCTAATATTACTCCGACCTCACATTTATAAGATCCTTTTACCTGAGTGGCTCTGCTACTAAATTTGGTCCAAGGACCAAGGTCATAGATCCATTTCCCTTGAACACTTCAGTTAAATTCTGTGGTCCCATTACAACCTGAAAAACGTCAAATATAGTGCTTGTGAAATGACAGTGCAGTTGTTTATATGATATATAACCATCAATTGGCTGGAATGTGAGCTCCTCAAGGACAAGGACTATCACTTTTTAAATCTGTACCCCTGTGGCTTATGCAGGGCCTAAAATACAGCACAGTAGTTAGAAGCAAGGGCTTTGCCATTAAGGTTTAAATAATAGTGTTGGCTCTGCCACTGACTAGCTGTAGACTTTGGGGCAAGTTATTTACATGGTCTGAGGCTCATTTCCTTCATCTGTAGAAGCAGGATAATAAAACTTCCACCTGCTAGGGTTCTGGTGAGTACTAGCGTGTGTGCATCTGCGTGCGTGTGTGTGTGTGTGTGTGTGTGTGTGTATAGAATTAAAAGTCTTTAGCACAGTAACAAGAACATCATAAGTACTCAATAAATGTGAACAATTTTTAATTATCACTTTCATCATCATTGTTATCATCTTCATCATCATCATCACCATCATTTTTAACATTCAGTGAATATATGCCAAATATTCCTTCTGCAAAATAAAGTAATTCCCCTTCACAAGTTTATTGTATTAAATTAAAACGCTTTAACGAATTTAGCACAGTGTCTGGCACATAATAAATACCTTAAAGGGTTACCTCACATTATTTCTTAGTCCTCAAACAAAAGTTAGAGCTGACATGGATCTCAAACTAATGGGTCCCATGCTGCAACAGAGATTACTAGTTGCCTATCTAATATCTTCTCTTCCTGAGTAACAGAGCCCATATTTTGTTGGGGGTAGCACTGTACCAAGCTAATTTCTAAAACAACTTTCCAGACAGCAGTAGCCAAACAAATGTAAGAGGAAGTCACTGGGTCAAATTTTTAGGTAAAATCTCTTTCAGTACAACTAACTCAGTTCGAAGGTATGCCATTTTCTTTTCTGTCTCCTTCCTGTTGCCTAAAATTAGAAAAGAATGGCTGGAGCTGCTGTAGCCACCTTTGAAGACAGAAGCCAAGAGCTATGGATGGTAAAGCAGAAAAACAGAAGGAGCCTGGATTTCTGATGATGATTTCATGAAGTGACCATTGCAGGCCGGAATTGTATACCTCCAGACTTTTTTTTTTATAAGAGAAAAAGAAATCCTTATATTGCCAAACAACTATTCTTTTGTTTTTCTGTTATATGTAGGCAAGCCTAATCTTAACTAATACACTTGCCTTCAATCATGCTGTAGCAGAGATGAGATTCTTCCCTGTTAATTTATATTCCATAGAAGGAGACCCACAATAACCTTGGTGTTATGAACACAGTCTCTTGTGCTCACAGAAAAGGAGGGCCTGATAAATTTTGTTAGGTACATTTTCCCTGTAAGGTTCATCCCATTATGGTCAGTATCTGTAACATCTGACACCAATTTCAGGCTCTTTTCTCTTCATCAACTGTTTATCTCCTTTCCCTAAATTACTATGCTTTCAACATCCAACATTTTATTTTAAAATATCTTGTATTCTTCCCTAGTTTCCCTTTATGTCCATTCCAGCTTAAACGAATGATAAACTTCTGTGGGGTAAGGGAGTCAGAAAGAGTTGGATACTAACTCTGACTCTGGATGTACCAGCTGTATAACTTCTGTTTTTTTATTGGTAAAATGGAATAATACCACCTATCAAGGCAGATGTGGAAGCTAAATTAGATAATACATGTAACGAGTATAAAACACCTAGCAGAGTGATTGGCACAGAGTCAGCATTTAGTAGGTTTTTTCTATCACCCCACTTCTCTCACTTCCTATTGAACTCAGAATTTCAGAAAAGAGAGGAATTCTCCAAAAGGTGTCTTCATGTCTCTGTTCCTCTTTCCTTTACTATTTAGACTGAAGGGATAGCTCATCTTATCTAGTTCTGAAGGTAAAGCAATTTTTGGCAGATGTTCATCTTCTTTTGGCTTATTGAAGAAGCACACTTCAGGAAGCCTGGGGAAGCTCCCACAGGAACTTGCTGAAATTTTCTGAACATGTTCAGGCATTAGATCTCTATTACTGGAACCCCAAGGAGCACAAATCATCTTATCCAAAGATTTAGGAAGTTAATAGTTCATTACAAACATGGCTCTGGAGAGCTGAGCTTTCAAAAGAAAGAGAATCTATGTCTTCTGTTTCATTGCCTGAAGGCCACTATAAGACTAGTAGAATCCTGGAAGGAGTTATTCTTAGAGGCCCCTTAATGCCCTGCTATTTGAAGTTCCTGCTTGGCTGGGGCAATATACATTTCCATTATCGCTGTAAGGGAATCTAAGGACCATGTAGAGGTATTTATGTGA
Source organism: Phocoena sinus (assembly GCF_008692025.1). Classification (NCBI taxonomy): domain Eukaryota; kingdom Metazoa; phylum Chordata; class Mammalia; order Artiodactyla; family Phocoenidae; genus Phocoena; species Phocoena sinus. The sequence goes on from NC_045763.1 coordinate 41,331,649, forward strand.
AACTGTATCAGACAATGAACAGCAAGGATAAGAATGTCAGGAGGAAATAGGAAGTTGGAAGTTGCAAAGTCAGGGAATTCAAACATTCTTCTCAAAGTGACATCCAGAGGATAATAGAAAATACCAACCAGCTGACTGTGACATAGTACAACTACAGGATAGGACTGCCATTTACCAAACACTTGCTGTTATAGACACCAATGAGGCACAATATGAGCATTATCTCATTTAATCCACATTGCAATCCCATATAATAAACATGGTTTGCATTTTGCAGCTGAAGCCAAAATCATGCATGCTGTGTCAGGCCCAAGGTCATGCTGTTAGATCACAGGAAATAAATATTAGAGCCAGTACTAATATATGTATATCTCAGAATAAAGTTGAGTTCTTTCCAAAACACCAGGTTGAAAAGGCAACCATGATATGATCTATCACATTCCTAAATGAAAAATGACCCTAAAATTTTGGGAAAGATATTTCAGCTTTTTCATGGATTCGTATTAGCAGAAAGTATTTTCATATGTGTTCTATAATGTCAGTATTAAGTATTTGTTCATGAACCTTTACTAAAGACCTGAGAGAGTAAATGTAAATGATACCACTCCTACTTCTACCCCTTGGTTCCTTCACCTATATATACTTTCCACTAGGAACACAGCACCATGAGGTACTTATTAAAAGGTACAAATAAAAGTTCTCTTAGTTAATGCATATTTACCTAAAAAATGTTACCCCATCCTTTCATAGTATTGCCTCCAAGCTGTTTTTTTAGCTGTGCCTTTAGAAGGCTGTTCCAGTGTTTCTGATGCCAGCTGCTTTTGGGTGGAATGCTATAATACACAATCAGTGGAGCCAATGATGATGGGTCCACTCTCATACCACCTTTGCTGTGATGTGGGTACCCTCTTTGAATGCTATGTTTTGTGTGATTCTGTGTCTGTGAATCAGGCATTCTATAAGACACTGCATAGTGGCATTGTGGACAAGAAAGGCAAACTCAGATCCAGGGTAGGTATTTAGAGGATGAACTGCTGGCTCTTCCTGCTTAGAAGGCACACAATGTGGTTGAATTGTCCCTAAATGGCTAGTTGGTCTCCTCCAAAATAGTGACATATCGGGGACTCAGCATCAGTCTCTGTTTCTCGTAGGTTGGACATTCAGAGGCAGCAGTAGCTAGGTCAGCTTTGGTAAGTGGGAGTCCATGCTGTTGAGACAATATAGAGCCCCCTATGGCCACTCCATTCATGTGACCATGATAGTTCCAGCACACCTGATAACAAAGGCTGGCTGATGTCAATCGGCTGAGTCATTTTGTCTACTGGGTTAATTATAATTAGTGCCTCTCCCATGGAAGATGCTTCCTGGAGGCATTAATATGGATTCAAAACTCCTTTTTAAAATAGATTGTGTAAAACAAGTTCATCACCCGGATATTCTACAACCCCATATCCTCTGATGAAGCCTGGTGTTGTTCAACAAAATCTGCTATTGCTCATGGGCCATAATCAGAAATTGCCAGCATTGGAAACAGCAGGCATTGGGATCAGGGCTGCAAGGCAAAAAAAACTGTTATTTGCTGGTCTTACTCATGGTCATGCCTGAAGCCTGGTGATGTCTGGAATACCTGTAAATAAAGGTATCCTCAAAAAGTATACATCAATGCAGCTCACTGAGACATTCTGAGTGTGCCCATTCCCATTTGTTCAACCACATGCCTCTACAGTACTCATCCTTATTTCCAATCTTTGATTCTTTTTCCTCCCAGTCTCCTGATAAACTGGCCAGAACACTGGTCACTTTCCAGGGATCTATATGTACTCTAACTTCAGGACACAGCTTCTTCCATGTAAAGTGAATGGCTCGGTACATTGCTTGCAGTACCATCCATTTGGGATGATTTTTCCCTGTCTACCTTTTATGGGCTAACTTGTATATGGCTATAATGCAGGTGCCATACATTTTTGGCTTTCAACTACATACTAAAGTGACTTACCTATAAACTCAGCACAGGCCTTCCCTTACTCTCTCAGCTGGTCATACAGGATCAGGCCATAGGGCCATAGAGAGGTAGGGAAGGGGATATGGTACAACTGTGGTTGGGTAAAAAAGTTTGGGCTACCTTATTACATAGTTTACTTGTGACTTCTGGTCCTGCTTAGACTCAATCCCAGATGCACCATTTCCAACTTATGACAGGCCTGTCCAACTTTATAACTTGGGAGGTCCAACAGAGCCCAGCTTATAATTGAGATTTCCAGATGCTTGGTCACTTGGTGCCTCACTGTAAAGCATTTCATCTCTTTCAGGGACAAGTAATATTCCAGGAGCTATTTCTCAAAAGGCACATAATTCTCTACTGTGTATGGTAAGGCCTTGATCTAGAATCCCTGTGGCCTAGGTAATGTTTCTTGCACTGGGACTCAGCATACTACATCTCCACATTAAATCTTTTTCCAGTCATGACACCTCCAACAACAAAGAGTCTGCCTAATATATGACTCAAGAGGCAGCAGCACTTGCACCACAGGTTGGAATTGCCGTAAGTTCCACTAAAAGCTAGCAAACTTATGTACAAACAAGTATAAGTACCAGAGCAGTTTTTCTAGGTATGGAAAATGTTGCCTCCAGAAACCAAAGAGGCCCACTAGGTATTGTGCTTCTTTTTTTGAGGTAGAGAGTGAAAGATGCAGCTACTTGTCTGGGATGGGACATCATGGCATGCCCTCAACCACTGGACATCTAAAAACTACCCTGGAGTGGAAGGTCTATGGATCTTCACAATGTTTATCTCCCACCCTCAGGTGTACATGTGTCTTATCAAAGCCTCCATGGTGAGCAAGAGTTGGTTCAACTCTTGCTCATCCTGTCCAATCAGCATGATGTCATTGATGTAACATCAGTGTTACATCCTGTTTCAGGTTGTTCAGATCTCTTTGGACTATATTATGACAGAGGATGGGAAAGTTAACATAGCATTGGGGAGGCACCTTCAAGATGGTGGAGGAATAAGACGTGGAGATCACCTTCCTCCCCACAAATACATCAGAAATACATCTACATGTGGAACAGCTCCTACAGAGCACCTACTGAATGGTGGCAGAAGACCTCAGACTTCCCAAAAGGCAAGAAACTCCCCACGTACCTGGGTAGGGCAAAAGAAAAAAAGAAAAACAGAGATAAAAGAATAGGGACAGGACCTGCACCTCAGGGAGGGAGCTGTGAAGGAGGAAAAGTCTCCAGACACTAGGAAGCCCCTTCACTGGCAGAGAAGGGGTGGGCGAGGGGAACTTCGGAGCCACAGAGGAGAGCGCAGCAACAGGGGTGCAGAGGGCAAAGCAGAGAGATTCTTGCACAGAGGATTAGTGCCGACCAGCACTCACCAGCCTGAGAGGCTTGTCTGTTCACCCGCCGGGGCGGGTGGGGTTGGCTGTGTGAACACAGCCTGAAGGGGGCTAGTGTACCACAGCTAGCTGGGAGGGAGTCCAAGTAAAAGTCTGGACCTGCCTAAGAGGCAAGAGACCATTGTTTCAGGATGCGCAAGCAGAGGGGATTCAGAGCACTGCCTAAATGAGCTCCAGAGACAGGGGTGACCAATGGCTATCAGCACGGACACCAGAAAAGGACATGAAATGCTAAGGCTGCTGCCACAGGCACCAAGAAGCCTGTGTGCAAGCACACGTCACTATACACACCTCCCCTCCCAGGAGCCTGTGCAGCATGCCACTGCCAGGGTCCCGTGATACAGGGACAACCTCCCCGGGAGAACACATGGCATATCCCAGGCTGTTGCAATGTCACTCCGGCCTCTGCCACCGCAGGCTCATCTCATATTCCATACCCCTCCCTCCCCCCCGCCTAAGTGAGCCAGAGGCCCCTAACCAGCCACTCCTTTAACCCTGTCCTGTCTGGGTTGGAAAAAGATGCCCTCAGGTGGCCTACCCGCAGAGGCAGGGCCAAAACCAAAGCTGAACCACAGGAGCTGTGCATACAAAGAAGAGAAAAGGAAATTTCTCCCCGCAGCCTCCGGAGTGGATTAAATCTCCACAATCAACTTGATGTGCATGCATCTGTGGAATACCTGAATAGGCAACGAATCATCCCAAAATTGAGGCGGTGGACTTTGAGAGCAACTGTAGACTTGGGGTTTGCTTTCTGCATCTAATTTGTTTCTGGCTTTATGTTTATCTTAGTATAGTATTTAGGGCTTATTATCATTGATAGATTTGTTCATTGATTTGGTTGCGCTCTTCCTTTTTTAATATATATATATATATATATATATATATATATATATATATATATGTTTTTCCATTTTCTTTTCTTTTTTGGTGGTACACGGGCCTCTCACTGTTGTGGCCTCTCCCATTGTGGAGCACAGGCTCCAGACGTGCAGGCTCAGCGGCCATGGCTCACGGTCCTAGCCACTCTGTAGCATGTGGGATCTTCCTGGACTAGGGCATGAACTCACGTTCCCTGCACCGCCAGGGAAGCCCTCCATTTTCTCTTTTTGTGAGTAGGTATGTGTATACTTCTTTGTATGATTTTGTCTGCATAGCTTTGCTTTTGCCATTTGTCCTAGGGTGATGACTGTCCGTTTTTTTTGTTTGTTTGTTTTAGTATGGTTTTTACATTTGTTATCATTGGTGGATTTGTCTTTTGGTTTGGTTGCTCTCTTCTTTCTCTCTTTTTTTTAATTACTTTTTTATTTTTAATATATTTTTAAATTTTAATAACTTTATTTTAGTTTTTTTTTTTTCTTTCTTTCTTTCTTTTCTCCCCTTTCTTCTGAGCCATGTGGCTGAAAGGGTATTGGTGCTCTGGCCAGGTGTCAGGCCTGAGACTCTGAGGTGGGAGAGCCAAGTCCAGGACATTGGTCCACCAGAGACCTCCCAGCTCCACGTGATATCAAATGGTGAAAGCTACCCCAGATACCTCCATCTCAATGCTAAAACCCAGCTCCACTCAACAACCAGCAAACTACAGTGCTAGACACCCTATGCCAAACAACTAGCAAGACAGGAACACAGCCCCATGCATTAGCAGAGAGGCTGCCTAAAATCGTAATAAGTTCACAGACAGTCAAAAACATATCACTGGATGGGGTTGTGCCCACCAGAAAGACAAGATCCAGCTTCATCCACCAGAACACAGGCACCAGTCCCGTCCACAAGGAAGCCTACACAACCCACTGAACCAACCTTACCCACTGGGAGCATATACCAGAAATAATGGAAACTATGAACCTGCAGCCTGCAAAGAGGAGACACCAAGCACAGTAAGTTAAGCAAAATGAGAAGACAGAGAAATACACAGCAGATGAAGGAACAAGGTAATAACACACCAGACCAAACAAATAAAGAGGAAATAGGCAGTCCACCTGAAAAAAGAATTCAGAGTAATGATAGTAAAGATGATCCAAAAATGTGGAAACAGAATGGAGAAAATAAAAGATACATTTAACAAGGACATAGAAGAACTAAAGAGCAAACAAACAATGATGAACAACACAATAAATGAAATTAAAAATTCTCTAAAAGGACTCAAGAGCAGAATAACTGAGGAAGAAGAACGGATAAGTGACATGGAAGATAAAATAGTGGAAATAACTACTGCAGAGTAGAATAAAGAAAAATGAATGAATAGAATTGAGGACAGTGTCAGAGACCTCTGGGACAACACTAAACATATCAAAATTTGAAGTACAGGGGTCCCCAAAGAAGAGAAAGAAAAAGGGACTGAGAAAATATTTGAAGAGATTATAGTTGTAAACTTCCCTAATATGGGTAAGGAAATAATCAAGTCCAGGAAGCGCAGAGAGTCCCATACAGGATAGATCCAAGGAGAAACACTCCAAGACACATATTTTTTTTGTTTGTTTGTTCGTTTTGTTTTCTTTTTTAATGTTCCACATATAAATGAAATCATACAGTATTTGTTTTTCTTTGTCTGACTTATTTCACTTAGCATAATACCCTCAAGGTCCATCTATGTTATCACAAATGGCAAAGTTTCATTCTTTTTAATGGCTGGGTACTATTCCATTCTGTATACACACACACACACCTTTTGCTATTCATCCATTGATGGGCACTTAGATTGTCAGCATATCTTGGCTATTGTAAATAATTCTGCAACGAACATATGAGTGCATATCTTTTTGAATTAGTGTTTTTGCTTTTTTAGGTAAATACCCAGAAGTGGAATTGATGGATCATATGGTATTTCTATTTTTAATTTTTTGAGACACGTCCATACTGTTTTCCATAGTGGCTGCATCAGTATACCTTCCCAACAACAGTACACGAGGGTTCCCTTTTCTCCAAATCCTCCTCAACACTTTGTCTTTTCAATAATAGTGATTCTGACAGGTGTGAGGTGATATCTCATTGTGGTTTCCAAGACACATATTAATCAAACTATCAAAAACTAAATAAGAAGAAAAATACTAAAAGCAGCAGAGGAAAAGGAACAATTAACATAGAATGGAATCCCCATAAGGTTAACAGCTGACCTTTCAGCAGAAACTCTGCAAGTCAGAAGGGACTGGCAGGACATATTTAAAGTGAATAAAGGGAAAAAACTACAACCAAGATTACTCTACCAAGAAAGGATCTCATTCAGACTTGACAGAGAAATTAAAACCTTTATAGACAAGTAAAAGCTAAGAGAATTCAGCACCACTAAACCAGCTCTACAACAAATGCTAAAGGAACTTCTCTAGGCAGGAAACACAAGAGAAGGAAAAGACCTACAATAACAAATCCAAAACAATTAAGAAAATGGTACTAGGAACATACGCATCGATAACTACTTTAAATGTAAATGGATTAAATGATCCAACCAAAAGACATAGACTGGCTGATTGGATTAAAAAACTAGACCTGTACATATGCTGTCTAAAAGAGACCCACTTCAGACCTAGGGACACAGAGAGACTGAAAGTGAGGGAATGGAAAAAGATATTCCATGAAATGGAAATCAAAAGAAAACTGGAGTAGCAATTCTCATATCAGACAAAATAGACTTTAAAATAAATTCTATTAAAAGAGACAAAGAAGGACACTACATAATGATCAAGGGATCAATCCAAGAAGAACATATAACAATTGTAAATATTTATGCACCCAACAAGGAGAACCTCAACACATAAGGCAAATGCTAACAGTCATAAAAGGGGATATTGAAAGTAACAAAATCATAGTAGGGGAATTTAACACCCCACTTTCATCAATGGACAGATCATCCAAAATGAAAATAAATAAGGAAACACAAGTTTTAAATGATACAATAAACAAGATGGACTTAATTGATATTTATAGGACATTCCATCAAAAAACAGCAGATTGCACTTTCTTCTCAAGTGCTCGTGGAACATTCTCCAGGATAGATCATATCTTGGGTTACAAATCAAGACTTGTGAAATTTAAGAAAATTGAAATTGTATCAAGTATCTTTTCCAACCACTACCCTATGAGACTAGATATCAATAACAGGAAAAAAATCTGTAAAAATAAATATATATATGGAGGCTAAATGATACACAACTAAATAACCAAGAGATCACTGAAGAAATCAAAGAGGAAATCAAAAAATACCTAGAAACAAATGACAATGAAAACATGATGAATCAAAACCTATGGGATGCAGCAAAAGCAGTTCTAAGAGGGAAGTTCATAGCAATAAATCCTACCTCAAGAAACATCTCAAATGAACAACCTAACCCTAAACCTAAAGCAATTAGAAAAAGATGAACAAAACCCGCCCCCAAAGTTAGCAGAAGGAAAGAAATCATAAAGATCAGATCAGAAATAAATGAAGAAGAAATAAAGGAAACAATAGCATAGATTAGTAAAAGTCAAAGCTGGTTCTTTGAAAAGATAAACAAAATTGATAAACCATTAGCCAGCCTCATCAAGAAAATAAGGGAGAAGACTCCAATGAACAGAATTAGAAATGAAAATGGAGAAGTAACAACTGACACTGAAGAAATACAAAGAATCATGAGAGATTACTACAAGCAACTCTATGCCAATAAAATGGACAACCTGGAAGAAATGGACAAATTACTAGAAAAGCACAACCTCCAGAGACTGAACTAGGAAGAAATAGAAAATAGAAACAGACGAATCACAAGCACTGAAATTGAAACTGAAATAAAAGGAATTCAAATTGGAAATGAAGAAGTAAAACTGTCACTGTTTGCAGATGACATGATACTATACATAGAGAATCCTAAAGATGCCAACAGAAAACTACTAGAGCTAATCAGTGAATTTGTTAAAGTAGCAAGATACAAAATTAATGCACAGAAATCTCTTGCATTCCTATACACTAATGAGGCAAAATCTGAAAGAGAAATTAAGGAAACATTCCCATTTACCATTGCAACAAAAAGAACAAAATACCTAGGAATAAACCTACCTAAGGAGACAAAAGACCTGTATGCAGAAAACTATAAGACACTGATGAAAGAAATTAAAGATGATACCAACAGATGGAGAGATATACCATGTTCTTGGATTGGAAGAATTAACATTGTGAAATTGACTATACTACCCAAAGCAATCTACAGCTTCAGTGCAATCCCTATCAAATGACCAATGGCATTTTTCATAGAACTAGAACAAAAAATTTCACATTTTGTATGAAAACACAAAAGACCCTGAATAGCCAAAGCAATCTTAAGAAAGAAAAACAGAGATGGAGGAATCAGGCTTCCTGACTTCGGACTGTATTACAAAGCTACTGTAATCAAGACAGTATGGTACTGGCACAAAATCAGAAATATAGATCAATGGAACAGGATAAAAAGCACAGATATAAACCATGCACATATGGTCACCTTATTTTTGATAAAGGAGGCAAGAATATACACTGAATAAAAGACAGCCTCTTCAATAAATGGTGCTGGGAAAACTGGACAGCTACATGTAAAAGAACGAAATTAGAATACTCCGTAACACCATACACAAAAATAAACTCAAAATGTATTACAGTCCTAAATGTAAGACCAGACACTATAGAACTCTTAGAGGAAAACATAGGAAAACACTCTTTGACATAAATCACAGCAAGATTTTTTTTGTTCCACCTCCTAAAGAAGTGGAAATAAAAACGAAAATAAACAAATGGGACCTAATGAAACTTAAAACCGTTTGCCAAGCAAAGGAATTTACAAACAAGACGAAAAGACAACTCTCAGAATGGGAGAAAATATTTGCAAATGAATCAATGGACAAAAGATTAATCTCCAAAATATATAAACAGCTCATGCAGCTCAATATTAAAAAAGTAAACAACCCAATCCAAAAATGGGCAGAAGATCTAAATAGACATTTCTCCAAAGAAGACATACAGATGGCCAAGAAGCACGTGAAGAGCTGCTCAACATCACTAATTATTAGAGAATGTAAATCAAAACTACAATGAGGTATCACCTCACACCAGTTAGAAGGGTCATCATCCGGAAATCTACAGACAACAAATTCTGGAGAGGGTGTGGAGGAAAGGGAACCCTCCTGCACTGTTGGTGGGAATGTAAATTGATACAGCCACTATGGAGAACAATATGGAGATTCCTTAAAAAACTAAAAATAGAATTACTATATGACATAGCAATCTCACTACAGGGCATATACCCAGAGAAAACCATAATTCAAAAAGACACATGCACCCCAATGTTCATTGCAGCACTATTTACAATAGCCAGGTCATGCAAGCAACCTAAATGCCCATCAACAGATGAATGGATAAAGAAGATGTGGTACATATATACAGTGGAATATTACTCAGCCATGAAAAGGAACGAAATTGGGTCATTTGTAGAGACATGGATGGATCTAGAGATTGTCGTACAGAGTGAAGTATGTCAGAAAGAGAAAAACAAATACTGTATATTAACACATATATGTGGAACCTAGTGAAATGGTACAGATAAACCAGTTTGCAGGGCAGAAACTGAGACACAGATTAGAGAAAAAATGTATGGACACCAAGGGGGGAAAGTGGCACGGGGTGATGGGTGTGGTGGTGTGATGAATTGGGAGATTGGGATTGACATATATACAGTGATATGTATAAAATGTATAGCTAATAAGAACCTGTTGTATTAAAAATTAAATTAAGTTAAATTTTATAAAAAAGAAAGAAAAATCCTCAACAAAATACTAGCAAACAGAATCCAGCAGCACATTAAAAGGATTATACACCATGATCAAATGGGTTTTATCCCAGGAATTCAAGGATTCTTCAATATATGCAAGTCAATCAATGTGATTAACCATATTAACAAATTGAAGGAGAAAAAACAGGATCATCTCAATAGATGCAGAAAAGGCTTTTGACAAAATTCAACACCGATTTATGATAAAAACCCTCCAGAAAGTAGGCACAGAGGGAACTTAACTCAACATAATAAAGGCTATATATGACAAACCCACAGTCAGCATCGTTCTCAATGGGGAAAAATTGAAGCCATTTCCACCATGATCAGGAACAAGAAAAGGTTGCCCACTCTCACCACTATTACTCAACATAGTTTTTGAAGTTTTAGCCACAGCAGTCAGAGAAGAAAAAGAAATAAAAGGAATCCAAATTGGAAAAGAAAACTAAAGGTGTCACTGTTTGCAGATGACATGATACTTTTCTCAGAAAGAGAAAAACAAATACTGTAGGCTAACACATATATAGAGAATCTTAAAAAAAAAAAAAAATGGTTCTGAACAACTTAGTGGCAGGACAGGAATAAAGACGCAGACACAGAGAATGGACTTGAGGACATGGGGTGGGCGAAGGGTAAGCTGTGACAAAGTTAGAGAGTGGCACGGACTTATATACACTACCAAATGTAAAATAGATAGCTAGTGGGAAGCAACCGCATACTACAGAGAGATCTGTTCGGTGCTTTGTGTCCACCTAGAGTTGGGATAGGGAGGGTGGGAGGGAAACCCAAGAAGCAGGAGATATGGGGATATATGTGTATGTATAGCTGATTCCCTTTGTTATAAAGGAGCAACTAACACACCATTGTAAAGCAATTATACTCCAATAAAGATGTTTAAAAGAAACCCATAGCATTGGGGCAAAACTGAAAGTGAATATGAGTATTGTTTTCCATTCCATGTGAAGGCAAACTCTTTCTGATTCTCTTCTCTAGTTGATATAGAAATGAATATATTTGCCATATCTATGACTCTATACTATACTACGTACCTGCACTAATCTTCTCTAGCAATGATACCACATTAGACTTAGCAGCTTCAAATGGGCAACTATTTGGCTGAGTTTGTTGCCATCTATACTCATTTTATGAAATCCATCTGGTCTTCTCAAGGATCAGATTGGTGAATAAAATGGACATATGATAGTAACACCATAATGCATCCTTTAGCACAGGATCATTAAACTACAACACACAGGTCAAATCCAGCCAGTTGCCTGATTTTATAAGTAAATATTTATTAGAACACAGTGATAATCATTCATTTAAGCACTGCCTATGAGTGTTTCCATGGTACAATGGAAGAGTTGAATAGCTATGACAGATAATATGGCTCACAAAGCCATGTTTACTATCTGGTCGTTTATAGAAAAAGTTTCTTGATTCCTGCTTTAGAACTTGGATAGTGGTACTAATCCCACCAATCCATTCCCTCTACCCACCCCCAGGATGTGATTTTATTTTTTATTTACAATCTTGGCTGGAGGAATGGTCAGTTGAAAGGTTTCCACTTGGTCTTCTCTACTACAATAGTTCTTACCTCCCAAGCCAAGGACCCAATGTGAGTATTACGCCAACTGCCAAGTATATCAATCGCAATTACACACTTGAAGATTGGGGAAATGACTATCTGTTTTTTCCATGGATGCAGTGGAGCAACTGTGAGTTAGAGCTTATTCATGATTCAATTTATTACTGGCTCCCAGATGTCCCCACTCTAACAGAGGCACCATGATGACATTTTGAGTCTCAGGATATTAATCTAAACTCTGATCCTGTATCTAATATACTCAAAACATCTGGTTATTTCCCTTTCCTTGGTGTATAGTTACCCAAATAAATGACCAGAGGACCATTTATGGTCCTCCAGAGAAGGACTAGGGAAATCATTACAGAATGTATATGCTGCAGTACTACAGGATCCTCCCTCCAAGAAACCTGGCTATCTCTTCAGTCAATGGATTCTAGATCGGAAAATTGACTCAGGTCCAGGAACTGAGCAAGGGATGGTGATTTTTGGAGAGAGAGCTGCCATCCTCCATTCTTGCCTTTTTCTGGTTGTGGATGTTAAGCAGCACATTTATTGGCTATCTATCTAGCTTGTCACTAGAAACACCATGTCTTTTTCTTTTTTTTTAAAAGATTTCCAGCAATGGTATTTTTTTTTTAATTTATTTATTTTTGGCTGCCTTGGGTGTTCGTTGCTGTGTGTGGGCTTTCTCTAGTTATGGTGAGCAGGGGCTACTCTTCATTGCGGTGGCTTCTCTTGTTGCAGAGCACGGGCTGTAGGCACACAGGCTTCAGTAGTTGTGGCATGCACGCCCTAGAGCACAGGCTCAGTAGTTGTGGTGCACGGGCTTAGGTGCTCCGTGGCATGTGGGATGTTCCCGGGCCAGGGATCAAACCCGTGTACCCTGCATTGGCAGGCGGATTCTTAACCACTGTGCCACCAGGGAAGTCCCCAGAAACACCATGTCTAATGGCTATCAATTTCCTGAAGGTCAAGCCCCCTTGGTTGGCCCTCAAACTTTCCAGTCATTAAGATAATTATGGCCTTCTGGTCCCTGGTGGTAAACCACCACCACCTGGCCTCTATTACTTCAAATCCCTATTTATCACAAAGGATATTAATGAGTCCAGCTCTATGACAGGCTCTCTTACCATTACTCATGGCCTGTGGAAGAGATCCACCAGGATATCTTAATGATGTTGGTGCTCCTCTCACCAGTGTATACCTGATGGTGTTAGAGAATTGTGTGTCCCAGATCCTCTTTTGTAGAACACAGCCCACTGGTGAGTCTTCTGGTCTCACAAAATATATCCTAGCCAAGAGGCTCACTTCCATTCGCCTTTGTATTCTTCCTTTACTATGTGTCAGGGTACCGAGGCATTTCATTGATTATGAGCCATCACTTTCTCCAGGCTTTCAAGAGCTACCTCACAGTATTTAGCCCATTCCTGTGAGATGGTTACCTGGATAATAAATCGTATATCCTGAGAATATACATACCAGTAAATTAATTCCTGCATATCCACTCTTACTTTTTGGTCTCTTTAATCAACCACCTTCAAAATCCAATCTCCTGGCTCCTGGCAGAAATGCTAATTAATTGTTGTAGCTCCTTTGGTGTATAATTGCTTTTCTTCCTAATTAGGCCTATCAAGTCTTACCATCCTGGGATTCAAACCTAGTTATAGCCTGACAGTCAGGACAAGAGATGGGGGCAGCTCCTCAAGGGGGCACCTGTTGCCTTGTGGGGGTGCAGCCACGGCAGTACCTTCCAGGACTAAGGAAGTTCTAGCTCTGAGGGCTCAAATGGATCTGAAGAGCCAAATTCTCAAAGACACCCATCCAGATGTCCACGTCCCATATGTCAGGATCTCAGGTTTTCCAAACACGTCTCTGACCTTAATATAACAGACATCCTTTGGCTGGGCATTCAAACATTTCTGAACCTGTGCCACTCTAACAATCAAGTACTGAGTCTGCTTCTCCACTGAATCTACTCTTCTACTGCAGGAGCCCTCTGGCTCTCATACTTCACTCTTAACTGTTTGCTAATAGACCTCAAATTCTCATTATCCTTCTGAGTGACATCAATATAATTTAGCAATAGGCAGCCAACTCCACAGTCCTTGTAGACATTGTTTTCCCTGTATCTTTAAAATGGCTGCAGGGCAATCCCCTCCATTGGCACATTTTCCCAGGCCATCATTGGTGAATTCTTCAACTGGATTGGCACCTTCAATTCCTGGCACCTATTGTACCAGGAAATATCTGTATCCCACATAACACCCGGGATAGGATAGCATCCTCTTTGCCTGCAGGGCAGTGAGTGAACCATTTCTAAAACTTCATCTTATTTTTAGTACCACCCCCTTCTCAGTACCACCTGTGTTAATTCAACTCTTCTGAGGAGCATGTGCCATTAGGCAGGTAACAGATCTATTGAGGGAAAAAACTGTGAAAGACTAAGGGAGAGGCAGCAGGAAGAACCTTCAGACCACAAAGCACAGTTTATATCCTGGGAAAGGATGGGGGAATGAATAACAACTGGGTAGGAAGAATCTCAGATGACAACATGGTTCTAAGACAGTTTAGGTCAAACCAATAGAGAGTCCTCTATTTAAACTTGGCCATTAGAGGAGTCATTAATCACATAAGAATGTTGCAAACACTCGTACCCATGCCATGTTCAGTCACTGACTGGAAGCAGTCTACAAGATGTATGGTCTCAGGGTGAATGTGGCAGTGGATCTGGGGGAATAAAATTCTAGCTGTCAGTCAACTATGCTCCTAAGAGTAGAGGATCTGAGAGATGCATTCCCATGGCTGCCACATCTGTGTACTTAGGACCCTGAGGTGTTCTGACATGATTCATAACATAAAAGAACTCACTATACAGTAGAAGAAATGAATCTAAATGGAAAATAAGGGAATAATTTGAACCTGGGATGGAGAATATATCCTGGGTTTTATCAAAATGAAGTATTAAAATTTAATATTCCAGAGGAAGTCTGGAATGATGGTGACATAAAATCATGTAAAACTCTTATCCTTCCTAATTTCCTCTCTATGTTGGTCCTATTATTATAGGGCAATGGGGGATACCGTTCTCACCACCACCTCTGAGAAATAGGAAGGGATCTTACATGCACAGCTGAGGTTTTGCCTTTTGACTTTTTGCTTGGCTTGGAGAAAGTAGCCCACAGAATCACTCAGACAGATAGTCTTTAGCCTTCCCTATACAAAGACGATATTCCTATCTCCCAAATTTTGCCAGTAAAATCACTCAGTCAGACAACACATAAGGGCTCCTTCTGTAACTGGTCTTCATAAATATAGAACTGCCTGTGGCATAATAAGAAATACACTTGCCATTACCTCCTCTGTACATGAGGAAATAAGCATCAATTCCCTTACTGGAATACCTATATTTGCTCATATTTGGTCATTATAGAGCAATGTTAGGAAGATTATTGCTTACCAAGAAAGCAAAAACCCAGAAATGAAACACTGGAAACACATCTACACTAGTTCAGATGGAAAACACATCAGTCAACAGCATTGATTAATCTAGTGGTTTTCAAAGTATAGTCCCTGGACCATCAGCATCAGACACACCTTGTAACTTATTTTACATTCACACTTGTGATTTTTTTATTGGAGTATAATTGCTTTACAATGTTGTATTAGTTTCTGCTGTACAGTGAAGTGAATCAGCTATATGTATACCTATATCCCCTCCCTCTTGGACCTCCCTCCCACCCTACCCCCAGCTCATCCATCTAGGTCGTCACAGAGCACCAAGCTAAGATTCCTGTGCTTTACAGCATGTTCCCACTAGCTACCTATGTTACGCATGGTAGTGTATCTATGTCAATCCTAATCTCCCAATTCATCCCACCCTCCCCTTCTCCACTGTGTCCACATGTCCATTCTCTATGTCTACATCTCTATTCCTGCCCTGCAAATAGATTCATCAGTACCATTTTTGTAGATTCCACATATATGTGTTAATATATGATATTTGTTTTCCTCTTTCTGGCTTACTTCACTCTGTATGACAGACTCTAGGTCCATCCACATCTCTACAAATGACCCAATTTCATTCTTTTTTGTGGCTGAGTAATATTCCATTGTATATATATACCACATCTTCTTTATCCATTCATCTGTCATTGGACATTTAGGTTGTTTCCACATCCTGGCTATTGTAAATAGTGCTGCAATGAATATTGGGGTACATGTGACACTTATGATTTTTTTATTGATATCTTTTTCCTTCTCTAGCCTGCCAAAGCCAATAAAGAAGAAATTGTGTCTATTTAATAAAGCAGCACAGACTTTGGAATACAGGAAGGGCTCAATAAAGATCTGCTAAAAAAATAAATACTAGAATAACAACAAAACTTTCCAGAAATACTCAGATGTGTAAGAATCTAAGATATGGTAAGGAAATCATAAGAGATAAATAGGGAAATGATAAATAATTCAAGAAATGAAGTAGATAAAATGTTTCCTTTTGCAAATAGTTACTTTTTCATGATCACACCCTAAACTAAAATCAAAGAAAGATACTAAAATTATATATACATATATATTTAATATTTGATATATTAAATATTTATCTAATATTAGATAAATTAGATATATTAAATATATTTTATAATATATAGTTATATTATATATGACTATACAATATATGATATATAAATATTTATTATAATGTATGTTAATGTATCCAAATATATTATGTAATATTTTATATATATTTAGTAAAATTGCAAAAATCATATAAGATAAACTATCCTCAGGTAGAATAAAGTAGGTCAAAGCAGTCCAATGCTTCCACTGGCAAAATGAGAAAAGCTGGATAGATTACAAAAACGATTTGATGACCTGAAATCCCAAAGAGGGGGGCAAACCTTATGAGGTAAACGGATTGCAAAGCTTTTTTCCCCCTTGAGGGTATTTTCTGACTCTGGGTACAGACTGAGGCAGGCGTGTTCCAAGGAGAAGAGCCCTAAAAGAAAGCCAGCAAAGCTGTGAGCAGTAATCAAGGGCTTGAATGACAAAAAGAAACTTGAAAGGCCTCAAGCATATGGCTCATTTCCCCATCAGGACATTTGCTGAGTTTTGGGGCTGCACATGTCTCTCTTAATTCATACCTCATAACATATATCAAAAATTAATTCTAGGTAGATTTAGATATAAACATGAAAGGTAAAATCAGAGAGCTTTCAAAGAAAAATTCAGGCAAATAATTTCATGGAGTGAGTGTAGATTTCTTACACAGGACACAAAAAAGCTAACCTTAGTAGAAAAATAATTAATTAATTGTACTATACTAAAATTAAGAACTTACATTCATCAACAGACACCATTTAAAGAGTGAAAAATCAACCCACAGCATGGAATAAAATATTTGTAATTATATATTTGATGAAGGACTTTTACCTAGAATATATAAAGAATTCCCCAAATCAGTAAGAAAACGGCAGACAACCCAATAAAAGATAAGTAGGCAAAGATTTAAATAGGCACTTCACAGAAAAGGATATCAAAACCAAATATACTACATAAATGGTGCTCAGATTCTTTAGCTATTCATTTTCACTTGGCAAATGAAAAGTAAAGTCACAGTGAGAAATTTCTACACAGCAACCAGAAGTGCTGAAATGAAAATAATGAAAAAAACTAACTGTTGGGAAAAAAGATAATTCTCATATAATGCTGGAGGAAGTATAAATTGGCACAACTACTTAAGAAAACAATTTGGCTATTTAAAGCTGAACAAATGCATACTCCATGACCAAGTAACCTCTAGGTATGTATCCAAAAGATACGCTTACATATATTTACCAAAGACATGTTCATAGCAGCACTATTTGCAACAACTGAAACCTGGAAATTTCACAAATGTCTATAAACAGTAGAATGGATAAATAAAGTGCAATATTTTCACACAATGGAATAATATATAGCAATGAAAATGAACAAACTTCTACTACATGAAATAATATGGATGTATCTCAAAATATAATTTTGAGTAAAAGAAGCTAAGTATAAAAGAATACATACCATATGATTACATTTACATGAAATAATGAAATAGAAAAACAGGTAATAAAAAATCTATAGTTAGAAATTGGGAGGGACTTCCCTGGTGCCACATTGGTTAAGACTCCGTGCTCCCAATGCAGGGGGCCCAGGCTTGATCACTGGTCAGGGAACTAGATCCCACATGCATGCTGCAACTAAGAGTTCACATGCCACAACTAAGGAGCCCATGTGCCACAACTAAGGAGCCAGTGAGCCACAACTGGGAGCCTGCAGGCCATAACTAAGGAGCCCCCCTACCGCAACTAAGACCCAGCACAACCAAATAAATAAATAAATAAATAAACATAAAAAAAAAAGAAATTGGGTATTGTTACCATGGAGGAAGACACTGAGCACAAACAAGGGTGGAGGTTAGGAGCCTCTAGGATGCTAGTAATGTTTTATTTACTGATCTAGGTGATGCTGGATAGACAGGTATGTTAAACCAATGAAATACACGCTTTTAGTGTATCCACTTTTTTGTATATCAAAGTATATTATGCTTAAATTTAAAAATTTAGAAGCAGTAGAAAATCATTATGAATATTTATCTGTTACATAGATGAAAAAAACTTCCTAAACCTAAAAGCAAACAAACAAAATAATCAAAGTAAAATATCAGTAAACTTGACTTATATAAAACTTGAGGAACCTATATAAACAAACACAATTTTAGCTTGCCAGAGTCCAAAGAAAAAGGGTTAACATCAGCAATACATAATGAGCAAGGGTAAACTGACACAGATGGACAAAAGACATATTTAGAGAAGAAAAATAGTAGTAGCCAATAAGCATATGAAAATAATAATTCTAAACTCTTTAACAATTAAAGATATTCAAAATAAAGCAATGAAATAAAAAGTTTCAAGTACCCAAATTAGTATTATTGTTATGATGAAACAATACTGATAAGGATAAGACAAGATAGGCACTTTTTATACACTGGTAGTCTTAATTTAAATTGGCTCTTGAACTGAAACTTCAAAAACAAAAAGTATAGACTCAGAAGCACCTGAACAATATCTACGATCCCAGTGTCCCAACAGCCCATTTTCATGTAGCCTACCCCTTTCCCTTAGTTGTTACCCTTTTAACTGAGTGGTTCTGACACTGAATTAGTACCAACTCAAAATTTGTTAAAAAAAAAACAACCCTATAGGTAAAAGGTTAGAAGAGTACACTCAAAACTGTTGACAGTAGTTCTAAGAGGCAGGAATATAAGGTAAATTCACTTTTCTATATTATATCCTTTCTGTAATAATTAATTATAGATAATTTTATATTATTTGTTAAATAAAAATAATTATATTTAATCTTCATTCATTTCCTAACTCATTTAACAAATACTCACGAAGAATGTACTACTATGTGCTAGACCCTATGCAGAGTGGTTAGGGCAGGCAGTTAAGGACTAAAGTAGATGCCAGCTGAGGTCTAGCCTCATAGCTAAGGCCTGGAGTCCAAGGTCAAGTAAGTTCTATGACTCTAGTTCAGAATTTTAGTCAACACAAAGTACCTTAGTTGTTACGGCAGAGATCCCAAAAGAAATCAGTCATGCAGGTTGCATCAGAGAAGTCTGCCCTACGCAGCAGTGTCCATCTCTTTAGCTGAGATGAAGAATGGAAGCTCACCCAGTGAAGAGATCTGACCAACTAGCAAACTACCAGAATAAAAACTAGAAATCAAAAAATACCAGACATAAAACCAGTAGCATAAATTGAGTTATGGACAGGCAGTCATGCTAACGTCTTCTGACAGACACCCTTTTCAGAATAGCAAGAAGATATGAACTTGGTGTATCACATTATTCTACATATTTGACATATATTAAATCCTCACAACAATCTGATAGAGGAGGCATCTTAATATTTTATTTTACAAATGAGGAACACAGAGAGTTTGAGGATTTGCCCCACATCATACAGCTAATAAGTGGTAGAGCTGGGATTCAAATCCAGGAAGCCTGATTCTTGCTCCCAGAAGCTCCATTCATTCATTAATTAAACAGACTTTACTGGGAACCTACCAAATGCCGGGTACTGGGATACATACTGTAGATACAGACATGAATAAGAGAGCCTCTGCCTTCATAGAGTAGCAGAATGAGGGGAGTGGGAGGAAAAGTAAACATAGTAAATTCTAAAAGAGAGGTATTGGCCAAGTACTGATCAGAGGCATGAGAAATTTTGCTGGGGGAGATCAAGAATGTTTTTACCAATAGCATTTGAATTGAGCTTTGAAGAATAAATAAAGGGGAGGCAACTTAAAAAGGGTGGGGAAGGGCAGTTCAGGCAGCAGGTTCAATATGAGCAAAGATATGGAAGTACATATATACATGAAACACACCATGAAAACATGTCAGTTTTGCATGACTACAGAATGGAGTCCATGAAGGTAAGTGGCAGAAAAAGGAAGAGAAAAGGAAGACCAGCTAATATTTCTCCAGCAGCATCAATGTGGCTACTGCCATTGAAAGAACCACCCAATGGAGTCTAATCCTGCCAAGGTTTCATGGAAGTACACATGAAGGTTTTGTCATTTGTTTAAACCCCCAGCAAGCTATATTGTTAACAAAACAATTAGGGACTTAATGAAATAAATATAATTGCAATATACATGTTCTGAGAAGACAGCACCAACTGCAAGTTCCCTCTGTAAAGGAAACTCAGAAACTCAGGGCAGTGGAAACAGCTGAACAGTCTCTTTAAGGTAAGCAGAAGCTCTCACACCACAGCATAGAGGGTACAAGATCTTCATATCTCTCTGCCTTAGAGAGTTGCTTGACTTGAGAGCACTGGTTTGCAGTTTCATATGCAGTTCTAGCTGATTGTACCTCCTATCCTGCTTACTATATACAATGTCCTTTTTTTATATAACAGAAACTTAAAACAACAATTGACATCCTAAAGATGGAAAAGCAGTCTGCTCCAGCAAAGGATAATACAATATCATGTTCTACCATATGGTCTCCTTCCATGAATTTACTCCAGGGACTTGCCTATTCCCCAAAGGAGATCTCCAAAGACGGCTTGGGAGAAATGTTTTATAATGGGAAAGAAGATTAAAACCTTTATATTTACCCCTTGCATACGACTTCTTTTTTCTAGAGAATTTTCCATACTACTTTCCCTTTTCCTGAGGGGAAGATTATAATCTGGTGTATAATCTACTATGTGTAAATCCAGTGCATGTTGCAGTATGTGATAACAACATCATTGCTTTGCATTTGTATGGTGCCTTAGAGTTTGTCAAGCTCTTTTGCATACACTGTCTCATATAATCTTTCTATCAACCCTGTAATGTACGTATTATTTTATTATAACCACCATTTCCTAGATAATGAAAATGAGGCTCATAGAGGATAAGTAATTTACCCAGGGCCACAAAACTAGTTAAATACCAAACCAAACCTTGAGTCTACTAGGTCTAATGACTTCAAATCCAATGATCTTTCCACAAAACTACAACCTGCCTTCTATTGCACAATATTTAGCTATAACATGTGAAAATTTTGGGTTTTAATTGTGATACTCAGTCTGTGTAGCCGTGGCCAAGTCATGAACCATTACATAGTTCTTTTAGCAGCAAAAGAGGTGTGATAATAATAGTATGCTAATAAATTTCAAATCTATCACCATATAATTCTATATCACATGCACTTGTGGAAGGAACACACATGCAGATTATCTAAAAATCACAGTGTTTGGCTTCATCTGGCATTAAATGATTACTTCAACATCATACACATCTTAAAAATTATCTTTAACTATGGTTAATATTAAAACCTAGTGTAACATAATGAAAATATAATAATAATCCAGTCCTTGTTTCAGGTCTGATTCTAACACTCACAGGGGAACCTAAGGCAAGTGACAAGCCCTCTGAACTTGTTCCCTCATTTAACAAATTACCTGTATTTTACAACTTTGTGTGAGATTTAAATATAATAGCATGTTACAAAGCCTTTAGAACAATCCTTGAGGTGCTGCTCAATAAATTACATTAATTTTGCTTGTTTTTTATGTTTGTTAGTATGGCTATTGTTATCATTCAAATAATTTCATTTTAACAGCCAATAAAATAAACAATTCCAGAGTTTGCTGGATAGTAAAGGAGAACCAGACTAGGACTTGAAAAATGATATATATTTAAGGGAAAACAATTGGTGAATCAAGAGGTAGTGTCTTTACCTTTTATTTTTCATTTTTAGAATGTTATTTTGTGCAGACTACTGTAATAGCCTTGGATCACCATGAGTCCATACTGATAAACAATTCAGGGGTCTGTACAGGCGTTCTCAAACTTTATCACCACAAAGTGAAATAATCTATCTGTAAGTGTGAGGATGCCAAAATCAGAAAGCAATACCTTATCACATGAGGCCAAAGCACTTGTTTCTTATAATGTTTACAACTGTGATAGAGCCTAAATTAGCACTTATTCTTTCTGATAGATGCTTCTATATGATGTTTGTAGCACATTTCTACCACAGATGCATTTAAAATGATAAACAAAATCAGCACAAATTATCTTTCCTTGCTTATTTTATGTTAGAGACATTAATTATGTAACAGTAACAGTAGTTACATGGTCAGATAAGTGGCAGTTAAATTGCATTTTTGTTCTTCATTTGCTGAAAAATATTGTCTCTTTTTTTCCTATTTTACAATTTCTTGCCTCTTATCTGCCTACTGCCCAATAAGCACATAATTTTAAGTTTCCAATTATACTAACTATTGCTGTTGGTTTTGATAACATAATTCTTCTAATTGAAGTATTAATTGTTACAATTTTTGATTACCTGATATGTGCCAGGGAATTGAGCCAATCTCTTTACATTCATTATTTAACTTAATACTGAAAAGTATCTTGTGAAATAAGTATTATTATTGCAGTTTCTGAGAGGTTAAGTAACTTTTCTGAAGCTACATTGCTACTCTGATTGTATGCTGAACTCAAGACCTTCTATTTCCAAATCTCAGGCATTTTCAATATCACATGTTATATTATGTGCTTGCATATAAATTAAGATATTCTTTAAAACAAAAAGAGAAAGGAGCAACTGGAGTAAGATTTGCCTTGTAATATGGTTTCCAGCAACGATTTTAACCATATTAGCAGTAATATATAAATACTTATTTGAGAAAAAATAAGTTTTAAAATTTAAGAATGGGGAAGACATCTTCTTCCAGTAAAGATAGAGGAATAAAGATTAAATTTTACCTCCTTACCTCAAACAGATCTTTAAAAAGCAACATAGTTGAAATGACAGTTTTTAAGACATTCGAAGTCAGGCAACAAAGGACAGTGATCCTAAAAGACAAGAAACAAATGAAATGACCCAATGATTTTCCCACCCTACTGCTTAGTTTCCAGGCTATAGCGAAAGGAAGTGGGGTACCCAGGAAGATCCCAGCAGGTTCCTTAAATTAAGAAGAAGCTAGATATTCTGGAAAGCCAAGATAGCTAGAATTCACAGACAGAGTACTGTAGAGTGCTGCACAGAAATAGAGCTTTGAATATCTGTAAAGGGTTTCTCTAGAGTTTTCATCTGAATACTGACGAGGACATCCATGTGTGGAAACTATACATAGAAAACACCATGAAAAGGATTAGAAGGAACAAAACTTGAGGTTCTCACAGGGTCAGGAAAAGTTCCGGTCCTCACATGTAAGAGCAGAAAACCTCATAATTCATGAGATATTGGGTACAGTACTCAGAGAAGTTTTGTCTCAGTAATGAGAAAAGAGCCCAAGAATAAATGCTGATAATAACACTTCACAAAGTTTATAAGAAAGATCTGAAAGGATCAAACGTTTGATTTCAAGTAATAACTGCAACCCAGAACAAAGCTCAGAAATATTTATATAAATGCAAAAATATCCAGCACCCAGTAAGATGCAATTCACAATGTCTGGCATTTGATTTAAAAATTGCCAGGCAGAGAGGAGCTTCAAGATGGCAGAGGAGTAAGATGTGGAGATCACCTTCCTCCACACAAATACATCAAAAATGTATCTACATGTGGAACAACTCCTACAGAACACCTACTGAACACTGGAAGAAGACCACAGACATCCCAAAAGGCAAGAAACTCCCCACGTATTTGGGTAGGGCAAAAGAAAAAAGAAAAAACAGAGACAAAAGAATAAGGATGGAACCTGCACCAGTGGGAGGGAGCTGTGAAGGAGGAAAGGTTTCCACACACTAGGAAGCCCCTTTGCGGGCGGAGAATGTGGGTGGTGGAGGGGGGAAGCTTCAGAGCCATGGAGGAGAGCGCAGCAACAGGGGTGCAGAGGGCAAAGCAGAGAGGTTCCTGCACAGAGGATCAGTGCCGACCAGCACTCACCAGCCTGAGAGGATGGTCTGCTCACCGGCCAGGGCGGGTGGGGGCTGGGAGCTGAGGCTCGGGCTTTGGAGGTAAGATCCCAGGGAGAGGACTGGGGTTGGCTGCGTGAACACAGCCTGAAGGGAGCTAGTGCACCACAGCTAGGCTAGGAGGGAGTCCGGGAAAAAGTCGGGAGCAGTCTAAGAAGCAAGAGACATTTTCTTGCCTCTTTGTTTCCTGGTGCGCGAGGAGAGGTGATTAAGAGCACTGCTTAAAGGAGCTCCAGAGACAGGCGCGAGCCACGGCTAACAGTGCGGACCCCAGAAACGGGCATGAGACGGTAAGGCTGCTGCTGCAGCCACCAAGAAGCCTGTGTGCAATCACAGGTCACTCTCCACACCTCCCCTCCTGTGAGCCTGTACAGCCTGCCACTGCCAGGGTCCCTTGATCTAGGAACAACATCCCCAGGAGACCACACGTCATGCTTCAGGCAGTTGCAGTGTCATGCCGGCCTCTGCCGCTGCAGGCTCGCCCCGCATTCCGTACCCCTCCCTACGCCCCGCCTGAGTGAGCCAGAGCCCACGAATCAGCTGCTCCTTTAATCCCGTCCTGTCTGAGCAAAGAACAGATGCTCTCAGGTGACCTACAGACAGAGGTGGGTCCAAATTCAAACCTGAGACCCGGGAGCTGTGCGAACAAAGAGAAAGGGAAATTTTTGCCAGCAGACTCTGGAGCAGTGGATTCTCCCCAATCAACTTGATGTACCCTGCATCTCTGGAATACATGAATAGACAACAAATCATCCCAAATTGAGGAAGTGGACTTTGGGGGCAACGATATATATATATATATATATATATATATATATATATATATATATATATATATATATATATATTTCCCTTTTACTCTTTTTGTGAGTGTGTATGTATATGCTTCTGTGTGTCATTTTGTCTGTATAGCTTTGCTTTTGCCATTTGACCTGGGCTCTGTCTGTCCATTTATTTTTTCTTTGTTTTGTTTTTTAGTAAAGTTTTTAGTGCTTGTTATCATTGGTGGATTTGTTTTTGGTTTGGTTACTCTCTTCTTTCTTTCTTTTTATATTTTATTTTATTACTTAAAATTTTTTTTTATAATTATTTTTTATTTTAATAACTTTATTTTATTTTTTCTTCTTTCTTTCTTTCTTTCTTTCTTTCTTTCTTTTTTTTTCTCCATTTTATTCTGAGCTGTGTGCATGACAGGCTACTAGAACTCCAGCCAGGCAGCAGGCAGAGCCCAGTTCAGGACATTGGTCCACAAGAGACCTCCCAGCTCCACATAATAACAAATGGCAAAAATCTCCCAGAGATCTCCATCTCAACGCCAAGACCCAGCTCCACTCAATGACCAGAAAGTTACAGTGCTGGACACACTATGCCAAAAACCTAGCAAGACAGGAACACACCCCACCCATTAGCAGAGAGGCTACCTAAAATCATAATAGGCCACAGACACCCCAAAACACACAACCAGACGTGGACGTGCCAACGAGAAATACAAGATCCAGCCTCATCCACCAGAACACAGGAACTAGTTCCCTACACCAGGAAGCGAACACAACCCACTGAAACAACCTTAGCCACTGGGGGCAGACACCAAAAACAACAGGAACTACAAACGTGCAACCTGGGAAAAGGAGACCCCAAACACAGTAAGATAAGCAAAATGAGAAGACAGAGAAACACACAGTAGATGAAGGAGCAAGGCAAAAACCACCAGACCTAACAAATGAAGAGGAAATAGGCAGTCTACCTGAAAAAGAATTCAGAATAATGATAGTAAAGATAATCCAAAATCTTGGAAATAGAATAGACAAAATGCAAGAAACATTTAACAAGGACCTAGAAGAACTAAAGATGAAACAAGCAATGATGAACAACACAATAAATGAAATTAAAAATATTCTAGACGGGATCATTAGCAGAATAACTGAGGCAGAAGAACAGATAAGTGACCTGGAAGATAAAATAGTGGAAATAACTACTGCAGAGCAGAATAAAGAAAAAAGAATGAAAAGAACTGAGGACAGTCTCAGAGACCTCTGGGACAATGTTAAACACACCATCGTTCGAATTATAGGGGTTCCAGAAGAAGAAGAGAAAAAGAAATGGACTGAGAAAATATTTGATGAGATTATAGTTGAAAACTTCCCTAATATGGGAAAGGAAATAGATAATCAAGTCCAGGAAACACAGAGAGTCCCATATAGGATAAATCCAAGGAGAAACACATATTAATCAAACTGTCAAAAATTAAATACAAAGAACACATATTAAAAGCAGCAAGGGAAAAACAACAAATAACACACAAGGGAATCCCCATAAGGTTAACAGCTGATCTTTCAGCAGAAACTCTGCAAGCCACACGGGAGTGGCAGGACATATTTAAAGTGATGAAGGGGAAACACCTACAATGAAGATTACTCTAGCCAGCAAGGATCTCATTCAGATTTCACAGAGAAATTAAAACCTTTACAGACAAGCAAAAGCTAAGAGAATCAACACCACAAAACCAGCTTTACAACAAATGCTAAAGGAACTTCTCTGGAATGAAACACAAGAGAAGGAAAAGACCTACAATAACAAACCCAAAACAAATAAGAAAATTGTAAAAGGAACATATATATTGATAAATCCCTTAAATGTAAATGGACTAAATGTTCCAACCAAAACAGATAGACTGGCTGAATGGATACAAAAACAAGACCCATATATATGCGGTCTACAATAGACCCACTTCAGACCTAGGGACACATATAGACTGAAAGTGAGGGGATGCAAAAAGATATTCCATGTAAATGGAAATCATAAGAAAGCTAGAGTAGCAATTCTCATATCAGACAAAAGAGACTTTAAAATAAAGACTATTACAAGAGACAAAGAAGGACACTACATAATGATCAAGGGATCAATCCAAGAAGAACATATGACAATTGTAAATATTTATGCACCCACCACTGGAGCACCTCAATATACAAAGCAAATACTAATAGGCATAAGGGGGAAATCAACAGTAACACAGTCATAGGAGGGGACCTTAATGCCCCACATTCACCAAAGGACAGATCATCCAAAATGAAAATAAAAAAGGAAACACAAGCTTTAAATGATACATTGAACAACATGGACTTAAAAATTGATATTTATAGGACATTCCAAATTGATATTTGTAGGACATTCCATCCAAAAACAAAAGAATACACTTTCTTCTCAAGTGCTGATGGAACATTCTCCAGGATAGATCATATCTTGAGTCACAAAACAAGCCTTAGTAAATTTAAGAAAATTGAAATCATATCAAGTATCTTTTCTGACCACAATGTAATGAGATCAGATATCAATTACAGGAAAAAATCTGTAGAAAATACAACACATGGAGGCTAAACAATACATTACTTACTAAATAAGAGACCAGTGAATAAATCAAAGAAGAAATTAGAAAATACGTAGAAACAAATGACAATGAAAACACGACGATCCAAAACCTATGGGATGCAGCAATTCTAAGAGGGAAGTTTACAGAAGTACAATCCTAGCTCAAGAAACAAGAAACATCTCAAATATACAACCTAAACTTACACCTAAATAAAGTAGAGACAGAAGAAAAAAAAACCCCAAATTTAGCAGAAGGAAAGAAATCATGAAGATCAGATCAGAAGTAAATGAAAAAGAAATGAAGGAAACGATAGCAAAGATCAATAAAACTAGAACCTGGTTCATTGAGAAGATAAACAAAATTGTTAAGCCATTAGCCAGACTCACCAAAAACTAAAGGGAAAAGACTCAAATCATTAGAATTAGAAATGGTAAAGGAGAAGTAAAAATTGACACTGAAGAAAAGAAAGGATCATGAGAGATTACTACAAGCAACTATATGCCAATAAAATGG
Source organism: Phocoena sinus (assembly GCF_008692025.1). Lineage (NCBI taxonomy): Eukaryota > Metazoa > Chordata > Mammalia > Artiodactyla > Phocoenidae > Phocoena > Phocoena sinus. The sequence continues at coordinate 41,359,735 of NC_045763.1, forward strand.
ACAACCTGCAAGAAATGGACAAATTCTTATAAATGCACAACCTTCCGAGACTGAACCAGGAAGAAATAGAAAACATGAACAGACCAATCACAAGCACTGAAATTGAAACTGTGATTAAAAATCTTCCAACGAACAAAAGCCCAGGACCAGATGGCTTCACAGGCGAATTCTATCAAACATTTAGAGAAGACCTAACACCTATCCTTCTCAAACTCGTCCAAAATATAGCAGAGGGAGGAACACTCCCAAACTCATTCTACAAGGCCATCATAACCCTGATACCAAAACCAGACAAAGATGTCACAAAGAAAGAAAACTACAGGCCAATACACTGATGAACATAGATGCAAAAATCCTCAACAAAATACTAGCAAACAGAATCCAACAGCACACTAAAAGGATCATACACCACAATCAAGTGGGGTTTATCCCAGGAATGCAAGGATTCTTCAGTATATACAAATCAATCAACATGATACACCATATTAACAAATTGAAGGAGAAAAGCCATATGATCATCTCAATAGATGCAGAAAAAGCTTTCAACAAAATTCAACACCGATTTATGATAAAAAACCCTCCAGAAAGTAGGCATAGAGGGAACTTACCTCAACATAATAAAAGCTATATATGAGAAACCCACAGCCAGCATCGTCCTCAATGGTGAAAAACTGAAACCATTTCCACTAAGACCAGGAAGAAGACAAGGTTGCCCACTCTCACCACTGTTATTCAACATAGTTTTGGAAGTTTTAGCCACAGCAATCAGAGAAGAAAAAGAAATAAAAGGAACCCAAATTGGAAAAGAAGAAGTAAAGATGTCAAGCTTGCAGATGACATGATACTATACATAGAGAATCCTAAAGATGCTACCAAAAAACTACTAGTACTAATCAATGAATTTGGTAAATTATAAGGATACAAAATTAATGAACAGAAATCTCTTGCATTCCTATACACTAATGATGAAAAATATGAAAGTGAAATTAAGAAAACATTCCCATTTACCATTGCAACAAAAAGAATAAAATATCTAGGAATAACCTACCTAAGGGGACAAAAGACCTCTTTGCATAAAATTATAAGACACTGATGAAAGAAATTAAAGATGATACAAACAGATGGAGAGATATACCATTTTCTTGGATTGGAAGAATCAACAGTGTGAAAATGACTATACTACCCAAAGCGATCTACAGATTCAATGCAATCCCTATCAAACTACCAATGGCATTTTTCACAGGAGTAGAACAAAAAATTTCACAATTTGTAAGGAAACACAAAAGACCCCGAATAGCCAAAGCAATCTTGAGAATGAAAAACGGAGCTGGAGGACTCAGGCTCCCTGACTTCGGACTATACTACAAAGTTACAGTAATCAAGACAGTATGGTACTGGCAAAAATACAGAAATATAGATCAATGGAACAGAATAGAAAGCCCAGAGATAAACCCACACACATATGGTCACCTTACCTTTGATAAAGGAGGCAAGAATATACAGTGGAGAAAAGATAGCTTCTTCAACAAATGGTGCTGGGAAAACAGGAAAGCTACATGTAAAAGAATGAAATTAGAACACTCCCTAACACCATACACAAAAATAAACTCAAAATGGATTAAAGACCTAAATGTAAGGCCAGAAACTATCAAACACTTAGAGGAAAACATAGGCAGAACACTCTATGTCATAAATCACAGCAGGATCCTTTTTGATCCAGCTCCTAGAGAAATGGAAATAAAAACAAATGGGACCTAATGCAACTTAAAAGCTTTTGCACAGCAAACGAAAACATAAACAAGATGAAAAGACAACCCTCAGAATTGGAGAAAATATTTGCAAATGAAGCAACTGACAAAGGATTAATCTCCAAAATTTACAAGCAGCTCATGCAGCTCAATATCAAAAAAACAAACAACCCAATCCAAAAATGGCCAGAAGAAGTAAATAGACACTTCTTCAAAGAAGATATACAGATTGCCAGGAAACATATGAAAGAATGCTCAACATCATTAATCATTAGAAAAATGCAAATCACAACTACAATGAGATATACTCTTATACCGACCAGAATGGCCATCATCAAAAAATCTACAAACAATAAATGCTGGAGAGGGTGTGGAGAAAAGGGAACCCTCTTGCACTGTTGGTGGGAATGTAAATTGATACAGCCACTATGGAGAACAGTATGGACGTTCCTTAAAAATCTAAAAATAGAATTACCATATGACCCAGCAATACCACTACTGGGCATATAACCTGAGAAAACCATAATTCAAAAAGAGTCATGTACCACAATGTTCATTGCAGCTCTGTTTACAATAGCCAGGACATGGAACCAACGTAAGTGCCCATCGACAGATGAATGGATAAAGAAGATCCATTATATACAATGGAATATTTCTCAGCCATAAAAAGAAATGAAATTGAGTTATTTGTAGTGAGGTGGATGGACCTAGAGTCTGTCATACAGAGTGAAGTAAGTCAGAAAGAGAAAAACAAATACCGTATGCTAACACGTATATATGGAATCTAAAAAACAAACCAAAAATGGTCATGAAAAATGTAGGGGCAAGACGGGAATAAAGACACAGACCTACTAGAGAATGGACTTGAGGATACGGGCAGGGGACGGGTAAACTGGCACAAAGTGAGAGAGTCCCATGGACATATATACACTACCAAATGTAAAATAGATGGCTAGTGGGAAGCATCCACATAGCACAGGGAGATCAGCTGGGTGCTCTGTGACCACCTAGAGGGGTGGGATAGGGAGGGTGAGAGGGAGGGAGACGCAAGAGCGAAGAGATAATGGGATATATGTATATGTATAACTGATTCACTTTGTTACAAAGCAGAAACTAACACCCCATTGTAAAGCAATTATGCTCCAATAAAGACGTTAAAAAAAACAATTACCAGGCATACAAAGAAGTAGGAAAATATGACCCACAATAAGGAGAAAAATCAATTGATCAAAATTGATTCAGAAATGATACAAATTATAAAATTAATGCATAACAATATTAAAACAACTGTGTTCCATATATTCAAGAAGCCAGATGAAAGATTGTGCATTCTAAGATGTGATATGGAAGATTAAAAAAAAATAACTAAATAAGACTACTAGAAATGAAAACTATAATGTCTGAGATAAAAAATACATTAGATGTGATTAAAGCAGACTATACAATGCAGTTAGAAAGATTGGTGATCTTAAAGAATTAACAAGAGAAATCATTCAAGTTACATAGAGAAGTAAAGATTGAATTAAAAAAGAATAGAATATCAGTGAACTATGGAACAACTCCAAGTGAGCTAATATACAGGTAAATAGATTCCATAAATGACATGGAAAGGGGACAGAAGAAATATTTAAAGAAATAATGGTTGAAAATTATATAGATTTGATAAAACAATAAATTCACAAATATAGGACTTCAACAAACTCCAACTACAAGAAACATGAAAAAACTACATCAAAATATATCATAATCAAATTGTTTAAAAACAATGATGAAAGAAAAACCTTAAAAGTCATCAAAGGAGAAAAAGACATATCATGTACATAACAACAAATATAAGAAAGGAAGCAAACTGCTTGTTGAAAGCAAGGTAAGTCAAAAGCAAATGGAGTAATGTCTTTAAAATACTAAAAGAAAAAAAAATTATTTTCAACCTAGAATTTTATACTCAGCAAAAATATCTTTCTAAGATGTCCTTCTAAAAGACTTTATCAGGCACATAGATGCTGAAATAGTTCAGCACCAACAGACCCAAACTATACAAAACAAGAAAATAAGTTTTTCAGAAACAGAGAAAATTATAACAGGTAAAAATTTGGGTCTACCACACTAATAACAGAACGATACAATGCACCAGACACATGTATACATAATTGCTAATCCTCTTAGCCACTTTTCAATACAGGCTGCATGTTTTCCATTTTAAAAAGGAAACATACAGAGTGAAGTATGTCAGAAAAAGAAAAACAAATATCATATATTAACACATATATGTGGAACCTAGAAAAATGGTGCCAATGAACTGGTTTGCAGGGCAGAAATAGAGACACAGATGTAGAGAACAAATGTATGGACACCAAGCGGGGAAAGTGGCTGGGGGGGAGTGGTGGTTCTGGGATGAACTGGGAGATTGGGATTGACATATATACACTAATATGTATAAAATAGATAACTAATAAGAACTGCTGTGTAAAATAAATAAATAAAATAAAATTTAAAAAAAAGTTTGGTCTAAACAAAAGGATAAGAATTGTAAATATATAGGTAAATATAAAAGCCATTTTTCTTATTAAATTTATTTAGAAGATTATTGGCTGATTAAAGCAAAACTCATAACAAAACTCACTCAAAAGCTGTGGCAAAGGGGGGAAATGAAAGTATACTATTATAAGGTTCTTAAAATATTATTAAAAGATATACTGCTTGAAGACAGACTGTGAAAAACAGAAGATGTATATTATAAAGCCTAAAGCAACCACTAATAATACAAGAGTTATAGCTAATAATTCAATAAAGGAGATAAAATGGAATCAGGTAAAATACTCAATTTACCAAAAGTCACAAAAAAGTGGCAAAATTGAGCACAGAATAGAAAAAGAAAACATAATCAAGAAACAAACAACAAAAGTGTAAATTTTAACACAAGTACATCAACAATTGCATTGAATTCAAATATCTAAACACTCCGATTAAAAGGCAAACTTCATCAAACTGGCTTTAAAAGCAAGATTAAACTATATGCTGCTTACCAGAATCTCAATTTGAATAACACAGGAGGTTAAAGTAAAAAGATGGGCACAAGATATACAATTCTAACATTAACCCAGAAAAGCAGAAGCAGATATATCAGTATCAGATAAAGTAGATTTTAAAGGAAAGAACATCACAAGAGATACAGAGGTTTATTTCATATTGATGAAGAGTTCAGTTGATCAAAAAGACCTGAAAATAATAAAGGCTTATGTACAAAATGGAGTTATAAAATACCTCCTGCCATGAAACTAATAAGATCTTGTACAAGAAATAGAAAAGTCCACAATAATAATCATATATTTCAACACACATCTCAAAACTATTGATAGAATAACTAGGTAGAAAATCAGCAAATACAGCAGACTTGAACAACACTATCAACCAGCTTGACCTAATTGACATTTATAGGACACTGTTTCTAACAATAGCAGAATTCACCTTCTTTTAGTTTTTAGTTTTGGGGGGGGGGTTTGTTTTATTTTTTTTTGATGTGGACCATTTTAAAATTCTTTATTGAATTTGTTACAATATTGCTTCTGTTTTTGTTTTGTTTTTTTGGCCCCAAGGCATGTGGGATCTTCGCTCCCCACCCAGGGATTAAACCCGCACCCCCTGCATTGGAAGGCAAAGTCTTAACCACTGGACCACAAGGGAAGTCCCCTACATTCTTTTAAAGAGAACGTTTACCAAGGGAAACCATATACTGGGTCATAAAGCAAGTCTCAAAAAACTTCAAAGCAATGAAATAAAATAGCATGTTCTCTGATAATAATGGAATTAAATTAGAAATCACTAACAGAAAGATACATGGAAAATGCCCAAATATTGTGAATCTAAATAACACATTTCTAAAAAGTACAAGAGTCAAAGTAGAATTCACAAGTGAAATTAGAAAGCATGTTGAACTGAACAAAAATTAAAAGATGACATGTCAGAATCTATAGCACTAATTTTTTTTGTAAATTCACATTTTATTTTACAGGTGCTCCTATGGTAGATTTTACATTTTAATAAAACTGTAAGTAAAAGCAAAAGACAGAAAATACAACACTTCAAAATAAAGCACAAATTTATACTATCACTTGAAAAAAAAAGAATTATTACGACAAATGCTGTGGATAACTGATTATTTTATTAATCACATACAATCTTACAGTGCATTATAATCAGACATTCTAAAATAATGTCTACTGAAGTTTTATAAAAGGTAATAGAGAAAATAACTTGACTTTTTTATAGCACAAAATACTTATTTTAGGAACAAAATAAGGTCCCAAGTCAATAATCTCAGCTTATATCACAAGAAGTAGAAAAAGAAGAGAACATTAAAGACAAAATAAACAGAAGAAAGGATCAAAGAGGATCAGAGATGAATAAATGAAATAGATAACAGAAAAAGCAATAGGGAAAACCAACAAATTAAAAACCTGATTCTTTGAAAAGATATATCTGGAATGACTGGGATAAAAAGAGAAAACACAAATTACCTATATCAGGTATGAGAGAAATGACAACAATACAGTCTATAAATCAAAAGGATATTATTATGAAAACTTCATGCCAATAAGTTTGATAACTTGGAAAAAATGTACAAATTTCTTTAAAAGATTGCCAAAGCTCATGAAAAAGATCTGAACAGCACTATATCTATTAAAGAAACTGAAATTTTAGTTAAAACCTTCCCACAAAATGCACTCCAGTCCCATATGACTTCATTGGTGAATTCTTCCAAATATTTAAGGACTAGATGATATAAAATCTACAGAATTGCCTTTAAAGAATGGACTGACCAACAAAGCCTATGAGTGAATATTACTCTGATACCAAAACCAGAAAAAGGTATTTGAGAAACTCACATATACACAGACACACCAATACCCCTCATGAATATAAATGCAAAAATTCTTATCAATGTATCAATTCAAATCCAATGATAGATAAAAAGAATATTAAATAATTCCCAAGTGAAAAATGCAAGGTTGGTTTGATATTAGAAAAACAATTCATGTAATTCACCATTTTAACAAATTAAAAAAGAAAAAAAAACCCATAATTACCTAAATGGACAGAAAAAACATTTGTCCTAAGCCAACATTTGTTCCTGATAAAAATTCTCAGTTAACTATGAACAGAAGGGAAATTACTCAATCTTATAAAGGACATCCACAAAAAAACCTATAACTAACATCATATTTATTAATGAAAGACTGAATGTTTTTCTCACTAAGATCAAGATCAAGGCAAGTATATCTTCTGTAATTCCTTCTATTCAACATTACAGTAGAGGTTCTAGTAAGTGAAATAAAAAAACACAAATAAATAAAAGGGAGAGAGATTGAAAGTAAAGAATAAAATAAAGTAAAAATGGCTTTATTTACAGATGACATAATTGTGTAGAAAACCCTATGTAATCTATTTTAAAAGCTACTATATTAAAAAGCTACTAGTACTAATAAGTGAGTTCAGCAAAATTGTAAGATACAAGATCAATATGCAAAATTCAAATGTATTTCTATGCACAATTAGAAACTGAAATATAAAACTCAATGCCTATTAAAATAACATCAAAAAATAAAAAAATAATTAGAAAAAAATCTGACAAATATGTGAAAGACCTGTAAACTGAAAACTGTAAAGCACTGCTTAAGTGTTTCAAAAATCTAAAGAGACCTAAATAAATGGAAAAATATATCATGTTCACCAAAGGGAAAACTTGATATTATTAAAATGTTATTTCTTTCCAAACTGATCTGTAGATTCAATGCAATCCCAAGAAGATCCTAACAAGTTTTTGTATAAAAGTAGACAAGTTGATTCTAAAATTCATATTGAAATGCATAGGACCTACAATAGCCAAAAAAAGGAAAAAGAGGAATTGCACTACATGATTTCAAAACATCATAAAGCAGCAATAGTCAAGAGAGTGTGGTATTTATCTTGAGATAGACAAATTACATAAATGGAAAAGAATAGAGAATCCAGAAACAGGTTCACACATATGGCTTTCAACAAAGGCACAAAGGTAACTCAATGGAGAAAGAATAGTCTTTTCATCAGATGGTGCTAAAACAATAGGACATCCATAGGCTGAAAACAAAACAAAACAAAACAAAGAAAATCTTCTGTCGATACTTGGCACTATGTACAAAAATCAACTCAAAGTGGATCACATACCTAGATCACATACTTTTATACCTAGAAGTATAAAACTTTTAGAAAAGGCAGGAAATCTTTCTGACCTTGGGTTAGGCAAAGATTTCTTAGATATGGCACCTAAATCACAATCCATAAAAAAGAAATTAATAAACTGGATCTCATCAAAATTAAAAATGAAAAGACAAACTACAGACTGGCAGAAGGTCACACATCTTATAAAGAGCTTATTCTAGACTATATCCAGGACTTTTATCAACATCACTAATCATCAAGGAAATGCACATCAAAACCACAATGAGATATTATTGTGTTAGAATGGTTATTATTAAAAAGACAAGAAATAACAAGTGTTAGCAAGATGTGCAGAAAAGAGAACTGTCATACACTGTTATTGGAAATGTAATTTGGTGCAGTCATCATGGAAAACAGTATGGAAGTTCCTCAAAAAATAGAACTACCATACGAATAATACCATATAGAACTACCATATGATCCAACAATTCCACTTCTGGGTTTTAACACTAACTAGAAAAGTTGTTTGCACTTCCATGTTCACTGCAGCATTATTTACAATAGGCAAGATATGGAAACAACCTACTGATGGATGAAGAAAACATTATATATATATATATATATATATATATATATATATACACACATATATACATATGTACAACGGAATATTATTCAGCCACAAAAAAAGAAAATGAAAATGAAATCTTGCCAGTTGCAACTACATGAATGGACCTTGAGGGCACAGGCAAAGTGAAATAAGTCAAACAGAGAAAGACAAAAACAAAATGTGGAATCTTAAAATATATATATATATGTATATAAGTTTTATATATTTTATATATATATACATTCCATGTTATATATAATATAAATTTTATATTATATATATCAATCTTATAGATACAGACAACAGAAGTGGGGCTGGGGGTGGGAGAAATAAGTGAAGGGGGTCAAAAGGTACAAACTTCCAGTTGTAAAGTAAATAAGTCATGAGGATATAATGTTCAGCACAGCGACTATAGTTAATAAAATTTTATTACATGTTCAAAAGTTGCTAAGAGAGTAAATCTTAAAACTTATCACAATAAAAAAATTCTGTAATGATGTATGGTGATGGATGTTAACCAGACTTATTGTGGTGATCATTTTGCAATATGTAAAAATATCAAATCATTATGCTACACACCTGAAATTAATATAATTTTTATGTCAATTATATATCAATTTAAAATGTAAAATGGTAAAACTACTTTAGAAAGCTCTTTGGAAGTCTTCAAAAAATTATAACTACCATTTGACACAGTCATTTACTCCTAAGCATTTACCTAAGAGAAATAAGAGAGACTTGTATAGAAATGTTCATAGCTACTTTATTTGTAATGGCCCCAAACTGGCAACAACCCAAATGTCTATCAACTGGATAAACAAATTGTGCTATATCCATGCAATGATACTACCTGACAATAGAAACAAATGTATTATTACTACACACAATAGTATGGATGAATCTCAAAATACTTATGCTATGTGAGGGAAGCCACACCAAAAAATTCAGTGTATGATTCCTTTTAGATAGAAATCTACAAAATGCAAACCAATATATAGTGTTAAAATGTAGATCAGTGATTGTCTGAGGATGGAGTGATAGACATGGAGGTTCAGGAGCTTGAGGAATCTTTTGGGAATGATGAAGATGTTCATTATCTGGCTTAGTAACATGGTTTTACAGATGAATGATAGATAGATAGATAGATAGATGTTAGATGATAGATATCAAAACTTTACAAATTGTACACTTTAACCATGTGCAGTTTCTTATATATCAATTACACCTCTATATAACTTTGGGAAATTGAGTATCTGAGTTAGAAACATCAGCTACATAGCAGTCTTTCGCTGTACCTCTTCCAATTTCCCTAAAGTATACTTTAAAAGACCAGGGAGAAGGCAAGGAGAGACATCTTTTAGCAACAATGATAAATAAGTTTGACAGCCAACATATTGACAGAATTGAAGAGAACTTTCCACTAGTTAAAGGACCTTTGCAGTAGAAAACCGAATAATTGGCAGCCAATATGTTTTGTAACCTGAAACAGAGCAAAATTGCAGTGAGACGGGCAGAGTCACATTGTCCATCAACTTCTATTTGTTTTTGTCGTTGAAACCTGCTGTCTGTGATAATCCAAATACCAAGAAAAACATAATACATTATGTCTCAAATTCTATACAGATTCAGATACAGTCAATCCTAGAAATTACAATGACATACTGTATCCTAATTTCTAAAATTCCATAGGCATTGATGGAGATAGGAAAAGCTCTGTGTATTCTCCTTAATTTGGAAAATGAGAAAATCTGGAATTTAAGGTTCTCACGTTTATCCAGAGAAGTCCATTAGCTCAAAATGAAATCAGTCTAAGAACTGTGCACATCAACTTCCCAACTGCAAATCTGTGTAGTAGCTTCCACACAGAAATGGACAGTGAGCAGGATCAAAGGCATAACACAAATGATGCCTCTTGACACATGCTGGGTTTGAATAAATCTCTATTTGTTACAAGTGAAATAAGTAAAAAACTGTCAACTTGTGAAAGAAAATGGCAAAAAAGGAAAAGGGAAAATCATCCAGAAAACTCTTTGGAGGATTATAACTCTGAAAATGACTTACTAAAATAAAGCATGCAGAAAATTTTAGAAAATGTTCAGTACCATCAACAGAATATTAGAAGACATGGTATGGTAAAGATATCTAAGTTGTCAACCAAACTTTCATGTTTCCCTTCCACAGCATAGAGCTGTTGCTACCAAGCCAGGGCTACATTTCCTAGAATTCTGCATCAAAGTCTTGTTGTGGAACTAATTCTTGCCAGTACAATCTGAGTAGATGTGATGTATGTTACGTCTCAGATAGGCTAGGCTTGAATTTCTCTACTTTCTATTCCCCTTCCATTAGTCAAATGCAGAGGGTGCTGAGGCCCTCTATGAGATAACAAAGCTACAAAATTGAAAGCATCTGGGTCCCCGAATCAACAACATGTGGAGGATACCTGCCAACCAGGAATCTTCATTAGATTGTTACATAGTGAGAATTAGAATTCTGTTATGCTTAGCCTCAGAAATCTGAAGCTGATTTGTAACATCAATTGATGGTACCTTAATTAATACACATGGCCTCTATAAACAGAAACAAAAAGCCTCCAGAATAAAATAACCTGATGGGAAATGTTATCAGAATGAGATGAAATGGTAGAAAATTTTTAAAAAGAATTTGCTATCGAAAGGAATGTAAGGGGAAAAGTGTAAATAAAATATCCATTAGGGAGAGGGAGGGGATATGGGGATATATGTATACATATAGCTGATTCACTTTGTTAAACAGCAGAAACTAACACAACATTGTAAAGCAATTATACTCCAATAAAGACGTTAAAAAATATATCCATTGGGGATAGTAAAGAGACAGAGAGAGAAGTATTGATATCATAATATTGCTTAAATATAATCAAGGCATTAGAGATAAAAATCTAGAGTAGTCTTCCTGATGCAGAAGAAAGGGGGAAAAACTAAACAATAGTTGAAAGCAATAAGAGAACATATGATATTGAGGACAGAAAAAAGAACAGGAATTATAAGTCATTACAAGAAAAAAGTGAAAAAGATCAGAATCACTCAAACAAAAGTTATAATAAAGACATAACTGAAGAAAACATCCAGAGCAGAAAAAAAGCCCAAGCATGCAAATTACTTCTGATAGAATTAATGGAATGAGACCTAAATAGAGACATATTCTGGCAACAATTTTGAATTACAGTGATGAAGGAAAAAAACTTTTAAGCACGTAGGGGAGAGAAAACAATAGGTTATTTACAAAGGAATAAATCTGATGGCAGTTCTGTGTTTCTCCTATTTAAGATGAAATGACAGAAGACAATGGAGCAACAAATAATGAGTATTGTCAGAAAAAGCGTGTATATCAAAAAATCATCCCCATTTTCTTCTCTATACTGCTATATTTTTAACTATAATAATTATAGCATAAGTGTATGTTCTTCAAGACAACATATACATAACATTTTCCATTTAGTCTTATAAAGCTAGTACATATTTTCACAAAATATTTTTCATTTGTTAATAATTCTCTAATTACAGAAGTATTAGACATCAAGATATTTCTTTACCTGGTTGATATTTCAATATAGCTAATCTACTATTACTAATAATAAAGTATTAGCAAAATGCAGAATGCCAACGTTAATTTCTGATTAACTCAAGTAAAGGGAATATGTTGATGACAAAAACCTGACAGTGCATAACACTTTTCTTCAGAAAAATATTAACAATATTTAGTTAACAATATTAGCAATGAATGTATATGAACTAGATCTTCACTGAAAACGATGTCAATATGATGCAAAGCAAACAGCATTCAGTTGGAATACTTGGGGAAATTAAGGATTTCAAAAACAAATTTATGGCACTAGGTGTTGAATGCTAAGTCTAATGAAAATGTATATTCAGAAGCATCTCCTTCATGCCAAGATAAATACTTTGGTGAACTGATGTTATAAAACTTTTGTAAGGTAGGAGAAGTAATTTGTAAATGTTAGTACTTATGTTATTTTGAAGAATTCTAAATAAAAATTTATATATTTTTAGAAATCATACAATTTATTGTTTAAAATGTTTTGTCTATTTCCAAAGAGACTATCAGAAAAACTTTAACCATATTACCCTGTTCGAGATTTTCTTTCAGAAGTTACCACATATAACCCTAATCCAACCCAATGGTTACTCTTCTTCCTTATAGTATGCTACAGCTCCAACAATACTAATAGAATTTGGTTTTGGTTTTATTTTACACCAGACTTTTTTTTTTTTTTCTCAGTGGGTGCATCTTTACCCTCCAACCAGCAGGCATCATCTTTGTACTCTCCCTCTGCCTTGCTAAAGCTGGTGGGTGCCATCTATTTTTTTTCCCCTCAGAGAGTGACATCTTCATGCTCTCCCTCTGCCACACTCCACAGCACCAGTGTCTCCCAGAAGGGAGATTTTACACATATCTGGCATCCCGGTTTTATGTCTGGAGCTCTGGTTTTGTGGCTGCAACCCAGTAGACACTCCTTGATTGCTTGGCTCTGGAGGCTAGGGAGGTTTGCATTCCTGGGTCCCATGTGACTAAAGACAGTTCTTGGCAGACTACCACGCCCCAGGGCACTGCAAAGATAGATGACAGAAACATCCTCAGTCTTTTTGAGAAAAAGGCCTATTTGCTTGTCCTGGAGCTTCAGCCTGAGGGCCAGGCTTTAGGTTTGGCAGATATCTAGAGGTCTACAAAGGATCTTTCAGGGAACAAAACAAGGCTTCATCTGGAGCCCCAATTTTTGTGACAGTTGCCCAGCAGACACATCCAGATCCAGGAAACTCAGAGAGTTCCAAATAAGATGAACCAAGAGACCCACACCAAGACATATTGTAATCAAAATGCCAAAAGTTTAAGACAGAGATAACCTTAAAAGCAGCAAGAGAAAAAATAACTTGTTACATACAAGGGAAATTCCATAAGGCTATCAGGAGATTTTCAGCAGAAACTTGCAGGCCAGAGGGAGTGGCACGATATACTCAAAGTGCTGAAATTAAAAAGAATTTCCAATTAACCACAAATACTCCACCTGGCAAAGTTATCATTTAGAACTGAAGGAGAGATAAAGAGCTTTCCAGACAAGCAAAAGCTAAGGGCGTTCATCACCACCAAACCAGCCTTACAAGAAATGTTAAAGGGATTTCTTTAAGCCGAGAAGAAAGAGTGCTAATTAGTAACAAAAGAGTATAAATCCCACTGGTAATGGTAAATATATATTAAAGGTAGTGGACTAATTAAAGCTAGTATGAAGGTTAAAAGACAACAGAAGTAAAAATAACTATAACTACAAAAATTAGTTGTGGAATACACAAGATAAAAAGATGTAAAATGTGACATCAAAAACATAAAACATGGAGTGGGGGAGTAAAAATGTAGGGCTTTAGAATGTGTTCAGACTTAAGTTGGTAAGAATTTAAAATACACTGATATAAATATAGGTTCTTACGTGTAAGCCTTACGTAGCAAAAACCGATAGTAATATGATCCACAAAAGAAATGAGAAATAAACCTAATAGAATTTGAATGCAATAAACCAAGACTCAAGTTTAAACCTGAGATTCAAATTGCCTGATTTTTTCTCAGTTCCAACATCTAATGTGGAAAAGACAGCACTGGGTTCTCTTCTCCAAATTCCACAAATTATATAATGCTAGGCAACTTATTGCCCTCTTTGAGCCTCAGTTCCTCCATCTGTTAAGTAGAAATAATGCTACTTTTATAGTGTTTGTGAGGATTTATACTATCCTAAGCCCTGGGTTCTTGAACTCTGCCACTAATATGCATCTAGTATAATGCTTGGCATACCGTAAACACTTAATAAATTTACTGATATCATTATAATCAATAATATAAATATTGTAATTGCAAAGATCCTCTATTCTGAATTTTCCTAAAAAGAGGCTAAGGAAATCTGTTTCTATGTAAAATAGATCTCAATTAATCTACCAAACCATGAATTTGGTTTACATCTCTAATTTTTATTATAGGGTTTCTAAAAGGGATGCTCTCCATATAATGTACAATAATTCTTTAAGTAAAATAATTTTCATAATGACAATAAAAACTCAGTGTTAGTTTAAAAACAAATTAAATCAGCACATCCATCAAGTAGATTTTTCTAAAGTCAGGTGTCTGCAGAATTCAATAAAATGGTCTTCTCATTCATCTATGTCTTAATTTTTTTCTTAAAAACAAGTAGCTCCTTTAGAGCAGAGACTCTAGTGTGTATAACCCTGTGTACTTCATGCCTAGAAGACACCCAGCACATAGGAGGCATTCTACAGATGTAAACTGAATTAATGAACTGAAGGTTTACTTTAAATGGCTTACATAAATGTTCTATATCATTACATGACTAATTTTATAATATTAAAATAATGTGCAAAAAATAAGTTATCATTTTAATTATTATCATAATTAAATAATTTATAATCGTTTATAAATTATTTATTGAGTACTTACTGTGTATTAGTCACTATGTTAATCATTTCTCATGTATTATCCCATTTAAAACTCACAATAACCCTGTGAAATAGATACTATTACTATCCTCATTTTCTAGATGAAGAGCTGGAGTTACCAAGAGGCTGAATATTTAATTGTCCCAGTTATCGGACCAGTTGTTTAATTTGCCCAAGGGCACACAAATGAGTCAAAATTTGAACTCAAGAAGTTTCACTCAGGAACCTGTAGGAGCTTACTATAGATGCCTCAAAAACTCAGTTTGGATATAGTAGAAAGCACCCTATACTTAGAATAAGAAGCCCTGAGTTCTTGAACTCTGCCACTAATATGCTTTGTCAAAATATGCAAGGCTCTCTAAACTTCAGCTGCTTCATTTGTAAGATGGGAATAAAGATATTTATTTCATAACTATCAAAATAAGAAAGTAGTTCTGAAAAACAAGTAATACAATTCATGTGAAAACACTTTACAAATTGTATATTCAGATATTGCTATGGAAGCTTTCTATTCTCCTCAGCATATGTAGATTTATCCTTAAAATACATGACAATAAAGATAGGAAACATATAAGCACAAATATTATAAGGGCATAACAGTATGGAATATAATTTTGCAGGCCTAGTGGAAAAAAATTACCATTCAGGAAAAGTTAAAAAATTAACTTTTAAATCGTACAAGACTTCAGAAAGTTTTACAGTTTCTCCACTTAACATAAACAGAAAACAATCCCATTTCAATTCAGTGATAGCAAATTAAACTTTAAATAAAAGTAAAAATGCCTTAAATTTGTATGCATATAAGCTCTTTCAAATCCATTAGTTCATTACTGTAACTCTGCAAGACAGATTATTAATATTAGTGAGATTAAATAAAAGGAGAGGAGTGAAGAAAAAAGAGCAAAAATGTGGAAGACCAAAAGACGTGGGTTTTCGTACTGCTCTGCCTTTTACTCTCTATGTGACCTTGAGCAAGTTACTTAACCTTCCTGAACATCAGTTTCCTTATTTGTTAAATGGGGATACAGTTAGTAATTAACGTGCTGTGAAGATGCAATGACATAATTTATATTGGGCACAATGTAGATCAAAGCCCATTTTAGATATTCAATAAATGGTAGTGATTCTTGCCATCATTAGTTTATACAGCTGAGTAAAACGAAGCCCCAAGTAGTTATAATTTGCTCAAGGTCACACCATTAGCATATAAAATAAATGATACTGGAATTTATATCCTTTAACTCATACCAGACTTTATATTATTTCATCAAAAATTATGTAACTTTGTATTCTTTAACAGAGAGAACTATAAAATACTCATTCCCACCTAAGAAATGATTTGATTTTAGCTCCTATAAGAGAGCACAGGCTATTATTTACTGAAAGTATTACAAACAAGTTCATTTTATTTTATTTTTAATTTTTAAAAATTTTTTATTGAAGTAGAGTTGATTTACAATGCTGTGTTAGTTTCTGCTATACAGCAAAGTGAATCAGTTATACATATACACATGTCCACTCTTTTTGATTATTTTCCCATATAGGTCATTACTCTACTCAAGTTGATTTTATATTGGAATGTTCATCTCAGAATAAAACAAGCAATGTAGGTAGAAATAATTGTCAAGTCACTCTCTAGCTTGCTTATTAGTGCAGAAATAAATTGAACTCTGCTCTATATTTTTTGACATGTAATTCTTATACTAATAGGTTCATATCCATTTCTCTTTCCTTTACCTGCTAACAGGAATAATTCTGTAATGGTGTGTCAGAAATCTACCAGTAACTGTCCACTGTTTCCCTTAAACAGAAAGCTACTGTCTGTAATCACATCAGCGGTTGTCAACAGTTTACTGTAATGAGGGACACAGCACCGAAATGGCTCTGCTATGAAAATAAGATGCTTTCACCTAAAATCCCACTCCTCTGTTGATTAGAAGCACAACCATCAGTCCCCAAGTTGCAGGAATCCAAGTCTGAACTTCAGTCTTGCCAAGACAGCAATGAAGAAATACTCTATACTGTTTCCGTAACTCCCCTAACAGGGGAGGAAGAAGGCAGTTTCTTTTGTTAGACACAGCTAGGTTTTTGTTTTTGTTTCTTTCAGATTAAGGCAAAATAGGTTTTGGACTTTAGGGAATTATATATGTGTCAAAACTCATGGCTATATTGGGATGGTTGGTGCTTTAAATCATCCATCATCTTATTATCAGAGCAGTGATGGGCTAAGTTCCCTCATTTGTACTGGAAAGTTATGATCAAGGCAATGGAGATACAAATATTAAATAAGATATTACCTCTGCTCTCAAGCAGCTCTCAGTCTAATGGAAAAGACACGTATACAATGTTCTTTACAACATAGTGTTCTGAGGGGATAGGCACCGAGCTGGAAGATGAATAGAAAATGATCAAGTAAATGAAGATGGAATTCGTGAGTACATACAGAGGGAGCTATGTGAGCAAAGGCAATGGAAGAATGAAAGCCTGACATAGTCAGAGAAATAAAGCTGTTACAGTAAGGTTAAAACTAAGAAGGATCAGGTATAACTGAGAACAGAAGAGTACAGAGTGGCCAGCTCATGAAGGATCCTGCACGTTATTTTGAGGAGCTTAAGTTTTATCCTGAGGGCTGATTAGAAGCCAGTAAATGGCATGATTAAATGTGCGTTGAAAAAAGTTTTCATCTCATGGTGAAAAAAGTTAAAATGCCAATGTTTGGGCTAATCCACATGGTCAATGACCCACAACCCAAAAATGTAAAGTACAGTATTTTATTTCTATATTAACATTGGAAAGGAACCAGCTTTTTTGTTCATTTGACTGCTCGTAATAACAGTGTCCTTTAACCTATAAATGGCATCTTGCTGAATCTATGTGCTTCAGAAACTGCGATGATAGATGAGGGAAGAGAAGAGAAAACAGTGATTGACCAGTTATCTACCACATGCCAGACACTGTATTAGGCATTCTGAATATGTTATCATTTCACCTTCTAAATGAGGTAAATCTTATTGCATCCACTTTACAGATTTGTAAACTGAGATTCAGAGAAATTAAACTTCCCACAAGTACACAGCTATTATTAAGACCTATACCCAGGGCTGTCAATCTCCAAAGCTTTTTCTCTTTTCACTATACCATTCTACCTTTCTGGAAAAAGGTGAGAGAAAGGAGTGCAAGATAAGGAAGGGGCTACACAGGCACTGTAAAATACACAAATGTATAGGTGCCAGTGCTGCTCTTATCTATAGTAACTATTTGTATTTAAATACTGCAGAAGCAATTTCTGGCTATGGAATCGTTAAGAAGTAAGTGAAACCTCTCCATAAAATACAAGTACAAAACTAAACACAGTTGTCCAAAATAACCACCTCAGGTCTCTGGAAGTTGAGCAAAGGCAGACAACAGAATGAGAAGCATTTATTCTCGAAAACTTTTTAGAGCTTTGTATAAGAATAACAGAAGTCTGCAGCATTTCTGCATGGGGCTACTCTCATCACATTCCCCAGCTCCACAGATGAGAACTACAGTTTTACCAATGTGGGGAAGACTAAAAAAACCAGCAGCTTTCCTACCAGAGAGGCAGACTTGATTTGGGACACAGGGACAAAAGCCCACAGCTTTGTCAGCTAAAGGTAGTAAACTTGATAGAAAAAAAATGGGGAAAGCCTACAGCTTTGCTGGTCTGAGGTTGCACTTTCAACTGAGGCTATGATGGAACAGTTAGACATTTAAGGAAATCCTAGAAATGAAAAGGCCATAGGAGAACTGAAACAAACTTGCCACATATCCTTCCCTGGCTTACTGGGAGACTATAAGCATGGACTGGGAGATCAGGAGACCTGAGAGAAGCTAGCAAAAAGTAAAAGCCAAAGAAAACTTGAGAACTAGCTACAGTTGGGAATAAGCTCCCCAACCTTCACATTGATCCATTGGCAAGAGGGTGTAAGCCTTTAGGGCTTGAGGTATTTGAGCACGAGTGCTACACAAATTATTGGTTGACTACTTAGAAATGCAGACACCGAGGTCACTTGTAGAAAACCAAGGCTAAAATATGAAAAGAAAATGTGATACAGCTAAAACAGTCCTTAAAGTGAAACTTACAGCTTTAAATGCTTTATTAATTAACTCAATGGGTAGAATTCTTTTGTGATGCATATATATACCAAATCATCATATTGCACACTTTAAATACCCTACAATTTTGTCAATTATACCACAATAAAGCTAGGGGAAACTGCTTTATTTAAAGGGAAGAAAGCTAAAATCAATAATCTAACCCACTTCGAGAAGATGGCAAAGAACAGTAAATCAAACATAAAGTCAGCAGAAAATATGAAAAAATAAATATCAGACTGGAAATCAATAAAATATAAAGCAGGAAAACTATAGAAATCTGATGAAACCAAAATTTGACTCTTTAAAAAGATCAAGAAAGTCGATAAAAAAATAATAAATTAAAAAAAAGAAAGTTGATAAAGCTTTAGCTAGAAACTTATCAAGAAGGAAAAAGACATATGATTCCAAATTCAGCAGTGAAAGCTAGAACAAGGCTACTGACTCCACAACGTTTAAATATTGTAAGACAGAAAGTTCACCCCCTACTCCAGTTCATATAGTTTCACCACTCATTTCTATAGAATTTTGATGGTCTGTAACCTAGTCTTTGGATTCTGAAGTATCATCTTCCTGTAAAACAGCTCAAAAGAATTGGAGTTTTAAGTCATGCCTTAAGTATTACCTCAACTGTAATTTCTACATCTCTTTCAAATTTAAAAATGATTTTTTTCAGAATTCAATAAACGTCAACATTTATTCAGTAAATAGTTGGAGTACCTAGTTTGCTTAGGCATTGTCTTGACTGCTGCAGAAATTATAACAAATGAAACAGCCTCAGCCTGTAAAATAAAGCTTGTAGTTCAGGGGGAGAGATATAGATATAAACAAATAATCATGATCCAGTGTGCTAAGACCTATAAAATGCAATGGATAAAAAAAGAAGAAATACCTAATTCTTCCTTAACAGAGGACAAAAGGTGACATCTTCAGTGGTTCTACAATAATGACTGACTGATGAGTACTTGAATGATCATCTGATAGAGAAGGAACAGAAAAGAATTTCAGGAAGAGGGACAATCCTATGCATAAGAGACATGAGTGTGCACAGCCCAAGACTATTTCCATTCACTGTTTGTAAAGTTCTAAGAGGTGGAACATAAAGTAAGTCCACTGGTAATCTATAAGCATCCATAAAATGAGAAGCAGCTTTGCAGAAAGAAGCAGTTCTTTTTAGAATGCTGTTTAAAATCTTAGAAAAACACCAGCCTTGTAAGGTATTAAGACATCTGCTTATCCAACTCTTTGCTTTTAGGTGGGCAAATTGAGACTAGAAAAGCAGGGATATTCAATTACCTCTACATTTATTGACCAACTCCTATATTTAAAAATATCTGCTTTAAAAGTCCTAGCATGAACCTGTCCTGATCCCCTCTCTCTCAGAATGAGTCAAATAGAAAATCTGATATTCAGCTTAACTTTCCTAACTCCCCAGCCTATGCGTGCCATTTCTCTTCTAAACAAAACTGAGGCCAGTGGAAAAGAAAAAATACACACACACACACACACACACACACACATTTTTTTTTTTAACCATCCTTAGTTTGGCATTTCTTCAGACTGATGAGACAGAAGGAGAAAACTCATTACCTGGTAACAGCCTAACTATCTACCTATATCTACAGACTACTATTTTCCAAAAACAGAACTAAGTCACCATGATGTAGTACAATGATAGTCTTTGAGAGATAGTGAGGTGTCACTGCAAGATCTGATTAATCGCAACTTGTTACAATGAAAATATGTCAAGCAGTAACCAAACATAATGTCAAGTCACAACAAAAGTGCAGCACATGCAGTTAATATGATCTTCCTTACCCAATACTGACTTTGCTTATGACTACTATAATGAGCTTTTGACATTTGAGTGATAGCTACACCAAGATAAAAAATCAGAACACCTGGAAATTAGCTTTTCTTAAGCAATAGGCACTGTTGAAACTGGAATTTTAAATTACTGAAAATTTAAATTTAAATTTTAAATGACTCAGAGATTTTAAGTTCAGGCCTGAGGTGTGGAGGATGGAAGTCCCTATGGATCATCTAATCCTTTGCTTTTCATTGTTTTCCACCAACAGGACAGGACACTCTCATGCAGGCCATTCCTAGAAGGATGTGAATCTGGTGCACAGCTGAGATTTCAATTATAGTTAAAAGGAGGCCACATTATTGGCACCTTTCATGAGCCACTTGGCATAATCATTAAAAAAGAAATTTTAAGCTTAAATTTTAATGATTTCAGAAAACAACAGCAAGTCCACTTCATGACTCCACATCTTACATCAAACAAGATGCCCAGAACCATCTTGGTTGCCCTACCCAGGGAAGGAGCCTGCCTATAGATTACTGTAGCAATGATTCTTAACATTGAAACTATACCTACTGAGGTGAAAGAGTATATCAAATACTCTCCATAGGAAAGAAAAAGTGAGATTTGAAAAGCACCTTCAAGGGAGCATCCACCTTCCAGTTCAGAATCATTAATTCATATGAACCACTTAATTTCAAAGATTAAGAAACTGAGATATGGAAGAAGGAATTGATTTGTATAAAGTTCAACTTCAAATCAGTGGCAGAGTTAGCTTCCTGACTGTGAGTTAGTTGCGAGTACTGCCAGTAATAACAAACCCTACACAACTGTAGCACTGGCTGGGTTACAAGGCATTTCTATGTTCATTATCTCATTTAATGTGTACAAAAATTCTGAGAGGTAGGCATACTAAGGACTATTATTCCTATGTTGTAGGTGAGATAGCAAAGACCCAGAGAAGTAAAATGATTTATCCAAGGTCACACGGACACTTTGGGATCAGCCGACAAGAATTCCAATATTTCTTGACCTAGAATCTATTATTGTTACCAAGCCACTTCATTAATTCATACGGACTCATTAATTTTCCATCAAGATAGTGCTATTTTCATTCTTAAGACACCAACAGGTTTCAATCTAGGTCCCAATCTATATTCATTCACTTTTTAGAGAATGGTCCAGGAATTGCAGTACACAGTAACTTCACAAGGGCATACATAATCTAAAATTTGCTCAAGTCTATAATTTAGTCTTCAGCCTAGTCTAACTTCAACCTAGGTATTGATCTGAAATGACATCAACTGGCATTACAAAGGCTTTCAACTAGGGAAGATCATTTAGAGATCTAAGGTTATTCATAACTAACAATAATCTTACGTCTCAAAACTGTCAAAATTATTTTATCCTTTCTTTGCTGAGATTGCCAGTCAGTGTACTCATCTCCCTTCTAAAAATGGAAACATACAAATATACTGTTTGTATTGCTGCTTTGATTTTGTTCAGTTGTTTTAACTAACAACCATTAATACTACACAAATAATTTGAAATAATTAGTTTAGTAATTATTAGTTTAGAAATAATAATCAAATAATTAGTTTACTAGTAAAATAACTATTGTGGTAAGCACATACTACATGTCAAGTACAGAGATGGGCATTAATATACACTATTTCATTTATGACATCCTCAGAACCATCCTATATTATGGGTATTACTACTCACATATTTCATGGATAGAGAGGCCAAATAATGTAGATATTGTGATAAAGCTGAAATTTTAACTCAGAGCTGGTTAGCTATAATGCCTGTACTCTTTCCACTATATAACACTGCCTCATAATAATAATATAGCAAAACATATCTATGCCAAGAGATTAAGGAAATCATCTAAGAACGCATGATATATTGAGTGATACGCCATAATTGTTATTACTTCTGTGTCTTTTCCTATCCCATCTGCATAGACTACCTTTCCCTCCTTTGTTTGGAAAACACATACTATTCGTCCTTTCAGACCAAGTTCAAGTGTAACACTTTAGGATGCATATCCTGGCACCTCCCAAAAGAGGACATCTCTCTCCCTTTTCTGTGAGCCTGACATAATCAAGTTGTTCTCTCTTTCTTGAAACTGACCTGAATGTCTTAAGGAGAGAAAACACATCTTTATAAATATTTATAACTTTAATGTCTATCCTAATGTTTACCTTAAGAATGGTAAACTGCAAGGACTTCAATAAATACCTGTGAAACAATAAAATTAAAAAGGGTTGCATTGTATGTCACAGAACAGGGTGGGGGTGCCATCTTCAAGCATTCACTCATTCAACAAATACGTACTGAACATCTACTATGCGACATGCACTTTTCTATACAACAATTGTTCAACAATAAATAAAACGAACAAAAGTTCCAACTTTTGTTGAACTTACATTCTAGAGGAAAGAGAAAGTGAAATAAACACACAAAATATAAAGTATATTAGATGGTTATAAGTTATTATGAAGAAAAATAAAGCAACAGGAGATAGGGAGATTTAGTGAGGGAGACTGCAATTTTAAATAAGGTAGTCAGGTTGCACTAAGAAAATGACATTTGAGAAAAGGCCTGCAGGATATGAGAGAATATGCCATTAGGATATCTTGGTGAAAAGCTTTCTAATAAATGGGAACAGAAAAATACAGAAGGATCTGAGGTAGAAGCATACATAGGGTGTTGCAGGAACATTAAAGAATACAATATATCTGACTGGAGTGAACCACAGGTGTAGCAACATCCATTCATGATAAAAACTATCAGCAAAACAGGTATAGAGAGTATATATCTCAACATAATAAACAACATGTAGGAAAGCCCATAGCTAACATCATACTAAACAAGGAAAAGCTAAAAGCTTTTCCTCTAAGATTAGGAACAAGACAAGATGCCCAATTTCACCACTTTTATTCAACATAGTTTGAAAGTCCTAGGCAGTGTAATTAGGCAAGAAAAAGAAATAAAAGGCTTCAAGATTGGAAAGAAAGAAGTAAAACTCTCACTATTGGCAAACGGCATGATATCATATAGAAAACCCTAAAAGCTTCATCAGAAAATCATAACAACAATAAATAAATGCAGTAAAATTGTAGGATACAAACTCAATACATAAAAATCTATTGTGTTTCTATACACTAAAAATAAACTATTAGAAAGAGAAATTAAGACAAAATTCCCATTTAAAATTGCATCAAAAATAAAACACCTAGGAATAAATTTAACAAAGGAGGTGAAAGACCTATATATTGAAAACTAAAAGACATTAATGAAAGAAATAGAAGACACAAATAAAAGATATTCCATGCTTATGGACCAGAAGAATTAATATCATTAAATGTCCATACTACCCAAAGGAAACCACAGGTTCAATGCAATCCTTATCAAAATTTCAATGGCATTTTTCACAGAAATAGAACAAACAATCCTAAAATTTCTATGGAACCATAAAAGACCCCAAATAGCTAAAACAATCTTGAGAAAAATAAAGAACAAAGCTGAAGGTATCACATGCCCTGATTTCAAATTATACTACAAAGCTATAGTAATCAAAACAGCATGGTATTGGCATGAAAACAGACACATAGATTAATGGAACAAAATAGGGAATCCAGAAATAAACCCACACATATACAGTTAATTAATTTACAACCAAGGTGCCACTAACATACAATGAGGAAAGGATAGATTCTTCAATTAATGGTGCTGGGAAAACTGGACAACCACATGCAAAAGAATGAAACTGGACAACTATCTTACACCGTATAAAAAAATCAAATCAAAATGGATTAAAGACTTGAACATAAGACCTGCAACCATAAAACTCCTAGAAGAAAAATATGGGGTAAGCTCCTTGACACAGATCTTGGAGATTATTTTTTGAATCTGACACCAAAAGCAAAAGCAACAAAAGCAAAAATAAACAAGTGGGACTACATCAAACTAAAAAACCTCTGCACAGCATGGAAAACCATCCACAGAATAAAAAGGTGACCTACCAAATGGGAGAAAATATTTGCAAGTTACACATCTGATAAGGAGAAAATATCCAAAATATATAAAGAACTCATACAATCAAGAGAAAAAAATCAGATTTAAAAATGAGTAGAGGGCTTCCCTCGTGGCGCAGTGGTTGAGAGTCTGCCTGCCGATGCAGGGGACACAGGTTCGTGCCCCGGTCCGGGAAGATCCCACCTGCTGCGGAGCGGCTGGGCCTGTGAGCCATGGCCACTGAGCCTGCGCGTCCAGAGCCTGTGCTCCACAACGGGAGAGGCCACAACAGTGAGAGGCCCACATACCACACACACACAA
Organism: Phocoena sinus; assembly: GCF_008692025.1. Classification (NCBI taxonomy): domain Eukaryota; kingdom Metazoa; phylum Chordata; class Mammalia; order Artiodactyla; family Phocoenidae; genus Phocoena; species Phocoena sinus. The sequence goes on from NC_045763.1 coordinate 41,385,052, forward strand.
AAAAAATGAGTAGAAGATTTGAATAGACACTTTTCCAAAGAAGACATACAGATGGCCAACAAGTACACAAAAAGATGCTCTATAGTATTAATCACCAGGGAAATACAAATTAAAACCACAATGAGATATCACCCTTTAGAATGGGTTTCATAAAAAGGCAAGAGATAACAAGTGTTGATGAAGATGTGGGAATACTTGTGCACTATTGGCGGGAATGTAAATTGGTGCAGCCACTATGGAAAACAGTAGGGAGGTTCCTCCGAGAATTAAAAGTATAACTATCATATGAAACAGCAATTCCACTTCTGGGTATTTATCCAAAAACAAAATCACTAATTTTAATAAATATATGTACCCCCATGTTCACTACAGCATTATTTACAGTAGCCAAAATATGGAAACAACCTAAGTGCCCATTGATGGATGAATGGATGAAGGGGTAAGGTGGGAGGAATTTGGAGATTATATATATACAGACACACACATACAAGGGCATATTATTCAGCCATAAAAAAAATGAAATCTTGCCAATTGTGACAACATGGATGGACCTCAAGGGCATTATGCTAAGTGAAATAAATCAGAGAAAGACAAATACTATATAATCTCTCTTATATGAGGAACTAAAAACAAAACAAAACATATATATATATATATATATATATATATATATATATATATATATATATACATATATTTTAGAGACAAAAAAATAAAACCAAACTCATAGATAAAGATAACAAATTGGTGGTTGCCAAAGACAGGGTGTAGGTAGTGGGAGTAACGAGTGAGTTGCTTTTGGTTTTGGTTTAACTTAAATAAGTTGAATATAAAAACCAAAAATAATAATAATTTAGACAAGACAGGATGGTGGCTTGGACCAGGATAATTGCAGTGAGCTAGTGACTGAACTGGGGCTAGAACTCAGTGTCTGACTTCTATCCCATGGTCCACTTTATACCCTGAGCTTTCTTTTGTTCCTATTTCCATTATTTTTCTGGGCAGTATAAAAAATCACCAACGATTTGTCTCAGTTTAAGATGATATACAAGATGCACTCCTTTTAACATTCTCTCCTTGATGAGGAATCATGTATTAATCATTGATGCCAACAACTGTCCCATAAATCATAGGACTTAAATTTATTTCTACAATCAACAAAGTAAGTTTAGTCAGGGTGAACAATGAATTATATTAAAATAATTGTTTGAAAATTCACTCTGATAAAGGGGTAACCTAAATGTCCATCAACAGAGGAATTCATAAAGAAGATGTGGTATATACATACAATGGAATATTACTCAGCCATAAAAAGGAACGAAATTGGGTCATTTGTAGAGACATGGGTTGACCTACAGAGTGTCACACAAAGTGAAGTAAGCCAGAAAGATAAAAACAAATATCGTATATTAACACATATATGTGGAATCTAGAAAAATGGTACAGATGACCTTTCCTGCAAAGCAGAAATAGAGACACAGATGTAGAGAACAAATGTATGGATACCAAAGGGGAAAGGGGTAAGGTGGGAAGAATTTGGAGATTGGGATTGACACATATACACTATTGAAACTATGCATAAAATAGACAATTTATGAGAACATACTGTATAGCACAGGGAATGCTACTTAATGCACTGTGGTGACCTAAATGGGAGGGAAATCCAAATGGGAGGGGGTATATGTATATGTATGGCTGATTCATTTTGCTGTGCAGTAGAAGCTAACACAACATTGTAGGGCAATCATACTCTAATAAAAATTAATAAAAATAAATTTAAAACAAACGAGGTATAAATTGGGGCTTCAGTTGAAAGGACACCTACAGAGTGTCCATAAACACTGAAACATCTACAGGCATCTCTGGCTCATTGGTTTTTTGTTTTTACTTTTTATTTGAAATAACTAGATTCCCAGGAAGGTGCAAAGATAGGATAAAGAGGTCTATGTATTCTTCACTCATTTTCCCCCAACAGTTAAATCTTACGTAATTATAGTAATATCAAAACCATAAAACTGACATTGGTGTAATGTGTTTGTATAATTATACATCATTTAATCACATGGGTAGATTGATGTAAGCACCACTACAAGCAAGATACAGAAGTGTTTCATCACCATGTAGAGTTCCCTCACACTACCCTAAATTCCTGGTAAACACTAATCTGATTTCCATCTCAAAAGTTTTGTCATTCAAAAATATAAACAGAATTATATAGTATATAAATTTTTGAGATTTTTTTCCCACACTCTAAAATGCCCTTGAGATGCATCCAAGTTGTGGCATGCAACAGTAGTATTCATTCCTTTTTATTTCTGAGTAGCATTCTATAGTATAAATGTAACAAAGGTCATCTTCCAATTTACCTATTGAGGGACATTTTGGTTGTTTCTAGTTTCTGGCTATTATAAATAAAGCTATTATAAATAAAATTGCAATAAACATTCATGTATTGATTTTTGAGTGAAGGTAGGTTTTTATTTGATTATATAAATTTCAAGAATGTAACTCCTGGGTCATATGATAGTTGAATCTTTAGTTTTTTAAGAAATTGCCAAGCTTTTCCAGAATGACCGTAGCATTTTAAATTCCATGGCAATGAGAGACGTAGTTTTCCTATATTCTCACTAGAATTTAGTACTGTCACTATGTTTTATTCTAGCTGTTCTAATAAATATGTAGTGATATTTCATGTGGTCTTGTTTTGCATTTCCTTAATGGCTAGTGATGCTGAACATTTTTTATGAATTTATTTTCCACATGTATATTCTCTTCAATGAAATGTTTCTTCATGTTTTTTGCCTCTTTTCTAAATGGATTGTTTTTTACTATTGAGTTTTAAGAGTGATTTAAATATTCTAAATATGGGTCTGTGATGGTTAATTTTATACTTCAAAAGGGTTGGGTCATGGTGCTGAGATATGTGGGCAAAATTTATTCTAGATGTTTCTGTGGAGGTATTTTTTGGATGAGATTAACATTTAAATGGGTGAACTATGGGTAAAGTAGGTTACTCTGTATAATGTGGTAAGCTACATCCAATTGATTGAAGGCCTTAATAGAACAAAGAATGATCTCCCCTAATAAACAAGAAATTCTGCCAGCAGACTACCTTTGAACTCTTAGTGTGTCTCTACCTTGGGTCTCCAGATTGCTGGCCTACTCTGCAGCAAACTTCCACAATCATTTGAGCAAATTCCTTAAAATAAATGTCCCTTTCTCTCCTACTGTCCCTCTCCCTGTCTAGATAGGTAGAGAGATGATAGATAAATAGGTGATAGATAGGTAGACAGACAGATAGATATACAGACACACCACATGTGTGTGCGCACACACACAGACATACACACACAAACACTGTATTGGTTCTGTTACTTTGCAAAACTCAGAATAAAACAGGGTCCTTTTGTCATATGTGTGTTTTGCAAATACTTTCTCCCAGTGTGTAGATTTTCCTTTCATCATCTTAATAAGGTCTTTGGTATAGAAAAAGATTAATTTTCACAAAGTCCATTTTTTTCCTTTTATTGGTTGTTCTTTTGGTGTCATATCTCATAACAACTCATCAAGCTCTAAAACCCAAAAATGTTCTCCTATGATGTCTCCTAAAGTTTTACACTTTTACATTTTACAGGTAAACATATAATTCATAATTTTATATAAGATGTGACATATATGTCAAAGAACATTTTTGTCCATGAATATCCAAAGCTCCAGCACTACTTGTTGAAAACACGTGGAACCAAAATGTGTATTAGTCAAGGGTCTCCAGAGAAACAGAACAAATATAATGTATGTAGATTTATATATATTTTAATGTAAAATACTCAGCATACAATATTTCAATATATTTAAATATTTTAAAGTGAAACACACATGAATGTGTATATATATATATATATATATATATATATACATGTACATGCACGCACACACACACACACACACACATAGAGCGAGAGAGGGAGAGAGATTTTAAGGAATTGGTACAGACAACTAGGGTGCCTGCCGGATGCTGGTGGGGGACTTCAAACCCCAAGGAAACAGCAGGAATCCCAGAGTGACTGGGTAGGACGTGGGGGAAGCGATGGAGGAGGTTAACTGGAGGCCGGAAAGAACTGGTGCCCTTGAGGGTGGCTGGGAGGCAGGGAGGGGTTCTCACACCTGGAGGGACCCTTGGGGGCTTGGAAGATTGCGGGGGAGCATGCATAGCCTTTCTCCTGCCCAATCGGCCCCGGGAAGCCTGTTGGGCTTCTGGGGTGGACCCCTGCCTTCCCAAGCCCCCTCTGACCATGTGGTTCCTAGGCGAATGGTGGGGGCATGGAAGAATAGAGGCCAACAGGGAGGGGTCCTCTGGGATCAGAGGATCAGGGGGAACGTGCTGAGCATTTCCCCCACCACTCCGGTCCAGAGAGCCAGCTGGGGTCCTGGACGTGGTTCTCTGACATCCAGGCCAGAGGTACTCCTGTGACCCTCCTGCTGCTTTCAGCCTAAGTCCCACCCCAGACCCCCCCAGGGCCGTTTTTGGCCCTGTGAGTCCTAACCACAGGTGCCGCCTACCACCTAAATCACACACTTGCATAAGTCCCACACCCCACAGCCAAGGCCTTTTCCAGCTTCTTTTATTCCTCCTCCTTTTTACTATTGTTCTACCTTCCTATTTTTGTTTCATCTGTATTTTTATTTTTTATTCTTTCTAACATATCTGTTAGTTTTCTAATCTTATTTTTTACTCTTTGCTATTGTTCTGTTCCTTTTTTTTTCTTTTCTTTTCTTTTTTCTTTTTGTTTTTTGCCACCTCGCACGGCTTGCAGGATCTTTGTTCATGAGCCAGAGTTTGGGCCAGAGCTCTTGCAGTGGGACCTCTGAGTGTGAACCACTGGACTAACAGAGAACCTCCCACCCCAGGGAATACTCATTGGATTGAGGTCTCCCAGAGGTCCTCGTCTCAGCACCAAGACACAGCTCTATCCAACAGCCTAAAAACTCCACTGCTGGAAGCCTCAGGCCAAACAACCATTAAGACAAGAACATAATCTCACCATCAAAAGAAAAGAAAAAAAAAAGAGAAGACAAAAAATTATGTTACAGATGAAGGAGCAAGGTAAAAACCAAAAAGACCAAATAAATGAAGAAGAAATAGGCAACCTACCTGAAAAAGAATTCAGAGTAATGATAGTAAAGACGATCCAGGGTGGTTCAAGGAAGATGGCGGAAGAGTAAGACGCGGAGATCGCCTTCCTCCCCACGGATACACCAGAAATACATCCACACGTGGAACAACTCCTACAGAACTCCTACTGAAGGCTGGCAGAAGACCTCAGACCTCCCAAAAGGCAAGAAACTCCCCACGTAACTGGGTAGGGCAAAAGAAAAAACAGAGACAAAAGAATAAGGACGGCACCTGCACCAGTGGGAGGGAGCTGTGAAGGAGGAAAAGTTTCCACACACTAGGAAGCCCCTCCGCGGGCGGAGACTGCGGGAGGCAGAGGGGGGAGTTACGGGACCGCGGAGTAGTGCACAGCAACGGGTGCGGAGGGCAAAGCCGGGAGATTCCTGCACAGACGATCGGTGCTGACCGGCACTCACCAGCCCGAGTGGCTTGTCTGCTCACCCGCCGGGGCAGGCGGGGCTGCGAGCTGAGGCTCGGGTTTTGGTTTTGGACGGAGCTCAGGGAGAGGACTGGGGTTGGCGGCTTGAACATAGCCTGAAGGGGTTAGTGCACCACGACTAGCCCGGAGGGAGTTCGGGGAAAAGCCTGCACCGGCCGAAGAGGCAAGAGACTTTTTCTTCCCTCTTTGTTTCCTGGTGCGCGAGGAGAGGGGTTTAAGAGTGCTGCTTAAAGGAACTCCAGAGACGGGCGCGAGCCGCAGCTGAAAGCGCAAACCCCAGAGACGGGCGTGAGCCGCGGCTAAAACCGCGGACCCCAGAGACGGGCGGGAGACGCTAAGGCTGCTGCTGCCGCCAAGGGGCCTGTGTGCGAGCACAGGTCACTCTCCACACCCCTCTTCCGCGGAGCCTGTGCAGCCCGCCACTGCCAGGTTCCCGGGATCCAGGGACAACTTCCCCGGGACTACGCACGGCGGGTCTCAGGCTGGTGCAACATCACGCCGGCCTCGGCCGCAACGTCACGCTGCCTCTGCAGCCGCAGGCCCGCCCCGCACGTAGTGCCCCTCCTACCCCCATCCCCCAACCCCCAGCCTGAGTGAGCCGGAGGCCCCGAATCAGCGGCTCCTTTAACCCCGTCCTGTCTGAGCGAAAAAACAGATGCCCTCCAGCGACCTACACGCAGAGGCAGGGCCAAATCCAAAGCTGAGCTCCTGTGAGCTGTGAGAACAAAGAAGAGAAAGGGAAATCTCTCCCAGCAGCCACAGAAGCAGCGGATTAAAGCTCCACAATCAACTTGATATACCCTGCATCTGTGGAATACCTGAATAGACAAGGAATGATCCCAAATTGAAGAGGTGGAATTTAGGAGCGAGATCTATGATTTTTTTCCCTTTTCCTCTTTTTGTGAATGTGTACGTGTATGCTTCTGTGTGAGATCCTGTCTGTATACTCTTGCTTCCACCATTTGTCCTAGGGCTCTATCCGTCCATGACTTTTTTTTAAAAATTCTTTTTCTTAATAATTAAGTTTAATTGTGATAACTTTATTATACTTTACCTTCGTTCTTTCTTTCTTTCCTTCCTTCCTTCCCTCCTTTAGACAACGAATCACCCCAAATTGAGGAGGTGGTCTCAGGGAGCAGGATTTATGATTTTTCCCCCTTTACCTCTTTTTGTGAAGGTGTATGTGTATGCTTCTGTGTAAGATTTTCTCTGTATAGCTTTGCTTCCAACATTTGTCCTAAGGTTCTATCCGTCCCTTTTTTTTTTTTTTTCTAAATATTTTTTAATTCAATAACTATATTATACTTTATTTTATTTTTACTGTATCATCTTTCTTTCTGTCTTTTTTCCTTCTTTCCCTCCTTCCTTCCTTCCTCCCTCCCTCCCTCCCTCCCTCCTTTCTTTCCTTCTTTGCTTCTTTCTTCCTTCCTTCCTTTCCTCCTTTCCTTCTTTCTTTACTCATACTTCTACTAATTCTCCCTACTTTTTCTCCCTTTTTTTCTGAGCTGTGTGGATGAAAGGCTCTTGGTGCTCCAGCCAGGAGTCAGGGCTCTGCCTCTGAGGTAGGAGAGCCAACTTCAGGACACTGGTCAACAAGAGACCTCCCAGCTCCACATAATATTAAACGGTGGAAATATCCCAGAGACCTCCATCTTAACACCAGCACCCAGCTTCACTCAACGACCAGCAAGCCACAGTGCTGGACAACCTATGCCAAACAACTAGCAAAACAGGAACACAACCCCACCCATTAGCAGAGAGGCTGTCTAAAATCATAATAAGGCCACAGACACCCCAAAACACACCACCAGACGTGAACCTGCCCACTAGAGAGACAAGATCCAGCCTCATCCAGCACAACACAGGCACTAGTCCCCTCCACCAGGAAGCCTACACAACCCACTGAAACAACCTTAGCCACTGGAGACAGACATCAAAAACAACGGGAACTACGAAAGTGCAGCCTGCAAAAAGGAGACCCCAAACACAGTAAGATAAGCAAAATGAGAAGACAGAAAAACACACAGCAGATGAAGGAGCAAGATAAAAACCCACCAGACCTAACAAATGAAGAGGAAATAGGCAATCTACCTGAAAAAGAATTCAGAATAATGATAGTAAGGATGATCCGAAATCTTGGAAGTAGAATGGACAAAATGCAAGAAACAGTTAACAAGGACCTACAAGAACTAAAGATGAAACAAGCAACGATGAACAATGCAATAAATGAAATTAAAATCACTCTAGATAGGATCAATAGCAGAATAACTGAGGCAGAAGAACGGATAAGTGACCTGGAAGATAAAGTAGTGGAAATAACTACTGCAGAGCAGAATAAAGAAAAAAGAATGAAAAGAACTGAGGACAGTCTCAGAGACCTCTGGGACAACATGAAACGCACCAACATTCGAATTATAGGGGTTCCAGAAGAAGAAGAAAGAAAGAAAGGGACTGAGAAAATATTTGAAGAGATTATAGTTGAAAACTTCCCTAATATGGGAAAGGAAATAGTTAATCAAGTCCAGGAAGCACAGAGGGTCCCATACAGGATAAATACAAGGAGAAACACGCCAAGACACATATTAATCAAACTGTCAAAAATTAAATACAAAGAAAGCATATTAAAAGCAGCAAGGGAAAAACAACAAATAACACACAAGGGAATCCCCATAAGGTTAACAGCTGATCTCTCAGCAGAAACCCTACAAGCCAGAAGGGAGTGGCAGGACATACTGAAAGTGATGAAGGAGAATAGCCTGCAACCAAGACTACTCTACCCAGCAAGGATCTCATTCACATTTGATGGAGAAATTAAAACCTTTACAGACAAGCAAAAGCTGAGAGAGTTCAGCACCACCAAACCAGCTTTACAACAAATGCTAAAGGAACTTCTCTAGACACGAAACACAAGAGAAGGAAATGACCTATAGTAGCGAACCCAAAACAATATATAAAATGGAAATAGGAACATACATATCGATAATTACCTTAAATGTAAATGGACTAAATGCTCCCACCAAAAGACACAGATTGGCTGAATGGATACAAAAACAAGACCCTTATATATGCTGTCTACAAGAGACCCACTTCAGAACTAGAGACACATACAGACTGAAAGTAAGGGGATGGAAAAAGATATTCCATGCAAATGGAAACCAAAAGAAAGCTGGAGTAGCAATTCTCATATCAGACAAAATAGACTTTAAAATAAGGACTATTAAAAGGGACAAAGAAGGACACTACATAATGATCAAGGGATCGATCCAAGAAGAAGATATAACAATTGTAAATATTTATGCACCCAACATAGGAGCACCTCAATACATAAGGCAAATACTAACAACCATAAAAGGGGAGATCAACAGTAACACATTCATAGTAGGGGACTTTAACACCCCACTTTCACCCATGGACAGATCATCCAAAATGAAAATAAATAAGGAAACACAAGCTTTAAATGATACATTAAACAAGATGGACTTAATTGATATTTATAGGACACTCCATCCGAAAACAACAGAATACACATTTTTCTCAAGTGCTCATGGAACATTCTCCAGGATAGATCATATCTTGGGTCACAAATCAAGCCTTGGTAAATTTAAGAAAACTGAAATTGTATCAAGTATCTTTTCCGACCACAACGCCATGAGACTAGATATCAATTACAGGAAAAGATCTTTAAAAAATACAAACACATGGAGGCTAAACAATACACTACTTAATAATGAAGTGATCACTGAAGAAATCAAAGAGGAAATAAAAAAATACCTAGAAACAAATGACAATGGAGACACAACGACCCAAAACCTATGGGATGCAGCAAAAGCAGTTCTAAGGGGGAAGTTTATAGCAATACAAGCCCACCTTAAGAAGCAGGAAACATCTCGAATAAACAACCTAACCTTGCACCTCAAGCAATTAGAGAAAGAAGAACAAAAAAACCCCAAAGCTAGCAGAAGGAAAGAAATCATAAAAATCAGATCAGAAATAAATGAAAAAGAAATGAAGGAAACAATAGCAAAGATCAATAAAACTAAAAGCTGGTTCTTTGAGAAGATAAACAAAATAGATAAACCACTAGCCAGACTCAACAAGAAAAAAAGGGAGAAGACTCAAATCAATAGAATTAGAAATGAAAAAGGAGAAGTAACAACTGACACTGCAGAAATAAAAAAAATCATGAGAGATTACTACAAGCAACTCTATGCCAATAAAATGGACAATCTGGAAGAAATGGACAAATTCTTAGAAATGCACAACCTGCCAAGACTGAATCAGGAAGAAATAGAAAATATGAACAGACCAATCACAAGCACTGAAATTGAAACTGTGATTAAAAACCTTCCAACAAACAAAAGCCCAGGACCAGATGGCTTCACAGGTGAATTCTATCAAACGTTTAGAGAAGAGCTAACACCTATCCTTCTCAAACTCTTCCAAAATATAGCAGAGGGAGGAACACTCCCAAATTCCTTCTACGAAGCCACCATCACCTTGATACCAAAACCAGACAAGGATGTCACAAAGAAAGAAAACTACAGGCCAGTATCACTGATGAACATAGATGCAAAAATCCTCAACAAAATACTAGCAAACAGAATCCAACAGCACATTAAAAGGATCATACACCATGATCAAGTGGGGTTTATTCCAGGAATGCAAGGATTCTTCAATATACGCAAATCTATCAATGTGATAAACCATATTAACAAATTGAAGGAGAAAAACCATATGATCATCTCAATAGATGCAGAGAAAGCTTTCGACAAAATTCAACACCCATTTATGATAAAAACCCTCCAGAAAGTAGGCATAGAGGGAACTTTCCTAAACATAATAAAAGCCATATATGACAAGCCCACAGCAAACATCATCCTCAATGGTGAAAAACTGAAAGCATTTCCACTAAGATCAGGAACAAGACAAGGTTGCCCACTCTCACCACTCTTATTCAACATAGTATTGGAAGTTTTAGCCACAGCAATCAGAGAAGAAAAGGAAATAAAAGGAATCCAAATCGGAAAAGAAGAAGTAAAGCTGTCACTGTTTGCAGATGACATGATACTATACATAGAGAATCCTAAAGATGCTACCAGAAAACTACTAAAGCTAATCAATGAATTTGGTAAAGTAGCAGGATACAAAATTAATGCACAGAAATCTCTGGCATTCCTATATACTAATGATGAAAAATCTGAAAGTGAAATCAAGAAAACACTCCCATTTACCATTGCAACAAAAAGAATAAAATATCTAGGAATAAACCTACCTAAGGAGACGAAAGACCTGTATGCAGAAAATTATAAGACACTGATGAAAGAAATTAAAGATGATACAAATAGATGGAGAGATATACCATGTTCTTGGATGGGAAGAATCAACATTGTGAAAATGACTCTACTACCCAAAGCAATCTACAGATTCAATGCAATCCCTATCAAACTACCACTGGCATTTTTCACAGAACTAGAACAAAAAATTTCGCAATTTGTATGGAAACACAAAAGACCCCGAATAGCCAAAGCAATCTTGAGAACGAAAAAAGGAGCTGGAGGAATAAGGCTCCCTGACTTCAGACTATATTACAAAGCAACAGTAATCAAGACAGTATGGTACTGGCACAAAAACAGAAAGATAGATCAGTGGAACAGGATAGAAAGCCCAGAGATAAACCCACGCACATATGGACACCTTATCTTTGATAAAGGAGGCAGGAATGTACAGTGGAGAAAGGACAGCCTCTTCAATAAATGGTGCTGGGAAAACTGGACAGGTACATGTAAAAGTATGAGATTAGATCACTCCCTAACACCATACACAAAAATAAGCTCAAAATGGATTAAAGACCTAAATGTAAGGCCAGAAACTATCAAACTCTTAGAAGAAAACATAGGAAGAACACTCTATGACATAAATCACAGCAAGATCCTTTCTGACCCACCTCCTAGAGTAATGGAAATAAAAACAAAAATAAACAAATGGGACCTAATGAAACTTCAAAGCTTTTGCACAGCAAAGGGAACCATAAATAAGACCAAAAGACAACCCTCAGAATGGGAGAAAACATTTGCAAATGAAGCAACTGACAAAGGATTAATCTCCAAAATTTACAAGCAGCTCATGCAGCTCAATAACAAAAAAACAAACAACCCCATCCAAAAATGGGCAGAAGACCTAAATAGACATTTCTCCAAAGAAGATATACAGAATGCCAACAAACACATGAAAGAATGCTCAACATCATTAATCATTAGAGAAATGCAAATCAAAACTACAATGAGATATCATCTCACACCAGTCAGAATGGCCATCATCAAAAAATCTAGAAACAATAAATGCTGGAGAGGGTGTGGAGAAAAGGGGACACTCTTGCACTGCTGGTGGGAATGTGAATTGGTTCAGCCACTGTGGAGAACAGTATGGAGGTTCCTTAAAAAACTACAAATAGAATTACCATATGACCCAGCAATCCCACTACTTGGCATATACCCTGAGAAAACCAAAATTCAAAAAGAGTCATGTACCAAAATGTTCATTGCAGCTCTATTTACAATAGCCAGGACATGGAAACAACCTAAGCGCCCATCATCGGATGAATGGATAAAGAAGATGTGGCACATATACACAATGGAATATTACTCAGCCTTAAAAAGAAATGAAATTGAGCTATTTGTAATGAGATGGATAGACCTAGAGTCTGTCATACAGAGTGAAGTAAGTCAGAAAGTAAAAGACAAATACCGTATGCTAACACATATATATGGAATTTAAGGGAAAAAAATGTCATGAAGAACCTAGGGGTAAGATAGGAATAAAGACGCAGACCTACTGGAGAATGGACTTGAGGGTATGGGGAGGGGGAGGGGTGAGTTTTGACAGGGCGAGAGAGAGTCATGGACATATACACACTAACAAACGTAGTAAGGTAGATAGCTGGGGGGAAGCAGCCGCAAGGCACAGGGATATTAGCTCGGTGCTTTGTGACAGCCTGGAAGGGTGGGATGGGGAGAGTGGGAGGGAGGGAGACACAAGAGGGAAGACATATGGGAACATATGTATATGTATAGCTGATTCACTTTGTTATAAAGCAGAAACTAACACACCACTGTAAAGCAATTATACCCCAATAAAGATGTTTAAAAAAAAAAAAAAAAAAAAGACGATCCAGAATGTCGGAAACGGAATGGAGGCACAGACTGAGAAAATATAAAAAATGTTTAACAAAGACATAGAAGAACTAATGAACAAACAAACAGAGATGAACAACACAATAACTGAAATGAAAAATACACTAGAAGGAATCAATAACAGAATAACTGAGGCAGAAGAACAAATAAGTGAGCTGGAAGACAGAATGGTGGAAATAACTGCCAAGGAGCAGAATAAAGAAAAAAGAATGAAAGGGTCTGAAGACAATCTCAGAGACCTCTGGGACAACACTAAACTCACAAACATTTGAATTATAGGTGTCCCAGAAGAAGAGAAAAGGAAAAGGTCTGAGAAAATATTTGAAGACATTATAGTGGGAAACTTCCCAAATATGGGAAAGGAAATAGTCACCCAAGTCCAGGAAGTGCAGAGAGTCACATACAGGATAAACACTAGGAGAAGCACACCAAGACACATATTAATCAAACTAACAAAAATTAAATTCAAAGAAAAAATATTTAAAGCAGCAAGGGAAAAGCAAAAAATAAAATAGAAAGGAATCCCCAGAAGGCTATCAGCTGATTTTTCAGCAGAAACTCTGCAGGCAAGGAGGGAGTGGCAGGATACACTTAAAGCAATGAAAAACTTACAACCAAGATTACTCTACCCAGAAAGGATCTCATTCAGATTGGATGGAGAAGTCAAAAGCTTTTCAGATAAGCAAAAGCTAAGAGAATTCAGCACCACCAAACCAGCTCTACAACAAATGCTAAAGGAACTTCTCAAAGCAGGAAACAAAAGAGAAGAAAAAGACCCACAAAAAAAACCTGAAATCAATTAAGAAAATGATAATAGGAACACACATTTCGATAATAACCTTGAATTTAAATGGATTAAATGCTTCAAAGAAAAGACATACACTGGCTGAATGGATACAAAAACAAGACCCACATATATGCTGTCTACAGGAGACCCATTTCAGACCTAGGGACACATACAGGTTGAAAGTGAAGGGATGGAAAAAGATATTCCATGCAAATGGAAATCAAAAGAAAGCTGTACGAGCAATACTCGTGTCAGATAAAATAGACTTTGAAATAAAGACTGTTACAAGAGATGAAGAAGGATGCTACATAATGATGAAGGGATCAATCCAAGGAGAAGAAATATTTATAAATATTTAGGTAATCAACATAGGAGCACCTCAATACATAAGGCAAATGCTAACATACATAAAAGGGGAAATCAACAGTAACACAATAATAGTGGGGGAATTTAACACCCCACTGATACCAATAGACATATCATCCAAAGAGAAAATAAACAATGAAACACAAGCTTTAAATGACACAACAGACCAAATAGATTTAATCGATATTTATAGGACATTCCACCCAAAAGTGGCAGAATACATTTTCTTCTCAAGTGCACATGGAACATTTTCCAGGATAAATCACATCTTGGGTCACAAATCAAGCCTTGGAAAATTTAAGAAAATTGAGATCATATCAAGCATCTTTTCTAACCACAATGCTATGAGATTGGAAATGAATTACAGGAAAAAAAACTGTAAAAAATACAAATACATGGAGGCTAAACAGTGGGCTACTAAATAACCAAGAGGTCACAGAAGAAGTCAAAGAAGAAATTTTAAAAATACATAGAAACAAATGACAAGAAAAATCACGATGACCCAAAACATATGAGATGCAGCAAAAGGAGTTCTAAGAGGAAAGTGTATAGCAGTTCAATTTCACCTGAAGAAACAAGAAAAATCTCAAATAAACAATCTAACCTTACCCCTAAAGCAACCAGAGAAAGAAGAAGAAAGAAAACCCAAAGTCAGTAGAAGGATAGAAATCATAAAGATCAGAGAAGAAATGAATGAAATAGAAATGAAGAAATCAATAGATAGATAAATAAAATTATCTATAGATCTATAGATAGATCAATAAAATTAAAGTTGGTTCATTGAGAAGATAAACAAAATTGATAAACCTTTAGCCAGACTCATCAAGAAAAAAAGGGAGAGGATTCAAATCAATAGAATTAGAAATGAAAAAGGAGAAATCAAAACTGACATCACAGAATTACAAAGGATTAAAAGAGACTACTACAACCAACTATATGCCAATAAAATGGACAACCACGAAGAAATAGACAAATTCCTGGAAAGGTACAATTTTCCAAGACTGAAAAAGAAGAAGAAGAATTAGAAGGCATAAACAGACCTATCGCAAGTAATGGAATTGAAACTGTAATTAAAAATCTTCCAACAAACAAAACTCCAGGACCAGATGGCTTCACAGGGGAATTCTATCAAACATTTAGAGAAGAGCTAACACCCTTCCTTCTGAAACTCTTCCAAAAATTACAGAGGGAGGAACACTCCCAAATTCGTTCACAAAGCCACCATCACCCTGATACCAAACCAGACAAAGATACAGCAGAAAAAAGAAAATTACAGACCAATATTATTCATGAACATAGATGCAAAAATCCTGAACAAAATACTAGCAAACAGAATCCAACAACATATTAAAAGGATAATACACCATGTTCAAGTGGGATTTATCCCAGGACTGCAAGGATTCTTCAATCTATACAAATCAATCAATATGATACACCATATTAACAGTTAAGGAATAAAAAACATATGATCATCTCAATAGAAGTAGAAAAAGCTTTTGACAAAATATCCAACACCCATTTATCATAAAAGCTGTCCAGAAAATGGACATAGAGGGAACCTACCTCAACATAATAAACGCCATATATGATAAACCCACAGAAAACATCATAACCAATGGCGAAAAACTGAAAGCATTTCCTCTAAGATCAGGAACAAGACAAGGATGTCCACTCTTGCCACTATTATTCAACATAGTTTTGGAAGTCTTAGCCAGGGAAATCAGAGAAGAAAAGAAACAAAAGGAATCCAAAATGGAAAAGAAGAAGTAAAACTGTCGCTCTTTGCAGATGACATGACACTCTACATAGAAAATCCTAAAGATGCCACGAGAAAACTACTACAGCTAACAAATGAATTTGATAACGTTGCAGGGTACAAAATTAATGCAAGAAATTTCTGGCATTCCTATACACTAACAATGAAAAATCAGAAAGCGAAACTAAGGAAACAATCCAATTTGCCATCACAGCAAAAAGAATAAGATAACTAGGAATAAACCTACCTGAGGAGGTGAAAGACTTGTACTCAGAAAACTATAAAACACTGATGAAAGAAATCAAAGATGACATAACCAGATTGAGAAATATACCATGTTCTTGGATTGGAAGAATCAATATTCTTTAAATGACTATACTACCCAAAGCAATCTAAAGATTCAGTGCAATCCCTATCAAACTACCAATGGCATTCTTCACAAATTAGAATAAAAAATTTTACAATTTGTATGGAAACACAAAGACCCCGAATAGCCAAGCAATCTTGAGACAGAAAAATGGAGCTGGAGGAATCAGGCTCCCCAACTCAAACTATACTACAAAGCTACAGTAATCAAGACAGTATGGTACTGGCACAAAAACAGAAATATAGGTAAATGGTACAGTACAGAAAGCCCAGAGATAAATCCACGCACATATGGTCACCTAATTTACAACAAAGGAGGCAAGAACAGACAATGGAGAAAAGACAGCCTCTTCAATAAGTGGTGCTGTGAAAACTGGACAGCTACATGTAAAAGAATGAAATTAGAACACTATCTAACACCATACACAAATACAGACTCCAAATGGATTTAAAATCTAAATGTAAGATTGGAGACTATAAAGCTCTTAAGAAGAAAACATTGGAAAAACACTCTTTGACATAAACCACAGCAAGATCTTTTTTGACCCTCCTCCTAGAGTAATAAAAATTAAAACAAAAATAAACAAATGGGACGTGATGAAACTTAAAATCTTTTGCACAGCAAAGGAAACCATAAACAAGGTGAATAGACAACCCTCAAAATGGGAGAAAATATTGCAAATGAAGCAACGGACAAAGGATTCATCTGCAAAATATACAAAGAGCTCATGGAGCTCAATATCATAAAAAACAAATAATCCAAGTAAAAAATGGGCAGAAGACCTAAATAGATATTTCACCAAAGAAAACATATAGATGGCCAAGAGGTACATGCAAAGATGCTCAACATCACTAATTATTAGAGAAAGGCAAGTCAAAACTACAATGTGGTATCACCTCACACCACTCAGAATAGCCATCATCAAAAAATCTACAAAAAATTAATGCTGGAGAGGGTGTGGAGAAAAGAGAATCGTTTTGCACTGTTGGTGGGAATGTAAATTGATACAGTCACTATGGAGAAGCAGTATGGAGGTTCCTTAAAAACTAAAAATAGAACTACATTATGACCCAGGAATCCCACTACTGGGCATATACCTTGAGAAAAACATAATTCAAAAGGACACATGCACCCCAGTGTTCATTTCAGCACTATTTACAATAGTCAGGTCATGGAAGCAACCTAAATGTCCAATGATAGATGAATGGATAAAGAAGAGGTGGTACATATATACAATGGAATATTACTCAGCCATAAAAGGGAATGAAATTGGGTCATTTGTAGAGATGTGGATGGACCTAGAGTCCGTCATACAGAGTGAAGTATGCCAGAAAGAGAAAATCAAATATTGCATATTAACACATATATGTGGAATGTAGAAAAATGGTACAGATGAACCTATTTGTAGGGCAGAAATAGAGACGTAGATGTAGAGAAGGACATGTGGACACAGGGGGGCAAGGGGAGAGTGGAACGATTGGGAGATTAGGTTTGACATAAACACTGTACCATGTGTAAAATAGATAGTGGGAACCTGCTGTACAGCAGGGAGCTCATCTCGGTGCTCTATGATGACCTAGATGCATGGGATGCAGGGTGCAGTGGGAGGGAGGTCCAAGAGGGAGGGGTTATAAGTATACATATAGCTGATTCTCCTCATCGTACAGTAGAAACTAACACAACATTGTAAAGCAATTTTACTCCAATAAAACAAAAAACAATAAAATAAAAAATATATATAATTTTAAAAAAAAGGAATTGGTTCACATGATTGTAAAGGCTGGCAAGTCTGAAATCTGCAGGGCACGCTGGCAAGCTAGCAATTCTGGCAGGAGTTGGTACTGCAGTCTTGAATCTAAAGGCAGTCTGAAGACACAATTCTTTCCTCCTCAGAGGACCTTAATCTTTTCACTTAAGGCTTTTAACTGAGAAGATGAGGACTGCCCACATTATGGAGGATAATCTGCTTTACTCAAAGGACACAAATTTAAAATTTAATCACATCTAAAAAATACCTACCTAGCAATACCTAGACTTGTATGGATTTTTTTTTAACACTGCTAACTTGATTTTTAATTTTTTTTCCAGTTTAACTGACATATAATTGTCATATAACACTGTATTAGTTTTAGGTGTACAACATAATTTGATATATGTATATACAGGCATGACTTGGAGATATTACAGAGTTGGTTCCAGACCACCACAATAAAGCAAGTCACACAACTTTTTTGGTCTCTCAATGCATATGAAAATTATGTTTACATTATACTGTAGTCTATTAAGTATGAAATAACATTATGTCTAAAATAACAATGTCCATATCTTAATTAAAAATACTTTATTGCTAAAAAATGCTAATCATTTCCTAAGCCTTCAGTCAGTCGTAATCTTTTTGCTAGTGGAGGGTCTTGCCTCAATGTTGATGGCTGCTGAATGATCAGGGTGGTGGTTGCTAAAGGTTGCAGTGGCAGTGGCAGTTTCTTAAAATAAGACAATGAAGGTTGGTGGATGGATTGACTCTTCCTTTCACTAAAGATTTCTCTGCAGCACAAAATGTTATTTGATAGCATTTTACCTATAGCAGAACTTCTTGCAAAATTGCAATCATCTAAAACTCTGATGCTGTTTCATCAACTAAGTCTATGTAATATTCTAAATCCTTTGTTGTCATTTCAACAATCTTCACAGCATCTTGACCAGAGTGGATTTCATCTCAAGAAACCACTTTCTTTGCTCATCCCTAAGAAGTAACTTCCCATTCCTTACAGTTTTATCATGAGATTGCAGCAATTCAGGCATATCTTCAGGCTCCACTTCTTGTTTTGTTTTGTTTTTTAAATTTTACTGGAGTATAGTTGATTTACAATGTTGTGTTTCAGGTGTACAGCAAAGTGATTCAGTTATAAATATACATATATGCATCCTTTTTCAGATTCTTTTCTAATATAGTTTACCACAGAATATTGAGTAGAGTTTCCTGTGCTATACAATAGGTCCTTGTTGGTTATCTATCTTATATATAGCCGTGTGTGTATGTTAATCCCAAGCTCCTGATTTATCCCTCCTGCCTACATTTCCCCTTTGGTAACTGTAAGTTTGTTTTCAATATCTGTAAGTCTGCTTCTGTTTTGTATGTAAGTTCATTTGTGTCATTTTAAAAATTAGGTTCCACATATGAGTGATACCATATGATATTTGTATTTCTCTGTCTGACTTACTTCATTTAGTATGATAATCTCTAGGTCCATCCATGTTGCTGCAAATGGCATTATTTCATTTTTTATGGCTGAGTAATATTCCATTGTATATACCACATCTTCTTTATCTATTCATCAGTCTATGGACATTTAGGTTGTTTCCATGTCTTGGCTACTGTGAATAGTGCTGCTATGAACATAGGGGTGTATGTATCTTTTTGAATTATAGTTTTGGCTGGATATATGCCCAGGAGTAGGATTGCTGGATCAGATGACAACTCTTATTAGTTTTTTTAAGGAACGTCCATATTGTTCTCCATAGTAGTTGTACCAGTTTACATTCCCACCAACATTGTACACTCTCTCCAGCATTTATTGTTTGTAGAATTTTGATGATGGCCATTCTGACCAGTGTGAAGTGATACCTCATTGTAGTTTTGATTTGCATTTCTCTGATAATTAGTGATGTTGAGCATCTTTTCATGTGCTTTTTGGCGATCTGTATGTCTTCTTTGGAGAAATGTCTACTGAGGGCGCAGCCCTCAGTGTTTCCTGCTCTCTCCTCCTAGGCTTGTAAATGTTCCAGAGTGCTCCACTTCTAATTCTAGTTCTCTTGATATTTCCACCAAAGCTGCAGTTACTTCCTAACTGAAGTCTTGATTCTCCCAAAGTCATCTATTAGGGCTGGAATCAACTTCTTCCAAACTCCTGTTAATTTTGATACTTTGACTTATTCCCATGAAGCATGAATGTTCTTAATGGCATCTAGAATGCTGAATTCTTCTCAGAAGGTTTTCAATCGACTTTGCCCAGATCCATCAGAGGAATCACTGTCTATGGAAGCTACAATCTTATGAAATTCATTTTTTAAATAATAATACTTGAAAATAATAATAATAATTGAAAGTTAAAATTACTCTTTGCTCCATGGACTGCAGAATGAATGTTGTGGTAGCAGGCATGAAAACAACATTGTACATCTTCCTAAGAGCTCTTGGGTGACCAGGCGCATTGTCAATGAGCAATAATATTTTGAAAGGAACATTTTACTCTGAGCAGTAGGTCTCGGAGTGTGCTTAAAATATTCAGCAAACCATGTTGTAAACAGATGTGCTTTCATCCAGGCTTTGTTGTTCCATTTAGTATAAGGCATAGGCAGAGTAGATTTAACATAATTCCTAAGGGCTCTAGGATTTTTGGAATGATAAATGAGTACTGGCTCCAATTTAAGGTCACCAGCGGCATTAGCCCCTAACAAGAGGGTCAGTCAGCCTGTCATTTGAAGCTTTGAAACCAGGCTTTGATTTCTCCTCTCTCTAGCTATGAAAGCCCTAGATGGCATCTTCTTCCAAAATAAGACTGTTCATCTTAATTGAAAATCTGTTGTTTAGTGTAGTGTTTAATTATCTTAGCTGGATCTCCTGGATAAACTGTGGCAGCTTCTACATCAGCACTTGCTGCTTCACCTTGTACTTTTATGTTATGGAGACAGCTTCTTTCCTGAAACCTCATGAACCAACCACAGCTGGATTCAAACTTTTCTTCCAGAGCTTCCTCACCTCTCTCAGCCTTCACAGAACTCAAGAGAGGTTTAGAGACTTGCTCTGAATTAGATTTTGGCTTAGGGGAATGCTGTGGCTGGTTTGATCTTCTACCCAGACCATTAAAATTTTCTCCTATCAGCAATAAGTCTGTTTTCCTTTATTATTCATGTGTTCACTGGAGTAGTACTTTTAATTTTCTTCAAGATCTTTTCCTTTGCATTCACAACTTGGTTAACTGTTTGGCACAAGAGACCTGTTCAACCTATCTCAGCGTTTGACATGCCTTTCTCACTAAGTTTAATCATTTCTAGCTTTCAATTTAAAGTGAGAGACCTGAGAATTTTCCTTTCACTTGAACACCTAGAGGCCACTGTAGGGTTACTAACTGGCCCAACTTCGATACTGTCATGTTTCAGAAAATAGGGAGGCCTGAGGAGAGAAAGATAGATGGGGAAATGACAGGTTGGTGGAGCAGTAAGAATACACACAACACTTGGGACTTCCCTGGTGGTCCAGCAGTTAAGACTCTGTGCTCCCAATGCAGGGGGTCCAATCCCTGGTCAGGTAACTAGATCCCACTTGCTGCAAGTAAGAGCCTGCATGCCGGAACTAAAAGATCCCACATGCCGCAATGAAGATCTCTCATGCCACAATTAAGACCCGACTCAGCCAAATAAATAAATATTAAACACACACACACACACACACACACACACACATAACATTTATGGGTTAAGTTTACCATCTTATACAGGCATGATCATGGCATCCCTCAAACAATTAGAACAGTAACATCCAAGATCACTGATCACAGGTCACCATAACACATATAATAATAATGAAAAATTTGAAATACTGTAAAAGTTATAAATGTGACACAGAGACTTGAAGTAAGCAAATATTATTGGAAAAATGGCACTGATAGACTTGCTCGAAACAGGGTCCCACAAAACTTCAATTTGCAAAATACACAGCAGCTGCGAAGTACAATAAAGTGAAGCCCAATAAAACACGGTATGCCTATGTACCACATTTTCTTTATCCATTCATCCATCAATGGACACCTAGATTGTTTCCACATCTTGTCTATTGTAAATGATGCTGCAATGAACAGTGCAGTACAGATTTCTTTCCAAGATAATGATTTCATTTCCTTTGAATATATATTCAGAAGTGGAATTGTTGGATCACACGGTAGTTTTATTTTCACATTTTTGAGGAAACTCCACACTGTTTTCCAATATAGGGGCTATACCAAATTACAACCCCCAAAATAGCACACAAAGGCTCCCTTTACTCAACATCTTTGCCAGCACTTAGCCCTGCTTAACTTTTTCATAAAAGCCATTCTAACAGGTGATATCTCATTGTGGTTTTGATTTGCATTTCCCTGATGAACAGTGGTGTTGAGCACATTTTAATGTACCTATTAGCCATTTGTATATCTTCTTTGGGAAAATGTCTGCTCAGACCCTCTGCCCACTTTTTAATTTGATTGCTTGATTTTACAGCTCTTGAACTGTATGAGTTCTTTATATATTTTGGATATTAATTAGCCTCTTAGCAGGTATCTGATTTGCAAATATTTTCTCCCATTCCATACATTGCCTTTTCATTTTGTGTTGATGGTTTCCTTTTTTTTTTTTACAAATTTATTTATTATTTTATTTATTTATTTTTGGCTGTGTTGGGTCTTCACTGCTGCACATGGACTTTCTCTAGTTGTGGACAGCGGGTCTACTCTTCGTTGTGGTGCACTGGCTTCTCATTGTGGTGGCTCCTCTTGTTGCGGAGCACGGGCTCTAGGAACACAGGCTTCAGTAGTTGTGGCACATGGGCTTAGTTGCTCCGCAGCATGTGGGATCTTCCTGGACCAGGGCTCAAACCCATGTCTCCTGCATTGGTGGAGATGCAGGATTCTTGCAATCCAATTCATTGGATTCTTAACCACTGCACCACCAGGGAAGCCCAATGGTTTCCTTTACTATGCAGAAACTTTTTTTCTTTAATGAAGTCTCGCTTATCTATTTTTGCTTTTGCTGCATTTCCTTTTGGTGTCAGATTAAAAAAAAACATCATCAACACCTATCTCAAGGAGTTTACCCCTATGTTCTCTTCTAAGAATCTTATTATTAGAAGTATTTTAAAGTATTTTATTATTTTCGATGCAAAGAATAAAATACCTTGCCTCTGACAATACTACACAATCTTGATTACTGTCATTGTATAATAAGCTTTGATATAAGGTAGAGTCATTCCTCCCACTTTATTCTCTTAAAAAATTCTTTAGCTATTTTTTTCCTTTGCCGTTCCATATTAATTTTAGAATAATCTTTCTTATGTGTAGAAAAGTCTTGCTAGGAATTGGTCAAAGCTTGGAATGTATTAAGCCTACAGAACAATTTAAGTAGAGTTGTCATCTTATTTTGTTCATTCTTCTAATACATGACCATGGTATATCTCTCCGTTTATTAAATCGTCATTGATAACTTCCAACAACATTTTGCAGTGCATACAAATTTTGTACAGATTTTATAGATTTACAATTAACTATTTCATTTTCTAGAGTGATTGTAATGGTATAGATTTAATTTTGGTTTTCCAGTGTCCACTACAAATAGGTAGAAATATATTCAATTTTGTATGTTGATCTCATATCTTGAGACCAAATTCATCTCACTTGTTAGTGCTAGGAGTCTTTTTTATATACTTCATAAGGATTTCTATGTATATAATCATGCTATATGCAAATAAAAGTTTTATTTTTTCCTTCTGATATTAATGCCTTTAATTTCCTCTTCTTACCTTTCACTGGCTAGAACTTTCAATACTACCTTGAATAGCAGTGTGAGAGTATACATCTTTGCTTTGTTACAAATCTCAAGGGAAAAGCATTCTATGTTTCATCATCAAGTATAATGACAACTGTGGGATTTTTGCAGATTTTTAGGAATCAAGTTGACAGAGATCCCCACTCTGTTCCTATTTTTTTTGGAGAGTTTATTATGGATAGATGCCGAAGTTTGTGAAGTGCTTTTTCTACATAAATCGACATGATCATGTGATTTTTCCATCTTTTGCCTGTTAATATGATGGATTACAATACTTGATTTTTAATATTGAACCAGCCTTGCATCACTGGAGTAAACTATTTGATCAGTGTATAATTCTTATTACATATTGCTGAATTATCTTTGTTAATATTTAGTTAATAATTTTTTCATCCATATTCATGCTGGATATTAGGCTGTACTTTTGTTTTGTATTGTTTGTATTCTTTGACCAATTTTGGTATAAGAGTAATACTGGCTCCATAAAATTAGGTGGAAAGTGTTTTCTATTTTCTGGAAGAGATAATATGCAATTGATGTTAACTCTTTTAACATTTGGTAGAATTAAGAATACAAAATTAATTACCTATCAACTTAAGAATAAAGATGATGTTTTACTTTTGTTGAAAAATATATAAAAATATATATAAAGTTTGTGGATTACTGTCACCAGTGATTATGTTAAAAAGCTCCACCTGTTGCTGAAAAGCTTGGCCCCCTCACTTTGGTTATTCAATTTAGGACATTGTCATTACCATCTCTTATCACAAAAATTTCAATACATTGGATTTTGGTCAGTTATTCATTCATTCATGAAACCTACTATGTCATGCCAGAGCAAAGAGTAGGGCAGAGCCAGATTGATGGGTGTGTGAAGTTCTTAATAATATTTAATAAGGGTCTCTGCATTTTCATTTTGCACACAAATTATGGAGCTGGTCCAGTCCTAGGGAGATAGAGAGAACTATGGAAGCACAGAGGGGGTACTTAACACAGTCAAGGGGCTCAGAAAAAGTTTCTACATAAAAATGTCTATGCTGAGTTTTGAAAGCTGTATCAAGTCTTAGACTGATATTTATTCTATATTTTCATTGACTTGCAGTTCTCTTTACCATTAGTTTACAATTTTATCTTATTATCTATGTACAGGCATAGTTAATTAGTTATAAGAGCCCCACATGTATTTTAGGTTGAAAGAGAAACAAATGCACCAGGCCTCTGGGTTCAGACACAAATTCATGAAGAAAAGGCACTGGCTAAAAGAAGCAAATAAGCCTGGGAGGAAAATATGATTACCCCCAAAGAGTTGGGTCTAGATGTCAGAAAGGAGCCAGTACTAGAGTGTCACTGCAGAGATAACTGCTAAACACATTCATTTTATCAGCATATCCATTTTTTTAAAGGCAGGCATCATTTCAAGTATTGAAGAAACCAAGATAATAATAGTAGTAAATAATAACAACAGTAATACATTAATATCTAAGAATTATTGGTGCTCATTTTATGTCAGTATTAGCCATTAAATCCTCACAACAAGCTCCATTTTACAGAAAAACAAATAAGAAATCATGAAGTCTCAGTCCCTAATAAAAAGTAGCTAATAATCCAGGAGGGAAAGTGTCACACAAGCTTTCAATTACATCATGTGGTAACCATGCTGTGTTAGTATCATCAATGAAAGCTCTTGGGCACACAGTCTTGAAGTAAGAAGATTCTCAGAAGAGAAGAGATTTTACCTACATCTTAAAGGACTTTTTAGCCAAGCAAAGTGAGAATTAGAGAAAGGCCTTCCAGACAGAGGCGGCAGCATGAATAATAAATGAATCATAAAGGATGAATCCCAAGTTTCTAGTTTGATTAATCAAATAAACATTGGTACAATAAACCAAAAAAAATTCTGAAAGCTAATACAGACTTTGGGGAAAGTTGTTGTTCAATACTGCTGTGGAGGTGTCTGGCAAGCAGCTGAAAAGATGGACTGGGGGGAAAATAGAGTTCAAAATCAAAGCATGATCATCATTTAGTTTGCCAATGTAAAGATGCTATAACCAAGCTAGCTGAAATCCAAAGGTGAACACAAAAATAGGGCAGGTTTAGGGGCTTCCCTGGTGGCGCAGTGGTTGGGAGTCCGCCTGCCGATGCAGGGGACGCGGGTTCGTGCCCTGGTCCGGGGGGATCCCACGTGCCGCGGAGCGGCTGGGCCCGTGAGCCATGGCTGCTGGGCCTGTGCGTCCGGAGCCTGTGCTCCGCAACGGGAGAGGCCACGGCAGTGGGAGGCCCACGTACCGAAAAAAAAAAAAAAAAAAAAAAAAAAAAAAAAAAAATAGGGCAGGTTCCAAGCAGTATGGGCCACTGCACGTTCATAAGGGAGCATAATAAGAGTTTCTGAAAGTTCATCTGGTTAAACTACAAAGCTTTCTCTATACATTCAGAAAATCAAAGCCTACAAAAGTTTTAGTGCCTTTTCTCATGATTTTATAGATTTTGTTCTGCCAAAGCAAGGCTTAGACTACCCATGAAACTTCACATGAAATTTAAATATCAATCTCTCATTCCTTTGGCAGTAGATCAGCCAAACAACCCATAGCTTTAAGACTCATCTAGCCTAAGATGTTGTTTGTAGTACCCAGAGTTTCATTTACATAAAGAACTTTTTCACTTTCTACATCTGTGTTTTATTTATATTGCAACAGCAATATTTATAAGTTTATGTCACAATAAGTTTCCAGTCTAAATTTGGGTCTTTTTAATTGTTCAGCACTTGAAAACCACATGCAAATAGTTAAAAAAAAATTCAGCATAAAATTCTTCAGTGTGAACCTCATAAGGGAGTTTTCTCTCATAAACAAGTAACTATGTCATAACACATCCTATAACACTGATGCTAAAGTACAATGAATGGTGAAATATAACTACCCCATTCTACAGCCAACTTTACAATCTTAAGGAAAAGGCAAAGATGTTTTGCTTTATATTAAGTGGCACCCTGATATGATTTGATTTTTTACCACTTATTTCACTATTAAATTGAAGCTTTGGGCTATCATATCAGTTTTATGATACTTATTTGACTAAGATGAGTCTTTCCTTTTCAAGATTGGCTTTAAGAACCAGATCAAGTATTGTCTTCTCTTTGTAATCTTCATCTATTCCTTGACCCCTAGCTCAACTGAAAGTAATAAACTGTTATAATGCATTACCTACATCTCTAGTACTAAACTTATTATCTCATATATTGATTTACAGTTTTTTGTATACCTGATTCATCTTGATTGCTAGAGTGTATGCTCCATAAGTACAAAAAGAGACTGCCTTATATAAATGTCTTGGTTCACAGTGATTCACCAAAATGTTTGTTGAATAAGTGAAACTACCCTCCCTAGCCATATTCCCATTTTTTTTTTTTTTTTTTTTTTTTTGCGGTATGCGGGCCTCTCACTGTTGTGGCCCCTCCCACCGCAGAGCACAGGCTCCGGACGCACAGGCCCAGCGGCCACGGCCCATGGGCCCAGCCGCTCTGCGGCACACGGGATCCTCCCAGACCGGGGCATGAACCCACGTCCCCCGCATTGGCAGGCGGACTCCCAACCACTGCGCCACCAGGGAAGCCTCATATTCCCATTTTTTATTAACCATTCAGTTACTTGTTTATCCAATAAACAACACTGCAACAATGTTCAATGGTGGTCAGACAATCACTTCAGCCTAACTGTACATGTAAAATTTAGACAGTGAGTATTACCAACTTAGAATCTAAAATAATAATTGAGTTTAGTGATAAAGTTTACTCTCCTTATAAAATTTATCACTAAAATAAATTCATATTTTGTACATTTATTTGCTTATCAGTTTATGTTTCTCTCACTAAAATGTATGCCTTACAAAGCATAAGGACAGTATATATATATATATATATATATATATATATATATATATATATATATTTTTTGCAATTGTATCTTTGGTGCTTAGTACAGTGCTTGGCCATATACAGGTTCTTAATAAATACTTCTTGAATAAATCTAACAAATATTTTATAAAAGTAAACCATATGTTACAAAGTTTATTACATGCTTGTTATTTAATTTAATTTCAAATGAAACTAATAAATGTAATTATTTCATTTACTTTAAAAAACAATGCTTGAAGTAATAGTATTTAATATGCAAAATGAGGCTCAGAGAGGTGAAGTAACTAGCTGAAAGTCAACAACTAGTTAGTAATTACTAAGCTTAAATTTAATTCAGGACTCTTTGATTTCACTCTCCCTTACATGCTGCAGTCTCCCAAGCAAAGCATTCATTGTATACCTAGATAAATTCAGTAAGAGACAGTAGCTCAACTTATTTACCCCTAACTTTCTCCCATTCTTTTGTAGTAGAATTGGGTAATTAGGCACATTCAATCAACTGATCAAAAGGATTTTTCAAAATAACTTACTTATATCAATCACATGGTGGATTAAGTTAAATACCCTGAACCAAATATAGCTATTTATTGAAACATTTTTTTAAACATGACAAAATAAATATTGTTGGGTCATCAAATATTATATTTTCTAGATTAATGTTTTACCTTTGAGATAAAAGGGGAAAAAGAATAAAACAGAAAAGAAAGTGCTTTCATATATTGTTATTTACCTACTACATAACTACCAGTATTTTCACTAATGAGACATATTTAACAGTACAATATTTCCAAATGTTGAAGAGAATATTCTTGATTTATATCAAAATCACTTTAGATACCACAAATTACAAATAATTTAGAAAAAATTATTATAATTAACAGTTTCTGCTGGCACATAATAGGATATCAACTCCAAATGTAATTATTTTACATGCTTCTTATAATTCAGTAGAGCAACAGAATCAATGAGACAAGAGTAACCTTGGTAAAAATTGGGTTTGCTACACTAATTTTTGAAAGTTAAAGTTGTTTGCCAAAAGTCTACATTTGGGACAATACCAGAGAGGCAACTAGCAAGGCCTCCAAGATACCTGCAGTGTGGGAGACAAAAATAAGAAAAGGAAGCTGTACTTAATGAAAGCCAGAGCAGACCTTAGTGAAGATCCATAAAACTAGCATGAAGGTTAAGAGGCCTGAGCTACAAGCTCAGCTCTGACATAAAATAGATGAAAGATCTTGAATGACTCATTTCTTCATCCTGAAACTCAGAATTTCTGAAAAAAATTCTTTTTTATATAAAAGAAAACATATAAAGTTTGGAAGGTTAAGAGTGTAAAGGCATTCTAGAAAAATGGATATAGAAACTAAAAGGCAAAAGGAACACAATATACTAAGAAAATGTTAAGTTGTCATAGCGGCTGGACTGCTTCTTTCAGCTAGTTACTTATCTGCCATGAGTCTCAGTTTTCTTACCTAATAATAAAAGTTACTTAATAGCTTTACTGTATAGATTAGTAAATAATTAAATAAATGGAAATATAGTAAAGTCCCTTATACAACTATGTATTTTCAGTTAAAGAGAAAAACTGTTACTCTAAGAATATAATTTTAGAGTAACATAGATGATAGTAAATATGCAGGTCTCAATATGAAGAAATAGTTATTAAGGTTACTTTTAACTCTGAAATTTTGTGACTTTAAGGTTTGCTTAAAGAGCTGCAGAGGCATTTGACAAAATCCAACATGCTTTCATTCTAAAACCTATCAGTAAATTAAGACTGGAAGGAAATGTCCTCAATTTAATAATGACATTTACCAAAACAAAAAACAAAAACAACTAAAGGTAACATCATTAACAGTAATAAAAGACTAGATGCTTTCCTCTAACACTGAGAATAGGGAAATCAGGTCCACTCTCACATCTCCAATATTGTATTAGAGGTCATAACTGGTGTAATAAGATAAGAAAAAAAACAAAGGCATTCAGATATAAATGATCTCTATTGCCTACGTAAAAAATCTCAAATTGACAAATAATCTACTAAAAGTAATAAATGAGTTTAGCAAGGACGCAGAATAAAAGGTCAGTGTCATATAACTATAGACTAATACTGAACAATTAGCAACTTAAATGTTTTAAACTAATTTCATTTATAATAGCATCAAAGAGAAAGGAAATACTTAGGCATAAATCTAATGAAACATATGTGAGATATGAATGTTGAAAACAATACAAATCCTAAAAACAAACAAATTACAGATGAAAGTAATCAAACAAGAAACAAATAAATGGAGAAATATACATTGTTCATGGATTGAAAGAAATAATAGCATTAAAAGTCAATATGTCAAATTCTCCTAAATACGTAAAGATTCAACACAATCTTAGTCAAAATCCAAACAAGCTAGCAAGGTTTTTTTTTTCCATTTTTTTTAGAAAATCATAAGCTTATTCTAAAATTTACATGAAAAGGCAAAGGAGCTAGAATAACCAAAAATATGTTTTTAAATGATAACAAGTTGGAAGACTTATACCATCTGACTTCAAGACTTACTAACTATAAAACTACAGAAATCAAGATGGTGTAGAGTTGGAGAAAGAATGGTCATATAGTTCAATGAAACAGAATAGAATCAAAATGTAGACCAACAGATATATGGTCATTTGACTTTAAACAAAGATACAAAATGAATCCAAAAGAAAAAGGGAAGGCTTCAGAACAGACAGTACTGAAGTAATTAGAAATCCATATGCAAAATATAAATTTTTAAAAAATCTCAATCCATATTTGACACCATATATAAATATTAATTTTAAATGGATCATAAAATCTTAACAAACGTAACAGGATAGAAATTATATCAAGCATTTTTTCTGATCAGAACAGTATGAAACTAGAAATCAATTACAGAAAGAAAAATGGAAAAAACACAAACAGATGGAAATTAAATAATCCATGTTACTAAAGGCCAATGGCTCAATGAAGAAATCAAAGAGGAAATCAGAAAATACCATGAGACAAATGAAAATAAGACAAAACTTACAAAATTTATGGGACACAGTAAAATTAGTTCTAAGAGAAAAGTTTATAGTAATACAGGCCTACCTCAAGAAACAAGAAAAATCTGAAATAAACAACTTAACTTACCATCTAAAGGAATTAGAAGAATAAGAACAAATAAAGCCTAAAGTTGCCAGAAGTAAGAAAATAATAAATATCAGAGAGGAAATAAGTAAAATAGAAATCGAAACAGCAATAGAAATGATCAATAAAATCAAGAGTTGGATTTATGAAAAGAAAAACAAAACAAACAAGCTGTTAGCCAGGCTCATTAAGAAAAAAAGAGAAAGGGCCCAAATAACAAATGAAACAAAAGAGGAACAATTACAACCAATACCATAGAGATACAAAAAATCATAAAGAGAATAACATGAACATTTATAACAACAAATCAGGCAACCTAAAGAAATGAATAAATTTCTAGAAACAAAAAAATCTTCCAACACTGAATCAGGAAGAAATAGACAATCTGAATAGAAAAATCACTGCTAGTGAAATTGAATTTTCAATCATAAAACTCCCAGCAAACAAAACTCCAAGACTGGAGAGCTTCACAGGAGAATTCTACCAAACATATAAAGAAAAATTACTACCTATACTTCTCAAACTATTCCAAAAAATTGAAGAGGAGGGAACAGTCCCAAATTCATTTATGAGGCCACCATTACCCTGATACCAAAACCAATGACACTACAAAAAATGAAAATTACAGGACAATATCTCTATTGAATGTAGATGTAAATATCCTCAACAAAATATTAGTAAACCGAATTTAACAATATTTAAAAAGGGTCATACACAATGATCAAGTGATATTTACTCCGGGGATGCAAGGATGGTTCAATATCTGCAAATCACCACTTTAACAAAAAGGATAAAAATCACTTGATCATCTCAATAGATGCAGAAAAAGCATTTGAAAGAATTCAACATCCATTCATGATAATAACTCCAATCAAAGTTGGTATAGAGGAAACGTGTCTCAACATAATAAAGGCCATTAATGACAAACACACAGATAACATCATACTCAACATGAAAAGGTGAAATAAGACAAGGATGCCCTCTTGCAACTTCTATTTAACATAGTATTGAAGTCCTAGTCACAGCAATCAGAAAGGAAAAAAAGGCTTCCAAATTAGAAGGGAAGAAATAAAACTGTCACAATTTGCAGATGACACCATACTATATAGAGAAAATCCTAATGTTTCCATCCAAAAAACTATTAGAACTAAAAGAATTCAGTAAAGTTCCAGAAATATAAAATTAATATACAGACCTCCATTGCTCTTCTATGCACTAACAATAAACTATCACAAAGAGAAAGCAAATCTTGCTTAAAATCACATCAAAAAGAATGAGATATCTAGGAAAAAACTTAACCAAGGAGGTAAAAGACCTATATTCTAAAAATTATAAAACACTGAATAAGGAAACTGAAGAAAAACATATGAAAAGATTTCCAAAGTCAAACTAAAATCACAATGATATAAAATTGCATATCTATTAGAATGGCTAGGATTACAAAATACTGACAATACTAAGTGCTGACAAGGATATGCATATCTAGGGCTCATACATTGCTGATGGAAATGCAAATTGATACAACCTCTTTGGCAAACAATTTACTGGTTACTTATAAAGTTAAACATATTCTTACCATATGAGCAAGGAATGCTGCTCCCAAGTATTTACCCAAGTGAAATAAAAACTTATATTCACAAACACAAACAAGTACAAGAATATATATAGCAGCTTAATTCATAACTGCCAAAAACTGGAAACATCTGCAAAACTCCTTAACTGGATAAACAAACTGTGTTTATTTATTTATTTTGCCACTTTAAAAAAATATCTTGTTTACTTACTCCTATTTATTGTCTTTCTCCTTATAATAGAACATAAGCTTCCCCAGAATAGAAGGACCTTTTCTGTCTTATTCAATGCTGATTACTGAGTACCCAAGAAAGTGTCTGACATACCATAGGTAAACCATACATATTTGTTGAATATTAAATATAAGAAAAATAACATTTATGGAGGACTTTCTTTGTGTCAGGCAAAACTTCAATAGCTTTGTATATATTATATCAGTTAAGTAGGCAACTGAGATATTGAGAGCATAAAATACCTTGCCCAAGGTCACACAGTAAATAGTTGTAGTAGAAAACAAACCCTGGCAGGTCTGATTCCAAAGCTTGTGCTTAATCCAAATGAGGAAATTTAGGAAGGGTATTACAGGAAAGAGATAGCAAAATGCAGGGAGGTGTGAAACAACACAGTCGCTGCAGGAAACTACAAGAAGGCCAATAAGAATGTACGGCAAGGCAGACTAAATAGGGGCCAGATCATGAAGAGTACCATATGCCAAGATAAGAAGCTTGGACTTTAAAGGAAATAGGACCCTAGTTAAGGGGTTTGGCAGAGTAGTGGCAAGGTCAAATTCTTTGTTGAAATGTCTATTTAGGACTTCTGCCCATTTTTTCATTAGGTTGCTTGTTTCTTTTTTTGATGCTGAGCTCCATGAGCTGTTCATATATTTTGGAGATTAATCCTTTGTCCATTACATAACTTGCACATATTTTCTCTCATTCTGAGGGTTGTCTCTTCATCTTGTTTATGGTTTCCTTTGCTATACAAAACCTTTTAAGTTTAATTAGGTCTCATTTGCTTATGCTTATTTTTATTTTCATTATTCTAGGAGGTGGGTCATAAAAGATCTTGCTGTGATTTCCATCAAAGAGTGTTTTTCCTATGTTTTCCTCTAAGAGTTTTATAGTGTCTGGTCTTACATTTAGGTCTTTAATCCATTTGGAGTTTCTTTGTGTGTAAGGTGTTAGGAAGTGTTCTAATTTCATTCTTTTACACGTAGTTATCCAGTTTTCCCAGCACCACTTATTGAAGAGACTATCTTTTCTCCATTTTATATCCTTGCCTTCTTTGTCATAGATTAGGTGACCATAGATGCGTGGGTTTATCTCTAGGCTTTGTATCCTGTACCATTGATCCATATTTCTGTTTTTGTGCCAGTATCATACTGTCTTGATTACTGTAGCTTTATAGTACAGCCTGAAGTCGGGGAGCCTAATTCCTCCAGCTCCGTTTTTCTTTCTCAAGATTGCTTTGGCTATTCAGGGTCTTTAGGGTTTCCATAAAAATAGCAAATTTTTTTGTTCTAATTTTGTGAAAAATACCATTTGTAATTTGATAGGGATTGCATTGAACCTGTAGATTGCTTTGGGTAGTATAGTCATTTTCACAATATTGATTCTTCCAATCCAGGAGTATGGTATATCTCTCCATCTGTTTGTGTCATCTTTGATTTCTTTCATCAGTATCTTATAGTTTTCTGAGTACAGATCTGTTGCCGCCTTAGGTAGGTTTATTCCTAGGTATTTTATTCTTTTTGTTGTGATGGTAAATGGGATTGTTTCCTGAATTTCTCGTTCTGATCTTCCGTTTTTTGTGTGTAGGAATGCAAGAGATTTCTGTGCATTAATTTTGTATCCTGCAACCTTGCCAAATTCACTGATTAGTTCTAGTAGCTTTCTGGTGGCATGTTTAGGATTTTCTATATATAGCATCATGTCATCTGCAAACAGTGACAGTTTTACTTCTTTTCCAATTTATATTCATTTCTTTTTCTTCTCTGATTGCCATGGCTAGGACTTCCAATACTACTTTGAATAATAGTGGTGAGAGTGGACATCCTTGTCTTGTTCCTGATCTTGGAGGAAATGCTTTCAGTTTTTCACCATTGAGAATGATGGTGGCTGTGGGTTTGTTGTATATGCCCTTTATTATGTTGAGGTAGGTTCCCTCCATGTCCACTTTCTGGAGAATGCGTATCACAAATTGATGTTGAATTTTCTCAGAAACTTTTTCTGCATCTATTGAGATGATCATATGGTTTTTATTCTTTAATTTATTAAAATGGTGTATCACATTGATTGATTTGCATATATTGAAGAATCCTTGCATCCCTGAGATAAATCCCACTTGATCATGGTGTATGATCTTTTTAATGTGTTGTTGGAGTCTGTTTGCTAGTATTTTGTTGAGGATTTTTGCATCTACGTTCATCAGTGATATTGGTCTGTAATTTTCTTTTCTTGTGATATCTTTGCCTGGCTTTGGTATCAGGGTGATGGTGGCCTCATTGAACACTCATTGGGAGTGTTCCTCCCTCTGCAATTTTTTGCAAGAGTTTGAGAAGTATACGTGTTAGCTCTTCTTTAAATGTTTGATAACATTCGACTGTGAACCATCTGGTCCTGGACTTTTGTTTGTTGGAAGATTTTTAGTAACAGTTTCAAATTCAGTACTTGTGATTTGTCAGCTTACATTTTCTAATTCCTCCTGGTTCAGTCTTGGAAAATTGTAGCTTTGCAAGAATTTGTCCATTTCCTCTAGGTTGTCCATTTTATTGGCAGATACTTGCTTGTAGTAGTCTCTTATGTTCCTTTGTATTTCTGTGGTGTCCATTTTGATTTCTCCTTTTTCATTTCTAATTTTATTGACTTGAGTCTTTTCACTGTTTCTCTTGATGAGTCTGGCTAAACACTTATTAATTTTGTTTATCTTCTCAAAGAACCAATTTTTAGTTTTATTCATCTTTGCTATTGTTTTCTTTGTTCCTATTTCATTTATTTCTGCTCTGATCTTTATGATTTCTTTGCTACTACTACCTTTGGGTTTTCTTTGTTCTTCTTTATCTAGTTGCTTTAGGTGTAAGGTTAGATTGTATATTTGAGACTTTTCTTGTTTCTTGAGGTGAGATTGAATTGCTATAAACTTCCCTCTTAAAACTGCTTTTGCTGCATCCCATATGTTTTGGGTCATCATGTTTTCATTGTCATTTTTTTCGAGGTATTTTTTAACTTCCTCTTTGATTTCTTTAGTGATCTCTTGGTTACTTAGCAGTGCACTGTTTAGCCTCCATGTGTTTGTGTTTTTTACAGTTTTTTTTTCCTGTAATTGATTTCTAATCTCATAGCCTTGTGGTAAGAAAAGATGCTGGATATGATTTCAATTTTCTTAAGTTTTCCGAGGCTTGATTTTGACCCAAGATGTAATCTATCCTGGAGAATGTTCCATGTGCATTTAAGAAAGTGTATTCTGCCACATTCGAGTGGAATGTCCTATATATATCAATTAAATCTATCTGATCTATTGTGTCATTTGAAGCTTGTGTTTCCTTATTTATTTTCTGTCTGGATGACCTGTCCATTGGTGGAAGTGGGGTGTTAGAGTGTTACTATACCTCACTGTTATTGTCTTACTGTTGACTTCCCCTTTTATGTCTGTTAGCATTTGCTTTATGTATTGAGGTGCTCCTATGCTGGGTGCATAAATATTTATAATTGTTATGTTTTCTTCTTGAATTTTTCCCTTGATCATTATGTAGTGTCCTTCCTTACCTCTTTTGTAACGGTCTTTATTTTAAAGTCTATTTTATCTGATTCGAGTATTGCTACCCCAGCTTTCCTGTGATTTCCATTTGCACAGAGTATCTTTTTCCATTCCCTCACTTTCAGTCTGTATGTGTCCCTAGGTCTGAAGTGGGTCTCTTGTAGACAGCATATATATGGGTCTTGTTTTTGTATCCATTCAGCCAGTCTATGTCTTTTAGTTGGATCATTTAATCTGTTTACATTCAAGGTCATTATCGATATGTATGTTTCTATTAACATTTTCTTAATTGATTTGGGTTTGTTTTTGTGGGCCTTTTTCTTCACTTGTGTTTCCTGCCTAGAGAAGTTTCTTTAGCATTTGTTGTAAAGTTGGTTTGGTGGTGCTGAATTCTCTTAACTTTTGCTTGTCTGTAACACTTTTAATTTCTCCATTGAATCTGAATGAGATTCTTGCTGGTTAGAGTAATCTTCATTGTAGGATTTCCCTTTCATCACTTTAAATATATCCTGCCACCCTTTTCTGGCCTGCAGAGTTTCTGCTGAAAAATCAGCTGATAACCTTATGGGGATTCCTTTGTATGTTATTTGTTGCTTTTCCCTTGCTGCTTTTAATATTTTTTCTTTGAATTTAATTATTTGTCAGTTTAATTAATGTGTCTTGGTGTGTTTCACCTAGAGTTTATCCTGTATGGGACTCTCTGTGCTTCCTGAACTTGTGTGGCTATTTCCTTTTACATGTTAGGAAAGTTTTTGACTATAATCTCTTCAAATATTTTCTCAGACCCTTTCTCTTTATCTTCCTCTTCTGTGACCCCTCTAATTTGAATGTTGGTGTATTTAATGCTGTCCCAGAGGTCTTTGAGACTGTTCTCAATTATTTTCATTTTTTTTTCTTTATTCTCCTCTTTGGCAGTTATTTCCACTAGTCTAGGACTGGAGTTGGTAGTTGGGTAGAGCTGGGTCTTGGTGCTGAGATGAGGACCTCCAGGAGACCTCACTCTGATTAATATTCCCTGGGTTCTGAGGTTGTCTATTAGTCCAGAGGTTTGGACTCAGCACTCCCACCATAGGAGTTCAGGCCCAACCCCCGTCCTGAGAACCAAGATCCTGCAAGCCCCACAGCATGGCCAAAGAAAAAAAAAGGAGCAGTACAATAACAAAGCATAAATATAAAATAAAATAAGAAAAATAAAAACTTTATTAGAAAAAATAAAAATACAAATGAAACAACAGAACCACAACCTAAAAAAAACAAAAGTCAGAAAAGGTCTTGGCTGTGGGGGGTGGAGCTTAGGCAGGGCAGGGTTTAGGGTGGGTGGGGCCTAGGCTCAGGACCTGCACATCTGGAAAAGGCAGCATGGCTAGAGGGGGCCTCAGAGTGCAAACTGCAGAGGTAAGGCCCTGGGTGGGCATTGGGGGGGTGGGGGGGGGGTTAGGCTCAGGATGGCTGAAGGGAGCCTCAGAGGGTGGAGGATTAGGCCTGGGACCTCACCAGGCTCTCCGGGGCCCAAGTGGGCAGAGGAAACGCTGGCCACATTCCTTTCTGATCCTCCACTCACCCGAGGGCCTCTCTCCATTCCTGTTGGTGCCCTCACTGTGGTTGGGCTCATTCTGAGCATGGAACCCCTCCCCTCCCCCAGCCACCCCTCAGGGGCACTGGTCCCATCCATCCAGCCTCTACTTTTCCTCCCCCTTCCCTCCCCACAACATCTAACCCAGTCAACTCAGGGGTTCCTCCCATCCCCTTAGGTGTCCATGGTCCCCCACCAGTGCCTGGTAGGTGCCCTAGTTGTGAGGAGACGTGAACTCCATGTCCTCCTAGTCCTCCATCTTGACTCTGCCACCAGAGAGCAGGAAATGATTTTAAAGGTAGTAAAACCAAGGGGCAAGTTTTATTTTGCCATCTATGAAATGAAGATAATAATAATAACAGCCTCTCAGAGTTGTTTGGAAGATTCCATATAAACATTTAGTACAGTACTGGCACAGCATAAGTGATCAATAAATGGTGGTTATATTAATATCATGATAGTTGTCATTATTTCTATTTTTAGATATGGATGCACAAGGATGAATCTAAGGTAGTTCTTATGTTTCCAATTTGAATGACTGCATGGATAGTAGTAAATTCACTGGAATGTCGAGCAGGCAGAAGAAGCAGATTGAGAAGGTAAGATAAAGAGCTCATTTTATAAATGATGAGCTTGAGATACCCATGAGACATTTAGTGGTGGTGTCCAAAAGGCAGTTCAAAGTAGGAGTTTTGATATCAGGAGAAATTTTCAAGTATAGACAGTATTGGGAATATGGAAAAGAAATGTAAGATGTAATGATATGAGACGGAATCATGTATAAATGTTTAAGGATTTTGTAGAAGAGAAATCCATGAAGGAGAATCAAAAGAAATAGGCAAGAAGATACAAGGAGAATCAAAAGAGAGAAATACCAGGAAAGACAAGGTAACAGAATTTCCAACAGCAAACTGTCAACAGTATCAAATGCAAGATAAATTCACATAGTGAGTATAATATGTCTGTTGAGTTTAACAATATGAATATCACTTATGACTATTACAGTAATGAAATGACTATTTAATAAATACTACAAAGTATAATGCCAGCTAAGTCTATATTTGAGTGCTACCATTTTAAATTATGATAATAGTGCCTGGTCTAATTGATATAATGAACAAATACACTAACATTATAAACACAAAAATGCATTGATATATATGTATATCATGATTATAAACACACAAATAATTTTGGGTATAATTCTTAGACTTACCACCAATTCCCAGAAACCAATAGAAGCCAACTTGAAAGAATAAAAATGTGTTCATGCTGGCAGTGTTTACAGTAAAACTGAAATAATATAGCTGATATACAAATTCTTTAAGCTTTTCATATTTTCTATACATTGAATGCTACCCTACTTTCTGAATGTTTCCTTGAACAAAGAACTTCTGACTCCATGAATCAGAAATATAGCTAACTTATGGTGTATCTTATAAAGACCATCTAAAGTAAATGTGTCACCAACTTCATTCAACAAGTGAGTTTACTTAAGCTACTAATAAAAATATGTACCGGGCTTCCCAGGTGGCGCAGTGTTTGGGAGTCCACCTGCCGATGCGGGGGACACGGGTTCGTGCCCCGGTCTGGGAGGATCCTGCATGCCGCGGAGCGGCTGGGCCTGTGAGCCATGGCCACTGAGCCTGCGCTCCACAACGGGAGAGGCCACAACAGTGAGAGGCCCACGTACCACCAAAAAAAAAGATAAAAAAAATATGTACCCATGTTGCAGACACTATTCAGGTCTTTTATTAACATCTATTATCAATCTTCCAAACAGTGCCTCAAGGCCAGTGGTATTAAACCAAATTTAAAGGTGAATAACTGAAATTTAGTGGGGTTATGTAACTTGTCCAAGGACATAAAGCTGGCAAGTAACAGAATGAAGATTCTGACACCAAAGCTCATGCTTTTCCCCACTACACTCTAATATTATCACTATTCCTGAACAATCAGAAGTAAGAGATGTTTTTTACATGCCAGTATACTTGAGAAAGATTTCTCTACTCTTTCTTTTCCTTACTGCTAAGACGATTTCTTCTCCTAAACCCAATCTTTGTGAGAATAGCTCTATTTGCATTATCACTTAGTCTTCTGTAAGTTGCCTCTTTATATCCTTGGCTTACTTGGTTTTGCTTTTCTTTTTTTTCTGGTGAAAGTTCTTTATGTATTTTGGATACCAATCTTATATGTGTAATACATTGCACAAATTTCTTTTCCCAGAATAGTACATATCCTTCAACTTTAGGTCTCTGTCACATAGACTTTATTTTTACAAGCTCAAAAGTATCTATCTATTTCTTTTTTTTTTTTTTTTTTTTGCGGTACGCGGGCCTCTCACCATTGCGGCCTCTCCCGCTGCAGAGCACAGGCTCCGGACGCGCAGGCCCAGCGGCCATGGCCCACGGGCCCAGCCGCTCCGCGGCATGTGGGATCCTCCCAGACCAGGG
This sequence comes from Phocoena sinus, assembly GCF_008692025.1. Lineage (NCBI taxonomy): Eukaryota > Metazoa > Chordata > Mammalia > Artiodactyla > Phocoenidae > Phocoena > Phocoena sinus. Next base: position 41,425,114 of record NC_045763.1, read on the forward strand.
CACGAACCCATGTCCCCTGCATCATCGGCAGGCGGACTCTCAACCTCTGCGCCACCAGGGAAGCCCTATCTATTTCTTTATAATTTTGCTTTCCTGTGCCTTGCATAAGAAATTCAACCCTATTCCAAAGCCAATAACATATTTACTTTTTATTTATTTTCATAGTTTAAATTTTTAATTTGTTTGCATATTCAAGTCTTTAATCCATCTAAAAGGTTTTTAAAAATAATTTGAGATGGGGTGCTCTTTGTCATACAACTCTATTGATTGAATAGGCCCTACTATTCCTACTATTTTATAATACAAACTCTGTCATAGATCAAGTTTCCTTATATAAACAGCCTTGTTTCTGAGTTCCAGTTTGTCCATTTAGACTATTTGTCTATTCTTATTCAAATGCCATTCTATTTTAATCACTATTCTATAAATAAAAATTATTAGCTGAAATATAAGTTTCTATAAAATAAACACATACCTACTCATTAGTCTTCTTTAAAGTTGGCTTAGCTATTTTTGACCCTTTGCTTTTCTACATGAATTAGCTTATCAAGTTCTATGAAAAGAATTTGACAAGGATAATGATTTGAATTGTATTAATTCCAATGATTTTGGGTGACTCTGGGAGAACTGACATCTTTATAATATTGAGCTTTCACTTCCAAAAACATAGTTTGAATCTCATTTTATCAGATTATCCCTCAACTATCTCTCATTATTGATGTTATCTCTGTACTCCTCTGTCATTCCTTCTCATTTTTCAATGATTGCTGTTCAGACCTCACTGACATTTCTCCAATATATACAGAGACAATATTTCCAACACTCTGGGTACTTTGAGTTCCTCCTCTCAAATATCTTATCTTCCATTATATACCTCTAGCTGCTCCCATAGTCATACTATACACCTTGATATTTCCAATAGTTACAATAATTGTAATTCCTTCAATTTTCTTTTAGTCATTCTACTACCTAATGACAACCTCTTTGCAGCTTATTCACTATCGTACACTAACCACTGACTTCATAAGAATCTCCAACAAGAGTAAATAAAAATCCCTGTTTGCCTAGAAAAGTTCTAGTTTATGCCTGTTGTCCAGTTGTAATTATTAGAGCATCTTTCACTCTCAAAATTGACTGATTGGATAAAAATTGACATTGGATGGTATAGTTATGCTACTTTCAATGCACTGATCTATCGTGTTTTTACTACCCTTCACCTTTTCATGACTCCCCATCCCCTTACTGTATTCTCTCTTCTCTAAGTTTGCTTGCATGCATCCTGGACTCTCTCAACTTTCTCTTATTTTGTGGTCTGTATTGCAAAAAAACACAACCATGGTCTGCTTCCAGCCATAATGAATTGTCTGGTAATAAGTTTACCCACCCTCCATAAATAACTAGAATGCTGGACCAAAACATATAAACTATTTTTTTAAGACAGTGGACAGTAGACAACTCATGATTGATCCCTGAGAGGGAGAAATAAGGTAAGGCTTCTGATCACTAAAGATTTCTGTCTGGTGGCACATTCTGAACTATGATGCAAGGCAAAGGAGCTCATGAAAAATGTGGATACCTCACTGAGCTAAACAGAAATTGGAGTTTACAGAGTTGGGTTGGTGATGATGTGGCTGGAATTACAGAACAGAGAGCACTGGAGAAGACTAAACTATGCACAGAAAAACTCCAGAAACTGACATAGGGCTCAACTTGATTCTTTGGCTGAATGCAAAGCTGTACATACATAAGGTAAGACTCCATGAAAATAAGCAAAGAATAATTACTAGAAAGTGGAAGAACAATTCCAGGAACTCACGCAGAGCTGGGAGACATTCAAATCCAAACAAATCATAACACTTCACTAGAGACTCCAGAAGTATCACATCTTAGTAGCAGAGTTAAACTGGCCCTAAAGTTCAGGCTACTCTAGACCTGCCTTAGTGATACTTAAAAGCAAGCCTTGATGTTCACAATGGAGTAACTGGTTCCACATCTACCTAATACCATAAACAACTAATAAACTGAATAAAATATTTGAAATAGATGTTTTCAGACACTGGATAATTAGCATCACAAAGGTGGGATCCCTAATAGAAGGAAAACAAATGAGATAATTCCTATGATAACTCTAGCTTTCGAGACACAGGGATGGGAGACGTTCTAATTGTAACCAGACAGATTAAAAAGACCCCTTTGAACACCTGGAGCATTCAGTAGATACTCCAGAAGGGTCGTGTCTGGACCCAGAAAGACCCAACAAACATCACTACATTAGGCCTGCACTAAGAAAACTTTAAATAAGCCTATGTGTATCATTGAGGGCAAAGAGAAAGACAAAAAATAGACATATAAAATAATTAATTAAACAGTATATTATAAAGTGATAGTTTCTAAAAGAAAAAGTAGAACAGCATATGTGGGGTGTGTGGAGGAGGACAAAATGAATAAGTCACTAAGGTTGGCCTCATAGAGAAGGTGGCATTTGTTATACAAATATCTGGTAGAAAGGGCAAATGGGAATAGTCATTGCCCTAAACCCTAAGCCAATGCTCTAAGGTGGAAACATACCTGGCTTGAGGTACAGCAAAGAAGCCAGAGCTGTGTGGGCAAGGCAGAAAGTAGTAGGAAATGTGGTCAAAGCAGTGCATATATTGTAGGGTAGGATAGGTGGGTTGGACCAATGATTTTGCAGGATCTAGGGGGCCATTTTAGAGATATCATCTTTTATGCTGAGATGCAAAAATTAATTAGAGGAGTTTAACAGAGTAATCATGTGATATGACCTACATCATAAAATTACTCCCATTTCCCTGTTAAGAGTACACATTAAAGACCTAGAATATAAACAGGGGGCCAGTTAGGAGAGTTTTATCACAGACATAGAAAGTAATTGGCAGAGCTAGGCCTGAAATTCAGGCATGCCTAATATAGAGTACATATTCATAACGATTGCAATTTGCTTGATGATGATGGTTATGTTGATGATAATGATGATGACGATATTTTGCAATAGCAGATTTGAAAGAAGAAGAAAGAAGATGAAGAAAAGGACTAGAAGAAGGAGAAAGAGAATGAAGAAGAGCAGAACAAAAACAGTAGTAATAATCTAGTAATAATTTGTTGTGATAGTTTTTCCTTTTGCTGTTTTTAGTCTTATCTCTACTGTTGAGGTGTTTTAGTAAAAACAATAGCCATCAAGTAGTCAATCTCTATTATCTATCTACCAAACACCACGGTAGGCTCTTTAGCTGCATTTTCCCATTTAATATGCACAATGCTCACATGAAATAGTATTATCATCTTTGCTTTACAGATGGAAAACTGAGGTGCCAAGAGATTAATTTAACCGATCAATGGTAAAACAGCTCGTAAGTATGACTCAGTATATAAACCCAAGTCTGTTTGAATCCATTGCCCTGTGATCTTTCTACCATGATATGTTGCCTCTGTTTACTGTCAAGTCTGGCCATAGCCAGGATGAAGTTTTACTGAGACTGAAATCTCCAAGATGGAGACTAAAGCAGCAGCAAACTCTTAGAATTTTTAAAGTCCAATTCAGACATGTCATATATAAAAGTGTGTGTGTGTGTGTGTGTATGTGTGTGTGTTTAAGCTACATTACTGTTTATAATAATGTGAGAAATATTTCATTGTTATAAAAAAAAACTTAAAAAAATTTCACATTATATACCTCAGAGGAAATTCTGTTGGCACACCCAGACAAAACAGGATTGATGAAATAAGAAAGAGTCAAAATGATAAATAGGTATGTTTTGTTGTCTCAGGTTGTTCCTGGAATGCAGTTAATTCCTTTATGACTAGAGGCCTGAAACACTGCATTATATTCAAAGTAAGAGAGAAAAAAGAAACAATTTATTCTTAATGTATGAACTTCTGAGTTCATTAAACATTTCAAAATAAGAAATTAAAGAAAAAGCATCTCACTGACTGCTGATAGGACAGAAAAAATACTATAAATTGTCTGGCAGCAATTTAGAAATATGAATAAAGAGTTTTAAAAATATTAATATACTTTGCCCATCAATTTCCCTCAAGGAATTTATCCTAAGGAAGCAAAATGAAATCTGGGTAACACTTCATGCATAAAGATGTTTACTACAGTGTTATTTATAACAACCGATAATGGAAAATAATCTTTATGCCCAAGATTTAAAGAAATGGTCCAATAGTACATAGCTATTGTACAGCCATGTTTATGAGGTTTTTAATGACAGAAAATTGCTTGTGATACCATTTAGCTTCCTTATAAGTAAGATATAAAAATGTATATATGGTATAAATTTAATTATTCTCCAAAAATAAAATAGAAAATAAATAAGCCTAGAAGTAAATATGCCAAAAGTTAATAGTATTTGCTTCTAGGTAGTAAGATTATGGGTGTGTGTTTTGGGGGGTGGGGGCCATGTGCTTTTTCTCTGCTTCTAATAATTATCTATATTTTCCAAATTTTCTACAGTGAGCATTGGATACTTTTATAATCAGAAAGGGGAAAAAATTAACTCAAAGAGATAAAAAGATTATAAAGGAAAGAAAACAGTTTCAACAGTCCAGGCACATCACTTCATTTCTTCTTATTGGCTGAAGTTTTATCATATTTAAATAAAAAGATTTGCTTTCACATCATACGAGTGTTCTGCTGCATCAATAATAAATTTCCACATAAGAATATTTAATATAGGTTTTTCAGAGAGAAAATTACTTTTCAATAAAGATACCGCGATGTTTAGTTATCATAGATTCTTGCAAATGTACTATTGAACAACTACTTCAGGGGGTTAATATATCGGTCCTGGAATACAGCACCATATGTTCCAAGCTTTTATCACTTTCTAAAAACATAAGGAAGATAACCCAAAAGCTAGACCTGTTTATACAGTATATTTGATGCTTTGATTTTTAGTGGAGTCAGCCTTTGATGACTAATATTTCTTTTGCCCGCTAGTACCAAACCCAAAATAAGGCTCCTGACTAGATTACATTCATGAAGGTCTCATTTTAAAGGAAATTGGAGAGATGGAAAAAGATTACAGGAAGAGACATCATAAAAACAGGCCTCACAAGTCAAACTTAATAGTAAAACCATTCTTTTTCATATAGACAACCATGAAAACAAATATCCTGTGAGCTAGAGATATGTATTATATCTTCCCAGCAGATCTTTATGCCTTCTTGAGACAGATTTCCATAACTATATAATGTGATTACAGTTGAAGAAGCAATGGCCCACAGAAAGAGGCTGATAAAGCATCAGGCTCCAGGAAACCAGATAAACATGTTCATGATTTCTAATTGTAACAAGCGTAGGATAACACTGGATATGAAGCTAGAACTCAGACAGACCGAGCAAATATTGGTTCCTTCAACTTTAAAAATAAGTATCCATAAAACAGCACCAACTCTCTTATTAGAATAATAACTTGGAACATATTCATGTTACTTCCTTGATTGATAGAGAAGATTCAAAAGAGACTGTATGACTTTAACATGTAGTATGAAAATTATAACACCCTGGAAGAGACATTTTAAGCAACAAAATGAATATACCTGTAAGCAAACTAGAAGAGAAAAGAACAAGAAACTTTGAAATGTATGACCAACTTGTCCAAAAGACTATCCCAGGTGATATATATCACTTAAGAAACACATTTTCCTAACCCTCGAGTCATCCCACTGCTCTGCAACTCCCGCACCTGACCATAGGAGTTATATAAGGATAGTCTTTATGAGAGACTAACATGAAAGAAAAACTAGACTAGGAATTCAACATGGCCCAAAGTTAAAAAAAAAAAACACTTTAATGTCAGAGTTTCTGTTAGGTCTCTACTTATCAAAGGATATAAGAACAGACTCTGTTCCTTGAAAAGTAATCGGTCTCATTTCTTAGGAGTTAGTGGATTCCTGGTTACAGTAGGCAAGTTGAAAGGTATACATGTGCTGTGTATAAACAGGAAAAGAGTAGTCCCCTTTATGAATTTAGAAATCCTGGCAGATTATACTGCTTTAAAGAAAATGTTTCCTTTCCTTAATATGAATTGACTACACTGCCTCAGAATTACTGTTTGTTTTTCAGTGGTGTGTGTATGTGACAATTGTAAGTTACTGACATGAGACAGGCACACCAACAGAAGAATGAGGGGTTGTATGCTTACCTCATGGTAGCAGAGAGGTCTTCACAGGGAACCCAAACTTGGAGTGCCAAGATTCAGTCTTGTACATGTGGTTAAAGCCTCCTGTTGTGAGTTATACTCTCAAGAGTCAGTAACATAGACTTTGGAAAAAGCACTTTGAGGATCATTGATTGTCTTGCTGGAATAAGAGGGACAATCCTAGGGACAGGTGAAGCCCTGTAGGCAAAGTATAGGTTTCCCAAAGGTGGTTTCAGGGAAGGAATATTATTCTTACTATGAAAAACTGAAAAAGGAATTCCCTCATGGGAGAGTAAGTCAAACTAAGAAGCAAAGCAAGGAACTAAAGTTTGTCCTAGAGCAACAATCTGTGTGAGGTTTAACTTTTTTCCCACTGTTCTGAATTGCTATATCATATATAGCTAACCATGTTCAAAGTTCTCCCATATATTTAATTCCTTCTAGTTAGCCCTAAACGTCAGTAAACATTACATACACCCAGTCCTGTGTCAGTGGTGTAGAAAATTAAAAGAATCGGTAGTAAAGTGAAGTGGCTGTTCCTGAACCCCTCTTCTGCTGAAGCCAGCATGCCAGGAACAGCATTGTGTCAAGGACAAATGAGGGTCCCTAAATTCCAGACACTGACCACTGACTACCTAACACATGACTCAAGTTGCAGTTGAAAGAAACAGAGAGAAGCAAGCAACCAGGTGAAAGAGCAAGCAGAATAGATTGACTTGGGAAGGGAAATTAAACAAACTCCTCACTTTCTCCCAAATATGCTAGAAAAAAATGACCCTGAAGGAAGAAGGCAGATGTTAGATTATAGGGCTATGCTTCATCTGCTTAAAAGAATCCTATCACTATGTGTACAAATTTGTGCAAAGTCTTCCAGAATCAGCTGTCTGATAATGATAACTGATTTCTTAGGGTTAGATTTTTATTAATGTTTTTCAAAGCATATGTCATTAGTTCTCTCTATTTTCATCAATACTTTTATTCAAAACAGATTTGAACAGGATTATAAAAACATACACTGTTATGTTAGAAAATGTAGATGAAGTAATCGTGGTTAAAGATAGATTAATACTATCAGAATAACAGAAAAGTTAGTATACAAAAAAAAAAGCAAAAAAGCTTTCCAGAGTCATTATATTGGGCTATAAAATTGGCTCAGAGTTTTCCAGCAGCCAAAGCAAAGGGAAAAAGTAGGAAGAGTTACAAGAATCATATTGTTTTTAAGATAGAAACACCTTGTTATATAGGAGAAGAAAAGCTTTTTCTGAAACTGAGTCCTGTGAAAAAAATAACATACAGAACAGCATTCTATAATAAACATAATAGCAAGTCACTTGCTATGGTTCCTTATAGTGTCCCCCAAGGAAGCCTAGCACATAACACTAATGCTTCCATCGGTAAAGAACACTTTGAGTTCTCAGATAATCTATTTGTTTTTTTCATAATCACCGTATAGCAAAAGTTAGCATATTATACCTGTTACTGTCTATCTCTTAGAATAAAATGATATCACTACACACATATACAAGAATATATTCCTAATATGGTCATTATTTTGATATTACTAAAATAACACAAAAGCATAATCTTCCTACCAAAACCACACTGAAGGTATCCACTATTTCTCTCACCTGTGATTCTTTCACGTTCTCAACAGTAAAGTTGAACCAGACTCGGAAGCGTGGATTACAGGTATCCGGCCTAATGAATAAATCATACTCAAACTCAGAGACCTGGTCCACCCGTCCAAGGTTACCTGTTAATAAAAATTAAGAGAGCTGGGTTTTAATACAAGTTCATGAAGCTCAATGATATATATATACATTTAAATATTATGAGCTCTGACAATGACATTTGTCATCATTCAGTACTTATAGGTTCATTTTTCACAATCTGCAGGGCTGCCAACTCTGAATGTAGTCCAGAAAGAGGAGGTTTTCAGCTAGCCTAGGCTGTGGTATAAGCAACTCTTCCTATCTTTATGACCTAGCAGATCTATTTGTGCTACAAGTATCTTTGACAGATCGAGATGCTGTATAGAGCATGTGGCAAGCCCCCGTAAACCAAGTAAGAATCACAACCAAACTTCAGTTTCCTAGTTAGAAAAACAAAGATGATAATACCTCATGTATTTTGTATTAAGCATTATGGTATACAAATTACTTCTAATATATTTGATCTTGTTTAATTCTCACAACACGGCTATGCAGTTTGTACTGTGTTTGGTGTATTTCCGAACTTCTATCAGAACATGTTAAAGAATATATAAAGCAGAGTAAGTTTTAAACAAAAATTAGGAGTAGTTGCTACATAGCAGTAATAATGGTAAAGTCGCAAACAACCATGAAATTAATTTCCATTTCCTCCACCAACAGAACAGGCATGTCAAAAATGTATTAACTTAGATGTGAGTCCCATTCTTTGTCTCTCCTCTCTCTGCCTGATATTCTAATGAGTGGTAAATTGCCCAAAATGTTAACAGTGGGATGCAATAAAAACAAAAGCTAAGAGTCTTGTGAATTCCCAAACCAGATAATCAACAACTAAAGAAGAGTAAACACAACTATAGAAAACAACAAAGCAATTGATTGAGAAGTCAGTATAGTATTGCACTTGAAGAGCACAGCAACATCCTACTTTTAACAGTAAGGTCCTTCTGTATAGCACAGGGAACTATATTCAATATCCTGGGATAAACCATAATGGAAAAGAATATAAAAAAGAATGTATATATGTATATAACTGAGTCACTCTGCTGTACAGCAGAAATTAACAGAACACTGTAAATCAACTATACTTCAATTAAAAAAAATTTTTTTAAATAATTCCATAAGTCATCCCCCAAAAATGAGCTCTAGCCTATCTTTCTCCAAAAGAACACTCAGAATTAAACTTTAATCTTATATCCACCAAAGTTTTTAATTATTTCTTTTACTAGTTCTACTGGCATGTCACTTGCTTTTCTGAGCAACAGTTGTAGTAGATGCAGTACTAGCCTGGGAATCATCAGACCTGAATTCGAGCTCAATTGACTCACTGTGCAACAATGGCCTCATTATTGTAATATTCTGCAATACTCTGCAATATTCTCATTTTGCAGATGAGAACTCTCAGGGCCTCATCTGCAAAATGAGAATATTGAGTTACCTAACTTCTAAGGTTCCTTTCAGCTGTAACATTCTTTGGCTGCCTGACTCTAGGATTGATCAGGCAGTGATCCAAGACAATAAGAGAATATTTCCTTCAAAACCAAATCAATTAACCTTAGGGTGATTTTTGTCTGCTCTCATTAAAATGTGGGTGGAGAAACCAAACTTATTCCTCCTTCCAGAGCCAAAACGATCAGTTACCTCAAGTTAAGTACATAAATATTTTTAAAAATGCATTGATGGGAAAATACAAATAAGAGCTAATCAGGACAAAAAACTTTTAATTTTTCTAGTTTCAATTGTCTTCAGAATTTCCAAGGAGATTCTTCAATGAAATAGTCCTTTCAAATATTATCCTCCAAAAATATTTACTAAGCTTCTGTTGTAGAAGGCAAAACACTTATTACATGAGAGCACTAAACTTGAAATCAGAAGATCTAGACTCAAGTTTTTTCTCTGTCACTTACTGAGTGACCTTGGAAAATTCACTTAACCTCTGTCAACCTCTGCTTTTTCAACTATAAAGTAAGAATCATATAAATAGAAATATGAATATTTATCTCTAGGTTAATTAATATGAACATTAATTTTAACTAGTATATAACTGATATTAACACGAATTTTCAATAGAAAATTAACATTTTCTGAGCATTCCTACATGCCACATACTGTCCCAAATGCTAGGTATACTAACCTATTTAATTCTCACAACAACACCCACGTGGTAGAAACCATTACTATCCTCATTTTACATATGAAAAAAACAAGGGACGAAGATATAATATAACTTATCCAAAGCTATATAGCATGTAAGCAAGTATGAGTCAGCTGGAATTTGAATTCAAACAATATGTCTCTAGCCACTAGACAACAGCTTCTACTAAAAAAGCTGGTTGGAAGAATATAAAGATAATACACACTGAAGGTACAATATAAGTTATAATCCTTAATAAAAACTTACTATCCTTAAAACAACAAAAAGTGAAAAAAGCCACTATTTTCTTGACTTCTAAAAGTTCACGGTTGAAAAATTAAACATTAATGTACATTTCAACATTCAAAGGAAAGAAGATTTTTATTTTGTTTTTAATTCTGGACCACTATAAATGGATTCTGACTAATAATAACATGTCTTAAAATTGTTGCTATATATTGTGTCTAATAATAATTCACCATATGTGTCTTAAAATTTACAGTTTCAAAATTATTTCAGATCCTTTATATTACTAAAGCCTCACCATGACCCCATAATGAGTAAACTGAGACTCAGGAATGTTTAGTGCTTGCTTAAGTTCATGCTTTAAAGCACCACGGCGAGACCTTGAAACAAAGACTTCTTTTTTTTTTTTTTTTTTGCGGTACGCAGGCCTCTCACTGTTGTGGCCTCTCCCGTTGCGGAGCGCAGGCTCTAGACGCGCAGGCTCAGCGGCCATGGCTCACGGGCACAGCCGCTCCGTGGCATGTGGGATCCTCCCAGACCGGGGCACGAACCCGTGTCCCCTGCATCAGCAGGTGGACTCTCAACCACTGCGCCACCAGGGAAGCCCGAAACAAAGACTTCTGACTCCATTGTGTTACACTTTGGAATATACCATACCTACAGCCAATTCATTTCTTCAGCCATTCAATCAGTTATTCATTCAAAAAGTACTATACTATGTACTATACAATAGAACAGATAGTAAGTCAAACAAAAAGGTCTTTGCTTTCACTAAGTTTACAGTTCCAAATAATAATAAGCATCTGGTCTTTGGTCTTCTGTAACTATTCTGTTGGCCTTCTTCACCATTCCTATGAGGAGTATTCTCTCTATGTGTATGCATAAAAATGCTTTCCTTGTATTACCAATAATATTTCAACAAAGTGCCAATTTATGATGTTCTGAAAACAGCTATTGAAATAAGCTGACCATGCCTCTATATCATCTGGTTCCCTTCTACTTATATGAAAGGAAAGAAAAAAAAGCAAATAAGAATTTAAAATATAGGACAAATACAAAAAAAAAAATTATATGTAGATTTTAAACAAAATATATCAATAAATGTGTTAAATATAAATGGACTAAATATTACAAACAGAGATAAAAATACTCTGGATAGAAAATCAACTATATATATTGCTTATAAAGACAAACTTTACATTTAAGAGTACAGAAAGACTGAAAATAAATGGTCCTTTCAACTATCATCAGCCAAAAATATTTACTGAGCCCTATGTTGTAGAGGGTACAATACTTACTAATTTAATGAAAAAGTTTTAACAGGAAAGCACTATCAAAAAAAAGCTAATGTAGCTATATTTATCTTAGACAAGGTAGGCTTTAAATCAAGAAATGTTACTAGAAATGAACAGAGATATTTCATGATGCAAAAAAGGTAAGTCCATCAACAAGATACAAAAATCTTGAAAGTATATACAACTAACAATAGATCTTCAAAATATATAAGTAACATTTGACAAAATAAAAGAAGATAGAGACAAATTTAGAAATATAGTGAGAAATTTTAACATACCAATACCACAAACTGAGAAAAACCAAGATAATATTCAGAAAGGATTTAGACAATTTGAAAATGTGATTTAAAAGGATATCTAGTTCTAATTACAGAACACTTTTCATTTGTAGAACTACAGAATATATATCCTTTTCAAAAGAACATGATACATTCACAAAATTGATCATATGTTGATCCATGAAGGAAGTCTCAACAAATTTCAAAGGAATTTATACTATATTGCATATGTTCTCTTATCCCAGTGATAGTATTTTAAACTAAATCATAATCAGTATATGTCAATCAAAATTTTTGGGATGTAGCTAAATCAATTCTAAGATGGAAATATATATGTACACATACACATAGATTGATTTTCATTGATTTACACATAATATAAAATGTACTCTGAAAATCAATTATCTAAGCTCCTATTATAAGAAGCTAAAAAGTGGGAATACATATTGAAACAACCACTAGGGAGAACAGTTTGGATGTTCCTTAAAAAACTAAAAATAGAACTACCATATGACGCAGCAATCCCACTCCTGGGCATATACCCAGAGAAAAACATAATTCAAGAAGACACATGCACCCGAACATTCACTGTAGCACTATTTATAATAGTCAGGACATGGAAGCAACCTAAATGTCCATCAACAGAGGAATGGATACAGAAGATGTGGTACATATATACAATGGAATATTACTTAGTCATAAAAGGAACAAAACTGGTAATATGCACAGACGTGGATGGACCTAGAGACTGTCATACAGAGTGAAGTAAGTCAGAAAGATATAAACAAATATCGTACATTAACGCATATATGTGGAATCTAGAAAAATGGTATAGATGATCTTATATGCAAAGCAGAAATAGAGACAGAGACGTAGTGATCAAATGTATGGATACCAAAGGGGAAAGGCTGGGGGATGGGATGAATTGGGAGATTGGGATTGACATATATACACTACTGATACTATGTATAAAATAGATAACTAATGAGAACCTACTGTATAGCACAGGAAACTCTACTCAATGCTCTGTGGTGACCTAAATGGGAAGGAAATCTAAAAAAGAGGGGATATATGTATACGTATACCTGATTCACTTTGATGTACAGCAGAAACTAACACAAAATTGTAAAGCAACTATACTCCAACAAAAAATTAATTTAAAAAAAGGAGAGAACAATGTAGAGAATCCCATTTAAAAGAAAGAAGAGCGATACTTTCAAACAAAAAAAGTGGAAGGAAATAAGACAGGTAAGAGGAGAAAATCATATAAATTTTTAAATGTACTCTGCAGAAAATTTAAAACATGAAGAGATAGTTTTTGAAAGACTTTTAATATGAACAGACTCCAGCAAGCTCATACAGAAAAAATAAAGAGTAAGAATACACATATAATAATATCAAAAATTAAGAGAGACTAGTACTACATGTCCTTTACAATCAGACAAGAAGAAAAAAAAGCAACAAACATATTGTAAACTATGTATGTCAATACACTTGAAAAATAGATGAAATGTATAATTTCTTATAAAAACACAGTTTATTGAAACTAAAATATGAAGCAATATAAAATGTGAATTATTCAATAACTACTAAATGGACCAGATCCTTAATTTTAAATGTTCCCACAAAAAGAATTCCAGTCCTAACGGTTTCACTTCTGAACATTAACAAAATAAAGAACAAATAGGTGATCATCTCAAAAGCAGAAAAAGTATTTGATAGAAAAGCAACATCTCTACTTCTGGCTCAGACATGTTGAAGTAACTATAAAGAGACTAGCCCCACTGTCAAGAATTTTAAAGCTGGGAAAATATATTAAACAACTGTTTTCAGACATTAGGAAATAGACAACATGATACAGCGATCCATGAGAGAAGAGACACTCACAAGATGAGCTCCCACAATAGGACTGACTCTCCACCACGGAAAGACTTCCCAACTATGTCAGGAAACCAGACACCAACCAGACTAAAGAGGTCCCGTGAGCTGTGTGTACAGAAATAAAATTTGACGCTGTTTAAGCAGCTGAAATCTGAGAGTAGGGCATTAGAAAGGAGAAAACTATACAAGATGGTGGTAGTGAGGGGGTAACCCAGAAAACTCTAGGATCATTTCTTGTAAGTCTGTGGCTGAGGGCTAGACAGCACATGCACAGGGTGAAACTACATTAGATTTATCAAAGAGAACTTACTTCAGTGTTGAAAGAAAATCAGAGATACAGTAAGTTCCCTACATATGAATGACTTACATTCCAAGAGCGCATTCGTAGGTCCAATTTGTTTGTAAGTCCAACAAAGTTAGCCTAGGTATCCAACTAATACAATTGGCTATATAGTACTGTACTGTAATAAGTTTATAATACTTTTCACACAAATAATGCATAAATAAACACCAAAAACAAAGAAAACATTTTTAATCTTAGAATACAGTACCTTGAAAAGTACAGTAGTACAGTACAACAGCTTGCATACCGGGGCTGGCATCAAGTGAAACAGGCAAGGAGAGTTACTGACTGGAGGAGAGGGAGGAGGTGGGAGATGGTAGAGCTGAAGGGTTTCAGCAATAGGAGACGGAGGGCAAGCTGCAATTTCACTCACATCTGACGTTGATGGCACTGGTTCCGGTTCCTCGCTGGATTCAATTCTATCTACTCTCTTCAAAAAATGATCCAGTGATATACGGATAGTAGCTCCTTTTTTCTCATCATAGATGACATGGTATCATTGGATTGCATTCTGAACGGCTGCTGCAACCTTCCTGTACCATTCTAGGTTTGGGTCCTGTGCCTCAAAAACTAACAGTGCCCCCTTAAATAAAGAAAATCCCCTTACCATTTCCTGAGTCACGAATCTCTTCAGTTCTTCAGTTACTTCTTCCTCTTGTCTCTCTTTGTCCTTTCTCCGGGCCTCCAATTCCATCAAGTCTTCACTAGTAAACTCCTCGTGTTGCACAGCAAGGAGTTTAATGAAGTCGTCCTCTTGAAGATCTAGCTCCAGCTTCTTGCTGAGGGTCACTAAGTTGCTGAAGACCTCTTTGGACTCCTTATCCACCTTCTCAAGTCCACAAAAATCATGAACAACCTGCGAGCTAAGGTTTTTCCAAACCCCATTCATGGTGACAGCCATAACCTCACACCAAGCAAAGTCAATGTTTTTCATGGCCTTGTAGATGTTATAGTCCTTCCAAAATTGTTGCAAGGTTGTTCCAGATTCATCACTTGCCTTTACTGCCTGACAAAAAGTGTGACGTAAATAACATTTCTTGAAAGTCGCTATAACTCCCTGGTCCATAGGTTGGAGCGACGTCGTATTCGGTGGCAAATGCACTACTTTGACATTGGGATGAAAGTCATCCATGAATGGGGGCTGGCCCAGAGCATTGTCAAGCAGCAAAAGAATGTTGAATGGGATGTCCTACTCCAAGCAATATTTCTGTACCTCTGGGATAAAGTGGTGGAAAAACCAGTCCTGGAAAATGGCCTGTGTAACCCAGGCTTTGGGGCTACTCTTCCACACAACAGGAAGAGAGCCTTTGGCTATGTTTTTAAGGGCTCTTGGGTTCTCTGAAAGATAAACTAAGAGAGGTTTTAGCTTCATATCACCAGAAGCATTGCCACTAAACAAAAGAGTTAGCCTATTCTTTGCTGCTTTATAGCCTGGCATCAAATTTTCCTCCTTACTGATGTAGCTTCAGTCTCACATCCTCTTCCAGTACAGTCCTGTCTCATCCACATTAAAAACCCACTCGGGTAAATGTGTTCTTTCATCAATAATTTCTTGAAGCATTTCAGGAAATTCCTGGGCAGCTACCATATCTGCACTCGCTGCCTTGCCACTTACTTTTACATTGTGAAGGTTAGCACTAACCTTGAACCAATGAAACCAGCCATGGCTGGCACTAAAAAATGCGCCCTCTGATTCTTTACCGTGTTTCTTTTTCAAGTCTTCATAAAGGCTTTTAGCTTTCTCTTGAATCAGCATTAAGCTGAGTGGGACCCAATGCTGATGCTGATCCTGCATTCACACACTGAGAAGTTTCTCCATCTCTTCCATCATTTTTCTATGCTTCCTCAATATTATTGTTGACATCAGCAGCACAGCAGACTTCACATGTTCCATAATCTTGTCCTTGTTCTTTAGAATTGTGCCGATGGTTGAATGATTCATGTTACAAGAATGAGCAATGTCTATCATTTTTTGCTTTGCTCTACTCTCTCAATAAGTTTCACTTCTGTTTCCATCGTTACCACTTGGTGCTTCTTACCGGTACCAGCTACATCACTGCTACTTTTATGCTTGCTTCCAGACACCCTGGACTTGAAGTAAAGATACTGTACTACTGTACTCTACACAGTACTGTAAAGTACACAAAAGCACAACCACTTGTAGAGGATGCAAGCATGTGACACGTACACTAGACACATGAACTAACTTACATGACTGGACATGTGAACGCATGCTCACAACTTTGAAGGGTCACAACTTGAAGGTTTGTATGTAGGGGACTAACTGTACTAGAGATGAAGCAATGCTGGGTAAGACGGTGTTGGGAGCCCAGTACAGCTAAAGTGGAAGAACTTCTAACACCTCATACATAATAGTCAATTGAGATACCAGAAGGGACATACCTTAGAAATAAGAACCATGTCCTAAAGAAAGAACTATTTTATATTTTCCCTGAAAACAAAGCTCTGATAAAACCTTCATGTGTGAGAAAGCTTGGACCCAAGTTAGAGTAGTTCAGAAATACCTAGGGCGTCTGACAAATCTATCTCAATAAAATTTAAAACCATGCCTACAGAAGTTTAAGGTAATCAGCCTTGAAATGATCAGTAATTGAACTGACTTCTATAATAAACACCAATTTGCTTCAGAAGAGGATAACAGAATCCATTCTCTAAAAGGTATCACAATCTAAAGTTACTAGATACTTTAATTAATTAGCTAATTAATTAATTTTAATCCTTAATCAAAGGAGTGGATAGAAGCAATTAATACAAATCCACAGTGAGATTCAGATGTACTATTTAGCAGACAAAGACATTTTAAATTGGCTGTTATACTCAAAGAACAAAAAGAAAACATGTTATAGGAATTAAAGAAAATTATAATTTTCATGTGTGAACGGATAGGAAATTTCATCAGAAAAATGAAAACTTTTTTAAAAGATCAAATAAATATTATATAACTAAAAAGTACAGTAACTAAAATGAAAAACTAACTTGATGGGCTTAACACCAAATTAGAGACAGAAAAGAGTCAGTGAATTTGAAGATGGATCAATTTTAAAGTAATATAATCTGAAGAACACAAAAAAGAAATGGAAGAAAAATAAACAGAGCCCCAGAATAAGCCAAAAATTTCCCAAATGTAATAAAAAATATAATGAATTAGGTATCTTAGAATCTCAGAAAACCTCATACAGGATAAATAAAAAGAAAAAATAACAAGGAATGTGTGAGTTAGTATATAAACGGATATTCTCCATTTCATTACTTGAGCATTGGAGTTCTTAGGCCAAAGATTAAATCAGTTTTTTTTAAAAAGTTCCTGGGAATTCCCTGGCGGTCCAATCGTTAGAACTCCACGTTTTCACTGCTGTGGGCCTGTGTTCGATCCCTGGTCAGGAAACTAAGATCCTACAAGCCGTGCTGTGGGGCCAAAAAATAAAATAAAATAATTTTCCTGTTTCATTTTCTGTTACCAGATTCAAAATATGAGAATAGGATTGAGGAGACCCAAAAGAATGTGTACCTCAAGACCTAGGCTGAAATGCACAAGGACATTTTTAGAAAGCAGGTGAGTAAAGGGACTTATGAAAACTCAGAAGAACCTACATACTGTTTTGTTTTGTTTCAATTTTTTAAATTGAGGTTTAGTTGACGTATAATATTAAGAGCTTACAGACTGTTGATGATACTAGGTAATTTCCTGTGTAGGAAAAAAATTATCTGCTTTAAAATTTATATTGGAAATATCTCATTGAAAGCATTAAGATTTCTCTACATGTTGTCAGGGAGTGGCCTAAACATAATGAGTGTTCTAATAATGAACGTTATCTGTGGGTGCTTATATAAAGTTGATAATCACCTTAACATAAAGGAAAAAGGAAGATGAAGAAAAGATTATTCAAACAAGAATGGTATTAGCTGGCAAGTACAGCATTTAAAGGAGAAGTGTACTTACCTAAAAACTGGAACACTTAACAGCTGATAACTATCCTTCAGAGTTCTTCATGGCCTCTGTTCTGACATAAATCATCTGTGAACATGCTTCAGACATCACAAGACAACCTTTTCAGGGTCTTATGCATTCATAGTAAGATGAGTTTCTAGACAATTTATCATGATGTAAGACCTTGGATTTTGATGTTCTTGTACAAATGAGTAAATCACTAAAGTTCAATTTAAAGAGTCCATTGAGGGAGTTCCCTGGTGGTCCAGTGGTTAGGACTCTGCACTCTCACTGCTGTGGGCCCAGATTCAATCCCTGGTCAGGGAACTAAGATCCCACAGGCCATGCAATGCAGTCAGTAAATAAATAGTCCACTGAGTTTTACCCACATTTAATTCAATCAGATTCTCTTGTTTAAAAATTAAATGACTGGCATTGTTTTTAATTATCCTGACAGTGTATAACATAATGTCCCCTTTTCCAGGGATTCTTGATAAAACTCTGTATGTATTACGAGATACATGGGACGTCCATGTTGGTCCAGCAGTTAAGACTCTGTGCTCCCAATGCAGGGAACCTGGGTTCGGGGAACTAAATCCTGCATGCCACAACTAAGAGCCCACATGCCGCAATTAAAGTTCCTGCATGCCACAACTAAAGATCCCCCACACTGCAACAAAGATCCCACACGTGGCAACGAAAATCCCACATGCCACAACTAAGACCCGATGCAGCCCAAATAAAAATATTTTTAAAAAAACCAAGAAACAGCGATTATTGAGTCTTCCATGGTGCCACAGCTACCCAATATGGAGGCAATCATGAGAAATTAAAGTCCTTAGAAGGAGAAGGGAAAAGAAGTTCACTCATGGTGAACTTCTTTGTTCCTCATGATGTGTAAACATTTTATTATCAGAAAATCCACCCATATCTAGTGCTTGTGGGATTACATGCTCAGCTTAGAATATTCATTAGTAAGGGGAGAGGTAAATACAAATTTTAATTTTAAAATTTTCTGATAGTAATTATACTTTGTACCTCTAGTAAATATGAATAAATATTGAGTTTTGTATATTTTCATTTATTGAAAATGTAGGAGTTTTTTTATTTGGGTCTCATTCTTTTTGTAATTAAAGAGAGGAACAGGGCTTCCCTGGTGGCACAGTGGTTAAGAATCTGCCTGCCAATGCAGGGGACACCGGTTCGAGCCCTGGCCCGGGAAGATCCCACATGCCATGGAGCAACTAATACCATGCGCCACAACTACTGAGCCTACGTGCCACAACTACTGAAGCCCGCAGGCCTAGAGCCCACGCTCCACAATAAGAGAAGCCACTGCAATAAGAAGCCCACACACCACAACGAGGAGTAGCCCCCACTCGCCAAAACCAGAGAAAGCCCGCCCACAGCAACGAAGACCCAAAACAGCCAAAAATAAAAATAAAATAAATAAATTTATTGTAAAAAAAGAGAGGAACAAGCCATCTATTAAAGCAGCAAATGCCCCAAAACCAAAAAAGCAAGAAAGAAAAGAAAAAAATACCTCAACCTAGGCACATAATCGTCAAACTGATAAAAAATACATATAAATAAAAAAGCTTGAAAGCAACCAGAAAAAAAGCCATAATACATACAGAAGGACAACAATAAGAATGTCCATTGACTTCTTTTCAAAAATAATGGAGAGTAAATGACATTTCTAAAGTGATGAAAGAACAAAACTTGCAACCCATAATTCAATATTGAATAAAATATCCTTAAAAATAAGGGTAAAATAGGGGCTTCCCTGGTGGCGCAGTGGTTGAGAGTCCCCCTGCTGATGCAGCGGACACGGGTTTGTGCCCTGGTCCGGGAAGATCCCACATGCCGTGGAGCGGCTGGGCCCGTGAGCCATGTCCGCTGAGCCTGCACGTCTGGAGCCTGTGCTCCGCAACGGGAGAGGCCACAACAGTGAGAGGCCTGTGTACCACAAAAAAAAAAAAAAAAAAAAGGTAAAATAAAACATTCCCAGATAAATAAATTAAAGTTGACAGAATTTATTGCCAGCAGATCTTCACTACATGAAAAGCTAAAAGATGCAAAAATATATTAGATGGGATTCATATCTATAAGAACATATAAACAACACTAAAATAGTGAATAAGCATGTAAATATAATAAACTATTTTTGTCTCAAAAGTTTCTTAAAGGCTACTAACTAAAGTTTTTTTTTTTTTAATGACACCTTAAGGGAGGTTTGCAAAGTATGTAGAAGGAAAATATATGACAACAACAGCAGCAAGAATTGGGATGTGTAAATAGAATTAAACTGATGCGAGGTTAGTAGAATGTAGAAAGAATAAGTTTTGAGTTAAAAAAAGGTAGTAATTACAAAGTACACAGTGTGAAGTGTTAAGGGTGAAATGGGAAAATATTGACTCTGAAATGGCTTGATGAGTTATCAAGCTATGGAAAGACACAGAAGAAAATTAAATGCATGTTAATAATCAAAAGAAGCCAATATGAAAATGCTACATACATACTGTGTGATTCCAACCATATGACACTCTGAGAAAAGGTAAAGTATGGAGATAATAACAAGATCAAATGTTAGGGGATGGAGAGATTAATAGGCAGTAGAGGATTTTTAGGGCAGTGAAAATTGTCTGTATGACTACAATGATGAATACTTGTAGTTACATATTTATACAAACCAATAGAAAGTGCAATACTAAGGGTGAACCCTAATGGACTTTGGGTTGATTATGATGTGTCAAGTGGTTCATCAGTTGTAACAGATATACCACTCAGGTGGGGGACATTAATAATGGGGGAGCCTATGCATGTGTGGGGACTGCATTATTTGAGAAAGCTCTGTACATTCCTCTCAATTTTGCTGTGACCTAAAAGTACTCTAAACAAATTTTTAACAAAAAATTTTTAAAGAATTTGGTAAGTTATAACTGCATA
This sequence comes from Phocoena sinus, assembly GCF_008692025.1. Classification (NCBI taxonomy): domain Eukaryota; kingdom Metazoa; phylum Chordata; class Mammalia; order Artiodactyla; family Phocoenidae; genus Phocoena; species Phocoena sinus. The sequence continues at coordinate 41,446,062 of NC_045763.1, forward strand.
TTTTTAGTTCTAGAGAAACCATTAAAGTAAATATAAAATAATGTTACTAAGAATGCAATACAGAAGATATATAACACTAAACAAAAATTTTATTATCCCAAATGAAGGCAGTAAAAGAACAACAGAGTAACAAGAAACAGAAGAGGCAGTAAGAAAATGAATACCAAGATATTTCATTTAAGTATAACATATCAATAATTACACTAAAATAGAACAAATATATAAATAAACATTCCAGTGAAAAGCAGACATTGCTGGATTGGAATAAAAAGCCAGATCCAAAAGACAAAAAAAATCTGAAATTAAAATAATTTTTAATTTTTCCTTCTTCCACCTATGAAAAAGGAGTGATCCATATTTAGACATAATCAAACTGTCAAAAGTCAAAGACCAAAAAACTCTTGAACACAGCAACAAACATCATAGCAACTCATTATGTTCAAGGAATCCTCAGTAAGATTAACAGCTGAGTTCTCATCAGGAACATGGAAGTCAGAAAGCAGAGGGATAACATATTCAAAGTGCTGAAAGAAAATATTTGATAGGCAGCAGAAATACTCTTCAAAAATGAAGAGACATTAAGACATTAGCAGATAATCATACCTGCCCTACAAGAAAAACTAAAGGATGGCCTTCTAGTAGAAATGAAAGAACATTAGAAAATAACTGAAATCCACATGAAGAAATAAAGAGCACCAGTAAATGTAACTAGATAGGTAAATATAAAAGACAGTATATAGGGCTTCCCTGGTGGTGCAGTGGTTGAGGGTCCGCCTGCCGATGCAGGGGACACAGGTTCATGTCCCAGCCTGGGAAGATCCCACATGCCGCAGAGCGGCTGGGCCTGTGAGCCATGGCTGCTGAGCCTACACATCCAGAGCCTGTGCTCCGCAGCAGGAGAGGCCACAGCAGTGAGAGGCCCATGTACCACACACACAAAAAAAAGACAGTATAAACATATTTTATGTTTGTAGATATTTTTTTCTACTACATATAGAAGACAACCACACAAAGCAGTAATTATAAATCTGCATGGAGTGTACATAATGTATTCAGATGTAATTTGTAGGACAATAAATATATATGTATATTATTGAAATTAATTCAAACTAGACTGCTATCAATTAAATTATATTCATTGCAATCCCTAGGACAACCATTAAGAAAAGAAAAATTGGAGATATGGGAACATATGTATATATATGGCTGATTCACTTTGTTATAAAGCAGAAACTAACACACCATTGTAAAGCAATTATACTCCAATAAAGATGTAAAAAATAAGAAAAGAAAAGAAAAATTAAAATACAGTAAAATCAGTAAGAAGGGAATTAAATAGTACACTAGATAATACTTATCTAACACAATATAAGGCAGTTATGGAGGAATAAATAGGGAGGGAGGCATAAACCACTTAAAGGCAATAGCAAAATGATCTTAGCTTATCAGTAATCACAATAAATGTAAGTGGATTAAACACTCCAATTAAAAGGCAGTATATGTCAGAATGAATTTTTTTTTTCGTGAGCCAACCATATGCTGTCTACAAGAGATGTATTTGAGATACAAACACACAAATAGATTTAAAGTAGAAGGAAGGAAAATAATATACCAAACAAAGCAAAACTGAGCTGGAATGCCTATATACACTAATATCAGAAAAATTGACTTTAAGACAAAAATTATTAGTACACACAAAGAAGGATATTTTATAATGTAGAAAGGGCAATTCATTAAGAAGATATAGCAATTACAAATATAAATACACCTAACAAGAATGTCCCAAAACAAATAACACAGAAACAGTCAGAATTAAAGGGACAAATACACAAGACAACAATAATAGCTGAAAACTTCAATATCCAACTTTATATAATGAATAGAAACAACTAGAACAACTGGAATATCAACAAGGAAATATAAGAATTGAGCAACACTAAAACAGCTAGATATATAGAACATTCTACTCAACAGTAAAATATACATTCTCCTCACGTTTACAGGTATATTTTTCAGAAAAGACTAAAACGTAGAGCATAAAACAAGTCTCAATGAATTTAACATGAAGGAAATCATGGAAAGTATTCTCTCCAAACAAAATAGAAGGAAATTAGAAATCAATAACAGAAGGAAATTTAAGGAATTCAAAAACATGTAGAAATTAAACAACACTTTCCTCAATATCCAAGAGGGTGAAAGAGGAAATCAGAAAGGAATTTATAAAATACCTTAGCATGAATGTAAACAAAACTACTATCTATCAAAAGCTAAGGATGCATAGTAAGCAGTACTTATGCAGAAATATATAGCTGGATATGCTTATATTAAAGAAAGAAACATCTTAAAGACATAATGTAATCTGCTTATATTTTACCTTTTGAAGCTTAAAAATAAAGCAAACTAAACCTAAAGAAGGCAGAATAAAGGAAATAATAAAGGATGGAAGTAAACGAATAATAGAAAAACAGTAGAGAAAATCAATAAAAACAAAAATTGTTGTTTTATGTGATCAATAAAATAGACGAATCTTTATATTGTTTAAGAAAAAAAGAGGACAGTAAATGCATAAAATCAGGAATTAAATAGAGGATATACTATGACCAATTGTATGCTAACAAATTAGATAACCTAGACGATATGAGGAAAATTGTGAGAAGACACAAACAAAACTGACTAAAGAAGAAACACTAATATCTGTATAGACCTAAACAAAAATACTGATATAATAATCAAAAAACTTATCACCAGGAAATATCCAAGTGCAGATGTCTTCACTGGTAAATTCTACCAAACTTTTAAAGGAAAGTTAACACCAATACTTAACAAGCTCTTCCCCAAAAATGAAGAAGAGAGAACACTTCCAAACTCATTCCTTGAGGCCAGGATGGTCTTGATACTAAAATCAAAGACATCACATAAAAACTACACATCAATACCCTTTATGAATATTGACCCCCAAATCCTCAATGAAACACTAGCAAACCAAATCCAGCAATATACAAAAATGACTGTAAACCACAAGTGGGATTTAATGTTGAAATTCAATGAAATTCAAATGTTGGTTCAAGATATGAAAATCAATTAGTGCAATATACCACATTACTAGAATAAAGGACAAAAATCACATGATCATCTCAATAGATGCAGAAAAAGCACTTCACAAAATTTGATACTTTTCATGAGAAAAAAACACTGGAAGACAAATGAACAGAAAGGAATTTTTAAAAATCCCACAACTAATTACCACTGTTAATGGTGCAAGGCTGAAAGCTTTTCACCCTAAGATCTGGGGTAGGATAAGCATGTTTGCTCTCACCATTTCTGTTCAACATTGTAGTAGATATTCTAGCAAGGGCAAGTAGGCAAGAAAAAGAAAAAAAAAAAGCATTCATATTTGAAAAGGAGAGGTAAAATTATATCTACTTGCTAATGATACAATCTTTTATATAGAAAATCCTAAGAAATGCACATACAAAAAACAATTTAAGCTAAAAAATTTTTTCAGCAACAGTGTAGGATACAAGTCATACAAAAATTAAATGTATATCTATGCAGGAGCATTGAATAAGCTCAAAATGATATTTAAAAAACAATTCCATTTATAATAGGATCACAAAACGTAAAATACTTAGTATAAATTTAACAAAAAGTGTTAAATAAACAAAGAATGCAAGGTTGTTTTAACATTTGAAAATCAAGCAATGTAATTCACCCTTTCAACAATCAAAAGGAGAATAACCAATTGTTATTTCAATAGATACAGAAAAAAACATTTCACAAAATCCAACATGCATTCATGTTAAAAAACAACTTTTCTCAAACTAAGAATAGTTGGAAATGTCCTGAAACTGATAAGTGACATGCAATTAAAAAACAAACAAAAAAAATCACTTATAGCTAATAGCACACTTAATGGCGTAAGATTTTATTGCTTCTCCTTGAGATCAAGAATAAGAAAAGGATGTCCACTTTCACTACGTCTATTCAACATCATTATGAAGCACCAAACTCTTGCAATAATGCAAGAAAATGAAAGACATAAAAACTACAAAAGAAGAAATAAAAGTGTCCTTACTTACAGAAGATAACGTTTACATAGAAAATCTCAGAAAATCTACAAGACAACTACTTAGAAACAAATTTAGCAAGGTCACAGGATACAAAGTGAATATAAATACAAAATCAATTGTACCAGCAGCAAACAATTGTACTACCAGCAGGCAAATGTAAAATAAAAATTTGAGAATCCCATTCACAGTAACACTACAACCACAAACACCTAGAAATTAACCACAGATGTCCAGGTCTTCTACACTAAAAATTACAAAATATTGCTGAAAGAATTTGAAGAATACCTAAATAAGTGGAAATATATGGCATATGTTCATGGATGAAAGACTAAAATTTGTTAAGATGGCATTTCTCACAAATTGATGTATATAAATTCAATATAATGACATTCAAATCCCAGGAGTCTTTTTGTAGAAATTGACTAATTACTCTAGTTGTATTAGAAAATTCAAAGAACCTAGTATAATCAAAGCAATTTAATACAGAAAAAAGAGCAAAAACTGCTAAAAAGTTACAGTAATCAAGACAGCTTGCTATTTCAAAAAGATAGATACATAGATCAATGAGACAGATTATAGAGTCCAGAAATAGACCTACACATATATGAGCAATTGACTTGCAAGGCAATTCAATTAGGAAATGAAAGTCTTTTCAAAAAATGGTGCTGAAAATAAGTATCAACTCTTACTTAAAATCATATATAAAAATTAACTCAAAATGGATCATAGATCTAAATGTAAAACCTAAAATTATAAAACTTGTAGAAGAAAACAGGAGAAAAATTTTGTGGTCTTTGATTAGTAAAAATTTCTTATATAGAACACCAAAAACATAAAATATTAAAGAAAAAAATGATAAATTGGATTAAAAGGTACTTTTGTTTTTTGAAAGACACAATTAAGATATGTAAAGAGAAGCCACAGACTGGGAGAAGATATTTGACACCTCCACAAAGAACTCGTATCCAGAATATACAAAGATCACTACCTGATATAAAGTATAAATTTAAATAATTCTACCTTCCTATTCTTAAAATTCAAGAACCTCAGAACAATCACTCCTCTTAAAATATTGTATCTTTCTCCCTAGTTGTTTTGAAGAACTTCTCTTTATCTATAGTATTCTGCAATTTCACTGTAACATATTGGGGAGAAAGATTTCAAGGATATATTTTTACTTATTTTTCAGGAGTTGTACTTACAATATGAAAGATTCATGTCTTTCGTAAGTCATTATTTTCAATATTGCTTCTATGTGATTTTCTTCTGGAATTCCTCACCTTAATATGACAACTTCTCTTCTATATATTTCATCTCTATACCTCTCTGTGCTCCTCAGTTCTGGCTTCTACTTCATTAATCTCTCTTCAGTGGTATCTAATTAGATATTTAACCCAACTTCAGAGTTTTTAATGTCAATGATTATATATATTTCACTTTCAGATGTTCTATTTGGTTCTTTTATAAACAAGTATAACCTCTTTTTATGATATGTTCTCTTTAGTTTATGATACTTCCCTTTATGGCTTTAATCATTTTAAACAAATGTGCTTATACCTCCTCTTTGGAAGTCCTTGGAGTTTAATCCTAGTATTTGTTGAGATTCCTATCTTCCATCCACTACATTGTTTCCTAGTGTGTTTTAAAATTTTTGTTTTTAAACTCACCTACATTGGAGCTTTATCTGTAAGAATATCTGTAAGATCCTTCTGGGAGGGCATGATCCTTCTGGGTTTTTGAAGTTTTGCATTTGTTTCTTCCAGGCACTCCTGGAATATATCTAGCCTCTAACTACTTTTTACATTAAATTTTTATTTAAGGATAATGGCATTGCATCAAGAAACATGTGGAAATTTTAAATGCAAAAAATGGTATAAAGCCACTGGTACAAATTTTAGGGAAGACTGTCTATTCTGTTTTGTTTTTTTTTTTTTTTTTTGCGGTACGCGGGTCTCTCACTGTTATGGCCTCTCCAATTGCGGAGCACAGGCTCTGGACGCACAGGCTCACTGGCCATGGCTTGCAGGCCCAGCCGCTCCACAGCATGTGGGATCCTCCCAGACCGGGGCACGAACCCATGTCCCCTGCATCGGCAGGCAGACTCTCAACCATCAGGGAAGCCCTATCCTGTTCTTATGTATTGAAAAGATCATGATCCTAAGGTTGACAGACATAAACTTGAATCATAGCTCTGCCACATAGTAATTTTAAGGCTTTGGGCAAATCTCCAGCATGCTCTAGACCTCAGTTTTCTTGTCTGTCAAAAGGAGATAAAAAAGCTTTTATTCATACTATTCATATAAAGATTAAATGAGATCATGTATATACCTAGTCAGTGCTTGAGCCCAAAATTATTGGAGTCATCCTTGAGTCTTAATTTCATACTGAATAACTAATCTATTAAGGAATCCTTTCAGGATCATAAGAGACTACCACAAGCAACTATATGCCAATAAAATGGACAACATAGAAGAAATGGACAAATTCTTAGAAAGGTACAACCTTCCAAGACAGAACTAAGAAAATATAGAAAATATGAACAGACCAACAAGTACTGAAATTGAAACTGTGATTTAAAATCTTCCAACAAACAAAAGTCCAGGACCAGATGGCTTCACAGGAGAATTCTATCATTTAGAGAAGAGTTAACATCTATCCTTCTGAAGCTCTACCAAAAAACTGCAGAGGAAGCAACACTCCCAAGCTCATTTAATAAGGGCACCATCACCCTGATCCCAAAACTAGACAAAGATATCACACACAAAAAAAAGAAAAGAAAATTACAGGCCAATATCACTGATGAACGTAGACACAAAATCCCTCAACGAAATACTAGCAAACAGAATCCAACAGCCCATTAAAAAGATCAAACACTGTAATCAAGTGGGATTTATCTCAGGGATGCAAGGATTCTTCAATACATGCAAATAAACCAATGTGATACACCACATTAACAATCCGAAGAATAAAAACCATATGATCATCTCAATAGATGCAGAAAAAACTTCTGACAAAATTCAACACAGATTTATGATAAAAACTCACCAGAAAGTGGGCAAAGAGGGAATCCACCTCAATGTAATAATGGCCACATACGACAAACCCATAGCGAATATCATTCTCAATGGTGAAAAACTGAAAGCATTTCCTCGAAGACCACAAACAAGACAAGGATATCTTCTCTTGCCACTTTTATTCAACAGAGTTTGGAGAGTCCTAGCCACAGCAATAAGAGAAGAAAAAGAAATAAAAGGAATCCAAACTGGAAAAGAAGAAGTAAAACTGTTACTGTTTGCAGATGACATGATACTATACATAGAAAATCCTAAATACACTACCAAAAATTTACTAGAGCTCATCAATTAATTTGGTAAAGTTTCAGGAAACAAAATTAATACACAGAAATTTCTTGTATTCCTATACACTAACACTGAAAGATCAGAAAGGGAAATTAAGAAAACAATTCCATTTACCACTGCATCAGAAAGAAAAAAATACATAGGAATAAACTTACCTAAGGAGGCAAAAGATTTATAGTCATAAAACTATAAGACACTGATAAAAGAAATCAAAGATGACACAATCAGATGGAGACATATACCATGCTCTTGGATTGGAAGAATCAATATTGTCAAAATGACTATACTAACCAAAGCAATCTACAGATTCAATGCAATTCCTACCTAACTTCCAATGGCATTTTTACAGAAGTAAAACAAAAAATTTTACAATTTTCTTGGAAACACAAAAGACCACGAATAGCCAAAGCAATCTTGAGAAAGAAAAACAGAGCTGGAGGAATCAGGCACCCTAACTTCAGACTATACTACAAAGCTACAGTCATCAAAACACTATGGTGCTGGCACAAAAACAGAAATATAGATCAATGGAATAGGATAGAAAGCCCAGAGATAAATTCTCGCACTTGTGGTCACTATGACAAAAGAGGCAAGAATATACAATGGGAAAAGACAGTCCCTTCAATAAGTGGTTCTGGGAAAGCTGGACAGCTACATGTAAAAGAATGAAATTAGAACACTTCCTAACACCATACACAAAAATTAACTCCAAATGGATTATTAATCTTAAAGACAGATACTATAAAACTGTTAAAGGAAAACATAGGAAGAACACTCTCTGACATAAATCACAGTAAGATGTTTTTTGATCCACCTCCTAGAGTAAAATAAACAAATAGGACCTAGTTAAACTTAAAAGCTTTTGCATAGCAAAGTAAACCACAAACAAAATGAAAAGATAACCCTCAGACTGGGAGAAAATATTTGCAAACAAAGCAACCGACAAGGGATTAATCTCCAAAACTGCTCATGCAGCTCAATATCGAAAAAACCACAACTTAATCAAAAAATGGGGGGTAAGATCTAAATAGACATTTCTCCAAAGAAGGCATACAGATGGCCAAAAAGCACAAGATGCTCAACATAGCTAATTATTAGAGAAATGAAAATTAAAACTACAATGAGGTATCATCTCACACCAGTCAGAATGGCCATCACCAAAAAATCTACAAACAGTAAATGGTGTATACAGTGTGGAGAAAAGGGAACCCTCCTACACTGTTGGTGGGAATGTAAATTGGTACAGCCACTATGGAGAACAGTATGGAGGTTCCTTAAAATACTAAAAACAGGGCTTCCCTGGTGGCACAGTGGTTGAGAGTCCACCTGCCAACGTGGAGGATGTGGGTTCATGCCCCGGTCCAGGAAGATCCCACATACCACGGCACAGCTGGGCCCATAAGCCATGGCCGCTGAGCCTGTACGTCTGGAGCCTGTGCTCCGCAGTGGGAGAGGCCACAGCAGTGAAAGGTCCGCGTACCGCAAAAAAAAAAAAAAAACCTAAAAACAGAGCTACCACATTATCCAATAATCCCACTACTGGGCATATACCCAGAGAAAACCATAATTTGAAAAGATACATGCACCCCTATGTTCACTGCAGCACTATTTACAATAGCCAGGACATGGAAGCAACCTAAATGTCCATCAACAGAGGAATGGGTAAAGCAGATGTGGTACATATGTATAATGGAATATTACTCAGCCATAAAAAAGAACAAAATAATGCCATTTGCAGCAACATGTATGGACCTAGAGATTGTCATACTGAGTGAAGTAAGTCAGACACAGAAAGACAAATATCATATAATACTGCTTATATGTGGAATCTTAAAAAAAATGAACTTATTTACAAAACAGAGAGAGAGTCACAGATGTAGAAAACAAACTTACGGTTACTGGGGGGAGGGGGGGGGACAAACTGGGAGATTGGGATTGACACATACACACTACTATATACAAAATAGGTAACTAATAAGGACCGACTGTATAGCACAGGGAACTCTACTCAATACTCTGCAATGGCCTATATGGGAAAAGAATCTAAGTAAGAGTGAATATATGTATATGTATAACTGATTCAATTTGCTGCACTCCTGAAACTAACACAACATTGTAAACCAACTATACTCCAATAAAAATATTTTTAAAAGACAAGGGTTAGTTGTTATTCATATCTATGGTAAAGATACCAGTATCTCTTCAGTCATTCAATTTAAAACAGCATAATCTGTAAGAGGAAGGCCATACTTATATAATGATTAAAAGGATGTTCCAGCATACAAAAAGAAAGGAATCCTTTCAAATAGATCTAGAATCCAACTACTTCTCACTACCTCCACAGATATCACCTTGATCCAAGCCACTATCTTCTCCCAACTGGACTATTCCTAACTAGTCTACTTGTTTGCCCTGCTATATTCTATTCTCAACAAAATCACCAAAGTAATCTTTCCAAAACATGAGAGATCATGTTGCACCTTGTTCAAAACCCTCAAGACGTTTAGCATTTCATTCAGAGTAAAACAAAATGTTTTTTAAAGATCCTATATGATCTATTTCCCTTTCACCTGTCTGATTTCACCTCCTACTATTCTCACACAACTTGGCCTTCTTGCTATTTCTCTTATAATTCAGGCACACCTCAACTTTATGGGATTTGCAAAGGCTACTACGTCTTCCTAAAATTCTCTTTCTCCACATCTCCACATGGGTGACTCCTCAATATTCTTCAAGTTGTTGCTCAGATCTCACCTCTTCAATGAGACCAATCTGACCACCATAAATATTGCAAACTTTCCCCACATTTCTGATTCCTGTCACCTGCCCTAATTTTCCTATAGCACTCAACACGTTTAAGCATACCATAAGAATTACTTATTTACTATAAGGATTATTTCTGCCCCCTCTGGCAAGAATGTAAGCTCCGGAATATTTTTCTGTTTCTTTTTGTTGTATCCCCAACACCTGTCACAGTGTCCAGCTGAAACTAGGTATTAAGTAAATATCTGTTAAATGAATATATAAATAAAGGCAAACTCCCAAAGTTTTTAAGTAATATAAATCACAAAGTCATTGTGGCAACATTTTCAAGGTCTACTCCATTCCAGACCCTGTGCTGGGCACTGGAAATACAAAGATGAAGTCAGTCCCCATCTTCATGGAGCTTATATTCAAGCTGAAGCAGCGATCCACAAAAGTAGATTATTTCAATTTAAAGCATCAAGTGCTATGACAGAGAACTTCCCAGAGGAAATCATAAAATGCTATGCAAAAGGAAGTTATTGTTATAAACCTAACCAGAAACATAAACTTGTCAAAAAGAAAAGCCATAAGAATCTGTAAAAATGGATCTTTGAAATTGTAAAATTTATTTTATTTTTCTGTGTTTGTCCATTGAGAGTTATTTTGAGAATTCAGTCAACTTAAATAGCATATGTTTTTGCCCTTTAAATGTTGGCTTATTTTCTTTATATAAATCAAGTTAAAAAGTACAGTTGATTTTCCAGAATAATAAGGTGCTTATTTCTCCTGTTTGTTTTGTATTTTCTCCTTTATTCCAGGAATATAAAAAGTTCCCCCCACCAGCAAAAAAAAAAAAAAAATCCTCTCTCCACAGAGAAATATGTAAACTTTGTTTTCAAAAAAAAAAAAATGGTATGCAAAAAAATGTATTTTTCTGCTTTCTAAAACACTGTTTTACTTATCTATATTTTCTTCTGATCTCTTATCTGACACAAGGCATTTTAAACTGAAAACTATCTGAAAGTATCTAGGAAGTAGACAAGGAACAACATGTAACTGTTATTCTGAATTAAAATGTCCCCTGGAAATGGGGAATTAGGATTCAGGGTGTCCTAGCAACTGCCACTCTGCAGCCTACTTCAGTTAAATGATCTCTTAAAGAAGGAAACCCAAATCATACAAGTGACTATCTTTGGAAGATAAAATTAAAATGAGAAGCACCTGGAAATAAAGAAAAAAAATTTAAAAAGAACCCCATTATGCTGGAAAATTAGCAAAGCTCATATGACTTTCCCATCCTATCCAGCCAATTAACTTCCAAAATCTTACCTTCAACAGAAAAGTAACCACAATGATCCAACTATAGTCAGGTGGGGAAGACTCTCTCAGAAAACAAAGTGCTCACACATGTGAGAGAAATGACCTCTTTCTGGATATCATTTAGAGCCCTGGATAGAACAATTTACCAAATGGTGCCTCCTTCTCTGAAGGAGTTAATATACCCTCCTCAGTAAATCCACTTCTCCTGGGAACATGTATGTGATCTTGGCTCACCATAAAAAAAGAGACTTTCAAAGCTCTGCATTTGCCTGATCAAAAGACTAGGAAGGCAATGAAACAAAAATCAATGTAGTCATCTTATATCATTGCTGTATTGCAGCCTGTATGATTAAGTAATAACCAACAATGCAGAATCATAATTAGCCCTTCCTCCAGAAAAGGCTGAAAGTAAGAGAAAACTTGAAAAATGCATATTATTGCATAGATGTCCTCAAAAATACATACTGTCTAAAAATAAAACCAAAAGGAATACTGACCCCAGCAAGCTCTCCAGAGATTGGTTCAAGATGGTGGAGTAGAAGGACCTGCGCTCACTCCCTCTTGCGAGAGCAGCAGAATCACAACTAACTGCTGAACAATCATCAACAGGAAGACACTGGAACTCACCAAGAAAGATACCTCACATCCAAAGAAAGGAGAAGCTGCAATGACATGGTAGGAAGGGGGCAATCACAATAAAATCAAATCCCATAACCGCTGCATGGGTGACTCACAAACTGGAAAACAATTATACCACTGAAGTCCACCAACTGAAGATTTGAGCCCCACAACAGGCTTCCCAGACTGGAGGTCTGGCAATGGGAGGAGGAATTCCCAGAGAATCAAACTTTGAAGTCTAGCAGGATTTGACTGCAGGACTTCAACAGGTCTGGAGGAAACAGACTCCACTACTGGAGGGAACACACAAAGTCGTGGGTGTATCAGTACTCAAGGGGAAGGAGCAGTGACCCCATAGGAGACTAAACCAGACCTACCTGGTAGTGTTGGAGGGTCTCCTGCAGAGGTGGGGGGTGGCTGTGGCTCACCATGGGGACAAGGACACTGGCAGCAGAAGTTCTGGGAAGTACTGCTTGGTGTGAGCCCACACAGAGTCTACCATTAGCCCCACCAAAGGGCCTGTAGGCTCCAAGGCTGGGTCACCTCAGGCCAAACAACCAACTGGGAGGGAACTCAGCCCCACACATCAGCAGACAGACAGGTTAAAGTTTTACTGAGCTCTGCCACCAAAACAACACCCAATTCTACCCACCAAAAGTCCTTTCCACCATGAAGCTTAGACAAGCCTCCTAGATAGCCTGATCCACCAGAGGGCAGACAGCAGAAGCAAGAAGAACTACAATCCTGCAGCTTATGGGAAAAATACACATTTGCAGAAAGATAGACAAAATGAAAAGGCAGAGGACTATGCACCAGATGAAGCAACAAGATAAAACCCCAGAAAAACAACTAAATGAAGTGGAGGTAGGCAACCTTCCAGAAAAAGAATTCAGAATAATTAGAGTGAAGATGATCCAGGACCTTGGAAAAAGAATGGAGGCAAAGATCAAGCAGATGCAAGAAATGTTTAACAAAAACCTAGAAGAATTAAAGAACAAACACCTAGAGGAATTAAAGAACAAACAAACAGAGATGAACAACACAATAAGTGAAATGAAAATTACACTAGAAGGAATCAAGAGCAGGATAACTGAGGCAGAAGAACGGATAAGTGACCTGGAAGACAGAATGGTGGAATTTACTGCCACAGAACAGAATAAAGAAAAAAGAATGACAAGGAATGAAGACAGATTAAGAGACTTCTGGGACAATATTAAGTGCACCAACATTCGTATTATAGGGGTCCCAGAAGGAGAAGAGAGAGAGAAAGGACCCAAGAAAATATTTGAAGAGATTATAATTGAAAACTACCCTAACATGGGAAAGGAAATAGCCACCCAAGTCCAGGAAGCACACAGAGTCCCAGGCAGTAAAAACCCAAGGAGAAACAGGCCAAAACACATAGTAATCAAACTGACAAAAATTAAAGCCAAAGAAAAATTATTAAAAGCAACAAGGGAAAAATGACAAATAACATACAAGGGAACTCCCATAAGGTTAACAGCTGATTTCTCAGCAGAAACTCTACAAGCAAAAAGGGAGTGGCACAATATATTTAAAGTGATAAAAGGGAAGAATCTACAACCAATATTAGTCTACCCAACAGGAATCTCATTCACATTCAACGGAGAAATCAAAAGCTTTACAGACAAGCAAAACGTAAGAGACTTCAGCACGGGGGACCTTGAAGATGGCGGAAGAGTAAGACGCGGAGATCGCCTTCCTCCCCACGGATACACCAGAAATACATCCACACGTGGAACAACTCCTACAGAACTCCTACTGAAGGCTGGCAGAAGACCTCAGACCTCCCAAAAGGCAAGAAACTCCCCACGTAACTGGGTAGGGCAAAAGAAAAAACAGAGACAAAAGAATAAGGACGGCACCTGCACCAGTGGGAGGGAGCTGTGAAGGAGGAAAAGTTTCCACACACTAGGAAGCCCCTCCGCGGGCGGAGACTGCGGGAGGCGGAAGGGGGAATTTCGGGACCGCGGAGTAGTGCACAGCGACGGGTGCGGAGGGCAAAGCGGGGAGATTCCTGCACAGACGATCGGTGCTGACCGGCACTCACCAGCCCGAGTGGCTTGTCTGCTCACACGCCGGGGCGGGCGGGGCTGCGAGCTGAGGCTCGGGTTTTGGTTTTGGACCGAGCTCAGGGAGAGGACTGGGGTTGGCGGCTTGAACATAGCCTGAAGGGGTTAGTGCACCGCGACTAGCCGGGAGGGAGTTCGGGGAAAAGCCTGCACCTGCCGAAGAGGCAAGAGACTTTTTCTTCCCTCTTTGTTTCCTGGTGCGCGAGGAGAGGGGTTTAAGAGCGCTGCTTAAAGGATCTCCAGAGAAGGGCGCGAGCCGCGGCTAAAAGCGCGAACCCCAGAGACGGGCGCGAGCCGCGGCTGAGGGCGCGAGCCCCCGAGACGGGCGCGAGCCGCGGCTGAAAGCGCAAACCCCAGAGACGGGCGGGAGACGCTAAGGCTGCTGCTGCCGCCACCAAGGGGCCTGTGTGCGAGCACAGGTCACTCTCCACACCCCTCTTCCGCGGAGCCTGTGCAGCCCGCCACTGCCAGGTTCCCGGGATCCAGGGACAACTTCCCCGGGACAAAGCACGGCGGGCCTCAGGCTGGTGCAACGTCACGCTGCCTCTGCCGCCGCAGGCCCGCCCCGCACGCAGTGCCCCTCCTTCCCCCATCCCCCAACCCCCGGCCTGAGTGAGCCGGAGGCCCCGAATCAGCTGCTCCTTTAACCCCGTCCTGTCTGAGCGAAAAAACAGACGCCCTCCAGCGACCTACACGCAGAGGCAGGGCCAAATCCAAAGCTGAGCTCCTGTGAGCTGTGAGAACAAAGAAGAGAAAGGGAAATCTCTCCCAGCAGCCACAGAAGCAGCGGATTAAAGCTCCACAATCAACTTGATATACCCTGCATCTGTGGAATACCTGAATAGACAAGGAATGATCCCAAATTGAAGAGGTGGAATTTAGGAGCGAGATCTATGATTTTTTTCCCTTTTCCTCTTTTTGTGAATGTGTACGTGTATGCTTCTGTGTGAGATCCTGTCTGTATACTCTTGCTTCCACCATTTGTCCTAGGGCTCTATCCGTCCATGACTTTTTTTTAAAAATTCTTTTTCTTAATAATTAAGTTTAATTGTGATAACTTTATTATACTTTACCTTCGTTCTTTCTTTCTTTCCTTCCTTCCTTCCCTCCTTTAGACAACGAATCACCCCAAATTGAGGAGGTGGTCTCAGGGAGCAGGATTTATGATTTTTCCCCCTTTACCTCTTTTTGTGAAGGTGTATGTGTATGCTTCTGTGTAAGATTTTCTCTGTATAGCTTTGCTTCCAACATTTGTCCTAAGGTTCTATCCGTCCCTTTTTTTTTTTTTTTCTAAATATTTTTTAATTCAATAACTATATTATACTTTATTTTATTTTTACTGTATCATCTTTCTTTCTGTCTTTTTTCCTTCTTTCCCTCCTTCCTTCCTTCCTCCCTCCCTCCCTCCCTCCCTCCTTTCTTTCCTTCTTTGCTTCTTTCTTCCTTCCTTCCTTTCCTCCTTTCCTTCTTTCTTTACTCATACTTCTACTAATTCTCCCTACTTTTTCTCCCTTTTTTTCTGAGCTGTGTGGATGAAAGGCTCTTGGTGCTCCAGCCAGGAGTCAGGGCTCTGCCTCTGAGGTAGGAGAGCCAACTTCAGGACACTGGTCAACAAGAGACCTCCCAGCTCCACATAATATTAAACGGTGGAAATATCCCAGAGACCTCCATCTTAACACCAGCACCCAGCTTCACTCAACGACCAGCAAGCCACAGTGCTGGACAACCTATGCCAAACAACTAGCAAAACAGGAACACAACCCCACCCATTAGCAGAGGGGCTGCCTAAAATCATAATAAGGCCACAGACACCCCAAAACACACCACCAGACATGGACCTGCCCACTAGAGAGACAAGATCCAGCCTCATCCAGCACAACACAGGCACTAGTCCCCTCCACCAGGAAGCCTACACAACCCACTGAAACAACCTTAGCCACTGGAGACAGACATCAAAAACAACGGGAACTACGAAAGTGCAGCCTGCAAAAAGGAGACCCCAAACACAGTAAGATAAGCAAAATGAGAAGACAGAAAAACACACAGCAGATGAAGGAGCAAGATAAAAACCCACCAGACCTAACAAATGAAGAGGAAATAGGCAATCTACCTGAAAAAGAATTCAGAATAATGATAGTAAGGATGATCCGAAATCTTGGAAGTAGAATGGACAAAATGCAAGAAACAGTTAACAAGGACCTACAAGAACTAAAGATGAAACAAGCAACGATGAACAATGCAATAAATGAAATTAAAATCACTCTAGATAGGATCAATAGCAGAATAACTGAGGCAGAAGAACGGATAAGTGACCTGGAAGATAAAGTAGTGGAAATAACTACTGCAGAGCAGAATAAAGAAAAAAGAATGAAAAGAACTGAGGACAGTCTCAGAGACCTCTGGGACAACATGAAACGCACCAACATTCGAATTATAGGGGTTCCAGAAGAAGAAGAAAGAAAGAAAGGGACTGAGAAAATATTTGAAGAGATTATAGTTGAAAACTTCCCTAATATGGGAAAGGAAATAGTTAATCAAGTCCAGGAAGCACAGAGGGTCCCATACAGGATAAATACAAGGAGAAACACGCCAAGACACATATTAATCAAACTGTCAAAAATTAAATACAAAGAAAGCATATTAAAAGCAGCAAGGGAAAAACAACAAATAACACACAAGGGAATCCCCATAAGGTTAACAGCTGATCTCTCAGCAGAAACCCTACAAGCCAGAAGGGAGTGGCAGGACATACTGAAAGTGATGAAGGAGAATAGCCTGCAACCAAGACTACTCTACCCAGCAAGGATCTCATTCACATTTGATGGAGAAATTAAAACCTTTACAGACAAGCAAAAGCTGAGAGAGTTCAGCACCACCAAACCAGCTTTACAACAAATGCTAAAGGAACTTCTCTAGACACGAAACACAAGAGAAGGAAATGACCTATAGTAGCGAACCCAAAACAATATATAAAATGGAAATAGGAACATACATATCGATAATTACCTTAAATGTAAATGGACTAAATGCTCCCACCAAAAGACACAGATTGGCTGAATGGATACAAAAACAAGACCCTTATATATGCTGTCTACAAGAGACCCACTTCAGAACTAGAGACACATACAGACTGAAAGTAAGGGGATGGAAAAAGATATTCCATGCAAATGGAAACCAAAAGAAAGCTGGAGTAGCAATTCTCATATCAGACAAAATAGACTTTAAAATAAGGACTATTAAAAGGGACAAAGAAGGACACTACATAATGATCAAGGGATCGATCCAAGAAGAAGATATAACAATTGTAAATATTTATGCACCCAACATAGGAGCACCTCAATACATAAGGCAAATACTAACAACCATAAAAGGGGAGATCAACAGTAACACATTCATAGTAGGGGACTTTAACACCCCACTTTCACCCATGGACAGATCATCCAAAATGAAAATAAATAAGGAAACACAAGCTTTAAATGATACATTAAACAAGATGGACTTAATTGATATTTATAGGACACTCCATCCAAAAACAACAGAATACACATTTTTCTCAAGTGCTCATGGAACATTCTCCAGGATAGATCATATCTTGGGTCACAAATCAAGCCTTGGTAAATTTAAGAAAATTGAAATTGTATCAAGTATCTTTTCTGACCACAACGCCATGAGACTAGATGTCAATTACAGGAAAAGATCTGTAAAATATACAAACACATGGAGGCTAAACAATACACTACTTAATAATGAAGTGATCACTGAAGAAATCAAAGAGGAAATAAAAAAATACCTAGAAACAAATGACAATGGAGACACAACGACCCAAAACCTATGGGATGCAGCAAAAGCAGTTCTAAGGGGGAAGTTTATAGCAATACAAGCCCACCTTAAGAAGCAGGAAACATCTCGAATAAACAACCTAACCTTGCACCTCAAGCAATTAGAGAAAGAAGAACAAAAAACCCCCAAAGCTAGCAGAAGGAAAGAAATCATAAAAATCAGATCAGAAATAAATGAAAAAGAAATGAAGGAAACGATAGCAAAGATCAATAAAACTAAAAGCTGGTTCTTTGAGAAGATAAACAAAATAGATAAACCACTAGCCAGACTCATCAAGAAAAAAAGGGGGGCTTCCCTGGTGGCGCAGTGGTTGAGAGTCTGCCTGCCGATGCAGGGGACACGGGTTCGTGGCCCGGTCTGGGAGGATCCCACATGCCGCGGAGCGGCTGGGCCCGTGAGCCACGGCCGCTGGGCCTGCGCGTCCGGAGCCTGTCCTCCGCAACGGGAGGGGCCACAGCAGTGAGAGGCCCGCGTAACGCATAAAAAAAAAAAAAAAAAGGGAGAAGACTCAAATCAATAGAATTAGAAATGAAAAAGGAGAAGTAACAACTGACACTGCAGAAATAAAAAAAATCATGAGAGATTACTACAAGCAACTCTATGCCAATAAAATGGACAATCTGGAAGAAATGGACAAATTCTTAGAAATGCACAACCTGCCAAGACTGAATCAGGAAGAAATAGAAAATATGAACAGACCAATCACAAACACTGAAATTGAAACTGTGATTAAAAACCTTCCAACAAACAAAAGCCCAGGACCAGATGGCTTCACAGGTGAATTCTATCAAACGTTTAGAGAAGAGCTAACACCTATCCTTCTCAAACTCTTCCAAAATATAGCAGAGGGAGGAACACTCCCAAATACCTTCTACGAAGCCACCATCACCTTGATACCAAAACCAGACAAGGATGTCACAAAGAAAGAAAACTACAGGCCAATATCACTGATGAACATAGATGCAAAAATCCTCAACAAAATACTAGCAAACAGAATCCAACAGCACATTAAAAGGATCATACACCATGATCAAGTGGGGTTTATTCCAGGAATGCAAGGATTCTTCAATATACTCAAATCTATCAATGTGATAAACCATATTAACAAATTGAAGGAGAAAAACCATATGATCATCTCAATAGATGCAGAGAAAGCTTTCGACAAAATTCAACACCCATTTATGATAAAAACCCTCCAGAAAGCGGGCATAGAGGGAACTTTCCTAAACATAATAAAAGCCATATATGACAAGCCCACAGCAAACATCATCCTCAATGGTGAAAAACTGAAAGCATTTCCACTAAGATCAGGAACAAGACAAGGTTGCCCACTCTCACCACTCTTATTCAACATAGTTTTGGAAGTTTTAGCCACAGCAATCAGAGAAGAAAAGGAAATAAAAGGAATCCAAATCGGAAAAGAAGAAGTAAAGCTGTCACTGTTTGCAGATGACATACTATACATAGAGAATCCTAAAGATGCTACCAGAAAACTACTAGAGCTAATCAATGAATTTGGTAAAGTAGCAGGATACAAAATTAATGCACAGAAATCTCTGGCATTCCTATATACTAATGATGAAAAATCTGAAAGTGAAATCAAGAAAACACTCCCATTTACCATTGCAACAAAAAGAATAAAATATCTAGGAATAAACCTACCTAAGGAGACGAAAGACCTGTATGCAGAAAATTATAAGACACTGATGAAAGAAATTAAAGATGATACAAATAGATGGAGAGATATACCATGTTCTTGGATGGGAAGAATCAACATTGTGAAAATGACTCTACTACCCAAAGCAATCTACAGATTCAATGCAATCCCTATCAAACTACCACTGGCATTTTTCACAGAACTAGAACAAAAAATTTCGCAATTTGTATGGAAACACAAAAGACCCCGAATAGCCAAAGCAATCTTGAGAACGAAAAAAGGAGCTGGAGGAATAAGGCTCCCTGACTTCAGACTATATTACAAAGCAACAGTAATCAAGACAGTATGGTACTGGCACAAAAACAGAAAGATAGATCAGTGGAACAGGATAGAAAGCCCAGAGATAAACCCACGCACATATGGACACCTTATCTTTGATAAAGGAGGCAGGAATGTACAGTGGAGAAAGGACAGCCTCTTCAATAAATGGTGCTGGGAAAACTGGACAGGTACATGTAAAAGTATGAGATTAGATCACTCCCTAACACCATACACAAAAATAAGCTCAAAATGGATTAAAGACCTAAATGTAAGGCCAGAAACTATCAAACTCTTAGAAGAAAACATAGGAAGAACACTCTATGACATAAATCACAGCAAGATCCTTTCTGACCCACCTCCTAGAGTAATGGAAATAAAAACAAAAATAAACAAATGGGACCTAATGAAACTTCAAAGCTTTTGCACAGCAAAGGAAACCATAACCAAGACCAAAAGACAACCCTCAGAATGGGAGAAAACATTTGCAAATGAAGCAACTGACAAAGGATTAATCTCCAAAATTTACAAGCAGCTCATGCAGCTCAATAACAAAAAAACAAACAACCCCATCCAAAAATGGGCAGAAGACCTAAATAGACATTTCTCCAAAGAAGATATACAGAATGCCAACAAACACATGAAAGAATGCTCAACATCATTAATCATTAGAGAAATGCAAATCAAAACTACAATGAGATATCATCTCACACCAGTCAGAATGGCCATCATCAAAAAATCTAGAAACAATAAATGCTGGAGAGGGTGTGGAGAAAAGGGGACACTCTTGCACTGCTGGTGGGAATGTGAATTGGTTCAGCCACTGTGGAGAACAGTATGGAGGTTCCTTAAAAAAACTACAAATAGAATTACCATATGACCCAGCAATCCCACTACTTGGCATATACCCTGAGAAAACCAAAATTCAAAAGAGTCATGTACCAAAATGTTCATTGCAGCTCTATTTACAATAGCCAGGACATGGAAACAACCTAAGCGCCCATCATCGGATGAATGGATAAAGAAGATGTGGCACATATACACAATGGAATATTACTCAGCCTTAAAAAGAAATGAAATTGAGCTATTTGTAACGAGATGGATAGACCTAGAGTCTGTCATACAGAGTGAAGTAAGTCAGAAAGAAAAAGACAAATACCGTATGCTAACACATATATATGGAATTTAAGGGAAAAAAATGTCATGAAGAACCTAGGGGTAAGATAGGAATAAAGACGCAGACCTACTGGAGAACGGACTTGAGGGTATGGGGAGGGGGAGGGGTGAGTTTTGACAGGGCGAGAGAGAGTCATGGACATATACACACTAACAAACGTAGTAAGGTAGATAGCTGGGGGTAAGCAGCCGCAAGGCACAGGGATATTAGCTCGGTGCTTTGTGACAGCCTGGAAGGGTGGGATGGGGAGAGTGGGAGGGAGGGAGACGCAAGAGGGAAGACATATGGGAACATATGTATATGTATAGCTGATTCACTTTGTTATAAAGCAGAAACTAACACACCATTGTAAAGCAATTATACCCCAATAAAGATGTTAAAAAAAAAAAAAAAAAAGAGACTTCAGCACCACCAAACCAGCTCTACAACAAATGCTAAAGGAACTTCTCTAAGTGGGAAACACAAGAGAAGGAAAAGACCTACAGAAAGAAACACAAAACAAGAAAATGGTAATAGGAATATACATATTGATAATTACCTTAAATGTAAATGGATTAAATGCTCTGACCAAAAGACACAGGCTCACTGAATGGATACAAAACAAGACCCATATGTATGCTGTCTACAAGAGACCCACTTCAGACCTAGGGACATATACAGAGTGAAAGTGAGGGAATGGAAAAAGTTATTCCATGCATGTGGAAATCAAAAGAAAGCTAGAATAGCAATACTCATTTCAGATAAAATACACTCTGAAATAAAGAATTTTATAAGAGAAAAGGAAGGACAATACATAATAATAAAAGATCAATCCAAGAAGTATATATAACAATTATAAATATATATGGACCCAAAATAGAAGCACTTCAATACATAAGGCAAATCTAACAGCTATAAAAGAGGAAATTGACAGTAACACAGTGATAGTGGGGGACTCTAACACCTAATTTATACCAATGGATATACCATCCAGACAGAACATTAATAAGGAAACACAAGCTTCAAATGACACAACAGACCACATAGACTTCATTGATATTTATAGGACATTCCATCCGAAAATAGCAGATTATACTTCCTTCTCAACTGCACTTGGAACATTCTCCAAGAAAGAACACATCTTGGGTCACAAATCAAGCCTTGAAAAATTTAACAAAATTGAAATCATATCAAGCATCTTTTCTGCCCACAACGCTATGAGATTAGAAATATATTACAGGGGAAAAAACGTAAAAAACACAAACTCATGGAGGCTAAACAATACATGACTAAATAACCAGAAAATCACTGAAGAAATCAAAGAGGAAATCAAAAATTACCTAGAGAAAAGTGACAACAAAAACATGATGATCTAAAACCTATGGGATTCAGCAAAAGCAGTTCTAAGAGGGAAGTTTATAACAATACAACCCCACCTCAAGAAACAAGAAAAATCTCAAGTAAACAATCTAACCTTACACCTAAAGGAACTATGGAAAGAGGAACAAACAAAACCCAAAGTTAGTAGAAGGAAAGAAATCATAAAGATCAGAGCAGAAATAAATGAAATAGAAACAAAGAAAACAATAGCAAATATCAATAAAACTAAAAGGTGGTTCTTTGCGAAGATAAACAAAATTGATAAACCATTAGCCAGATTCATCAAGAAAAAGAGGGAGAGTACTCAAATCAATAAAATTATAAATGAAAAAGGAGTAGTTACCACAGACACTGCAGAAATACAAAGCATCCTAAGAGACTACTACAAGCAACTCTATGCCAATAAAATGGGCAACCTGGAAGAATGGACAAATTCTTAGAAAGGTAAAACCTTCCAAGACTGAACCAGGAAGAAATAGAAGATATGAGCAGACCAATCACAAGTAATGAAATAGAAACTATGATTAAAAATCTTCCAACAAACAAAAGCCCAGGACCAGATGGCTTCACGGGTGAATTCTGTCAAACATTTAGAGAAGAGCTAACACCCATCCTTCTCAAACTCTTCCAAAAAATTGCAGAGGAAGGATTACTCCCAAACTCATCCTATGAGGCCACCAACATCCTGATACCAAAACCAGACAAAGATACTACAAAAAAAGAAAATTACAGGCCAATATCACTAATGAATATAGATGTAAAAATCCTCAACAACATACTAGCAAACAGAATCCAACAACACATTAAAAGGATCATACACCATGATCAAGTGGGCTTTATCCCAGGGCTTCAAGGATTCTCCAATATAAGCAAATCAGTCAATGTGATATACCATATTAACAAATGGAAGAATAAAAACCATATGATCAACAGATGCAGAAAAAGCTTTTCACAAATTTCAACACCAATTTATAATAAAAAACTCCAGAAAGTGGTCACAGAGAGAACCTACCTCAACATAATAAAGGCCATATATGACAAGCCAACAGCAAACATCATTCTCAATGGTGAAAAACTGACAGCATTTACTCTAAGATCAGGAACAAGACAAGGATGCCCACTCTCACCACTATTATTCAACATAGTTTTGGAAGTCCTAGGCAAGGCAATAGGAGAAGAAAGAGAAATAAAAGGAATCCAAATTGGAAAAGAAGTAAAACTCTCACAGTTTGCAGATGACATGATACTATAAATAGAGAATCCTATAGACGCCACCAGAAAACTACTAGAGCTAATTAATGAATTTGGTAAAGTTGTAGGATATGTAATTAATGCACAGAAATATCTTGTAATCCTATACACTAACAATGAAAGATCAGAAAGAGAAATTAAGGAAACGCTCCCATTTACCATTGCAACAAAAAGAATAAAATACCTAGGAATAAACCTACCTAAGAAGGTAAAAGACCTGTGCTCAGAAAACTATAAGACACTGATGAAAGAAATCAAAGATGACACAAACAGATGGAGACATATACCATGTTCTTGGATTGGAAGAATCAATATTGTGAAAATGACTATACTACCCAAAGCAATCTACAGATTCAACACAATCCCTATCAAATTACCACTGGCATTTTTTACAGAACTAGAACAAAAAATCTTAAAATTGTATGGAGACACAAAAGACCCCAAATAGCCAAAGAAATATGGAGAGTAAAAAAACGGAGCTGGAGCAATCAGACTCCCAGACTTCAGACTATAATACAAAGCTATAGTAAGCAAGACAATATGGTACTGGCACAAAAACAGAAATATAGATCAATGGAACAGGATAGAAAGCCCAGACATAAACCCATGCACTTATGGTCAACTAATCTATGACAAAGGAGGCAAGGATATACAATGGAGAAAAGACAGCCTTTTCAATAAATGGTGCTGGGGAAACTGGGCAGCTACATGTAAAAGAATGAAAGTAGAATACTTCCTAACACCATACACAAAAATACAATCAAAATGGATTAAACATCTAAATGTAAGGCTGGACACTATAAAACTCATAAAGGAAATCACATGATGATTTGACATAAATCTTTGACATAAATCACATGATGTTTTTGACCTACCTCCTAGAGTAATGGAAATAAAAACAAAAATAAACAAATGGGACCTAATGAAATTTAAAAGCTTTTGCATAGCAAAGGAAACTATAAACAAGACAAAAACACATCCCTCAGAATGGGAGAAAATATTTGCAAACAAATCAGTGGACAAAAGATTCATCTCCAAAGTATATAAACAGCTCATGCAGCTCAATATTAAAAAAACAAACAACCCAATAAAAAAATGGGTGGAAGACCTAAACAGACATTCCTCCAAAAAAGACATACAGATGGCCAACAAACACATGAAAAGCTGCTGAACATCACCAATTATGAGAGAAATGCAAATCAAAACTACGAGGTATCACCTCATACCAGTTAGAATGGGCATTATCAGAAAATCTACAAACAACAAATGCTGGAGAGGGTGTGGAGAAAAGGGAACTCTCTTGCACTGTTGGTGGGAATGTAAATTGATACACCACTATGGAGAACAGTATGGAGGTTCCTTAAAAAACTAAAAATAGAATTACCATATGACCCAGCAATCCCACTACCGGGCTTATCTCCAGAGAAAACCACAATTCAAAAAGACACATACACCCCAGTGTTCATTGCAGCACTATTTACAATAGCCAGGACATGGAAGCAACAAAATGCCCTTTGACAGATGAATGGATAAAGAAGATGTGTTACATACATACAATTGAATATTACTCAGCCATGAAAAGGAACAAAATTGGGTCATTTGTAGAGATGTGGATGGACTTATAGACTGTCATACAGAGTGAAGTAAGTCAGAAAGAGAAAAACAAATATTGTAGATTAATGCATATATGTGGAATCTAGAAAAATGTTATAGATGAACTGGTCTGCAAGGCAGAAATAGAGACACAGATGTAGAGAACAAATGTATGGACACCAAGGGGGGAACGTGGGGGTGGTGGATGGTGGTGGTGGGATGAATTGGGAGATTGGGATTGACATATGTACACTAATATGTATAATATAGATAACTAATAAGGACCTGTATAAAAATAAATTAAAAAAATAAAATTAAGAAAAATAATAGGTATCCCCAAACACATCAGTGCAGCTATACATTCTGGCTACCAAAAGAAGCTAAAGGAATTTCATGTTTCTTTGGTTCAATCACCAATGTTTACTGAGCATTTTCTGTGAAACAGGCATTCCGCTATTCATTAGTGATTCCAATGTGTTACTATAGTGATTAAAAGCACAGACTCTGGAATAAGACTGCGTGGGTTTACAATACAGCTCTATTCCTTACTATCTGTGTGACCTTGGACTAGATTCTGTGTGTGCCTGAAATGTTTCTACTGTAAATTCATAAAGTTGTTGTAAGGATTAAATGAGTGATACATGCAGAGGGATGGGAATAGCTCCTAGTACATTGATGTAGTGAATAGGTATAAAAGAGGCTATCAATCAACTGAGGAAAAGTAACACATAAGTAGTTATAATAAAACAGGGTAAAAATCATATTCAAGATATGCAAAAAGTGTTATAGGGACAAGAAATTAAAGCCTAACCCTACTTGTGGTTGCAGGGTTGGCAAACGGTCAACGGAAGTGACATATGAGTTATACTTGAAGGATGAGTAGGACTCTTTCTGATGTCAAATGGAAAATGGCAGAAAGCATTATATGAAAGACCACAGAACAATGAGACAGGAAGTCTAGGCCACGGAATTGCCATATGGTCAGGGTCCAATAATGTAAGAGTGCCAGGACATGAGGCTGATGAGGTAGATTAAGGTAAGGAAATGAGGAGCCATTGGAGAATTTTAATCAAAGAGTAGTACATCAAATTTCATTTTTAGAAGATTTATCTAGGGGTAGCATAAAGATAAAATGAGAGACTTGGATAAAGCTTGATATAGAAGTAGTCACAATACATAGGAATATATTGCAATGAGTCAAGCAAGAATTGATGAAGACTCACATAAAGCAGTGAGAGAAAGGAGTGTATAGAATCCATAGGTATTTGTTAAGGGATAAACTCTTCTTACCCACTTGATAATATAATTTAAATGTTTGATTAACTTTCATGGGAAAGACGGGGCAAATCATTAACATTTATGAAAAATAGTAATACTGAAATTTCCTTTCATCAAAGAATAGTGAGCTCATCTTAGATATGAGCTCATCATCTACACAGAACTTGAAAAATGGAGTGGATGATGATTTGGCAGGTTTGGACTAGATAACCAAAGATACGTTCCAACCAGAGGTAGATTTACTGAGAAGCAAGGGAAGCTTAAGCTTCAAGATTCTTCACTTAATAAGGGTCCTTATAAAGGCTGGGAGTTGCAGAAAGTTATGATGGGAAGAGATAAAAAGACTGCACTCCTAGGGCTTCCCTGGTGGCGCAGTGGTTGAGAGTCCGCCTGTCGATGCAGGGGACCCGGGCTCATGCCCCGGTCTGGGAAGATCCCTCATGCCGCAGAGCGGCTAGGCCCGAGAGCCATGGCTGCCAAGCCTGCGCGTCCGGAGCCTGTGCTCCGCAACGGGAGAGGCCACAACAGTGAGAGGCCCGGGTACTGCAAAAAAAAAAAAAAAAAAAAAAAAAGGCTGCACTCCTTTGCAGCGTTTCTGGTAAATAGCCTAAAGAGATTTCAGGAGAAAGAGACCTGAATCCCCAAGATAACAGTAATTCATTGTGATCTCCTTTCTTATTCTGAAGATATAATTTTATATTTATAATTTTGTGCAATTTTTCTTAAAGACGACCTTCTGAAATTATATAAACTTCAAGCTGTATAAAACTTAGAATAGCCCTTGCTTCCAGGTCTTGGCTTCTGTGGCATTAAGAAATGGAGAGAACTGTAGTCTGACTCCTGGAGTTAAGAGGGTATTTTCATTTCAATGTACAGGAATTGATTCTCCAAGTAAACAAAAGATGATTTCCTTGAAGTATATTAGGAACTATTAACCAGCAATTAAACATTGATTACATGATGAATAATTAATGCTTCATATCTCACCATACAGTGATGAATAACAGAGATTTGAAGGTTGGGTGGCATTTCCAAAGTCATTCTTCTTCAGAGATTAAAAATGCTTTCTGGCACATATTTTTAAGAGGATGAACTATTGATTAGAATGAGAGTCAGAAGACCTCGTTAGAGCTCTGGATCTATCATTGCTTACCTTTGTGACCTTGGACTTCTGACAGGACTACTGTCTATTATAACTCTGAAAAGATTTTCACATCACCTTCTCTAGCTTCTCAATTAATCTTTCACTCAGTCTGTAGCGACAAATTCCTATGTGTTCTTCATCCCTGTAGTATCTAACCATATCAAGACCCCCATTCTCTTAGTCCAATTTCCACAGAGCTGTCTTTGATGGCTTTTCTACCACCTAAAGAATGAAATGTGAAATCACATTCTTCCAACTTCATGACACTAAAGGCAAGAAAGTGCCTCTCTCCCATTTACAATAATTTAAAAAAACAAACAAAAACTATTGAGGAAGGTTCTGATTGGTCCAAACTTGGAACACATGCCCACCCCACAAACTAATCTAGTGGTCAGGATACTATAATTCATCTTAGTTATCTGCTGACCCCCCTTAGTCAAAGGAATGTAGTCTGTTATCAGTAGGGTAAAGTGGTGAACATGTATCATCCAGCCAGCCACGCCAATTTGTATCAACCACAAAGGGAGTAAGGGACTACTTGATGGTGATTAGTTGAGAGTTCCAGCTTGGTAACTATACAATTAGTGATGCATTAACTGTAACAGGTGTACAGAAAGAAAAGTTATGAAGGAATATATTTTTTTAAGAAACATCAAGTATGAGGTATCTATGGATCATTCAAAAGGTAATATTCAATAACCACTAATTTTTTCTTTGTACAAGATTGAGACATATACAGAATGTGTGTAACAATCACAATTCATGATTTAGAAGAATCCTGAAATTTCATTTCTGTATCTGAAATAAAATCATTAAATCCAGGGAATATCTCTTTCCA
Organism: Phocoena sinus; assembly: GCF_008692025.1. Classification (NCBI taxonomy): domain Eukaryota; kingdom Metazoa; phylum Chordata; class Mammalia; order Artiodactyla; family Phocoenidae; genus Phocoena; species Phocoena sinus. The sequence continues at coordinate 41,474,722 of NC_045763.1, forward strand.
TACACTAATGTCTATTTTAAAATATTGTTCTAGGAGTCTCTAACGTATTTTGGCAAAATTTGACCTGATTAAAAATTTCAAAAATCTCTCTTAAGATATTTTTGTCAGCAGTACTTTTATGAAAGAGGAAAACAATGCTGTATCATAGGTAGATATGACATGTACCTACAAAACACAAGAGCTGCTGTCCTGACTGCAATTCAGTCACAGAGATTTGTAAACCCATGAATCTTTCTACTTTCTCAGAGTAAGTGTCAGAAGCACTGCTCCCTAACAGTGCTTAATAATTTGGTTGAGTCCATCTTAGAAACCAATAGTCCAAATCTTCTGAAACAATTTGTAGGTATCTTATAAAAACTCCAAGTATTTGACACTACAGAGGTTCTACTAAGCAGACTTAAACATTTTGACTTCTTAATATCTACAACCATATTCCCAAAGGTGAAATGTTTCCTGAAACTCTCCATTTTGTGGATCAATTAGATTTACAGCAACAGGGAAGAAAAGAAATGTACTAAAGAAGGGTTTTTGCATAGGCCACTCAAATCAAAGTTGACAATTACCTTGATGCAAGAATAAATAATAAGGCTTGAGAGTTTTATAGCCCCAAAGTAATTTTCAAGTTACATAAAATGTTTCTTCTCTACATATATATGGAAGTTCTTTTGTCTCTCCTGCCCTATACATTTAGTGTGCATAAAATATTCAACGTGTTGCTTCCAATGTCAATAAAAAGTATCTGTTACTGGAAGAAGGAAAATCTATTTTGCAAAATGATAGGGATATTATGCAGCACAACTATAATTATCATTTTTTTAAAGGCACAGAAAAAAAGAAAGATGGTTAGGCAATTTGAAAATCCTTCTTAAGCCACACACTGGTTTCCTACAGAGGATTTTTAAGATGAGAAATAGACCTTGAGGGTCTTAGACAGGCCTGAGGCAATATTTTTAAAAAAGGTCAAACATTCTGCTAAAAAGCACCGCTATCTTCAGAACAACAATTTATCAGCCAGCTTGCAGTGCCTCCTTATTTACAGCTATTGGTCCCAAAGGAAGTGCACTTGAGTGTGGGCCACGATTACTTTGTAATGAGTGTGCCAGTACTGATACAGGAAACAAATTTGTTACAGTGTGCCATTCCCAGCTTAGAAACTTTAGCAGACACTTTTTCTCTTGGTGAGGAAGAAGAGGGAGTAGGGACAAAAAGGAGAAGGAAGTAAAAATGGAAAGAAGAGAAAGAAGGCATAATCTTTTCTTATGCTCCTAATAAGCAGCCAAGCAGAGCCCTAAGGAAAACTGAGTTGCAAGCATAGTTTGAAAGATTCTGGGATTATCCAACTCTGTCCATTCCTGGCTCAGAGACCTTCCACAAGGCAGCTCCATAAAATGCTCGTTGGTTTTCATGGGACCACTCTCTCAAATTAAGCCCATTAGAAAAGAGAAAAAAAAAAAGCTCTGCACCTGTCACAGATTAGTAACAAAAGGGCAAATGCTTCACTATACACCTAGGACACCTCCATCTTGTGTGTTCACTTATAGGAGCCTAATCTGCCTCACTTCAAGCAGAAAAGTGATAAATGGGGGAGGGTAGAGAAGTAAACCTTATCTAAGAGCTGTCAATAAATCTATTGTTGGAAATACATGTGAATAGAAGTAGCAGAGGCAATCTTTGTCTTTTAAAGAGGTAGTTTTTCAAAAGGAGAATTACACAAAGTGCTCCTCTGTTTTTGTCAATATGTTGCCAGGTTTTGAAATACTATTTTTCATCCAAACAATAAAAATCTTGACAAGTAAGCAACAGAAAATCACTAATACACTTGCAGTTACACTTCCATCTATACAAATTCTTTAAACAAAAACAACCAAAGAACAGCCCGGCCTAGCACAATTATTTTATTTTATTTTATTTTTTCACATCTTTATTGGAGTATAAATGCTTCACAGTGTTGTATTAGCCCCTGCTGAACAACAAAGTGAATCAGCCATACGTATACATATACCCCATATCCCCTCCCTCTTGAGCCTCCCTCCCACCCTCCCTATCCCATCCCTCTAGGTTGTCATAAAGCACCAAGCTGATCTCCCTGTGCTACACAGCAGCTTCCCACTAGTTACCCATTTTACATTTGGTAGTGTACATATACTGCTGCTACATACAATGCTGCTCTCTAACTCCATCCCAGCTCCCCCTTGCCCCTCATGCCCTCAAGTCTGTTCTCTACGTCTGTGTCTTTATTCCTGCCCTGCCACTAGGTTCATCAGTAACGCTTTTTTAAATTCCATGTATATGCGTTACCATCCTGTACTTGTTTGTCTCTTTCTGACTTACTTCACTCTGTATGACAGACTCTAGGTCCATCCACCTCACTGCAAATAAGTGAATTTTGTTCCTTTTTATGGCTGAGTAATATTCCATCTAGCACAATTATTTTACTGTTTGGGCCTCAAGTCCAAGAAAATTAAGAAACAGGATTTTATATTTCCACTAAAATTTTTGACAAAAGTTCAAATTTAAAAAAATGAAAATCCAGATGAGAAGATGGAGTAAAGACTTAACGTGAATTTCAAGATCTCAAAATCAGGAAACAACTTTTTTTCAAACTTCATACTTGAAGTTAACCCCTCAAAAATAAATAAATAAATCATTTTATTTCTGAAAAGTGTAAGTGTGTGGAGGTGGGGAAAGGGGAAAAAATTGGAAATCAGAAGACAAGGTGTCTAAACTCCAGCTTAACAAGCAGGAATATATATTTAAGGGAAATCGGAAAGGAGAGAGACTATTTCTATTATGTAATCAGGATATTGTAAAGACCTGGACTAAGGGGTAGTGAGAAGGGGAAAAAGGATATATGTGTTATACATTTTTATAGACAGTATTAATGGGATTTATTGATGAATGAAGGTAAGTGAGCTGAATACCTTCCATTTGCTCCTCCAGATCCACTCTCCACTTTTTCCTCCTTGCTCTGTACTTCAGGAGGCTGACCTCTATGGACTACATCAGTGGGCTACCTTTTCTCTAACTTGTGCTTGGGTTTGGTTAATGGAAGGCACCAGCCCAAACTTAAGGACAGGAAAATAGTGAGGTCAGAGTACTTATTCCCTTGGCTTTCTCCATGCTTGGTCACAAGTTGTTGGCTGTTGTTCCACTGAATATAGTTCCTGTCAGGTGTTCCTCTACATCTAGTCTTATCTATGGCTCCGAGTAACCACTTCCTCTCCTTTCCTCTTTAGGCCCCAAAGCAGTAATAGATCTCTGTTGAGAGCAGCCTAAGACCCTAAAATCCCATCTTGATTTCCCTAAACCCTACCCACACCTTTGTAATTAGTCCTGTCATGAAACTGAATGAAATCCAAAAGTATCCGTTTTAAGCAAGCCATTTGTTTCCTGCCATTATCTTCACACATAGTGAAGCTGTTTTGAAAACCACAAGACACTGTGCAAAAAGCTCATTTACTTACTTACTTAACTTAGTTAAACAAACTATGTCAGATATGTCTAGCATACAGCAAGTGACCCATACATATTTGCTGAATCAATTAATACAAGTTACACACAGTTAAGAATGAAGGTCAAGTCTGGTTAAATACTTGAAATTTTGAGGAAAATAAGAGATGAGCTGTGAAACATACCAGTTATACATAAAGGCTTATAAAAGAAAGTATAAGCAAGAAAAGAAATTAGTTCTTTCCAGAAACTCTTTAGTAATTATTAAAAATATGTATGATTCAAGGAAGTATTCTAAGTATGTACAGCCTTTCATAAAGGTGAAAGGAGATAAGTATCAACCTTAAAAACTCATAGCTTGAAAAATATAAAAGTGAAACTGGGAGTTCTGACTATGGTCAAGTGAGGAGATAGGCAAATTCTCCTCTGAAAAGCAAATATAAATAATACAAGGTACCTCAAAAGATTAACAGCTGTCTTTCCATCAGAACCAGAGGAGGTTAGAAGGCAATGTTATGACATATTCAGAGTGCTGAAAACAACTGTCAGCAAACAATTATATATCCAGCAAAACTATCCTTCAAAAGTGAAGGAAAAATAAAAACATCCCCAGATAGACAAAGACAGAGAGAATTAATTGCTAGCAGACATGCCTTGAAAGAAATATTAAAGGAAATCCTTCAAGCTGAAAGAATATAATACCCATTGGTAAATCCAATCCACAGTTAGAAATGAAAAACACCAGAAATGGTAAGCATGTGAATAAAGACAATATTTTTTCTTCATTTCTTGTCTTCTCTAAAAGATATATAAGATTGTATATAGAAATAATTATAACACTGTACTTTTAGGTTTCTAACATATGTAGATGGAATATATATGACAATAATAGCACAAAGAGGAGGAAGAGAATGGGCTACATTCATAGAGAAAAGTTTCTATTACAATTTATAAGAAATAAGTTTGTAGTTTTCCTGAACTAGACTGTGATAAAATAAAATGCATATTGTAATCCCAAGAGAAACCACTAAGAAAAATGACTCAAAATATATAGTAAAAATGACAACAGAGAAATTTAAATAGCATAAAAATATATACGGGGGGCAGGGGACCAAAAAAGACAGAAGACATATAGCAGCATGACAAATGTAAATCAACTATAAAAATAATTGCATTAAATGTGGATGATAGAAACACTACAGTCAAAAGGCAGAAGCTGTCAGACAGGATTAGAAAAAAAAAAAGCCAACTCTATCCTGTCTACACAAAGTATATATTAGATTGTAAGAAACAAATAGGTTGAAAGTAAAAAGATGTTAAAAAGATATACCAGCAAATCATAAACATCAGACTACTAAAATAATATATTTGTATCAGACAAAATAGACTTTAATACAAGAAATGTCATTAAAGTCAAAGAGGGACATTTCCAAATAATAAAAGGGTCAATATCTCAGTAAGGTGTAAGGATTAGAAATGTATATGCATCTAATCTCAAAATATGTAGAGTAAAAACTGACAGAATTTTAAATAAAATAAGCAATTTCAAAAATTATAGCAAATGATTCTACATCTCTACTGTCAATAATTAATAGAAATATTATATAGAAAATTAGCAAGGATATAGAGGTTTAAGGAACACTATCAACTGACTTGACCTAACTTATATATATAGAACACTTCAAATAATGCCTGACTGTACCTATATACACATTATTTTCAAAGACACATGCTACATTCTCCAAAGTAGACCATATTCTATGCCACAGAAAAACTGATACAAATTTGAACAGTTTGAAATCATAAAAAGGTAGTTCTCAGCTAACAACAGAATTAAAAACAACAAAATAAAATCTGAGAAATACCCAAACATTTATAAATTAAGCACATTTTAAAATAATTGATGGATCAAAGAAGAAATCACAAAGTAAAGTAGAAAATATGTTGAACTTAATGAAAATGGAAAAAAATATAAAAATTTATGGGGTGGGGCTTCCCTGGTGGCGCAGTGGTTGGGAGTCCACCTGCCGATGCAGGGGACGCGGGTTCGTGCCCTGGTCCGGGAGGATCCCACATGCCATGGAACAGCTGGGCCGGTGAGCCATGGCTGCTGAGCCTGCGTGTCTGGAGCCTGTGCTCCGCAACGGGAGAGGCCACAACAGTGAGAGGCCCGCGTACCACAAAAGACAGAGACAATAATTAAAAAGAAAAAAAAAAATTTTATGGGGCTATTCACAGACAAGAATAAAGACTTCAAATCAATAATAAGATTCAATCTTAAGAAATTAGAAAAACAAGAACAAATTGAGTACAAAATGTGCAGAAGGAAAGAAAAACTAAAGATTGGAACAGAAATAAATGAAATATAAAAAACAGAAAAACAATAGATAAAGCCAATGGAATAAAACTTTGGTCCTTTAAAAATATGAAAAAATAGAAAAATAATTACCTACACCAATGGTCAGTAAATGACAAACCTATGGGCCAAATCTGGAAAACTGCCTGTTTTTATAAATAAAGCATTAGTAGAACAGAGCACACCCCTTTACATATACTGTCTATAACTGCTTTTGTGATATAATCGCAGAATTGAATAGTTATGAAAGAGACCACCTGGCCTACAAAGCCAAATTAAAAAAACTGGTTTTGTTTTGTTTTGTTTTGTTTCTGGCCATTCCCTGAGTATTGCTGAAACAAAAAAAAATAAAAATAAAAAACAGAGAGACAGACAGACAGACAGAAAAACTGCCAGAATCAGGAATGAAAGGTGAGTGATATATTGCTATTGATCCTACAGAAACTAAAATGCTTATATGGAAATATTATGAACTGTATGCCAATAGTTCAACAAATTAGATAAAATGGACATATTCCTGCAAAGACAAAAATCACCAAAACTGGGCTTCCCTGGTGGCGCAGTGGTTGAGAGTCCGCCTGCCGATGCAGGGGACACGGGTTCGTGCCCCGGTCCGAGAAGATCCCACATGCCGCCGAGCGGCTGGGCCCATGAGCCATGGCCGCTGAGCCTGCGCATCCGGAGCCTGTGCTCTGCAACGGGAGAGGCCACAACAGTGAGAGGCCCGCATACCGCAAAAAAAAAAAAAAAAAAAACAAATCACCAAAACTGTCTCAAGAAAAGAGATAATATGAATACAACTTAACAAGTAAACAATCTGAATTTGTAACTTTAAATCTTCCCACACAGAAAACCTCAGGATAAGGTGTCTTCACTAGTGAATATAATCAAATAAATAAAGAAGATATAATACAAATACTTCACAAAATCTTCCTGGTAATAAACAAGGAGGGAACACTTCCCAATTCATCCTATGGGGCCAGTATTATTCTGATACTAAAGTTAGTAAATGACACCCCAAGAAAACTACTAATTTTTCTCATGTTCATAGACTCAAAAATATTGCACAAAAAGAAAAGCAAACTGAATCGAGCAAAACATACAAAGAATTATACACCACGCCTACATAGGATTCACCCCAGGAATGCAAAGTTAGTTTCATATCCAAACATCAATTAATGTAATACATGACACTAGTATTTTTTTAAAAGTATAAAAACCATAAGGCTCTGAATAGATACAGAAAAAGTACTTGACAAATTCAACACACATTTATGATAAAAATCAACATACTATGAATAGAAGGTAACTTGATCAACCTGATAAGAGCATCTATATAGAACTTCAGCTAACATTATACATACTGAGGAAAGACTAAAACTTTTCCTCTAACATCAAGAACAAGACAAAGATGTTAACTCTTACCATTAACAGTCAATGTATTTTTTGTTATTGGTAGTTAATTTTTCTTGCAGTATAGTTGCTTTACACTGTTGTGTTAGTTTCTGCTGTACAACAACGTTAATCAGATATACATATACATATATCCCCTCTTTTTTCGGATTTTCTTCCCATTTAGGTCACCACAGAGCACTGAGTAGAGTTCCCTGTGCTACACAGTAGGTTCTCATTACTTACTTATTTTATACATGGTAGTGAATATATGTCAATCCCAATCTCCTAGTTTATCCCACCCACCCTTGCTCCTTTGTATCCATACATTTGTTCTCTACATGTGTGTCTCTATTTATGCTTTGCAAATGAGACCATCTGTACCATTTTTATAGATTCCACATATATGCGTTAATTTACAATATTTGTTTTTCTCTTTCTGACTTACTTCAATCTGTATGACAGTCTCTAGGTCCATCCACATCTCGGCAAATGGCAGATTCATTCCTTTTTATGGTTGAGTAATATTCCATTGCATATATGTACCACACCTTCTTTATCCATTCCTCTGTTAATGGACATTTAGGTTGCTTCCATGTCCTGGCTGGTGTAAATAGTGCTGCAGTGAACATTGGGGTGCATGTATCTTTTTGAACTATGGTTTTCTCTGGGTATATGCCCAGTAGTGGGGTTGCTGGATTATATGGCATTTCTATTTTTAGTTTTTAAGGAACCTCCATACTGTTCTCCATAGTGGCTGTACCAATTTACATTACCACCAACAGTGTAGGAGGGTTCCCTTTTCTCCACACTGTATCCAGCATTTATTGTTTGTAGATTTTTTTTTTTTTTTTTTTTTGGTATGCGGGCCTCTCACTGTCATGGCCTCTCCCATTGCGGAGCACAGGCTCCGGATGCGCAGGCTCAGCGGCCATGGCTCATGGGCCCAGCCGCTCTGTGGCATGTGGGATCCCCCCAGACCGGGGCATGAACCCGTGTCCCCTGCATCGGCAGGTGGACTCACAACCACTGCGCCACCAGGGAAGCCCGTTTGTAGATATTTTGATGATGGCCATTCTGACTGGTGTGAGGTGATGCCTCATTGTAGTTTTGAATTGCATTTCTCTATTAATTAGTGATTTTGAGCAGGTCTTCATGTGCTTCATGGCCATCTGTACATCTTCTTTGGAGAAATGTCTATTTAGGTCTTCTGCCCATTTTTGGATTGGGTTGCTTGTTTTTTTAATATTGAGCTGCATGAGCTGTTTATATATTTTGGAGATAAATCCTTTGTCTGTTGGATAAATCCTTTGTCTCTTGACTCGTTTGCAAATATTTTTTCCCATTCTGAGGGTTGTATTTTTGTCTTGTTTATGGTTTCCTTTGCTGTGCAAAAGCATGTAAGTTTCATTAGGTCCCATTTGTTTATTTTTGCTTTTATTTCCATTTCTCTAGGAGTGGGTGAAAAAGGATCTTGCTGTGATTTATGTCATGGAGTGTTCTGCCTATGTTTTCCTCTAAGAGTTTTATAGTGTCTAGCCTTACATTTAGGTCTTTAATCCACTTTGAGTTTATTTTTGTATACAGTGTTAGGGAGTGTTCTAATTTCATTCTTTTACAAGTAGCTGTCCAGTTTTCCCTGCACCAGTTATTGAAGAGGCTATCTTTTCTCCATTGTATATTCTTGCATTTTTATCAAAACTAAGGTGACCATATATGCATGGGATTACCTCTGGGCTTTCTCTGCTGTTCTATTGATGTATATTTCTGTTTTTGTGACAGTACCATACAGTTGATTACTGGAGCTTTGTAGTATAGTCTGAAGTCAGGGAGTCTGATTCCTTCAGCTGTTTTTCTTTCTCGAGATTGCTTTGTCTATTTGGCGTCTTTTGTGTTTCCATACAAATTGTGAAATTTGTTGTTCTAGTTCTGTGAAAAATGGCATTGATACTTTGATAGGGATTGCACTGAACCTGTAGATTGCTGTGATTTTCACAATGTTGATTCTTCCAATCCAAGAACATGATATACCTCACCATCTGTTTGTATCATCTTTTTTTTTTTTTTTTTTTTTTTTTTTTGCGGTACGCGGGCCTCTCACTGTTGTGGCCTCTCCCGTTGCGGAGCACGGGCTCTGGACATGCAGGCTCAGTGGCCATGGCTCATGGGCCCAGCTGCTCTGCGGCATGTGGGATCTTCCCGGACTGGGGAACAAACCCGTGTCCCCTGCATCGGCAGGCGGACTCTCAACCACTGCGCCACCAGGGAAGCCCTGTTTGTATCATCTTTAATTTTTTTCATGAGTGTCTTATAGTTTTCTGTATACAGGACTTTTGTCTCCCTAGGTAGGTTTATTCCTACGTATTTTATTCTTTTTGTTGCAATGGTAAATGGGAGTGTTTCCTTAAGTTCTCTTTCAGATTTATCATCATTAGTGTATAGGAATGCAAGAGATTTCTGTGCATTTATTTTGTATCCTGCTACTTTACCTAATTCATTGATTTGCTCCAGTAGTTTTCTGGTAGCATCTTTAGGATTCTCTGTGTATTGTATCATGTCATCTGCAAACAGTGACAGCTTTACTTCTTTTCCAATTTGGATTCCTTTTATTTCTTTTTTTGGATGATTGATGTGGCTAAAACTTCCAAAATTATGTTGAATAATAGTGGTGAGAGTGGACAACCTTGTATTGTTCCTGATCTTAGAGGAAATGGTTTCAGGTTTCCACCACTGAGAACTATGTTTGCTGTGGGTTTGCCATATATGGCCTTTATCATGTTGATGTAAGTTCCCTCTAGGCCTACTTTCTGGAGGGTTTTTATCAAAAATGGGTGTTGAATTTTGTCGAAAGCTTCTTCTGCATCTATTGAGAGGATCATATGGTTTTTCTCCTTCAATTTGTTAATATGGTATACCACATTGATTGATCTGCATATATTGAAGAATCCTTGCCTTCTTTGGATAAACCCTACTTGATCATGGTGTATGATCCTTTTAATATGCTGTTGCATTCTGTTTGCTAGTATTTTGTTGAGGATTCTTACACCTATGTTCATCCATGATATTTGCCTGTAGTTTTCTTTCTTTGTGACATCTATGTCTGGTTTTGGTATCAGGGTGATGGTGGCTTCATAAAATGAGTTTGGAAATGTTCCTCCCTCTGCTATGTTTTGGAAGAGTTTGAGAAGGATAGGTGTTAGCTGTTCTCTAAATGTTTGATAAAATGACCACTGAAGCAATATGGTCCTGAGCTTTTGTGTGTTGGAAGATTTTTAATCACAGTTTCAATTTCAGTGCTTGTGATTGGTCTGTTTATATTTTCTATTTCTTCCTGGCGCAGTCTTGGGAGGTTGTGCTTTTCTAAGAATTTGTCCATTTCTACCAGGTTGTCCATTTCATTGGCATAGTGTTGCTTGTAGTAATCTCTCATGATACTTTGTATTTCTGCAGTGTCAGTTGTTACTTCTCCTTTTCATTTCTAATTCTATTGATTTGAGTCTTCTCCCTTTTTTTCTTGATGAGTCTGGCTAATGGTTTATCAATTTTGTTTAACTTCTCAAAGAACCAGCTTTTAGTTTTATTGATCTTTGCTATCGTTTCCTTCATTTCTTTTTCATTTACTTCTGACCTGATCCTTATGATTTCTTTCCTTCTGCTAACTTTGCGGGTATTTTGTTCTTCTTTCTTTAATTGCTTTAGGTGTAAGGTTAGGTTATTTATTTGATATGTTTCTTGTTTCTTTAGGTAGGAATGTATTGCTATAAACTTTCCTCTTAGAAATGCTTTTGCTGCATCCATAGGTTTCGGGTCATTGTGTTTTCATTGTCACTTGTTTCTAGGTACTTTTTTCATTTCCTCATTGATTTCTTCAGTGATCTCTTGGTTATTAAGTAGTGTACTGTTTAGCCTCCATATGTTTGTATTTTTTACAGATTTCTCCGTATATTTGATATCTAGTCTCATAGCATTGTGGTTGGAAATCTATTTGAATCTATTTCAATTTTCTTAAATTTACCAAGGCTTGATTTGTAGCCCAAGATATGATCTATCCTGGAGAATGTTCCATGGGCACTCCAGAAGAAAGTGTATTCTGTAGTTTTTGGATGGAATGTCCTATAAATATCAATTAAGTGTATCTTGTTTAATGTATCATTTAAAGCTTGTGTTTCCCTATTTATTTTCATTTTCAATGATGTGTCCATCGGTGAATGTGGGGAGTTAAAGTCCCCTACTATGATTGTGTTACTGTCAATTTCCCCTTATATGGCTGTTAAAATTTGCCTTATGTATCAAGGTGCTCCTATGCTGGGTGCATAAATATTTACAATTGTTATACCTTCTTCTTGGATTGACCCCTTGATCACTATGTAGTGTCCTCCTTTGTCTCTTGTAATAGTCTTTATTTTAAAGTCTATTTTGTCTGATATGAGAATTGCTAATCAAGGTTTCCTTTGATTTCCATTTGCATGGAATATCTTTTTCCATCCCTTCACTTTCAGGCTGTATGTGTCCCTAGGTCTAAAGTGGGTCTCTGGTAGACAGCATATATACAGGTCTTGTTTTTCTATCCATTCAGCCAGTCTGTGTATTCTGGTTGGAGCATTTAATGCATTTACATTTAAGGTAGTTTTCAATATTTGTTTTCCTATTACCATTTTCTTATTTGTTTTGGGTTTTTTATTGTAGGTCTTTTCCTTCTCTTGTGTTTCCTGCCTAGAAATGTTCCTTTGTTGTAAAGCTGGTTTCATGGTGCTGAATTCTCTTAGCTTTTGCTTGTCTGTAAAGGTTTTAATTTCTCTGTCGAATCTAAATGAGATCCTGGCTGGGTAGAGTAATCTTGGTTGTAGGTTTTTCCCTTTCATCACTTTAAATATGTCCTGCCACTCCCTTCTGGCTTGCAGAGTTTCTGCTGAAAGATCAGCTGTTAACCTTATGGGGATTCCCTTGTATGTTATTTGTTGTTTTTCCCTTACTGCTTTTAACAGTTTTCTTTGTATTTAACATTTGATGTGTCTTGGCATATTTCTCCTTGGATTTATCCTGTATGGGACTCTCTGCACTTCCTGGAATTGATTAACTATTTCCTTTCCCACATTAGGGAAGTTTTCAACTATAATCTCTTCAAATATTTTCTCAGTCCCTTTCTTTTTCTCTTCTTTTTCTGGGGCCCCTATAATTCTAATGTTGGTGTGTTTCATGTTGTCCCAGAGGTCTCTGAGACTGTCTTCAATTCTTTTCATTCTTTTTTCTTTATTCTGCTCTGCGGTAGTTATTTCCACTATTTTATCTTCCAGGTCACTTATCTGTTCTTCTGCCTCAGTTATTCTGCTATTGATTCCTCCTAGAGAATTTTTTATTTCATTTATTGTATTGTTCATCATTGTTTGTTTGCTCTTTACTTCTTCTAGGTCATTTTTAAACGTTTCTTTTATTTTCTCCATTCTATTTCCAAGATTTTGGGTCATGTTTACTATCATTCCTCTGAATTCTTTTTCAGGTAGACTGCTTATTTTCTCTTCATTTGTTTGGTCTGGTGGGTTATTACCTTGCTCCTTCATCTACTGTGTGTTTCTCTGTCTTCTCATTTTGCTTATCTTACTCTGTTTGGTGCCTCCTTTTCGCAGGCTGCAGGTTCGTTGTTCCCGTTGTTTTTGGTGTCTGCCCCAGTGGCTAAAGTTGGTTCAGTGGGTTGTGTAGGCTTCCTGGTGGAGGGGACTAGTGTCTGTGTTCTGGAGGATAAGGCTGGATCTTGTCTTTCTGGTGAGCAGGACCATGTCTGGTGGTGTGTTTTGGGGTGTCTGTGACCTTATTATGATTTTAGGCACCTCTCTGCTAATGGGTGGGGTTGTGTTCCTGTCTTGCTAGTTTTGGGGCATAGAGTGTCCAGCACTATAGCTCGCTGTTTGTTGAGTGGAGCTGGGTCTTAGCAATGAGATGGATCTCCCTGGGAGAGTTTTTGCTGCTTGATATTACATGGAGCCAGGAGGTCTCTGGTGGACCAACGTCCTAAACTCACTCTCTCTCCTCATAGGCACAGGCCTGACACCCGACCAGAGCACCAAGACCCTGTCAGCCAAGTGGCTCAGAAGAAAAGGGAGAAAAAATGAAAGAAGGAAAGAAAAAAATAAAATGTTATTAAAATAAAAATAATTATTAAAAATAAAAATATTTTAAATTAAAAAAAAAACGGGGAGACAGAATGCTAGGACAAATGGTAAAAGCAAAGCTATACAGACAAAATCACACAAAGAAGCATACACATACACACTCACAAAAATAGAAAAAGGAAAAATATATATATATATTGTTGCTCCCAAAGTCCACCGCTTCAATTTTGGGATGATTCGTTGTCTATTCAGGTATTCCACAGATGCAGGGTACATCAAGTTGACTGTGGAGATTTAATCCACTTCTCCTGAGGCTGCTGGGAGAGATTTCCCTTTCTCTTCTTTGTGTGCACAGCTCCTGGGGTTCAGCTTTGGATTTGGCCCCAACTCTGCGTGTAGGTCACCTAAGGGCCTCTTTTCTTCTCCCAGACAGAACAGGGTTAAAGTAGCAGCTGATGAGGGGGCTCTGGCTCACTCAGGCTTGGGGGAGGGAGGGGTATAGAATGTGGGGTAAGCCTGCTGCGACAGAGGCCAGCATGATGCTGCAACAGCCTGAGGTGAGCTGGGCGTTCTCCCAGGGAAGTTGTCCCTGGATCATGGGACACTGGCAGTGGTGGGCTGCAGAGGCTCCCGGGAGGGGAGGTGTGGATAATGACCTGTGCTTGCACACAGGCTTCTTGGCGGCTGCCACAGCAGCCTTAGCTTTTCATGCCCATCTCTGGTGTCTGTGCTGGTAGCCGTGGCTCGCGCCCATCCTTGGAGGTCATTTAGACGGTGCTGAATCCCCTCTCCTCACGCACCCCAAAACAATGGTCTCCTACCTCTTAGGCAGGCCCAGAGTTTCTCCCAGACTCCCTCTCAGCTATCTGTGGCATACTAGGCCCCTTTCGGCTGTGTTCATTCAGCCAACCCCAGTCCTCTCTCTGGGATCTGACCCCCGAAGCCCAAGCCTCAGCTCCCAGCTTCCACCTATCTGGCAGGTGGGCAGACAAGCCTCTCGGGCTGATGAGTGTTGTGCAGCACCAATACTCTGTGAGGGAATCTCTCCGCTTTGCCCTCTGCATCCCTGTTGCTGTGCTCTTCTCCGTGGCTCTGAAGCTTCACCCCCCCACCCCCCGTCTCCACTAGTGAAGGGGCTTCCTAGTGTGTGGAAACTTTTCCTCCTTCACAGCTCCCTCCCAGTGGTGCAGTCCCATGCCTAATAGTTTGTCTCTGTTTGTTCTTTTTTCTTTTTCCCTACCCAGGTACATGGGGAGTTTCTTGCCTTTGGGGAAGTCAGAAGTCTTCTGCCAGCGCTCAGTAGGTGTTCTGTAGGAGTTGTTCCACATGTAGATGTACTTCTGATATATTTGTGGGGACGAAGTTGATCTCCACGTCTTACTCTTCAGCCATCTTGAAGGTCTCTGCCATCGATAACTTGATAGGGATTGCATTGATCTGTAGATTGCTTTGGGTACTATAATCATTTTTGCAATATTGATTCTTGCAATCCAAGAACATGGTATATCTCTCCAACTGTTTGTATCATCTTTGAATTCTTTCATCAGTGTTTTGTAGTTTCCTGACTATGGGTCTTTTGCCTCCTTAGGTAGGTTTATTCCTAGGTATTTCATTCTTTTTGTTGCAATGGTTAATGGGATTGTTTCCTTAATTTCTCATTCTGATTTTTTGCTGTTAGTGTATATGAATGTAAGAGATTTCTGTGTATTAATTTTGTATCCTGCAACTTCACCAGATTCACTGATTAGCTCTAGTAGTTTTCTGGTAGCATCTTTAGGATTTTCTAAGTATGGTGTCTTGTCATTTGCAAATACTGACAGTTTTACTTCTTTTCCAATTTGGATTCCTTTTATTTTTTTTTTCTTCTCTGATTGCTGTGTCTAGGACTTCCAATACTATACTGTATAATAGTGGTAAGCATGGACATCCTTGTCTTGTTCCTGATCTTAGAGGAAATGCTTTCAGTTTTTCACCATTGAGAGTGATGTTGGCTGTGGGTTTGTCATATACGGCCTTTATTATGTAGAGCTAGTTCCCTCTATGCCCACTTTTTGGAGACTTTTCATCATAAATTGGTGTTGAGTTTTGTCAAAAGCTTTTTCTGCATCTATTGAGATTATCATATGGTTTTTATTCTTTAATTTGTTAATATGGTGTATCCCAATTGATTGATTTGTGTATATTGAAGAATCCTTGCATCACTGGGATAAATCCCATTTGATCATGGTGTATGATCTTTTAATGTGTTGTTGCATTCTGTTTGGTAGAATTTTGTTGAGGATTTTTGTGTCTATGTTCATCAGTATATTGGTCTGTAATTTTCATTTTTTGTGATATCTTTGTCTGGTTTTGCTATCAGTGTGATGGTGGCCTCATAGAATGAGTTTGGGATGTTCCTCCCTCTGCAATTTTTTGTAATTGTTTCAGAAGGATAAATTTAAGCTTTTCTCTAAATGTTTGACAGAATTCGCCTGTGAAGCCATCTGGTCCTGGGGTTTTGTTTATTGGAAGATTTTCAATCACAGTTTCAACTTCATTACTTGTGATTGGTCTGTTTATGTTTTCTAATTCTTCCTGGTTCAGGTTTGGAAAGTTGTACCTTTCCATGAATTTGTCCATTTCTTCCAGGTTTTCCATTTTATTGGCATATAGTTGCTTGTAGTACTCTCTTTTGATCCTTTGTACTTCTGCAGTGTCATTTGTAATTTCTCCTTTTTCATTTCTAATTTTATTGATTTGAATCCTCTCCCTTTTCTTCTTGATGAGTCTGGCTAAAGGTTTACCAATTTTGTTTATCTTCTCAAAGAACCATCTTTTAGTTTTATTGATCTTTGCTATTGTTTTCTTCATTTCTATTTCATTTATTTATGTTCTGATCTTTATGATTTCTTTTCTTCTACTAACTTTGGGGGTTTTATTGTTCTTCTTTCTCTAGTTGCTTTAGGTGTAAGGTTAGATTGTGTATTTGAGATTTTTCTTGTTTCCTGAGGTGAGACTGAATTGCTATAAACTACCCTTTTAGAACTGCTTCTGCTGCATCCCATATACTTTAGGTGGTCATGTTTTCATTGTCATTTGTTTCTAGGTATTTTCTTATTTCCGCTTTGATTTCTTCAGTGATCTCTTGGTTATATAGTAGCGTATTTTTTAGCCTCCATGTGTTTGTGTTTTTTACAGTTTTTTTCATGTAATTGATATCTAATCTCATAGAATTGTGGTCAGGAAAGATGACTGATATGATTTCAATTTTCTTAAATTTTCCAAGGCTTGATTTGTGAACCGAGATATGATCTATCCTGGAGAATGTTCCATGTACACTTGAGAAGAAAGTGTATCCTGCCACTTTTGGGTGGAATATCCTATAAATATCAATTAAATTTATCTGGTCTATTGTGTCATTTAAAGCTTTTGTTTCCTTATCAATTTTCTGTCTGGATAATCTGCCCATTGTTGTAAGTGGGGTGTTAAAGTCCCCACTATTATTGTGTTGCTGTCAATTTCCCCTTTTATGGCTGTTAGCCTTTGCCTTATGTATTGATGTGCTCCTATGCTGGGTGCATAAACATTTATCATTGTTATGTTTTCTTCTTGGATTGATCCTTTGATCATTATGTAGTGTCTTTACTTATCTCTTGTAACAGTCTTTATTTTAAAGTTTATTTTATCTGATATGAGTACTGCTACAACAGCTTTCCTCTGATTTCCATTTGCATGGTATATCTTTTCCATCCCCTCACTTTCAGTCTGTAAGTGTACCTAGGTCTGAAGTGGGTCTTTTGTACACAGCATATATACAGGTATTGTTTTTGTATCCATTCAACCAGTCTGTGTCTTTTGGCTGGAGTATTTAATCTGATTACATTCATGGTAATTATCAATATGTATGTTCCTATTACCATTTTCTTAATTGTTTGGGGTTTGTTTTTGTGGGTCTTTTTCTTCTCTTGTGTTTTGTGCCTAGTTTCTTTAGCATGTGCTGTAAAGCTGGTTTGGTGGTGCTGAATACTCTTAGTTTTTACTTGTCTGTAATGCTTTTGATTTCTCTGTCAAATCTGATCCTTGCTGGGTAGAGTAATATTGGTTGTAGGTATTTCCCTTTCATTATTTTAAATATATCCTGCCACTCCCTTCTGATCTGCAGAGTTTCTGCTGAAAAATCTGCTGATAACATCCTGGGGATTCCCTTGTATATTATTTGTTGCTTTTCCCTTGCTGCTTTTAATATTTTTTCTTTGTCTTTAATTTTTGTTACTTTGATTAATACGTGTCTTGGTGTGTTTCTCCTTGGATTTATCCATACGGGACTCTCTGCGCTTCCTGGACTGGGTGGCTCTTTCCTTTCCCATGTAAAGGAAGTTTTCAACTGTAACCTCTTCAAATATTTTCTCAGAATATATACATATACCACATATTTTAAATTGATATATTTAAAACTACATATTTAAATTTATATAATAATAAATATATGTATTTTTAGCATATTTAAATATATTATAATGTATATTTATGGACTCAAATATGTATTTTATATATGTATATAATTATAGACTATCTCCCCACCACAAGAATATCAGGTCTATAAGCACAAGAACTCTGTCAGTTTTGGTGAGAGCTATATCCTCAGAGCCTAGAACACTATCTGACACATAGCTGGTACTCAAAATTCCTGGCTTTAATTTTTTCAGGTAATACTCATCTACCACAACATTAAGTCTAAACAGATTACCATGGCATTAAAGGCACCCTATCATTTAACACTTAAATGGCTTTCCAGCCTCTCTGACTATGGTCCTCTATGCCTCTCAGTCTTTGGGCACACCAAGTTACTCACTTGCTTTCCTAAACACTAATTATGTTGGAATACTCCAAGACAGATGATGCTTCCTGGACTAAGATGATGATAATAGAACTGGAGAGAAGCATTCAGAATGCTGAAATGCTTTGAAGGTAAAGTGGATGGAAATTACAGATGGATAGAATATCATCAGTGAGTGAAAGGGAAGACTAGTTAATGCTCATATTTCTGGCTTGTGAAACTATGTATAGAGGAAAGGTGAAGTTAGGGATATAGATTCCAGGGAGAAAATCTAGAATTCTATTTTGGATCTCATTAGTTTTGAGATGTCTGTGAGAACCCAAGTGAAGATGTCAGTCAGACAATTGAACACATAGTTAGTTTAAGAGAGGAGGTCCAGGAAATTTAAATTTAGGATTTATAAATAGAAAGGAAGAAAAAAGAGAGAGAAAAGGGCCCAGAACCATGATCTGAGGAACTCTAACTCTTAAGAGCTGAATAGTAGAAAAAGGATCTAACAAAATAGACTGAGAAGGAGCAGGAGAAACCAGAAGAATGAGTTATTGCAGAGTCCAAGGAAGAAGACTGATTCAAGAAGAGAGAAGTCAAAGATGTTGAAAGCTACTGAGATAAATTACTGTAAAAGCAGAAGTATAAATTTAGCCATATAGTGGTCACTGATGATTTGACAAGAAAAGTTTCAGTGAAGTGGTAAGAGTGGAAAATGTATTGGAATGAGTTGAAGAATAAATGGGAAGCCAAAGAGTGGAAATTGTGTGATAGTATTTGGAAACGTTTTTGCCCCTTCAGAATACAGGCACTCTGCAAGTTGAAGAGAAGGATCATCACCACTAAAATTAAAATATTGTCAATATTTTCCCAATTCTCTAAAAAAATTTCTATTGTACAGAATATTCTTATTTATAATTTTCTCCTATAGCATGAAGATTGAAACTGATTAGTAGAAATGAAATCTTAGTTTTGCCTTATGAAATTCCAATCAACCTATTGTGTAGCTGTGAAAGTCAAGAATATCTTGGCTATTTTGGGAAACATTATTGAAACCTTACCAAACATATTTAGTTTTAGCAATCCTTCATGCACACCGGAAGTGGCCTATATGAGGTCTTCCTGATACACAGGGTTGGATATGTTTAATAACACCAGGAAAACTCTATTTGGAGCGAGGAGGAGCTAGCAGGACACTGAGACCTGGTGCCATCCACCTTTCAAACACTCAGCTACCTCCTACAGACAGAAATATGGCCACATTTTTTTCTCTTCTGAGGCCAAATGGAAGATCCCTACATCTTATCTGAAATATATTTTTATCACCCATTGTTAAACTCAACTTCTCACTTTCCAATATTAATACTATGTATTTCAATTAAGTATTTACTATTTATAGGCTGTATTTCTGTTTATCTTGAGCTAGGGTCATAGAGAGTTTCCCTGACTCATTATTTTATAAAGCACTTAATGTGTTCTATATACTATGTTCAGGACTGTGGATAAAATGTAAACATACCTCAGTCCTTGTCCAGAGATTCAAAATCCACTGGAGAAAAAAGACAGGCATAGACAATACTAATACTGTATTACAATTTTCTTAAGAGAAAGAGACCAAGAACCCAAGGATTTTTTTTTTTCCCCAAACATTCTATTTCCTTTACCTTAATATTTACTATCCTTAATGATACCAAATTTAATTTTACATGTTAAACTTGCAGGACTATTTCAGCATCAAAAATTAGTATTAAATGGCCATAAATAAAAACCAAGTGGGCTTTCCTGGTGGCACAGTGGTTGAGAGTCCACCTGCTGATGCAGGGGACGCAGGTTCGTGCCCCGGTCCGGGAAGATCCCACATGCCACGGAGCAGCTGGGCCCGTGAGCCATGGCCGCTGAGCCTGTGCGTCCAGAGCCTGTGCTCCTCAATGGGAGAGGCCGCAACAGTGAGAGGCCCACGTACCGAAAAAAAAAAAAGAAAAAAGTGACATTTCATTAAAAAAAAAAAAGGAACTGATTTATTTTCAGCTGAATTACCAACGTTTCAAGGTCTTTCCACAAAAGAAGAAAGAGGAGGAAATTAGTTTTACACAAGGCATCCAAATTTACACATGCAGTTCATTTAAGATTCACATCACATCTGTGAGGTAAGTATGATTTTTCTCTATTTTAGGTGAGAATATTATTTTCAGAGCTGCAGTAACTTAATCAAGGTTACAGAGTCATTGGTATTAAGAGAGCTAGGATTCTAATCCTGACCAAGAAAATGCTAAAGTTTCTACTATACAATACTATAAATTAATTGCCATCAGTATTGAAGAATACTCTCATAGCATTTTTACTCACATCTATTTTAACACTTTGGATTTTAATTACTCACAGAGTTGCCTCACCTCAATGCTTAATAAAAGTCTTGATGACAGAAATTGTCTTATTGATGTTTGTATCCTCATGTTCCTAGCATAATGCATGACTCATAATAGAAACTCAGTAACTATTTGGTGAAATGAATGTTGAATATATATGAGAACTTCAGTAGAGGATATCTTCTATTGTCCCAGGGGCATAAATATTAATTCACTCAAGGCTATTTCATTTTGAGGTTCAGATCAGTACTGGGAAGTCAAATATTTGCTGGACACGTTGTATTATGCATTGCACTAGGTGTTGAAAGATGAATTCAGAAAATAGTAAGACAAAATTTCTGCCCTTGAGATCCTCATATAAAAATAGTAAAATAAAAATAGCAAATAAAAAGAGGTAAAATATGATAAACACATTGAGAAGAAGAAAGACACTGGAATAAAGAACAATTGAAATGGACTTTAATCGAATAGTAAATATTAGGTACAGTCAGACAAACTGCCCCAAACATAAGCATTAAGCTGAAATTTTTTGAAAAGATAGATGTACCATCCTAAATCATTTATAAATTTATTTGCTTTAAGTTTTCCTGAAAGATAAAAAGGAGGACATTAACCAAAAGCAAGATATATCATGTTCCTAGATAAGAAGACTATTGCAAAGTTGCTATTGCTTCATAAATTAATGTATAGTTTAATGTAATTCCCACTAGAACCTCAATGGCATTTTTAAAATAAATTAACTTAGAAATTTATCTAGAAAGCTAAATAAGTAAGAGGGGTATAAAATTTCTGGAAAGGGAGCAATGTCCTATATACTCCTGAAGTTCATCTGCAGAGTTTCTAATTTAATATTCCAGATTTGGGGCCCAGGAATATGCATTTTAGTAAGAACCCTATATTACTCTGATTAGGGGGTCTAAGGCCAAAGTTTTATAAACCACAGACCACATATGTGCGTGTGCAGGGGGGTGTAGTAAGATAAAATAAAGGAAGCATCACAAAAATCAGTAGTAAAGAGATCGATTATTCAATAAATAATTGATGAAAATAGCTATTCAGAAAATTTTAAGTTAGAATCTCAGTTTACAACATACATTTAAATAAGCCTGATAAGGATTAAAGGATTAAGCATATGGAACAAAACCATAAAAAGACTAGCAGCAAACTTAAGTAGATATTTTTCTGATTTGAAAGGATTTGGAAGGATTAAACATAGAAACAGTGTAGAAAATATAAAAAGAATAATTAATGTACTTGATTACATAAAAATATGTAAACTCTCTTATGCCAAAAACATGATTATAAAATTAAAATATATTAAGTTAAGAAAAATACGGCCACAAACTTAACTAAGGCTTGATATTCTTAAACCATAAAGAGTTCAGGTATACCACTCAAAAAATGCTAAACCTCCAATAGAAAAATGACATGAACAGACAATTCACAGAAGCAGAAAAGCAAATGTTCACAAATATATGAAATAAGCTGAACCTTTCCGATGATCAAAGAAATCCAAGTTAAAACAATGAGAGGCCATTTTTTGCCTATGAGAATAAGGAAAGGTTCCGATAGTGATTATTCTCAATACTGGTGAGTATATAGTGACTTTCCCACACTGTTTGTATAAGCTTAAATTGGTACAATCTTTCCGAAAAGCAATTAGCAGTAGACTTTAAGTGCTCCAAAACAAATTCAGGTCCTTTGAAATTTAATTTCACTTCTAAGTACAGTATCCTCAGGAAATGAAGAGAAATGAAGACAAAAATATACGTACAATGATATTAACTACAGCATTATTCATAATAGCAACATAAGCTACTAAAAATAGGGAAACCACCAAATAATTCCAATTACTGCATAGTATTCTGCCATATGAGTTATTTAAATTACTTTTTAAAACATTTATTGACTTAAGAAAATGTTCATGGAATAATGGAAAGTGAAAATGCACCAAGAATTTTTTTACTCTTTATCCATAATCTCAACCTTGTTTTAAAAACACGTTTCTGAGTTTTTCTATAAACAAAAGGAAATGCATAGGTTAATGCAATTTATTTCTAAATAATATAATTATGGTTTTTAAATTACAGATTATTTTATTTACTTCATATATCTTTTACACATTTCCAATATGAATATATATTACTATTTTAATATTTTAAAGAGATTTTTTAAATATTTGGCTTGGTCTTGTATTATGCCCTTATTTCACTCTGAGATGTAGGAAAGAAAGTTCCTAAAAAAGTTCCTAGCTTACCATTAAAGTTGCACAAAATGATGATAGAATACCTTAACATTCATTTAATCCTCACTTTCTGATATTACTTAAAGTTTTTCAGACCCTTAAAGGATTAATATTTTTATGAGCCGACTGTATTTCTACCTAGTATATTTGAAAGATTAGATTAGTTATCATGTGAGTCATTATCAAGAGGTAAAATGGTAACTATATATTCCATTATCTTTTTTAAAAATTGCCATCCCTTCCCACTTTTGGAGGTCTCTTGATCAGTAAAATGGCAAAAAATGCTTCTGGCCAAAGAAATAAGAAGAGAATCTGATGTGTGACCAAATTAAGCAATTAGGAAATGAACAATGAAGCTTTGGTTGTACTTACCTTATGCTATGAAGAAAAACGTTATTTCACTCCTTATCTTTAAAAATGAAAATAACAGAAACTGCCTCAAAGGGCTGTTTTAAAGATCTAATGAGTTAAGCAATATAAAACAACAAAACCAGTGCTTAGCACACGGTAAGTGCTCAACAAAAATAAACAGTGATAGTAGTAGTAAATAGTTACCTTGATAAATTTCAAGTAATATAAAATTGTCAAAATATTTAATTAACCCTACTAATGCATGCATTTAAATTTCTGTAATTGTACATCTTCAATACAATTTAAAATCTTAAGTTCATGAGTTTATTTTTACAGATAAAATATGTCATTTTAATCACTTCATTGTCTAGTTGGATGGTTGAAGAATACAATTGCATGCCAAATGCTTCTCTGCGAGGCATCTATTCATCTACCAACTGATATATTTAACGGTTAAGTTCTTTTTATTTAAGTTTTGACTACTTCCTTTATATGATTTAGACTTATAATTCAATACTGACATTTTGAATGCAACCAAAGAACGTTTAAAATGACAATTACGGGCTTCCCTGGTGGTGCAGTGGTTGAGAGTCCACCTGCCGATGCAGGGGACACGGGTTTGTGCCCCGGTCTGGGAAGACCCCACATGCCCCCGAGTGGCTGGGCCCGTGAGCTATGGCCGCTGAGTCTGCGCGTCCGGAGCCTGTGCAATGGGAGAGGCCACAACAGTGAGAGGCCCGCGTACCGCAAAAAAAAAAAAAAAAAAAATGACAATTACAATATTCTATTCAAGGGTCTTTGCACTAAATACTTGTTATTTCATTTTATAAATTCAGGAAGCATTTTATTTTATTTCAAAACTTCCAGCTTTTTAATAAATTAAATGTTAATCTCCCACAGAAAATGTCAACAGGTATTTAAATGTTTGGTTGCAGATAAAATAATAATTCATATTAATCATTCAAAATCATAGCTACTTATCTTTACTTTGATAGCTAAGAAAATAAGAATAGCAAAAATAGTTCTGAAAATAGAGAATTTTCTATCATCCACTCTCCACTAGCTTAAGGTAAAATAATAATAATGGTGCTCTAAAACAATGAATTTAGATTCTCAGACAGGGTATAAAATGAATATATCAGTGGTGCAACATGTGCATTGCAAATGTCTCACTGAAGTTAATTTTCATTAAAAGCACCCTTTGCCCACACAGACAGCCTTAAAATATATGACTTCTTTGTCACTCTAATAATCAGCCCTTCTTCACTATTGGAAAATAAAATATGATCAGAAGCTTTAGAAGTCAAGGTTGTAAATCAAATGGAAAACTCCACAGACTCAGCTTTGAGAAACTTTCTGAAATACACACATCTCAGAATTGAAGTAAATGAGTCTCAGAAGTTGAGACCCTCTCAATGAAATCCTATGTCTGAAATCAACAATATCTGACTGACACACTTAACATATCCCAACAGTTCAGAGATCCATGAATACTGTTATTTAGAAAGACAAGCAATTTTAGCATCAAAGCCAGATCCACAGAAAATTCTGTTCAGGGGGCCATTCTTGACTCACCAATTTTTACATCTCATAGTCTAGAAAGTCATATCAGAAGACAATAGTAAAACAATAATAAATACAGTGGGAAACAAAGTCATTCAGACTTAACAGTCATCTTTGTTATCTAGGGAATTTGGGCATGATGGGTAAGAAGGAGATTGTCAAAGAAGCTAATAACATTTAGCAAGAATACGACACAGGGAGAGAGGGGGAAGATGGCGGAAGACTACGACACGGAGATCACCTTCCTCCGCACAGATACATCAGAAATACATCTACATGTGGAACAACTCCTACAGATCACCTACTGAACGCTGGCAGAACACCTCAGACCTCCCAAAAGGCAAGAAACTCCCCACGTACCTGGGTAGGGCAAAAGAAAAAAGAATAAACAAAGACAAAAGAATAGGGATGGGACCTGCACCAGTGGGAGAGAGCTGTGAAGGAGGAAAGGTTTCCACACACTAGGAAGCCCCTTCGCAGGGGGAGACTGTGGGTGGCGGAGGGGGGAAGCTTCAGAGCCACGGAGGAGAGCGCAGAAACAGGGGTGTGGAAGGCAAAGTGGAGAGATTCCCGCACAGAGGATCGGTGTCGACCGGCACACACCAGCCTGAGAGGCTTCTCTGCTCACCCGCTGGGGCGAGCGGGGCTGGGAGCTGAGGCTCGGGCTTTGGTCGGAGGGCAGGGAGAGGACTGGGGTCTGCAGCGTGAACACAGCCTGCAGGGTGTTAGTGCACCACGGCTACCTGGGAGGGAGTCCGGGAAAAAGTCTGGACCTGCCAAAGAAGCAAGAGACTTTTTCTTCCCTCTTTGTTTCCTGGTGCACAAGGAGAGGGGATTAAGAGTTCTGCTTAAAGGAGCTCCAGAGACAGCTGCGTGCCGCAGCTAACAGCGCGGACCCCAGGGACGGGCATGAAACATCAAGGCTGCTGCTGCTGCCACCAAGAAGCCTGTGTGTGAGCACAGGTCACTACCCACACCTCCCTTCCGGGAAGCCTGCGCAGCCCGCCACTGCCAGGGTCCCAGGATTCAGGGACAACTTCCCCAGGAGAACACACGGCGTGCCTCAGGCTGGTGCAATTCCCGCCGGCCTCTGCCGCTGAAGGCTCGCCCCGCATCGTGCCCCTCCCTCCTGCCGGCCTGAGTGAGCCAGAGCCCCCGCATCACCTGCTCCTTTCACCCTGTCCTGTCTGAGCGAAGAACAGACGCCCTCCGGTGACCTACACGCAGAGGCGGGGCCAAATCCAAAGCGGAGCCTGGGGAGCTGTGCAAACAAAGAGAAAGGGAAATCTCTCCCAGCAGCCTCAAGAGCAGTGGATTAAATCTCCACAATCAACTTGATGTACCCTGCATCTGTGGAATACATGAATAGGCAACGAATCATCCCAAATTGAGGAGGTGGACTTTGAGAGCAAGATTTATTATTTTTTCCCCCTTGCCTCTTTTTGTGAGTGTGTATATGTATGCTTCTGTGTGAGATTTTGTCTGTATAGCTTTGCTTTCACCATTTGTCCTAAAGTTCTGTCTGTCCGTTTTTGGTTTTGTTTTTGTTTTACTTTTTAAAAGAATTTTTTTCTTAATACTTATTTATATTTTAATAACTTTATTTTATTTTATCTTACTTTTTTATTTTATTTTATCCACATTCATTCTTTCTTTCTACTTTTTCTCCCTTTTATTCTGTGCCGTGTGTATGAAAGGCTCTTGGTGCTCCAGCCAGGAGTCACTGCTGTGCCTCTGAGGTGGGAGAGCCAACTTCAGGACACTGGTCCACAAGAGACCTCCCAGCTCCACGTAATATCAAACGGTGAAAATCTCCCAGAGATCTCCTTCTCAACACCAACAAGCAACTTCACTCAATGACCAGCAAGCTACAGTGCTGGACACCCTATGCCAAACAACTAGCAAGACAGGAACACAACACCACCCAGTAGCAGAGGGGCTGCCTAAAATCATAAGGCCACAGACACCCCAAAACACACTACCAGATGTGGACCTGCCCACCAGAAAGACAAGATCCAGCCTCATCCACCAGAACACAGGCACTAGTAACCTCCAGCAGGAAGCAACACAACCCATTGAACCAACTTTAGCCACTGGGGACAGACACCAAAAACAATGGGAACTATGAACCTGCAGCCTGCAAAAAGGAGACCCCAAACACAGTAAGATAAGCAAAATGAGAAGACAGAAAAACACACAGCAGATAAAGTAGCAAGATAAAAACCCACCAGACCTAACAAATGAAGAGGAAATAGGCAGTCTACCTGAAAAAGATTCAGAATAATAACAGTAAAGATGATCCAAAATCTTGGAAACAGAATAGACAAAATGCAAGAAACACTTAGCAAGGACATAGGAGAATTAAGATGAAACAAACAATGATGAACAGCACAATAAATGAAATTAAAAATACTCTAGAAGGGATGAATAGCAGAATAACTCAGGCAGAAGAACGGATAAGTGACCTGGAAGATAAAATAGTGGAAATAACTACTGCAGAGCAGAATAAAGAAAAAAGAATGAAAAGAATTGAGGACAGTCTCAGAGACATCTGGGACAACATTAAACGCACCAAAATTCGAATTATAGGGGTTCCAGAAGAAGAGAAAAAGAAAGGGACTGAGAAAATATTTGAGGAGATTATAGTTGAAAACTTCCCTAATATGGGAAAGGAAATAGTTAATCAAGTCCAGGAAGCACAGAGAGTCCCATACAGGATAAATCCAAGGAGAAATACGCCAAGACACATATTAATCAAACTGTCAAAAGTTAAATACAAAGAAAACATATTAAAAGCAGCAAGGGAAAAACAACAAAAAACACACAAGGGAATCCCCATAAGGTTAACAGCTGATCTTTCAGCAGAAACTCTGCAAGCCAGAAGGGACTGGCAGGACATATTTAGAGTGATGAAGGAGAAAAACCTGAAAACAAGATTACTCTACCCAGCAAGGATCTGATTCAGATTTGATGGAGAAATTAAAACCTTTACAGACAAGCAAAAGCTGAGAGAGTTCAGCACCACCAAACCAGCTTTACAACAATTGCTAAAGGATCTTCTCTAGGCAAGAAACACAAGAGAAGGAAAAGACCTACAATAACGAACCCAAAACAATTAAGAAAATGGGAATAGGAACATACATATCAATAATTACCTAAAATGTAAATGGATAAAATGCTCTCACCAAAAGACATAGACTGGCTGAATGGATACAAAAACAAGACCCGTATATATGCTGTCTACAAGAGACCCACTTCAGACCTAGAGACACATACAGACTGAAAGTGAGGGGATGGAAAAAAGTATTCCATGCAAATGCAAACCTAAAGAAAGCTGGAGTAGCAAAGTTCTACTCCATCTACTCATATCAGACAAAATAGACTTTAAAATAAAGACTATTAGAAGAGACAAAGAAGGACACTACATAATGATCAAGGGATTGATCCAAGCAGAAGATATAACAATTGTAAATATTTATGAACCCAACATAGGAGCACCACAATACATAAGGCAAATACTAACAGCCATAAAAGGGGAAATCGACAGTAACACATTCATAGTAGGGGACTTTAACACCCCAATTTCACCAATGGACAGATCATCCAACATGAAAATAAATAAGGAAACACAAGCTTTAAATGATACACTAAGCAAGATGGACTTAATTTATATCAATAGGACATTCCATCCAAAAACAAGAGAATATACATTTTTCTCAAGTGCTCATGGAACATTCTCCAGGACAGATCATATCTTGGGTCACAAATCAAGCCTTGGTAAATTTAAGAAAATTGAAATTGTATCAAGTATCTTTTCTGACCACAACTCTATGAGACTAGATATCAGTTACAGGAAAAGATCTGTAAAAAATACAAACACATGGAGGCTAAACAATACACTATTTAATAACGAAGTGATCACTGAAGAAATCAAAGAGGAAATCAGAAAATACCTAGAAACAAATGACAATGGAGACACGACAACCCAAAACCTATGGGATGCAGCAAAAGCAGTTCTAAGAGGGAAGTTTATAGCAATACAAATCTGCCTTAAGAAACAGGAAACATCTAGAATAAACCTAACCTTGCACCTAAAGCAATTACAGAAAGAAGAATTAAAAAAACCCAAAGTTAGCAGAAGGAAAGAAATCATAAAGATCAGATCAGAAATAAATGAAAAAGAAATGAAGGAAACGATAGCAAAGTTCAATAAAACTAACACCTGGTTCTTTGAGAAGAAATATAAAATTGATAAACCATTAGCCAGACTCATCAAGAAAAAAAGGGAGAAGACTCAAATCAATAGAATTAGAAATGAAAAAGGAGAAGTAACAAATGACACTGCAGAAATACAAAAGATCATCAGATATTACTACAAGCAACGCTATGCCAATAAAATGGACAACCTGGTAGAAATGGACAATTTCTTCGAAATGCACAACCCGCCAAGACTGAATCAGGAACAAATAGAAAATATGAACAGACCAATTACAAGCACTGAAATTGAAACTGCTTAAAAATCTTCCAACAGGGCTTCCCTGGTGTTGCAGTGGTTGAGAGCCTGCCTGCCGATGCAGGGGACACGGGTTCGGGCCCCGGTCCGGGAAGAACCTACATGCCGTGGAGCAGCTGGGACCGTGAGCCATGGCTGCTGAGCCTGCACGTCCGGAGCTTGTGCTCCACAATGGGAGGGGCCGCAAGAGTGAGAGGCCCGTGTACCGCAAAAAAAAAAAAAAAAAAAAAATCTTCCAACAAACAACAGCCCAGGACCAGATGGCTTCACAGGCAAATTCTATCAAACATTTAGAGAAGAGCTGACACCTATCCTTCTCAAACTCTTCCAAAATATAGCAGAGGGAGGAACATTCCCAAACGCATTCTACGAGGCTACCATCACCCTGATACCAAAACCAGACAAAGATGTCACAAAGAAAGAAAACTACAGGCCAATATCACTGATGAACATTGATGCAAAAATCCTCAACAAAATACTAGCAAACAGAATCCAACACACATTAAAAGGATCATACACCATGATCAAGTGCGGTTTATTCCAGGAATGCAAGGATTCTTCAATATACGCAAATCTATCATTGTGACACACCATATTAACAAACTGAAGGAGAAAAACCATATGGTCATCTCAATAAATCCGGAGAAAGCTTTTGACAAAATTCCACACTCATTTATGATAAAAACCCTGCAGAAAGTAGGCATAGAGGGAACTTTCCTCAACATAATAAAGGCCATATATGACAAACCTACAGCCAACATCATCCTCAATGGTGAAAAACTGAAAGCATTTCCACTAAGATCAGGAACAAGACAAGGTTACCCATTCTCACCACTTTTATTCAACATAGTTTTGGAAGTTTTAGCCTCAGAAATCAGAGAAGAAAAGGAAATAAAAAGTATCCAAATCTGAAAAGAAGAAGTAAAGCTGTCACTATTTGCAGATGACATGATACTATACACAGAGACTCCTAAAGATGCTACCAAAAAACTACTAGAGCTAATCAATGAATATGGTAAAATAGCAGGATACAAAATTAATGCACAAGGCTTCCCTGGTGGCGCAGTGGTTGAGAGTCCACCTGCCGATGCAGGGGACACGGGTTCATGCCCTGGTCTGGGAATATCCCACCTGCTGCGGAGCGTCTGGGCCCGTGAGCCATGGCCGCTGAACCTGTGCATCCAGAGCCTGTGCTCTGCAACGGGAGAGGCCACAACAGTAAGAGGCCTGCATAATGCAAAAAAAAAAAAATTTTTTAAATAATGTACAGAAATCTCTGGCATTCCTATACACTACTGATGTAAAATCTGAAAGTGAAATCAAGAAAACACTCCCATGTACCTCTGCAACAAAAAGAATAAAATATCTATGAACAAACCTACCTAACGAGACAAAAGTCCTCTATGCAGAAAATTATAAGACACTGATGAAAGAAATTAAAGATGATACAAATAGATGGAGAGATATACCATGCTCTTGGATTGGAAGAATCAACTTTGTAAAAATGACTCTACTACCCAAAGCAATCTACAGATTCAATGCAATCCCTATCAAACTACCACTGGCATTTTTCACAGAACTAGAACAAAATATTTCACAATTTGTATGGAAATACAAAAGACTCCAAATAGCCAAAGCAATCTTGAGAAAGAAAAACTGAGCTGGAGGAATCAGGCTCCCTGAGTTCAGACTATACTACAAAGCTACAGCAATCAAGACAGTATGCTACTGGCACAAAAACAGAAATATAGATCAATGGAACAGGATAGAAAGCCCAGAGATTAACCCATGCACATATGGTCACCTTATCTTTGATAAAGGAGGCAGGAATGTACAGTGGAGAAAGGACAGACTCTTCAATAAGTGGTGCTGGGAAAACTGGACAGGTACATGTAAAAGTATGAGATTAGAACACTCCCTAACACCATACACAAAAATAAGCTCAAAATGGATTAAAGACCTAAATGTAAGGCCAGAAACTATCAAACTCTTATAGGAAAACATAGGCAGAAAACTCTATGACATAAATCACAGCAAGATCCTTTTTGACCCAGCTCCAAGAGAAATGGAAATAAAAACAAAAATAAACAAATGGGACCTAATGAAACTTCAAAGCTTTTGCACAGCAAAGGAAACCGTAAACAAGACCAAAAGGCAACCCTCAGAATGGGAGAAAATATTTTCTAATGAAGCAACTGACAAAGGATTAATCTCCAAAATTTACAAGCAGCGCATGCAGCTCAGTAACAAAAAAACAAAAAACCCCAATCCAAAAATGGGCAGAAGACCGAAATAGACATTTCTCCAAAGAAGATATACAGATTGCCAACAAATACATGAAAGAATGCTCAACATCATTAATCATTAGAGAAATGCAAATCAAAACTACAATGAGATATCATCTCACACCAGTCAGAATGGCCATCATCAAAAAATCTAGAAACAATAAATACTGGAGAGGGTGTGGAGAATAGGGAACACTCTTGCACTGCTGGTGGGAATGTGAATTGGTACAGCCACTATGGAGAACAGTATGGAGGTTCCTTAAAAAACTACAAAAGGACTACCATATGACCCAGCAATCCCACTACTGGGCATATACCCTGAGAAAACCATAATTCAAAAAGAGTCATGTACCAAAATGTTCATTGCAGCTCTACTTACAATAGCCAGGAGATGGAAACAACCTAAATGTCCATCATTGGATGAATGGATAAGGAAGATGTGGCCCATATATACAATGGAATATTACTCAGCCATAAAAGGGAACGAAATTGAGTTATTTGTAGTGAGGTAGATGGACCTAGAGTCTGTCATACAGAGTGAAGTAAGTCAGAAAGAGAAAGACAAATACTGTATGTAACACATATGTATGGAATCTAAGGGGGAAAAAATGTCATGAAGAACCTAGGGGTAAGACAGGAATAAAGACACAGACCTACTAGAAAATGGACTTGAGGGTATGTGGCGTGGGAAGGGTAAACTGTGACAAAGTGAGAGAGTGCCAGGGTCATATATAAACTACCAAACGTAAAATAGATAGCTAGTGGGAAGCAGCCGCATAGCACAGGGAGATCAGCTCGGTACTTTGTGACCACCTAGAGGGGTGGGATAGGGAGGGTGGGAGGGAGGGAGACGCAAGAGGGAAGAGATATGGGAACATATGTGTATGTATAACTGATTCACTTTGTTATAAAGCAGAAACTAACACACCATTGTAAAGCAACTATACTCCAATAAAGATGTAAAAAAAAAAACAACACTCAAGTAAAGAATAAAAAATAAAAAAAAGAATATGACACACGAAAGAGTAGGCAAATCCTTTATACACACTACCTGATTTCATTCCCTAGAGGTATGTTTTGTATTACTCTTATGAAGCTGAAAAACACAGTGGTTCTAAGAGGGTAAGTAACATGTCCAAGATTATATAACAAGTAAGTGTCAGAACTAGTATTTAAACCAAACTCTGATTCACTACCTCTAAACACAAAGTTATTCTAGAGAGTAATGTTGGGCACATACTACGCACACAAAAATATATTTTCAAATAAGTATGTGGGGACACAGTATTTACATAGAATATAGCCTTAGTCACCTCAAAGCATACAATAACAGCTTTGTTTTCTTTGCACTATCACTGGAAGTCAACTGCATGTAAGACACTGCTAGGAACAAGGGAGCAGAGGGAAAAAAGGGTATAATAAGAGACATGGTTTCTATTTTTTTAAAAACTATAATATAATATAGGACATATGCACATAAAAAAGTAACAAAAGAAGGAATGAGATGTATGAAAGTGCTGGGAGGCAATTTTTTTATAGTACCAAAAGTATGGGCTTTGAAACAAGACTGATAGATTTCAATCCTAGTTTTACCATAGGAAAGATGTGTGAAATTAGGCAAGTTATATTTCCTCTTTGAGCATGAGTTTCCCTCATCTATAAAATGGAAACAATATTTAATTTTCAAGAAGATTTCACAAAATAAATATGTAAAGCAACTAGCACATACTAAACCCATACATGCTACTGTTACTGCTGTTGAGCTGTGCTCCTGCGTTAGGTATGAGCAGTTCTTCTGTCAGAATTGGTCCCTTAAGCCATGTGGTGTGGACAGAAAAAAAAAAAAAAAACAAGATGGAGGGTCAAGAGTGGGAGTGGAGAAGGAGAGAGAAGCAGAGAGAGAGATGCCCTAACTATAAGCAGCATAACAACTGTCAGTTTCACAATATCTGACATTAAATAGCATTAACTTATTTTAATTTGCTATTACTTGTTTGGATGTGTAGCAGACAGACTCTTAAGGTGGCTTCCATAATCCCCAACCTCTGATGTTCACACCGTTGTGTATCCCCTCTCCGTGAGTATGGATGGGACCTGTACTTGTTTCTGGGAAACAGAATATGGCAAAAGTGGCAAGATATATGTGATTACAGATACCTGATTACATGATTATGTTATATAAGATTGCAACACCCATATTTTTCTCTGTCTCCCTTGCTGCTTTGAGAAAGCAATCAACTATGTTGGGGAACTCCACATGACAAAGAACTATGGACATCCTATAGGAGCTAAGAGTGGACTCCAGTCAACAGCCAGAAAGAAACTGAAGACCTCATTCCTATAACCACAAGGGACAGAATTCTGTCAATACCTTGAATGAATTTGGAAGTTTGATCCTTCCTTCCTAGTCAAGCCTCAGATAAGACTGCAACCCTGGCCAATACATTGATTGCAGCCTTGTCAGACCTTAAACAGAATAACACTCAGCTAAGCCATGCCTAGACACTTGATCCACAGAAACTGCGTTTTTAAAAATGTGTGCTGTTTTAAGCAGCTAAGTTAGTGATAATATTATTTTGCAGCGATAAATAACAAATACAAGGAGTGAAAAGCTAGACAATTAGAGTTGTAAGAGTTATGTTTAAAATAAGTCAATAATGCACCTGAGGGTCTCACACATGTGAAAAGTGTATGGGCTTTATGATATCTATTCAATGCATTCAGATTCTTTACTGTTTCCTTTTCTGTTCTCAGTTGTGTTCCTAACAACTGACCAGAGAAGTAACCCAGTTGAGACATTAGTATATACCTCCCTTTATTAAGCAAAATAGGACCTATATATATTTTTGTGTAACAAGAAGTTTCTTGAAAAGCATGATTCAAAAGGAATCCGAGAGCAACCATGGTCCAAAAATTTCTCTTCAAGTGGCTTGTCATAGTGTTTAAAACACTTCTATTACAGTCATTCCTCTGGAGATAAATCTTTGTATCTTTATAGGTATTCCTAGAGAGTGAAAAATAAACCAGTGAAGAATAACACAGTAGATCGTTATCCTCTACTGATATTTTTTACTGATTTAATTATGTAGTCATAGCCCTAGCAAAGCCTTGAGGAAATGGGCATAGAACAAGAAATTTTCATTCATAACTGAATGAATGAATTAGATAGATAGATAGATAGATAGATAGATAGATAGATAGATAGATAGATAGATAGATAGATGATAGACAGAGATAGATAGAATTTTAGGGTACTTTACAATTTCTAAAGAACTTTCATAAGATAACTTATTCAATGAAACAGACATAAAGCTCCTAGGACAACAGCTACCTATAATTTTTGCTCAACAAATGTTCATTCCTTCTCTTCACTTGAATCCTAAAAACATTTGGTTCCCATTTTTTTTAATGAGGACACTAAGTGGCGGAGAATAAATGACTTGCCCAAGATCACAAAACTAGTCAAACTACAGAGTTGAAAGCTGAACCTAGGTTCTCAGATTATGAACTCTATACTCTCACTTGTGCCTCTACTATCTCAGGAAAGACTACTAACCCATCACTTGGAACATGAAAGTCTAAATAACATTCTCCATACCTCTCAAAGGCATTTCTGGTATTTTAATTTCTGTGACACTTAAATATGACCTTGGAAAATTCACTCTATCACTCTGAGCTGCAGTTTCCTCATGTGTAAAATGGGGGTGAAAATAATGATGATGATGATGATAATCTAATATTTGCCTCAAAGTGTCACTGACCTAATAAAATGAGATAAAGAACCTGACAAACCTTTAAAAAAAATGCGACTGTGGTAGTTTACAAATATGAACAATTGCTATAATTATAATAATTATTATCAAACAGGTTTCAATAACTGTACTATCTTAATTAATCTTGTTTTTCTAATATCATATCAAATAAAAGGTTCAATAATATTTTATTTGCTTTAATGTTGCTTTTAAGGAACAATAGGTACTGCTATTAAAAACAATCTAAAGCAAAGCGGCGATTGCCTATTCCAAGATGTGTGGTTTAAATTTATGCCAGAAAATTGCACCTTTGGACTATTCTTCAACCAAGGTATGTTGCTAATCTCTAAAAATACTGTTGATAAGCCTTTTATAGTTGAGGGCTTTTTTAATTAACACTTAAAATTTGGCAGTCTACATAGAACTTCTCACAACAGACTCCTTCAAATCAGGAACCATACAGTCTTTTACATTAAAGTATAATTTTAAAAGCATTCTTTGTTCTCTCATGAAAAACCATCAGTGTAAGTATAAGCCTTTCTCCAAATATAGTACACAACACATGAGATTAACAAGGAAGGGCAATGAGTAAATTAAAATTATTTATTTAAGTATATTCAATGTTTATTACAAAATATAATTTTACCTATATGCAAGTAATTCACACCCAGATTCATGGTCCAGAATCATGACAGGAAAAAACAAACAAACATATTCATTACATTATATTTGAAAACATTGATAATTTTATTAAATTACAAAAGACTGAGCTTACTGATTGATTCATAAAATTGGATTCTACCTTACTCATGAATTGTAGTGTTGGACTAACTAGAGTAACGCTTTTGTCTGTCTGCATGGAGACAACATAATTGTTATTTTGATTTCTTATTATTATGCATCATGGATAATGAATTCTTCTAGATGAAAAAGAACAAATAATTTGCATTTTCATGAATCAACAAGCATTTTTATTTGCTGATAATATTGGAATCTATCAATTTATTCTGCAAATAAATTAAACAATTTGAAAATCAGGGTTTTCATGCATTTAAATTTGCTTTCAGGATGAAGTCAACCCTTAACATTAGTGTATCCATAGCTGAATAACAAACCACGACAAAAATTTGTGGCTTAAAACAACAGCATATTTTTTATTTCCTCCAATTTTGTAAGTTGGCCAGCGGTTCACCTGGGCTTGATATGTGTCTAGATTACAGGGGAGAGGTCAGTACTGGAGACACAGATCAGTGTGTAGATGATATTTAAAGTCAAGTGATCAGATGAGATAACCAAAGGGAGTAACTATAGATAGAGAAAAGGTGCAAGAACTGCGCCCTGAAACATTATAGCATTTAGAGGGTAGAGAAATTAGGTAAAACTAATAAATGTAAAGAAGTGACTGCTAAGAAAGAAAGAAAACAAGGGGGTTGGTATGCATCTCTGAAGCCAAGAAAAGAAATATATCAAAGAGGAGGGAATGGAAATCAACTGGGTCATATCCTGCTAACAAAACAATAAGATGAGAACTGAGATTTAGCAACCTGGAGGTCATTAATGACCATGAGAAAAGCAATTCTGGAGGAAGTGTATGCTTCATAGAAGCCTGACTGTATGGCTTCCAGGGAGAAAGGAACTAGAGGTAGACAATTCTTTCGATATTTTTTTTTTCTGTACAAGGAAGAAGAGAAAGGAAATAGCAGCAGATGGGGTTGTGGGGCAAACTGAAGATTTTGAAGATAGAAGAAATAACAAAATTTTTATATGGTGATGGAAATGATACAGTACAGGAAAAATAACAATAATGAAGATAGAGGGAAGAATTGCTAAAGTGATATCTTTGATTAGATGAGAGGAGATGGGATGTAATGTGCAAATGGAAGGGTTAGCCTCAGATAAGAGCAGAAACAGTTCCTCCAAAAAAAAAAAAAAAAAAAGAGGCACAGATTCAAGTGAGTGTGTGGCTCTAGTGATGGAAGTTTGTAGAAGTGCTCTTCCACTAGCTTCTATTTCCTCTATTTATTGATTATAATTACCTATCTGTCACTGGGCTAGGCCATAGGGACACAAAGACAAGTAAGCATGGTCCCAGCCTTAAGGCGAGTTCTTATTTGAGAGACAAAGTAGATGAGGGTACCCACAGACTCAGGGAATACAGGAGGAAGATCAGGTTTGAGATCACTAAGTTTGGGACACACTGAATTTGTGGTGCCTCTCAGGCAACCTCCTTCACAATTTTTCATACAGCTGAATTTAGTTGTAGTTGTATAAGGTCAAATAATAAATATAATACCATTACAACCACCCAAGTCCACCTCTATTACTACTAAAATAATTTAAAATTATACACCCATATGTGTGTCCTTCATTTCATATTTCTGTTCTGCCCACTGGGACTCAGAATTCAAGCAATGAATTATTAGTTTAAAAATGTCACTTATCTTACATAAGAAAACTTGCTGTTCCTAAATACTAGGAGAAAGAACAAGTTGAATATATCAGAAAAATGTCCTGTTCCTAACATGGTAGGATCTAATTTATGTTTCTGACATCACAGTATACAGATAATTTGCACCTGGGTATGATTCAAGTTAGCAGTCTACAGAAGATTGCTAGGATATAAAATTCCCTTGTATATTATGGTAATTTACCTCCACATTATTTTATTGTTATAGATTCTGAAGCTCTCACTAGCTTCTGAAAAAAACATGCAGCAATAATATATGGTTTGTTCCTTGTTTGCTTTCAGAAATAAAAATACTAAATCAAAATTAACATGGAAAAATCTAAACCTAGTAGGCAGTTAGGCACTTGAAGAGAATCAATCAGTGCAAATATGAAGAGTTATGTGCTACCAATGGAATAATACTATTGAACATTACACTTTTATTGCAATAGGTTTTCAACTACACAGGAAGAACGCTAAAAATTCTTTTGTAATAGTATTCAATGACACCCTTAGGAAAATTAATGTTTCGGATAACACCAATTGCTACAGAAATGCAGTCTCTAGCAAGATTTGGTAGAATTTTTATATAAGAGCTTGAACTTACAGGTCCATAAACTAAAGTACAAAAGGAACTCTTCCCTTTTCCCCAGCTATTACCTAACACCTAACCGCTCTAATGAGATAGTTTATTTTCAAACCTAAATGATGTCATATAATAAATGCAAAATTAATACCAGCTTCAAACTCCCCATACGACAGAAAAATTTATGAGAAGAAATGGTAACAACTAGACAGAATGCAATG
This sequence comes from Phocoena sinus, assembly GCF_008692025.1. Taxonomy (NCBI): domain Eukaryota; kingdom Metazoa; phylum Chordata; class Mammalia; order Artiodactyla; family Phocoenidae; genus Phocoena; species Phocoena sinus. Next base: position 41,513,159 of record NC_045763.1, read on the forward strand.
AACCATCAAGGCTTCAGCCTTGTCCATGTCAAGTGGCTGATGCCAGGAACTTATAATGAAATCACTCTGCCTAAATTTAAGAATAGTAGAAAACTTGCTATAAATACCCAGTGATTTCTCAAATTCATGTCTATCAAGTAGATTAGCTGTCTCCAAATGTACCCTCCCACCCCATGTTAACTATTTGGTTTCCCAGTGGCTACTCTCAATGTTTTCTTTTTTTTTTAATTTATGCGATTACTTATGTATTTATTTATTTATGTATTTATTTATTTATGGCTGCGTTGGGTCTTCATTGCTGCGCGTGGCTTTCTCTAATTGCGGTGAGCGGGGGCTACTCTTCATTGTGGTGCGTGGGCTTCTCATTGCGATGACTTCTCTTGTTGTGGAACACAGCCTCTAGGCATGTGGGCTTCAGTAGTTGCAGCAAGCGGGCTCAGCAGTTGTGGCTCACGGGCTCTAGAGCGCAGGCTCAGTAGTTGTGGCACATGGGCTTAGCTGCTCCACGGCATGTGGGATCTTCCCAGACCAGGGCTCGAACCCGTGTCCCCTGCACTGGCAGGAGGATTCTTAACCACTGTACCACCAGGGAAGTGCCCCCCCAGTGACTACTTTCAATTCCATAGAATATCAGTTTGTTTCTAAACCAATAATAACTATTATTCAATATAGAACCTATTTGATCCAGATGCTTTGTACATGTTACATCATTTAGTCTTTACCATTTCCCTCCCTATAAAACAGATGTAAGTTTTCCTTCCAGATGAGGAAACTGAGGCTCAGCTAAGTAACTTGCACAAAGTCACACAACCAATAAGTGGCAGAGACAGAATCCGAACTCAAATCTACCTGATTCCAAAGCTCCTTCCACTCTATATATAACTCACTGCTATGTACAAGATTCTATTTCAAGTCCATCAGGGAATTAAAAAGAGGAATAAGAAATAATTTATACCATTAAAGAGCTTATTACATTGTAGCAAAAAAGTAGCTAAACTACAAAGCAAAATGTGATATCCTATGAGAGAAGCTCAAATAATTGGTTTAGTAGAGGGAGACATCAAACACCTTATTATAAATTTCAGAAAAGGCTATATGAATGAGATGACATTTGAAATACATCTTAAACCATAAATTGTTTTATCAAAAGGTAAAAATTTGGTGGTGGGAGGGGGTTTGAGGAAGGACATGGAGTCAGAGGCCTTTCTAAGAGAAGAAATAATGAAGAAAAGACACAGAAAAAAGCATGTTTAACATACAGTGACTACTTCAAGTTAACTACAGCATTGGGTAAATACAGTGGAGTGAAGGAAAGGATGACTAAAAGGAGAGGTTGAGTCCATACTAAAGGGTCTCAGATAGCATATGGAGGAAATTTTTTTTCACTCATAAGGCATTGGGAAATTACTGAAACTTTTTAAGTAGGGAGTGGTGTGATTCAAGATTGCCTCAAGAAAATGACTTGCACAAAAGTATACACAATATATTGAAAGGGTAGAGGCCTGAGGAAGGAAGATAAATCTGGAAATTCTTGCAATACTCCTATCATCCTGAACTAAGACAATCATAGTAAGAATGGAGAGGATGGAATAGTATGAAATCAGAATACTTTGTCAAAACACAGTTATCAAAAAGCAAAGGTAAATCAAAATCCAGTGTTGTCTCTTTCCGAAATACATGTTCTTTTATACCATGCTGCCTCCACGGTGTTAAAGGCCACAGTAATGGGCACAAAAGAATATGTTCAAAAAATATTTGTTGGCTTTTGTTGTAGTTGTGGCTAAGTATTGAAATGTTGTACATAAGCAATCAAGCACATAATTAATGGTCAATAAATATTTACTGAGTGAATGAATGAAGGCTCAGTGAGGAAATGAAACTCTTTTTTTTTTTTTTTTTTTTGCGGTAAGCAGGCCTCTTGTGGCCTCTCCCATTGCGGAGCACAGGCTCCGGACGCGCAGGCTCAGCAGCCATGGCTCACGGGCCTAGCCGCTCCGCGGCATGTGGGATCCTCCTGGACCGGGGCACAAACCCGTGTCCCCTGCATCGGCAGGCAGACTCTCAACCACTGCGCCACCAGGGAAGCCCTGGAAACTGAAACTCTTAAGAAAAATTAGAATCTGTAAACATAGACATTGAAGGAGTTCATTCATTGTGCTGCTTATAAATACAATCATACCCTCCTGGCTTAGTGCTAAAATAGTCACACTAGAAGAGTGATAACTACATCTGCTAAACTCTGATTGTTTAGACATAGTAGTATATCCATGCTGGACTGGCAGTGAGAAATATTCAAACAAGTCCTTCTGATCATAACTGCTTCCAGCACCAACACTCTGGGGTTCTTAAAAGTGGGAGCCACAAGGCTATATGCGTTGACTTGTACATTTGTAGACAGACAACTGTGATGCTTTGATGATGATACACCAAATTTATCTACATGCATTGAAATCTACATACATTCATTGACATTTTTCCCACCTAAGGGACACTGACATAAAGGTTCAAGGCTAGGAGAAAAGAGTACAAGTTCCTTCATAGGTGTTTCCACATAACTTATGAACACTGACATTAGAGAGACGGGCACTGGGCTAGCTGGTTATTTTAAGAATGTTGACAATTAGGGAAACTGTTGAAGTGTCTGAGCATGGGATAGTCACTAAGGTGTTTAAAATCTATCACTTATCCTGTTACACAAATCATCCTTTCTCTTTCCCCTGGGTTTCCTCCAATAAATATTAATTTTCTACTCTTAATCTCATTAATTTTCTATACATTCATTCCACATTTACTGCAGAACTCCTATGTGCCAAATACTGTGCTAAGGAAAGAGTTAGAGTCTAAGAGATGTCCTTGTCCTCCAACAGCTCACAGTCTGATGGAAGGGATCTACATATAAATAAATCATTAAAGTGCAGTAAGAGAAGTAGAATGAATATCCCAGATGAAAGATATGGGGAATAAGCAAGAGCTATGAGATTTAATGGGCTAAAAAGTGCATCGTCTGCAAGAATCTTAAACAATAGCTGTAGAAATGCAATTTACTAAATTAGATAATCTGCTGAATTTGTAATAATTTTTAAGTCACTGTGTATACCATAATTTGAATAGTTAACACTAAGTCTCAAGGTTATATTCATTTTTATAAGAAATTATCACACTAAATAAAACTATTGCATAAAAAAAAAAAACCAATAGCTGTAGAAGTGTCAGGCTAGGGAATCACAGAATTCTAGAATGTTCCAGCTCCAAGGGAGTGCAATTAATTTCTATTAAAATACAAAAGCTACTACTGACAAAGTAATTCAAGGTCATTATATCAGACTCTGAGGATATGCAAATAAACACTGGTCCCTGCCCTCCCCACCTCCTAGAGAAGTGGAAATGAAAACAAAAATAAACAAATGGGACCTAATGAAACTTCAAAGCTTTTGCACAGCAAAGGAAACCATAATCAAGACCAAAAGACAACCCTCAGAATGGGAGAAAATATTTGCAAATGAAGCAGCTGACAAAGGATTAATCTCCAAAATTTATAAGCAGCTCATGCAGCTCAATAACAAAAAAACAAACAACCCAATCCAAAGATGGGCAGAAGACCTAAATAGACATTTCTCCAAAGAAGATATACAGACTGCCAACAAACACATGAAAGAATGCTCAACATCACTAATCATTAGAGAAATGCAAATCAAAACTACAATGAGATATCATCTCACACCAGTCAGAATGGCCATCATCAAAAAATCTAGAAACTATAAATGCTGGAGAGAGTGTGGAGAAAAGGGAACCCTCTTACACTGCTGGTGGGAATGTGAATTGGTACAGCCACTATGGAGAACAGTATGGAGGTTCCTTAAAAAACTACAAATAGAACTACCATATGACCCAGCAATCCCACTACTGGGCGTACACCCTGAGAAAACCAAAATTCAAAAAGAGTCATGTACCAAAATGTTCATTGCAGCTCTATTTACAATAGCCCGGAGATGGAAACAACCTAAGTGTCCATCATCGGACGAATGGATAAAGAAGATGTGGCACATATATACAATGGAATATTACTCAGCCATAAAAAGAAACAAAATTGAGCTATTTGTAATGAGGTGGATAGACCTAGAGTCTGTCATACAGAGTGAAGTAAGTCAGAAAGAGAAAGACAAATACCGTATGCTAACACATATAAATGGAATTTAAGGAAAAAAAAATATCATGAAGAACCTAGGGGTAAGACAGGAATAAAGACACAGACCTACTAGAGAATGGACTTGAGGAAATGGGAGGAGGAAGGGTAAGCTGTGACAAAGCGAGAGAGAGGCATGGACATATATACACTACCAAATGTAAGGTAGATAGCTAGTGGGAAGCAGCCTCATAGCACAGGGAGATCAGCTCGGTGCTTTGTGACCGCCTGCAGGGGTGGGATAGGGAGGGTGGGGGGGAGGGAGATGCAAGAGGGAAGAGATAAGGGAATGTATGTGTATGTGTAACTGATTCACTTTGTTGTAGGGCAGAGGCTGGCACACCATCGTAAAGCAATTATAGTCTAATAAAAATGTAAAAAAAAAAAAAGAAACCCACAACCCAGGAGAAAAGCTCATGACTACTCATTAGCAGGCAGAGGCAGTAAAGAAAATATGAACATACAGACAAAAATAAAATTGAAAATTTTATTAATATAGAATGCCACACGACTAGGATGGGATTTTAAAGCAACTCTTACTTAAGACACACTCTCTTGCTACAAACTCTGGAATATTCTATCAGCAACCATTCCTCTGCAAAGGCACATGAAGCAGCACATGACAAACTGTGTACCCCTACCCCTCCATTCTCGGACCACACCTCCTAAAGCCAGCCCTGTCCCCAGGTAAAAATGACGACTCCTTCCTTGTTGACTTTATCGTACCCTATACAGACTCTACTCACTTGTTCTTTATTCATTAATTTATTCATCCTCTTATTTAATCAACAAGTATTTTTTGATTACCCACTATGTACAAGACACTGTACTAGGTTCTAGGGATATAAAGCACTCAGTCATACAAACAGAATCCTGTTCTCATGGAGCTTACATTCTAGAGGGGGAGACAAATAATGAAACAAAAAATAAATACATAACAAGTTTGGTGATGATACATGCTAAGAACAAAAATAAAGTAGAGTAAGAGAGATGGGGGAGATGAAAAGACAGTCAGTACTATACTAGTTGTGTAGCCAGCAAAGACCTCCCTGATAGGACATTTTAGTGGAAACCTGAATGAAGTAAGAGATGTACTGTGCAAAAGTATCATGTAGGCAGCGTATTCCTGGCAGATGAAGGGCAAATGTCCTGAGGTTCGAGAGTATGCACAGTGCATTTAATGAACAATCAGATGAGAGATGATGGTGACTTCAACATTAACAGCCCCTGCAGTTTTTTTAGTGCACTTGAATCCCCCATCAGACTATGAGCTCCTTGACAGCAAGGATCCAATCTTAGTTACCTCTGAGTCCCCACTGCCTAGAATAGAACCTGACATAGTAGACACTCAATAAATATTTGAGTAATTAATTAATGTGTGAGTATTCAACACTTCTTTCCCTTGGTTGATTCACTCCCTGGTATCATTGATGAATATGTTCACATCCTTCACTGGGCTTTAAGCTTTTCTGAGAGCAAGGATTATGTCCGATGTTTCTTTTCCTCTTCTTCCCATCCCACACCTACCCCTAGTGCCCGGCAATTGTTATACAAATATAAACAGAACCAATAGAAATAAAACCATTGAAGCAATATCTAGGTGCAATGCTACCAAAAGAAACCTGGAATAGAGAAAAAAATGGTGAAAATCTCAGGAGATCAAAATTCTCTATGGAAACAAATGGTATAAAAATATTGAAAAGTAGCTCTTTCTTAGGTAAGGCAAACACTTTCCTAATTTCTATCACTATCATCCTTAACTCTCACCTTTTACCACTTTACAGATGCAACCAGAGTCATACTGTCACAACTAGAGTGTGCTTTCAGGATCCAGAGCTGGGTCAGAAGGGAGTGGTCCCAGCAACAGCAGCTAAGAGGTTTGATGCCCAAAGAAGTGCCCAAAAAGCATAGGATGCTCAGGCATGGTTTCTGCTGGAAAAGGTTTAAAAGGTCTAGGCAGTGGGCAGTAATACAGACCAAACATATTTGCCATTTAGTGGTCCATGGAAATCTGTCTATTCACATCTGATCTCAGGCAGTGATTGAGAAAATACAATGTATATTTGAGTATAGACATGGTGAAAATTAGGCCTCCCAACCCAGACTGCCATCAAGAGGGCAAGGGTTCAAGGCAATACCCCAGGCTTAAAGAAATACTAATTCTAAGATTCTGTAAATTCAGTGACTAGTAAGATTATGGCACAGAAAAGGAGGTGTCAAGAAAGAACCCAGTTCTGCAGACTATACCAGCGCAAATAATGTGGAAAATGCCCTAAGGTGTAAACTAGCGAGTAGGGCTTGTTGTCTCTTGCACATCAGATAACAAGGTTAGTTGGCAGCAACTCTGCTACTACTCACAGACATGATATGATCAAGACTAACTCAGTGATGAGGCATACTGACAAAAGGCTAGGCCCATAGCGGTTTATCTAACTGCAAGAAGCAAGGAAGAGAAAGGTAAAGGTATGGGATAGCAGCTGTTCTACAAAATCAGAGATTTGTCAAGCTGGAAGAACCACTGTAGACCTGCAAGATCAGCTACATTAGAAATGTCCATCACTTCCCCTCTACCCACATCCCCTTCTTAAAGAATCTGCCCTACCCACAGCCCTAAAATGACAGTCCTATATACCCAATGACCACCCTCCTTGGCTTCAACCAGACCCAAGCTGAGCTATCATATTTTTCTTCCAATAATTTGGGACTGAAATATAAGACCTAGTTTATTAGATTATGTTGAGCAGTCCAAAATCAACACTATGGCAGCTGAAAGACATAGAAACCTGGGAACACAGGAAAAACAGACTCTAGAGCATGCAGACCCAGGCATATGCAGAAGGAGGAAGAGGCTGCCCAACAAGTTTCCAGCTTCCTTTATGCCTACACATAGGTTTAAAGTGTTTATTTATTAGTGAATGAGAATTCTTGGATAAAATTTCCCTCGAAAAATAGACTTGCTCTCGAGAATCTGGAGGATCTTTATTTTTTTTTATTTTATTGAAGGTGATCTTTAGTAACTTGTAATTCTCATTTGCTATACTATTATTTATAGTCCTGTGTTAAATATTCAGATTCAATTATAATTATTCTATTTCTAAATGATATTAAACTATACTTTAAATATATCAATATCCCAGGATCCACAAATCTCAGAAAGAAGAAAATACACAAATTAAAAAAATACATACCCTTCCCTTCAGCATCAGGCATCCAAATTTTACTTACAAAATTACTTCCATATTTTACCCTGTTTAGATGTATAAAAGGTTAACATCTAATTCCATTTACAATGCTGATCTAGCAAGAAAGAAATTAATTTGGCATTAGAGTGGTAACATCAATTTCCCATGTATCTGTATCTGAAGTAATGCATTTACTGGAAAGAGATTAATATCAATTCTATAAATCATTCACATGCTTTTTCCAGAGTTGGAGACATTTGAGTAATGTCATATATGTGAGCTGATATCCCTTTGTGCATACTCCATTCATTAATCTATGCCTGGGGTTGCAGAGTAGCTGTCAGGAGAAAATATAAAACTTGGAAAAGAATCAATCTTTCTGTTCTTAATTTTTTGTGACTTGTTTTAGGTAAGGTAAGCCAAACGTTGCCAGAAACGCAATGACATTGATCCATACTGGCAACTAACATTTTCAGAAAAAAAATTAAACATTTGGTCAATTATCTTCCTAATGGTAATAACTACTTATTATCCATATGATAAGATAACATGTAAATGTCAATATAAATATTCCATTAAGAATGTTCAATAAAATGCTGACTGAAAGAAGAACTGAGCCTGAACCTCTCCTTTAAACAGCAGTTCTTCATTGTTATTGTTGAATTTCAGAATCACACATTATCAGAGTTGTTTGTGCCTATATTAGTCAGGGTTATCCAGAGAAACAGAGCCATTAGTGTCTCTCTCTCTCTCTCTCTCTCTCTCTGTGTGTGTGTGTGTGTGTGTGTGTGTGTGTGTATGTGTGTGTAAAGAGAGTGATTTATTATAAGAAATTGGCTCACGCTATTATGGAGGCTGATAAGTCCCACAATCCGTAGTTGGCAAACTGAAGACACAGGAAGAGCTGATATATTGATTGAGCTGAAGGCAGAAAAGAAAATTGATTTCCCAGCTCAAGGAACTCAAGTAGGAAGAGTTCCCCTTTACTCTCAGGAGGAGCAGTCCTTTTATTCTATTCAGGATTTCAACTGATTAGATGAGGCCCACCCACATTAGGGAGAGCAACATGTTCTACTCAGTCTACCAATTCAAATGTTCATCTCATCCAGAAATACCTTAATAAACATGCCCAAAATAATGTTTGACCAAATGTCTGGGCACTCCATGGCCCAGTCAAGTTGCTACATAAAATTAACCGTCATAGTACCTTAGAGATCATCTACCAACCTCTACAACCCAGCCCCCAATTCCTTCATTTTGCAGAATGAGAAAAACATGACCCAGACATATGAACTCAGAGAACCTACTGCCTAGCAAATATTAGTTATTTTGAACAATTAATAATTATTAACCTAAAATTAAATCTTCCATTCCAAATCATCTGTGGCTAACAAAATTTCAGAGAAAAGGATGTGTGTGCTCACACTGTGATCCAGTGGAAAGAACTCAGGACTCTGAGTCAGATGAAGGTCAAATCATGGCTCTGTCATTTACTAACAGTTACTTAAATTTTGACCCTAAGCTTCCTCACCTGAAATATTGGGGGGGGGGGGGTACCTATTTCATGGGATTATTAGGAGAATTAGAGATAAGGTATATAATATTTCCTGTGTAGCACCTGGCATGTAATAGATGCTCAATATTTCCTTAACCATCCTTACTCCATTCACTTTTAGGACAAATGGAAGAATTCCACTTTTTGCCCTCCTGTAAATAGACATGGCCACATGATATGTTTTGGCCAATACAACGTGAATGGAAATTATTTGTGACCCTTCCAAGGGATTCTTTGTTATCTTAAAATAACTTGGCTTTCTTGACTTAAAAACATATTGAGCATACTAAGAAATTCTCTTTTGCAACAAATTCACAAAACCAAAAGTCCTTGTATTTTATAGTATATTAACTTACAGAACATTTTCCCTATCTTCTATCATTTGCATGTAGTAGCAGTATTGTCAACTAGGCAGGACAGGCTTAATTACTCCATTTTAGTAATTAGATCACACAGAGAAGATAAAGGACTTGCTCAAGGCCACATATATAAGTGCTAGGTCTTCTGGCAATACCAGTCTGTGAGTGGGAAAAAAATACACTGACAATAAACTGTTTTACAAGATACACATACACACCATACACACTCTGCACCAGCCGCTTTGAGTTCTCTTGCCTCAGGGGAGATTTGTGTGGCAATAAAAAGGCAAAAGTAGCCTGCAACACTTCTCTTCCTACCTTAGCCAGGATTATGTTAGTCGAAAGAGGAGACTTCCATTGGCAACAGAAAAATGAAAGAAATAGTCCCATGCATTGGGAGAGTGATAGAGGTCAAGGATCCCCATGAGTAATGGGAGGAAGAGATATTCCCTGCAGTCCTCAGCAGGAAATGGCTGTGCAGGGCATCTAGGGAGGAAGAAATCTGGGCACTAGGGCTCTGGATCTAGGCAAAAGGTCCCATAAAGACCCCCATTCCGTGCTTGCACTGAGGCATTCCACCTTCAAGAAGCTGCATAGACTTTGATGATGAGGATGCCATGATGCCCAGACATTTCAAAATCAGAAGGCCTTATCTCATTACCTGAGTATCACATAAGCCTCTTGAAGTCTTATGTAACTCTAGGGAAAGAGAGCCTCAATGAAGATAGGAAAATTGAATTACCCAAAATCTCAATGAGATGGAGGCCCAGAGTCAGATTAATTTGATTTAAATAAATTTAATTTCAAATTTCTTGCTGAGTATATGAACTAGGATCCATACGCACAACATACTAACAGGCCAAAATCCTTCTGAAAACATATACTTAACTGCCAATTTCAAGCCCATGACATTTTCCTAACAATTCCTAAAGGACTGAGTTTTCCAAATCCACAAATGTCACTCTTTCTCCATCAACAGAAAGATGAACCAATTACCTGCCTCCATCAATGAAGAACAAGATGTGCTATGAATACATGTAATTAGCCTACCCAGATCAGCTATTCAAACCCCATATGGGGAGTGAGTTAAAGCTCCCCCAAGTGGTAACATGTACTTTCCTATACATTCACCTCAAAGGGTCTCAACTTGCTGTCCTATAAGCTAATACAGGATATCAGACTTATCATTAGCTTATGCTGCAGCTTGGCAATGCTCAGGTTGTCATGAATAAACCAGCAAGTAAATGGATCAACAATGAATAACAAAGAGTGAACTAAGGTGTGAGAGCACAGGCTCTGAGGTCAGGTAAGCCTGGGTTGAGCTGCAATTCTGCCACTCATTATGTGCATTTAAGCAAGTCACATAACTTCTCTGAACCTCAATTTCCTTTTCCAAAAATAGGAATAAACTGCTTGCCCTACATTTTGTCCAGGATTTATGAGAGGCCATAATAGATATGAAAACACTTTGTTAGCCATAAAATGCTATATAAATATTAGAAATTGTTACAGACTTTATGATTGGTCTTACTGTTCTTGTTATTATTTTCCATAAGCCCCTAAGGTTCACCACATATAGCATATGGTGAGTTCTCCTTACAGAGGGATCCATATTATGCAGTATACTTTGTGAAGGGATAGATACCAACAAGCCTCTAAACTTATTTATTTATTTGTTCATCCATTCATTCTCCATTTATTCATTCAATAAACATGTACTGAATACCTATCATTGCTAGGCATTGTTCTAAGCATTCAATATTTGAAATGTATTCCCATCAACCTCTCACAGTGACCCTTAGAAGTTTTTCTTTTGCATTAAGCCATGTGACATTTAGAAAGATATTTAAACTTTGAGAATCTATTTCTTCATCTATAAAATTGAGACGAAATTACTTATCTGACCTGTCCCACAATGTAGTGTCAAATACTCAAGGCTATGAAAATGCATAGTCACCAACATGGCACTCTCTAAATGTTCAAGTTATAAAACTTTCCTGAAATATCAAATACCCAAAGGATGGTGTCAGCATTTGAGAATTACCTTGAATGTAAAAGTAATATATTAACTGGCCATTTTCTATGGAATATGTGCTTGTCTACAAAAGGAGTTATTTCTATAAATACTTATAAAGCCCATAGAGTAAGGATATATAAATCAAGTAAAGACAAATTATATACTTTGACTTTCCTTTTTTGTTCACAGAATATTTAAATTTTCAAGCTGTTTTACTTTGCTGTAAATATGAAATTGTGTTGATCTGGTTGGAAATATCCCTTTAAATGAAAGAGTTACCGTTTATGAAAACTATTGATTCTCTGTAAATGAGAAAAATGGAACTCAACTGAACAGGAATTTTCATGATAAAATTATTATAAATAGGATATATAAATGTGAGTCAACATTTACAGGTTGTCAATTCTTACTTCTGAGTAATAAACATTTCTTTGCTGAATCCCAAATGCAGAAACAAAATCTCACATAGGTTAGCTTTGATTTTTCCTAGAGAACACAGAGCATCAGGTTTAGAAACACTTTTGATGATCTATCAAATGGCAGGTTTAAAGGGATGGGATTTAAATCACATCCATTTTTTAATATTTTAAACAATGAGAAAATTCAGTGATAATATATTATTTTCCATAAGGCTTTTTTGTTCTTTTTTATTCACCTTTTTCAGAACATAAAGACAGAAGATTGGAAAGTATTAATGTATTAATACATTATATGTATTTTTTAAATAAATAAACTAAGGGAATACTTCCATCCAGGTCAACAACAAAATATTAGGCATTTTCCCTTGTAATTTCTGAATATAATTCTCCTAATCCTTCAATGCTCATCTCTAAGAAGCGTCCCTGTCGCCTTCAGTCTACATTAATATGTCCTTTACTCTGAGTTTCTATGTAAGGGTTGCATTTATAAGTTGGTATTAAACTATATATGGCTTTCTTTTGCTGTCTACTATTCCATGTGTGTTTTAGTCTTGCTTCTAAAACGAGTTCATACACATAAGAGTTTTAGAAATGGGGATTGGAGATGGTATACAGAGATTGTTACTGATCACCAAAAATCCATTTCCTCTCCTTCCTAGGCACAAATATAGACTATATTTCCCAGTATTAATTGCTTTTAGGTGTGTCCATATGACCAGTTCTCACCAGTGGATTGTGAGTTGAAAGGATATGTTATATTTCCAGTCTAAGGCTTTTAAGAAGCAGATATCTGTCCCCCTTACTCTTTTTCCTTCCACCAGTTTAACAAAGATGATGGTAAAAAGGCCGTTGGGAACAGCAGAGCCACAAGATGGAAGGAAACTAGAATACTGAAACACCTCATAGATGAGAGCTTCACACTAATCATGAACACTTACCTGCCTTGGACTATAAGATGAACAAGAAAACGCTTTCTCTTATACATATTTGTACCATTATATATTTTAGATTCTATTTGTTACAGAAGTCAAGTCTATATAAACCAATGCAGAAATTGGCACCTTAAAGTCAAGTTTTCTCTTCACAAACTCCTCAAACATGTGTCAAAGCTTAGCCATCAGACAAGATGGAAATGGATAGAACAGACTGTAAAGATACTCATGTTATAAAGTAAAACTGTCAACTTTGATAACTTGGAAGGAAGACAAGAGACCTAATAAGCCTGTATCTCTAGTAGATATAGTTTTTTTCTTTAACATCTTTATTGGAGTATAATTGCTTTACAATGTTGTATTAGTTTCTGCTGTATAACAAAGTGAATCAGCTATACGTATACATAATATCCCCATACCTCCTACCTCTTGCATCTCCCTCCCACCCTCCCTATCCTACCCCCTAGGTGGTCACAAAGCACAGAGCTAATCTCTCTGTGCTATGCTGCTGCTTCCCACTAGCTATCTATTTGAAATTTGGTAGTGTATATATGTCCATGCCACTCTCACTTCATCCCAGCTTACCCTTCCCCCTCCCTGTGTCCTCAAGTCCATTCTCTCCATCTACGTCTTTATTCCTGTCCTGCCCCTAGGTTATTCAGAACCATTTTTTTTTTTTAGATTACATATATATGTGTCAGCATATGGTATTTGTCTTTCTCTTTCTGACTTACTTCACTCTGTATGACAGACTTTAGGTCCATCTACCTCACTACAAATACCTCAATTTTATTTCCTTTTATGGCTGAGTAATATTCCATTGTATATATGTGCGGCATCATCTTTATCCATTCATCTGTCAATGGACACTTAGGTTGCTTCCATGTCCGGGCTATTGTAAATAGAGCTGCAATGAACATTGTGGTACATGACTCTCTGAATTATGGTTTTCTCAGGGTATATGCCCAGCAGTGGGATTGCTGGGTCATATGTTAGTTCTATTTTTAGATTTTTAAGGAACCTCCATACTGTTCTCCATAGTGGCTGTATCAATTTACATTCCCACCAACAGTGCAAGAGTGTTCCCTTTTCTCCACACCCTCTCCAGCATTTATTGTTTGTAGATTTTTTGATGATAGTCATTCTGACTGGTGTGAGGTGATACCTCATTGTAGTTTTGATTTGAATTTTTCTAATCATTAGTGATGTTGAGCATCCTTTCATGTGTTTGTTGGCAATCTCTAGTACATAGTTTAAAAATATATATTAATATATGTAGGTTGCTCCTTGCCAGTATTACAAAACTAAGATGAAATCAGGTAATGACTAACCAGTTTTCAAGCAAAATTAAATAGAGATAACTCAAGAAACTGAGGCCTAGAAGGTTGAACAATCAACTTTCTTATTCCTCAAAATGAACATAAATGACACCAATCTGCTAAAGATAAATAAATTATTCTATGAATTGAGGAGAGGTTTTGGGATGGCTAGAAATCCATGAGAGGTCTAGAAACACAGTAAAGCAGCCATAGGGCACTGAGAACAGGGGTGCTTGATTTTGAGTTATGTTCACTTCTTCAACTTAAAAATTTTTTCTAATCCTTCCATTAAGGCTGTTACATACACATATACAATTCTGTGTGGGAGAGCACAAGTTTTGTTGTGGACATCAAGAAGAGTTAAGTTCCACATCAGGAATGAAACAAAGCAGAAATAAAAGAACAGGTAAGATACATAGTAAAACCAAGAATCCTAAAAAGGAGGAACTGAAAGCCAAAATGATCATAAAACATAAGCTCCCAATTATATGACGATATTTAGAGAAGTATAGAATATGGTTCTTGAGCTGATACCTGGCTTATACAAGCAAATTCTGTCAAAGGGAAAGACTCCTGCAGTACAATTAACAAATGTTTACTAACAAGGGTAAGCTCTGCGTTTGATTCTCAAGGGTTGTAAAATGAAAGACACATAGCACCTGAACTACAAGGGAAGAAAGACACATCAACAAATTCAAAAGTCATTGATAATGTAGAGATTCGTGCCCAGTGTTATGGAAACAATGAAGATATTCACTTAAACCAATGTACGGCTTCAGAGAAGGTTTCCTGGTTAGATAATTGAGCTGTCTTGAAAGTTAAATGCAAATAAGCCTGGAAAAGAAAGTTAGCAATAGCTTTCAAGGCAAAGAAAATCACATGAACTAAAGCATGGAAGCATAAAACTACATAACGTATGTGGAAAACCAAAGTTGTATTAATACAGTCCAAAACCGAGGCATGGAGGAGTAAGAGAAACATCTGGAGAGGTAGGTAGGGAAAGCTTTAAATTCTATATTAAGGTGTTTGGGCTTCATTTCATAGCTAATGAGGATCCACTGATGTTTCAGATCTGTTCTCTTCTGAACCTGAGTTCCTGCTATTTTCTGCTTTGCTCCTATTGATTTTGACTCCATGTTACTCCACAGATTTACTCAAATATGGCCTCTCTTATTTGCTCTGCCATTGAGTGACCATCCTGATATGTCACTCAACCTCTTACAGCTTCCCAGTGAGACCCAGACAGAATATAGTGAACACTCAAAACATTGTTCATTCAATGAATGAATGATTATAAATGATTCTACCTTCCTTGCTGATAAATAACTGTCATTTTCTTTTGTTTTTCTAAATAATAAATTTGTCCTTCTGTGAGATATTTTTAATGCTTATATGAATATTCCACATCACATGTAAAACAATCATGGGTCTTATTTCTCTTCCATAAGAACAGGAAAAGGTGGAGGAAGAGGGAGGTGGGAAGGAAGAGGAAAAGTGGGGAGGAGTTAGTGTTGTTGACAATTACGGAGTGTCTACCATGTGTTAGGCATTTGATGCATTACCGTATGTGATCCCCACAACCATTCTATGAGATAGTTTATTACTCTACATATTTTAAAAGGAGAAAACTGAGTTTTGGAAAAGCTGAGTATAATGGTAAATTTTATCTATCAACTTGGCTGGGCCACAGTGCTTAGCTATGTGATGAAAAGTTATTCTGGATGTTTCAAGGAAGCTGTTTTGGGATGAGATTAACATTTAAATCAGTGGGTTTTGAGTAAAGCAGATTGTCCTCTATAATGTAGGTGGGCTTCATCCAATCAGTTGAAAGCCTGAATAGAACAGAAGACTGACCTACCCCAAGCAAGAAGAAACTGCCACAGACAGCCTTCCAACTTGAACTACAACACCAGCTCTTCCCTAGGTTTTCAGTCTGAGGGCCTTCAAACTTAAACTGCATCAGCTCTTCCTGGATCTCTAGCCTGCCAGCCCATCCTATAGATTTTGTACTTGCTAGCCTCCATAATTTCATGAGCCAATTCCTTAAAGTAAACCTTTATTTATTTTATTTATTAAAGTAAATAATTTATATATATATATATTCTATTTCTCTGGAGAGTCTTGAATAAAAAACACTAAGTAACTCAAACAAGGTCACCCAGGTAATAAGTAGTAAAACCAGAACTCACAAAGAGACCTGTCTGTCTCCAAAGCTAAGACTCCATGCTAGCTACATGATTTCCCATAAAATGTTTGATATTAACATATTAAAAATTGAAACCTACATTTTCATAACAATTTAAAATGGTTTCAATATCTCTTTATATAAATGGACAAGTGTGAAAGCTATTTCTTTCCTATGTTGGTGCACTCTTCAGAAATAATTATGAAAATTGATAAAAGATAAAAACCTTCAGTAATTTAGTGTACAGGAAAGTTTTTTTAAAACACAGAAAACATATTGGGAAGGAATCAAACAGTACATATGGATATGAGCATTTGCTTCTAAATATTGCAATAAAACCTGCCCTATGAAACATTTTTTCCAATGCATTTGTTTTAAACAAGTATGTTCTGCTATATTTAAGGGACACTTCAAATACAAATATTCTATGATTGATGTATAAATTATGAATATAGTGACAAATTAAAGACTAAGATGAAGGTACTGAGTCAGGTTAATCCATCTACCCATGGCTCCTTTAGGATATCCAATATAAGTGTGAGTTGATGATAAAGCAAGGAACCATATAAGGTTTCCATTATCTCATCTTCTATAATAATTCCACCCCTGTATAGACAAAGAAGACAGAGGTAGGAGACCAGAAGTTTATAGAAAAATTCCTCACTCAACCAAGAGAGAATAAGGATTATTGAGTAAAAATTTACCAACCCTTTATTTTTAAGCAATAGTCATTTATATATTCATTCATGGATGTTTTAAGTACCTATTGAAAGCTAGCCATTAAAAGAAAAGAAAAGAAAAGAAATGGTTCCTGCCCTCAAGGAGCCTATGCTTACAGACAACAATAAAAATCTCTGTTCCATAAACAAATATCAATAAATGGAAATCAGAAGAGGGAAAAGTCATACACAGCTAAAAGAATCATTAAAAAGTTCATGGAAAAAGTAAGTCTGGGTGTGGGGCCTTGAAGATGGATCTAATTTCAATAAAAATATGGAAAAGAACTCCCAAACAAAGAGAATATCATGATCAAAGTCAAAATAATATGGATTTGATACTGGGTAATAGGATGAAAATGAAAATGTATACATGAGATCATACAGGTAGAGCACATGTTCTCACCAAGGGTGGTATCTGGGAAGGCAAAGAAATTTTAGATATTACAATGATTTGTGGCCCTCCAATGGACCACAGTATATAAACACATATATAGTATACCTGTAGCATTAAAATTTTATGGAGATGGGTGGAATTAGAAAAATAAAATGTCTAAAAATCATTCTTAGTGGAGTGATAAGGAAAAAGAGTTTAAGAAACATGAGGTAGAGTAACAGAATTTAGTGAGTGATGGGATTGGGGTGGCAAGGGAAAGCCAAAGATGACTCTACATTAACATGAAGGTATTGGAATTTTTGAAATTTTTAAAAAGCCCTCAACTTGGCTCTTTCTGTTTTAAGTTAGAACATGGTAAGTTTGGTTTGGGAGGATGTCCAGTTTAAAATACCAGTAGAACATCTAGCTAGAGACACAATCAGGTAAATTAAAATATGGGACTACTGCCTCGAAGAGAGTTCAAGACTTATGATACTTTCTAAGGCAGTGCTATTCAAAATTTGGTCCATGGATTGATACTGACCTGCAACCTACTTATTATAGATATGATACGTACATATCTATAATACAGTATGATACGTTTATAGCCATTTGATATCCAAACTCATGATTGGTGTACTTATCTAGTTGAATAGGACATAACCAGTTTGGATGTTGACAAATTCATGTGGTGAATTGCATGTGGCATGAGCTTCATATAAGTCATGCAGAGCAGGACCACATACAGAGCCATGGCAAAGGAAATTTAAAAACAAAACAGTTCCTGTCCACACATAGTTCTGAGAAGCATTGTGCCAGTACATTGATTATGTTCCGATAATAATATAAAGATTATTACTTAATAAAAGTGTATTCCACAGTCTCTAAGAGGGCAGGGACACTAGTAAAGTGGCTAACAAAGAGTAAGTACTCAATCAAGCATTCCAATTTTTAGGCAAATGTTTTCTGTATGTACATAAGTGCATTTATCTTGGAAGATAATTCATAGTTTTCATCAGATTCTCAAAAATGCCTGTGACCTAGGATAGGCTAATAACTACTGCAGTACAAAGTATTTACTACTATTATCTCTGTAACGTCAGTATCTGCCACATAATTCATTCATCCTTCTGACAGATAGTTACTGAATGACTATTACAAGTCAGGCTCTAGTGATAGAGCAAATAGACAAAGTAACTGTTCTCGTAGGGGAGGAAGATAACGAAAGAAGTAAGTGAACAGGCAAAGAATAAAAACAGATGATATGATAGAGTGACTGGGTGACCACTTAAGACTGGCTAGTCAGAGAAGGTCTCTCCAAGGAAGCAATATGTAAGGTGAGATCTGAATGCTAAGATGCAAAGGGGATGGTGAAGGGGGAGGAGGTATCAGTAATCCAGGAAGAAGAAAGGATTTAACAGCCTAAACAAAGTGGAAACAAATCTACTTTGCTCTATGAACAGGCAGAAAGTCACTGTGGCTACAGCATTATTGGAAAGAGTGAGGATGGCATAATGTCAGAAAAGTAGTCAAGGGCCAGATCTGTAACATTTTTTAGTTAAGATAAGGAGTGTAGATTTTATTCTAACTCTGATGGGAAAGCAATAAAATGTTTTAAATAAGGAAGAAATAAGATATGATTTGAGTTTTTAAAGGATCACTCAAAATGCTGTGTTGAGAATGGATAATGGCACTGGGGGTGGAACATGAGTGGAGGAAACAAGAGGAACAGTAGTTCCCAATGAGAGATGTTGGTGGTTTGAATGAGGAAAGCAGATAGAAAGAAATTAATGGACTCAGGATATTTAATGAGCATAATTATAATTCTCAATGGATGGATGAATGGTGAATTATTAGATATGATAGTCAAGATTCACAAAGATTAAACTAAAGGTAGGTGAACTAAACCTTAGAGAATGTCTTAAGGGCCATGTGTGGATTAAAACAAGACAGGTTAGTCAGAGATGGGAGAAATGAGGATGGTATAGTCAACACTACTGGGGAAAAGAGTGGCAAAACGTAAGAATGATCATTAGAAATGCCATATGCTGCAAAAGAATCAAGAGCTAAAACAAGACCACTGAAGTACATGACTAACTCCCTGGCAAACTTTCAGAGAGCTATCTTCCTGGAGTAGTGAGGATATATACCAGACTGTAAGGATAAAGATATAATAGTTTACAGGGACATCTCTAGTTTTATGGGAAATCTTTCTAAAATCATCTTCTGTACATAGTTTCATCTTATCTTGATGATAAGCAGATATCTTGATGATTATATATTTAAATTTAGTTGTTTACTTCTATATTTTCTGCTTCCTCCCTTCTGTCAGCTTGTCAACTTTGCTTTCTGACCAAAGAGCATTCTTACCCTCAGGTTCCACCCTGTCTGCAAATTTCCTGAGCTGAAAATCCATATTGTCAAGATAGTTAGAACTCTGTCTAAAGAAGAAGAAATAAATTCTAAGTGTCTCCTCTAAAGAGCAAGGCGAATGAAATTTAGTGCATGTATTTTACAACTATGTTGGCTATTCAAAGGTTTCCACCTCACCCAATTCTCAGGAATACTCTCAAAAAATAAAATTGCTGAATAAGTGTTTGCTTTCTATAAATCAATATAGCCATGCTAAATGTCTCAACTTTGCATCCTATAACTTGAGGTTAATAGTTATGAAAATGCAATAAATGCACGTATAACTAATTTCATCTGGTGAAGTTTTACTCATTCTCACAATAATTCTTTCAACAAATACTTACAGAGCACCTAGCATGTGCCAGGCACTGTTCTGGGCAACAGGGAACAAAAGAAAGAAAAATCCCACCTTTACAGAGTTTATATTCTAGTGGAGGAGACAGACAATAAATAAATAAGTACACTTTACATTAGATTAGATAGTAGTGCTAAGAAGAAAACATAAAGCAGATAAGGAATTAGGAAATGACAGGGAATAAGCTGAAATTTTTTACAGGGTAGCTAAGAGAGACCTCTATGAAAAGATGACATTTGAATAAAGAACAGAAGTGAGGGAAAAAAACAGGCTTTCAGGAAGAACATTCCCAGAAGAGTTTTAAAGTTCAGTTCCTATATTATCTTCTCTATAATATAATATAATCTCCTCTATAATAATATAATATAATATAATGTCTTCCTCAATGGCTTCTCACACTCACCCCACCCCATTCCATCCCACCCCATCCATACCCACACAAAATCAGTTACTTCCTTCTCAGAGCTTCCTTTACATTTCAGTACTGACCACTGACTATCTGCTAGACTTTTAGTAATTCTAATCCACACAACAACCCTTTAAGGCAAATATTGTTATACCTAGTTTAAAGATGTCCTGAGATTCCATGTTTAAATGACCTGTCCAAGGTACAACATTAATGAATGGTGGAGCTAAGATTTAATGCTGTATGCTCTGTAGAACTCTCTCTCTCTCTGACTATAACGCTTCCTTATTTTCCATAGCAGGCAAAAAGAAAAGGAGGGACAATTTCACTTATTCAAAAACTTCAGCCTGTCTGAAAGAAAAAGGATTTAAAAATAAACAGTAATTTCGCAAAATAAAGTGCAAACTCAGAGACTAAAGTAAAATCACATGGGTATATTTTCAAAACTAAATGATGTCTAATGACCAGCCCAAGCCATGGAATACAAACTCAGCAGGGAGCCAAAAATATCCTGTCATAAACATCATAACATTTCTATGGTTTGTTTTTGTATTTTTGTATAAACCAGACCCCAGAAAAATCTAGGCAGCCCTTCAGTCTGCACACATAAGCTCTATTTTAAAATGTAATAATCTGGTCAAGAACACAACTCACTTATCAAGGTGGCATAAAATAAGCATGACCTAGCTCAGGAAATTACTGGATTGGCAAGACTTTGAGCCACTAGCGTTAGCTCTCACCATCAAAACAGAGCTTCCGGAGCTTCCCTGGTGGCACAGTGGTTGAGAGTCCGCCTGCCGATGCAGGGGACACGGATTCGTGCCCCGGTCCGGGAAGATCCCACGTGCCACGGAGCGGCTGGGCCCGTGAGCCATGGCCGCTGAGTCTGCGCATCTGGAGCCTGTGCTCCGCAACGGGAGAGGCCACAACAGTGAGAGGCCCGTGTAACGAAAAAAAAAAAAAAACAAAACCAGAGCTTCCCCTAAGGTTCAGCAAATCATGCCAATTACGATGCAGCAGGTGGTAAGTTGAAGACCCAGCCCCATCTTTTACAGGGACCTCAAGGAATCACTAAGCAAAATTTCTTGCCTTCCATAATGAGGCATGAATCAATCAGGGATCAGTCAGTAAAAGAGCCATGACAGGTATTTCAAAAAAAGGAATGTATTGCAGGAAATTATGTAGTTGCAAAAGTGTTGGGAGAGCTAAAAGACCAAACAGATGAGAGCGGGGCAACACAGAGATTAACAGCAGCAGGAAGTCCCCACTACACCCACAGATAGAGGAGCAAAGGGAGAAGACAGTGAACCCTGGGAGCCAGGGCAATCCAACAAAGTTGGGGCCACAAGGAAGAGGCGGTCTGGCAAAACGACAAAGGAGATGTAGCCACTTCTGGAGATGCTGCCCAAAAAAGAAAGGAGGAGAAATACCCAGGCTTCTCCCTTCTCCATGCCCTTCAGTCTCCTGCTAGAGCCTCCTATTAGCTGAACCTAGCCAGAATCCAGATGACAGGGGAACCTGGGAAGTGCAATTTTCAGGGGGATCCCCCTCCGAAATACAAAGAAGAGAGGATAGGGAATGGAACTAACTGCAAAAAGGTCATAACCTGCACAAGATATCCCTACACTTTCAGAAGGCAAGTCTATTTGTAACCTGTATGACAACCCACAGTTCGTATGGATTTTTCAATACTGGAATATAATATCAAAGTATGACATTTTTATGGAGAGTGAAAAGTAAAACCACAGACAACATTCTAGCTTTGCTAACTAATGTACTTTTTAAAGTATTATAGGAAGCAGCTATAATAGAAACTAAAAAGAAAACTCTAATTAAAAATTTGTTATTTGGTTATCACTTAAAAAGTATTTATGTCTTAGATTTCAAACTACTACATACATATACTTATAATCATTCAAGTAATACTTTAAATCATTTTTAAAATTTTACTTATATATTTAATTTTTATTGGAGTATAGTTGCTTTACAATGTTGTGTTATTTTCTGCTGTACGGCAAAGTTAATCAGTTAAATACACACATACATCTCTTTGTTTTAGATTTCCTTCCCATTTAGGTCACCACAGAGCACTGAGTAGAGTTTCCTGTGCTATACAGTAGGTTCTCATTAGTTATCTATTTTATACATAGTATCAATAGTGTATATATGTCAATCCCAATCTCCCAATTCATCCCATCCCTCAGCTTCCCGCATTGGTATCCATAAATTTGTTCTCTACATCTGTGTCTCTATTTTTACTTTGCAAGTAAGTTCATCTGTACCATTTTTCTAGATTCGACATATAAGGGATGTTAAAAGATATTTGTTTTTCTCTTTCTGACTTACTTCACTCTGTATGACAGTCTCTAGGTCTATCCACGTCTCTGCAAATGGCACAATTTTGTTTCTTTTTATGGCTGAGTTATATTCCATTGTATATACGTACCACATCTTCTTTATCCATTCCTCTGTTGATGGACATTTAGGTTGCTTCCATGTTCTGGCTATTGTATATAGTGCTGCAGTAAACATCGGGGTGCATGTATCTTTTTGAATTATGGTTTTCTTTGGGTATATGCCCAGGAGTGGGATTTGTGGGTCATATGGTAGTTCTATTTTTAGCTTTTTGAGGAACCTCCATACTGTTCTCCATAGTGGCTGTACCAATTTACATTCCCACCAACAGCATAGGAGGGTTCCCTTTTCTCCACACTCTCTCCAGCATTTATTGTTTGTAGTTTTTTTGATGATGGCCATTCTGACTGGTGTGAGGTGATACCTCATTGTAGTTTTGATTTGCATTTCTCTAATAATTATTGGTGTTGAGCATGTTTTCATGTGCTTTTTGGCCATCTGTATGCCTTCTTTGGAGAAATGTCTATTCAGATCTTCCCCTGGTTTTTGATTGGGTTATTTGTTTTTTTGATATTGAGCTGCATGAGCTGTTTGTTTATTTTAGAGATTAATCCCTTACCACTTGCTTTGTTTGCAAATATCTTCTCCCATTCTGAGGGTTGTCTTTTTGTTTTGTTTATGGTTTCCTTTGCTGTGTAAAAGCTTTTAAGTTTAATCAGATCCCATTTGTTTATTTTTGTTTTAATTTTCATTACTCTAGGAGGTGGATCAAAAAAGATCTTGCTGTGATTTATGTCAGAGTGTTCTGCCTATGTTTCTCTCTAAGAGTTTTCTAGTGTACGGACTTACATTTAGGTCTTTGATCCATTTTGAGTTTATTTCTGTGTATGGTGTTAGGGAGTATTCAAATTTCACTCTCTTACATGTAGTTGTCCAGTTTTCCCAGCACCACTTATTGAAGAGACTATCTTTACTGGAAAGAGGAGGGCTATAAACAAACTCAATCAACCATATTTAGTCAAGTAATATGTCCCCTTTTTTGCAGTTATTTTACTACCAAAGCACAGGAGGGTGGTTTATGTGAACTGGAAGTCCCCTTCAAAGCAGTGTCTCAGATGATTTGAAAAGAGCAGTTGAAGAGATGTGCAAATGGATTTCATTAAACACAGTTCACACTTCAACAGCTCTTTCTGAGACCTTATGTCATCATAGAGGAAAGTTATTTGGGAATGAAATATTTTACTTCTTCCTCAAAGAGGAGGTAGAGGAAATAGGACAGAGGAAAATATACAAGTAGATATATAACCATATATATGCAGATATATATAATTCAGTAAAGAGGTGAGAAATTTAAAACTCAGGTGAAAATCCTACCATAAGAGAAGTTTAGCTTTGTTTCAATTATGAATCAGAAACAAAGAAGAGAATTAAATTATTCATCTACAGTTCATAGCTACTAATATTTCTCCTACAGAATTTCTAGACATGTTGAAACATTCCTTTATATTTCAAAACCATGCTGCTTTCTCCTAAATGTGCTCATTTTTTTCTCTACAAGAGATAAAGACCTTGTAATGTGGCATGTTCTGGCATAAAGTGATAGTATTAATAGGAAGAAAATTTGATTCATGTCATATTAAAGATGATTTTTGTCTGTTTGTTATTGAGGTATAATTGACATATAAAATTATATTGATTTCAGGTGTACAACATAATGATTTGATATTTACACCCATTGTGAAATGACCACCACAATAAGTCTAGTTACCATCTGTCACCATACATAGTTACAAATTATTTTTTTCTTTTTTTTTTCTTGTGATGAGAACTTCCAAGATTTACTCTCTTGGAGACACTCAAATATGAAAAACAGTATTAACTATAGTCATCATGCTATATATTACAATCCTGTTACTTATTTACTTTATAACTGGACATTTGAACCTTTTGACCCCCTTCACCCATTTCACCAATCCCTCACTCCCCTCCCATCTGGCAAACACCAATCTGTTCTCTGTATCTATGAGCTTGGGTTTTTGTTTGTTTGGCTGCTTGTCTTGTTTTTATTTGTTTTGTTTTTGTTTTTTGTTTTTTTGATCTCACGTATAAGTGATATCATACAGTATTTGTCTTTCTCTGACTTATTTAATTCAGCATAATGCCCTCAAAGTCCATCAATGTTGTTGCAAATGGCAGTATTTTCTTTTTTCCTTCTTTTTATGGCTGAATAATTTTAAATGTATATATGTACTTTAAAGACATTGTTAAATAAAAGCATTTGGATTTTACCCTGAAGACAATCGGGAGTCATGAAAGATTTTAAGCATAAAGAAATATGATCAGATGATTCACAGTATAGCTTTGGTGGCATTGTAGATGATGGACCAAAGAGAGGTTAGAAAGCTGCTGTACAAGTCCAGGAAATTTACTGATGACTTGGTCTAGGATAGAAGTTCTGGAGCTGAAAAGGTTGCAATATTTTATAACAATTCATTTAATAACAAGCAGAGGGAAACCAGAGTACATTGCCTAATACTTTCTCTTACCATCATCCCATGGGAAAATCCCAGTTTGGACAAGGGCCTAAACCCACTGGTCAGGGACAAAGCTCTGGATTAGCAAAGCAAACAGTATAGTAATCACGTAGGTCAGGAGGGTTCACAGGGCAGAAGTGATATAGGGTGACAATGTGAAGAGAAAGAGACCAACCTTCAAGGAGACACATACAAACCAGGTTCAGGATGTGGACACATGGATGTTGTCATCCAGTATTTGCTCTAAAAGGTTTTGTTTTTTTTTTCTTGTAGATCAATGTGTTGTTTTTTTGTGTGTGTTTTTTTAACATCTTTATTGGAGTATAATTGCTTTACAATGGTGTGTTAGTTTCTACTTTAGAACAAAGTGAATCAGCTATACATATATATATATCCCCATATCTCCTCCCTCTTGAATTTCCAGCATACGTATTTCTTTGAGAATAGAGAGAAGGGAATGACAGAATACATATATTAGAAATGAATTTTAAGGTAAAGAGAAATAAAGTGTATTTAATAAAAAGTTTTAGTGAGCCCTTACTCTCAATAATACTCTCCATTTTTGAGAGCTAGTTGCAGTTTGCCATTCCCTGAAAGTATCATTATCTCTCTAGCATTCATGTCTTTCTGCATGACAAGAACTAGGTAGTCTTTCCCAAAAGCCAAAATTTACCAGATAAATTGTTATTACTCATTCAAGCTTTAGCTAATAGTAGCCTCCTCTAATAAACAGTCTGCAAATTTATCTCCCCAATACCATGCTGAAAAAGACATGCTTTTGCTATGTTTTATTACTTGGTACTTATTATATCCTGGTTAGCCTCAGACAAACCCCAGGCTCTGTCTGTTGTCCCAGACTCCCCTCCAGGTTAGCATTTGTTGTGGGCAAAGATATTTACTTTAGATGATAAATTTTGCGGTCAATTCAATCAGAGCCTTTGTCAGTCTCTCCCACTAAACTCCTTTAAACCAGGAACTGTATATTGTATTCTTCCCACAGGATAAAACATATCTGCTGGTTGGTAGATTTATAAAGAAGAAAAAAGTAAGATTCTTTCATACTCCTCAAAACAATCCAAATCAAGGACTCGCCATAATTATGTACAAACTTAAAACACTTCTTCCTGAAACAGGACAGCTTATCTAAATGTGGTGAGAATGAAGAGTGAGGGAACCTTCTACAAAAGGCAGATTAATTTTTCCTTAGAGATTCTATAAACCTACGCCTCATATACTACAAGATTTTATTTGATTTTTAAACATTTTGAAATTGTCTTCTAACATTAAAATTTTATACTAGGGAAGTTTTCTCACTTTAAAGGTTAATGGGCATAAGCTCTTCATTTGTGGTAATCAATGACCAGTATAATCTATTTTCTGCTATAATCACTTCATTCTGCAATTTAGGAAATTTAGTATCATATTTTTAACTTAAAGTTACAACAATCTTATTTTTCTCAGAAGTTAAAAAGACCTAAAGGCAAAATTTTAAATTACGAAACTGCTAAATACCTAACACAGAGATAAGTGCTTTCATATGGATTATGACCCCATGTAATGCAATAGTTTCAAGCACAGATTATGGAGCCAGACTGACTGGGTTTGGATCCCAGTTCAGATCACCAGCAACGTGATCTTGGTAAAATTATTCAACCTCTCTGTGTCTGTTTCCTCATCTGTTAAATGAAAATAACAATAGAATCTACCTCATAGGGTTGATATGAGACTTGAATGAATCACTCATGTCAAACACTTGGACCTCTGTATGGCACATAATAAATTCAATATTAGTGTTTATATTACTATTATTTTAATCTTACCCAACTTAGGTTCAAATACCCACTCTGATACTTGGTTGGTTAACTGTATAGCCATGGGCAAATTACTTAACCTCTCTAAGCCTCTACTTATCTGTAAGACAGAATAATAATACCTACCTCATAAGGTGTGAGGATTCAATGAGATAAAGTATGTAGAAGAATGTGTGAGCCTCACATACTGCCTGTGACTAACTATTAATAATTAGCCATTAATACGCAGACCCAGATTCAAATCCTGACTCTACCACTTAGAAGCTGTGTAACCTTGACACATGTTAACCTCTCTAAACTTCATTTTCTTCATCTGTGAAGCAGCATTAGTAATACTTACTTTACAGAATTGTGATAACTGTATTCACTTAATATACATTTAATGATCACCTATTATGTACTAGGCTCTTGACTAAGCCTTGGATACATGGTGGCAAACAAGAGCTCCTACAGAGCTTACAAACTTCAAACATCTAAATGAGTACTTCTAGAATTAATATTGTTAAATGGCCAAAATACCCAAAGCAATCTACAGATTTAATGCAATCCCTATCAAATTACCCATGACATTTCTCACAGAAGTAGAACGTATAATCCTAAAATTTTTACAGCACCATAAAAGACCCAGAATTGCCAAAGCATTCCTAAGAAAAAAGAACAAACCAGGAGGCATAACCTTCACACACTTCAGACAATACTGCAAAGCAACAGTAATCAAAACAGCATGGTACTGGCACAAAAACAGACATATGGATCAATGGAAGAGAATAGGCAGCCCAAAAATAAACCCACACACATACGGTCAGTTAATCTTTGAAAAAGGAGGCAAGAATATACAATGGAAAAAAGACAGCCTCTTCAGCAAATGGTGACTCTTGATGGTGTTGGGAAAGCTGGACAGCCACATGTAAATCAACAAAGTTAGAACACACCCTCACACCATACAAAAAAATACACTCAAAATGGCTTAAAAACTTAAATATAAGACATGACACCATAAAACTCCTATAAGACAACATAAGCAAAATATTCTTGGACATCAATTGTACCAATGTTTTATTAGCTCAGTCCCCAAGGCAATAGAAATAAAAGCAAAAATAAACAAATGGGACCTAATCAAACTTACAAGCTTTTACACAGCAAAGGAAACCATATGCAAAATGAAAGGACAGCCTATAGATTGGGAGAAAATATTTGCAAACGATGCAACCAACAAGAACTTAATTTCCAAAACAGACAGACAGCTCATACAACTCAATAACAAAAAAACAAACAACTATAGTGTAGTTGTCAACAATCCTTGGCATTCCTTGGCTTGTAGCTATATCATTCGAATTTCTACCTCCATTTTCACTTGGCCATCTTCCCTCTGTGTACATCTGGATCCCTAAATACCTCTTCTCATATAGGGTGGATTAGGGTCCATCCTAATCCATCCAGTATGGCTTCATCTTAACTTGATTGCATCTTCAAAGTCCCTATTTCCAAATAAGGCAACACTCCCAGGTACCAGGGGTAGAAACATCAAAATATCCTTTTTTGGGGGTACTGGGGTTGCAATTCAACCCACAAAACCTGGTAAGATATATGTTTGCCAGAGTGTGGAATGTAAACCTGAAAAATATTCAGAGGCCTGCCACATGATGGAGTCTTTTAGGTAACTAATGCGACATGCCAGGACATCTTTAAGGTAAAGGAAAAGTCACTACATCATGTATCTCTTAGCATTAAGAAAGAAGCATAGTACTTGGTAGGTCTCTTTGTACTTGTGGTCTCTTCCACCACACTTGGTAATACTGCATTAATTGAATTTATCAGGAGGCTCAGAAGGCTAATTTTAAGTGGGCAAAAAATGACTCAAGAGGAGCAACATAGCACGACAGCAGAGTAGGAAATCTTGGATCTGCCTTGTCCCCACAAACATACCAAGTTAGCAACAAGATTCTCTTTGTGAGAAATCCAGAAACTAACTGAAATATTCCTGTACCCTGGGCAAGTTTGAAACTAGACTCACCAAATCTGGCAGGGAGAGTCAAGACCCAATCTCAACAGAATTTCTACAGCTCACATAGCACCGTATGATCAGAAAGAGACTCTTTAGCTCCCAGTTTCTCCCAGGGGAGGGAAATTGTTGGCTCACATGTCCAGCACCCCAAGTTTTCCAAGTAGGATCCCCAAAGGTCTGGCTTCTCTGCTGCTATGTTTGGGGCTCTGACAGATTCTAGCACAGTCTATTTGCCTGGGAGAGAAAGGAGATGGCAGCTTG
Organism: Phocoena sinus; assembly: GCF_008692025.1. Lineage (NCBI taxonomy): Eukaryota > Metazoa > Chordata > Mammalia > Artiodactyla > Phocoenidae > Phocoena > Phocoena sinus. The sequence continues at coordinate 41,542,541 of NC_045763.1, forward strand.
GGCTGGTAAACACCATAGTTCCTTCTCTGGCACAGCACAAAGGGAGAAGATAAAAAATCAAGCCTCTCAGCTTCCCACTGGGGATGGAAAGACTTGATCCATGTGTCCAGTACCCCAGCTTCTCTAAGACTGCACAAAGAACTGGCACCTGTCTTGCTCATCTTGGAACGCTGATGGAATCAGAACAATCTAGCCACCTGGGGGAGATAGAGACAGAGATTTAAACTGGTGGAGACCATATCTCCTGCCTCCTTCTCAGCACGGAGTAGGTGGACAAAAACAAAGCTGCCTGATTCTCACCGGTAAGGGGAAAAGTTGGTCCAGGTATCCAATGCCACAATCTTTCCAGGGACTACTCAAAGGACAGGCTTCTAGCTTGCCTGCCTCAGAGTACTGAGGGGATCTGGGATCTGGCATAATCAAACCACCTGTGGCAGGGTGGGGTGTGTAGTGAAAACAGAGATGAAGATTTGGGCTGGCAGTCACCATAGTCCTCCCTCCCAGTTAAGCACAGAGCCAGTGGACAAAAATCCCTAGTCCTTAGCTTCTCACTGGGGAAGGAAAGAGTTAGACAGAGCATTCAACAATATAACTTTTCCAGAGACTGCCTGAGGAATTGGCTTCAGACTTGCTTGTCATGGTACACTGATGGGACCTGGCACATCCTAGATACCTGGGGTCTTCAAAGAACCAACAAAAGTGGGTTGGACTACCTCAAAGTTTCAAGAGGCCCTCAGGTTCTTCTCCTGTATGAGGCTAGTGCATGAACAATGGGAGAGGTAACTGCTCCATCCAATGTGCAGAAACCAACACAGAGAGTCAAGGAAAATGACGGTTCAGGCAGAGATGTTACCAAACAAATGAACAAGATAAATCTCTAGGAAATACAAGCAAAATAACTACAAGATTAATAGAAATCAATTAAAAAAATGGAAATAGTAAATACTTCCATAGCAGTAATCACTATAAATGTAAATGGATTAAATTCCTCAATCAAAAGGCATAGAGTAGTTGAGTGGATTAAAAAACCACACCTATTTGCTATCTACAAAAAACTCACTTGAAATTTAAGAACACAAATAGGTGAAAGAGAAGAGATGGAAAAGCTACTCCTCATTAATGAAAGCAGGGGTGGCCATATTTATATCAGGAAAAAATAGACTTTAAGTCAAAATCTATTATAAGAGAAAAAGAAGTACATAACAATGATAAAAAGGCCAATTCAACAGGAAGATATCATAATCAAAAATGTATATGCACCCAACAACAGAGTACCTAAATACATAAAGCAAATGTTGACAGAACAGAAAGGGAAATAGACAGCATGACAATAATAGTAGGAGAATTCAATACCCCACTTTCAATAATAAATAGAATATCCAGATAGAAAGTCAGGAAAGAAACAGAAGACGAACAACATTATAAACCTAAGAGAAATATACATAACATTCTGCCCAACAGCAGCAGAATACATATTCTTTTCAACTGAACATGGAACTTTATAGATCACAAGTTTGGTCACAAAACAAGTCTAAACAGATTAAAGAAGGCTGAAATCACGCAAAGTATCTTTTCTGACCACAATGGTATAAAACTAAAATGAACAGCAGAAGAAAAACTGGAAAGTCACGAATATGTGGAAGTTAAATGACAAACTCTTGAACAACAATTTTGTCAGAAAAGAAATCAAAGAAAACTCCTAAAGACAAATAAACAAACAAAAACCACAACATACCAAAACTTATAGGCTACAGCAAGAGTAGTACTGAAAAGGAAGTTTACTGTGATAAAGAGACACATTGAGAGAATAGAAAGATCAAATGAACAACTTAATTTACATTTCAAGGAGCTAGAAGAACAAAATAAGCACAAAGTTAGCAGAAGGAAAGAAATAGCAAAGATTAGAATAGAAATAAGTGAAATAGAGAATAGTAAAACAATGAAATTGAGTTTTTTGAAAGCTAAAACTGACAAACCCTTAGCTAAACTAAGAAAAAGGAAAGAAGACTCAAATAAATAAAATCCAAAATGAAAGAGGAGACATTAGAACTGAGGCCACAGAAATAAAAAGGATTATAAAAGACTACTATGAACTACATCAACTGAATAATCTTTAAAAAAAAAATGGATAAATTCCTAGAATCATACACCCTACCAAGACTGAACTGTGAAGAAATAGAAAGTCTGAACAGACCTAAAACTAATATAGAGATTGAATCACTAAACAAAAACCTCGCAACAAAGAAAAGCCCAGGACCAGATGGATTCCCTGGTGATTTTTACCAAATATTCAAAGAATTAATGCCAATATTTTTAAACTTTTCCAAAAAACTGAAGAGAAGGAAACACTTCCAAACTCATTTCATGAGGCCACCATTATCCTGATACAAGGTACCTTTACCAGTTGACTTTGACAGACAAGTATAACACAAGAAAACAAAACTATAGGCCAATATCCCTGATGAATACTGATGCAAAAATCCTCAATAAAATACTGGAAAACTTAATCCAACAGCAAATTGAAATGATCATACACTATGAACAAGTGGAATTTATCCCTGGGATATAAGGATGGCTCAACATATGAAAACAAATTAATGTGATACACCACAATGACAAAATAAAGGGTAAAAATCACATATCTGTCTCAACAGAAGTTGAAAAAGGATTGAACAATATTCAACATCCTTTCATGATAAAAATGCTCAACACACCAGGAATAGAAAGAAAGCATTTCAACATAATAAAGGCAATATATGAAAAGCTCTGCTGGAAGACTGAAAGCTTTTCCTCTAAGAACAAGGCAATGATGCCCACTCTTGCCAGTTGCTTAACATAGTACGAGAAGTCCTAGCCAGAGCAATTAAGCAAGAAAAAGAAATAAAAGGCATTCAAATCGGAAAGGAAGAAGCAAAACCGTCCCTGTGTGCAAATGACATAATGTTATATATATAAACTCTGAAAGACTCAATTTAAAAAATTTTAAAGCTACAAGATGAATTCAGTGACGTTTTAGGATACAACATTGACATACAAAAATCAGTCTCATTTCTATTCACTAACAACAGACTATGTGAAAAGGAAATCGGGAAACCAATCCCATTTACAACAGCCCCAAAGGAATAAACTTAACAAAGGAAGTGGAAAACCTGTATACTGAAAACTAGAAAACACTGATGAAAGTAATTAAAGAAGAAACATATAAATGGAAAGACAACCCATGTTCATGAATTGGAAGACTCAGTATTCTTAAAATGTCCATGCTATCAAAGCAATCTACAGATTCAATGCAGTCCCTATCAAAACCCCAATGGCATTTTTTTATAGAAATAGAAAAAATGCTAAAATCCATATAGAAACACAAAAGATAACAAATAGCCAAATCAATCTTATGAAAGAACAAAGTGGGAGGCATCAAAGTTCCCAGTTTCCAAATACATTGCAAAGCTACAGTAATCAAAAAAGTATGGTACTGGTATAAAGACAGAATTGTAGACCTATGGAATTCAATAAAGAGCCTAGAAATAAATTCACACATATATGATCAACTGGCCTTCAACAAGGGTGCCAAGAATATACAATCAATAAAGGGTGGTCTCTTCAACAAAAGTGTTAGTCAAATCAGTATCTGGGTATCCAGTTGCAAAAGAATGAAATTGGACCCTTTTGTTATACCCTAAACAAAAATAAACTCAAAATAGATTAAACACTTAACCATAACATTGAAACTGTAGAATTCCTAGATGAAAACATAGAGAAAAACTTCATTACATTGGTATTGGCAATGATTTCCTTGATATGACACCAAGAGCACAGGCAACAAAAGCAAAAATAGACCAGTGGGACTACATCAAACTTAAAGGCTTCTGCAGAGCAAACAAAACAGTTAACAGAGTAAAAGGCAACCTACAGAATGAAAGGAAATATTTGTAAACTATATTTCTGATAAGGAATTAATCTTCAAAATATATAAGGAACTCGAACTCATAGTAAAAAAAACTAATAATCTAGTTTAAAATGGGCTAAGAACTAGAATAGACATTTCTCTAAAAAAGACATACAAGTGGCCAACAGGTAAATGGAAAAAAAAAAAAGCTTAATGTCACTAATTATCAGGGAAATGTAAATCAAAACCATGAGATACCACCTCACACCTGTCAGGATGACTATTATCAAAAAAAAGAAAACCACAAAAGACAAAAGTGCTAGTGAGGATATGGAGACATTGGCACTCTTGGACACTATTGGTGGAAATGCATAATGGTACATCTACTATGGAAAACAGTATAGAGGTTCCTCCAAAAAAAAAAAAAAAGAACTATCAGATGATCCAGCAATTCTACTCCTGGGCATTTATCCAAACTAATTGAAATCAGAATCTCAAAGAGATTATTAGCACTCCTATGTTCACTTCAGCATTATTCACAATAGTCAAGACACAGAAAAAAACTAAATATCCACAGATAGATGAATGAATGAAAGAAAATGTGGTATATTCATACAATAGAATATCATTCAGCCTTAAAAAAGAAGGAAATTATGCAATACACAACAACAAGCATGAACCCTGAGAATATTATGCTAAGTGGTATTATATTAAGCCAGTTTGACAGACAAATATTGCATGATTCCAACTCTGTGAGGTATCTAAAATAGTTAAATTCATAGAATCAAAGAGTCGAATGGTGGTTGTCAGGGGCTAAGAGGAGAGAGGAATCGGGAATAAACTAATCAATGGGCACAACGTTTCAGTTAAGCAAGATGAATAAGTTCTGGAGATCTGCTACTCAAGATTGTACCTAAAGTCAACAATATTGCATTGTACACTTAAAATTTTGTTAAGAGAGTAGATCTCATGTTAAGTATTCTTGCCAAAATAAAATTAAATTTTAAAAAGAGATCCAATAAGGCTAGAGACAACCATGATAGATAAGACACTGCAGAATCTATGACAAGCAGATCCCTGGAGTTCCAGAGCAAAAGATGTTTTCTGCAGTACAAAACTACCATGTGAAAAGCAGCTCCGGGAAAAGTCCTGATGCCTACTAAATATTGAGCTTCTAATCATGAGACACCAAGCAATGGTGTAATTTAAGTGACAGGGAGCAAACCCTGACTCCAGTGACACCTACCTCTGTTACACAAATGCCATTCCCTCAGCTCACGCCTATGGCCTCATGGAAGGTTCCCTGAGGAAGACAACTCAAGACTGACTAACAGATGAACTGGCTTGATATGTTGGCACAAGTTAAAAAAAAACACCTGTTGCTGCCATATAATATCACTCAGTTTTCTTTAAATGATGTGGTGATAGGAAAATCTCCCAGTGAACAGAGCTTACAGCAGTACACTTACTCCTCTCCTTTGTATGGAGGTAGAAGTAGTACGAGGTAAAGATATACATGGACTTGTGGGCAATGGCAAATGTCTTGTAGGTTGGTTGGTAACAGGACCGTAAAGAACAAGATTGAAAGACTGCAGTCATGGAGGTCTGGGACAGGGACATGGGAATGGAACAATGGGAATGGGTACAAAGTATTCAAATCCTTGGTTATGAAGTCATAACCAAAGAAAATGTTGAAGATCCTCCATGCTCATCAGACAATACCTAACACAGAGGAGGCATTAAACAAAAAGGTGGATGGAATAATTCATGCAGTGGACATCAGTCAACCTTGCCTAACAGAAGAAAGAATAAATTAGACATGATGATAGAGATAAGGAACCTGTGCATGAATCCTCCTGAGTGGGCTCCCTCTAACCAAGGCTAATCTACCTACAACCACTACTGTACCTGTTCACGGACATATTCTTTGTTGGCTTTTCTTCATTTCCTGTCTTACTCTCCCTACTCCCCCACCTGTTCTTCCTGAGATACCCACCTAAATATAAAACCTTTACCTAAGTCCTTGTCTCAGTATGAGATACAACTTTCCAAGACTGAGCCAGGAAGACTTAGAAAATATGAACAGACCTATGACAAGTAATGAAGTTGAAACTGTAATTTAAAATCTTCCAACAAACAAAAGTCCAGAATCAGATGGCTTCATGGGCGAATTCTATCAAACATTTAGAGAAGAGCTAACACTGATCCTTCTCAAACTCTTCCAAAAAATTGCAGAGGAAGGAACACTCTTAAATTCGTTCTACAAAGCCACCATCACCCTGATACCAAAATCAGACAAAGATATCACAGAAAAAGAGAAAATTACAGACCAATATCACTGATGAATATAGATGCAAAAATTCTCAACAAAATACTAGCAAGCAGAATCCAACAACATATTAAAAGGATCATACACCATGTTCAAGTGGGATTTATCCCAGGAATGCAAGGATTCTTCAATATATACAAATCAATGTGATACACCATATTAACAAGTTAAAGAATAAAAACCATATGAGCATCTCGATAGATGCAGTAAAAGTTTTTCACAAAATTCAACACCCACTTATGATAAAAACTCTCAAGAAAATGGGCAAAGAGGGAACCTACTTCAATATGATAAAGGCCATATATGACAAAGCTACAGCAAACCTCATACTCAATGGTGAAAAACTGAAAGCATTTCCACTAAGATCAGGAACAAGAAAAGGATGCCCACTCTCGCCACTCTTATTCAACATAGTTTTGGAAGTCCTAGCCACGGCAATCTGAGAATAAAAAGAAATAAATGGAATCCAAATTGGAAAAGAAGAAGTAAAACAGTCACTGTTTGCAGATGACATGATACTATACATAGAAAATCCTAAAGATGCCACCAGAAAACTACTACAACTAATCAATGAATTTCATAAGGTTGAAGGATGCAAAATTAAAGCACAGAAATCTCTGGCATTCCTGTACACTAACAACAAAAAACAAGAAAGAGAAATCAAATAAACAATCCCATTTACCATCGCAACAAAAAGAAAAAAATACCTAGGCATAAACCTATCTAAGGAGGCAAAAGATTTGTACTTAGAAAACTATAAAACACTGATGAAAGAAATCAAACATAACATAAACATACTGCGAGATATACCAGGTTCTTGGATTGTAAGAATCAATATTATGAAAATGACTATACTACCCAAAGCAATCTACAGATCCAATGTAATCCCTATCAAACTATCAAGGGCATTTTTCACAGAATTGGAACAAAAAATTCTACAATCTGTATGGAAACACAAAAGACCCCAAATAGCCAAAGCAATCTTGAGAAAGAAAAATGGGGCCGGAGGAATCAGGCTACCTGACTTCAAACTATACTACAAAGCTACAGTAATCAAGATAGTATGGTACTGGCAGGCACAAAAAGAGAAATACAGATCAGTGGTACAGGATAGAAAGCCCAGAGATAAACCCACGCATATATGGTCACCTAATTTTTGACCAAGGAGGCAAGAACATACAATAGAGAAAAGACAGTCTCTTCAATAAGTGGTGCTGGGAAAACTGGACCCCTACATGTAAAAGAATGAAATTAGAACACTCCCTAACACCATACACAAAAATAAACTCCAAATGGATTAAAGACCTAAATGTAAGACTGGATAAAACTTGTAGATGATAACATAGGAAAAACAATCTTTGACATAAACCACAGCAAGATCTTTTTTGATCCACCTCCTAGAATAATGAAAATAAAAACGAAAATTAAAAAAACAGACCTAATGAAACTTAAAAGCTTTTGCGCAGCAAAGAAAACCATAAACAAGAGAAAAAGACAACCCTCAAAATGGGACTAAATATTTGCAAATGAAACAGTGGACAAAGGATTAATATCCAAAATATACAAACAGTTCATGCAGCTCAATATCAAAAAAAACCAAACAACCCAAAGAAGACATACAGATGGCCAAGAGGCCTGTATGTCTTAGAGCCTGTCTGTATGACCTAGAGCCTGTCATACAGAGTGAAGTGAGCCAGAAAGAGAAAAACAAATATCGTATATTAACGCATATATGTGGAATCTAAAAAAATGGTACAGATGAACCTATTTGTAGGGCAGGAATAGAGACATGGACACAGAGAATGGACATGTGGACACAGTGGGGAAAGGGGAGGGTGAGATGAATTGGGAGATTAGGTTTGACATAAATACACTACCATGTGTAAAATAGATAGCTAGTGGGAATGTGCTGTATAGCACAGGGAGTTCAGCTCAGTGCTCTGTGATGACCTAGGTGGGGGGTGGGGAAGGGGAGGGAGGTCCAAGAGAGAGGCGATATAGGCATACAAATGCTGATTCACTTCATTGTACAGCAGAAACTAACACAACATTGTAAAGTAATTTTACTCCAATAAATAAATAAATAAATAAAATATACAACCTCTACCTAAGTCCTTATCTCAGTATGATTGTGGGAGGAACCCAATTTAAGGCTCTGATATTGCAAGGTTTTTCTAAGGGTTGGAAATAACACAAATACACCAAGAAAAATTCTGGTACATTTTAGCACCCTTGAAATGTTGATATTATTCATGTGCCAGAATTAGTACCTGGGATATTGCTAGATATTGTGCTAAGTCTATTTTGTATGTTATCTCTAATTTGCACAATAATTATACAATACAGATACTTATTTTCCTAATTTTAAGTAAACTTTAAGTGATAACATCAGCATGACATAACCAAGTACGTGCTAAAGTTAATATATGAACCTAAGTCTGTCTGAAGCCAAAACCTGTGCTTTTTGGTATTATACTATGTTACCTCTTGTTTAAAAAAAATTAGTTAGCATGCCCTCTGGATTCATCCATGTTGTCACAAATGGCAGGATGTCCTTTATATGGCTGAATAATACTTCATTATATATTATATTTATATATATATATATTCCATCACTCATATATATCATGTGTGTGTGTGTGTGTGTGTGTGTATATATATATATATATATATATATATATATATATATATATATATATATATATAATATTTTCTGTAGCCATTCATCCAGCAAAGTACATTTAGGTTGTTTCCACATCTTGCTATTGTGAATAATGCTGCAGTGAAGTTGATTTCATAGAAACAGAGCAAAGAATGGTGGTTGCCTGGGGCTGAGGGAAGGGGAAATGGGGTGATGTAGGTCAAGGGGTACAAATTTTCAGTTATAAGTTCTGAGGCTCTAATGCACAGCATGGTGACTAGAGTTAAAGAATATGGTATTGTATACTTGAAAATTTCTGACAGTAGATCTTAAGCATTTTCACCACAGGGAGGGGAAAGCAGATAGCTATGTTAACTATGTGAGGTGATGGATGTGTTTATTATCATGATTTTGGTAATTGTTCTACAATATACATGTATATCAAATCATTACATCATACACCTTAAATATATGCAATTATATTTGTCAACTATTCCTCAATAAAGTTAAAAAAACAACAAAGTATATCAGCCATCTGGATATCTAAAAGAAAAGTTCAGGTGCAGTATTAAGCTAAAAATCCTGATTTCTGATGTAGTCATAGCATATTTTCATGCTGCACCAATAATAAAGACTATTCTATTTTCTTTCAAGAGGAAATAAAACATTAATTTTTAAAGATTACACAAATAAATGTAGTAAAACTCCATTGGGAGAATTAAAAATAAAAGTTTTTAAGTTTTTATTTCTATTGTCTGAAATGATATATAAATAACTACCATATCTTTATTTCACTGATGCTTTTTCATGCCATGGTAACTTAATACAACATACTAAATCTCTCAGGCTAACCAATTAATTTGAAGTATGAATTATAGTGCACTTCTCACATTCAATACACATATATGCATATCAATCATGGAAGAATAATCAAATTGCATATGATGGCAACCAAACATAGTATTTATTTGGATAGTTTATTTTAAAACAGTAGTAAATTTTTCTTTATCATAAAACCTTTTCCTATATATCTTATCACCTAGTGAGAAATTTTCAACAATATGTTTATTATTCATGTCATAAGTTGACCTATAATAAGGTAATACATATATGCAGTGGTTAAAAGTATGGCCTGTGGAGCCAGAAAATTCTCAGTTTCAAATTCAGCTACACCACTTGTCAGTCATGCAATTCAAGGTAAATAACTTTACATCTCTGAGCATCACTTTCCTCACCTACAAAGAGAGATATAATACCTCAGAAGTCTTTTGTGTGTATTAAATGAGATAAACTATGTATATCATTCCTTACAGGGTATGGCAAACAATAAGTAATAAAGTGATAATTACTATTGTTTTTTTCCTTTATGTTCTTGCTGTTATTAGTTAAATTTTTATTTAAATGTAAAAATATTTTTATTAATCTTAAAATCTCACTTTATGAAGACCATTTTGTTCACTATCTGTCCTCCTTCATTTATTAATTTCTCTGGTGCTCTCTCTCGCTCTCGCTCTCTCTCCCCACTCCTTCTGGGGCTCCCATTATGCATATACTGATCTCTTTGATGGTATTGCATAAACCCCTTAAGCTTTCTTCACTCTATTTCATTCTTTTTACTTAAGTTCCTCTGATTCCATTATTTCCAATAATATGTATTCAAATTCACTGATTCTTTATTCTGCTTTAGTCTGACATTAAAGTCCTGTAGGAAGTTTTCTCAGTTCAGCTACTGTGTTCTTCAGCTTCATGCTTTCTATCAACATTTGGTACTTTCAGCATTCTCTCTCTCTCTGATGAAACTGTCACTTTGTTCATGCAATGTTTTCCTGACCTTGGTAAAAATCTTTATGACAGTTATTTTGATTTCTCTGTCAGGTAAATCATGTAACTCCATTTCTTTAGAGTCAGTTTCTGATAGTACACTAGGTGCTAAGGAACAAAAATTAATAAGAAACCATCACTGACTTCAAGGACTTTTCAGTGATAAGGAAAAGGAAAGAGATCATTAAATGACTGCAATGCAATAAAAACTATCATAGCAGAGGCCAGTAAATCATAGAAGAGGTGCCTGTAAATATACAGGTAGAGATGGCCAAACCTGCCCGGGAGGTACTGTGTCTCAGAGGAAGAAATGCTGGCCTGAGTCTGAATTAACATTTTACCAAGTAGAGAAAGGCATCTGGGGCACAGAGAAAACAGCATCTGCAAAGGTACAAAGACTTGAGAGAAGTTGGTAGACTGGGGAACAGCAAGCAATTAAATATGGCTTTTTATCAAAGCTAACAGAAAATTAATCTTTCCACATCTTTTTAATTGTTGGTAAAACAACCATGGTACTTAGGGGTTCAGAGAACTGTCATATAACTGGAATGTCCCTTCAATCACACACACACATGCAAACACATTACTCAAAACCAAAAATAATCAACAACTGTATATAAAACAAAGCTATGTTTAACTTTCTCATTAATATTTTCAACATATTCTGAATACCTACTATGTGCTTATATGCCATTCAGAGTATGAGGCTCAGATATAAAGAAGTTAACATGATTCAACTACTACTGGGTGGAAATTCACAATTAAGCCCTGTTCTCCCCTATCAGAATACTCACAGCATTTGCTGTTTACGAAGTATATTACTTTTTCTGTTTTGTTTGTGTTCAACTGAATCTTTTCTTTTTTTTTTTTTGAATCTTTTCTTTAATTGCTTCTTTATAGAGAAGACTGCTCTCAAAAAGACTAAGAACCAGGTATACAGTAGACATTGAATAATTAATAATTTATCAAGTATTCAAATTATATTAGTTTTATCCCAAAAGAAATAATATCTGGGTATTTGATAAAATATAAGGTACTGCATAAATGTTCATTAGTACTACCATTATCCTTCTAATCATTTATCACAACCAAAACATAGCACTTCATTTTTAAGTATTTCCAAGTTAGTTCATTCAAAATGGATTTTTCCTGACAACTTATTTCATTATGGTAAAAAATTAAATGGGTTGAATCACACTAAATGGTCAGATGGCATTAGATTCCAAAAATGACTCACTAGACAAGCTCAAAAGAAAAGGCCTTTGATACACTCACCACTTTCAAAGCAAGCATCAAAGATAAGATGTCCTTTCTTGGGCTGTCCACAGTATCCAGTTGGAAGCACCATATATTTGTTCACATTCCCTCCGATGGTATCATCATTTCCCAGATCATTGCCTATTGTTCAAAAAATTGGCTCATGTTAAACAGAAATCATAATGCATTTAGTAACAGAAATCCAATAAAATTTTTACCCCCCTCCCCTGTAATTTGGTGCTTATCCAGGCATTAAAAAATTTAACCACATATTGTGGTAAAGTAGAAAGAGAATAATTTTTAAATCAAAAAGATATAGGCTCAAATCTTATCACTACTACATGTTAATTCTCTGTGTCACAAAGCAATCAACCAAACCCTTTTAAGCCTCAGTTTCTCTCATCCACAAAAAGGGAATGGTAAAACCCATATTTCTAAACTGTGTTATGAGAATTAGGTAATGAAAAATATCTAGTGTAACTACTGAAATGCAAAAGATGTTTGTATTTCAGTGCACAAGTGAGACTCATTGTAAGAGGTGGAGCTGTAAAAGAAAACAATCTTCTACAGCTGGGGGAAGAGCAGGAAACAGTCCTGGGCCTAATACTATATATCAACATCATTTAAGGTCCCCTACCCCTGGGGAAGGACTAAAAACAATCTCTCACAAAACATATCAAAGATTCAAAGCAGAATTAAAAGACACAAGAGAAGTGGGATCACTGAAAAAACTCCACTCCAACATCAGAACATACAGGGCCTGCCTAAGACCTAGGCTAGACCACTATAACAGAAACACTCCTAATCCCTCAATACCAATATAGCAAGCACTGGATAACAAACAAAGCAATCTAATTCTAGCATAGGGACAAAAGCATAGATAGAAGCCCCCTCTGTAATAGGAGTATCCAAGGGAAGGACAAAAGTTTAGGGTGAAGCAGAACATTGAAGAAAAACCCTCAATCACTCTAGCCCTTTCCTTCATGAATAAAGTATTACTAGAAGCATTTGAAGCCAGTGGCAAACTGAAGACAACCATAGCAACAATGAAGCTCAACCCAGCTTAACTCCTGACTGAGTAGATATAAGCCCTCAAACAAATGCACCTAGGAGAAGAGGTGCAAGCATTGTAACATATAATATTTATATCATTCTCTACGGTTCTACATGAGTTATACAGTATGCAATAAAAAATTGTGGAACATACAAAAAACTCAAGAAAAAAACAACCTACTATCTTGGGAGAAAAAATAAACAGAACTAAATTCAGAAATGACCAGATACTGGAATTATCAGACAATGAATTTAAAATAACTAAGAATAATATGTTAAATTTTCTAGTAGAAAATGAGGACAAAATGCATGAACAAATGGAGAACTTCAGTAGAGAGATGGAAATTACAGTAATAAGCCAAAAGGAAATGCTAAAGCTAAAAAACACAATAAAAGAGATAAAGAATGTCTTCAGTATACTCATCAGTAGGCTTGACACAGATGAGGAAAGAACTGTGAACTCCAAATCAATAGAAATAAACTGAACAAAAACAAGGAAAAGAAAAGAAAAAAAAAAACAGCACCTAAGAGCTGTGGAATAAAATAAAATAATCTAATGTACGTATAACGAATTCCAGAAGGAGATGGGAGGGCAGAAGAAATATTTGAAGAGATAATACCTGAAATTTTCCCACATTTAATGAAGGATATACAACTACAGGCCCAAGAAGCACCAAGCAGAATATACTTTTTAACTTGGTATTTCATATTTAAAAATATAAATCACATAAAAATGAACTAAGATAAAAAATTAGACTACTTATGAGAAACTGAAAAACCGAAGTCAAAGGAATAACGTCTTTAAGTTATTGAAAGAAAAAAATGTCAACCTAAAATTTTAGACCTGGGACTTCCCTGGTGGTCCAGTGGTTAAAATTCCACACTCCCAATGCAGGGGGCCCGGGTTCGACTTCCGGTCAGGGAACTAGATCCCACATGCTGCAACTAAGAGCCTGCATGCCACAACTAAAAAGTGCCCGTATGCTGCAAAAAAAAAATTTACCCCAAATGGTGTTGGACGAGTTAGTAATCCATATACTAAAACCAACCACACATCACACATAAATATTAATGCAAAATAAATCAAACACCCAAATGTAAAATATAAAACTTATAGAAGAAAATATGAAAGTTCTCCACACACAAAAAAAGAATGAGGTTAGACCCTTACCTGACACCATATACAAAAATTAACTCTAAATGGATCAAAGACCTACATGTAAGAGATGAAACTATAAAACTCTTAGAAAAAAACAGAAGGAAATCTCCATGTCATTAATTCTTGATTTGGCAATGATTTCTTGGATATGACACCAAAAGCACTGCCAACAAAAGAAAAAAATAAAATAAACTTCATCTAAATTATAAACATGTGTGCATTAAGCACCATCAACAGAGTAAAATGACAACCTACAGAATGGAAACAAAATCTGTGAATTACATAGCTGATAAGAGGTTAACATCCAGATTATATAAAGAACTCCTACAACTCAGCAACCAAAACAAAAAGAAAAATTCCAAAATAGGCAAAGACCTTGAATAGACATTTCTCCAAAGAAATGCAAGTAGCCAATAAGTACATAAAAAGATACACAACATCACTAGTCATTAAGTAAAAGCAAATCAAAACCATGAGCTACCACTTCCCACCTATTAGGATGGCCACTATCAAAAAAATGAAAAATAATTTGGCCAAGACATAGAAAAACTAGAACCCTTGCACATTGCTGGTGGGAAATTATAATGGTACAGCCACTGTGGAAAACAGGCTGGTGGCATAAAAACAGTTTCAAACATAAAATTACCATAGATCCAACAATTCCACTCCTAGGCATATACTCAAAAGAATTGAAATTAGGGACTCAGATACTTGTGCACCAGTGTTCATAGCAACATTATTCTCATAGCCAAAAGATAGAAACAACCCAAATTCCATCAACATATGAATAAAATTTTTAATACTGTAGATACATACAATGAAATATTTATTATTCAGCCAAAAAAAGGAACAAAATTCTGATACACGCTACAACATGGATGAACCCTGAAAACATTAGGCAAAATGATAAAAGCCAGACAATGACAAATATTGTATGATTCCACTTACATGAGGTACCGAGAATAGGCAAATTCATAGAGAAAGAAAGTAAAAATAGAGGTTACCAGGAGCTGGATGGAGGAGGGAATGGGAGTTATTATTTAATAGGCAGAGAAAGTTTCCATTTCAGATGATGAAAATGTTCTGGAAAAGGGTAGTGGTGGTGGTAACACAACAGTGTGAATGTACTTAATGCCACTGAATTGTACACTTAAAATGGTTAAAATGTTATGTACATTTTACCACCAAAAAAAACCCTTAAACATGAAATAAATGGAAAATATTTTTTTAAGTGGCCAAATGAAAAAGAAGTATGAGAATATCTGTGTATCCTTATGTTAGGCAAGATTTTACTATATAAGACATGAAAATCACAAACCATAAAAGAAAAAAGTTATAAACTGGATTTTATTAAATTAAAATTTGCTGCTCTTTGAAAGGCATTATTAATTAAAAGAAAAAGTCAAGCCATGGACTGAGAGAAAATACTTGCAACACACACATCTGATTAAGGACTATATCAAGAATACATAAAAGATTTTATCAGATATTTCACCAAAGAGGATAAATAGGTGTCAAATAAGTCCATGAAAAGATGCCCAACAGCATTAGTCAATAGGGAAATGCAAATTAAAACCACAATGAAATACTACCACATACTTAAAAAGGCTAAAATCAAACTGACCAAACCAAGAATTGATGATGACACACTCAACTGAAACTTTCATGCATTTCTAGTAGAAATGTAAACTGGTATAACCACCCTGAAAAATAGTTTAGCACTTTTTTATAAAATTAAATATACACTTAACATACAACCCAGATATTCCACTCTTAGGTGGAATACTGAAGAGGTGTAAAAACTATGTTCAGAAAAAAAAAATCCCTACACATGACTGTTTACAGCAGCTTTGTTCATAATCACCCCCAAACTGGAAACAATCCAAATGCTTTCAACTGGTGAATGCATAAACAATCTCTGGTACATCCATGCAACGGCATACAAATCAGCAATAAAATGGAATAAATTATTGACACACATGACCACATGTGTGAATCTCAAGTGCACTATAATAAAAGGAAGAAGCCTAACTGTAAAGTCTACGTCCTTTATAATCCAATTATATAACAATTTTAAAAGGCAAAATTAGGTATTTTTAAAAAACAAAAACAAAAATCTGTGGCTGTCAGGGTATGCAGATAAAAAAAGGGGTTGACTACAATTTAATCAATCAAATTGTACAATCAAATGTATAATACAATCAAAACTTTGAAATCTTCATTGACCCCTGCCTATCTCAGCAGAGTTATATATACCTTCCTCTCGTTTGCCAGAGTGGTATATATGCACACATGTGTGTTTAATGGTGAATGTCTGCAACGGTGACTTGCAAACTCTTCCAGAAAACTCCTCAAGGTACTCAGGGATAATGGAGAGGAAAGCAGTTGCTAATATGACAACTACTAGCCATGAGAGAGTAACTAGGACTAGATCCATACTCCCACCATAAACAACTAGAGAACTGGACAAATATATACAAAACAACTCTTTTCAGACTTACATGACAAGCAGTTGCCAAACTGTGATGCCTGAGAGAAAGGGAAAAACTGAGGTGCACCTAATGTTAGTACTAGTTTTTAGATTAGTGGCACTTTCTGGAAGATGGTACAAGAAGAGTGTTCCCAAACACAACAGGGTGGTTTTCTGAGTTGAGAAGACAGAAGTAAGAGTTTGGAGAGACTGAGCAAAGTTTGAAGGTCAGACTATTGAAGAGGAGAGCACTACCAGAGTCAGAGCACCAAAATTCTACAGAATATCTGCTTAAGACCTTGTCTGAATGCAAAGCCATGTAGAGTGAAACTCCATGAGACCAGACAAAGAGTGACTAGGAAGCTGTAGATTAACAATTTCCAAAGTGCACAGGGCTGGGAAACATTCAAGATGCAACCATCCAGAATGGAGAATCCATGCTGAAAACTCAGGGCATTAAGTAGAGATCCCAGTAAGGGATCTCTAGCCATGAACAATTGGAAAATGAAATTTGAAACACAGTACCATTTATAAGACCATCAAAAACACAAAATACCCAGCCTTAAATTAACAAATTATATATAAGAACTGTATACTGAAAACTAATAAGAAACATTGCTGATGGATATTAAGGAAGATCCTATTAAATGGCAAGGTATACCATGTTCATGGATTAGAAAACTCATTATTGTTAAGGTGACAACTTTCCAAAAATTGGTCTCCAGATTCAATGCCATACCAATCAAAATCTCAGCAGCATTTTTTCTAGAAATCAACAAACTGACTCTAAAATTTATATGGAAAATCAAATGGCCTGAAATAGTCAATATGATTTTGAAAAATAAGAGTTGAAGGACTTACATGATAAGACTTCAGGAAAGTCATATAAATCAGTGGACCAGAATACAGGGTGAAGAAATACATACATACGGTCAATTTTCAACAAAGGTGTAATGATAATTTAATATGGAAACAACACTTGATAAAACAAATAGTGCTTGAAGAACTGGACAGCTCTTTAGGGAAAAAAATGAACCTCATGTATATGTATGATGATGGTGGAGGTCACATGGGTGTATATTATATATTTGCCAAAACTATTAAATTGTAGAGTAAAAATAGGTACATTTCATTATATGTAAACTATGTCTCAAAAAGATTATTTCTAAATGTTTAAAAGTGTAAGAGCGAGAATTGATTTTCATGTCACAGAATTAATCCATATATATGGATGGAGATTTTACATAAATATACATATATATACATATATACATATATATAAAGTAAAATTATCCTATGACTCATACCACTCAAACCCTGTTCTCATTTCCTAGATGAAAATGCTCTTAACCACTTCTGTTTTTACTTTCTCAGGTATTATTCTACATAATACCTTTATTCCTCTATATCTTATTTATCAACATCAAACAGTATCTATTGAAACTCTTCTATGAAAGATAAGAAAATAGTTTGTGTACATTATTCTCCACTTCTCTAACAACTTTTGTTAGTTCTATTCCTATTTTAATTATTCTGTTGAGCTGGTTATCATTGTGAGCAGTATTCCCAGGGGGCATTTTGGAAATTTGTTGAGGCATTTTTGTTTGTTTGTTTTCATAATTGAAAGAGCACTGATGGCACTTGAGTAGTAGAGACCAGGGATGCAAGAGGTAGTGCAAAGTAGAGAAAAGTCCAGTGTGACTTCCAAATGTCAGATATATTCAGATATTCATGTATACAGATATCCATGTATGTAAAAATCTTAGTTATAATTATGTGAGCTTAGAACCTGTTTTACACATGAAAAGCACTTTGTATGACTTTAATAAACACTGATTTTTCCAAGGAACTATATAACATGTAAATCAAGGAAAGACTGTAATTGATTTGTTCATAATGTCATCCTGAAGTATCACCATTTTAAAAAATCATGTCACCAACAGCATCACTCATTGTAACTGATTTGCTAATACAACACTCCTATATCAGTTAATATTTGTAGCAGTTGTGATTACAGTGATTTTCACACAAATGCAAACATTGGAACTTTTTATTATGTTTTCCAAATGCCTAAATATGTACATATCCCTGTTTTTCCTTGTGGAGAAACCCTACTCATCCTGTAGACCTATGTGAAATGTTATCTCCTCTAGGAAGTCTTACCTGACTTCCCCAAGCAATGACAGTCCTCTAGAATGATAGGAAGTCCTCTTCCCCAGCAATGATTGTTCCTCTACATCACCACAGCATCTTGTTTATTCCTCAAAACATATTTACCTTTTTATTATTGATTTATTATGTATTCATTATGTGTGTCTTTTTACTCCTAGTGATTTACTTCTAGATTGTGGTTTCTCATCAGAAGAATCTAATGTCTTTTCTTTTTATCACCACTTTCTCTCTCCACCCCAGGTATGACACAATGCTTGGCACAACATCAGTAATCTATAAATAGTCATTGATTTACTGAAATAAAAAAGGACTTTTAGGAGCTAAATTTGATTTCAATATTGAATATTGGTTTTTGTTTGCCTATTGAGAGCACAGGGAATATATGATATTCATCAAAAGAACAAACAGAATCTTTATATCTACAGTTTACTAAGATAAACAGTTGTGATATAATGAGACCAAATAGTTAAAGAAAGGAAGACATCATAAACCCTGCATATACTGACATAAAGACAGAACGGGTGAATGGGGTGGGGATACTACACTCCATAATATTAATACAATATAATGCTTGATCATTTAAGTGCACAATGGGGGAAATGCAAATTTATTATTCTCAGAGAAATATCTCAATTACACTATGAATGTATATAAAACCATTAAAAAGAATGGCATTTACAGTAGTATAAAATAATCCAAGGTGGCACGGAATAATGAAATCATTGTTCTTATTGAATAATAACTTCTAACTTCTTTATGTGTGCGTTTTAATGCTAGCCACGTAGCTGTTTCACCCAGATTTTTTAACCCAAAGTTTCTACTCTTATTTTAAAATACCCTCACATTTAGTTACAGCAGCATGAATTAGTAGTAAGAATTTAGATTTCAAAGTCACAGAGAGCTGAGTTGGAATCCATCTAACTCAGATATATATGCAGTATAACCCTTATTAAGTAATTTACCATAATCTCCTTAAGTCTTTCACTTAGAGATTGTTTATGTTGTTCTGAAGGGTACAGAAAATATATGTAAATCACTTAGAACATAGCATTTACTCAATAAGTAGTTGGTTATAACTATTATCACGCTCATTATCATTATTATCATCATTCTTAGTAAGACACCTGTATCTTCAAAGAAATGTATTTAACAAAAGAATAAAAGATTCAATTCTATTATAAAGTATAAGAGAGGATTCAGAAAAAGGAAAGGCATAATTTAAATAGAAATTCATAAAGAATGTCTTACCAAAAGCCTATCTTTGAAGTAAACACTGAATATGGTAGCATCCAATTAAATTACAGACTATAAAACACACTTATTATAGTGTGTAGAATATTTGTCTCCAAACATAGAGACAGTAACACAATGAATTTTTCCAAATTAAGGAAGTTAGAGACAAAAGAGAAAATAAAATAATTGTGTTTTACCTTTAACGAAATAAAAGATCTAATCCTATTAATATTATTATTTACATGCCTTTATAAATACTACATGGATAACAAATATTTAGCAATAAAAATTATAAACATATTTTGTGGAAGGAAAAACAAAGATATATATGTATAGATGTACCCAATGAAATGTTATGATAATTACATCATATAATATTTTTACTCTAATAAATAGGCCTGCTGAGGCACTAGAAATAAACTCTGGGGCTACAGAGAATTTTTGACATTTAAGTCGGTTATGCTGATGATGGATGTGACAAAGGCTCAATTTGTTTTATTTTTTCATGGAAAACTACACAAAAGTTACAAGCAATTCATATTGGTCAAAAATGAGGAAAGCAGCTTATTATTTAAAACTGACCTTTATACAGAACATGAATTCCACCTCTCGGGCACAAACACCTTGGAAGAGGTAACAAATTACCTCTATGTATAAATGACATGCAGTTAAAGGGATCTGTCAAAAGTTCTATTATAAAGCCATATTTCCAAGGCTTCATCATTTTGAGAGAAAATTACATTGAAGATGAGACTTAACCCACAAATTCTGAGTCAAGAAAGTAAATCTAAAATTCCTACTTGAGGGTGTTTTAAGAAGGAGAACCTATTCATTTCGGGACTTTAATCCCAGTGAACTAGTACCGACTAAATAGCTTCTTCCTAGCATTTTATAAAATACCATGCTTATTCTCATTGCAAATATATTTACAAGATATAGTTCAAGGACTCAAAAAAACAAAAATGTAAAAAAAAATAATTTCCTAAATACACATATCCTAATTCTCTCTAGGCACATGTATCTATAATACAAATAAGTTGTCTAGATTTGTTAAGCTACAATCAATCACAGGATGTTTTGATTACCACACACATGCATCGAAGATCTATTTTTCACCCACCTTATCTTGTGCAAGAACTAAGGAGAACATATAAGATAAATAAGCTGTAAATCAATCTGTCACTCAATAAAAGAATAAGGATATAATTAACTAATAATTAACAATAACACTCTCAAAAAACTGACCATCTAGTTAAGGACTATACTGAAAATAATAAGACATATAATGAAAAAATGTTCTATTTCTGTAAGAAGGAAAAAACTCAGTACAGACAGTATAGTTTGGTGCCATGGAATTTGGAAAAATATGGCCCTAAGGGTGAATCCTTGCTTGGCTACTTTTTAAGTGTATGACCATGGATGAGGCCGAATTCAGCAAGCTATGGTCTTGGACTTCTCTATTTTAATTCTATAGCCTTTTAAAAGTAATGGCTGGCCCATTTTTCTCTGAAACAGTAGTTTGCATCCAATTCCCCAACATTTTACAGTAAATGATCTCCCTCCCTTGCTCTTACCAGGACCCTAGTTATACCTTTTCTATCTTTTATTACAGCTAATTGCATATGCCTTAATATCCACTTCCCAACTAGTCATTTAAACACTAACTTTCCACTTATGTGTTAGTCATAGTGCAGGGTACTATATATTATTTTACTGCTATTAATAGAGACACCTGCATACACTGTAGAGCTAAAACATGCCTGATATAGAGCAATTTTAATAAATAGTTGTTGAATTGAAATTTCAATTGAAAAAGAATTTTTAAAAATATATTCTTCTATTCCATACCAATTAGGAGCAGTTTTTTTCATTACCTCCTGGGCTATGGATATAGGGTTATTAATTTATTTAACAAAGCATTTATTTACGATTACTGTGCACACACTATGTTAGGTTCTGGTAACACAAATAAAATTTTTTTTTAATTCCTTTCCATCAAGGATATTACTGGGGGAGGCAAACCAGTAAACCACTGCATTATAGTATAATGTGATAAATATTAGAAATGTGAGGTAACCTCAAGGTATTCCACGAGAGCAAAAAGAAGCAACGTCTAAACTTCCCTCACAGAAGACTTCCTGAACAACCTTAAAAATATATAGAGGAGACCCTCAAGATGGCGGATGAGTAAGACGTAGAGATCACCCTTCCTCCTCACAAATACATCAGAAATACATCTACATGTGGAACAACTCCTACAGAACACCTACTGAATGCTGGTAGAAGACCTCAAACTTCCCAAAAGGCAAGAAACTCCCCACGTCCCTGGGTAGGGCAAAAGAAAAAAGAAAAAACAGAGACAAAAGAATAGGGAAAGGACTTGCAACTCTGTGAGGGAGTTGTGAAGGAAGAAAACTTTCCACACACTAGGAAGCCCCTTCACTGGTGGAGACGGGGGTGGTGGCGGGGAAGCTTCAGAGCCACGGAGGAGAGCACAGTAACAGGGGTGCAGAGGGCAAAGCAGAGAGATTCCCTCACAGAGGATCAGTACCAACCAGCACTCACTGGCCTGAGAGGCATCTCTGCTCACCCACTGGGGCAGGTGGGGTCTGGGAGCTGAGGCTCCAGCTTCAGAGGTCAGATCCCAGGGAGAGGACTGGGGTTGGCTGAGTGAACACAGCCTGAAGGGGGCTAGTGAGCCACAGCTAGCCAGGAGGGAGACTGGGAAAAAGTATGGAACTGCCTAAGAGGCAAGAGACCATTGTTTCGGGGTGCACGAGGAGAAGGGATTCAGAGTACTACCTAAATAAACTCCAGAGATGGGCGCAAGCAGCGGCTATCAGCGCGGACCCCAGAGACAGGCATGAAATGCTAAGGCTGCTGATGCAACCACCAAGAAGCCTATGTGCAAGCACAGGTCACTATCCACGCCTCCCCTCCCGGGAGCCTGTGCAGCCTGCTACTGCCAAAGTCCCATGATCCAGGGACAATTTCCCCGGGAGAACACATGGCATGACTCAGGCTGTTGCAACGTCACATCAGCCTCTGCCGCCACAGGCTTACCCCACATTCTGTACCCCTCCCTCTTCCTGGCCTGAGTGAGACAGAGACCCCTAATCAGTTGTTACTTTAACCCCGTCCTGTCTGAGTGAAGAAAAGACGCCCTCAGATGACCTACATGCAGAGCCAAGACCAAATCCAAAGCTGAATGCCAGGAGCTGTGTGAACAAAGAGAAGGGGAAATTTCTCCCAGCAGCCTCAGGAACAGCAGATTAAATCTCCACAATCAACTTCATGAACCTTGCATCTCTGGAATACCTGAATAGATAATGAATCATTCCAAAACTGAGGCAGTGGAATTTGGGAGCAACTGTAGACTTGGGGTTTACTTTCTGCATCTAATTTGTTTATGGCTTTATGTCTATCTTAGTTTAGTATTTAGAGTTTATTATCCTTGGTAGAATTGTTTATTGATTTGGTTGCTCTCTTCCTTTTCTTTTTTAATATGAGGATTTTTTTTCCTTCTTCTCTTTTTGTGAGGGTGTATGTATATGCTTCTTTGTGTGATTTTGTCCATATAACTCTGCTTTTACCATTTGCCCTAGGGTTCTGTCTCTTTTGTTGTTTTTTTTTTTTTTTGTGGGTTTTTTTTTAGTATACTTTTTAGTGCTTCTTATCATTGGTGGATTTGTTTTTGGTTTGGTTGCTCTCTTCTTTCTTTCTTTTTTAAATTACTTTTTAATTTTTAAAATTTTTTATTTTACTAACTTTATTTATTTATTTTTTCTTACTTTCTTTCTTTTTTTATTCCTTTTCTTCTCAGCCATGTGGCTGACACATCTTCGTGCTCCAGCCAGGAGTCAGGCCTGTGCCTCTGAGGTGAGAGAAACAAGTTCAGGACATTGGTCCACCAGAGACCTCCCGGCTCCACGCAATATCAAATGGCAAAAGCTCTGGTTGGTCCACCAGAGATCTCCAACACAATGCTACGACCCAGGTCCACTAAATGACCAGCAAGCTACAGTGCTGGACACCCTATGGCAAACAACTAGCAAGACAGGAACACAACCTTGCCGATCAGTACAGAGACTGCCTAAAATCATAATAAGGTCACAGGCACCCCAAAATACACCGCTGGATGCATTCCTGCCCACCAAAAAGACAAGATCCATCCTCATCCACCAAAACACACGCACCAACACCTCCACCAGGAAACCTGCACAACCCACGGAACCAACCTTAGCCACTGGGGGCAGACACCAAAATCAACAGGAACAACGAACCTGCAGCCTGAGAAAAGGAGAAGCCAAACACGGTAAGTTAGGGAAATGAGAAGACAGAGAAACACACAGCAGATGAAGAAGCAAGGAAAAAACCCACCAAACCAAACAAATGAAGAGGAAATAGGCAGTCTACCTGAAAAAGAATTCAGAGTAATGATAGTAAAGATGATCCAAAATCTTGGAAATAGAATGGAGAAAATACAAGAAGCATTTAACAAGGACCTAGAAGAACTAAAGAGCAAACAGACAATGATGAACAACACAATAAATGAAATTAAAAATTCTCTAGAAGGAAACAATAGCAAAATAACTGAGGCAGAAGAATGGATAAGTGACCTGGAAGACAAAATAGTGGCAATAACTACTGCAGAGTAGAATAAAGAAAAAGGAATGAAAAGAATATAGGAGAGTTTCAGAGACCTCTTGGACAACAGTAAATGACACAAGTTTTGAATTATAGGAGTCGCAGCAAAAGAAGAGAAAAAGAAAGGAACTGAGAAAATATTTGAAGAGATTATAGTTGAAAACTTCCCTAAAATGGGAAAGGAAATAGCTACCCAAGTCCAGGAAGCACAGACAATCCCATACACAATAAATTCAAGGAGAAACATGCCAAGACCCTTATTAATCAAACTATCAAAAATTAAGTACAAAGAAAAAATATTAAAAGCAGCAAGGGAAAAACAACAAAATAATATACAAAGGAATCCACATAAGGTTAACAGCTGATATTTCAGCAGAAACTCTGCAAGCCACAAAGGAGTGGCAGGAAATATTTAAAGAGATGAAAGGGAAAAACCTACAACCAAGATTACTCTACCCAGCAAGGATCTCATTCACATTCGACGGAGAAATTAAAACCTTTACAGACAAACAGAAGTTAAGAGAATTCAGCACCACGAAACCAGCTTTACAACAAAGGCCAAAGGAACTTCCCTAGGCAGGAAACTCAACATAAGGAAAAGTCATACAATAACAAACCCAAAACACTTAAGAAAATGGTAAAGGGAATATACATATCGATAACTACCTTAAATGTAATGGATTAAGTGCTCCAACCAAAACACACAGACTGGCGGAATGGATACAAAAACAAGACCAATATATATGCTGTCTACAGGAGACCCACTTTAGACCTAGGGAAACATACAGCCTGAAAGTGAAGGGATGGAAAAAGATATTCCATGCAAATGGAAATCAAAGGAAAGTTGGAGTAGCAATTCTCATATCAGAAAAATTAGACTTTAAAATAAAGACTATTACAAGATGCAAAGAAGGATACTACATAATGATCACGGAATCAATCACAGAAGAAGATATAACAACTGTAGATATTTATACAACCAACATAGGAGCAGCTCAATACTTAAGGCAAATGCTAACATCCATAAAAGGACACAACCATAGTAGGAGACATTATCACCCCAATTTCACCAATAGACAGATCATCCAAAATGAAAATAAATAAGAAAACACAAGCTATAAATGATACATTAAACAAGATGGACGTAATTGATATTTATAGCACATTCCATGCGAAAACAACAAAATACATTTTCTTCCCAAGTGATCATGGAAGATTCTCAACGATAGATCATATCTTGGGTCACAAATCAAGCCTTGGTAAATATAAGAAAATTGAAATCGTATCAAGTATCTTTTCTGACCACAACGCTATGAGACTACACATCAATTACAGGAAAAAAATCTGTAAAAAATACAAACACATGGAAGTTAAACAATACACTACTAAATAACCAAGAGATCATGGAACAAATCAAAGAGGAAATCAAAAAATACCTAGAAACAAATGACAATGAGAACACAATGACCCAAAACTTAATGGGATTCAGCAAAAGCAGTTCTATGAGGTAAGTTTATAACAATACGATCCTACCTCAAGAAACAAAAAACTTGCAAATAAACTACATAACCTTACACCTAAAGCAATTAGAGAAAAAAGAACAACAACAAAAAAAAAAAACCCAAAGCTAGCAGAAGGAAAGAAATCATAAAAGACAGATCAGAAATAAATGAAACAGAAATGAAGGAAACAATAGCAAAGGTCAATAAAACTAAAAGCTGGTTCTTTGAGAAGATAAATAAAATTGATAAACCATTAGCCAGACTCATCAAGAAAAAAAGGGGGAAGACTCAAATCAATAGAATTAGAAATGAAAAAGGAGAAGTAACAAGTGACACTGCAGAAATACAAAGCATCATGAGAAATACAAAGAATCATTACTACAAGCAACTATATGCCAATAAAATGGACAACCTGGAAGAAATGGACAAATTCTTAGACAAGCACAACCTCCCAAGACTGCACCAGGAAGAAATAGAAAATATAAACAGACCAATCACAAGCACTGAAATTGAGACTGTGATTTAAAATTTTCCAACAAACAAAAGCCCAGGACCAGAGGGCTTCACAGGAGAATTCTATCAAACATTTAGAGAAGAGCTAACACCTATCCTTCTCAAACTCTTCCAAAATATAGCAGAGGGACGAACACTCCCAAACTCATTCTATGAGGCCACCAACAACCAGATACCAGAACCAGACAAAGATGTCACAAAGATAGAAAACTATAGGCCAATATCACAAATGAATATAAATGCAAAATCCTCCACAAAATACTAGCAAACAGAATGCAACAGCACATTAAAAGGATCATACACCATGATCAAGTGGTGTTTATGCCAGTAATGCAAGGATTATTGAATATAAGCAAATCAATCAATGTGATAAACCATATTAACAAACTGAACAAGAAAAACCATACGATCATCTCAGTAGATGCAGAAAAAGCTTTCGACAAAATTCAACACCCATTTATGATAAAAACCCTCCAGAAAGTAGGCATTGAGGGAACTTGCCTCAGCAAAATAAAGGCCATATATGACAAACCCACAGCCAACATCGTCCTCAATGGTGAAAAACTGAAACCATTTCCACTAAGATCAGGAACAAGACAAGGTTGTCCACTCTCACCACTATTATTCAACATAGTTTTGGAAGTTTTAGCTACAACAATCAGAGAAGAAAAAGAAATAAAAGGAATCCAAATTGGAAAAGAAGAAGTAAAGCTGTCACTGTTTGCAGATGACATGATACTATACACAGAGAATCCTAAAGATGCTACCAGAAAACTACAAGAGCTAATCAATGAATTTGGTAAAGTAGCAGGATACAAAATTAATGCACAGAAATCTCTTGCATTCCTATACACTAATGATGAAAAATCTGAAAGTGAAATCAAGAAAACACTCCCATTTACCATTGCAACAAAAAGAATAAAACACCCAGGATAAGCCTGCTTAAGGACATAAAAGACCTGTATGCAGAAAACTATAAGACACTGATGAAAGACATTAAAAATGATACAAACAGATGAAGAGGTAGACCATATTCTTGGATTGGAAGAATCAACATTGTGAAAATGACTATACTACCCAAAGCAATCTACAGATTCAATGCAATCCCTATCAAACTACCGCTGGCATTTTCCACAAAACTAGAACAAAAAATTTCTCGATTTGTATGGAAACACAAAAGTCCCTGAGGAGCCAAAGCAATCTTGAGAAAGAAAAACGGAGCTGGCAGAATCAGGCTCCCAGACGTCAAACTATACTGCAAAGCTACAGTATTCAAGATAGTATGGTACTGGCACAAAAACAGGAATATAGATCAATGGAACAGGAATGAAAGCCCAAAGATAAACCCATGCACATATGGTCACCTTATTCTTGATAAAGGAGGCAAACATATAGAATGGAGAAAAGACAGCCTCTTCAATAAGTGGTGCTGGGAAAACTGGACAGCTACATGTAAAAGAATGAAATTAGAACACTTCCTTTCTCCATACACAAGAGTAAACTCAAAGTGGATTAAAGACCTAAATGGAAGGCCAGACACTATAAAACTCTTAGAGGAAAACATAGGCAGAACACTCTAAGACATAAATCACAGTAAGATCCTTTTTGACCCACCTCCTAGAGAAATGGAAATAAAAACAAAAATGGGACCTAATGAAACTTAAAACCTTTTGCATAGCTAAGGAAACCATAAACAACATGAAAGCCAGCCCTCAAAATGGGAGAAAATATTTGCAGATGAAGCAACTGACAAAGGATTAATCTTCAAAATTTACAAGCAGCTCATGCAACTCAATATCAAAAAAACAAACAACCCAATCCAAAAATGGGCAGAAGACGTAAAGAGACATATATCCAAAGAAGATATACAGATTGCCAACAAACACATGAAAGGATGCTCAACTTCACTAATCATTAGAGAAATGCAAATCAAAACTACAATGAGGTAACACCCCACACCAGTCAGAATGGCCATCATCAAAAAATCTACAAACAATAAATGCTGGAGAGGGTGTGGAGAAAAGGGAACCCTCTTGCACTGTTGGTGGGGATGTAAATTGATACAGCCACTATAGAGAACAGTATGGAGGCTCCTTAACAAACTAAAAATAGAACTACCATACGACCCAGCAATCCCACTACTGGGCACATACCCTGAGAAAATCATAAGTCAGAAAGAGTCATGTACCACAATGTTCATTGCAGCACTATTTACAATAGCCAGAACATGGAAGCAACTTAAGTATCCATCGACAGATGAATGCACAAAAAAGATGTGGCACATATATACAATGGAATATTAGCCATAAAAAGAAATGAAATTGAGTTATTTGTCGTGAGGTGGATAGACCTAGAGTCTGTCATACAGAGTGAAGTAAGTCAGATAGAGAAAAACAAATACTGTATGCTAACAGGTATATATGGAATCTAAAAAAAAAAATGGTTCTGAACAGCCTAGGGACAGGACAGGAATAAAGCCGCAGATGTAGTGAATGGATTTGAGGACAAGAGCAGGGGGAAAGGTAAGCTGTGACGAAGTGGGAGAGTGGCATGGACTTATATATACTACCAGATATAAAATAGATAGCTAGTGGGAAGCAGCCATATAGCACAGGGATATCAGCTCGGTGCTTTGTGACCACTTAGAGGGATGGGATAGGGAGGGTGGGAGGGAGACGCAAGAGGGAAGAGATATGTGGATATATGTATATGTATAGCTGATTCACTTTGGTATAAAGCAGAAACTAACACACCACTTTAAAGCAATTATACCTCAATAAAGATGTTAAAAATAAAAAGTTCTGGAGAACCTAGGAACAGGACAGGAATAAAGACGTAGATGTGAGGGGGACCTTGAAGATGGCGGAAGAGTAAGACGCGGAGATCGCCTTCCTCCCCACGGATACACCAGAAATACATCCACACGTGGAACAACTCCTACAGAACTCCTACTGAAGGCTGGCAGAAGACCTCAGACCTCCCAAAAGGCAAGAAACTCCCCACGTAACTGGGTAGGGCAAAAGAAAAAACAGAGACAAAAGAATAAGGACGGCACCTGCACCAGTGGGAGGGAGCTGTGAAGGAGGAAAAGTTTCCACACACTAGGAAGCCCCTCCGCGGGCGGAGACTGCGGGAGGCAGAGGGGGGAGTATCGGGACCGCGGAGTAGTGCACAGCGACGGGTGCGGAGGGCAAAGCGGGGAGATTCCTGCACAGACGATCGGTGCTGACCGGCACTCACCAGCCCGAGTGGCTTGTCTGCTCACCCGCCGGGGCGGGCGGGGCTGCGAGCTGAGGCTCGGGTTTTGGTTTTGGACGGAGCTCAGGGAGAGGACTGGGGTTGGCGGCTTGAACATAGCCTGAAGGGGTTAGTGCACCACGACTAGCCGGGAGGGAGTTCGGGGAAAAGCCTGCACCGGCCGAAGAGGCAAGAGACTTTTTCTTCCCTCTTTGTTTCCTGGTGCGCGAGGAGAGGGGTTTAAGAGCGCTGCTTAAAGGAACTCCAGAGACGGGCGCGAGCCGCGGCTAAAAGCGCGAACCCCAGAGACGGGCGCGAGCCGCGGCTGAGGGCACGAGCCCCCGAGACGGGCGCGAGCCGCGGCTGAAAGCGCAAACCCCAGAGACGGGCGCGAGCCGCGGCTGAGGGCGCGAGCCCCTGAGACGGGCGCGAGCCGCGGCTGAAAGCACAAACCCCAGAGACGGGCGCGAGCCGCGGCTAAAACCGCGGACCCCAGAGACGGGCGGGAGACGCTAAGGCTGCTGCTGCCGCCACCAAGGGGCCTGTGTGCGAGCACAGGTCACTCTCCACACCCCTCTTCCGCGGAGCCTGTGCAGCCCGCCACTGCCAGGTTCCCGGGATCCAGGGACAACTTCCCCGGGAGTACGCACGGCGGGTCTCAGGCTGGTGCAACGTCACGCCGGCCTCTGCCGCAACGTCACGCTGCCTCTGCCGCCCGCAGGCCGGCCCCGCACGCAGTGCCCCTCCTTCCCCCATCCCCCAACCCCCGGCCTGAGTGAGCCGGAGGCCCCGAATCAGCGGCTCCTTTAACCCCGTCCTGTCTGAGCGAAAAAACAGACGCCCTCCAGCGACCTACACGCAGAGGCAGGACCAAATCCAAAGCTGAGCTCCTGAGAGCTGTGAAAACAAAGAAGAGAAAGGGAAATCTCTCCCAGCAGCCACAGAAGCAGCGGATTAAAGCTCCACAATCAACTTGATATACCCTGCATCTGTGGAATACCTGAATAGATAAGGAATGATCCCAAATTGAAGAGGGGGAATTTAGGAGCGAGATCTATGATTTTTTTCCCTTTTCCTCTTTTTGTGAAGGTGTACGTGTATGCTCCTGTGTGACATCTAGTCTGTATACTCTAGCTTCCACCATTTGTCCTAGGGCTATATCCGTCCATGACTTTTTTTAAAAAATTCTTTTTCTTAATAATTAAGTTTAATTGTAATAACTTTATTATACTTTACCTTCGTTCTTTCTTTCTTTCCTTCCTTCCCTCCCTCCTTTAGACAACGAATCACCCCAAATTGAGGAGGTGGTCTCAGGGAGCAGGATTTATGATTTTTCCCCCTTTACCTCTTTTTGTGAAGGTGTATGTGTATGCTTCTGTGAAAGATTTTCTCTGTATAGCTTTGCTTCCAACATTTGTCCTAAGGTTCTATCCGTCCCTTTTTTTTTCTAAATATTTTTTAATTCAATAACTATATTATACTTTATTTTATTTTTACTGTATCATCTTTCTTTCTGTCTTTTTTTCCTTCTTTCCCTCCTTCCTTCCTTCCTCCCTCCCTCCCCCCCTCCCTCCTTTCTTTCCTTCTTTGCTTCTTTCTTCCTTCCTTCCTTTCCTCCTTTCCTTCTTTCTTTCCTCATACTTCTACTAATTCTCTCTACTTTTTCTCCCTTTTATTCTGAGCCGTGTGGATGAAAGGCTCTTGGTGCTCCAGCCAGGAGTCAGGGCTCTGCCTCTGAGGTAGGAGAGCCAACTTCAGGACACTGGTCAACAAGAGACCTCCCAGCTCCACATAATATTAAACAGCGGAAATCTCCCAGAGACCTCCATCTTAACACCAGCACCCAGCTTCACTCAACGACCAGCAAGCCACAGTGCTGGACAACCTATGCCAAACAACTAGCAAAACAGGAACACAACCCCACCCATTAGCAGAGAGGCTGCCTAAAATCATAATAAGGCCACAGACACCCCAAAACACACCACCAGACGTGAACCTGCCCACTAGAGAGACAAGATCCAGCCTCATCCAGCACAACACAGGCACTAGTCCCCTCCACCAGGAAGCCTACACAACCCACTGAAACAACCTTAGCCACTGGAGACAGACATCAAAAACAACGGGAACTACGAAAGTGCAGCCTGCAAAAAGGAGACCCCAAACACAGTAAGATAAGCAAAATGAGAAGACAGAAAAACACACAGCAGATGAAGGAGCAAGATAAAAACCCACCAGACCTAACAAATGAAGAGGAAATAGGCAATCTACCTGAAAAAGAATTCAGAATAATGATAGTAAGGATGATCCGAAATCTTGGAAGTAGAATGGACAAAATGCAAGAAACAGTTAACAAGGACCTACAAGAACTAAAGATGAAACAAGCAACGATGAACAATGCAATAAATGAAATTAAAATCACTCTAGATAGGATCAATAGCAGAATAACTGAGGCAGAAGAACGGATAAGTGACCTGGAAGATAAAGTAGTGGAAATAACTACTGCAGAGCAGAATAAAGAAAAAAGAATGAAAAGAACTGAGGACAGTCTCAGAGACCTCTGGGACAACATGAAACGCACCAACATTCGAATTATAGGGGTTCCAGAAGAAGAAGAAAGAAAGAAAGGGACTGAGAAAATATTTGAAGAGATTATAGTTGAAAACTTCCCTAATATGGGAAAGGAAATAGTTAATCAAGTCCAGGAAGCACAGAGGGTCCCATACAGGATAAATACAAGGAGAAACACGCCAAGACACATATTAATCAAACTGTCAAAAATTAAATACAAAGAAAGCATATTAAAAGCAGCAAGGGAAAAACAACAAATAACACACAAGGGAATCCCCATAAGGTTAACAGCTGATCTCTCAGCAGAAACCCTACAAGCCAGAAGGGAGTGGCAGGACATACTGAAAGTGATGAAGGAGAATAGCCTGAAACCAAGACTACTCTACCCAGCAAGGATCTCATTCACATTTGATGGAGAAATTAAAACCTTTACAGACAAGCAAAAGCTGAGAGAGTTCAGCACCACCAAACCAGCTTTACAACAAATGCTAAAGGAACTTCTCTAGACACGAAACACAAGAGAAGGAAATGACCTATAGTAGCGAACCCAAAACAGTATATAAAATGGAAATAGGAACATACATATCAATAATTACCTTAAATGTAAATGGACTAAATGCTCCCACCAAAAGACACAGATTGGCTGAATGGATACAAAAACAAGACCCTTATATATGCTGTCTACAAGAGACCCACTTCAGAACTAGAGACACATACAGACTGAAAGTAAGGGGATGGAAAAAGATATTCCATGCAAATGGAAACCAAAAGAAAGCTGGAGTAGCAATTCTCATATCAGACAAAATAGACTTTAAAATAAGGACTATTAAAAGGGACAAAGAAGGACACTACATAATGATCAAGGGATCGATCCAAGAAGAAGATATAACAATTGTAAATATTTATGCACCCAACATAGGAGCACCTCAATACATAAGGCAAATACTAACAACCATAAAAGGGGAGATCAACAGTAACACATTCATAGTAGGGGACTTTAACACCCCACTTTCACCCATGGACAGATCATCCAAAATGAAAATAAATAAGGAAACACAAGCTTTAAATGATACATTAAACAAGATGGACTTAATTGATATTTATAGGACACTCCATCCAAAAACAACAGAATACACATTTTTCTCAAGTGCTCATGGAACATTCTCCAGGATAGATCATATCTTGGGTCACAAATCAAGCCTTGGTAAATTTAAGAAAACTGAAATTGTATCAAGTATCTTTTCCGACCACAACGCCATGAGACTAGATATCAATTACAGGAAAAGATCTGTAAAAAATACAAACACATGGAGGCTAAACAATACACTACTTAATAATGAAGTGATCACTGAAGAAATCAAGGAGGAAATAAAAAAATACCTAGAAACAAATGACAATGGAGACACAACGACCCAAAACCTATGGGATGCAGCAAAAGCAGTTCTAAGGGGGAAGTTTATAGCAATACAAGCCCACCTTAAGAAGCAGGAAACATCTCGAATAAACAACCTAACCTTGCACCTCAAGCAATTAGAGAAAGAAGAACAAAAAAACCCCAAAGCTAGCAGAAGGAAAGAAATCATAAAAATCAGATCAGAAATAAATGAAAAAGAAATGAAGGAAACAATAGCAAAGATCAATAAAACTAAAAGCTGGTTCTTTGAGAAGATAAACAAAATAGATAAACCACTAGCCAGACTCATCAAGAAAAAAAGGGAGAAGACTCAAATCAATAGAATTAGAAATGAAAAAGGAGAAGTAACAACTGACACTGCAGAAATAAAAAAAATCATGAGAGATTACTACAAGCAACTCTATGCCAATAAAATGGACAATCTGGAAGAAATGGACAAATTCTTAGAAATGCACAACCTGCCAAGACTGAATCAGGAAGAAATAGAAAATATGAACAGACCAATCACAAGCACTGAAATTGAAACTGTGATTAAAAACCTTCCAACAAACAAAAGCCCAGGACCAGATGGCTTCACAGGTGAATTCTATCAAACGTTTAGAGAAGAGCTAACACCTATCCTTCTCAAACTCTTCCAAAATATAGCAGAGGGAGGAACACTCCCAAATTCCTTCTACGAAGCCACCATCACCTTGATACCAAAACCAGACAAGGATGTCACAAAGAAAGAAAACTACAGGCCAGTATCACTGATGAACATAGATGCAAAAATCCTCAACAAAATACTAGCAAACAGAATCCAACAGCACATTAAAAGGATCATACACCATGATCAAGTGGGGTTTATTCCAGGAATGCAAGGATTCTTCAATATATGCAAATCTATCAATGTGATAAACTATATTAACAAATTGAAGGAGAAAAACCATATGATCATCTCAATAGATGCAGAGAAAGCTTTCGACAAAATTCAACACCCATTTATGATAAAAACCCTCCAGAAAGTAGGCATAGAGGGAACTTTCCTAAACATAATAAAAGCCATATATGACAAGCCCACAGCAAACATCATCCTCAATGGTGAAAAACTGAAAGCATTTCCACTAAGATCAGGAACAAGACAAGGTTGCCCACTCTCACCACTCTTATTCAACATAGTTTTGGAAGTTTTAGCCACAGCAATCAGAGAAGAAAAGGAAATAAAAGGAATCCAAATCGGAAAAGAAGAAGTAAAGCTGTCACTGTTTGCAGATGACATGATACTATACATAGAGAATCCTAAAGATGCTACCAGAAAACTACTAGAGCTAATCAATGAATTTGGTAAAGTAGCAGGATACAAAATTAATGCACAGAAATCTATGGCATTCCTATATACTAATGATGAAAAATCTGAAAGTGAAATCAAGAAAACACTCCCATTTACCATTGCAACAAAAAGAATAAAATATCTAGGAATAAACCTACCTAAGGATACGAAAGACCTGTATGCAGAAAATTATAAGACACTGATGAAAGAAATTAAAGATGATACAAATAGATGGAGAGATATACCATGTTCTTGGATGGGAAGAATCAACATTGTGAAAATGACTCTACTACCCAAAGCAATCTACAGATTCAATGCAATCCCTATCAAACTACCACTGGCATTTTTCACAGAACTAGAACAAAAAATTTCGCAATTTGTATGGAAACACAAAAGACCCCGAATAGCCAAAGCAATCTTGAGAACGAAAAAAGGAGCTGGAGGAATAAGGCTCCCTGACTTCAGACTATATTACAAAGCAACAGTAATCAAGACAGTATGGTACTGGCACAAAAACAGAAAGATAGATCAGTGGAACAGGATAGAAAGCCCAGAGATAAACCCACGCACATATGGACACCTTATCTTTGATAAAGGAGGCAGGAATGTACAGTGGAGAAAGGACAGCCTCTTCAATAAATGGTGCTGGGAAAACTGGACAGGTACATGTAAAAGTATGAGATTAGATCACTCCCTAACACCATACACAAAAATAAGCTCAAAATGGATTAAAGACCTAAATGTAAGGCCAGAAACTATCAAACTCTTAGAAGAAAACATAGGAAGAACACTCTATGACATAAATCACAGCAAGATCCTTTCTGACCCACCTCCTAGAGTAATGGAAATAAAAACAAAAATAAACAAATGGGACCTAATGAAACTTCAAAGCTTTTGCACAGCAAAGGAGACCATAACCAAGACCAAAAGACAACCCTCAGAATGGGAGAAAACATTTGCAAATGAAGCAACTGACAAAGGATTAATCTCCAAAATTTACAAGCAGCTCATGCAGCTCAATAACAAAAAAACAAACAACCCCATCCAAAAATGGGCAGAAGACCTAAATAGACATTTCTCCAAAGAAGATATACAGAATGCCAACAAACACATGAAAGAATGCTCAACATCATTAATCATTAGAGAAATGCAAATCAAAACTACAATGAGATATCATCTCACACCAGTCAGAATGGCCATCATCAAAAAATCAAGAAACAATAAATGCTGGAGAGGGTGTGGAGAAAAGGGGACACTCTTGCACTGCTGGTGGAAATGTGAATTGGTTCAGCCACTGTGGAGAACAGTATGGAGGTTCCTTAAAAAACTACAAATAGAATTACCATATGACCCAGCAATCCCACTACTTGGCATATACCCTGAGAAAACCAAAATTCAAAGAGAGTCATGTACCAAAATGTTCATTGCAGCTCTATTTACAATAGCCAGGACATGGAAACAACCTAAGCGCCCATCATCGGATGAATGGATAAAGAAGATGTGGCACATATACACAATGGAATATTACTCAGCCTTAAAAAGAAATGAAATTGAGCTATTTGTAATGAGATGGATAGACCTAGAATCTGTCATACAGAGTGAAGTAAGTCAGAAAGAAAAAGACAAATACCGTATGCTAACACATATATATGGAATTTAAGGGAAAAAAATGTCATGAAGAACCTAGGGGTAAGATAGGAATAAAGACACAGACCTACTGGAGAACGGACTTAAGGATATGGGGAGGGGGAAGGGTGAGTTTTGACAGGGCGAGAGAGAGTCATGGACATATACACACTAACAAACGTAGTAAGGTAGATAGCTGGGGGGAAGCAGCCGCAAGGCACAGGGATATTAGCTCGGTGCTTTGTGACAGCCTGGAAGGGTGGGATGGGGAGAGTGGGAGGGAGGGAGACGCAAGAGGGAAGACATATGGGAACATATGTATATGTATAGCTGATTCACTTTGTTGTAAAGCAGAAACTAACACACCATTGTAAAGCAATTATACCCCAATAAAGATGTTTAAAAAAAAAAAAAAAAAAAAAAAGACGTAGATGTGGAGAATGGACTTGAAGACACAGGGAGGGGGAAGGGTAAACTTAGAAGAAGTGAGAGAGTGGCATTGACATATATACACTACCAAATGTCAAATAGATAGCTAGTGGGAAGCAGGTACATAGCACAGGGTGATCAACCTGATGCTTTCTGACCTCCTAGAGGGGTAGGATAAGGAGGGTGGGAGGGAAACGCAAGAGCGAGGAAATATGGAGATATATGTATATGTATAGCTGATTCACTTTTTTATAAAGTAGAAACTAGCACACCATTGTAAAGCAATTATACTCCAATAAAGATGCTTTTATATATATATATATATATATATATATATATATATATATATATATAAATTAGCCAAGTAAAGAAGATACAGGAAGACACTGTATGGAGGAACAAGGTGAGAGTCTGGAGAGTGGGACAGGAAATAGAAGGAAGGCCTTGTGTGGCATAAGAAGGTTAGATTTTATCCTGAACACAGTAAAACCGTGCCCCTGAAGGATATGAAGCAGGACAGGGTACAACCTAGCCTTGACGCTCAGAGCTTAGGGCATTTTCACAGAGAGAAAAGGCGAAAGCTGCCTCTGTGGTGAAGATTTGAGCACAGTAGGTCACGTGATGGTAACTGAATGAGGTAGGCGGAGGGCTCAAGGAGCAAGAAGTCTGGGATGCAGACTTGGAGACCACTCTCCTTCCACACAGACTGCACTGTTTTAGGAAGGCATGATGATAGATCAGGCTTTGGGGAATTTACATATGTAATCTTGTGAAGCTCTACAACTGTATTCTGGTTCCCAAATTAGACTTGTACTTCAAAATGAAATTTAAATTTACGTGCTAAAAACAGAACCCTTAAAAACAACATCTGGCTGGTGTTCCTAATCTATTTCTGCTAGATTCAATATTCAAAGAGTTCCAGCACAGGGTTTCTGCTGTTTCTCATTATCTCTCTCAGCATTCATTGGGTGTCCACTCTGTGCCAGGTGTTGGAGATCTAGAGATTAATAAGACTTAGGATACCATTCAAGGAGTGTGAAAAGGGGAAGTAGAAAAATAAACAAAAAAGCACTTTACATTCTCTGATAGACATATGCAACATTGTAGAATAGAGACAAAGAAAGAGGTAATAAGTCCCCTGTGTTGGGGAAGAATCCAGAAAGTTTTTCTAGAGAAAAGGTATCAAGAGATACTTGAACTGAGTCTTAAGTAGGTGTCTACCAGGCATCCAAGTTATGAAGCTGCAATTCTGGAAAGGATAAGTTGCTCTGAAATAAAGTGCCCAGAGATTTTAAAAGAACAGCCTGGAGAGTTACATAGAAATCAGCATAGGGAGAACCTTACATGTTTATTAAAAAATGGGTACTTTATCCCATAAACAATTGAAAGTATTAATGGATTTTAAGCAGTGAAATTATAAGATGTGCTTTGTACAACATAAAGTCCCCTCTGGCAGTAGTATGGATAATGGATTAGGAAGGGATGAGATGGTACAGAAAGTACAGTTAGGAGGCTGAAGCAATATTCTACATAAGAAATGATAAGGGTCTGAACTAAGGTAAAAACAGTGGAGATGGAGAGTTAGATGAGAATGAGAAATATCCACAGGCTTACTTAGATGATGTATTCCTATAATTCTTGTATCCCATTCTTGAGAGTACATTTCTCTTGTAAATGGATCAATGATAAGTGAATATAAGAGAAAAGATGATGAAAATCAAGAAACATCTACTTTCAAATTTGGCAATATTAAATTCTCATATTTCCCAGGAATAACTGATTACTCAAAGAGGTTCAAAGATTTTTTTCAAGACTTAGAGAAAACTGGAGCCAGATCAAGTTGGCAGAAGAGAAGGATGTGGAGCTCACCTCTTCCCACAAATACATGAAAAATACATCTACACGTGGAACAATTTTCACAGAATACCTGCTGAAGGCTGGCAGAGATCTCATAAAACCAAAATGGCAAGAATGATCACCACATAACCACTAGGATAAAAGAAATAAAAAGGAATCAGGATGGGGCCTGCATCCTTGGAAGGGAGCTGTGAAAGAGTTCCCTCATCCTGGGAAACCTCTTCACCAGTGGGGAGATCAGCTGGGACAGAAAGGGAGCTTCAGAGGCTCAGAGGAGAGCACAGCAGCCAGCTTGCAGCAGTCAGAACAGAAAGAGACCTGCACAGAGGGTCCTGGCCATTTTCCTACACTCCCCAGCCCAAGACACAGGTCTACTGGTGTGTGAGGGGGACTGGGGGCTGAAACTTGGGCTTCAGAGGACAGACCCAGAGAAAGGTCTGGGGTTGGCTGCAGAGAGACAACCTGAAGGGCCTGGAGTGAAGTCCAAGCCACAATCAGGGGTGTGCACAGGAATGAGCCCAGGTCCACCACTGAAACCCATTATTAACATGTGTACTTGAAGTGGGAGGGTGGGTGCCCCCACCTCAGTAGCCTCACTCACAGCATGCTCACAGAGGGCACAACTCTGCCTCTACGAGCTCTGGAAGCACGCAAGGGCTGGTGGGTTGCCCACATGCAGAGGCAAGGCTGAAATCTGAGCCAGTCCCCAGGGACTGCACAACATTGGAAGCAGGGCTGAAACCTGAGTGTCCCAGCAGCTGTGTGATCCATGAATATACATGTTGCAGGCAGCTTTGTAAACTCAGTGCCAAAAGGACATCCGAGTGGATTACAGGTGCTCCCGTTGCTGGGGCAGGTCCAGCAATAGTGGCTGTGGGCTTTGCCATGCAAGAACACAGATGCAGGGTCAGGGTCTGGGCTGACTCAGTAGCTCCCATGGTGGGTCCAGGTGCCTGACTAAGGATATATCAATGCCTGACCTCAGCAGTTCTGTGCCAACAGATGTGCGCTAGGAACTTTGTGTGCACAGTGCCTTAGGGACAACTGGTCGGACTGCCTGAATTACCACAGCTGAGGAGGGGTCAAGGGCAGTGTCAAAATCAGTGTACTCTGTAAGCCTACATGACAGGTGACAGGCGACACCAGAGTGCATTTCCCGGTGGACAGCTCCTGCAGAGGAATACTCAGTGGCTCCAATCCCAGCAGGAGCACTCAAGCCCCACCTACCTCACGCTGCAGTTCAGAAATGGATCTGAAGGTGTCTACTCCAAAACTTAGGAGCAGACCCTGCCCCCAACAGGGCTATGACAACCACAGAGCAAAGAGGAGGCCCCACTCAATATCCAGTGCAGGCTCTGGTCACCACACCAGTCATACCACCTATCAAGAGGATAACAGCCAGAAAACACTGAGGAAAGATGTGGCAGGCATCCATACTAAAAACATCCCTCACACCAAAAATATTAGACTCATACAGACTACACAGGGATGCTCCCACACAAAACACTCCCCTAAGACCACAGTAAATAAGTTTCTCCTAAACTCATACAGTCAGAGAAATATAAGTAAAATGAAGCAGAGGAACCACTCCAATTTAAAAGACCAAGAGAATTCCCTTGAAGGAACAAACAATGAAACAGACCTCTTCAGTCTAACAGACACCAATTTCAAAGAGGAGGTAATGAAAATACTGAAGGAATTAAGAAAGGCTATTGACAGAAACATAGATTACTGTAAAAAAGGAACTAGAAACCATAAGGAGGAGCCAATAAAAGTTAGAAAATTCATTTCCTGAGACAAAAGCTGAGCTAAAGGCAATGAACAGCAGAATGAATAAGACAGAATAATGGAAATTACCCAATCAAAACAGCAGACAGACAAATAATAAATAAAAGCAATATATGAGACTTACGGGGTATTATAAAGTGTCCCAATCCATGCTTAATAGGAATCTCAGAAGGAAAAGAAAGAGAAGAGGGATCAAAAAAGTATTTGAAGAAATTATGGCTGAAAAATTCCCAAACCTAAAGAAGGAAACTGATGTTCAGATACAGGAAGCACTGGGGGTCCCAAAGAATATGAACCCAAACAGACCTACACCAAGACATATAGCTAAAATGGCAAAAGTTAAAGATAAATAGAGGATTCTAAAGGCATCAAGGGAAAAACAAAGAGTTACTTACAAGGCTATCAGCTGATTTCTCTACAGAAATGTTGCCAGCCAGAAGGGAGTGGCAAGATATATTCAAACTCCTGAAAGGGAAAGACCTGCAACCTAGGATACTCTACCCAGCAAGATAATCATTTACAATAGAAGGACAGATGAAAAATTTCTCAGACAAGCAAAAACTAAAAGAATTCAGCAATACTAAACCTATTCTAAAAGAAATATTGAAAGGTCTTTTCTAAATAGTAAAGAAGCAAGAATCTATAGGAAAGAGAAAATCACAATTGGAAAGTAAATCACTTAAATAAGCCAATACATAGATTTTTTTTAAATAAAAGAAATAATTATGAAAGCAATGAAAACTACAATGAACAGCAAAAGAATAAGCATGAAGATGTAAAAGAGGACATCAAAAATAATGAAATGTCAGGGAGTAGAATAAGAAAATGTAGATTTTTTTGGAATGTGCTTAAGACTATATGACTACCAGTCTAAAGCAAGCAGATATAGTAGTTTGTTAACATACTTGAAAAACAGGGTAACCACAAAACAAAAATATACAATAGATTCACAAAAACCAAAAAGAGAACACAAGCATAATACAAAAGAAAATCATCAAACCACAAAAGGAAAAACAAAAAGAAAAAGAAAGGAACAAAGAAGAAATACAAAATCAACTGGAAAGCAAGGTTTTAAATGGCAATAAATACATACCTATCAATAATTACCTTAAATGTCAGTGGACTAAATGCTCCAATCAAAGACATAGAGTGGCAGATTAGATTACAAAAAACAAGAGCCTACAATATGCTGCCTACAAGAGACTCACTTTAGTGCAAAGAACACACATAGATTGAAAGTGAGGAGATGGAAAAAGACGCTTCATGCAAATGGAAATGACAAGAAAGCAGGAGTAGCAATACTCATATCAGGCAAAATAGACTTTAAAACAAAGGCCAAAAAGAAAGATAAAGGAGGACACAAAAGAACCTACCTACAAAAGAGAAACAGACTCACAGTCATAGAGAACAGACTTGTGGTTACTAAGGGGAAGGGGAGATGGGGGAGGGATAGATTGGGAGTTTGTGGTTAGCAGATGCAGACTATTATATATAGAATGGATAAACAACAAGGTCTTACTGTATAGCACAGGGAATGATATTCAATATCCTGTGATAAACCATAATGGAAAATAATTTTTTAAATGTATACATATGTATATAACTGAATCACTTTGCTGTATAGCAGAAACTAATACAACATTGTAAACCAACTATATGTCAATTTTTAAAAAAGCACACTATATAACGATAAAAGGATCAATACAAAAGAGTATATTACACTCATTAACATATAT
Source organism: Phocoena sinus (assembly GCF_008692025.1). Classification (NCBI taxonomy): domain Eukaryota; kingdom Metazoa; phylum Chordata; class Mammalia; order Artiodactyla; family Phocoenidae; genus Phocoena; species Phocoena sinus. Next base: position 41,585,188 of record NC_045763.1, read on the forward strand.
GGACCAAATATAAGAGCACCTAAATACATAAAACAAATACTACCTAAATACATAAAACAAATACTAACAGACATAAAGGGAGAAATAATAGTAGAAGGCTTTAACACCCCATTCACATCAGTGGACAGATCTTCCAGAGAGAAAATCAATAAGGCAACAGAAATTCTAAATGATACAATAGAACACTTAGACTTCATTGATATTTTCAGGACAGTACATCCAAAAAACAGAATACACATTCTTTTCAAATGCACATGGAACATTCTCTAGGATTGACCACATACTAGGACACAAAACAAACCTTAAAAAATTTAAGAGGATGGAAATTATTTTAAGCATCTTTTCTGACCACAATGGCATGAAATTAGAAATCAACCACACAATAAAAAATGAGAAAATAACAATTACACGGAGACTAAACAAACATACTACTAAAAAACCAATGGGTCAACAATGAAATCAATGAGGAAATTTAAAAATACCTTGAGACTGGGCTTCCCTGGTGGAGCAGTGGTTGAGAGTCCGCCTGCCGATGCAGGGGACACGGGTTCATGCCCCGGTCCAGGAAGATCCCACATGCCACGGAGCAGCTAGGCCCGTGAGCCATGGCCACTGAGCCTGCATGTCCGGAGCCTGTGCTCCACAACGGGTGAGGCCACAACAGTGAGAGGCCCACGTACCAAAAAAAAAAAAAAAAAAAAAAAAAAAAAAAATACCTTGAGACAAATGACAATGAAACCACAATTATACAAAATCTATGGGATGCAGCAAAAGCAGTTCTTACAGGAAAATTCACAGCAATACAGGCCTTCCTCAAAAAACACGAAAAATCTCAAATAAACAACCTAACCTACCACCTAAAAGAATTAGAAAAAGAAAAACAAAACCTAAAGTCAACAAAAGGAAATAATAAGGATCAGACAGGAAATGAATAAAATAGAGATTAAAAAAATAGAAAAAAATCAATAAATCCAAGAGATGGTTCTTTGAAAGGTTAAACAAAATCAACAAACCTCTGACCAGGCTCACCAGGAAGAAAAGAGGGAGGACCCAAATGAAAAAATAAGAAATGAAAGAAGAGAAATAACAACCAATACCACAGAAATACAAAAAAACATAAGAGAATACTATGAACAATTATATGCCAACAAGTTGGACAACCTAGAAGAAATGGACAAGTTTCTAGAAACATACAGCCCACCAAAACTGAATCAAGAAGAAATAGATAATTTGAACAGAACAATCACTAGAAGTGAAATCGAATCTTTAATTTTAAAAACTCCCTGCAAACATAAGTCCAGGACCAGATGGCTTTACTGGGGAAATCTACCAAACATACAAAGAAGAACTTATACCAGTCATTCTCAAACTATTCCAAAAGTTTGAAGATGAGGGAATACTCCCAAAGTCATTCTATGAAGCCACCATCACCCTGATACCAAAACCAGAGAAAGACAATACCAAGAAAAGAAAATTACAGGCCAAAATCTTTGACAGATATAGATGCAAAAATTCTCAACAAAATATTAGCAAACTGAATCCAACAACAAATAAAAAAGATCATACACCACAATCAAGTTGCATTCATCACTGGGTCACAAGGATGGTCCAACATATGCAAATCAATCAAGGTGATATACCATATCAACAAAAGAAAAAAAATCACATGAGCATCTCAACAGATACAGAAGAAGCATTTGAGAAAACTGAACATCCATTCATGATAAAAACTCTTACCAAAGTGGATATAGAGGGAACATATCTCAACATAATAAAAGCCATTTATGACAAACCCAAAACCAACATAATATTCAACAGTGAAAAGCTGAAAGCCTTCCCACTAAAATCTGTAACAAGACAACTATGCCCTTTCTTGCCACTTCTATTCAACATAGTATTGGAAGTCCTAGCCACAGCAATCAGACAAGAAAAAGAAATAAAATTGGAAGAGATAAAACTGTCATTATATGCAGATGAAATGATACTATATATAGGAAACCATAAAGACTCCAAACAAAAACTACTAGAACTGATAAACAAATTCATCAAGGTAGCAAGATACAAGATTAACATACAGAAATTGGTTGCATTTTTTTACACTAACAATGAAAAATAAGAAAGGGAAAGATTTTTTAAAAATCCCTTTTAAAATTGCATCAAAAAAATACTCAGAAATAAACCTGACCAAGGAGGTCCATGACATTTCTCACAGGACTAGAACATATAATCCTAAAATTTATAAGGAATACAATGTCATGGCCCAGAATTGCCAAAGCTGTCCTAAGGAAAAAGAACAAATCAGGAGGCATAACCCTCCCAGACTTCAGACAATACTACAAAGCTACAGTAATCAGAACAGCATGGTATTAGCACAAAAAAAGACATATGGATCAATATAAGAGAATAGACAGCTGAGATATAAACCCACACACCTACAGTCAATCTTCAACAAAGGAGGCAAGAATATACAATAGAGAAAAGACAGTCTTTTAAGCAAGTGGTGTTGGGAAAGCATGTAAATCAATGAAGTTAGAACACACCCTCACACCGTACACAAAAATACACTAAAAATGGCTCAAAGACTTAAATATACAACATGACACCATAAAACTCCTAGAAGAGAACATAGGCAAAACATTCTCAGACATCAATCATACCAATATTTTCTTAGCTCAGTCTCCCAAGGCAATAGAAATAAAAGCAAAAATAAACAAATCGGACCTAATCCATCCCACTCTTAGGCATATACCTGGAGATAACTCTAATCCAAAAAGATTCATGCAACCCCAATGTTCATACCAGCACTATTTACAATCGCCAAGAGATAGAAGCAACTTAAATGTCCATTGACAGATAAATGGATAAAGAAGATGTGGTATATATACATAATGGAATACTACTCAGCCATAAAAAAAGAATGAAATAATGCCATTTGCAGCAACATGGTGGACCTAGAGATTATCATACTAAGTGAAGTAAGTCAGAAAAAGACAAATACCATATGATATCACTTATATGTGGAATCTAAAATATGACACAAATGAACTTATTTATGAGACAGAAAGACTCACAGACATAGAAAACAAACTTATGGTAACCAAAGGGGAAAGGGGGTAGAGGAGGGATAAATTAGGGATAAATTTAGGATTAGCAGATCCAAACTACTGTATATAAGATAGATAAACCACAGTCCTACTGTATAGCACAGGGAATTAGGGAATTATATTCAATATCTTGTAATAAACCATAATGGAAAATACTATACATATATGTGTGTGTGTGTGTGTGTGTGTGTGTGTGTGTATAACTGAATCACTTTGAGTACACCAAAAACTAACACACCATTATAAATCAACTATACTTCAATTTTTTAAAAAAGACTTAAGAGAAAATAAATGCTTATTACATAATTTTTTTCAGATATTTCAAAGATAGGAGGACTAGCTACAAACATAGATGTCAGATTCAAGATTCAAACAATCTTCATAAGCAAAGATGTTAGGTCAAGATTGAGACAAACATAGAGTCCTGAACTTAGCTTGCAGAAAAAAAAAAAAAATCAATTGCACCAATGTAGATCTGGTTTAGTGGAAGGAAATGTTTCAAAAAATTCTCAAACTTTTGGTTAATCAATATTACCAAAAAGTCAACACAACTATGACAACACTGATAGAAGTTATCCTGATCATATAAAAGAATAAGTTGTTTTTGTTTTTGATTTTTAAGGGGTTTAACTGTTTATTCATTGTATAAATGACTGTCTAATACCACTACTGAGAAATTTTGTGATTGTAGTTCAACATGGCAATATGTTGTCTATCTTGATCTTTTTTTTTTAATTTTATTTATTTATTTATTTATGTTTGGCTATGTTGGGTCTTCGTTTCTGTGCGAGGGCTTTCTCTAGTTGCAGAGACCGGGGGCCACTCTTCATCGCGGTGCGTGGGCCTCTCACTGCCGCGGTCTCTCCTGCTGTGGAGCACAAGCTCCAGATGCGCAGGCTCAGTAGTTATGGCTTATGGGCCTAGTTGACCCGCGGCATGTGGGATCCTCCCAGACCAGGGCTCGAACCCGTGTCCCCTGCATTGGCAGGCAGATTCTCAACCACTGCGCCACCAGGGAAGCCCCCAAAGAATAAGTTTAATGAATTATATACTAATCAGTTGAAACAATTTGGTCTATTTCAGGCATCACATTTTAAGAGAGGCACAAATTAGAGTGTTTACATAGAAAGAGAATCATGACCTTGCTGAGTCATCTGAGATAAATATCCAATGAAAAGAAGCTGAAAAAAATATAGTAACAATAACAAATTCGTCTTTGTATCCACAACATAGTAGAAACTCCTAATGTTTAACAAATAAATGAAAACAAAAATATGAAGGAATACATTGCAAATCTCTCAAAATTTGAAGAGCTAACAAGTAAAAACCAAACAAACAAAAGGATTGGATTATCAGACTTGCCCTGTTAGACTGGACTAGAACCACCAATGGGTAGATTTCAGCCCAAAATATGAAAAAGTAAACACCTAATGAACATAACAATCGAACCATGAAATAAGCTGTCCTAGAAAAGTGCTCTCGTTTTCATGAGAGACATTTAGAGTAGAGGCTAGATGGTCATTCCTCAGGCTTTCTGTAAACAGGGATCTTCCTTGAAAGAAACTGAACAAGATGGCCTCTACGTATCCTTTAAAGTATATGATTCAAAGAACTTACTAAGCATCTACCACACGTTCAGACAGCAAGAAATACCAAGAAACAAATGAAGAGTAATATATGGTTTCTGCTCTCAATAAGCTTACCCTAAAGTTGAGAGGATTCAATTAATATATGTGAAATAATTAAAGAACAATTAACTAATAACTATATACTGTACCAGATAAAAGAAGGCAGGGGTTGGTGAGAGATAAACTTATTGGAAAGGCCCCTTTTAGTTGGTGAGAAATAAGTTAGTCCTTGAAGGATGGACAACTTTCAGTTTTAAAACTTTCATCAGCTAACAAATTAGATAATACTTTGTTCCTTTTTCAATTTACTGAAGTGATGACATATTGTCTACTTTCCAATATGTGTGGGAACATAAACTTATAAAGCAATGGTGAAATATCTCAGGTCATTTCTATACCACTAATGGTGAAGAAAATCTTATTTCAAAAAACAATGCTTTAGGTATTGAGGTGGGGTGATACTCTAAAAAGGATTCAAACAATGATGGAAAGGTAGTTTTATTACGTGACTTATCTGGAATTCTCATGAATGAGATGCTAAGAGTCTCATTACTCAGAGACTAAGCATATTTCTTTAAGATAAAAGAATAAAATTAAATTTCTCCCATATTTATCTTTGAATATGTTAACTAAATATAGAACTAATCAGGTTTTATTTAAAAATCCTCTAAATTTAAACATTGCCATAGATAAGTTTTTCTTATCTCCTCATATTACCTAATAAAGTGTCTTAAATAGAATAGATGAGTTATAAACAGTTGAACTGATGGATGAGTAAGTGATTAAATGACAGAATACATATATAGAAGCTGTTTCAAATTACACCTATATTATTTCAATAAGTTAAGATATAAAAAGTATGTGTACTGAACCACTGTAGACAAAATGAATCAGACTTCAAAGTAGAATTTGGTTAAAACCAGTAAAAATAGCTACTATTTATTGAGAACTTATGATGTGTGAGACACTGGGCTAAGTATTTCATAGAGTTATTTGGTGATATACAATAATCCCTTGGGTTACACAATAATCTCATAGGATAACTGTTATAAATAGAGTAGTTCTTACTCCCTTCATTTTTCAGATGAGAAAACTGAGACTCAGAATGGTTAATTAACTTTCCCAATATCACACAAATAGTGGAAAAATCATAACAAATCCAGCTCTGATTTCAGAAGCACTACCCCTTCATACATTTATTTATTCAATAAGTAATTGTGTGCCTACTGAATACCAGGAACAGTTATAAGTGTGGGGATAGTGGCATAAAAGAGAGGAAACACTTATTCAGTGATTCTTGCAGCAAATTTATGAGTACCAGTTAATAATATTGTAGCTGACCTGATATTATGGTTCTATAAAACCCAATTTCCTTTTTTCTCCTAGTACATAACCTGACTATATTTCCTAATCTGTTGTGGTTAGGTGACTGAATTCTAGTCAATGTAATTGTAGAAAAAAGACATTATGTGACTTCCAGACCTGCTTTCCACACAATCCTCTACATTCTCTTTTGCCATTCACCAGTCAAAAGCAGAGAAGGATAAGACTACAAAATGGAGGAGCCATATGAAGGAAAGAGCTTAAGTCCCCGAATGGCTGCATAACCCTCCAACCAGCACAAAACTAAGATCAGAGTAAGAAATAAATTCTATTATTTTAAGCCAATGAAATTTAGGCTTTATCTGTTGTAACAGTAAACATACTCTTTTTAATACAAATATGATAGGTAGTGCAAAGTGCTATGAAGGAAAATAAAATAGGTAAATGAGATTGAGAGGGGAAAAGGTGCTATTTTAGATAAAGTGGTCAGGGAAGACCTCCCCAAAAAAGTGACATTTTATCTGGAACCTGAGCAAAGTGACACAGTGATTCCTGTGAAGATCTAGTGGAAGAATATCACAGGTATAGGAAAATACAAGTTTAAAGACCCTGAAACAGAAGCAAACTTGTAACATTCAAAAAACAGAACGAACTAACAGAAATTGAGAGCACTATCCCATTGTAAGTTTAATTTTTGACCCAAAATGGAATAATGAGCAAGCAAATTAACTTTTCTCCTCCCAAAATATCACTGAAATGAAATGTAGATGTATAAAGAAAGTTCTTATTTCTTCACCTATATATCAGTAGTTCTAAATTCTGGGCAATTTTGTTCCCCAGGGGACATTTGGCAATGTCTGAAGACAATTTTGGTTGTCATAATTGTGGAAGATGCTAAGAAGGTAGAGGCCAGGGATGCTAATAGAGAGTCTATAATGCATAGGACAGATTCTCACAACAAAAATTATCCAGTCGAAAATGTCAATAGTACCAAGGTGGAGATAACCTAACATAATAAACTAAGGAAGGCTGCTTGGAAGTATAATCTGATATAAACCTTGAAAGGTGAGTAAAAGTTACTTTGGGGAATAGAAAAGAGTCCAGGTAAATACACTTCCAGCCCAAAAGCCAGCTGGAAGATATATCAGAAACCAGAAGAGAATTGATAAGACTAGAGCACAGAATATGAAGAGAAGCTAACAATGCACACACTCCTCCACTCAGTGACGCTGGTCTCCTCACTCATTCCCATGTCACTGATCACATTATCTTCACAACAAAGGGCCTCCTTAAGTGAAAAACAAGTCTTAAAGTTAAGCCCCTGCCTTAACAGCTGTATCATTCATTCCAAAACACTTCAATTTCAACTTACTGGATAAGATGGTTCCATAAGCATACATCAAAATTAGCTAACAAGACAGCAGCAAATGCCAAAACAACCTACTTTCCTGAAGTTCACCCAGAAGAATCAGCAAATAGTCTTCCCAGCCTAGCAACCTAAATACCTGCTTTGAGTTCGGCAAGGACAACTTAAGTGTTTTTCTACTGACTGTACTACCAATCTTTAGAAGCACTGTCAGTTTTTCTACACACACCCTCTATAAAATCTATCTGCCTTTCTCTGACTTGCTAAAGCTGAAAAGAAAAATGTACTGAGCCACTCAAGTGGCTGATATCAGGTCCCTCCTTAATTCCAACCGTTCTACCACTAACCAGTATGCTAAATTACCATACCCAAATTATTCATCCCTTCTATGTATTCCTTTTGATATTTTGCCCAATACGTATTTAATCTTCCCTTTTAATATATCTCTTGTGTCCTCTCAGAATGCATTGTACAAACCACTATACTTTCTATGTTAATTCTATCTCCTTGTCATCTCTCTCCTTTCTACCATGTTTAACCACTATCATCCTCATCAAGCATCATCCCGTAAATAGTACACTATACTGTAGAGGTTTCAAAATCCTTTCTCCCTGAGGCACTTAGAAAAATACTATGAGAGTCATAATGAGTATTATTATTCCTATTTTGTAGATGAGAAGACTAGATGTCACCGATACCTTAAATTTCTGCTTCAAACTTGCCTCTTACCTTCAATTATTTCCCTCTTTCTTTCTCTACCTCTTATCTTGAGTTCACTCCATTATGCACACTAGTCTGCCACTGATAATTCCTCTCTGCCACTCCAGTCCCTGTTCCTTTCTCTTCAAATACTTCACAGTTTTATCGAACTCCTCAGATACTTAGAAATGCCATAAGTAGGAATCTACTCAGGAAACACTCAATGGAATACACTAGATGCATTCTAGGGTCTTCAAGAAGTTCCCTGAGAAAATGGTCTACCAAGGTCAAAGAAATGGAAAACACAATCCTCCTAAGGTAAGGGAGCAGGTACAAAAATCCATGACATTATACCTTCCTTTCCACTGTTATAACCAGCCATGTCTGAATATAGTTGAAAGCCAGCAAGGTATACTGAAAAGAGCCCTGATCTAGAAATAAAACTTAAATTCATGTCCCTTCTGTGCCACTTATTATGTAATCTTAAAGAAAGGAATTCTACCTACATGGATTTAAGTTTCTTTACCTGTAAAATAAAAGGCACTGAATTAAATGACCTCTTAATAACTTTTACCTATAAAATCACAGTGGCTAATTAATTTTAAAAATAGACAAGTAAGCTAGGACGTGCATTCTGATTTATTTAATTGGTTTGATACATAAGAAGATGTGTAATAAATGTTTGCTTAATAACTGGGGACAGGAAATATGGGTCAGATAAATAACCAATGACTGTCAAGGTCAAATGGAGGGATGTTAAATAGTCTTAGTATCTTGATGAATTGTTCATATATTATTAGCTCTAACTGCAAAAGCCAGTACCTGCTAATGTCAAGAGGTTTTAGAAATTCAAGGAATAAGAGGCCAAGAGTTCTTCCAACACTGTTCCTATGCCTGACATGCAGAAAATATCACACCGATGCCTAAAGCCACGTTTTGATTCCCAGAAAACAGAGCAGAGCAGATCCAGAGTATAAAACAGGGGACCTGAAAGCTCATGTCAGAATGTGCTTGTGGTCTCCTGGGAAACTCCTGCAATTCAACAGGCTAAGAATATCATTCTGCTTGCCAGAATGAAGTAGATATATACTATTAAAGGCTGACAGCTGCTTTTTAAACATACATGCAAATGATTAGGTACCTTCTGCAGAGTCTTCAGCTGTAGTACAAACCTGAAGAAGCACAGGACTATGGATACTTTTGTTTAAAAGTGTTACTACTGCTATTTTTTATAGCTACCAGTTACATGACATAGTGTAACACAGTGGAAAGAGAAGGCTTTGGAGTCAAAGTGACCTATGCTTCAACTTTCTACTTTTACCACTTTATAATTGTGTGACCTTTAGAAAGTTACCTAAACTCTTTTAGCCACAGTTTCTGCCAACTATATAATAGGGATTAATACTATCTAACTCACAGATTTTTATCAGAATTAAAATAATAGATGAAGTATCTAGAACAGACACTGGCAAATAAATAACTAACCATATCTGGTGTTCAAGAAATACTCACTTTTGTAATAATTATATAATTCATTGAATACAAAATAGAGCTAATAAATAAGAGTTGTGAAAAGTACGGTTAAAGTATATAGGCTACACACAGGGCAATAGTAATAAGAGAGAAAAAGGTATGGTGGTGTCACACCTCAATGCCAGGCAAAGCGTTTAGATTTCACATGGGGTGATTAGCACTCTCAAGCACTGAGTATATTCCCAAATGTGCGCAAATAGTCATTCTCACTACTGACCTTTCAAAGAGTTATGTAGCTCTTTTTAGAAGTCAAAAAGCCCAAAGGCAGAGCAGAAATGCATACAATGCAATTCTGGAAACTTAGGTTCCAGAAATTCAAGTTTCATTAAAAAATAATTACTGAATAACTGCTGTACATAAGGCAGGCATGGTGGCAGGTAAAAGAAACCTGACACATCCATTCATCTAAAATATATATATTTCCCACTAAGTACCAGCTGCTCTGATAAATACTAAAGGTACAATGGTAAATTAGATATTGCTCTTACCCACCAAGATTTTATAGTTGTAATGTGAGAGACACACAGGTAATTTTATTTGACCTCCTGCCTCAAAATATTCTCTTCCCCTAGTCCTGTTTTGCCATCAGCCTCTTGAGTCATCCTTTTAGTCCTTTTTTACTGACTCCTCCATCTGGTCCTTAGGTAGTTGTTTTCTTCAGACCCTTTTTTCCTTCTATAAACTCTGTCAAGGTTACTCTGGATTATGACCAAGCATAGGTATAACCTGCACTCATAGGCAAGGGTCAACAAGATTATGCATAATTAACAGACTATAGGCAAGATTCAGCAATATCTTCAGCAATAAGAATCTCAGAAAATCACAGTATACAATACCCAAGGGCAGAAATATGGATTAAAAGACTATTAGGGGGGGCTTCCCTGGTGGCGCAGTGGTTGAGAGTCCGCCTGCCGATGCAGGGGATGCAGGTTCGTGCCCCGGTCCGGGAGGATCCTGCATGCTGCGGGGCGGCTGGGTCTGTGAGCCGTGGCCACTGAGCCTGCGCATCCAGAGCCTGTGCTCCGCAATGGGAGAGGCCACAACAGTGAGAGGCCCGTGTACAGCAAAAAAAAAAAAAAAAAAAAAAGACGATTAGGGAACTGGTAGATCAGACCAGGCTTGAACACACAAAAGCTCAGGACCACAGATAGCTCACTACCCTTCATTCCTCAAGTTCCTAAACACTTGCAACTGAAAGAAAAAGAAACCAACATTTTTTAACATCTTTATTGGAGTATAATTGCTTTACAATGGTGTGTTAGTTTCTGCTTTATAACAAAGTTATTCAGCTATACATATACATGTATCCCCCATCCTCTCTCTCTTGCAGTCTTTTTCCCAACCTCCCTATCCCACCCACCTAGGCAGTCACAAAGCACCAAGCTGATCTCCCTGTGCTATGCTGCTGCTTCCCACTAGCTATCTATTTTACATTTAATAGTGTATATATGTCAATGCTACTCTCTCACTTCGTCCCAGCTTACCCTTCTCCCTCCCCGTTTCCTCATGCCCATTCTCTATGTCTGCGTCTTTATTCCTGTCCTGCCCCTAGGTTCATCAGAACCTTTCTTCTTTTTTTAGAGTCCATATATATGTGTTACCATACAGTATTTGTTTTTCTCTTTCTAGCTTACTTCACACTCTGTATGACAGACTCTAGGTCCATCCACCACACTACAAATAACTCAATTTCGTTTCTTTTTATGGCTGAGTAGTATTCCATTGTATACACGTGCCACATCTTCTTTATCCATTTATCTGTCGATGGACACTTAGGGTGCTTCCACATCCTGGCTATTGTAAATAGTGCTGCAATGAACATTGTAGTACATGATTCTTCTTGAATTATGGTTTTCTCAGGGTATATACCCAGTAGTGGGATTGCTGAGTCATATGGTAGTTCTATTTTTAGTTTTTTAAGGAACCTCCATACTGTTCTCCATAGTGGCTGTATCAATTTACATTCCCACCAACAGTGCGAGAGGGTTCCCTTTTCTCCATACCCTCTCCAGCATTTATTGTTTGTAGATTTTTTGATGATGGCCAATTTTGATCAGTGTTAGGTGATACGTCACTGTAGTTTTTTTTTTTGTTCTTTTTTTTTTGCGGTACGCGGGCCTCTCACTGCTGCGGCCTCTCCCGCCGTGGAGCACAGGCTCCGGACACTGCAGGTCCAGTGGCCACGGCCCACGGGCCCAGCCACTCCGTGGCACGCTGGATCCCCCCAGACCGGGACACAGACCCGTGTCCTCCGCATCGGCAGGCGGACTCCCAACCACTGCGCCACCAGGGAAGCCCCTCACTGTAGTTTTGATTTGCATTTCTCTAATGATTAGTGATGCTGAGCATCCTTTCATGTGAAACCAACATTTTTTGAGTGCTTAATTTGTGCCAGCTACTGTGTGAAGACTTTCATACATTATTTCATTTAATCCTCACAACAATCTTATTACAAATGGGAAATTTAAAACTTAAATAACTAGGCCAACATCACATAGCTATTAAACTTAACTCAGATTTGATTTCAAAGGCTCCTGCTCTTCCCACTAAATCACAGTAAATTCATTCATATGGAATTCTTTTTCTGAGCCTTAAGAAAAACAAAATTTAACTTGTTCTTTAAACTTGTCTATAAAAACATAGACTGTTAGAGCTAAAAGGGCCTTAGAGCTTATTCAGCCACCCAACACCTTCTACAATGTTATAGGTGTTGAAATAGACTCAGAGAAGTTCACAGACATCTAAACTCAAAACACACCTTAGATGCCTCCCAGTGCACTTCAACTTCCAACATCGGGACTATGTCATATATAGAGGCGTGTGATACAGATACTTCACAAGTCTTTGAAATTCAACCTCAGTACAAAAATAACATATCAACTGAGAAAAATAATCTCTGCTGATCTCTGCCAACAACCCCTTCATCTTAAATTCTTCATTTAAGATGAGTTCTTGTAAAAAGAATTAGTTGGAAACTTCTAATGCCATTTGTCTCTAACCCATGTTGCTTCAATGGTAACTACAGCAGTTGTCAAAATAACTGGCCATATCTATGTACTAGATACTAAATTCATATGTCCTATTTCTCGAGATACAAAGATTTTCAAGAAGTTTCATTTTTATAGATAGAACTAATCTCTTATGTGGAAGGTAAACAATCAGGCTACTTCCAGCTGTGATAAAACTAGAGTTTCTACCAAGAGAGATGCCAGAGGCTTTGCTCATGCCACATTAGGCAGAAGACAAGCATGGCTGCAATATTCCAACTTAGCAACAGAAACACTAAAAAGATCATGAAATTAGCAGCTGTGGGGTTGGCCTTTGGAGAATTAGATTTCCAGAGCTGCAAAGAGACACAATGCCTACGAGAGATTTTCCTCTGCTAAACAAAATAGATTGGCAACCAAATATTCTTCAGTTTTGGAAAAGCAAGTTTAACTGAGTTCACTGTAACAATTAGACAAAAAGTTATCTAAACAAACAGTAGTACAGAGGCAAAGTTTATAAATCTTGAGAATTACAGTTTTTGCTCTGCCTGAAAACAAACTTCTACATATCCATTAGAGTTTAAGGATTACCTCATTTGAGACAAATTCCATGACATCCTCTATTCTCATCTAATGATTATATAGATATTCCTTTTCTGTACTTCCATAGCATCTTATGCATACTTTTATAATAGTAATTAGTGCACTATACATAATCACATATAAATTTGTCTGTCTCCCCTGATTACAAGCTGAGAACATGTCTTCACTAACTTTGTATTGGAATGACAAGCATAATACTTGATATAAAATAGGTGCTCAATATCTATTAAAGGAATGAATAAATTACTCTCTAATATTTATTAGACTCTGGTACAGGATAGCCTCAGGTAAATCCCCAAAAGCCTACCTTGTACTAGCCATGCAATAATATTTCCCTCTCATAGGAATATAGTATACTAATGTTATAATCATGATTCTTCAGTACAACAGCTGAATGATTTTACCAAGGCAAATAAAAATTACAGTAAAATTTAAGGTTGAAATTCCTTTGTTTAGGAATCCTGCTTGCTTCTTCAATGTTTCTCTAACCTTTCTTAGGAACCAACTTGTCTTTTGTTTTACATCTAATGGAATTTAGTCTGGAGAAGATCCTTTGGGACACTGACATGGGTGGATTAAAAACATAGGGAGATTGTAAGGAAAGATCATCACCAACCCGTAACCTCTGTCCTGAGATGAAGATGAAAAGCCTTTCCCTGAAACACTCATAAATTTATCCCTGTGGTGGCCTGGCTTGAGCTGCAAGCAAACTTCTGTGTTGACACTCAACATGCAGCAAGCCAAACCATGCCTTGGGTCCAGGATGATTTAGGCTATGAAAGAAAATCACCAGCAGCAGAAGCTGAAAACAGAACAGGTAATACCTAAATATTTGGGAGCACAAAATTGTGTTGGAAATAAAATGATATGTGAACCACTTATTAGTTGTCTGTATCACTTGGTTAGTCATTGTGATTCAAAGAATCAAAATACACACTGTTCCAAATAAGGGAGGCATCCCTAATTTCAAACAGTAACAAAACTGGCCCACAGTCAGATATATTTGGGGTTAGGGAACACATTATACTACTATTATGAGAATTATAACTTTGGTTAACAACTGAGCATGCTCTCAAAAATAAATGGAGTACAGATGCAGAACTGATTTATTAAAATAAAAACAAACATCACTTATTTATTGAGGCTTCATGTAGCTAAGAGAATATAGCTTTAAAGGACTTGTTGCTAACCCCAACTCTCTCCCTTAATATGAGTATGACTTTGAGCTTGCATTCAAAATCCAACTTCAGGGCTTCCCTGGTGGCGCAGTGGTTGAGAGTCCGCCTGTCGATGCAGGGGACGTGGCTTCGTGCCCCGGTCTGGGAAGATCCCACATGCCGCGGAGCGGCTGGGCCCGTGAGCCACGGCAGCTGAGCCTGCGCATCCGGAGCCTGTGCTCCGCAACGGGAGAGGCCACAACAGTGAGAGGCCCGCGTACCGCAAAAAATAAAAAAAAAAATCCAACTTCATAGGATTTTGTGAGAATTAAATAAGATAATGTACATAAAATATTCGGCAGAGTATGTAGCCATTATTGCTATTATTATTTCAAAATTTGACAGAATTTATTCATTTTAAGATAAGGAGAAACATGAGAGAGAGAGTGTGTGTGTGTGTCTGTAACTTGATCTATTCCAGGTAAATATAATTGTAATGTAGAAAAAAGTTTTCTTCATAATTTTATGGAAGGGAATATTTACTGCAGTTATTGTAATTATAAACATGATATATACAAAAACACCTATAATAATTTATACATGCATAAATAAGTAGACACAGCAATACAAATAAGTAAAGGTAAAAGTCACTATACCATAAGAATCCTTAAAGATATTTTGGTTTCTTCCCTTCCCACAGTTTGCACTTAAAAAAATAAAGTCCATCACCAGAATGAGTAATTTATATTTTCATAGTTATACTTTTTTCCAAAGTTAAACAACTATTCAATGTCAGAGATATTGATTTAACCATCCATCACTCAATCCAATTTTCTTTCCTACTAATTCTAGACAATGTTTACATTAACCCCCTTTGTTAACTAACAACTAATACACACAAAAATCACCCAGTTATATAAAGTGTATGTCAAATGCAAAACAATTGTATTGTCAACATGCGTAAAGAATTAACTGAAAATATAGCTAGCCCATTTCCATTAATAAGGGGTGTGTGTGTGTGTGTGTGTGTGTGTGTGTGTGTGTGTGTGCTGTATATGCTAGTAGGTAGACACATGTAGAGAGAAAAAACTAACTTCTGCTGTTCACAATGGTAAGGATTACCTATAAGTTTCTCCAGCAGCACATGAAAGCTTGGGACACAGGCAGGAAGAAACAGAACCTGCAAGGAACTATTTCCATATGTATGAAATTCTAGTCTTGGAACTTCTTTTTTTTTCCTTTCATTAACATCTTTCTTGTAGTATAATTGCTTTACAATGGTGTGTTAGTTTCTGCTGTATAACAAAGTGAACCAGCTATACATATACATATATCCCCATATATCCTCCTTCTTGCATCTCCCTCCCACCCTCCCTATCCCACCCATCTAGGTGGTCACAAAGCACCGAGGTGATCTCCTTGTGCTATGCCACTGCAGTCCACTAGCTACCTATTTTACATGTGGTAGTATATATAAGTCCATGCCACTCTCTCACTTCGTGCCAGGTTAACCTTCCCCCTCCCTGTGTCCTCAAGTCCATTCTCTACATCTCTGTATTTATTCCTGTCCTGCCCCTACGTTCTCCAGAACCACATTTTTGTTTGTTTTAGATTCCATATATATGTGTTAGCATACGGTATTTGTTTTTCTCTTTCTGACTTACTTCACTCTGTATGACAAACTCTAGGTCCATCCACTTCACTACAAATAACTCAATTTTGTTTCTTCTTATGGCTGAATAATATTCCATTGTATATATGTGCCACATCTTCTTTATCCATTCATCTGTCGATGGACACTTAGGTTGTTCCATGTCTTGGCTATTGCAAATAGAGCTGCAATGAACACTGTGGAACACAACTCTTTTTCACTTATGGTTTTCTCAGAGTATATGCCCAGTACTGGGATTCCTGGGTCGTATTGTAGTTCTATTTTTAGTTTTTTAAGGAACCTCCATAGTGGCTGTATCAATTTACATTCCCACCAACAGTGCAAGAGGGTTCCCTTTTCTCCAGACCCTCTCCAGCATTTATTGTTTATAGATCTTTTGAAGATGGCCATTCTAACAGGTGTTTTGATTTGCATTTCTCTAATGATTAGTGATGTTGAGCATCCTTTCATGTGTTTGTTGACCATCTGTATATCTTTTTTGGATAAATGTCTCTTTAGGTCTTCTACCCATTTCTGGATTGGGTTGTTTGGTTTTTTGATATTGAGCTGCATAAGCTGCTTGTAAATTTTGGAGATTAATCCTTTGTCAGTTGCTTCATTTACAAATATTTTCTCCCATTCTCAGGGTTGTGTTTTCGTCTTTGTTATGGTTTCCTTTGCTGTGCAAAAGCTTTTAGTTTCATTAGCTCCCATTTGTTTATTTTTGTTTTAATTTCCATTCTCTAGGAGCTGGGTCAGAAAGAATCTTGCTGTGATTTATGTCATAGAGTGTTCTACCTATGTTTTCCTCTAAGAGTTTTATTGTGTCTAGCCTTATATTTAGGTCTTTAATCCATTTTGAGTTTACTCTTGTATATGGAGTCAGGAAGTGTTCTAATTTCATTCTTTTACATGTAGCTGTCCAGTTTTCCCAGCACCACTTATTGAAGAGGCTGTCTTTTCTCCATTCTATACTCTTGCCTCCTTTATCAAAAATAAGGTGACCATATGTGCGTGGGTTTATCTCTGGGCTTTCTATCCTGTTCCATTGATCTATATTCCTGTTTTTGTGCCAGTACTATACTGCCTTGATTACTGTAGCTTTGTAGTATACTCTGAAGTCCGGAAGCCTGATTCCACCAGCTCCGTTTTTTTTTCTAAACTTCGTTTTGGCTATTCAGGGTCTTTTGTGTTTCCATACAAATTGTGAAATTTTTTTTCTAGTTCTGTGAAAAATGCAATTGGTACCTTGATAGGGATTGCATTGAATCTGAAGATTGCATTGGGTTGTATAATCATTTTCACAATGTTGATCCTTCCAATCCAAGAACATGGTATATCTCTCCATCTGTTTGTATCAACTTTGATTTCTTTCATCAGTGTCTTATACTTTTCTGTATACAGGTCTCTTATCTCCTTAGGTAGGTTTATTCCTAGATATTTTATTCTTTTTGTTGCAATGGTATATGGGAGTGCTTCCTTAATTCCTCTTTCAGATTTTCCATCATTAGTGTATAGGAATGAAAGAGATTTCTGTGCATTAATTTTGTATCTTGCTACTTTAGGAAATTCATTGATTAGCTGTACTAGGTTTCTGGTAGCATCTTTAGGATTCTCAATATATAGTATCATGTCATCTGTAAATAGTGACAGCTTTACTTCTTCTTTTCCGATTTGGATTCCTTTCATTTCTTTTTCTTCTCTGATTGCTGAGGCTAAAACTTCCAAAATCATGTTGAATAATAGTGGTGAGACTGGACAACCTTGTCTTGTTCCTGATCTTAGAGGAAATGCTTTCAGTTTTTCACCATTGAGAATGATGTTGTGGGTTTGTCATAAATGGCCTTTATTATGTAGAGGTAAGTTCCTTCTATGCCTACTTTCTGGAGGATTTTTATCATAAATGGGTGTTGAATTTTGCTGAAAGCTTTTTCTGCATCTTTTGAGATGATCATATGGTTTTTCTCCTTCAATTTGTTAATATGGTTTATCACATTCATTGATTTGCATATATTGAAAATCCTTGCATTTGTGGGATAAACCCCACTTGATCATAGTGTATGATCCTTTTTTTTTTTTTGGTTTTTTTTTTTTTTTTTTTTTTTTTTTTGCGGTACGCGGGCCTCTCACTGTTGTGGCCTCTTCCGTTGCGGAGCACAGGCTCTGGACGCGCAGGCTCAGCGGCCATGGCTCACGAGCCTAGCCGCTCCGTGGCATGTGGGATCTTCCCGGACCGGGGCACGAACCCGTGTCCCCTGCGTCGGCAGGCGGACTCTCAAGCACTGCGCCACCAGGGAAGCCGTGTATGATCCTTTTAATGTGCTGTTGGATTCTGTTTGCTAGTATACTGTTGAGGATTTTTGCATCTATTATCAGCAGTGATATTGGCCTGTACTTTTCTTTTTTTGTGACCTCTGTGTCTGGTTTTGGTATCAGGGTGATGGTGGCCTCATAGAATGAGGGTGGGAGTGTTCCTCCCTCTGCTATATTTTGGAAGAGTTTGAGAAGGATGGGTGTTAGCTCTTCTCTAAATGTTTGATAGAATTCACCTGTGAAGCCATCTGGTCCTGGGCTTTTGTTTGTTGGAAGAATTTTAATCACCATTTTAATTTCAGTGTTTATGATTGGTCTGTTTATGTTGTCTATGTCTTCCTGTTTCAGTCTCAGAAGGTTGTGCTTTGCTAAGAATTTGTCCATTTCTTCCAGGTTATCCATTTGATTGGCATACAGTTGCTTGTAGTAGTTTCTCATGATCCTTTGTATTTCTGCAGTGTCAGTTGTTACTTCTTTTTCATTTCTTATTCTACTGATTTGAGTCTTCTCCCTTTTTTTCTTGATGAGTCTGGCTAATGGTTTATCAATTTTGTTTATCTTCTCCAAGAACCAGCTTTTAGTTTTAGTGATGGTTACTATCGTTTCCTTCATTTATTTTCCATTTATTTCTGATCTGATCGTTATGATTTCTTTCCTTCTGCTAACACTGGGGATGTTTTCTTCTTCTTTCTCTAATTGCTTTAGGTTTAAGTTTATGTTGTATATTTGAGGTGTTACTTGCTTCTTGAGGTAGGATTGTATTGCTATAAACTCCCTCTTAGAACTGCTTTTGCTGCATCCCATAGGGTTTGGGTCATTGTGTTTTCATTGTCATTTTTTTCTAGGTATTTTTTTATTTCCCCTTTCATTTCTTATGTGATCTCTTGCATATTTAGTAGTGTATTATTTACCCTTCATGTGTTTGTGTATTTTACAGATTTTTTCCTGTAATTGACATCTAGTCTAATAGTGTTGTGGCTGGAAAAGAAACTTGATATGATTTCAATTTTCTTAAATTTACCAAGGCTTGATTTGTGACGCAACATTTGATCTATCCTGCAGAATGTTCCATCAGCACTTGAGAAGAAAGTGTATTCTGTAGTTTTTTGATGGAATGTCCTATAAATATCAATTCAGACCATCTTGTTTAATGTACCTTTTAAAGCTTGTGTTTCCTTATTTATTTTTATTTCGGATGATCTCTCCATTGGTGAAAGTGGGCTGTTTAAGTCCCCTACTATGATTGTGTTACTGTCAATTTCCCCTTTTATGTCTGTTAGCATTTGCCTAATGTATTGAGGTGCTCCTATGTTGGGTGCATAAGTATTTACAATTGTTATATCTTCTTCTTGGATTGATCACTTGATCATTATATAGTGTCCTTCTTGTCTCTTGTAATAGTCTTTATTTTAAAGTCTATTTTGTCTGATACGAGAACTGTTACTCCAGCTTTCTTTTGATTTCCATTTGCATGGAATACCTTTTTCCATGCCCTCACTTTCAGTCTGTATGTGTTCCTCGGTCTGAAGTGGGTCTCTTATAGATGGCACTACATGGGTCTTGCTTTCGTATCCATTCAGTCAGTCTATATCTTTTGGTTAGAGTATTTAATCCATTTACATTTTAGGTAGTTATCAATATGTATGTTCCTATTACCATTTTCTTAATTGTTTTGGGTTTGTTTTTGTAGGTCTTTTCCTTCTCTTGTGTTTCCTGCCTAGAGAAGTTCCTTTAGCATTTGTTGTAAAACTGGTTTGGTGGTGCTGAATTCTCTTAGCTTTTGCTTGTCTGTAAAGGTTTTAATTTCTCCATCGAATCTGAACAAGATCCTTGCTGGGTACAGTAATCTTGGTTATAGCTTCTTCCCTTTCCTCACTTTAAATATGTCCTGCCACTCCCTTCTGGCTTGCAGAGTTTCTGCTGAAAGATCAGCTGTTAACCTTATCGGGATTCCCTTGTATGTTATTTGTTGCTTTTTCCTTGCTCCTTTTAATATTTTTTCTTTGTACTTAATTTTTGATAGTTTGATTAATGTGTGTCCTGGCGTGTTTTTCCATGGATTTATCCTGTATGGGACTGTCTGTGCTTCCTGGACTTGATTGACTATTTCCTTTCCCATATTAGGGAATTTTTCAACTATAATCTCTTCAAATATTTTCTCAGTCCCTTTTTGTTTCTCTTCTCTTTCTGGGACCCCTATAATTCGAATGTTGCTGCATTTAATGTTGTCCCAGAGGTCTCCAAGACAGTCATCAATTCTTTTCATTCTTTTTTCTGTATTCTGCTCTATGGTAGTTATTTCCACTATTTTATCTTCCAGGTCACCTGTCTGTTCTTCTGCCTCAGTTATTCTGCTATTGATTCCTTCTACAGAATTTTAAATTTCATTTATTGTGCTGTTCATCATTGTTTGCTCTTTAGTTCTTCTAGGTCCTTGTTAAAGGTTTCTTGTATTTTCTCCATTCTATTCCCACAATTTTGGATCATCTTTACTATCATTACTCTGAATTCATTTTCAGATACACTGCCTATTTCCTCTTCATTTGTTTGGTCTGGTGGGTATTTACCTTGCTCCTTCATCTGCTATGTATTTCTGTCTTCTCATTTGGTTAACTTACTGTGTTTGTGTTCTCCTTTTCAACCCTATATTTTCTCTCTACTATTGTATGAAGAAAGATTCCAGGCTTCAGGGGAAAAAGGAAAAATCCAGGTGGAATTTGGAAGTCTCCCTGAGGTCCAGGGATTAAGCTAGGAATCCAAGAAGGCCAAAGCAGCTAGAGTTTACAGAGTGCAACAGCAAAGAGCAGAAGGTTGCGTAGAAAACTCTTGGCATATGTGAATTATCACCTACAAGTCTTCAGCATAGTACTTCTAGCATATATATGAGGAAACTACTCAAGCCTTGCAAAATACCTAAAAGGATTAGAGAGAAAAATCTTCAGAAAACACATTGTTACAGGAATACTGCCTGCTCTCCTTAAACAGAATGGAAAACCTCATAATGTATAGGGCATCAGACTCAGAAAGGTTCTACCTCAGTAGGCTAAACACTCCTCAGCTTCCAAGTAAAAAAGCTTAAAAAAAGGAAGATCCAAAGAGGTCGCAGCATTCTTACATAATTTATCTGTGACTCAGAAGAAACCTCAAGAATATTTACAGAAAATCTATGCTGAAAAGGTATTTGACAAAATTCAACAGCCATTCATGATTTTTAAAACTATCAATAAACTGGTTATATGGGGACTGTACCTCAACATAATAATGGCCAAATATGAGAAGCCCACAGCTAATATCATACTCAACAGTGAAAACCTGAAAGCTTTTCCTCAAGGATCAGGAATAAGACAAGGATACCCATTCTTTCCTCTTTTATTCAACATAGTACTAGAAGTGCTAGCCAGATCTATTAGGCAATAAAAAGAAATAAAAGGCATCCAAATCAGAAAGGGAGAAGTAAAACTGTCTCTGTTTGCAGATGACATTATATAACATTTAGAAAATCCTAAAGACCCTCCACCAAAACCATTGAAACTAATAAATGAATTCAGTAAAATTGCAGGATACAAAAGCAATATACAAAAATCTGTTGCATTTCTATACACTAATAACAAACTATCAGAAACAGAAATGAATAAAACAATCCCACTTACAATTGATTTAAAAAGAAAGAATATCTCCAAATAGATTTAACCAAGGAGGTAAAAGATCTCTACATTGAGCACTATAAGACTTTAATGAAATAAAGAAGACACAAATAAATGGAAAGATATTTTATGCTCATGGATGGGAAGAATTAATATTTTTAAAATATCCGTATTACTCAAATCAATCTACAGATTCAATGCAACCCCTATCAAAATCCCAATGGCGTTTTCACAAAATGAGAACAAACTACTAAATTCTGTGTGGAACAACAAAATACCCAGAATAGGTAAAGCAATCATAAGAAAGCTGGAGGTATCACTCTTCCTGATTTCAAACTATATTACAAAGCTACAGTAATCAAAGAAGTATAGTATCGACATAAAAACAAACACATAGATCAATGGAACTGAATAGAGAGCACAGAAATAAAACCACATATAAATGGCTAAGTAATTTATGACAAAGGTACCAAGAATACACAATGAGGAAAGAACAGTCTTCAATAAATGGTGTTTGGAAAACTGCACAGCTACATGCAAAAGAATGAAACTAGACCACTATTTTGCATCATACACAAAAATTAACATAGAATGGATTGAAGATTTGAATGTAAGGCCAGAAAATCTAAAACCTTCCTAGAGGAAAACGTAGATGGTGAGCTCCTTGCTGTCGGTCTTGGTGATGATTCTTTAGATTTGACACCAAAAGGAAAAGCAAAAACAAAAAATAAGCAAGTAGAACTGTATCGAACAAAAAGGCATCATCAAAAGAAACTACCAATAAAATGAAAAGGCAACCTACTGAATGGAAGAAAACATTTGCATATCATATATCTGATAAGAAGTCAATATCCAAAATATATAAAGAACTAATACAACTTGATAGGATAAAAGAAATCTGACTTTAAAAATTGGTATAGGATCTGAATAGACATTTTTCTAAAGAAGACATACAGTTGTCCAGCAGTTACATGAAAATATGCTCAATATCACTAATCATCAGGGAAATGCAAATCAAAACCACAATGAGACATCACCTCACACCTGCCAAAATGGCTGTCATCAAAAAGACAACACTATAATAAGTGTTGGCAAGGATGTAGAGAAAAAGGAACCATTCTGCACTATAAATTCTGCACTATAAATAAGACAGGCATGGCTTCCCTGGTGGCACAGTGGTTGAGAGTCCACCTGCTGATGTAGGGGACATGAGTTCGTGCCCCAGTCTGGGAAGATCCCACATGCCACAGAGCAGCTGGGCCCATGAGCCATGGCCACTAAGCCTGCGCGTCCGGAGCCTGTGCACCACAACAGGAGAGGCCACGACAGTGAGAGGCCCACATACTGCAAAAAAAAAAAAAAAAAAAAAAAAAAAAGACAGGCATCCAGTTTTAGTATTTTGCATGCAGCTGTAAGTCAGTGCAACTACTATGGTAAACCATATGGAGTTTCCTCAAAAATTTAAAAATAAGGACAGAAGGAGATCAAGATGGTAGAGTAGGAGAATGTAGAGCTCACCTCTTGCCAGTAACACACCAAGAATACATCTACTTGTGGAGCAATTTTCTCAACAACAAAAAAAAAACCCAAAAACAAACAAACAAAACTGGAAACTGGCAAAAAGACTCTTGTACAACCAAGGCTATAAGAAAGATCCACACAGAGTTGGGTAGGAAGGGAAGTGAAGCAATCAGGATGGGACCTGAGCCCCACAGAGGAAACACAGAAAAGGAGATGGATTAAACAGGCTCAGAGATCCTCCGTGGGGAGTAGGCAGTTTGAACCAGTTTGAACGACATACTGGGTGCCACAGGCCTGAGATCTGACACCAGAAAAACAAGTTCCCTTAGCTGGTTTGAAAACCAGTGGGGCTGTAAGAAACCCAAGACTCCTTTCATGAAGAACATACACATGCTTGCTCACTCCCTAAACAAGGCAGAGGAAGCAGACTGAAACTGCCCAGAACTCCTGCTGGTTTCCCACAACTGCCCTACTGT
Organism: Phocoena sinus; assembly: GCF_008692025.1. NCBI lineage: Eukaryota > Metazoa > Chordata > Mammalia > Artiodactyla > Phocoenidae > Phocoena > Phocoena sinus. The sequence continues at coordinate 41,609,193 of NC_045763.1, forward strand.
GCACCCCAGGCTGAGCATGTTTAAAACAAGAAGACATACTTATAGGTCAACATATATGGACCCCATGGAACCACAAATCAAAAACCTACAAGATATACACAAAAACTAAAGAGAGAGGAATACAAGAATACCACTAAAAAAATCATCACACCACAAGGGAAGAAACTAAAGAAAAATAAAAGAACAGAAAAAAAACAACTAGAAAACAAGTAACAAAATGACAATAAATACATACCTATCAATAATCACTTTAAATGTCAATGGACAAATGTTCCAATTTTGTGGAACAATAGGGTGGATCCAATTGGGTGGATAATTGAATAAAAAACCAAGAACCATCTATATGCTGCTTACAAAAGACTCACTTCAAAGGTAAAGACACACAAACTGAAAGTAGGGAGATGGAAAAAGATATTTTATGCAAAAGTATACAACAAGAAAGTGGGGGTAGCAATACTCATATCAGACAAAATAGACTTTAAAATAAGGTCTATAACAAAAAGTAAATAAGGGCATTCTATAATGATAAAGAATCAATACAAAAGAAAAATAAACAAATGGGACTACAACAAACTATTAAAAAGCTCTGTGTAGCAAAGGAAACCATCATCAAAACAAAAAGGCAACCTACTGAATGGGAGAAGATATTTGCAAATCATATATCAGAGAAGGGCTTAACATCCAAAATATATTTTAAAACTCATACAATTCAACAACAAAAAAGAATCCAGAAGATCTGAATAGACATTTTTCCAAAGTAGACATATAGATGGCCAACAAGCATGTGAAAAGATGTGCAACATCACTAATTACTATTAAAGAAATGCAAATCAAAACTACAATGAGGTATCACCTCACACTGGTTAGAATGGGCATCATCAGAAAATCTACAAACAACAAATGCTGGAGAGGGTGTGGAGAAAAGGGAACCCTCTTGCACTATTGGTAGGAATGTAAATTGATAGAGCCACTATGGAGAACAGTATGGAGGTTCCTTAAAAAACTAAAAATAGAAGTACCACATGACCCAGCAATCCCACTACTGGGCATATACCCAGAGAAAACCATAATTCAAAAAGACACACACACCCTAATGTTCATTGCAGGACTAGTTACAATAGCCAGGTCATGGAAATAACCTTAATGCCCATCGACAGACGAATGGATAAAGAAGATGTGGTACATATATACCATGGAATATTACTCAGCCATAAAACGGAACAAAATTGGGTCATTTGTAGAAACGTGGATGGACCTAGAGACTGTCATACAGAGTGAAGTAAGTCAGAAAGAGGAAAACAAATACCGTATATTAATGCATATACATGGAATCTAGAAAAATGGTACAGAAGAACCAGTTTGCAAGGCAGAAATGGAGGCACACACGTAGAGAACAAACATATGAACACCAAGGGAGCAAAGCAGGAAGGGGGTGGTGGTGGGATGAATTGGGAGATTGGGATTGATACATATACACTAATACGTATAAAATAGATAACTATTAAGAACTTGCTGCATAAAAATCAAATTTAATTAAAAAAACAATGATAGAGCAAAAGAAACATACTTAACACTTATATTTAGTTGGCCAAAAAGTCCTTTCTGGTTTTTCCATAACATCTTATGGAAAAACCCGAACGAACTTTCTGGTGAAGCCAATATATTATTTTGTTACAAATTTACTTACAAATATTCTCTTTAAATAATTTAAACAGTAATTTTATTATTAAGAATTGGGAAAAAAATGGTTGGCATATTTTTAATGTCTAGTCCCAGAGATCAAAAATATTGAAACCCTACAGTTAAACCATCAGAGTGCTAAAATTACTAGTTATCTACCGAATATACTTTACCATCTTTATTCTTAGCAGAAGAACCCCACTTTTATATGGGTAGCAATGTACCAAGTTTTTTAATCTTCATTTCCTTGCTGGGAATGGCAACATGGCTTATGCTGAGTATGGCAATATGAGTAAATAGTGGCCAGTTAGGCATATGTATGAGACTTTCAGGAAGATTCTTAAGGTGATTTGACTAGAAGGTGTACTCTTTTTACCTTTCCCTTTCTCCTTTCTGATGCCTGGCATATGCTACCTAGTATGTGATAGCTGGATCTCTAGCCATCATGACTATGGGGCAGAGCCATCACATACCAGGTAGCACATGCCAGGCAGCAGAAAGGAGAAAGGGAGAGGTAAAAAGAGTACACCTTTTAGTCAAATCACATTAAGAATCTTCCTGAAAGTCTCACACATATGCCTGGCCACTATTTACTCATATTGCCATACTCAGCATAAGTCATGTTGCTGTTCCCAGCAATGAAATGAAGATTAAATAAAAACCATAGATTAGAAATGGTAGAGAAAAAATATGAGCCTCAAACTTTTATCACTGTGGAGCTACCTACTCTACATGCCATGGAGTCCCTACCTCTGAATTTCTCTTCGGTGGATGACAGATATATTGTACCTTACTTAAACCACTATTATTTTGGGACTTCTACTGCATACAGCAAAACCCAATCCTCATCTCAAAAGAAGGAGCCCTATGTTATGTTTGATTATTAGATTCATTTTCCTGAAACATGTTTATCTCTTCAAGGTTTTTAATTACCTATTAAAGTATATAAGACGCAATTGTGCCATACTAAAGACAAAGGATTTTTAATAAGTCAAGTTTCTGGATGATTGAATCATATAAAAATATTCACACACTGAAACCAATACATTCTTAAGGATTTTATCCAGTTTGAAGGTTGAGAAATCTTCATGGCCATCTAGGCTTTCAAATTAATCATAGAAATTTCATTGAGTGCAATCAAACTAAAAATTATTTTTACAAAAATAAACTAAGTTTCACTACAGGAATCCCATCAGTATTGCAATAAGAACACTTAGAAAGCAAAGAATTTTGGTACATGACTCTTTTTGAATTTTGGTTTTCTCAGGGTATATGCCCAGTAGTGGGATTGCTGGGTCATATGGTAATTCTATTTGTAGTTTTTTAAGGAACCTCATGTACCAAAATGTTCATTGCAGCTCTATTTACAATAGCCCGGAGATGGAAAGAACCTAAGCACCCATCATCGGACGAATGGATAAAGAAGATGTGGCACATATACACAATGGAATATTACTCAGCCTTAAAAAGAAATGAAATTGAGTTATTTGTAATGAGATGGATAGACCTAGAGTCTGTCATACAGAGTGAAGTAAGTCAGAAAGAAAAAGACAAATACCGTATGCTAACACATATATATGGAATTTAAGGGAAAAAAAATGTCATGAAGAACCTAGGGATAAGACAGGAATAGAGGAGCAGACCTACTGGAGAACGGACTTGAGGATATGGGGAGGGGGAAGGGGGAGTTTTGACAGGGCGAGAGAGAGTCATGGACATATACACACTAACAAACGTAGTAAGGTAGATAGCTAGGGGGAAGCAGCCGCAAGGCACAGGGATTTTAGCTCGGGGCTTTGGGACAGCCTGGAGGGGTGGGATGGGGAGAGTGGGAGGGAGGGAGACGCAAGAGGGAAGACACATGGGAGCATATGTATATGTATAGCTGATTCACTTTGTTATAAAGCAGAAACTAACACACCATTGTAAAGCAATTATACCCCAATAAAGATGTTAAAAAAAAAAAAAAAAAAAAAAGAAAGCAAAGAATTTCATTTGGTGGTTCAACTTCTATATCAGAGCCAATACTGAAGACATTTTTATTCCCAGAGTCTGCTACCTTCTCTTCTTTTTTAAAGTATATATATGCCTAAATAACATGATGATGCAGAAGCAGCAACGGCTCCAACTTCTATCCAATCTAATGAGACCTAATTAGTTTATAAATAGTTTGGCTACCATTTCCCCGATATTTGCCCCCAACCCCCTCATACACGAAACCTTAAATTGTAACTTGATTAGAAAAAGTAAGGTAGAGCCCCACTACCTAACAAAGCTCTCCCTATAGTCTGGAAAGATCCTAAGGGCAACTCTGGATAGTGAAAGCAATAATAAAGAATGAGACAAGACTATGATATTAGTAGCCAAAACTTGTTCCCCTGAACTCAAAAAACTGCCCGCAGCTAACTTTGCCCTAAAAACAGTGTAATTCAATCACTTGGTGCATATTACAGACAGATTTTATTACCCTCTGGCTTGATGGAAAAATATTTCATAATGCCCCAGCCACTATTTATTCCCATTAGGCAAACACTATCTGTTCTGATTCTCATGAGGGTCACATCCATATAAAGGATAGTTAACAGGGCTCCAGGCAAATGGATTCAATAAATGCATATTTGTAAGTAATTTACTGTATAGTTTATCATATATTTGCTTTTAATTTTCAAGGTAAAATGTTGTTATTGACTGTGGTTGCTTTTTTCTTCACTTCCTCAAATCACCATCATTCATCAGAAACATGTGTCAGAATACAAACACATTTATCCTATATGTTAAGAATGATGTGATGACCATTTCAAATAGAGAGACAAAATATGCTATAGAATCTGTCTTCAAGCTTACAATCTAATAGATGGAACATATCAGAACTCAGAGGGAGGTTAGGTAAGAAAATTAAAAAGAATATGCTAAAAGCAGAGCTTTTCAAAATATACTTTTCTATCTATGCTCTAGAGCTCTAACTTTTAGATCAGTATTATCAATCATATGGTGTACTCAACATTATGTCAGGAAGTATAGAGAATAAAAAGAGGTATAAATAAAATTTAATAACTATTTAATAAACAACCATTTAGAAGACTTAAGGACAGAGTGACTGTAAGTTGGCGGCATGGGAAGACGCACAGCTTGAATCTTCCCACAACTAGGGAGCCTTCCAGATGTTGGTGGGGGACCTCAACACCCAAGGAGATGGGAGGAACTCCCAAGCAAACCAGCAGAATGAGTGAGGACTGAGGTCGGAGAAGAAGTGGAGGCCGGACAGGACCGGCGCCCCTGAGGGGTGGCTGGGATTGGGGAGGGGTTCCCATGCCTGGAGGGACCCTGGGGGGTCAGATCAGGGGGGAGCATGGCAAGCATTTCCCCTGCCCAACCAGTCCAGGAAGCCTGCCCGGCTCTTGGGCCAGGTCCTATGCCCTCAGAGGCCCCTTCGTGCCATGTTGGTCCTGGGGGCATGGGAAGAAGAGGAAAGGCAGGCATAAGGGGCTCTCCAGGACCAGAGGAGCAGGAGAGGGGTGTGGGTGTTTGGCACACACACTTGGGCCTGGGAAGCCTGCTGGTCTCTCAGGCCAGGTCCCCCGTCCTCTGAGGCCAAAGGCACACCTGGGCCCCTTCTGCTCAGATTAGCCCAAGCCCTACCACACCTACCCCCCAGGGCCTTTTCAAGACCTGTGGATCCTAAGCATAGGCCCTGCCCACCACTTAACCCTGTCCCTGCCTAAGCCTCGCCCCCCCACAGCCAAGGCCTTTTCCACCCTTTTTTTTTTCTTCTTCTCCTCTTTTTCACTATTGTGGTTCACTTTTACCTGGCGATTGTCATTTCATCTATATTTTTATTTTTATATTCTTTCTAACATATCTGTTAGTTTCCTAGTCTAATTTTATTTTTTATTCTTTCTTATTGTTCATATTTTTTATTTTTTCCACGCTGCACAGCTTGTGGGATCTTGGTTCACAAGCTGGGGGTCCAGCCAATGCTCCTGAGGTGGGAGCTCCAAGTCTGAACTACTGCACTAACAGAGAACCTCAGACACCAGGGAACATTTCCTGGAGTGAGGTCTCCCAGAGGTCCTCAACTTGGCACCAAGACCCAGCTCTACCCAACAGTCTACAAACTCCAGTGTTGGAAGCCTCAGGTCAAACAACCAGTAACACAGGAACACAATCCCACCCATCAAAAATAATAATAATAATAAGATGGGAAAAAAATATGTCACAGATGAAGAAGCAAAGTACAAACCTACAAGACCAGATAAATGAAGAGGAAAAAGGCAATCTACATGAAAAACAATTCAGAGTAATGATCGTAAAGATGTTCCAAAATCTCGGAAATAGAATGAAAGCACAGATTGAGAAAATATAAGAAATGTTCAACAAAGATCTGGAAGTACTAAAGAACAAACAAGCAGAGATGAACAATACAATAACTGAAATGAAAAATCCACTAGAAGGAAACATTAACAGAATAACTGAGGCAGAAGAATGAATAAGTGAGCTGAAAGACAGAATGGTGGAAATAACTGCCAAGGAGCAGAATATAGAAAAAAGAATGAAAAGAATTGATGACAATCTCAGAGACCTCTAGGACAACACTAATTGCACCAACATTCGAATTATAGGGGTCCCAGAAGAAGAAAAGAAAAATAAAGGGTCTGAGAAAATATTTGAAGAGATTATAGTGGAAAACATCCTTAATATGGGAAAGGAAATAGTCATCCAAGGCCAGGAAGCGCAGAGTCCCATACAGGATAAACCCTAGGAGAAACACACCAAGACACATATTAATCAAACTAACAAAACTTAAAGACAAAGAAAAAATATTAAAAGCAGCAAGGGAAAAGCAAAAAATAACATACAAAGGAATCCCAATAAGGTTATCAGCTGATTTATCAGAAGAAACTCTGCAGGCCAGAAGGGAGTGGCAGGATATACTTAAAGTGATAAAAGACAAAAACCCACAACCAAAATTACTCTACCCAGCAAGGATCTCATTCAGATTCTACAGAGAAATCAAAAGTTTTTCATACAAGGAAAAGCTAAGAGAACTCAGCACCACCAAACCAGCTTTAGAACAAATGCTAAAGAAACTTCTCTAGGTGGGAAACACAAGAAAAGAAAAAATCCACAAAAACAAAACAATTAAGAAAATGGTAATAGGAATATACATATCAATAATAAACTTGAATGTAAATGGATTAAATGCCCCAACCAAAAGACACAGACTGGTTGAATGGATACAAAAACAAGACCCATATATATGCTGTCTACAAGAGACCATTTCAGACATAGGGACACATACAGACAGAAAGTGAAGGGATGGAAAAAGATGTTCCATGCAAATGGAAATCAAAAGAAAGCTGCAGTGTCAATACACATATCAGGTAAAATAGACTTTAAACTAAAGACTGTTACAAAAGATAAGGAAACAAACTACATAATGATCAGGGGTTAATCCAAGAAGATATAACAATTATAAATGTTTGTGCACCCAACATGGGAGCACCTCAACAAATAAGGCAAATGCTAACAACCAAGAAAGGAGAAATCGACAGTAACACAATAATAATAGGGGACTTTAACACCCCACTTACACCAATGGACAGATCATCCAAACAGAAAATAAAAAAGAAAACACAAGCTTTAAATGACACAATAGACCAGATAGATTCAATTGATATTTATAGAACATTCCACCCAAAAGTGGCAGGATACACTTTCTTCTCAAGTGCACATGGAAAATTCTCCAGGACAGATCACATCTTGGGACAGAAATCAAGCCTTGGTAAATTTAAGAAAATTGAAATCGTATCAAGCATCTTTTCTTACCACAACATTATGAGATTAGAAATCAACTACAGGGGAAAAAAAACTGTAAAATATACAAGTACATGGAGGCTAAACAGTGAGCTACTAAATAACCAAGAGATCACTGAAGAAATCAAAGAAGAAATTTAAAAAAAACATAGAAACAAATGTCAATGAAAACACAATGACTCAAAACCTATGGGTTGCAGCAAAAGCAGTTCTAGGAGGAAAGTTTACAGCAATACAATCCTACCTCAAAAAACAAGAAAAATCTCAAATAAACAATCTAACCCTACACCTAAGCAACTAGAGAAAGAACAAAGTAAACACAATGTCAGTAGAAGGAAAGAGATCATAAAGATCAGAGAAGAAATAAATGAAATAGAAATGAAGAAAACAATAGGAAAGATCAATAAAACTAAAAGCTGGTTCTTCGAGAAGATAAACAAAATTGATAAACCTTTAGCCAGACTCATCAAGAAAATATGGGACAAGATACAAATCAATAAAATTAGAAATGAAAAAGGTGAAATCACAACTGACACGGCAGAAATTCACAGGATTATGAGAGACTACTACAAACAACTATAAGCCAATAAAATGGACAACCATGAAGAAATGGAAAAGTTCTTTGGAAAGGTACAATTTTCCAAGTCTAAACCAGGAAGAATTAGAAAATATAAACAGAAAAATCAAAAGTAATGAAATTGAAACTGTAATTAAAAATCTTCCAACAAACAAAAGTCCAGGAACAGATGGCTTCACAGGCGAATTCTACCAAACATTTAGGGAAGATCTAACACTGATCCTGTTCAAACTCTTCCAAAAAATTGCAGAGGGAGAAACACTCACAAATTTGTTCTACAAAGAGGCCATCACCCTGATACCAAAACCAGAAAAAGATATCACAAGAAAAAGAAAGTTACAGAACAATATCATTGATAAACATAGATGCAAAAATCCTGAACAAAATACTAGCAAACAGAATCCAACAACACATTAAAAGGATCATACACCACGATCAAGTGGGATTTATCCCAGGAATGCAAGGATTCTTCAGTATATGCAAATCAATCAATGTGATAAACCATATTAACAAATTAAGGAATAAAAACCATATGATCATCTCAAGGGATGCAGGAAAAGCTTTCCACAAAATACAACACCCACTTATGATAAAAAAACTCTCAAGAAAATGACAGAGGGAACCTACCTCAACATAATAAAAGCCATATATGACAAACCCACAGCATAGATCATACTCAATGGTGAAAAACTGAAAGCATTTCCACTAAGATCAGGAACAAGAGAAGGATGTGCACTCTCGGCCCTATTATTCAACATAGTTTTGGAAGTCCTAGCCATGGCAATCAGAGAAGAAAAAGAAATAAAAGGAATACAAATTGGAAAAGTAGTAAAACTGTCACTGTTTGCAGATGACATGATACTATACACAGAAAGTCCTAAAGATACCACCAGAAAACTACTACAGCTAATCAATGAATTTCAAAAGGTTGCAGGATAGAATATTAATGCACAGAAATCTCTGGGATTCCTATACACTAACAACAAAAAAATTAGAAACAGAAATCACGGAAACAATCCCACTTACCATCACAAAAAAAGAATAAAATACATAGGAATAAACCTACCTAAGGACGCAAAAGACTTGTACTCAGAAAACTATAAAACACTTCTGAAAGAAATCAAAGTTAACATAAACAGATAGAGAAATATACCTTGTTCTTGGATTGGAAGAATCAATATTGTGAAAATGACTATACTACCCAAAGCAATCTACAGATTCAGTGCAATCCCTATCAAATGACCAATGGCATTTTTCACAAAAACAAAATTTTAGAACAAAAATTTTCACAATTTGTATGGAAATGCAAAAGACCCCGAATAGGGCTTCCCTGGTGGCTCAGTGATTGAGAGTCCGCCTGCCGATGCAGGGGACATGGGTTCGTGCCCCCGTCAGGAAAGATCCCACATGCCGCAGAGTAGCTGGGCCCATGAGCCATGACCACTGAGCCTGCGCATCCAGAGCCTGTGCTCCACAACGGGAGAGGCCACAACAGTGAGAGGCCCGCATACCGCAAAAAAAAAAAAAAAAAGACCTCGAATAGCCAAAGCAATCTTGAGAAAGAAAAACGGAGATGGAGGAATCAGGCTCCCCGACTTCATACTATATTACAAAGCTACAGTAATCAAGACAGTATTGTACTGGTACAAAAACAGAAATACAGATCACTGGAACAGAATAAAAAGCCCAGAGATATACCCATGCACATATGGTCACTTTATGACAAAGGAGGCAAGAACATACAGTGTAGAAAAGACAGCCTCTCCAACAAATGGTGCTGGGAAAATTGGACAGCTACATGTAAAAGAATGAAATTAGAACACTACCTAATACCATACACAAAAATAAACTCCAAATGGATTAAAGACCTAAATGTAAGAGTGGACACTATAAAACTCTTAGAGGAAAACATAGGAAAACACTCATTGACATAAATCACAGCAAGACCTTTTTTGACCCAACTCCTAGAGTAGAAAATAAAAACAAAAATAAATAAATGGGACCTAATTGAAGTTAAAAGCTTCTGCACAGCAAAGGAAACCATAAACAAGATGAAAAGAAAACCCTCAGAATGGGAGAAAACATTTGCAAATGAAACAGTGGACAAAGGATTAATATCCAAAATATACAAAAAGTTCATGCTGCTCAATATCAAAAAAACAAACAAGCCAATTTAAAAATGTGCAGAAAACCTAAATACACATTTCACCAAAGAAGACATACAGATGGCCAAGAGGCACATGAAAAGATGCTCAATATCACTAATTATTAGAGAAATGCAAATCAAAACTTCAATGAGGTATCACATCACATGGGTCAGAATGGCCATTTGGCCATTATCAAAAAATCTACAAACAATAAATTCTGGAGAGGGTGTGGTGAAAAGGGAACTCTCCTGCACTGTTGGTGGGAATGTAAATTGATACAGCCACTATGGAGAACAGTATGGAGCTTCCTTGAAAAACTAAAAATAGAACTACCATATGACCCAGCAATCCCACTACTGGGCATATACCCTAAGAAAAGCATAATTCAAAAGGACACATGTGGGCTTCCCTGGTGGTGCAGTGGTTGAGAGTCCACCTGCCGATGCAGGGGACACAGGTTTGTGCCCCGGTCCAGGAAGATCCCACATGCCGCGGAGCGGCTAGGCCATGAGCCATGGCCGCTGAGCCTGAGCGTCCAGAGCCTGTGCTCCACAATGGGAGAGGCCACAACAGTGAGAGGCCCGTGTACTGCAAAAGAAAAAAGGACACATGTATCCCAATGCTCACTGCAGCACTATTTACAACAGGCAGGACATGGAAACAACCTAAATGTCCATCGATAGATGAATGGATATAGAAGATATGGTACATATATACAATGGTATATTATTCAGCCATAAAAAGAAACGAAATTGAGTTATTTGTAGTGAGGTGGATGGACCTAGAGTCGGGCATACAGAGTGAAGTAAGTCAGAAGAGAAAAACAAATACCATATGCTAAAGCATATATACGGAATCTAAAGAAAAATGGTACTGATGAACCTACTGGCAAGGCAGGAATAAAGACGCAGATGTAGAGAATGGACTTGAGGACACAGTGCAGGGGGAAGCTGGGGAAAGTGAGAAAAGCATCAACATATATGCACTACCCAATGTAAAACAGATAGCTAGTGGGAAGCAGCAGCATAGCACAGGGAGATAAGCTCGGTGCTTTGTGACAACTTAGAGGGTGGAAGGGAGGCTCAAGAGGGAGTGTATATGGCGATATATGTTTGCATATGGCTGACTCACTTTGTTGTACAGCAGAAACTAACACAGCATTGTGATGCAGTTATACTCCAATAAAAATGTATAAAAAGAAACACAACCATTTATAGGTGTTGTGCCATGTCCTTTATAATCCATCCAAAGAAAGTATAGTTTCTCATCCTTAAGAAACTCACAATACAAAAAAACTTAGTATACTAGAAGAAACCTTTGTTTCACAGCAGATTTTGTTTTGCAAATTATAAATAATTGGTTAACTTCTTAATCTTTACTGAGCTTAAATCTCATTTGTAACATGCAATGAGGAATGTTTGTTCAAATAAGGTTTGAATAAGATATCAAAAAGTTATATTAATGGTCTTCAAATTGTACTTCAGGGGCCATAGAGTTTGAATCCCATGAGGTGTCACATGGAACTTGGAGACAACGTTTGAAAACCACTGGCATAAGCAAGACATCTTTGGGAAAGAGTGCTTACCAGTTTCTCAAAAGCAAAAGGAGAAATGGTAGATTAAGCCTAGATTGTGGGGAGTCTCAGATGTATGGTCAAGGAATTTGGTTTTGCAGTGTCAGTTATAAGGAACTGGAGATGACCTGATTGAACCAAAATTTTAGAAAAATAATTTGTCATTAATGTATGTATATAATGTATATTAATGTAAAGTAAGATCAACTAGAGGTAGCAAGTAAAAGTGGAAAAGCCTTCAGAAATATATTACAATGATCTAAGTATAGTTTAATAAAAGGTATAACTAGACTGAGCACAGTGGAAATACAAAGGAAAGAATACATCAAAGAAAACTGAAGCAGATCATGGATCAGTTCTGAAAAACACATGGAAAAAATCAAATGTTATCTCAGAAAAAAGGCAGGTGATAGGGGCAAAAACAAAAGTCACTTAACAGATTCTAACAGTCAAACATCAAAAACAGTCCATGATTTAAAAAAATGGTTGAATCAAAATGAGGCCAAACTAGCCATTAGGTGACAGGAGAGAGGTGTCAAAAGTGAATAGAAGAAGATAGCAGAATAGGAGCTAACAGGTTATAAATAGAAACCAAGATCAAGAACTAGCAAAGTTGAACAAAGAATTATTTGTGGAAATTCAAGAAGAAGATGCAGTATGGACTAATTTAATTCCAGGAGATGGCATCTAGTAGGCACCAGGCACCTTTTAACTGTCTAGCTCAGCTAATAGTCCACAGGCACTATTAGTCTTCTTAAATGTTTGGGATCAGCACCTAACAAGGACTTAGTGGGTAATAATATAAAGAGACAAAGGAAAGGAGGAATCAAAGTTGTTTCACAGTTTAGATGCTGGATAATTTGAAAATTATTAATAGCAGCATTCATGAAAACAGGAAAGCCCAGGTTACTGGGATAGTTCAAGATATCAGAGGTATAAGTCTAAAGCGTGAGGAAACAGAGGAAATACCCACAAAGAAACTGAAAGTGCAAAACTAGCACAATGCCTAGCACACAGCAGGTGCTTAATAAACATTTGCTGGATGAATTAATGAATAAATGAACAAGTGAATTTATTTGAATTACATGAAAATGAATTTAAAATAGCACCAAAAAGTGCATAAGGATAATGACTCAGAGAAAGCCACTGAATTTGACAAACAAGTCACTGGTAACCTTCAAAGAGTAACATGATATAGGAAAACACCAAGCAGTTGTAAGCCAAAAAGATAAAGAGTTCAAAAGAAGAGGAGCAGTACCATAATATACATCTACAAGAGACTGGGGAAAAAAAGAGAATAGAATAAACTGGTTAGCAGCAAAATCAACATAAATCTCACATGGCATATATAACCAAAAATCATGAACTATTGCTTTATGAAAAATGAGTTCCATTTGTCCCTACGAGCCCAGTTACACGGCACAGCTCCTAAAAGCACTTTCTTGGCCATATGTCTCAGAATTCATCATAATTTGTCTAATATACTTGAAAAAATCCCTCAAAATGCCACTTCTAAGAGAATCTGGGAAGATGGTTGAAGGGAAGCACCAGGAATCTGTCTCCCCCGCTAGACAACAACTGCAATTTCAGATTCTGTCTGATATACTTATTTTTGAACTATGGAATCTGTTGAATGCTTGCAACTTACAAGGGAAGAATTATACAGTAAATTGTGGGTTCTTTTGGTCAATTTCAGCTCTTAGCATAGTTACAGGTACCCATCTCCCACCCCCAGACATGTGGCAGTTGCAGCTATTCTGAAGCACCTTCCACATGACCTGTGGAAGAAACTATTCCTGAAAACGATCTAATGACAGATATACTAGAAAGAAAAATAAAACTTTTAAACAATGGTCTTAAAGATGCTCAAAGAACTAAAGGAAGATGCTCAAAGACTAAAGTCAAGAAAATGATGTGTGAATAAAATGGAAATACCCACAAGAGACAAAAAACCTAAAAAGAAACCAAAAATAAATTCTGGAGCTGAAAAGTACAATAACTAAAATGAACAATTCACTAGAGGGCAGACCTGAGCAGGCAGCAGACAGAATCAATGAACTTGAAGATAGGACAATAGAAATTATCAAAGCCAAGGGATAGAAAGAAAAAAAAATTAAAGAAAAGTGAACAGAAATTAAGAGACCTGTGAAACACCATCAAGTGGACCAACATTCATATCATGGGAGGGCAGGAAGAAGCAGAGGAAGAGAAATGGGCAGGGAGAACAATGGAAAAATTAATGGCTGAAAATTTCCCAAATTTGATAAAAGACATGAATATAAACATCCACAAGGCTCAACAAACTACAAGTAACATGAACTCAAAGAGACCTACACCAAGACACATAATCAAACTTTCAAAAGTCAAAGACAAAGAATCTTCAAAACACCAGCAGAAGCAAGTTATTCTAAAGATCCACAGTAATTTTACCATCAGGATTCTCATCAGAAACTTTGGAGGTCTGAAGACAGTGGGCTGATATATTCAAAGTGCTGGAAAAAAAACAACAAACTGTCAACCAAGAGACCTATATCTGGCAAAATCGTCCTTCAAAAGTGAGGAAGAGGGCCTCCCTGGTGGCACAGTGGTTGAGAGTCCGCCTGCCGATGCAGGGGACACGGGTTCGTATGCTGGTCCGGCAAGATCCCACATACCGCAGAGCGGCTGGGCCTGTGAGCCATGGCCACTGAGCCTGAGCGTCCGGAGCCTGTGCTCCACAATGGGAGAGGCCACAACAATGAGAGGCCTGCGTACCGCAAAAAAAAAAAAAAAAAAAAAAAAAGTGAGGAAGAAATAGAGACATTAAGAGATAAATAAAAGCTGAGGGAGCTTGTGACCACTAGACCTGCCCTTTAAGAAATGCTCAAGGGAGTTCTGCAAGGTCATATAAAAGGACACTAGAGATTAATTCAAAGGCATACAAATAAAAAAAGATATCAATAAAGGTTAATACATGGACAATTATAAATCTAGTAATATTGTAACAATGACTGTAACAACTTTTTTTCTACATAATTTAAGAGACATACAGTTAAAGGAAAAAACAAGTATTAGTGTAAAAGCTAATATTAATATAACATTTTTTTTAATTCTTTTTTGGCTTTGGCATATGGACCAATGTATTTTATCATGGAAATAGATCACAAAGCTATCAGAAATCTGTTGATAAATATTAGGTTCTCTTCACTTTGCACGGAGATTAATCACCTGCCAACAGTACATGATTTTCTTGGTTCAGAGAAACTGCTGATTAATCATATTAACAAGGGAATTTATGAAATGAAGACATAATGATTATATATTTCTTTTTTTTTACTTTTTTTTAATTTTTGAATTTTATTATTTTTATACAGCAGGTTGTTATTAGTCATCAATTTTATACACATCAGTGTATACATGTCAATCCCAATCGCCCAATTCAACACACCACGATCCCCACACCCCTGTGGCTTTCCCCCTTGGTGTCCATATGTGTGTTCTCTACATCTGTATCTCAACTTCTGCCCTGCAGACCAGTTCATCTGTACCATTTTTCTAGGTTCCACATGCATTAATTACATACATGCATTAATATATGATATTTGTTTTTCTCTTTCTGACTTCACTCTGTATGACAGTCTCTAGATCCATCCAAGTCTCAACAAATGACTCAATTTCGTTCCTTTTTATGGCTGAGTAATATTACATTGTATATATGTACCACATCTTCTTTATCTGTTCATCTGTCAATGGACATTTAGGTTGCTTCCATGACCTGGCTATTGTAAATAGTGCTGCAATGAACATTGAGGTGCATGTGTCTTTCTAAATTATGGTTTTCTCTGGGTATATGCCCAGTAGTAGGATTGCTGGATCATATGGTAATTCTATTTTTAGTTTTTTAAGGAACCTCCATACTGTTCTCCCTAGTGGCTGTATCAATTTACATTCCCACCAACAGTGCAAGAGGGTTCCCTTTTCTCCATACCCCCTCCAGCAATTGTTTGTAGATTTTCTGTTGATGTCCATTCTAACTGGTGTAAGCTGATACCTCATTGCAGTTTTGATTTGCATTTCTCTAATAATTAGTGATGTTGAGCAGCTTTTCATGTGCTTCTTAGCCATCTGTATGTCTTCTTTGGAGAAATGTCTATTTAGGTCTTCTGCCCATTTTTGGATTGGGTTGTTGGTTTCTTTAATATTGAGCTGCATGAGCTGTTTATATATTTTGGGGATTAATCCTTTGTCCGTTGATTCTTTTACAAATATTTTCTCCCATTCTGAGGGTTACCTTTTTGTCTTGTTCATGGTTTCCTTTGCTGTGCAAAAGCTTTTAAGTTTCATTGGTCCCATTTATTTTTGTTTTTATTTCCATATTCTAGGAGGTGGATCAAAAAAGATCTTGCTGTGTTTTATGTCAAAGAGTGTTCTTCCTATGCTTTCCTCTTAACAGTTTTATAGTGTCTGGTCTTACATTTAGGTCTCGAATCCATTTTGAGTTTATTTTTGTGTATGGTGTTAGGGAGTGTTCTAATTTCATCCTTTTACATGTAGCTGTCCAGTTTTCACAGCACCACTTATTGAAGAGACTGTCTTTTCTCCATTGTATATCCTTGCCTCCTTTGTCATAGATTAGATGACCATAGGTGCATAGGTCTATATTTGGGCTTTCTATCTTGTTCCATTGATCTATGTTTCTGTTTTTGTGCCAGTACCATATTGTCTTGATTACTGTAGCTTCGTAGTATAGTCTGAAGTCAGGGGGTCTGATTCCTCCAGCTCCGTTTTTTTCCCTCAAGACTGCTTTGGCTACTTGGGGTCTTTTGTGTCTCCATGCAAATTTTAAGATTTTTTGTTCTAGTTCCGTAAAAAATGCCATTGGTAATTTGATAGGGATTGCATTGAATCTGTAGATTGCTTTGGGTAGTAGAGTCATTTTCACAATATTGATTCTTCCAATCCAAGAACATGGTATATCTCTCTATCCGTTGGTATCATCTTTAATTTCTTTCATCAGTGTCTTATAGTTTTCTGCATACAGGTCTTTCATCCCACTAGGTAGGTTTATTCCTAGGTATTTTAGTCTTTTTGTTGCAATGGTAAATGGGAGTGTTTCCTTAATTTTTCTTTCAGATTTTTCATCATTATTGTATAGGAATGCAAGAGAATTCTGTGCATTACTTTTGTATCCTGCAACTTTACCAAATTCATTGATTAGCTCTAGTAGTTTTCTGGTGGTATTTTTAGGATTCTCTAGGTATAGTATCATGTCATCTCCAAACACTGACAGTTTTACTTCTTCTTTTCCAATTTGTATTCCTTTTATTTCTTTTTCTTCTCTGATTGCCGTGGCTAGGACTTCCAAAACTATGTTAAATAATGGTGGTGAGAGTGGATATCCTTGTCTTGGAGGAAATGCTTTCAGTTTTTCACCATTGAGAATGATGTTTGCTGTGAGTTTCTCGTACATGGCCTTTATTATGTTGAGGTAGGTTCCCTATATGCCCACTTTCTCGAGAGTTTTTATCATAAATGGGTGTTGAATTTTGTCAAAAGCTTTTTCTGCATCTATTGAGATGATCATATGGTTTTTATTCCTCAATTTGTTAACATGATGTATCACATTGATTGATTTGCATATATTGAAGAATCCTTGCATCCCTGGGATAAATTCCACTTGATTATGGTGTATAATACTTTTAATGTGTTCTTGGATTCTGTTTGCTAGTATTTTGTTGAGGATTTTTGCATCTATATTCATCAGTGATATTGGTCTGTAATTTTCTTCTTTTGTAGTATCTTTGTCAGGATTTGGTATCAGGGTGATGGTGGCCTCATAGAATGAGTTTGGGAGTATTCCTTCCTCTGCAATGTTTTGGAAGAGTTTGAGAAGGTTGGGTGTTAGCTCTTTTCTAAATGTTTGATAGAATCCACCTGTGAAGCCATCTGGTCCTAGACTCTTGTTTGTTGGAAGATTTTTAACCACAGGTTCAATTTCATTACTTGTGACTGGTGTTTTCATATTTTCTATTTCTTCCTGGTTCAGTCTTGGAAGGTTATACCTTTCTAAGAATTTGTCCATTTCTTCCAGGTTGTCCATTTTATTGGCATAGAGTTGCTTGTAGTAGTCTCTTAGGATGCTTTGTATTTCTGTGGTGTCTGTTGTAACTTCTTTTTCATTTCTAATTTTATTGATTTGAGTCTCTCCCTATTTTTCTTGATGAGTCTGGCTAATGGTTTATCAATTTTGTTTATCTTCTCAAGAAGCAGCTTTTAGTTTTATTCATCTTTGCTATTGTTTTCTTTGTTTCTATTTCATTTATTTCTGCTCTGATCTTTATGATTACTTTCCTTCTACTAACTTTGGGTTTTGTTTGTTCTCCTTTCTCTAATTCCTTTACGTGTAAGGTTGGATTGTTTATTTGAGATTTTTCTTGTTTCTTGAGGTAGGCTTGTATAGCTATAAACTTCCCTCTTAGAACTGCTTTTGTTGCATCCCATAGGTTTTGGATCATCGTGTTTTCATTGTCATTTGTCTCTAGGTATTTTTTTATTTCCTGTTTGATTTCTTCAGTGATCTCTTGGTTATTTACTAACGTATTGTTTAGCCTCCATGTGTTTGTATTTTTTACATTTTTTCCCTGTAATTCATTTCTAATCTCATAGCTTTGTAGTCAGAAAAGATGCTTGATATGATTTCAATTTTCTTAAATTTACTTAGGCTTGATTTGTGACACAAAATGTGATCTATCCTGGAGAATGTTCCATGCGCACTTGAGAAGAAAGTGTAATCTGCTGTTTTTCGATGGAATGTCCTATAAATATCAATTAAATCTATCTGGTCTATTGTGTCATTTAAAGCTTCTGTTTCCTTATTTATTTTCACTTTGGATGATCTGTCCATTGGTGTAAGTGAGGTGCTAAAGTCCCCCACTATTACTGTGTTACTGTCGATTTCCTCTTTTATAGTCGTTAGCAGTTGCCTTATGTATTGAGGTGCTCCTATGTTGGGTGCATATATAGTTATAATTGTTATTTCTTCTTGGATTTATCCCTTGATCATTATGTAGTGTCCTTCCTCGTCTCTTGGAACATTCATTATTTTAAAGTCTATTTTATCTGATATGAGTACTGCTACTCCAGCTTTCTTTTGATTTCCATTTGCATGGAATATCTTTTTCCACCCCCTCACTTTCAGTCTGTACGTGTCTCTAGGTCTGAAGTGGGTCTCTTGTAGACAGCATATATATGGGGTGTTTTTTTTTGTATCCATTCAGGAAGCCTGTGTCTTTTGGTTGGAGCATTTAATCCATTCATGTTTAAGGTAATTATAGATATGTATGTTCCTATGACCATTTTCTTAATTGTTTTGTGTTTGTTTTTGTAGGTCCTTTTCTTCTCTTGTGTTTCCCACTTAGAGAAGTTCCTTTAGCATTTGTTGTAGAGCAGGTTTGGTGGCGCTGAATTCTCTTAGCTTTTGCTTGTCTGTAAAGCTTTTGATTTCTCCATCGAATCTGAATGAGATCCTTTATGGGTAAAGTAATATTGGCTGTAGGTTCTTCCCTTCATCACTTTAAGTATATCATGCCACTCTCTTCTGGCTTGTAGAGTTTCTGCTGAGAAATCAGCTGTTAACCTTATGGGAGTTCCCTTGTATGTTATTTGTCGTTTTTCCCTTGTTGCTTTCAATAATTTTTCTTTGTCTTTAATTTTTGCCAATTTGATTACTATTTGTCTCAGCGTGTTTCTCCTCGGGTGTATCCTGTATAGAACTCGCTGTGCCT
Source organism: Phocoena sinus (assembly GCF_008692025.1). Lineage (NCBI taxonomy): Eukaryota > Metazoa > Chordata > Mammalia > Artiodactyla > Phocoenidae > Phocoena > Phocoena sinus. Next base: position 41,628,747 of record NC_045763.1, read on the forward strand.
CCTGGACTTGGGTGGCTGTTTGCTTTCCCATGTTAGGGAAGTTTTTGACTATAATCTCTTCAAATAATTTCTCTGGTCCTTTCTCTCTCTCTTCTCCTTCTGGCACCCCTATAATGCGAACGTTGTTGCATTTAACATTGTCCCAGAGGTGTCTTAGGCTGTATTCATTACTTTTTTTATATATAAATTTATTTAATTAATTTATTTATTTTTGGCTGTGTTGGGTCTTTGTTTCTGTGTGAGGGCTTTCTCTAGTTGCAGTGAGCAGGGGCCACTCTTCATCACGGTGCGTAGGCCTCCCACTGTCACGGCCTCTCTTGTTGCAGAGCACAGGCTCCAGACGTGCAGGCTCAGCAGTTGTCGCTCACGGGCCCAGTTGCTCTGCGACATGTGAGATCCTCCCAGACCAGGGCTCGAACCCATGTCCCCTGCATTGGCAGGAAGATTCTCAACCCCTGCGCCACCAGGGAAGCCCTGTCTTCATTTCTTGTCATTCTTTTTTCTTTGTTCTACAGCACTGAATTCCACCATTCTGTCTTCCAGGTCACTTATCCATTCTTCTGCCTCAGTTATGCTGCTATTTTTTCCTTCTAGTGTCATTTTCATTTCAGTTATTGTGTTGTTCATCTCTGTTTGTTTGTTCTTTAATTCTTCTAGGTCTTTTTTAAACATTTCTTACATCTTGTCGACCTTTGCCTCCAGTCTTTTTCTGAGGTCCTGGATCATCTTCACTATCATCATTCTGAATTCTTTTCCTGCGAGGTTGCCTATCTCCACTTTGTTTACTTGTTTTTCTGGGGTTTTATCTTGTTCCTTCATCTGGTATGTAGCCCTCTGCCTTTTCATCTTGTCTACCTTTCTGTGAATGTGGTTTTTTGTTCCACAGGCTGCAGGATTGTAGGTCTTCTTGCTTCTGCTGTCTGCCCTCTGGTGGATGAGGCTATCTAAGAGGCTTGTTTAAGTTTCCTGATGGGAGGGACTCTAATATTAATATAACTTTGATGCGTAGTACCAAATCTTGTTTTCTACATAATTTAGAAGAGTAATGCATTTAAAAGAATTATTAGTTTAAGTTTTTGGACACACAATGTATAAAAATGTCACTTGGGGACATCAACAATCAAAGGGGTAGGGACAGGGTATAAAAAAACAGAGTCTTTGTATATTATGGAAGTAAAACTGGTATAAATTCAAATTAGAGTGTTATAACTTTAGGATGTTAAATGTTCCCCATAACAATCACAGAGAAAATAGCTGTTGAATAAACATAAAAGGAAATTAGAAAGGAATTTAAAAATTTCACTACAAAAAAATATATATACACACAAAAAAAGCAGGAATAAAGGAAATGAGGGACCAAAAACATCTATAGGGCACATAAAATACAAAGAGCACAATGACAGAAACAAGTCCCTCCATATTAGTAATTAATGTAAATGGGTCAAAATCTCTAAAAGACAGAGATTGGCAGAATAGATAAAGACACATAATTCAACAATACAGAAAAAGAAAGATATTAAATATTAATAAAAGACTCAATACAGCAGGAAAACATAATAATTATAAATATTCACACACCTAATGACAGACCATTAAAATATATGAAGCAAAAACTGACAGAATTGAGGGGAGAAAAAGATAGGTCTACAATAGTAGTTGGAGGCTTCAATACCCTACTCACAATAATGGATAAAAGAAGCAGACAGAGACTAGTAAGGAAATAGAGGACTTACACAAAAGACTACCTAAATCTAACAGACATATACGGAACACTATACCCAAAAACAACAACATACACATTCTTCTCAAGTCACAGGGGACACTTTCCAAGACAGATCATATGTTAGGCTACAAACTAAGTCACAACAGATTTTTATTGTGGTATAATTGACACAATATTTTACTAGTTACAGGTGTACAACATAATGATTCAATAACTGTATGCAATGAAAAATGATCACCACAATAAATCCAGTTAATATCTGTCACCATACATTGTTTAAAAATTTCGTTCTTCTGAAGAGAACTTTCAATATCCACTCTCAAATATGCAATAGAGTATTATTAACTATAGTCACCATGCTGTACATGATAGTCAACGACTTTTTCATTTTATAACAGGAAATTTGTACATTTTGACCCCCTTCAGCCATTTCACCAACCTCCACCCCCAACCTCAGGCAGCTACAAATCTGTCCTCTACGTCCATGATCTCAGTTTTTTAGTGTGTTTGCTTGTTTTTGGATTCCACATATAAGTGAGATTATATTGTATTTCTCTTTTTCTGTCTGACTTATTCACTAAGAGTAATGCCCTCAAGGTCTAACCATGTTGTCACAAATGGAAAGATTTTCTTTCTTTTCATGGCTGAATAATATCCATATTTTACATATCAAAATAATATATACTTTTTTATTTATCCATTAATCCATCAGTGGACATTCAGTTTTTTTCCACATCTTGGCTATTGTAAATGATGTACAGTGAACATTAGGGCACAGATACATTTTCAATTTACTGTTTTCATATTCTGTGGATAAATACTCAGAAGTGGAATTGTTGAATCATATGTAGTTCTATTTTATTTTTTGAGGAACCTCCATACTGTTTCTCATAATGATTGACCCAATTTATATTCCCACCAACAATGCCCAAGGCTTGCCTTTTTTCCAATTCCTGGCCAACACTAGTTATTTCTTGTCTTTTAGAGGACAGCCATTCTAACAAGTACGAAGTTATATCTCACTGTGGTTTGACTTACATTTCTCTAATGATTCATGATGTTGAGCCTCTTTACATGTACCTGCTGGCTTGCTATATGTCCTTAGAAAAATGTCTATTCAGATCCTCTGCCCATTTTTTAATCAGATTGTATTTTTGCTATTGAGTTGTATGTATGATTTCTTTATATATTTTGGATATTAACCCCCTATCAGATATATCTATATGATATTTTCTCCAATTTTTTTTTTTTTTGCAGTACACGGGCCTCTCACTGTTGTGGCCTCTCCCATTGCAGAGCACAGGCTCCAGATGCACAGGCTCAGCAGTCATGGCTCACGGGCCTTGCCGCTCTGCAGCACATGGGATCTTCCCAGACCAGGGCATGAACCCATGTCCCCTGCATCGGCAGGCAGACTCTCAACCACTGCGCCACCAGGGAAGCCCTTTCTCCAATTTAGTATGTCACCCTTCCATTTTATTGATGGTCTCCTTTGCTATGTACAAATTTTTTAATTTCATATAGATCTACTTGTTTATTTTTGCTTTTGTTGCCTTTGCTTTCAGTGTCATATCCAAAAAATTATTGCCAAGACTTATGGCAAGGAGCTTACCACCTATATTTTCTTCTAGGAGTTTATGGATTCAGGTCCTACATTCAAGTCTTTCATCAATTTTGAGTTAACTTTTGTGTATGGTGTGAGATAGTAGTCCAGTTTCATTCTTTTGCATGTGGCTGTCCAGTTTTCCAAACGCCACTTATTAAAGACACTGTTATTTACCCACTGTATATTCTTGGATCATTTGTCTTAAATTAATTGGCCATATATATGTAGGTTTATTTCTGGACTCTCTATTCTGTTTCATTTATCTATGTATCTGTTTTGTGCCAGTACCATACTATTTTTATTACTATAGCTTTGTAATATAGTTTGAAATCAGGAAGCATGATGCCTCTAACTTTCTTCTTCTTTCTATAGATTGCTGTAGGTAGTATGGATATTTTTAAATATTAATTCTTCCCATCCACTGGTATAAAATGTCTTTCTATTTATTTGTGCATTCTTCACATAATGTCTCAGGCTTTTCAGTGTTCAGGTCTTTCACCTCCTTGGTTAAATTAATTCTGAGGTATCTTATTCCTTTTGATGAAATTGTAAATGGGATGGTATTGATTTTTTTAATTTCTCTTTCTGATAATTCTTAGCGGATAGAAATGAAACTGATTTTTTGCACATTGATTTTCTATCTTGCAACTTTACTGAAATCATTTATTAGTTTCAAAAGGTTTTTTTTTTTTGGTGGAGTCTTTAGGATTTTCACATATCATCAGCAGTGACAGTTTTACCTCTTCCTTCCAATTTGGAGGCCTTTTATTTCTTCTTGCCTAATAGCTCTGACCACACTGAATAAGAGTGGTGAGAGTAGGCATCCTTGTCTTGCTCCTAATCATCAAGGAAAGCTTTAAGCTTTCCATCACTAGGTATGATGTTAGCTGTCAGCTTGTCATATATGTTATTATGTTGAGGTACATTCCCTCTATACCCACTTTGTTTAGAATTTTTATAAGAAATGTTGAATTTTGCCAAATGCTTTTTCTGTATCTATTGAGATGATCATATGATTTTTAGTCTTCATTTTTTAAAATTAATTTTTATTGGAGTATAGTTGATTTACAATGTTGTGTTAGTTTCTGCTGTACAGCAAAGTGAATCAGTTATACATACACATATATCCACTCTTTTTTACACTCTATTCCCATATAGGTCATTACAGAGTATTGAGTAGATTTCCCTGTGCTATATAGTAGGTTCTTATTAGAAACACAGCCATCCTTCGTTTTTTAATGTTTTGCATCACACTGATTGACTTGCAGATGTTGAACCATCCTTGCATCCCTGGAATAAACACGATTTGATCATGGTATATAATCCTTCTTTACATATGTTGAATCTAGCTTACTAATATTTTGTTGAGGAATTTTGCATCTACGTTCATCAGGGACACTGGCCAGTACTTTCTGTTTATTATGGCGCTCTTGTCTAGTTTTGGTATCAGGGTAACGCTGGCCTCATAAAATGAGTTTGGAAATGTTCCCTTATCTTCTATTTTTTTAAAGAGTTTGAGAAGGATTGTTATAAATTCTTTAAGTACTTGGAAGAATTCATCAATGAAGCCAATTTGGTCCTGGAGTTCTCTTTGTTCCAAGGTTTCTGATTCCTGATTCAATCTCCCTAATAGTAATCAGTCTGTTCAGATTTGCTATTTCTTCATGATTCAGTAGTCTTGGTAGGTTGTATATTTCTAGGGATTTTTCCATTTCTTCCAGGTTGTCAAATGGGCTGGCATATTAGTTGCTCATAGTAGTTTCCTATAAGACTTTTATTTCTGTAGTATCAGTTTAACTTCTCCTTTTGCATTTCTGAAAATGAATATATATATATATATATATATATATATATATTCATGAATTTTCCAGTGTTTTCCTTGTAATTGATTTCTAGTTTCATATCATTGTGGTTGGAGAATATGCTTGATACAACTTCATTCTTCTGAAATTTATTAAAACTTGTTTTGTGGCCTAACATATGATCTATCCTGGAGAATGTTCCATGCACACTTGGGAAGAATGTGTATTCTGTTGCTTTTGGATGGAATATTCTGTATATAACTGTTAAATCCCTCTGGTTTAACATTCGTTTAAGGCCAAAGTTTCTCTATTAATTTTCTGTCTAGATGATCTATCCATCAAAATAAGTGGGGTATTAAAACTCCCACTATTATTGTATTGCTGTCTATTTCTCCCCTTAGATCGGTTAATATCTGGTTTATACATTTTGGTGTTCCTATGCTGTGTGCACAAATATTTACAAACGTTATATCCTCTTATTGAATTGACCAATTTTTCATTATATAATGTCCTTCTTTGTCTCTTATTACAGTCTTTGTTTAAAAGGCTATTTTGTATAACATAAATATAGCTACCCCAGCATTCTTTCAATTTCCATTTGCATGAAATATCTTTTTTCATCCCTTCACTTTCAATCTGTGTGTGTCTTTACATCTGAAGTCAGTCTCTTGTAGGCAGTATATAAATGGGTCTTACTTTTGAAGCCATTCAGCCACTCTGTGTCTTTTGATTTGAAATATAGTCATCTTCATTTAAATTAATTATTGATAGATATGTATTTATTGACATTTTAATTTTTTCTAGCACTTTTGTGGTTCCTCTTTGTCCCTTTCTTCTTCTGCTCCTCCCTTCCTTTGTGATTTGATGACTTTCTTTAGTGCTATGTTTAGATTCCTTCATCTTTACCTTTTGTGTGCCTACTATAGGCTTTTGCTTTGTAGTTACCATGAGGCTTATATAAAATATCTTGTATTTAGAACCGTCCATTTTAAGTTGATAGCAACTTAATTTGACTGCATTCTAAAGCTGTACATTTTTACTCTCCCCCAATCCAGTTTAATGTTTTTGATGTCATATTTTATATCTTTTTATCTTGTGTATCCCCTAAGTAATTATTGTAGTTATAGTTATTTTTACTACTTTTGTGTTTTAACTTTCATACTAGCTTTATAAGTGATTAATCCACTACCTTTATTATATTTACCTATAACAGTGAAATTTATACTTTCACATGTCTTCCTGTTATTAATTAGCACCCTTTCTTTTCAGCTAAAACAAGTCCCTTTAACATTTATTGTAAAACTAATTTAGTGGTGATTTAACTCCCTTAGCTTTTGCTTGTGTAGATAACTCTATCTTTCAATTCCAAATGATCACTTTGCTGGGTAGAGTATTTTTATTTGGAAGGTTTTTTTCTTTCAGCATTTTAAAATATATCATGTCAAAATCTCAGTAGCTTTTTTAAAATAGATATCATACAAAATATCTTCTCTGACCACAGTGGGATGAAGTTAGAAATCAGTAAGAAAAGTAAAACTAGAAAGTTCACAAAATTGTGGAAATTAAACAACACAAGGTTAAACAACCAACGGATCAAAGAAGAAATCACAAGGGAATTTTAAAATAATTTAGGGACAAATGAACATGAAAACACAACAAACCAAAACTTATAGGACACAGCAAAAGTAGTGCTGAGAGGAAATTTGTAGCTATAAATGCTTACATTGAAAAATAAGATCTCAAATCAACAACCTAACTTTAAAAATTAAGAAACTAGAAAAAAACAACACACTAAACTGAAAGCCAGCAGAACAAATAAAAAAGATTAGAGCAGAAATAAGTGAAATAGAGAATAGAAAAACAGGAGAGAAAATTAATGAAACCAAAAGTTGGTTCTTCAAAGATAGCAGTGAAATTGACAAATTTTCAACTAGATGGACTAAGAAAATAGGAGAGAAGATTCAAATTACTAAAATCAGAAATGAAAGTGGGGACATTACTACTGATTCAAAAGAAATAAAAAGCATTATAAGAAAGGACTATGAATAATTGTATGAAAAAAATGTATAGTCTAGTTGAAATGGACAAATTTCTAGAAACACAAAACCTTCCAAGACTAAATCAAAAAGAAATAGAAAATCTGAAAGGCTATACGTAGTAAGGAGATTGAATCAGTAATCCAAAATCTCCCAATAAAATGAAGCCTTGGACCTGATGGCTTCACTGGTGAATTATACCAAGCATTCTTCTCAAACTTTTCCAAAAAAACTGAAGAGGAGAGAACACGTCCTCACTTATTCTATGAGGCCAGCATAATTCTGATAAAAAAGCCAGACAAAGACACTACAAGAAAACTACAGACCAATATCCCTTATGAACATTGATGCAAAAGTCCTCAGTAAACACTAGCAAACACAAGTCAGCAGCATATTAAAAGGATTATACACCATGACCAAGTAGGATTTATTCCTGGAATGTAAGAATCATTCAGCATACAAAAATCAGACAATGTAATACGCCACATCAACAAAATGATGAAAAAAATATGATCATCTCAATTGATGCAGAAAAAGCATTTGCCAAATTTCAATGCCATTTCATGATTCAAAAAAAAACTCAACAAAATAGAAATAGAAGGAAGCCACCTCAATAATAAAGCCCATATATGAACAACCCACAGAAAACATCATACTCAATGACTAAAGACTGAAATGTTTTCCCCTAAGAAGAGGAACAATGCAAGGATGCCCACTATCACTACTCATATTCAAATAGTACTGAAAGTTCTAGCTAGAGCAATTAAGCAAGAAGAAATAAAATGTATCCAAATTGGAAAGGAAGAAGTAAAATTACCTCTGCTTGTATATTATATAACCTTATATGTAGATAACCTTAAAGACCCCCAAAAAAGCTGAATTCAGCAAAGTAGCAGGATACAAACTAAATACACAAAAATCAACAGTACTTCAATACTGAACAATGAACAATCTGTAAAGAAAATTATAAAAACAATTCCACTTACAATAACATCAAAAAGAAAAAAATACTTTGGTATTAACTTAACCAAGAACGTGAAAAACTTGTACAATGAAAAGTACAAGACACCGATGAAAAAAATTAAAGAAGAAATAAATGTAAATACACCCCAGGTTTATGGATTAGAAGACTTAAATGTCCATTAAAATGTTAAAATGTCCATACCACTCAAAGTGATCTACATATTCAATGCAATCTCTATCAAAATCTCAATAATATTTTTTGTACAAATAGAAAGGCCCATCCTTAAACTCATATGAAATCTCCAGGGACCATGAATAACCTAATAGAACTGGAGAACTCATATTGCCTGATTTCAAAAGTTACTACAAAGCTATAGTAATCATAACAGTGTGGTATTGACATAAAGACAGGCATATAGACCAATGGAATAAAATAGAGAACCTAGAAATAAATCCTCACATATATAGTCAGATGATTTTTGATGAGGGAGCCAAAGCCATTCAATGGGTAAAGGGATAGTCTTCTCAATGGACGATGCTGTGAAAACTGGATATCCACAGCAACAGAATGTGGTTGGGTCCTTACCTAGTGCCATATACAAAAATTAACTCAAAATGGATCAAGGACCTAAATGTAAAAGACCTAAAACAATAAAATCCCTAGAAGAAAACACAGCACAAAAGCTTCACAACATTGGATTTGGCAATGATTTCTTGGATATGACACCAAAGGCAAAGGTAACAAAATAAAAAATAGACAAATGGGGCTTCTTTAAAATTAAAAAATGTTGTGCATCAAAAGATGCTATGCACAGAGTAAAACGATAGACTACAGAATGAGAGAAATTATTTGCAAAGCATATATCTGATAAGGGATTAATATCCAGAATATATAACAAATTCCTAAAACTCAACAACAAAAAAACAAACAACGCAATTCAAAAATGAGAAAAGGACATGAATAGACATTTTGCCAAAGAAGATACACAAACAGCCAATAAGCACATGAAAAGATGCTCAACTAAAACCAAAGATATCACAAAAAGAAGAAAATTACAGGTCAATATCACTGATGACCATAGGCACAAAGATCCTCAACAAAATACTAGCAAACTAAAGCCAACAACACATTCAAAGGATCATACAACCATGATCAAGTAGGACTTATCCCAGTGATGCAAGGATTCTTCAATATACGTAAATCAATCAATGTGATACACCACATTAACAAACTGAAGAATAAAAACCATATGATCTTCTCAACAGATTCAGAAAGAGCTTTTGACAAAATTCAACACCAATTTATGATAAAAAAAAAAATCTCCAGAAAGTGGGCATAGAGGGAACCTGCCTCAATGTAATAAAGGCATATACAACAAACCCATAGCAAATATTCTCAAGGGTGAAAAACTGAAAGCATTTCCTCCAAGATCAAGAACAGGGCAAAGATGTCCACTCATGCCACTTTTATTCAACATAGTTTGGGAAGTCCTAGCCATGGCAATCAGAGAAGAAAAAGAAATACAAATTGGAAAAAAAGAAGTAAAACTGTTTGCATATGACATGATACTATAGATAGAAAATCATAAAGATGCTACCAGAAAACTACTAGAGCTCATCAAAGAATTTGGTAAAGTTGCAGGGTACAAAATTAATACACAGGAATCTCTTTCATTCCTATACACTAACAACAAAAGATCAGAAAGAGAAATTAAGGAAACAATCCCATTTACCATCACATCAAAAAGAATAAAATACCTAAGAATAAACCTACCTATGGAGGCAAAAGACTCATACTCAGAAAACTATAAGATACTGTTGAAAGAAATCAAATATGACACAAACAGATGGAGAGATATACCATGCTCTTGGATTGGAAGAATCAATATTCTGAAAATGACTATACTACCCAAAGCAATCTAAAGCAATCCCAATAAATCCTATAAAATTACCAGTAGCATTTTTCACAGAATTAGAACAAAAAATTTTACAGTTTGTATGGAAACACAAAAGACCCCAAATAGCCAAAGCAATCTTGAGAAAGATAAATGGATCTGGAGAAATCAGGCTCCCTGACTTCAGACTATACTACAAAGCTACAGTAATCAAAACAGTATGGTACTAGCACAAAAACAGAAATATAAATCAATGCAACAGGATAGAAAGGCCAGAGATAAAACCAGGCATCTATGATGAAGGAGGCAAGAATATAGAATGGAGAAAAGATAGTCTCTTCAATAAGTGGTTCTGGGAAAACTGGACAGCTACATGCAAAAGAAAGAAATTAGAATACTCCCTAACACCAAACACAAAAATAAACTCAAAATGGATTCAAGTCCTAAATGTAATGCCAGATACTATAAAACTCTCAGAGGAAAACATAGGCAGAAGACTCTCTGACATAAATCACAGTAAGATCTTTTTTCATCCACCTCCTAGAGTAACGAAAATAAAAACAAAAATAAACAAATGGGACCTAATTAAACTTAAAAGCTTTTGCACAGCAAAGAAAACCATAAATGAGGCAAAATGACAACCCTCAGGATAGGAGAAAATATTTGCAAACGAAGCGACTGACAAGGGATTAATTTCCAAAATATACGAACAGCTCATGCAGCTCAGTATCAGAACAAACAAACAAACAACCCAATCAAAAAATGGGGGGAAGACTTAAATAGACATTTCTCCAAAGAAGACATACAGATGGCCAAAAAGCATATGAAAAGATGTTCAACATCTTTTGCAAATCAAAACTACAATGAGGTATCACCTCACACCAGTCAGAATGGCCATCATCGAAAAATCTATAAACAATAAATTCTGGAGAGGGTGTGGAGAAAAGGGAACCTTCCTGCACTGTTGGTGGGAATGTAAATTGGTATAGCCACTATGGGGGCTCCTTAGAAAACTAAAAATAGAGCTGCCATGTGATCCAGCAATCCCATCCTGGGCATATATCCAGAGAAACCCCAAGACATGGAAGCAACCTAAATGTCCATCGACAGAGGAATGGATAAAGAAAATATGGTTCATATATACAATGGAATATTACTCAGCCATAAAAAAGAACAAAATAATGCCATTTGCAACAACATAGATGGACCTAGATATTGTCATACTGAGTTAAGTAAATCAGACAAAGACAAATATCATATGATATCGCTTATATGTGGAATCTAAAAAATTGGTACAAATGAACTCATTTACAAAACAGAAATAGAGTCACAGATGTAGAAAACAAACTTATGGTTACCAAGGGGGAAGAGGGGGAGGGATAAATTGGGAAACAGGGATTGACATATATACACTACTATATATAAAATAGATAACTAATAAGGACCTACTGTATAGCACAGGAAACTTTACTCAATACTCTGTAATGACCTATATGGGAAAAGAATCTAAAAAAGAGTGGATATATGTATATGTATAACTGATTCACTTTGATGTACAGCAAAAACTAACAGAACATTGTAAATCAACTATACTCCAACAAAAAAATTTTTAAATGCAAAAAAAAAAAAGAAAAGAAAGATGCTCAACATCACTAATCATTAGGGAAATGCAAATCAAAACTACAATGAGATATCACCTCATACTAGAAGGGCTAATATCAAAAAAACAGAAAACAAGTGTTGGCAAGGATGTGGGGAAATTGGAAGCCCTGTGCACTATTGGTGAGAATGTAAAATGATCACCATATGACCCAGCAATTCCACTTGTGGGTACATATCCAAAAGAACTGAAAGTAAGGTCTCAAAGAGATATTTTTAAACTCATGTTCCTAGCAGCATTATTCACAATAATTAAAACATGGAAACACCCAAACTCCATCAACACATGAATGGATAAGCAAAATGTGGTCTATACATACAATGAAATATTATTCAACCTTAAAAAGTAAGGAAATTTTGCAATATGCTACAACATGGATGAACTTTGAGGACATTATGCTAAGTGAAATAAGCTGAAGACATTATGCTAAGAGAAATAAGCCAGTCACAAAAAGATAAATACTGTATGACTCCATTTATATGAAGTACTTTTTTTTTCAATTTAAATCACTTTAATTATGGCATTTTAAATGAGGAATTTCACAGGGAATGAGTATTTTTTTCTCTAAGAGCATTCTAGTGAGATCTGATACCACAAAGCCAACCATAGAGCAAATGCTAGTATAAATAAAGCACCTTGATTTGGACCATGGCCAGTGGACAAGATATGGTAGTACAGTCTTCCTCTTTTCCATAACCAAGAAAATTAAATCTTTTAAGAGACCCGCTCAAGACCTAGTGTCTGTAACTGGCTGCTTCTTGGCAACATTTGCACAAACAAAGAAATCAAGAAGTAGAATGTAAGAGCAGTCTGTCCCCTGTACCTTGCAGAGAATACACTTTCATTGTACAAACTCTCCTGGTTCTAATCCTCATAAACATAAACCATCAACTTTCCAGCACTAATGAGAAGAGGGAAGGAAGAAGGAAAGGGCTTTCTTGCATGTTTCTCCCTCACTGGGGATTTCTCCCTTCCTTCTGCAGGCATCACCTTAGCTCACCTATTCTTTTTTTTCTTTTTTCTTTTTCCCTTTAACACCGTTATTGGTGTATAACTGCTTTACAGTGTTGTGTTAGTTTCTGCTGTATAACAAAGTGAATCAGCTATATGCACACATACATCCCCATATCCCCTCCCTATTGAGCCTCCCTACCACCCTCTTTATCCCACCCCTCTAGGTGGTCGCAAAGCTCAGAGCTGATCACCCTGTGCTATGTGGCTGCTCCCCACTAGCTATCTGTTTTACATTTGGTAGTGTATATATGTCAATGTTACTCCCTCACTTCATCCCAGCTTACCCTTCCCCCTTCCTGTGTCCTCAAGTCCATTCTCTACATCTGTGTCTTTATTCCTGTCCTGTCCCTAGGTTCATCAGAACCTTTTTTTTTCACATTCCATATATATGTGTTAGCATACGGTATTTGTTTTTCTCTTTCTGACTTACTTCACTCTGTATGCCCGACTCTAGGTCCATCCACCTATATGAGGTACTTTAGAGTAGCCAAAACCACAAAGACAGAGTATATAATGGTGGTTGCAAGGAGCTGGGGGAAGGGAAAGTGGGGAGTTATTGTTTAATACACATAGAATTTCAGTTTTACAAGATGAAATGTGTTATGGTGATGGATGGTGGTGATGGTTGCACAACAATGTGAATGTATTTAATACCACTGAATTGTATACTTAAAAATGCTTTAGATGGTAAATTTTATGTTATGTGTATTTTATTACAATTAACATTTTTTTAATACCTACTTTTATCATTTGATAGTGCTGACAGCTGACAACAGTACACATGAATCTTTTCCCCTACTGAAATAACAAGAAGGCAAAAAGAAAGCAACCAGTTCTAGAGCTATCCTTTAGTTCATAGAGTTTATTTTTCTACACAGGCAGAAAACATATCCGCATTAATTTCCTAATTTCATACCTGTGTAATATAGGGTGAGTAAATTCCATCTTCATCAATGCTTAAGAAAAAGAAAAATCTGTAGTAAATCTCCAAGCCCAGCAACAAATCAAAAATCTCACTCCTATATACATACACTACCAAATGTAAAATAGATAGCTAGTGGGAAGCAGCTGCATAGCACAAGGGAGATCAGATCAGTGCTTTGTGTCCACCTAGAGGGGTGAGATAGGGAGGGTGCAAGGGAGACGCAAGAGGGAGGAGATATGGGGATATATGTACAGCTGATTCACTTTGTTATAGAGCAGAAACTAACACACCCTTGTAAAGCAATTATACTCCAATAAAGATGTTAAAAAATAAATGAATAAATAAATCTACTCTAGAATTTAGCATTTAAAAAACAAATGTCACTCTTAGAATCACTTAAAGGATAAAATGGCATCTCTCATATGAAAATTTTCAAGCACATTATTGTATTCATCCCCTAATTTGTTCATCAAACACTTACTGAGGACTGATAGATGCCTGCCTTTATGCTAGATATTGGAGATAAGACTACTTATCCTACTAATGAGGAAGACAAGAATGTTAACGAAAAATTACAATGCAATATGTTAAGTGATACAAAAAAGATCTATGCAGGACACTAGAAGGTTACAGAAGAAGAAGTGCCTAATTCCTCCTTAAAATGATAAACAGTGTCAGGAACAGTTAAATTTTAGTTCAAAATTCACCAGGCAGACAAGTTGAAGAAAGCAACGTGTGAAAAGGGAAAAACAGGTACAGTGGCACAGATTTTCAAAACCATAATGCACTCAAGGAACTGCAAATTGTTGGGTGATGTTAGAATGTGGGGACTGTGTGGGGAGGAGAGGTGGAAAATAAGATTGGAAATTAGGTAAAGACCAGTTGAAGGGTGGTACGTAGAAGGAAAAGTGAAGAAGAATAACTACTACTTTTTGAGTGACTTCTATAAACCAGGTAATCTGATCCTCATAATAACCTTGAAAAGTTGGTATTATCTCCATTTTATAGGTGACAAACGTGAAGCTCAGAAAAAGAGAGTAATTTTCAGGTCATGTAGCTAGTAAGTAGGCTTGTTCTTAGGATACTGCCTCTTATCCACTACACTGCAGTACAGAAATCTAAAAGACCACAGTGTGAGTGAGGAACTAAAAGTAGTGCCAGTATTTATCAGACTATAAAGTTCAAGGTGGAAAGGCACGTGCTGAGACTGAAAAAGTGCACTTGAAATAGTGGAGCACCTTCTATGCCATGCTGAGGAACATGGGTTACACTAAAATTGATGAGGTATTACTAAAAGGTTTATTTAGAGGCCATAGGAAAGCATGGTTAGATATGCATTTTAGAAAGATGCCTGTAATAGGATGGGGTCAAAACTGAAAGTAGGTAGCTTTTATAACTATTTATCCTTCAATGTATAATTATTTTTAAATTTGCTCCTGAGGATGATTTCTAATAGCTTAGAAAAGATAATTTTCTTGAAAAGTATGCCAATCTCTATTTCAATTACATTCCAGAGAAACCCTGGTTGTTCGGACAACCAGCTAAACAAGTTTAGTCGGTAATTAAAACATACGCATTCTCAGGAGGAACAGGAACAGAATATCCTAGTTACAAGCAAAGAACAACTTCTGCAAGCACAAAATAAAATTCATTCCACAAAAGAATGGAAGAAATTATGTATAGTTTTGTGTACAGCTCCTTAGAAATGTTAAAAATCAACCCCTATCTGGAAGAGATGGAAATATTTTCTTCTCATTCTCTGAAATTCTTCTGAAGATCAGGTACCAATTGTAGTTATGCAAAAGCTTCTAAACCTCTTCTTTAGTGACTGTAAACTAAATTAAAGGCATGTAAAAAAAGAGCAGCTAAGATATTGCTTCATGAAAATACAAAAAAGAGAAAAAGCAGATACTACTAATTTTAACATGCATTAAGCATCTTAATATTCTAGAGACCTTACATAATGCAGAAAAGACCAGATCCTGTGCCCAAAGAGTTTCCTAAGATGGACTCATTCTTTGCCACATGGAGTGAATTCTATGCCCATCACTCCCTTCATCAGTTTGTCTAATAAAAAGAATCTCAAACTCACTTTGCTCTGACTTCCCAATAGGCTAACTTTCATGATATAATAATTTTCTCCTTTACTGGAATAGTTTTTTTTTTTTTTTTTTTTTTTTTTTTAAGTTTCCAATTCTAGGAACTGCAGCTCTCATTCAGGATGAAAAAACTGCTTTTTGTAAGTGTATGACACATTGGAAAATGGATTGTAAGGGCATCATTTCATGAACTCCTTCATGGTCAATTACCTCTGAGTGAGCCCAGGCCATCTGTGTGAAGTTGCATGGGGAATTTTATATTTTACCTAACCCTCCATTAGATGAAGTCTAATATGATAAAATAAATTAATTATTTATTAATTCAGTAAATAGTCAGTGATATCTTATATGTTCCAGGCACTGTGCTGGATGCTTGGAATATAATGGTAAGGGAAAAACAGATAGTTCATGCCTCATGGAACTCATAATTTAGTAGATCATACATAGTTTTAGAAACTATGATTTAAAACAGATAATATAATAGTTCACTCTCTAATTATTACATGAATATTTGTGAACCATCTTAAAATCAGAATTTTAGAGCTAATGGGGACCCTAAGTGATCTTCCAGTCTAATTCCCTAATCTAACAAAAGAAAGTAATCCTCAGAGAGATGAATTGACTACATCAAAGTCATAAAAATTGTTGTTGTTTGGGACAAGATTAAAAACCAGACTTCCTGACCATCTAGTCAGTACTCTTTGTATCAAATCATGATACCTCCTTTTGCTCATCCACCAAAGCGACTGCTTGTCTTTTGATCCCATCTTCCCATCACAGGTTCCTTTGAATTAACACCATAAAACTGAACATATGAACACCTCCTAAACTTGACGGGCACTGAGCTTTCTCACAAACATAAGTGTGGACCACACTACAACAAGTACCAAAAATAATTTTATCAGAAAATTAAATTGTTTATTTTTTTAATGTAAAATGCACATGACAGAGAAGAATCTAGTTTCCCATACAACTTCTTCCCATCATCTTATTGGGACTGCAGTCATCTGTTAAGCCAAGTGGCATAGGGGCAATGAGCACCCACCAGCTGTCATCATGTCTGTTCATGCTCCTACTCCAAAGGCTAGTGATTAAACTAGGAACATCAGAGAAGCAAAATCAAACTCCTTTTTCTAGACCTCAGCATTAACATGATGTTTTGGCAACTCTTAGAGCTGTCTCAGTATTCATAAGTTATCTATCTCCCAACAAAACAACTTATGATCTCCATTCAACTCTAGTTTCAGTTGAATAAAATATTCCACATAGGCCCACCTCAAGACCAAACTCAGACCTAAAGGCTTCTCTTCATGTTGAATATGTACGTCAATATCTGAGACATCTGAAAATACCTCTGATTCAGGGTTCTGGATGTTACATTTTATTTTTCCATCAACTACAGAGAAAAGAACAAAAGGTTACAAAGGAAATGCTCTGACTACCAATACATATTTGGTACATAACTAAACCTGGCAATTTTATCATATATTCTAGGAAATGGCAGAAATTATAATATAGACTTTTTTAATCACCTAGGTAAAAAGTACCATGATATTTTTTTTAAGTTAAACGCCTCCAACCCCAAAACAAACTGCTCTTAAGAATGCAATGGATGATAGCAAAGAGTGGAATGGAAACCTTGATGTAATAAAATAAAAAGCTCAAATACCAGTTGGAAATAAAGTATTTTGTTTCTAACGCAAAAGAAACTCTGAATTAAAGAAAGAAGACTCACTTCAATGATCCAAATAGCATTTACGTATGTAGTTCTGTACATTAAAACTTAGTCTCTTTCTGTTTCCTTCAAGTAGGATCCTGCCAGGACTTGGAATTCTTCCTTTCTAGCCCGTGATCCTATCATTGGGAATCTATCCTACAATTAAGTTACCATCTACTTATAATGTAATGGTTAAGAATGGGAACACAGGACTTCCCTGGCCGTCCGGTGGTTAAGACCCCGTGCTTCCACTGCAGGGGACATGGGTTCCATCCCTGGTCAGAGAAGAAAGATTCCATAGGCTGTGGCACTGCCAAAAATAAAATTAAAAAAAAAAAAAAAGAATAGGAACACAGTCTTTGAATTAAGACAGACCTGGATTTATGCCCTTCATCTGCCATTGACTGAGAATCCTTGGGCAAGTTACCTAATCTTATTAAGTTTCAGATATTTATCTATAAAATGGCAATAAAAATACCAACTCCATAGGGTTGCTACGAGTATTAAATAATATAATATATGTGAAAGGTTTAATACAGTACCTAAGATACTATAAATGGTCAAGAAATTTAGCTAGAAGAGTAGTAGTAGAAATAATAATAGCAGTAATGGTAGTGATTTTAGCTAAAATTTTTTCTTCTGAGAATCTATTTTCTAGGTGGCTAAATATTACAAACATTGATGTCAGAAGTATAAGGAACTTCAGAGTCCAAAATCCTTTCCCTCTGTGCTCTATTAGATTACAACTGTAACAGATATTCATTAAACAATTGTTATAGAAACTGTCCATTTCAATTATTTGAACTGTAGATAGTAAATTATCTATTAAATTTTAAAAGAATATGTTAAAATAAATGAAAAAGTTAGTCTCCATTTCTTCAATATAGAATCTGACTTCAAAACTGATATTCAAGCTCAGTAAAAATGTGTTCTGGAAAAAATTGAAACAGATAAAATAGTTATTACTGCCTATAGATAAGATGCTTTTAGATCCAACTGTTCTTTCCCCCAAATTCATTTAGTATGTTAGTCTTTGTTTTTATTTATAATTTACATGAAAAGCCTACAATTGAGTATGAATATGATATATTTTATTATAAAGAATAAATTAAACAATTATATAATTGTTGATGAAGTATTAGAAAGGACAAAAGCTTTGGAGCCAGACAAACCTGAATTCAAAACCCAGCTAAGTACTTACTGTGTGTGGGACATTAAGCAAGTCATTTAACCTCTCTATGCCATCATTACTGCAATTATTACCTTATTCGCAGACTGACAATGACAAGAAAATCCAGCTCCATGGACAGAATAACTGCCTCCTATCAATTATCTTCAATCCCGTGTTCTCTAGGTGAGCAACTGCATTTATACATGTACACATATATATAAATGCCGCAGACCATCTTATTGTGTTTATTGAGAATTTGAATTATACCTTCAGTGTGACCCAGGACTGAGATACCTCACCTTTCTTATCCTCCCTATGGCCTTCTCAAAAAAGAAGGCCATCCAGGCCCTGATTTTCAGCCAGCAGGATGCTAACAAGAGGCATGAGTAGAAAGCATAACATCCATTTTATCACACAAAACTATAGGGCAAACCAGCACCATGATCCTTTTCACATGACATCTTAATTGTGATAGTCTCTTTTTCCTAAGTATATGTAATTTAATGATGAGTTCTGAAAACTCAGGCAAGGGAACAACAGCCAAAAAATACCTAAAATAACAACTTTGAGTCCCACTTAAAGAGTGTCTTTTTCTTAAGTCCAATAAACCACTGGGTTATCAAGTCACCTATTGTACAAATATCAATGTAAATATCAAAAGTTATACATATCCTAAGATAACTATGCCAATGTCCAGTCTTTCCAAAGGAAATATACTGACATACTGCAAAGCAGTCATGAAATCACAAAAAGCATCAGTATTAACAGGGAAGCTGGGTCTGCTGCTCTGACAGCTTTGCTTAGCTACTGGTCAATTCTATTACAAGGCAAAAAAAGTAGCAACTTATATATCTTCTCTCTATTGTTGGACATAGTCTTCTTAACTGTTTTTACATTTTAGAAGTTATACATGTTCATTAAAGACAATTTGGAAAGCAGAGAAGAAAAGAATTTCAACTGGAGCCCTATTAGCTCACTACAGACATTATTAATACTTTTGATGCATTTCCCTTTTTTAAAAATTCTAAGCAAAGAGTTATATTTTTACATAATTTTATTATTCTACCTAAACAAAACTGTATCCTCTTTCTGCCTCTACCATAACACAAGCATATTTCACAGTAACCCAAGCTGTTTAAAAATGAAAAATTTAACAAATGCATAAAATTCCAGTAAGTTCTAGTTTTCTTGACTATCCTGCTATTCTTATTCCTTGCTATAAATGATGCTACTGAAAACTCAAAGCAAAGCACAGAGAGACAGCATAGCATGATGGTTAAATATGCAGATACTAGTGCCAAATTTCAGGGTTCAAACCCCACCATCTCTACTTAGCAATGCAGTAGTGAGAAAACTTCTTAAGCTTTCTACACCTCAGTTTGGTCCATTTTAAAATGGGAAGGAGGAGGAGGAAGAAGATACAGTACCAATTTCATAAGGATCTTGTGGGGATTATTAAAGGGTTAGGAACAATACTAGCACAGAGTGATCACTCAGTGTTAGCTATTATCATAATTTGATAATATTCTCTCCTGCCTCCTTCTGCTTCTTGTTTTTACCTATTCAGGATTATTTCCTTTAAAGTAAATTTTCAGAAGTGTAATTACTAAGCCAATGAGTATAAACAATTTAAGATTCTTGGTAGAACTGCCAAATTGCTCTCTAAAAAGGACTATACAACTAATTTATACCACAACAAGAAATACATGAGACTATCTTTACAAACTTTTATTAATTTTTGCTAGTTCCATAGGGTAAAAATTATATCTTAACTTTGCTTTAAATTACATTTCTTTAATTACTAATAAGCCAGAGCATTTGATCATACTGCTGACTGCTTATATTTATCCTTTATGGATTGCCAGATGTGGACTTTTAGGGTTTATATTTTATTTCCAAGATCTACCAGCAATTTCTTGAAAAACTCTATCATGGCTCAAGAAAACAGTCTTTTTGGAGCACCTGTGTATAAAATTAAAAATAATTTAGTCTTACACATGCACACACACACACTCCATTACCTCTCCAGATTATTCAGTAGTCCAATGTATATACACAGAAGACTGACTCTGGGCAGCGACATGTTTTCAAATATTTATCCATACAGAGTGAAAGTCAATTCTATGAATGTAGTCACAGTGCACTTGTGATTTTTCCAAAGATTATCAACTCTCACTTACTCATTCTAACAATATTTTGACAGAGAACGCTAACTGCCTCCCAATATCCATTTTTACCTTCTTTTTTAATATCATAACCTTGGATAGCATGGCAACTAAAATGCCTCATTTCCAAGACTCCCTTACAGCTAAATTTGTCCAGGTGATTAAGTTTGGGCCCATGAGATTTAAATAGAAGTTTGGGGTGAGAATTCCTTTTAAAAAAGGATCAAGTATCCTATTGTCCATTCTCTCCTGCCTACTTCTGCTTCAAGCTTGAAATGTGGAAGTTCTAGCTAGAGTTCCAAAAACCATCTTGGTTGCTATGAAAGCCAGCAAGGCAGAGGAGAAAAAAAGGAGCCTGAGTCTCTAATGAAAAAGTGGCACTGTCAAACTAGCTCTCAGCTGCATAACTCTAGACTTCTTTTACATGAGAGAAAAATAAACTGTGTTCTTAACCATGGTGATTTTAAGGTTTTCTGGCATATACAGCCGAAACATAACCCAAACTGATAGACATGACCAAATGCATTTATATTTGATTTTGGAGAGCATGATTTATCTTTCTAGCAGTACTCAGAAATGTGGACTACTTAGGCTAGTAACAGTATTTGAATTCAGTAAGCACACATGTGTTAAACTGTCAATAGAAAGACGCCAAGAAGTTTCTTGGTTGAAATAAGAATAGTATTTTTAATGTGCTTTCTTTAAGAAGAATGATGCACTAATTAACTGCATTCATTTATTTTATTTATTAATAATTTTAATTCCTTTGTGTGTCTAGGACTATGCTTAGCATTGGGGGTGAAATTACAGAAGTTGGTTTTGAGCTCTAGGTGAAGTATGTATAAAGGCTGGGGAAATAAGACTAAATGGAGAAAAATTACAATAAAGTATTCATTTATTCAAAATACATTACTCATTGAAAAAACACTTAATGAACACTTAGTATGTGCAAAGCTCCATTTTAAAGTAATGTTTTTCTAAAAATATAGAAATGCTGATCAGAAAAGTGAAGTAGGGCTAATTAGGAAAGCCTTCCTATAAGAGATAAGCATGGTGCTAAGCAAGTGTTGCAAACATTAACACATGCTAAATATTGGTAGCAGATATATGGATTTCAGGTGAATTATTATTCATACTTTTTAGTATATTTGAAATGTATGATAATTAAAAGTTTTATAACTAAGTCTTGTTCTATACCTTAAAATAAATGATGGATATGCATCTACTAATTTATAAATCCAATATTTATTGAGTACTACTATATGCCAGCACTATACCAGGCATTAGGAATACACACATAAGTAGTTCAAAGTCTCTGTCTTCAATAGGAGCTTCTCAACCTAGTGAGAGAATTAGAGACAAATGGATAATTGCATACAGTGTGATAAGTGATGGGCACATGCAGAAGAGGCTATCAGGAGTGCAGGGAAAATTCTAAGAGAAGGTATCTCTTAAGGTGAGTTCTGAAGAATAGATGAACAAATGAACAAGGGATCTAAGTCCCTAGGAAAGTAGTCATATGTTCAAACGCTTAAAACTGTAAGACTACATGGTAGTGAGAGGATCAGAAAGCCCTTCAGCGTGGTTGGAGGACAGCATATGTGTGTCCTGTGACAGAAGATGGGGCTCAAGAGGTAGGCAAAAAAGAAACACATCCTGGAAATGCCTTCTATGGCATGCTAGCGTATTTAACCTGAAAGGTATTTGGAGCTACTACGGGATTTTAAGCAGAAAAGTGCCAAAATATAATTTATTTTGTAGGAAAATCACTCTAAATACAGTATAGAGGATTTGCTTAATATATAATGACCAGGTTTAGGAAGATCATTTCAGTAAATAGTCCAGGAGACAAATGATGAGTACTTAAACTGACACAGTGACTATAGCAATAGAGGAAAAGAACTAGGTTCAAAAGGTATTTAGTCTTTTATAAAGTTGCTATTCAATAAACACTGATAGAGTGAGTAAATGAATGAAGGAATGAATGAGTGAATGAATCAGTACAAAAATCAATGACAGGGCTTCCCTGGTGGCCCAGTGGTTAAGAATCTGCCTGCCAATGCAGGGGACAAGGGTTTGAGCCCTGGTCCGGGAAGATTCCACATGCCATGGAGCAACTAAGCTCGTGTGCCACAACTAATGAGCCTGCACTCTAGAGCCTGTGAGCCACAATTACTGAGCCCACATGCCCCAACTACTGAAGCTCGCGCAACTAGAGCCTGTGCTCTGCAATAAGAGAAGCCACTGCAGTGAGAAGCCCATGCACCAAAACGAAGAGTAGCCTCCACTTGCCACAACTAGAGAAAGCCCATGCACAGCAATGAAGACCCAATGCAGCCAAAAATAAATAAATAAAATAAATTTATTTTTAAAAAATCAATGAGATAAAAAGAAAAAGATATTCAGAAATTTTAGACACAATGAAATTTGAGATGTGATCATCTGAAGGCAAGGGATAAGAAGAAGGCTAAGGTGGTTCCCAAGTCCCTAACCTGGATGACTGAGTATAACTAGCTTCAAAAGAACATATAGGAGAGAAGAAGTTTATGGAGACAAAATTATGAGTTCA
Source organism: Phocoena sinus (assembly GCF_008692025.1). Taxonomy (NCBI): domain Eukaryota; kingdom Metazoa; phylum Chordata; class Mammalia; order Artiodactyla; family Phocoenidae; genus Phocoena; species Phocoena sinus. Next base: position 41,652,092 of record NC_045763.1, read on the forward strand.
GCTTTGAAATGTTGAGCTTGTCATATCTAGGAATATCTAAATGTCTTATAGGCAGTTAAAATATGAATATGGTACTCAGGAGAGAAGTTTGGGTTGGAGACAGAAATATGAAATCAAGAACACAGATAGGTATTAGTGAAAGTCATGAAAATAGAAGAGATCATCCAGGAAGTCCTAATTACGGCTTGAATAATTAACAGCTTCTAGGAGGTATTATATTATATATAATTGTTATATATATAATAATTTATATAATTATATATATAACAATTATATATAATTATTATTATATTATAATAAGGATAAGGAATCTACATTTGATCTAGTTGGTAATTAAGAAGTATTAAAGGCTAGAGTAGTAACATTTTATTTTTGTCCAAGTTTGCATAGGATGGGACTAGTATAACAAGAAAATAGGACAGGAAGATTAGCTTCAAAAGTTATCCCATCAAAGTATCAATAGTTTTATACTTTAAGAAAGAAAAAAATTATCTGATGAGAAGGAATCATTAAGCTTTTCACTTAAGAATCTAGATCTATTTCTTAGAGCATATTCAAGCAAAAACAAACAAACAAAACCTACTTAAAGGCAAAATAATGCAGTAGGAAAACACACGTTTTAAAGTCAGCTGAGTAGCCATGAGCCAGTTACTTCACTTCTGAGCTTTAGCTTCCACAGCTGTAAAACAGTGGTGATAATACCTCCTAGAAGTTGTTAATTTTGATTGACATTTTTGAAAGCATATATGGTGGCATTAATAAGTACTTAATAAGTGGAAAATATTTCCTCCCGAAAGTTATGCAAAAGTAGAACAACATGGTATCTCAAAAGCAATACAGATCACAGAAATTCTGAATAGGTTATAATCAGAAGGAGTGAAAGATGTAATTAAAAGCTATGATAATCACTAGCTGAACTGAACTCTCAGTCAGATTCTAAGCTATAATGGGATAGTAAGCTAATTTTAAAAGCTACATAACTCCTTGGAACTACTGATCTCTACTCAGTTGTAAGCCCCTTTAAGGCAGGGACGGACTCTTATATTTGTCTTTTATCTCCTTGTCCTGGTATAAAGTAGGCAGAGTTAAATGAATTTGAAAATGCTACAGAAATTTACTACATTAAGGTACCACATTATTTAATCATGATTGAGAAAAGTTTTGAGCACTTTATGCTCTAAATATTTACACGTATCATGTCACTCAATCTTCATAATAATTCTATAAAGTATTATTGTTTCCTTTCATAGAGGAAGAAACCAAGGCCCAAAGGAGCTAACTACATACCAGAAGATCACATGACCATTAAGTGGTAGAATGAAGATCTAAAGGAAAAGCACCATCTGGCAGTGGTGTACAGGGCTGCCACCAACCTATAAGGTGCCTTTGTATAAATTAGAAAGAGTTGTCCCTTTGGGTGGATACAGCTCTTTGTCAGGGCACAGCTTGGCAAACCAAATACAGGCTAGATTTTAACCTTTACTCACCCTTTGTCTGTGACCCTTCATAAAGTGGAACACCTATACAACTATAAACAGCAGCCCCAGTAAAACAGGCCAACAAATGAACCGATAATGATTCATCCAATTATTTAGAGCTGTGCTGTCCAATATGGTAGCCACTAGCCACCTGTGGCTATTTAAATGAATATTCAATTCCTTAGTCTCACTAGCACAATAGCTACATGTGGCTAGCACCTATCACTTCGGACAGTGCAGATATAGTAGAACATTTCCAACATTGCAGAAAAGTTCTTTGGACAACACTGGTTTAGAGTATATATATGCGGATATTAGAATGTTTTAAAATAGTAGTCTTGAACTCTCTATACATCTATCTATCTATCTATCTACCTATCTATCTATGATCTATCTCAATTATCTACATTTACATCTTGCAACCCTAAGATTATTACAAAGATACCTGCATAGGATGCAGATTTTTTAATGCAAACTTTTAATGCAAACTAACATCATTTTATTAAATTTTCAGTGTACTGCGGATCTGAAGGAATTGGAAGACAGGAGCAAGAGATACCAAAAAATCTGCAGAGTAATGGTTATTATTTATTTGTGGGAACACAAAAAAAAATGAGTGGAAAACTATTCAAGGAAGAAAGACAATTTTCTTATAAGTAAGTATTGTTATGGTATCAAAAGTTTTTGACTTCTTTCTATTACTTGCAAGAATATGTCTTATAAAGGCATGTAGGGCAGACCGTTTAAAACACATTTTGGACATTTCCTTGGACTCTTAAAACGAATATTAGACAGGAGAACTAAGACACATAAAAAAAGTTTCATTGCTTTTAATTTAGTGCTCCATAGCACCAGAAACATGTAGACAAGTTAGAGGAAGCTCAATGAGGAGAAACAGAATTGTAAGAAAAAAAGATATTGGTTTATGATAAAATATTAATATATAAATATGTATACTGAAACCAAGTGATTTTTAAAAGATCATAATAACTAAATACAAATAAATGGAGGAAACGAGCTTTAAAAATAATGTTTAGCAATGATGTAAAGGTATAACTTGGACAAATCCAATAACATAAATGAAGCCACATTTAAGAGAACTTTAAAGAATAGATTTCAGAAAGCAATATTTATTTTCAAGTGTGAAAATAAACTCTTTCTTCAGCTGATAAGTGGCAAGAGCAATACACATTACTTAGCATTGAATTTTTTTAAATCAAAGTACTAAAATCAGTCTTGGAACAGAAATCTGGTACTGATGATCTAGCATTCCATTTCTTTTAATTTTGGTTTTCATAATGCTGATATATCATCATCTTTTTCTAGAAACGGCTTTTATGACACTAATAAGATATCTCCAAAGAGATTAATAGGTTTACTCCTAGAAGGAAGTAACATGTGTTATGATGGAGTTCATTCAGAAGGGAGTTCACACTTACTCCTACTATCCTCTCCAACATCCACCTCCTCATTGAATTCTTTTGACATTTTTTTTTAAATACATATGGTTTAAATTTTTAAGGGAAAAAATACTGGAGTAGAAAATAAATAAACTTGATAAAAACTAGGAAAAGTAAATATACAAGAAATGTTTTGCTTAAACATTTAAACCTGTACAGAAGTCTATGTGATATACTGAGTACATTTGTTTTTTAATAAAAATGTTCCATATCTCAGAGATTCCAAAGATATCAAAAGCTGTGGTAGTTGCTACAGAAACTATTCTTTTTTAATGAAACTCAGATTAAATAACTGCATAAAACAAATTCGAATTTGAAATGCAATTACTACTCTGAAGCATATTTACATATTTGATTTTATAATGGTTACAGAAAATAAGATAAAATATTAAGAATACCTTTTGCGTGGGCAAAACCAATGGCAGTTACAAACTTAATTGCAACTCTGGCCTTAAATACAATAGTGTTGGGTATAATGAAATTCTATTTTATAATAAAAACTCATACAAATTCTGTACCATTCTATTGCTACTTGGAAAAGTGCTAATTTACATGCAGTGAAACATTTCTGGAATTTATCATTTTGCATAAATGGTGTAAATTCAGGGCAAGTATAAAAGATTCCCCAAAGGCCTGTCTACATCAGGTCAATACTAAGAAAATGGCCTGAGAGTAACCACTGAAGTTCCACAGCAGGTGACCTGACATAATGGGCAAGAAATGTTCTGCCTATTTAGTGCTTCCTCTTAGCCTGCAGAGCCGAGGTCCAGACTCCTGAGGATTGCACACTCCTATCTTACCATTTACCATAGTGGAAATATCATGGACGTTGGAATCAAAGAGACCAAGCTTCAATCCTAGCTCTAACATTTACAAGCGGTGATATTTTGAGCAAGACTTTACCTCTCTAAACCTGTAAAACAAAGATAATACCTGCCTTACAGGATCAATGCAAGGATTAGTAATATTTTGTGTATGATGCCTAGCATGGTTTCTGCACATATTTGGTGCTCATTGCCTGATAGCTTCTATTATTGTTACTATTACTACGAAGACAATTAACTGTTACTACTGCTGCTGCAAGTCCTACAAAAACATATTGGGTTGGCCAAAAAGTTCATCCGGGTTTTTCCCTAACATCTTATGGAAAAACCCAAATGAAATTTTTGGTCAACCCAATACTATAACAACAAAGCAAAGCCATGGAAACCTTTTTGACTTTTGTTTCTTTTGTAAACAGGTCTGTACCGTCTTCCTAATGCGTGCGTTGAAAGGCAAGGTAAGGGGTACCAGTTGTGGCTGTTTAATAGAACTGGCTGGAATCTGTCTGTAGAGATGACATGCTTGGGCTCAGCTCAGTCTCCTGCTTATGTCACCAGCTCCTTCTGTGAGACACATTAGTGGAGACAAATAGGCTTCATTTTGGAAAAGGCCCCCAAAATAGAGCCAACTAACAGAATTGCTCTTATTTAATTATATTTTCTAGTTTCGATTGGAGAATTTTTGTGCATTCATTCTTAACTCAGACAGGCCTTCCCGACTACCTATACCCTTCCTATATTGGAGCACGTGCATAGCACTTTTCTCCATGTATTTTGTATTGTGGGATTGGGTTGATTGGATTATTGACCCCTGTTAGTGGTCTCCCTATATATTCTTGCTTTTTGCCATGCACTCACACTCTCACCCATGTGGCTTCCTTTAGAGACGTGATATAAACAGAAGCTTGAAAACGCACTTCTACACTTCTCCTTCTTCTGTTGCTCCCCTTCCTTTATCATGAAAACAAGTCCCAGCTAGGTGCTGGAAAATTAGAAACCACACGAAGCAGAGTCAACCCGCCCCAGACACAAAAGTGTGCTCAGGCAAGACTGGTCAACCCCAGCCCAGATAAGAAGTACCACCTAGTCAACCTGAAGGCTTGTGAAGAAAAATTAAGGTTGTTGTTTTAAGCTACTAAATTTTGGGGGTGGTTGTTTAGCAGTAACAGCCAACTAATACCCACGTATGAAAATTGTTTTACCGGCTTATTATCTGCCTCCCCAGCTAGAATGCAACTTCCCTGAGGGCAATTTACCTCTATACAATTTACCTCTTCCTTCCTGAGGGCAATTTACCTCTATACAATTTACCTCTATTTACCTGTTCTATTTACATTAAGTTGCATTATTAGAATGCAACTTCCCTGAGGGCAATTTACCTCTATACAATTTACCTCTTGCCTTCCCTGAGGGCAGTTTACCTCTATACAATTTACCTCTATTTACCTGTTCTATTTACCTCTATACATTGAGTCTAGTATGCTGCCTAGAAAATAAAAGGTGCCCACATATTTGTTAAATATTTCTAAAAAGGAAGACATTACTACATGAAAAGCATTGTGCCTTTTGAAGACATGACATAATATGTAAACACAATATGACAAGGATGCCCCGCTTTTATGTACTAATCTAGCCTAGCAGTAATTAGGGAGTTAAAATGTTTATCTGTATAGTAACTATATTAGACAGATACTTAGTATCCTAGTAGAGATGTAAAGTGGCAAAATAGTTCAAATGAGGGAAACTACCTCTAACAAGAGCAATCACTATGAGGCCCATTTTTCTCATCTTTGTCATTCAAGAAAACTGTCAATTTTGGAAGCCCTCAACCATTTTCTGATTAGGTACAGATAACACTTTCTCATATAAAAGAGCTGTTTAAAAAACTCAAAACAAAGCATCTCCAGATTCACTTAAGTTCATGCTACAAAATGGCATCAGTATCACAGAGCATTAAAATGACTTCAGACAAATCCCTATACTACTTTTTTCTTTTAACCATACACATGCACATAGTTTAAAAATATTGATGTACACCTCCACTCTTCTCCATCTCTGGTCCCAGTCCTCTTTTAACCATTCCTGACTTTAGTTCTTCTAGACTAAATCCTCCATATCTCTAAATAGTATGTATATATCTCAATTTCTTAGCTTATCAATTTAGGAGATATATTGTGATACCCTTCTGTAAAAGATTAGGCTTTAGCTCACATATACCTCTCTTTGCCAATATTTTTTATAATTATAGGATAGTTTTATAAACTAAAATAATAAACACATATTTATATTTCTTTTTTTCTTAACACTAGTCTCCTTCTAAACTTTCTTCCCTGTCACGTGAAGATGTTACTGTCCATACACTTCCCTCATTCTTTAATCCACTTCACCACCTTCCCTCTTGCATGAACTAAATCCTTACTACCAAACTGTTAAGAGTTTTACATTCTTCTACTTTTATATAATTTTCTATAAATATAATTACAATTTCCATGCTCTGTCTGAAAGTTGAATATTAATCAACCAACACCAGCAAAATAGTTCACTGCAGGACCAGATAGTATATTTGGATAGCACTTCTTTTTTTGTGGGTCCAATGTCATAACCCACAGACCATTTGAAGAATATTCTTTGCATCATGGCAAAATGTACTCTCTTTTCTCACACTCTATCAACTGCTTTAAACTGCATTGCATTTTATTTCACCACATTTAAAAAAATTATTTGTGTTGTGTTTTATTTTTTCCTATCGTTTTCATGTTTTGTTTTGTTTTTTTTCTGACAAATAGGTACCTTCAGCCATCTATTGCATAGGAACCCTTTTTTCTCCAGAGGTATTCTTCCAAGAATCATCTGTCTTCCCACTCTAATCTGGACTGACTCATTCCCTAAGCTTGCTGCCTAGCCGTCAACTTCTGATTTTCCTTCACTATTCCTTGGGATTGGATCCACTTTTCTCTTTCTTCATATTCTCCTTTATTTTGCTGGTGTATATCTCCAAGCAACTTGCTGAGACAGGAAGGCTCAGAGATACAAATTCCTATTTCCTACATGTCTAAACATCACCTTAATCTATCCTTACATTTAACTGAAAATTTGGCTGGACATAGGATTCTAGATTGGAAATAATTTCTTTCAGAATTTCAAAGGCATTATTCCACTTCTTTCTGGTCAAAGTATATAAAAAGAATTTCATTTCAGTGCTGTTTACAGTAGGCAAAACTAGAAAACCTCAATGCCCATCAATAGGGGAAAATTAAATAAATTATAGTATATCTATACTGCAGAACATTCAGTCATAAAACATGATGCCAATATGAAAATTTGGCATCACATATTTATTTAAAGATATTCACAATAAATAGTGTTTTCTTAAAACTGGTTATTTAAAAAGTATTATATTTTAGTTAAAATATAAATAAAAATATATATTGTTTATACACATACAAACACATGTCCCTGATATGTATGGATAAAGGAATGGAAGGATATATACCAAAATATTAACAATGGTTATACTAGAGAAAATGCATTTATGGGTGATTTTCTTTCATTCATATTTTCTGAATTTTTAACAAAATGTATGTAAACTATAGGGCTTCCCTGGTGGCGCAGTGGTTGAGAGTCCGCCTGCCGATGTTGGGGACACCGGTTCGTGCCCCGGTCTGGGAAGATGCCAGATGCTGCGGAGCAGCTCGGCCCGTGAGCCACGGCCGCTGAGACTGCTCGTCCGGAGCCTGTGTTCCGCAACAGGAGAGGCCACAACAGTGAGAGGCCCGCATACCGCAAAAAAAAAAAAAAAAAATGTATGTAAACTATAAAAAGCAGAAAAAAATAGCACACAATAGAAGCTTTTTTCTTTATTTTTGGTAAAACCATGTAACATAAAATTTACCACAACCACTTTTAAGTGTACAGTTCAGTAGTGTCAAGTATACTCACGGCATTGTGAAACAGATCTCAAGAACTTTCTCATCTTGCAAAACTAAAACACTAACAACTACTCCCTTTTTCCCCTATTACCCGGCCTCTGGTAACCAACATTTTATCTTCTGTTTCCATGAATTTGGCTACTTTAAATACCTTATATAAGTGGAATCATATAGGATTTGTCTTTTGGGGACTGGCTTCTTTCACTTAGCATAATGTCCTGAAAGTTTATCCATGCTGTAGCATGTGCCAAGATCGCCTTCCTTTTTAAGACTTAATACTATTCTATTGTGTGTGTTTGCCACATTTCGTTTACCCATTCATGGGCATTTGGATTGATTCCACCTGTTGGCTATTGTGAATAATGGTGCTATGAAGATGGATGCGCAAAAATCTCTTCAACACTCTGCTTTCAGTTCTTTCGGATGCATAAATAGAAGCTTTTTAAAACTGCTCTTCTCCTTAACTAACTTACCAGATAAACTGACATTCTTCATATCCTCTGTAAAACATTCTAACTGAGTCCATGGCATATTAACTGCTCAAGGCTAAGAGGCTAATCTCAAGTTTGCCCTGCACTTCAGCTTCTATCAGTCAAGTTATATTGTTTCTAAGAAGTCCATTTTATCCAATAATAAAACTATTTCTGTCAGCTGTACTATTACTACTTTAATTAAATATTACATAAACTGCTGAAATATAAATGTGAACGGGGAATGTTTATATAGAAATATAGTTGAATGCTTGCAGAAATTTTAAGAAGGTGAAGGTAAGTACCTAAAAAACTATTCTTGGATTAAGTACACAATAGACAACTGTAAAAAGACTTAAAATTATAAAAGTCTTAGAAGGATTCTTTACACAGCTTGCTTTACAAGTTCTTGCTCAACTTTGAAGAAAACAAACTTGGAAAATGTAGACAACATATTATGCAAATATATATTCATCTTTTTCTGGTTTCAGACATGCATTCTTTTTTTAATATTTATACAATTTTTAAAGGTTATATTCCATTTACAGTTATTAAAAAATATTGGCTATATTTCTTATGTTGTACAATATACCCTTGTAGCCTATCTTATGCCCAATAGTTTGTACCTCCCACTCCCCCACACCTAAATTGCCTGTCCCCCCTCTCCCCACTGGTAACCTCTAGTTTGTACTCTATACCTGTGAGTCTGCTTCTTCTTCATTACATTCATTAGTTTGTCGTACTTTTTAAATTCCACATATAAGTGGTATCATACAGTATTTGTCTTTCTCTGTCTGACTCATTTCACTTAGCATAATGCCCTCCAAGTCCATCCATGTTGCTGCAAATGGCAAAATTTCATTCTCTTTTGTAGCTAAGTAGTATTCCTTTTTCTATATATACCACTGTTTATCCATTTATCTGTTGATAGATACTTAGGTTGCTCCCATATCTTGACAATTGTAAATAAAGCTGCTATGAACATTGGGGTGCATGTATCTTTTCGAATTAGTGTTTTTGGCTTTTTTGGATATATACCAAGAAATGGAATTTCTGGGTCATATGGTAGTTCTATTTTTAGTTATTTGAGAAACCTCCAAACTGTTTTCCACAGTGGCTGCACCAATTTACACTCCCACCAACAGTGTTCAAGGGTTCCCTTTTCTCCACATCCTTGCCAACATTTGTTATTTGTGTTCTTTTTGATGAGAGCCATTCTGACAGGTGTGAGGTGATATCTCATTGTGGTTTTGATTTGCATTTCCCTGATGATTAGCAATGTTGAGCAGTTTTTCATGTGCCTGTTGGCCACCTGCATTTCTTCCTTGGAAAAATATCTATTCAGTTCTTCTGCTGATTTTTTAATCGGGATGTTTCTTTTTATTTTGAATTGTATGATATATGTTGGATATTAGTCTCTCATTATTCATATCATTTGCATATATTTTCTTCATTCAGTAGGCTGTCTTTTCATTTTGCTGAAGGTTTCCTTTGCTGTACAAAAGCTTTTAATTAAGTCCCATTTGTTTATTTTTGCTATTATTTCCATTACTCTAGGAGACGGATCCAAAAATATTGCTGTGATTTATGTCAAAGAGCATTCTGCCTATGTTTTCCTTTAGAAGTTTTATACTATCTGGTCTTACATTTAGGTCTTTAATTCATTTTGAGTTTATTTTTGCATATGGTGTTGGAGAATTTTAAAAACCCTGCATTTGTACTCTCCACCCCTCATGATTACTGTTTTTGATGTCATATTTTACATCTAACCGTTTTGTGTATCCCTTAACTGCTTATTGTGGTTATAGATGATTTTGCTACTTTTGTCTTTAAACCTCCCTACTAGCTTATGTGTGGATGATTTCCTACCTTTACTGTATGTTTCCCTTCACTAGCAAGCTTTTTCATTTCATAAGTTTCTTGTTTCTAGTTGTGGCCTTTTTTCGCCTGGAGAAATCCCTTTAACATTTGTTGTAAAGTTAGTTTGGTGGTGCTGAACTCTTTGAGCTTTTGTTTGTCTGTAAAGCTTTTGATTTCTCCATCAAATCAGAATGAGAGCCTTGCAGAATAGAGTATTCTTGGTTCTAGGTTTTTCTCTTTCATCGCTTTAAATATGTCATTCTATTCCCTTCCGCCCTGCAGAGATTTTGCTGAAAAATCAGCCAATAGCCTTACGGGAGTTCCCTTGTATGTTATTTGTTGCTTTTCCTTGCTTCTTTTAATATTCTCTCTTTATCTTTAATTTTTATTATTTTAATTACAATGTGTTTTGGTGTGTTCCCCTTTGGCTTAATCCTGTATGGTACTCTCTGTACTTCCTGGACTTGGGCAACTGTTTCCTTTTCCAAGTTAGGGAAATTTTCAGCTATTATGTCTTCAAATATTTTCTCAGACCCTTTCTCTCTCTCTTCTTCTGGGACCCCTATAATATGAATATTACTGTGCTTGATGTTGTCCCAGAGGTCTCTTAAACTGCCCTCATATCTTTTCATTCTTTTTTCTGTTCAGCGGCAGTGATTTCCACTACTCTGTCTTCCCGCTCACTGATCTGTTCCTCTGTATCATTTAGTCTGCTATTGATTCCTTATAGTGTATTTTTCATTTCAGTTATTGTCTTCTTCATCTCTGTTTGGCTGTCCTTTATATTTTCTCTTTGTTAAAAACTTCTAACTTCTCACCCTGTCCATCCATTCTTCTCCCAAGTTCTTTGATCATCTTTATGGTCATTACTCTGAACTTTCTCAGGTAGACTGCCTATCTCCACTTCACTTAGTTCCTCTTCTGGGGTTTTGTCTTGTTCCTTTGGAACATATTTGTCTGCCACCTCATTTTGTCTAAGTTGCTATTTGTATTTTTATGTATGTGGTAGGTTAGTTACATTTCTCAACCTTGGAGAAGTGGCCTTCTGTAGGAGATCTATGCATTGCAGCAGTGTACTCCCCTCTTGTCACCCAAGCTATATGCTCTAGGGGTTTCCCCCTATGAGAGCTGCATGGGTCCTTCTGTTGTGGCAGGCTGACTATATGGGGGGGTCTGGTAGGCTTAGTTGGCCCCTAGCCCGGTTGGTTGCCAGGCCCTGCATTGTGTGGATGATGCTGGCTGCTGTTTAGCAGCGCCTGGTCACAAGGCAGCTGGCTACAGAACCCTAGGGTCCCCCAAGGCCAGTGCTGGCTCACTGGTGGGCAGAGTCAGGGTCCTGAAGACTCTGGAGCTGTTTCCTGCCCACTGGTGGATGAAGCCAGGTCCTGGGGTTAGTGACAGACTACTGGCAGGCAGAGTCAATTCCTGGAGTCTGTCTGCAGGGGCCAGGGACCCCAGAGCTTGTTTTAGATGGTTGGTGGGAGTGGAGGCCAGGTCCTGACACAGTTGGGTATGGGATCTGAGGTGTCCCAAAGCTTGCATTGGCCTGCTAGTGGTCAGGGCCAGGGCCCAAATGGTCCCAGGGTATGGCCTGGCCTGCTGTAGTTGAGCTGGATCCTCAGCCTGTGGCATCATGGTTTTCTTGCATCTGTTTTCTGCTCCCTGGTGGGTGAGGCTGGGCTACAGGCTAGTGCAGGCTTCCTGGAGGGCAGGACCAATGCCTGCCCACTGGTGGGTGAAGCTAGGTCTTGGTCCTCTGGTGGGCAGGGCTATGTTTAGAGGCAGCTCTTGGCTCAGAAATTCTTTAGGTAGCCTGTCTGCTGATGGGTGGGGCTGTGTCCCTGCCCAGTTAGTCTGGCCTAAGGCATCCCAGCACTGGAGTGTACAGGCTGTTGGGTGGGGCCAGGTCTTGGTGCTAATGACCTAGAGGGAGGGTTCCAAGATGGCAGCCACCAGCAGCGGTGTTCACATGGTAGAATGTTCTCAAATATGGCTGTCATCAATGTCTGTGTCACCAGGGTGAGCTGCAGCTGCCCCCTGCCTCTCCAGGAGACTCTCCAAGACCAGCAGGTAGTTCTGGCCTGCTTTTACTCTGAGTCCCAGTGCACATGAGGTTTTGTGTGCACCCTTTAAGAGTGAAGTCTTTATTTCCCCCAGTCCTGTGGGGCTCCCGAAATTAAGCCCCTCTGGCCTTCAAAGCCAAATGCTCTGGGGGCTCATCCTGGTGTAGGATCCCCAGGCTGGGGAGCCCAACATGGGGCTTAGAACTCTCACTCCTGTGTGAGAACCTATGCAATATAGTTATTCTCCAGTTTGTGGGTCGCTTACCTGGAGGTATGGGACTTGATTATATTACAAGTCCACCCCTCCTACCCATCTCATTGTGGTTCCATTTTTATGTCTTTAGTTGTAGAAGATCTATTCTGGTAGGTGCCAGTCTTTTTCACTGATGGTTGTTCTGCAGATATTTGTGATTCTGGTATGCTCATGAGAGGAGGTGAGCACAGGGTCTTTCTACTCCTCTATCTTGGCTGATCTCCTATATAGTCATGTTTTTAAAAGTATATATGTATCACTTTTATGATTTACTGTTTTATCAGACTTTTCTAATAAACTATTGATTCAGACTGTACCAGATAAGAGGGATTTTACTCTATTTTCATTTTAAAATATTTTATTTACATATTATAATATATAAATACCAGTATATTTATATTCATATAATAATATAATATATTGAGACTACCTGAGTTCAAATCACAGCTCCACCAAAGACTAGCAAGATGGTAATGTACCTAACATCTCTGTGCCTTAGTTTTCTCATAAAGATAATAATAGTGTTTACTTTATAGGGTTGTACCAGACAGATAAGCGTGGGCTATTCTAATTAGGTAAGCCTCTAGGCCAGTTTCCTAATCCAGCTTATGAACAACCTAATGCCATAATTATAAATAAATCCAGGAAATGGATTCTACTCCTTGCCTCTTTTATCTCTGTTGTTATATTTACCAGGAAGATTTTCTTCCTTATGCCCTACTTAAATTTCCCTTTTTATAATTTAAAATAATTTTCTCAATTTTGCTTCAAATATGAAGCTCATTGGATTTGACAAGAGCTCCAGAGTCTAGCTCTTGATATCAAAGGTACTAATTAAATGTTGATTGAACTTCACTGTTGCAGCCAAAGTACTATTTTGTGTATACCTGGATATTCCTTAAAATGATAGTTTTTTTAAGAGAAAAGAATCAAAAATAGTGAATGGTGATAAGATGTGTTCAATATTAAGTAGTATCCCAGCACTACATAAAACTTAGTAAAATTAGAATTTGCTAATACTCTGAACACCTACTTCAATCATGAATATTTTTCAATTGTTTTCATATTTATAGAAATCCATAAAGAATTTTTAAGCATAGTAGAATAACCATAGATCAGTTATGTATACGTGGTTTCTTCAGTATTTCTTCTGAAATCATAAAAATTGTACTTCTGAATAGATTCCCTGACAGTGCTTTTACATTTAAATGTAAGTAGATACCAAATTTTGAATACACAATATTATGACTCTCAGATAATCATTTTTTAAAAACTTGATGGGAATATAAATCTTATTGCAAATAAAATACTAGGACTATATGAATGACAAGATTCCAATGCCATGTTCTATTGAAATTTGAAAGTCATATAAATGATCAAAGGATTAGGAAGAAAGTTCCTAAATCAGACAAAATAACACAATCACTGAACTCTCATTTAGTATAAGAGAAAACATGTAAGAAGCAAAGACCACTGAATTAATGAAGAATGTCAAAATCACATTCTGAACTTGATTTGCAATCTATCATAAATAACCATGCATGTGTTATTAATGTGGAAGTTTACTTATAATAATGCATAAATTGTTTTGGGTGCTCAAAATACTAAATGATAAAAATTCCTTTTTTTGTTGTTGTTTATTGCCCATACTCTACCAAAAATAAAATAAGAACATTGCAAATTTTAGAGCTAAAGAGACCCTGGTGATCATCAAAATAATTTATTAATCACAGATAAGGAAACTAAAGATCACAGATATGAAATAACTTGACCAAATGAATAACATTAATAGGCCCTCTTGTTAAACCTGGTATGTTAAAAATTGGTATTTATCACAACTCCCTTCTGAAAATTTCACTAAAATGCCAAAAATGAGAGGAATTAAAATTATATAAACCCAAAGGAAGAGGAGAAAAGGAGGTAATGGTAAAATTTTAGAAGCTGAAAGCTAAACAGACAAATGGCAAGTACAAAGAACAAAGAAAGCTCAAACCTATGGTGGCCAGTAGTGCAAAGCCCAGAAGCAGGCTGATTCTCACTATGGAAGCCCAGAATAGCTCTGAAAATGGAAGTGCAAGTGAAGCTAAAAGCAGGAGTACTGGTTGAAAGAGAGTGCATTTTTCTTACAGTGATAGGTGTGGAAGCTTGATGGTGAGTTGAGGAAAAGAAGTGAGGAAAAATAAATCACAAATATAGACTGTCTCAAAAAGCTCAGCTATGAAGCAATAGCTACAGGGGATACTTGTTTGAGGAATGGATTTGCTGTTCTGTAGATAAGAGACAAAGAATGCTTACATATCATGATGAAAGAGCCAGTAGATCAGGACCCTCCAGCACACCCTTTAAGAACTCACATGTTGCTCAGCTTTTCAAAAATCATTGCTTGCTTAAATGCAGTATCTATTATCTACAGATGTTCAGATCTTTGAATGTAATGACCCTTGATCTTTGGTACTTCTTTGATTCATTTAATAAGAACAGTTACAATTATACCATATTGTATAATACTTTAAAATCAACCATGTTGTTGATCCTCACTAATACTATTTTCTCTACTTATAGATGAGTATTTGAGGTTTAAAGAGCAGAAAAAACTTGCCTCAACTGAGTAGATAGAAAGGTCCTTATGAGAGAAAGAGAGAGAGAGCGAGATCCAATATCTCCTACTCTAATGCCTTTTTTTTAAAACAATATCCCATTTTATTCTAGCTCTACAACCATCATCATGACTGGAGCCACTAACAACTTTGGGTTACTGCTTCCTCCCTAGTTCCCCCAGTTATCACTCTTGTTATAAATTATAAATTTATAACATATATTAGACCATATCATTTCCCATTTCAAATCTTTGATGACTTACCATTGCATTTAGAAGGAGATCTAAATCCAATAACCTGACCTATGAACCATAGATCATCTGGCCTCTCTCTAACTCTCCAGCCTCAGCTCACTAGTTGTCATTCATTCATTTATTCTTTTACTTATAAATTTTCTCGCTCATTTAGCCATTATGGGTTGAGCACTGCTCTGTGATCTGAGTGAAAAACAGAGGCTAAAATTATTGCCTTCTTGGAGCTTATATTCTCTTAGTACCTAAGAGTGATCTGGCGATGAGAAACAAATAATAAACAGGATAAAAAGGGAAAATTATAATACATTAAATGTTGATAAGGGCAAAGGAGAAAAAAAGCAGGGAAAGGTGCATACACAGAAGAGGGCAGTGAAGGAAGGTTTCACTGAGAAGCTGACATTTGAGTACAGACTTGATGAAGAGGGAGAAAACTATGCAGGTATCTAATGTCTTTTAAATTATATCCTACTGTTCCTCTCTTAGGTATTCCAGATACTGTAACAATTCACTGAGATCCTGGAAAAGATTATTTTTTAATTCTTTTTATCTATATATAACATACATGCAGACAAGTGCACAAATCTTAAATATGAAGAACGATGAATTATCACAATAAAAACTGTTGTACAATAATTACCCACAACAAGAAATAGAACATTTCCAGAACCCCAAAGTCATCATCTTGCCACTTCTCAATCACTATCTCCTATTCTCCCAAAGGTAAATAAATCCTATCCTGACTTCTAACACTGAGTAGCTTTTACTGGTCCTGGACTTTATGTTAATGAAATCATAAGGCATATCATTTTGAATCCATTTCTTTCATTCACCACTATGTTGCTTGTGGTTCATTCATTCTCATTGCTGTAGAGATTTACATTGTAGTAATATACAACAATTTAGCCATACATTCTTGGTGGACAACTGGGTTGCTCCAATTGTCAGCTATTCCAAATAATACTGCTATCAATATTCTTGTACATGTCTTTGGTGCACATATATACACATTTGGGGGAAGGGTACACGCCTAGCATTAGGTCATAGGGTGTGCATATGCCCAACTTAAATAGATGCTGCCAAATGGTTTTTCAAGTAATTGTGCCAGTTTATTCTGCCACCAGCAGTGTATGAGAGTTTTGATAGCTCCACTTCTTGTATGGTAGGTTTATTTTGAGAATATTTTGTACCAATTTGTCATACATTTTTATTTAACAGATTCTTTTAAAATGAAATATTTTGCTAATCTTTCTTCTGTATTGAATCCCAAAGTCCCACAAGTGTACTACAAAACTTAAGGGGTTAACTTACTTATGTGATACCAATGCCCATAGGAAACAACAAAGTGACACCTATATTCACCTATGTATTCTAAATGTATCTTATACAGTACTACCAATTACCTATTATTCCAAATTATAAGCTTTCTTTTCTCTTCTCATATCTCTTTGTAAGAAAATGTTTCTGTGATACTGGAGTAACTATCTAACATCATCTATCCCCCAAATCTAGAGAAGATTTGATTTCCCTTATTCCTCTAGGAAACCACTTCCCTGCTGCTAAAGGAAATGATCTATGTAAAATACAGCCACTCTAGGGGAAAAAAACAGCTCTATAAAACACATATGCATATACTAGCATGATTGCCAACTATATTTAATACTTTTATTTTTTTATACTCCATTCCAAATCACTACAGAAACTCTAATTTTATCCACAAATGTCAAGAGGCAAAAAAACAATCTCAATCATAAGAGTTTTGAAATTATTGATTCCATTTTCTAAGAAACAAGCCTTTGGTATATACAAGGAGCTTTGGCATACTGTTAACACTTTTACATTAGCACTATGATAACAAGAGCCGGACAATCTAAAATAGTTCTTCCTAAAGGCAAACCAATTCAGCAGTTCTTAACAACTAGGTGACTAAGCTGATATACCTATAGAGAGGTGAGATTCAAGAGATCTGTTATCAGTATTCAGAAAACAATTTAAATATATTTTCAATGCCTCTAGAAAATATAAGAATCATTGAAAATAACATGTAAAATAGCAATAGCATGTAAAATAACAATGTAACAACAAGTAAAATAATGGTAAGCATTTTTTGTGTTTGGTGTCATTCATCTAAAATTTTGTCAAGCATATTATGTGTAAGGTAACCACAAATCCAAAAATGTCCACTGAGCTCATACTTTGTTCAAATACTATACAAGTACCATGAACTTGAAAGGTCATCTGATTTCTAACAATGTAGCTTTTAAAATTTGTTTAACAAATTACATCGTGCTTACTATGTGCTAGGCACTGTACTAATTGCTTTACAAATATTAACTCAATTAATTCTTAAAATAATTGCAGGTAAATAGCCAGAATTTGAACTCAGGCAGCAGTATAACTCAAGTTCATGCTCTTAACTACACAAATAGCTGGAAATACCTATAAAAATATAACCAAAATAAATAATTCATTTTTTTCTTTTTTAATAAATCTGAGCTATACTTGACCTTTTGATTATTTACTTCAGAGAAATTTTTGATCATTTATTTAAAGTAAGAAAAGTATATATGATGACTCAAAGGCAAGAAATATAGTCCTTTGCTATGTGCATGTTTAGCTTGTCTAAAACAGTATGTCATCAAATTTACAAATATATTATTATAAAAGAAAATACAAAAATACATCTATATTTGGACAATATGAAGCTTCTTTTAAACAGTTTAGAAGTACGAAACACAGAGAGAATAAAAATAGCTTGAACTTGTCCTCTAATTGTTCTTTAATCAAGGATGCAATTTGAATCAAGTTTTTTATCTGCCCATTTATCTAGTTGATTATAAGCATACTATCTGAGAGTACCAACAGGCAATTTCATGTATTCCTCAGGAGGGAAAGAGGAAATAAGAGAACTGTAAGGTCACTTAGTCTATTTCCTGCTCAGGCATCTTACTTTCCCTATACTTCCCAGGGCTTTGCAGAGCTACAATAGAGACAGCCCTCTCTAGAATGAACCTTCTCCCCTCAGCGATAAAGAAGGTTTCTGGCAAAATGAAAATATGTTAACATTATTTTTGTGTGTTTTGGTTTTTAAGTTGAGATATAACTGACATATAACATTGTATTCATTTTAGGTGTACAACATAATGATTTAACATATGTTTATAGTGAGAAATGACTATGGCAAGTTTAGTTAACATCCATTGCCACACAGTTACAATTCTTTTTCTTGTGAAGAGAACTTTTAAGACCTACACTCTTAGCAACTTTCAAATATACAGTACAATATTATTAACTATATTCAACATGCTGTACATTATATCTCTGAAGTTAATTTTTTTTTAAAGGAAAGCCCTGCCCACGTGAAGCAAAAGAAAAATGTCTCTGCTTTCTTGGTCTGATCAGATTTCCACTCATAATGGCCCTGCTTCTTCTGACTGGTTTCACTATTTACATAAGGAGTTCTAAATCAAATACATCTAGGATCATTGCATATAACCAACACAAAGAACATCTGGAAAAAAATTTGGTTCTATAGCTATAAAAGTCACTTCAATCCCAATTCTCTCTAAACTCCATCCCAGTTTCTTAAAAGTAGTAGGAATGGTAACTACAGGAGAATTAGTATTGGTACCAGACTATATTTTGTACGTACTCAAAAATGCTTCTTTCGCCCGTAAGCCACAGCATCTGAAATTCCCATTAGAGTAAGTTCTTGAGTATCTAGATAACACCACAAAAATGCCTTAGTGATAATGCCTTACATATATATAGCACTACACACTTAATCCTAGAAATAATCCTGTACTTGTACCATTTATCATAGGAGAAAATGAGACTCAGAGAAGTTACCATACATGCCCAAGATCATACAGCTTGACTGTGCTACCATTCAAATGCTCAGCTAAGCCTAGTATAAATATACTGCCTCAGTTCCCAAGTAGGCTGAGAAGAATAATAGATGATTGTGCATCAACATAAAATAATGGATTAATTTCTCAGAAAACAACACATGATAGAGCTTTGAAGGAAGAGACAAGACATGTATTTTAAATGTAAAGAAAACTGATCTTTGGGAGATATGTAGCTTGATGCCCTGCCCATGGAGAAAAAGCTCTGACAGGATATCAATGATGAGATATGGTCTAGGCAGTCAGGAACAATGAGGGGACAAGCCCAGGAAAAGCATGTTATATAGATAAGTAGCTTTCACAGCTTAAACTAGGCCTGTCCTGGTAGTTTTATCATCTGTAGTACAGGCTTACTAGGTACTTTTATTTTCTACCAAGCAGGGGAGGTTATGTTTTTCCTCACAACATACCAAAAAAGGGTAGATAGGACTTGCACAAGCAAATCCGAAAGTGATGTCAATGAAATGCCTCTACTTATCATTTAAAGGAACAGAAACTCTCCTTTATTTTAAATCAACAATGTTGCTTGACTGATTTAAAAAAATACATATGTAAAAACAAGCTATATGTCTGTATCTTTGCTCTTTAAAACTGTAAAAATAAGTTCAAATATAAAATGCCATTCCAATCAGCTCTATCATGCTGAAATATTTCAGAAACTTATAAAATATTATCTCTTCACAGTATTACCTCCTCACAGAAGCAACAGATCTTACAGTAGTTGAATGATATAAAAATACAAGAGAGTATCTGAAGGACCAAGGCACTTTTTAACTCCTTCCTGGTGGGTATGCCTTCAATTATATAATTTTCTATTTCTTTCTTTCCTAAAAGAGTAATTGCATGTTCTACTTAGGGGCTGAGGAGTGGGAGAAAGCTAGTGATCATCTGTTAAATCTCCTGCCCCTAGACATAATTGTGCTCTAAAACAACTTTGTAAAACAAATCCAAACAAATTAAAAACAAATATCTTTCAAATATTGGTATTATTTCTATAATGGCACTAAGCACTAAAATGAAATGCAATACTAATGTGGAGATGACATTTGTTTTTCACATTTTATTTTCTTTTAGCTATTGTGCACAATTTCTGTCAAGGCCGAGGCTGATAGCAGTACTAATTGTAATGGCTTAAACTGTAACGTACTTAAAATCATCTGTGATCTGTCACTTACTGGGCATATAACCTTGGCCAAGCTATTTAACTACATGAGTCTCACATTCCCCATTGTAAAAATGATAATAATACCCTCCTCACAGTTGGCCTGTAAGAACTAAATAAGTTTCAGAGTCCTGTAACACATAGTACATGTTTAACACAATGACTCTTGTACTAATATGAATTATGCAGAAATTTCTGTGTACATTCTAAAGTGGTATAAAAATGATAATATTATGATCTCTAACATATCATATTAAAGTTATATCCTCTTCACTATGAAAAAAATCTCAAATCTAACAGGGTCACTTGAGAACTAAATGAAATAACCCATGTGAAAACTATTTAGCACAAAGCAAGCTCTCAATAAACGTTTATTTAAAAATATACAAGTGAAACTCCCAGTGAAGCCGGTAGATTTAGTACACCATTTAATCCACACTATTATATGACTGCAATATTCACATATAATAACCTTTCATTTAGAAGACAGAATATTATGTGGTATATTAAAATCATCAATTATTAATATTCTGAGTCCAAAGATCCCCATGCAAAGTTATTAGAGCCAATATAATGTAAATTC
This sequence comes from Phocoena sinus, assembly GCF_008692025.1. NCBI lineage: Eukaryota > Metazoa > Chordata > Mammalia > Artiodactyla > Phocoenidae > Phocoena > Phocoena sinus. The sequence continues at coordinate 41,672,927 of NC_045763.1, forward strand.
CCCTTGCAGGAATTAGTTTTAGTATATATTTAAAGATACATACATGTATAATTTTATATATTTATATACATTATTATTTTCAATAGAGCTATATAAATAATTTTTCATAAATCTGCATACATGAAATAAAATATATTTTTAAATGAATATATTTATAAAAAGCTTTATAAAACTCAGAAATTTTACATACTGTAATCTTTAAAAATCTTTAAATAAATGATTCATTTTTATATCCAACTCATTCTTTATATAATATATATCTATACTTATATACTCAACTATGCACACTTTCACTGATTTTATCTCCTCTCCTGGCTCTCTCAGAATCAAGTCTCAAATTTCTAACTGCATCTTCATCATATCCACACCAATGTCCCATTACTACCTCAAATTCAACATGCCTAAAATAAACCTATCCTTTCCACAACAAAACCATTTCTTCCTTTGATTCTTCCATTTCTGTCAATGAATCCCCAATCTTTTTTTATTCCCTTCTCTCTCCTCTCTGAAAGATATCATATAGAAGGAACAGCAAAGGACCTTGGAGTCAACTGGATCTGTTTCTACTTCCGTTTCTACTTCTTACTAGTTGCGTGAGCTTAGGCAAATTTATTATACCCCTTCTGAACTTAAGTTCCATGTCTATAAAAATAGAAATTCATTTCACTTACCTTGTAGGACTTTGTAAGGCTTAAATATAATGTATATAAGGTGCCTAATAAATAGTGAGCATTCATAAATATAGACAAAGCAACTTCTCTTCATCACATCCAGTCATCAAGCACCATATAGATCCTTACTTTGAAATGTCCCCGTTGTCACAACCTGTTCTGGGCCCTTCTCATTTAAATCCTTAAGTTTGGGGTGTCATCTACTTCCTTATCTATCTGGGGAAATGGCCACACACACACAACAAAAAAACCCAGCCTGTCCAAAGGCCTCTTCATACCTGGGAGTTTAAGCTCCCAAAGGCACTTATACTACTTTCCATCAATTTGGAACCCTGGAACAGTTCATTCCATCCAAGTTCCTTCTGCTCACCTTTCAACAATCTCCTTCATCCCTATGATCCTTTGATTCCCTTAGAATTTTCTGAGATTAACTTTGCTACAAATTCTCCACTACCTCTTCATTATTTACCCTTCTTAAGGCTGTCTAATCACTCTGCATCCAGTCTAGCTCCCCATGTCACCTACCTCCTAGCACTAATGTGATTTGTACCTCTTATACACTCTCCCCAATGCTCCTCTACTCTTCATTAAATGTTCCCACTACCTCCTTACTCTAAAACCTGGCTCTGCCCAGATAGTACAATTTCTCTTGCAAAAGGAAAAGAAGAGGCTCTTCCTTTCTCCTTGCCCTAGGATCTCTAAGAAGAGCGGAGAGACAGTATTCTCAGAATACCCAGAATACCCTTTCCTTTCTCACCCAGAAATCTTTCCTTCACAGAGTATAGTATTCTTTCAAATACTTGCTGCCCTGTCCTATGGCAGGATTATACAACCCATCCTGTTAGTAGCAGGCTTGCTATAAGTCTTGAACAGAAATGTGAGCAGAAGTGACATGTGCCATTTCCAAGCAAAAGCTTTACAAAGAACCATTGCATGGTTCTAATATGGTCTCTTTTCCTCTTGCACGAGACCAGAAATGTCCCAAACAGAAGCTACTCCATCAGCCTGGGTTGTTACATGAAGATGTGGAGAAAAGCTATAACTGACCCACAGTGGACATACACTGGAAGCAAGAAATAAACCTTTCTTGCTGTTACTACAACAATAAACCTTTCTTGTTGTTACAAACCCCTGGGATTTCTGAGTCATTTATCACTGTATAACTTAGCTTAAACTGGCTAATATGTTGTATCCTTTTACCATAATCATTCCCATTCTTCAAGATGTATCTTAAGCACCAGTTTCCATAAAAAATTTTTTGATCACTTTAGTCCTAAGTTATTGTTTTCCTCCTCTAAATTCCTAGAGTTCAGCTGTACTACTTTTATGGCAATTACAGTCTATTCTTGTTTTGAATTATTATTGTTTAAATCTGAATATAATTGGTTAATGGCTGCTAGCATCACAAAAACAGAGAAAATCAGACATTATGTGCCTCTTAATGAAACACATAAAACCACTTTTGAAATAGTCTTAAAAAAAAAGAGACCAAATCTAATCAAGCTTCTAGATATACCCAGTCATTTATAGGAAATGTAGAAGACAGAATGATGTGTTGAACTACATCGCAGGAAGGCAATCAGCAAAATCCAGGAAAACAATCTGCTTTCTTCAAACAAAAAAATTGTAAGGGAAAAATGAGATGGAGAGGAAACCCATTTATGAAATAATCAAATTAAAAACTAACTGGATATTTGATATTAAGGAATTGTTATCTGGTATGATTTTATTTTTGGTATGAATATATATATGGCATAATTTTATATTTATATGTCATGTAGTATACTACATATATATACACACGCACACAGAGAGAGGGAAAGAGAGAGAAGAGAGAGAGAAAGAAAGAAAGAGAGAAAAAAGAGAGAGGGAATGTGTCTTTTAGAGGTACTTATTGAAATATTTATAGATTAAATTATACATCTTCACTATGCTTCAGTACAGTCCTAGGGGAAGAAGGAGAGTAAGAAAGATAAACATAATTGATAATTGTTGAGGTTAGATGATGGGTATTTAGGAATTCTTATACTATCCTTTCTATTTCTGTATATGTTTGAAAATTTCCATAATATAAAGATTATTTTAAATGGAGTTATTTTAAACTAGCCACATAATACAACTTACTTATAGTTTATATCCAAAACTATCTGTCTAGGTAGTAGCTTTATAGATATGCTGATCCTATAAGATTATGTTACCAAGTAAAACTCTGATAGCCAATAAGAGTGCCCCTATGACTGTAGAAGGAAGGAAAACATAAACTTACCTCTGTGGTGGGTTTTTTTCAACTTAGCCTACCAGAAAGAAAAAATATATCTATGCTTTTTTTTCACAATGATGGCCTAAACCAGGGGTTTCAAATTTTATGAACTATGCAAGTAACACCAAATAAGTAAAGCAAACTGAGAATAAGGAACTAAGGAGAAAATAGTGAGTGGTGGGGACCATGTCATACCAGACAGCCTTTGACCCCTTCTAAAGGTGGCACTAGCTGCTCAGCTCCAGCCAATAGTGAACATGTATCAATGTAGGCCCACTTTTGCCAAGTCTCCTGAATTTTCAAGAGAAGCCAGAAATTCATACTTTTATGTGAAATCTCCCTGTTTTTAAATAATACACTTCATGAGCCCAACAAAATATATCTGGTATCTTGATCCATCCCATGTGATACCAGTTTGCAATGACTTGTCTAAGAAAAACTTAATATGGCACAACAGAATGAAGGGAGATGTGTTCCAGATCTTCCCTGATAGCAAGAATTTATTTTGTTGATAGCCACTGAGATGAGAGAAAAAAGACTTTACCTAATTCATTGTCACCTTTGATGTTCCTATTGTGTAAATAAATTATTGAAGGTAAGTTATTTGTGGTCAGTTGTCATTTATTTCTCTCTTTCATCCCAAAATAAGGCTCCAATAAATAAGTTTCTGGTAAATTAATTTGAAAGAATGGTTATAAGATTCAGTTTGCATGGTGAGTCAAATGGACCAAATTGTTTTACCTTCAGCTTATATAGTCAGTCTATGAAAAAACACAATAACCCTAAGTCAGTCCAGGAACCTTACTGGTTTCCTCACATTGATTTGAGCTGCTAAGTCTGTCCTAGTCCTGACACATGGCCCTAGAGATTATCCACGGAGGAATTAACTGTGAGGGACTGGTGTGTAAGGAACAGAAAAGACCACCAGAGGCCCTTTACCTTAATGCTAACACCTTTTGATTAATAGGGTATGCATTGCAGAAAGGTAAGAGCCTCAGCTTTCTTATGCTCCTACTTTCTGTACGGAAGCCAAATTTAAATTTTATGTCTTATTATAATAAAAAAATAATAATAATTAAAGTTACACTTCCAAGACCCAAGGAAGCCAATATGGAGGGAAATAGGAGATTCTGCTCACAAGTCCAGTCAGACGGACTCACCCAATATTGCCTGTGCCTGATACAAATTTGCTTATAACCTTGTAAGGGAAAATGTGCAAAATTAGGAGATATGTACACAAAATAACTTGAATACAAGTAAGAATGTGATAAATATATTTCAAATAAAGCTATATGTAAATTAATCTGAAATAATTACATTTCTTTATTTAAATTCCACATAACTATTAACACTTTTTCAAAATGACTAATTAAAACTTGCAAGGCAAAGAGAAAGATAGCTTCAGAATTAAGAAATGTGGTGATGCCTTACATATCCAAGGATTGCTTTACTTTTCATCAGAAGCAGTTTTCTCAGATTCAGAAAACTAGTATGAATAGAAAATGGATTTTAAGCCCTGATTTATCATTTTAAAAAATCTGCAATATTTAAAATTCAAATTTGATTTTTAGGAATTCCATATACATAAATATTTTTTTAATTACCTAGCCTCTTTCTTCTCTTTGGCACTAAATATTCATGATACAAGGTAGTTGGCAATAATAAACAGCACATTCATTTTAGACCTGAAATACCTAAGAACCAGAGAGTGCTATTGGTCTGCCAGACAGATCATAGCCAAGTAATTAAAAAAAAAAAAGAGAGAACTGATAAAAAATTGAAGGGAGAAAAAAACCAAAGACCTAGTGTTTATTCAGTATGCCAATCTCTTCTACTTAACTGGAACAAGGCAGGGGTAGGAAAAGCCTGCAGCAGAAAAATCAAGGAAAGGTAGAGATGAAAAGTTTACAGATTTTTACTAATTTCTAGTTTCTTTAAAAAAGAGAATGGATTGATAGATAAAAAGATTAAGAGCTTGAAAAAATAAAATTTTTTAAATCATAAAAAAATAAAAATAAAATTTATAAAATCAATATAAAAACATTTAGCTCGCTAGGACAGAAACAAAAGGAATTGATCTATTCTCCTGACAATACCTAACCCTGCTTTTGACAACCATTTGATTGAAACTTGTAAACTTTCAAAGTATGTATTGTTCAGAGCAAATACCTACAGGGTAAGGATGCTTTTGTCACTCTAATAACAAGAAAACTCAATCTCACAGTTTTAAGTAGACAGTGTGTTTTCAAGGGTACTTGGCAACTTTTTATAACCTAAATGAGAAGTAGCATTAAAATTAGAAACCTAAAAAAAATTGTACTTACTTCATTTCATCAGGAAGACATACACTTCAATGTAAAGTTTGCTGAGAACAACTTTTTGCCAACTTCAAACCACTATGAAGGTAAGGATGTACAAATGATAAAGAAAAATTTCCCCCTCCTTCTTCCCCCCAAAAAACAATTTGACCTCTGGGATAATATGGTTCACTAATTAGTTACAACACCTATTGCCTCAGAATGTACCTCTTCAGATTTCAATTAAAATATATAAAATACCTCAATTATTTATTGAGTTCCTTAACTGAAGAAACTCAATCAATTAAAAAAACACTGATGTAGTCACAAGACAAGTCTCCCAGTAACAGAAAAGATATAATCAATGCAAACCAACTTAAAATTAGTCTCAACTCTGGCAAATGTTGATGCAGAGGAAAGATTTTTTTTCCCCTTGCAACCTTATTAAATCAACTTCTAGAAATTAATAAAAAGATAAACACAAGAATTAAATCATGATTCCCTCCTCAGAATACAGGGAAAGTTGCTTTCATGAAACTGAATCCTAGACTACATATATTTTATATTAAATTGAAATAAAACATCCAGTCTCTTTGGAGAAAGGAATAAAAGTTATCCACTCTGTTCATTAAATCATTTGATTCTTCATCCAGTTCTATAATATGAGTGACACTGAGCTTCAAATCAAAGAACCCAAAATACTGATAAATCTAAACTGAGATAAGGCCTTCCAGTTTTTCTTTAGAAAGTTCAAAACATTTATAATAATTTTTTACAAAGCTGCAAAAATTTTACTAGCATTTCTCATAATCATTGCTATTCTTGTGGTGGTACACTGGTAATGACATTAGTAAAAGAGAAGCTAGAACATTACTGCTATAGATGATATTTCCAATTTTAATTAAAATTATTTTAAGTTTTTAATGTATTTATAATATACATCTTTAAAATTGCTCTCTTCCAGTATCTGGGGTAGCAACATGAGCAGAGAGCCTCTTTAAATATATATGAAGCTGTATACCTCATGGAATGGAAGGCATCAATTAATCCAATGAGTTGGTTAATACAATTTCTACTCTATCATATGCATAACATACACCCTCACAACTCTATCAAGTAAAGGATTAGTATCATCATTTTAAAGATGAATAAAACTGAGGCTCATAGAAGCACTATTACACATTTTTATGGCTGAGTCGTATTCCAGTGTGTGTGTGTGTGTGTGTGTGTGTGTGTGTGTGTGTGTGTATCACTTCTTCTTTATCCATTCATCTGTTGATGGACATACTTAGGTTGCTTCCATATCTTGGCAATTGTAAATAATGCTTCTATGAACACTGGGGTGCATGCACCTATTCAAATTAGTGTGGTTTTTTCTTTTGAATATATACCCAGGAGATAAATTGCTGAGTCATATGGTAGTTCTGGTTTTAGTTTTTTGAGAAACCTGCATACTGTTTTCCACAGTGGCTGCACCAGTTTACGTTCACACCACCAGTAGACAAGGGTTCCCTTTTCTCTACATCCTTGCCAACATTCGTTATTTGTGTTCTTTTTGATGACAGCCATTCTGACAGGTGTGAGGTGATATCTCATTGTGGCTTTGATTTGCATTTCCCTGATGATTAACAACGCTGAGTATCTTTTCATCTGCCTATTGGCCATTTGCACATCCTCTTTGAGAAAATGTCTATTCAGTTATTCTGCCCATTTTTTTGTCTTTGATGTTGAGTTGTATGAGCTGTTTATATATTTTTGGATATTAACCCTTCATCGGTCATTATTTGCATATATTTGCATATAATATGCAAATATTATTTGCATGTATTTGCAAATATTTTCTCCCAGTCAGTAGGTTGTCTTCTCTTTTTGTTGATGGTTTCCTCTGCTGTGCAAAAGCTTTTAGTTTAATTAGGTCTCATCTGTTTATTTTTGCTTTTATTTCTTTTGTTTTAGGACACAGAGCCAAAAAAAAAAAATTGGTACAATTTATGTCAAAGAGTGCTCTGCCTATGTTTTCCTCTAGGAATTTTATGGTATTCAGTCTTACATTTAGATCTTTAATCCACTTTGAGTTTATTTTTGTATATGGTGATAGAGAATGTTCTAATTTCATTCTTTTACATGTAGCTGTCCAGTTTTCCCAGCACCACTTATTGAAGAGACTGTCTTTTCTCCATTGTATAGTCTTGCCTCCTCTGTCATAGATTAATTGACCATAAGAATATGGGTTTATTTCTGGGCTCTCTATTCTATTCCATTGATCAATATGTCTGTTTTTGTGCCAGTACCATATTGTTTTGATTACTGTAGCTTTGTAGTATAGTCTGAAGTCAGGGAGCATGATTCTTCCAGCTCTGTTCTTTCTCAAAATTAGTTTTGGAAGTCCTAGCCACAGCAATCAGAGAAGAAAAAAAAATAAAAGAAATCCAAATTGGAAGGGAAGAAGTAAAACTGTCACTATTTGCAGATGACATGATACTACACATAGAAAATCCTAAAGATGCCACCAGAAAACTACTAGAACTCATCAATGAATTCAGTAAAATTGCAGGATACAAAATTAATATACAGAAATCTACTGCATTTCTATACACTAACAACAAACTATCAGAAAACAAAATTAAGGAAATAATTCCATTTATCATCACATCAAAAAGAATAAAATACCTAGGAATAAACCTACCTAAGGAGGTAAAAGTCCTATACTGGGAAAACTAAGACACTGAAGAGAGAAATTGAAGATGACACAAATTGGATTGGAAGAATTAATACTGTTAAAATGACCATACTACCCAAGGCAATCTACAGATTCAATGCAATCCCTATCAAAATACCAATGGCATTGTTCACAGAACTAGAACAAATAATTTTTAAATGTGTATGGTAATACAAAAGACTCCTATTAGCCAAAACAAATGAGGTTTTAAATGAGCTTTTCCATCCCCAGTTCACCAACTGTGTTTTGTGTTATATTCAACTAGTACATTTTGTTTGTAAAATATCAAAAGTTTCCCCACTTTCCCCCTTCATTTGGGTCAACATGCTCAGCTTCCAATAGCCTAAGTTCAAATATTTAAACATAAAATTTATGGATAAAAAACTTTTCATTCATTTCTTCCACAAATACTTATTGAATGCCTACTATGTAGCAACCATGTGCTAATTGCTATTTTAGTCCCTACTATCCAGCACTAATTTACTCAGTACATGTGTAGAGATGTCTAAGATGAGAAACTTCATTAACCTCATGATTAGAATAATTAGAAACACATACTTTTTGTTTAATACATTTGTCTGAAAATTACGGTATGTATATATGTATTACCTCTTCCTCTAGAGAAGAAAATCTGTGTTATTTAAGTTCTATTGTATGCCTTCCCCTTCTATCAGTAATGAGACAGTATACCCAGGAAATAAAGCCAAGAGGCAGAGCAGAGAAGTCCTATCAGTATGAACTCAGAGCCAGAGAGCCTCAGGTTGTAGTTCCTGTTCTCAAACTAATTGGTAATGTAGTCTTAGCTATACCACTTATTCTCTTTTTTTTCTTAACATCTTTATTGGAGTATAATTGCTTTACAATGGTGTGTTAGTTTCTGCTTTATAACAAAGTGAATCAGTTATACATATACATATATCCCCATATCTCCTCCCTCTTGTGTCTCCCTCCCACCCTCCCTATCCCACCCCTCTAGGTGTTCACAAAGCACCAAGCTGATCTCCCTGTGCTATGCAGCTGCTTCTCACTAGCTATCTATTTTACATTTGGTAGCGTATATAAGTCCATGCCACTCTCTCACTTCGTCCCAGGTTACCCTACCCCCTCCCCATGTCCTCAAGTCCATTCTCTACAACTGCATCTTTATTGCTGTCCTGCCCATAGGTTCTTCAGAACCTTTTCTTTTTTTGATTCCATATATATGTGTTAGCATATGGTATTTGTTTTTCTCTTTGTGACTTACTTCACTCTGTATGACAGACTCTAGGTCCATCCACCTCACTACAAATAACTCAATTTCATTTCTTTTCATGGCTGAGTAATATTCCATTGTATATATGTGCTACATCTTCTTTATCCATTTATCTGTCGATGGACACTTAGGTTGCTTCCATGTCCTGGCTATTGTAAATAGAGCTGCAATGAACATTGTGGTACATATATACCACTTATTCTTTCTGAATGCTAATCTGCTCATATGTAAAACTGAGATAATTATACCCCCTTGCAGGAATTTTGTGAGAATTAAACAAGATATACTCAAAGTACCTGAAAGGAAAGAAGTAACACTGTAAATGGCAGACTGTCTTACTGAAATAACTTTGTTTTTAAAGGTCATTACTATAATACCTGGTTATTTATCTCTCTCCATTTTAGGGCAGTCTATTATTATTTACTGAATGGGAATCAGGAAATTTGAGCTACAGTTCTGGCTCCTCTTCTTGCTTCTTACGTGACTCTGGGTAAGTTGCTTGACCTCTAACATTCAATATAAAGATAAAAATTCACACTTCCCTTACTGTGTCTTATAATATTATGCATGTCTTTTCTACTTACAGGAGAGCAAAAATGGAAAGAATTTGGGCTTTGGAATCAAAAAGACCCGTTTCCAGCCACATAAGCCTGAACTAATCATTTAATCTCTCTTGAACCTAACTATGTAACTGGATTCTTTCTTCAGGTCCACTGTGAGGCAAAATAAGAGAACGTAAACAAAGTAAACTACAAAGAAGCTAAAAGTGTAAGATAAACTGATGACCAAATAATGTAGGGGCCAGCATTTACTTTGAACCTGCTCTAGCCCAGATATTATTAGATCAACCCTTTCCACCGAAGTATTCCTACTTTGAAGATTTCAGATTCTTAAATGTAACCTCATTACTAACAAATAGAGGATTTCTTAACCTGGGTTTCTGGGGATGGACATTACTACTTGAAATCATTTTCAAGTTTTTGTGTGTCTACACATAATGTGCATTTCCATGAGAAAGAATTCATTGTTTTTTCATCACATAGGCAAAGGGATATATGACCCCAGAAATGTTTAAGAACCAATCCAGGGTTGGGGTAGGAGGTAGGAAGGAACACAGTCTTCAGTTCTGTTCACAGATCAGCAATACTAGCAATGTTTTGCATAAGCTTTATTCCCTCACCACACAACTTTCTGTGCACGTGTTGCTCTCTCTACCTTCCAAATCCTACTATACTCTCCTAGTCCCTCTGCCTACCACCATCGCTGGACTAACTCCTTTTTACATTCAAGACTGTTATTCATGGGTTCTTCCTCCAAGAAGCTTTACTGAACTATTACTGCCACCACCCACAGGCTCTCAGAGAACCATTCTCTGGCCTCAGAATTCTGTGGACAACTCTATCATTGCCTGGATGGTAATTTTCTAACTCTATTCCTCCTCCATTAGGATGGGAGTTCCTTGAAGGCAGGAACTTTGTCTAATACATCTCTGAATTTCCAGAGTTTTGCACAATGCCAGGTACATGGTAGGTATTCAATATATATTTTTGAATGAATAATTTTTAAACGAATAACACAGTCCACAGCATAGTGATTTCTTCCGCAAAGCCTGACATAGAGATTAATATATTAAAATTAATGATTCTAAGACTCCTGAAAAAAGGCAAGCAAACTATAATTGTTGGCAGATTGTTTTTTCCATTCCTTTACACCAAATCTCAGATTTTTTTTTTTCCATAACATTGTTTTGGAGTTTTTTGTTTGTTTGTTTGCTTTACTTGGCTGCACCAGGTCTTAATTGCAGCACGTGGCATCTTCGAGGTATGCAGGATCTAGTTCCCTGACCAGGGATCGAACCCAGGCCCCCTGCATTGGGAACACAGAGTCTTAACCACTGGACCACCAGGGAAGTCCTTCTGTAAAATCGTTGAAAGTTTTTATTTAGGAATTTCCAAGCCTATATAAAAGTTTTTAATCTTATATAAAATTCTATGCATCTTTGTGTTTGCTTGTTTTGTTTTCCTTCAGTTGACATGCAAGTACATTATTCTGAAAGCCTATTTTGAGAGTCAAATATTCACAATCAATAGTTCTCAAAAATATATGACAAATAAAAACTTCTTTCTCTACAGTTTGAAAAAAAGAAATTTTTTAATGAATCCCATTAAATAAATGGGAAATATAAAAAGTAAAAATTATCATATTCCCATATGGTGAACACCATTAATAAATTATCACAAGCTTTCACACTTGTGATAATCTTTTATAATCAGAAAAATCAAATTCAGCTAAGAATTAAAATTTTTCTTAAATTAATACTAAAATTAACACCTACATTGCTGAAATTTAACAATTACTAAAAATATTCTGAAACTCACAGAAGACTGTGCTGTTCTTAAATGACGAAAGGACAAAGCTGCGACTGTTAAGAATATGTATCAAAATATTGGCATCCTTCTGACCTTAATGCTACAGTTCTCTAGTATCTCTCATTGAAAATTACCCTGAGCTGGCTTCCCTGGTGGCACAGTGGTTGAGAGTCCGCCTGCCGATGCAGGGGACACGGGTTCGTGCCCCGGTCCGGGAAGATCCCACATGCCGCGGAGCGGCTGGGCCCGTGAGCCATGGCCGCTGAGCCTGCACGTCCGGAGCCTGTGCTCTGCAACGGGAGAGGCCACAACAATGAGAGGCCCGCATACCGCAAAAAAAGAAAAACCAAACGTAACATTCATAGATCTCAGAAATACAGACATTATCAGAGCTCCTTGGAAGAAACAAGCACATAGCATCATGGAAACAAAAGGTGTTTTCTGTCCCAGTACTTCTGAGATCTTTTCACAAAGCCAACCTCACTGATATTACAAAAGATATAAATGAGACAAAAAATAATTTGAAGTTTTAAAAATATTTCTAAAAAGGGATAAAATTATATAAATCCACATTCCCTTTTCCATAATTCCAAAATCCCTGAATCTCTAAAAACAGTCATTTTTTTCACAACTTTGGTGCCAAAACTAATCTGTAAGCAAAACTTAACCTAAATTGATGTGAAGCTATTTATAACTTTTATTCAATTAGTGTGAATGTGATATTAATGTGTTTGATTATAGGACACTCTCCCATACCCCATTGGGGGTGTTATGTAATAAACAGTACATAGGGCTTCCCTAGTGGCGCAGTGGTTGGGAGTCCGCCTGCCGATGCAGGGGACGCGGGTTCGTGCCCCGGTCCAGGAGGATCCCACGTGCCGCAGAGCGGCTGTGCCTGTGAGCCATGGCCGCTGGGCCTGCGCGTCCGGAGCCTGTGCTCCGCAGCGGGAGAGGCCGCGGCAGTGGGAGGCCCGCGAACCGCAAAAAAATAAATAAATAAAAATTAAATAAATAAATAAACAGTACATAATGAAATACTAAGTACATAAAGCAATACATAAGGCTTTATTGTCTTTCCATAATTCAAAAAAAAATAATAATATGAATTCTGAGATATATTTGCCAGGCTGCTCAATAAGAGATTGCAGACCTGGATTTCTTCTTCTTTTAAAGGTGATTTTACTAGTAAGGCTTTAGGAAAAGGCGCACACACACACACACACACACACACACACACACACACACACGTGCATACACCAATTAGGTTACCATTTCTTTGGGGGTGTAAAACATTGTGCACTTTCCATACCTTATCTCTAATTGTCACCTGAAAAGTAGGTGTTACTATCCCAAATTTACAAATAAGGAAACTAAAGCCAAAAAAGCTTAACTATTTTGCCCAGTTACTAACAAAAGATAGAAGACATTATTCTCATTTCTAAGGCTTTTTAAAATTTCAAGATTCTGTCTATAGATAATTTCAGATAATGTAATGTTGCTTTTTTTAAACAACTCATTTCATTCACAGAGAAAGTGATCAAGGTTCAGGCCACTTTAACATACTGCCTCATTCTAAAATTTCTGCTCAACATGGGCCTCCACAAAAGTAACAAACTTGGCAATATAGGAAAACAAATAATTTAACCCAGTAATTTGAACAAAAGCTTTTTTTGTGATAGTTGGAAAGGCAGGAGAAGAATCTGAGAAACTGAAGTAGGTACAATCTAGCCTGAAACTAATACCTCTACATTTAGTTCACTATAAGTTTCTTTTGTATTGTTATTAATAGTCAAATTGTTGGACAAGAAGAAAAATTCTAATATTCATGTCCTCATTTTAAAGTATAATATTTAAAAGAAGAAACTTCCTTTTGCAAATCTGACCATCTTTCAGAGCTACCTGCATGCTTTAAAAAAGTATCCTAAGTGTCTCTTCACTCCTTCAAGAAATTTCTCAAAATCCACCTCATATAGAGACTTGTCCCATGACACATAGTTCAGCTAACAATTCTACATTCTCCAAAACTTGACGTCTGTCTTTGTTCTGACAGCAAATCAATTATGCTAATGAAGAAAAATGAAATGTCTTATGTTAATCACTGTATGTTTAAAGCTTGTTTTTATATGTAAAGTACATATAATACATTTGAATTTTTATATTCAAGCTTCAGGGGAATTAAGGAAACACCATTTATTGGGCTCTTCATATATATCCTCTATTAGTCACAACTATCCTATAAATATCATCCCCATTTTAAGGATGAGGAAACTGAAGATCAGAAAATTTGAATCTAAGGTCCACATCAAATAAGTCACAGAAACAGGATTTAAACAAGGATCTGACTCCCAGTTCTTTTCACTTTACCTTGCTAATGTATGCTTAGCTTAGAATATTTCCTGTAGGGAAGTAATTATCATCATGGCTATTATTTCTTCAGTATGTAGTATGTTGCAATACAAACAGAAGGCCAAATAATGAATCTAGATAATGTTAAAATAGCCAAAAACCTGCAATTATTTGCAGATTGAGCAAGTTGTTTAACTCCTCTATGCCAAAACTTCTTCACATGTTAAATAGAGATAATGCCTTAGAGAGTAATTATGATGCTGAAGTGGATTAAATCATTTAAAGCACTTAGTACAATGTCTGGCAGATAATAAACACTCCATAAATGTTAGCTATTGCTCTTGAGATGAGGAATCACCTGACAGACATATTTTGTACCAGGTGTCTCCAGCCAGCAATAGACATATACCCAATTCAAAGACAGTCAGTCCTACACTGGCTTGTGATCTATGACATGATCTGGTGGGAAAAGATGATGTGTGTCAATCAGATTCTCTTTCTTGGGGATCTGAATTAAGAAACAAATATTGAGGGACTTCCCTGATGGCACAGTGGTTAAGAATCCGCCTGCCAGTACAGGGGACACCGGTTCGAGCCCTGGTCTGGGAAGATCCCACATGCCACAGAGCAACTAAGCCCATGCGTCACAACTACTGAGCCCACACGCCACAACTACTGAAGCCCGAGCACCTTGAGCCTCTGCTCCACAACAAGAGATGTCACCACAATGAGAAGCCTGTGCACCGCAACGAAAAGTAGCCCCCACTTGCCGCAACTAGAGAAAGCCAGCACGCAGCAACAAAGACCCAATGCAGCCAAAAATAAATAAATTTATTTTAAAAAAATGAAACAAAGATCAAGCCAGTTATTAGTGATTCAGAAGTTAAATAGTTTGACTCCTACCTTCATCAATTTCCTTTTATCAAGGTTACCAATTATGCTAAATATGTTGCTAAATCTAGTTTTTCAGTCTTCCTTTTTATATCACTTGGCAGCATTCAAGCTGTTGAATATGCCATTTACCTTGAAACATTCTTTTGCTTGTGCTCTTTACTCTCGGTCTCTTTGGAAGGCACTGAAATGTTGCAGCTACTTCATCCCAGGCTGCTTCTCCTCACACTCTCCTGCTAGGCAATTTTATCCACACTTATGGCTTCAGTAATTAACTCCATGCTACCTTAGACTTTTCTTATAAATTCAACTTCCTTGCCAATCTCCTTACTTATTTGGATATCTCAAAGATACCTCAGATTCCATATGCCCAAAACCAAACACATGATCTTCCCTCTCAAACCCAGCCAAGATCCCTCACAGGACTCCCTATCTCCATAATGGCACCATCAACTATTCAGCTGCACAAACTAAAACATTAGAAGTACACTTTGATACATCCTTCTCTCGCATTCCCATCTTTCACTAAGTCCTATTGATTTTTCTTAAACATTTTTCAATTCCTTCTCTCCATTTTAGGATTTTTGACCAAAATTCTTATCATAGCCTGTAAGGCCCTGCAAGATCTGCTTCAGATTACCTCTTTTCTCCTTTTATTGCCCTACGTGCAGCCACACTTGTCTCCTTTCAGTTCCTTAAATACAATGCATCATGTTTCCTCCTACCTTCAGGCATTTGCACATGGTTTCCCTCTTCCTGGACCACTCTCTGCCCTTCTCTTCATTTATTCAATCTCTATTATATCTCAACTAAAATATCACTTCCTTAGAGAAAGCTCCTTGAACATCTAGACAATATCAGGTCATTCAGTCATTCATTTAACAAATATTTATTAATTAATAACTCTACACCAGGTATGGTTCTAGACATGTGGAATTAATAAACACAAGAAAGACCCTTGCCTTCATGGAGCCTACATTCTAGAGGAGGAAGACAGGCAATAAGCAATAAAAATAATAAGTATATTAAATAATATGTGTGAAGGCATAAGTCTATTGGGGAAAGGAAAAGAAAAAAGAGTAAGGTAAGAGAATCACAAGCAGAGAGTTTTCAGCTCTATATGCCTGGCATATAGCTGGCACTCAAACATGTGTTGAGTGTATGTTACGAAAAAAAGAATGCACATGTTCAAGTTGAGGGAGCTTAAACTATAAAATGAGTAAAGGAATTACTTGGTCTAAGAACAGAGATGCCATGAAAGAAAGAGAAACCATGCAGGTCTTGAGAGATAATGGTCTCTTGAACCATTCTTAATGGCTTCATACAGATTCCAGTTGCAGTCATTGTATGCTTTTCCCATAACCACGACCTCCCTCCTCCACCTCCAAGTGGATCACTCTTGTAACCAAATTACCTAATCAGGACACATATACAAGATCATGTATACCACTCCATCACCCACCACCACATATATCTCCAAAGCCACTGCTTTTCTACACACACACACACACACACACACACACACACGGATATCACTTTGATGCTCCAGTTCTTCAGTTCCCAGACCCTTTTAGGGACAAACTCCCTCCCACACACACAGAACTGTAAAAACCCTTGCTCTCTTCTATGATCCTGTAAGACACTTAGATCACTATCTCTCCAAGCCCAGGCATACTCACAAGGCTGCCCCCTCAGGAACAGGATCCTAGGTCTCCCTGCCTGTTAGTCTCCTTGCACTTTAAAGACTACCTTTCACCCACAGATATGTGAACATGCACCCCTTTCTGATTCTGAACGACCTTCAAGATCACTGATCCCATATATACCCACTGATTCCATATATACCCACTGATCCCATATATACCCATACAGCCTCCTTTAGTAGGATTCTAAAGGACTGGGTGTCCCCTCAAGCCTTTTGTACTCTTAAGGACCCATATGAGGATTTGTATACTTTCTCTGTGACCAGGGGTGACCCTCAGGCACTACAATTCCCCAAAGCACAAATACTCGTATATCCCTCTTCCATGGCACTGCCTGATACTAAAGTAACACTCCTCCTACTTACACCTGCCTCCTCAGAATCGGAGCCCCTCTCCCCTAAACCATGCCCCTTTAGGGAACCCTCCCATATTCCCACATGATTGTGTACAACCCCCCCATGACGCAGCCTACCCCCTACAATCAGCCCCCATCACAGGTGCCCCTCAGGAGGAGAGTCCGGCGTCTTCCGTGGGGTCCCTGCCCTTTCTCAGCCAATGCTCACTCAAAAGTGTGCACACTCTCATACACCCCTGCGACGCCTGGACTCCGGGGTGCCTGCCCGCCACTCAGAGGGGTACGCTCCTCCCTTGACCCCTGACCCCGAGGTCATAGCCCCACCGCGCAAACACAGAAGTGGCCTCCTCAGGAGTAGCGCCAGGTCCAAGTCGACTGTCTCCTCAGGCCCAGGACAGCCGTGCAGCCTCAGCGCTTCCCCGATCGACCGCCCCCACCGACCTGCCTCAGGCGCCGTCTGGCTCCGCTCCGCCATTTTTTGTTCTCCCTCCGCCTCTGAGCCCACGCGAAAATTAGAGGGCAGTGGGGAGTGGGCGATGGGATCAGCGAGCTGACAGGAACTACCTCGGGAAGCCGCGGCGCGACGGTTGCCAGGGCAACGGGCGGCCGGCGTGCGGCCGGCCGGCGTGTGGCGGGGGACAGGCTGGGAGCTAGCTTGCGTCCGAGGCCCCGCCCCCTCGGCGCGAGGCCCCTCTCGGCGCGAGACCCCGTCCCGGGACAGGCGCCTGCGGGGCTGGGACTCCGCTGCGTTTCTACCCTGCAACCTGGCCACCGCGTGCTGGCAACTGAGCACGCGCGGCCGCCTCTGGGGCGCGGGGACCAGGTCCGCTGGGGTCGCGCTTTCCTGCTGCGCACGCGGGTGCTCGAGCTGACCGAAGAGCTGGTTGGGCTAGCTTTACTGTGGTTGGTACTCAACTTCGGGAGCTTGGGACAGGCTTCTTGATTTCCCAGCGCTTCTCCCCACTTCGTGCCTGTCCCTGATCGAGGTGCTGAGTAACTTATATCTTAAACTGAAAAGCCCTGAGAATCAATAATTATGTGCCCACCCCACCCCAAACACGCGGAGGACTAACGGGGTCGGCCTTCTCGCCCCTCTACAACCGCACCAGCCCCCAACTCTAGGAAAGGCTTCCCTTTCGCTAGTCTATTTCTCAGTCTACTAGGATGCTCTTTCCCATCTCTGGTGAATTGCCACTACCTTCTAAGACCAAACTGGAACATTATTCTTTACAGAACTGCTCTGTCCTCCCACAGTCCCCTGTGCATTCCTGTCCTAACACTTACAATGCTTTATGCATTATTTACTATCTTTTCCTCACTTGACAGTGGAGCTCCCTTATACCTAGGGTCAGTGTCTTTATCTTTGTATACTCCATAATACAGCATTGTGCTTGACACAAAGGAGGTGCCAAGTAAATGTATACATAATGAAAAATTGTTCCTAGGTTCACGCCTGCACATTCTTACCTGTTTTATTGAGCACTTAATTTTTTTACCAAATACCTTGATAGGTAGGCCCCTACTCCTCCAGGGGCTCACAGGGAAAGGAAAAGAGTTAATGACCTTGATAGAGGTTAACTAGTCTTTGAAGTGCTACAGGATCAGAGCGATGGAACTGTAAGTTGGGGGGAGGGAGCCGGGGGGATGGCTAATCAGAGAAGTCTTCAGAGTGGAGTGGATACCCTAGCTGAGTCTTGAAGAATGTGTCTACTTAAAAAAATGCGCAAGGTGGAAGTTGCGAGTTAAGTTTTATTTGGGGCAAAATGAGAACTATAGCCCAGGAGACAGCACCTCATATAGCTCTGAGAAACTGCTCCAAAGAAGCAGGGGAAGGTCAGTATATATGTGATTTTGGTGAAGGGGGAGTACATGCAATCAAGCACATATTTATGCAGAAGGTTTCTGCTAGTCTCATGAAGGTTACCGCTAGTCATGAGGAGCAGACGTCACCATGAAGGATTTTAGTGCTTTTCTAGATATGAGATATAAGAATTGGGCTTGGGCTTCCCTGGTGGCGCAGTGGTTGAGAGTCCGCCTGCTGATGCAGGGGACACAGGTTCGTGCCCCGGTCTGGAAGGATCCCACATGCCGCGGAGCGGCTGGGCCCGTGAGCCATGGCCGCTGAGCCTGCGCGTCCGGAGCCTGTGCTCCGCAATGGGAGAGGCCACAACAGTGAGAGGCCCGCGTACAGCAAAAAAAAAAAAAAAAAAAAAAAAAAAAGAATTGGGCTTATAAAATCGGCTCCTGAAAATATCTAACTATCTGAAGACCTGTCTGCCAGTTTTTCCCAGAGCACAGAGGGCTTCATTTCTGCTCTCCACCCTGAACTCCTTTCCAGGGGTGTTGAAAGTCAGCAGTTGCAGCAGCACATGATTTAATCCTTGTAGAGGTGGATGGCAAGTGCCAATGGCAAGTGCCAATTTGTAGCTGACATACTCATTGAACCTCAGTTTCCTTTTCCAACAAACTGAGACAAAGATCCTGCCTGCCACAAAGAATTCTCTAAGTCACAAATGGTGTGATAGATTAAAATGCATTTGACAAGTATAAATTTAGTAAATAAAGAACCTAGGATGTTTTAGGATAATTCACTTAAACATCCCTTGATTTCTCTGCTGAGGCAGACTCTGTGTAACTGCTGGAGATGAAGAGGTGAATATAACACTGTCCATGTCTTCTAGGAGCTCACAGTCCAGAAGGGAAAAGAGATTTAATCAGTAATTACAACCCAGCATGATCAGTGTCCTGATAGAAGAAAGCATGGGAGACTGTGGGAGCCCAGAGGATGAGCACACAACCCAGCCTGGGATAGAGGGGATCAGTGAAGGGATATTCAGGGAAAGCTTCCTGAAGGAGTGTCTGATCAGACTCTTCAAGGGCAAGTAACAGTAAGATGGGCAAAGAATACAGGGATACAGTGTGAAAGGATGGTTGAGGCAATAGGAACCGCATGGGCAAAGCAAAGGATAGTATATCTGAGGTGAAGACCAAGGCAGGAGTGGCCACACCAATAGGTAAGGACAGATTTGGAGAACTCAAATGTGGGGGACTTGATCCTGTAACGGGTAGAAACCCATTGGCCGGTTTTTAAGGAGGTCATGGATTTGGTCAGCTGCGCTGGTTGCTGTATATAGAGTAGATTAGAGCCAGGAAAATCAAAAGGCTGTGTAGTAAATAATCGACACAAATTTATGAAACACATGGAAGGTTCTCATCAAAGGTAATCTGAAAAGTCAACAAACATGTTTCTATATAACTGAACTGTTCAATTGAAATTTTAAATAAAGTTTAAAAATCAGTTTAGTCAGATTGTCCACATGTCCAGTGCTCAATAGCTACATGTGGTTAGTAGCTACTGTATTGGACAGCATATATATAGAACATTTCTATCACTGCAGAAAGTTCTATCGGACAGTATTGATACATAAATGCCAACTGAGCAGAGGAGATGAAATGCCTGGGAAAATCAGCACTGACAGGACCAAGTTTAGTTCTCCTGTGTGTCAGCTCCTCTTCAGGAAGTAGTGCATTCCTGCCTGAGTCTTCAGAGACTTCCCTTTTGTTGTGTGAAATAGCACAGCACGGGGTGTAGGATAGAAATGCCCCCTACGTGAGCCATGGGAGTGGGTTTTCCCATGCTGCCATTCAGAGTGTCCCTGGGAGGTCTGCCTTCCCTAAAGATCTCCCGTGGTTTCTGCCTCCACAGCCAGCCACCCTCCTACCACAAAGCCAGTGTTGCTTCCTTCGGAAAAATATTCCCTGTAGGATTCACCCACTCCCTCTGTAAACATTTTTTAAAATGACACCTACTATGAGCCTGGCACTGAGTTAGTTGTGGTATGGAATTAAAGAGATATTCAAGTTATAATCACATTTCTCACATGTACGAACTCATTTAATTCTCATTGTAAAACTGGCATAAATGTCATCATCCTGTACAGAAGATGAAACTGGGATTCAGAGAGTTTAAGTGACTTACACAAGTCACACAGTCAGAAAGTAGCAAACCCAGGGAAGACTGGAATGTGCAAAGAAATCATGTAATTTCACATCAAAAATCCATGTCTTTAACGTTTACAATTTAATGAGGAAGAAAAGACTAACACAAATCCAGTTTACAATTTCAAAAAAATGTGGTAAGAACAATGATACAGGCATGCTCAGAAAAGTATAGGAGCATCAAAGAGAGATGCCCTTGGTAGGCATAGGGAAGGATTTTTGGAGGAAATGACCCTTGAGCTGAGTATTAAGGGTGACCTGGGGTGAGCCAGATGAAGTGTAAGGTGGACAGAAGAGAGATGAAAATATTTTTTAATCAAACTTGTCGTTTATATTTCTGCTTTGCTTATGTTGGTTTGGCCTTCTAAAAATATTACCAGTCTTTTCTTATTTGGTTCTTAAGTTTTAATTAAAAAAAAAATCCAACTGCCCTATGCTAAGGCTATAAAAGAGTTATTTAGGGATTTTTTTTGTTAGCCTGAATAAAATATTTAAAAGAACATGACTGAACTCAACAGAAAGGAAAATATTCTGATGTTGAAAGGAAGAGAGAAATCAATGGTGCAAAGTCATTATCCTTATAATTTCCTCTGCCCAGACTGTTCTTTTTTCAGATATCTGCCTGCCTCTTACTTCATTCCGGTCTCATCTCAAATGTTACATTATTGGAGAGGTCTTCCCTGACAATACTACTTAAAATGTACTACTCAGATATTTCATAGCTTCTATAGTATTGTGAATATCTTATATTCTATAATTTTTTTATACTTGCTTTCCTTATGTAGACAAATGCTATTGATTTTTATGAGTTAATATTAGAATTGTAAAATTCAGTGAACTCTCATATTATGTCTAACAGTTTGTTGACTATTTCAGATTTTTTTAACCTATTAGAAAAATCAACTGCAAAACCATAGTTGTCTCTTCCCTTCCTATTCTTTTAACTATTTCTTTTTCCTGTATTATTACTTTAGCCAGAGCCTCTAGTATTGTGTTTAAAAGTAGTTTATAGCTGGGATTCTTGTCTTTTCCTGACATTAAAGTTGCTACATCTAAATTTTTTCCAATAAATGTAACTTTTGACTCAAAGTCTTTGTCAAACTGAAGAAGTTTTCGAAGTTTTCAAATTTTTTCAATTACATGTAAATATTGAATGTTAAATCAAAAGCTCTTTTTGCAATTACTAACACAATCATGTGTTTTTTCTCCTTTAATGCAGTAAAACAAATTAATAGATTTTCTGATGTTGAAACATCTTTGCATTTGGGGGTTCAATATTATTTGATCACAGTTTGTATTTTAATGCATTGTTGGATTCAGTTAGCTATTTTATTTTTTAAATGTTTATATCTATGTTAGAAAATAAAATGGGTAGGACTTCCCTGGTGGCACAGTGGTTAAGAATCTGCCTGCCAATGAAGGGGACACGGGTTCAATACCTGCTCCAGGAGGATCCCACATGCCACGAAACAACTAAGCCCGTGCACCACAACTACTGAACCTGCACTCTAGAGCCCATGAGCCACAACTATTGAGCCCACGCGCCACAACTACTGAAGCACGCCTAGAGGCCATGCTCTGCAACAAGAGAAGCCACTGCAATGAGAAGCCCACAAACCACAACGAAGAGGAGCCCCGGCCCACTGCAACTAGAGGAAGCCAGCATGCAGCAATGAAGATCCAATGCAGCCAAAAAAAAAAAAGAAAAGAAAATGGGTCACCTGAGCCTAGAGAATTTGGGGGGGACATTTTTTATTATCATTTCTAATTCTTTAATTGTTATTATTTTGTATTTTTCTGGAGCCAATTTTGACATTTTATATGTTTCAGAAATCTATCAATTTCATTTATGTTTTAAATTTTCATATTTTTAATTTTTTTTTTTTTTTTTTTTTTTTTACGATACATGGGCCTCTCACTGTTGTGGCCTCTCCCGCTGCGGAGCACAGGCTCCAGGTGCACAGGCTCAGTGGCCATGCCTCATGGGCCCAGCCGCTCTGCGGCATGTGGGATCTTCCTGGACCGGGGCACGAACCCATGTCCCATGCATTGGCAGGCGGACTCTCAACCACTGCGCCACCAGGGAAGCCCTCCATTTTTTTCTTGATTGGTATTAACAGAGATATATCTATCTTATTGATCTTTTCAAAGCTTTTAATTTTGTGAAACTCCCTTTCTCTCTCTCACTCACCCTCACTCTCTCTCACTCTTGCTCTCTCTCTTTCTCTCTTTCAATTAGGATTAGATTCAGGTACAAGCTACAGGAAAACCCAAAATGCCAGTGGCTTATGCAAGATAAAATATTTCTTCTTTCTTAAGTTTAAGAAGTTCTGAGATAGTTCAGGGCTGTTACGGTACTCTAAATGTCAGGGGTCAAACTATGTGTATCTTGGTGCTCCACTTTGCATGGTTTCCATTTTGGTCCAGGATGACTACTGGAGTTCCAGCCATTAAGATTATATTTCAGCCAGCAAGAAGGAGAAATGTCTTTTAAGGGCACATTCTGTAAGTTGCACATACAAATCGACTTATATCCCATTGAGAGAATTTGCTCACAGAAACACTCCTAGCTGAAGAAATGAGTCTCTATTATGGGCAGTTGTGTGCCCAGATCAGGAAAGGATATGTAATTGGTGTGGCCCAGTGCAAAAATTATTAAGAATTTCAAGATGGCAACAGGAGAGCTTTAAACTAATCTTGGGGCTTTCTGAGTATTGCACCCTGTGTGACTGCACAGGTCACATGCCCATGAAACTGATCTATTTAATGAAGAGGAGGAGGAGGAGAAATATGGAGGGACAATTGGAAGTCTATGCCCCATTATTTAATTTAATCATTTCTTCCCTTTTTTTTCCCATTTGTGGTTCTTAGGGTTTACTCTACCTGAATTGAACATTTAGCTAATTGTTTTATTTCCTAAAAAATGTATATTTCCTTCCATGTACTTAGATAGGTATTATTGCCATTTTACAAAGGAGAAGAATGAACACTGAGAATCTGAATACTCTGGTCAAGCTCAGAGAGTTAATAATTGGCAACACTGGGATATGAACCCAACCAGCTTGTCTCTGGATTCTGTGCTTTTACTTAGTGCAATGTACTACCTCTCTACATTGTATATACATTTTAATTGTACCTATCACTTAAGTTGTAACTTATTTTCTTATATCTCCCTTTCCAATTGTGGGGACATATTAAATTAAAAATGTGCACAACTATATTGTTTAGGAATACACACTTGAGTGATAAAACCATAAAGAAACACATAGAAGTGATCATGTCTCCTTGGTAAATCTTGATTGCCTCCAAGAAATATGAGTGTCACACACACACACCCTTGGTGAGATATGATTATTTCCTGGGTGAATTAATGAGGAAATCAGTAGTGATATCTTTCTGTTAGGAATAGGCAATGACTGAGAAGAGTAGAAGCTGCGGGAAAACTGCCCAAATCAGATATATACAGGTCAGAGGACAGATTGTCCTCCTTCAGAAAGAGGAGTAGAGTTCCCATAGAAGGGAATGAGATCATGGGCCACAGAAATTTGGAAGAAGATGGGGTTAAAGAAGAAAGGTCAAGGAAATTGAGACGGGAAAGAGGTCCCAAGATGGAAATTCCCACAAAGGCCACCGTCTTTTAGAAGGACCAAGTCTGAAAACCTTCACTTCTTCCGTAAAAGAGACTGCTGAAAATGGATGGGTTTCAGTCTGTTTCTCCCACTCCTTGCTAAGAACTACCTCCTTAAAGAACTTTGTATACTGTATGTAGCTCTTCATTTGGGTGAGATTAGCGGTAGCGGGACAGGGTAGTCCAAGAAGGATCAGACCTATTTAATGACATTGTTAGAAACTTATTTAAGAAATAAAATTTAAAACTTGGAGCTAAAAGGCTCTATGACACCCATTTTGCTAGGTCCCCCAGTGTCATTAAGATTGGACTTACTGATGTGACAAATATCTAAACACACTGAGCTTGAAACTGTAGGGAATAAAACAAGGCTGTTGCTGACGTGTTCAAGTAAAGACATTTAGTTTGAACATGAGACCACGGAAACTTATTTTCCAGTGCTCAAAAGAGTAACAAATTTTAGAGTTATAGAGTTACATGGTAGAAATGGAGTGACAATTTCAGAAGAGAGTCACAGATTATGATGCCAATAAGCCTAACTTTCCAGAATTGCTGTTGGAGTGCAAATCTTAGGATGTATCCAAATTAATAAGCATCTCTTCTATTAGTTTTAAGAGGAAGTGACAAATATGAAATTTAACTATGTCCAGTAAAAATATCCCTGAAATTGTGTATGAAAGTATATATATCCCAGAACTATCTGGAAATATATGGCTATGTAATGAAACACTGGGCCATGACTTTTTTTCATAAAATATGCAAAAAGAAAGCTGAATATACAATTAGTGTTATAAATCTGGAATTGGAATTGAGATGTTCTCTGATTTATGAGCACAGCAGTTTTCAAGAATAGTTTAGCCTGATAAAAACCTATATCCTCACTGAGTTGACCAAAATAGATCAATGACTAATACTAGGCCTAAAACTGTATATTTCTTTCCTGATTAATAAATATGATTAATTTTTCCCAAAACATTTGTATTAAATTTTAGTACATTTAATTACATATTTTTGAACAGCCTAAAGGTTTCACTTCCCCCATCACTGTATTATAGAATATGATAGGTATAGGCAATATGATAGGCACAAGTTTTAGAGTATGATAAGTCTAGGTACAAATCTTGGCTCTACCAACACATAAAGTTCTCTCCTTGGCCTTTAATGTCCAACATCACCTGGCTAGCCCTGCCTTTCCAATCTCACCTCCTACCCCATTCCTCTTCACTCACCATGCTCCAGCCACACAAGCTCCTTTCTGTTCCTCAAATACCTCAAGCTTGTTTCCCTTTCACAGCCTTCATTGTTCCCCTCTGCTGGGGCTGCTCTTCCCTCATAACTTCATATCATTTGCTTCATTCAGGTCTTTTTTCAAATGTCACCTCCTCAGAGAAACCCTCCCTGACCACTCAAGATAACCCCCACCTTCAGTCACTCATTATTACATTACCCAGCTTTTTCCCTTTAATATCTAAAATCATAAAATTTATTTAATTATTTGCCTACTTATTTATTGACTATTTCCCCACTATAACTTCTATGAGAGCAGGAAACTTACCTGTTTTGTGCCCTGCTGTTATCATCAGCAGGTAAAAGTAGATATTTAATAAATATTTTTGAATGAATGACTAAATAAATGAATGAACAAACAAAACAAAAGCTGTGATAGTTCTGTGTACATGTATTTGGAGAGTACAAAGAAGGTGCACCTAGCCTAAACTTGCACTTGAAAGACAGTATGATCAAAGGAGATTTCCTTAGAGGAAGGGTAAAAAATAAGCTGAGTTTTGAAGGGCAAGTAAGGAAGAAGCGGAGGATCCTAGGTAAAGGAAACAGTAAGAGATGTGAGGAGCAGAGGGTAAGAGAACACAGCTTTAATACTCAGAAAGCTGTAGGCAATCTGGGATGACTCAACAATAAGGTGAACAGGAGAAAATGGCTTCTGTGTGGTTGGAGGAGTTGAGTGTAGTCCCTGAAGCCTTATAAATGATTTGAGCCCCAAAGCTGCTAAAAACATCCTCTTTCTAAATGCTCCCAAAGGTGATCAAAATAATCTGGACTTTCCTTCCAACAGAGGTTCCAGCAATATGAGAAGTTAAAAGCAACATTAAATGGAAGAAACTTCTTTAAAATTCTCTGTGTGTGACCTGTTCATCTCCCGCCTACACCCACTCCCCAACTAAGATCTGGCAGACACCCAGGTCAGCTACCCTTCTGGACATCCAACAAGATCCATAATTATAAGCCAGCTTATAATGGACTTAAAGACAGATTCTATACAGTGAGTTCATCTCACATAGATGTATTTACTAATATCCAATCATTGCTGTTGTTGCTATATGTGTCTTGGCAGATGTCCCACAATAAACCGATTGCAAAAGATGTCGTTTCACGTATGTATATTTCCTTGCTCCTACAATGGCCAATTTAAGATCCACAGGTCCTGTGTGTTTGGAGGCAGAAAGGGTACGTGTTGCTTTGTAGCAGGTAAAATGGTCCAAATAAAAAACAAATCCATACCCCAAGGAGTCTGTAATCCAAAAGCAAGAGTGGGCATGATGTGGAACACTGCAGAACAATACCCACATAATACATGTAGATGGAGTGGCATATGGCTACCGCAGCTGGAATGCTTTGTAAAGGATCCCCAGACCATCGCTGGTCTTTGAACACTTCCCCAGTTCAAAGTAGAGCACACCATCTATTATCAGCAAACTCTGAAAAGCCAAGTGAGATGTTTAAAGTAGCCTTGAGCAGAGGTCAGATTCCTAAACTGTGCAAAACTAAAAGGTAAAGCTCTCTGGCAAAGTAAACTACTGCCCATGCACATTACCATCCACCCTCAGTGGTAACACACTCTGTATCCTTGTCAAAGACAAACACAGCTCATTGACTTTCCTGATAAGATGCCACTAACCAATGATTAAGTGAAGATCTTAGATAAATATCTTTTGAGGGAAAATAGGAAAAAGTTTAAGAATTAATCATTTGGCTTAAGTTAATTAACCATTAAAACACTAGAGCTGTTATTGCTTTTGTTATCCTTTGTTGCTAACATTCAGGGACATTAAATAGAAAGGTAACTGGGATGTGATGAAAACATCATTGAAACTGGAGTCCGATCAGCTTTTGATTCTCAGCAAGTCACCTCATCTTTCTAAGCTCCATTTTTCCTAACCATAAAATAGGAGTAATTAATTGTATCTACTTCACTAGATTATTTAGAAATTAAATGAGTTTGTATATATTAACACATTTCCTAAACCAGAAAGCACTGCAAATGTTAGAGATTATTATGTAACTTCCATTGTTTCTGTGTTCTACTAAATTCCCATGGAAGCCCTTCAAATGACCCTCTAAGCATTTTTATTTGTTATTTTTTTAAAAATAGATTTTAATTTTTAGGATAGTTTTAGATTTACAGAAAAACTGAGAAAATAGAATAGTTTCCATATACCCTACACCCTGTCTCCCCTATTATTAAGTTCTTGTATTAGTATGGTACATTTGTTACAATTAATGAACCAATATTGATACACTATTATCTTTTTATGAAGATGTATGAAGTTGTTTATTTATTTTGGCCAAACAGCACACCTTGCAGAATCTTAATTCCCTGACCAGGGATTGAACCCGCACCCTTGGCAATGAGAGCACAGAGTCCCTAACCACTAAACCAGAGGGAACTCCCCTGACACACTATTATTAACTAAAGTCCAGAGTTTATTGAGATTTCCTTTGTTTTACCTAATGTCCATTTTATTTTCCAAGATCCCATGCAGGATACCACTTTACATTTAGTTGTCTCCTTAAGCTACTCTTAGCTATAACATTTTCTCAGACTTTCCCTGTTTTTGATGACCTTGAGAGTTTTGGAGAACATTACTCAAAATGATGCCCCTCTATTGCAATTTGTCTGATGTTTTTCTCATGATTAGACAGTGGTTATGTGTTTTGGGGAAGATGATAACAGAGGTAAATTGCCATTTTCATCACATAATATCAAAGGTATATACTATCAGTATGATTTATGACATTGATGTTGATCTTGATCACCTGGCTGAGGTAGTATTTGTCAGTTTTCTCCATTGTAAACTTACTTTTTCTCCCTTTCTGTACTGTACTCTTTGGAGGAAGTCACCATGTGCAGTCCACACTTACGGAGTGGGGAGTTATGCTTCCCCTCTCTGGTTTTGCTTTTACCAAATAAAAGCAGTATTTCCATGGGACAGAGGGAATATTATCTTTTAAGATATTTTCAAAGAGCTGGTACGAGCTCACTCTTTTTAGAAGAAAAACTATAGGAAGAATAGTTTTCTATTCCTTGCCTTGAAAATCATAGTCAGTTCCCATTTTTACTTCAAAATAACTTTTATCTTAAAGGAAAAAAAAGTTTGTTAGATTTGCCACTGAATGCTTGAGGGGGCCTGTCCCCTACATATAGTCCTGTTTTTTCCTTCCTTCTTCTACTATCTTATCTGTACCTTCTTTAAAAGGAAAACTCATGCATTCATTTCTTCTTTTATATTTTTCCACCATGCTACTTCAAATATGTTGCTTGTATAATTTTTCTTGAGATGAAAAATTAGAATCTAAGCTTCTCTCTGAGGGAATATTAACTTTGAAGTTCAGGGAGGCAAAATCAAAGTGAAATCTGCAATTTACTTCCTTACAACAAGTTCTGGGAAGATAAAACTAACAAGACACAAAAGGAAAAATCTGTTTCAAACTGCTAATAAAGATGCAGTAATGAGTAGAAATAAAGAAAACATGAGGAAGTTGTGAATAAAAGCAACTTGGTTTACAACAATTGAATTTCCCTAAACCTCAGCAATGTGGGCAAGCCAAGGTATCTAAATCTCAAACTTCTGATTCAGCCATTCCTGGGCAAACTTTATTTCTCAAATACTAGTTTTTGTGGCACAATAAAAACAGTAAACGTACAAATACACACAGTGAAATCTGACACAAGGAATTTAGATGGTTTAAACTAGGTGATTAACATCTGGTTTGAAAAAAAGCCATATGGAGGTAGGTAATATTTTTCTTTTTTTTTAACATATTTATTGGAGTATAATTGCTTTACAATGGTGTGTTAGCTTCTGCTTTACAACAAAGTGAATCAGTTACATGTATACATATATCCCCATATCCCCTCCCTCTTGCGTCTCCCTCCCACGTTCCCTATCCCACCCCTTTAGGTGGTCACAAAGAACAAAGCTGATCTCCCTGTGCTCTGCAGCTGCTTCTCACTAGCTATCTACTTTACATTTGGTAGCATATATAAGTCCATGCCACTCTCTCACTTCATCCCAGCTTACCCTCCCCCCCTCACTGTCTTCAAGTCCATTCTCTACATCTGCGTCTTTATTCCTGTCATGTCCCTGGGTTCTTCAGAACCGTATTTTTCTTTAGATTCCATATATATGTGTTAGCATACAGTATTTGTTTTTCTCTTTCTGACTCACTTCACTCTGTATGACAGACTCTAGGTCCATCCACCACATTACAAATAACTCAACTGTGTTTATTTTTATGGCTGAATAATATTCCATTGTATATATGTGCCACATCTTCTTTATCCATTCATATGTCAATGGACACATAGGTTGCTTCCACGTCCTGGTTATTGTAAATAGAGCTGCAATGAACATTGTGGAACATGACTCTTTTTGAATTATGGTTTTCTCAGGGTATATGCCCAGTAGTGGGATTGCTGGATCGTATGGTAGTTCGATTTTAAGTTTTTTAAGGAACCTCCATACAGTTCTCCCTAGTGGCTGTATCAATTTACATTCCCACCAGGAGTGTATGAGGTTCCCTTTTCTTCACACCCTCTCCAGCATTTATTATTTCTAGATTTTTTGATGATGGCTATTCTGACCGGTGTGAGATGATATCGCATTGTAGTTTCCATTTGCATTTCTCTAATGATTAATGATGTTGAGCATTCTTTCATGTATTTGTTGGCAATCTGTATATCTTCTTTGGAGAAATGTCTATTTAGGCCTTCTGCCCACTTTTGGATTGGATTGTTTGTTTTTTTCGATATTGAGCTGCATGAGCTGTCTGTAAATTTCGGAGATTAATCCTTTGTCATTGCTTCATTTGCAAATATTTTCTCCCATTCTCAGGGTTGTCTTTTGGTCTTGTTTATGGTTTCCTTTGCTGTGCAAAAGCTTTTAAGTTTCATTAGGTCCCATTTGTTTATTTTTGTTTTTATTTCCATTTCTCTAGGAGCTGAGTCAGAAAGGATCTTGCTGTGATTTATGTCGTAGAGTGTTCTGCCTATGTTTTCCTCTAAGAGTTTGATGGTGTCTGGCCTTACATTTAGGTCTTTAATCCATTCTGAGTTTATTTTTCTGTATGGTGTTAGGTAATGTTCTAATTCCATTCTTTTACATGTAGCTGTCCAGTTTTCCCAGCACCATTTATTGAAGAGGCTGTCTTTTCTCCATTGTATATTCTTGCCTCCTTTATCAAAGATGAGGTGACCATATGTGTGTGGGTTTCTCTCTGGGCTTTCTATCCTGTTCCACTGATCTACATTTCTGTTTTGGTGTCAGTAGCATACTGTCTTTATTACTGTAGCTTTGTAATATAGTCTGAAGTCCAGGAGCCTGATTCCTCCAGCTACGTTTTTCTTTCTCAAGATTGCTTTGGCTATTCGGGGTCTTTCTTTTCTCCATACAAATTGTGAAATTTTTTGTTCTAGTTCTGTGAAAAATGCCAGTGGTAGTTTGATAAGGCTTGCACTGAATCTGTAGATTGCTTTGGGTAGTATAGTCATGTTCACAATGTTGACTCTTCCAATCCAAGAACATGGTATATCTCGCCATCTATTTGTTTCATCTTTAATTTCCTTCATCAGTGTCTTACAGTTTTCTGCATACAGGTTTTCTGTCTCCTTAGGTAGGTTTATTCCTAGGTATTTTATTCTTTTTGTTGCAGTGGTAAATGGGAGTGTTTTCTTAATTTCTCTTTCAGATTTTTCATCATTAGTGTATAGGAATGAAAGATATTTCTTGCATTAATTTTGTATCCTGCAACTTTACCAAATTCATTGGTTAGTACTAGTAGTTTTCTGGTAGCATCTTTAGGATTATCTATGTATAGTATCATGTCATCTGCAAACAGTGACAATTTTACTACTTCTTTTTCGATTTGGATTCCTTTTATTTCTTTTTATTCTCTGATTGCTGTGGCTAAAACTTCCAAAACTATGTTGAATAATAGTGGTGAGAGTGGACAACCTTGTCTTGTTCCTGTTCTTAGCGGAAATGGTTTCAGTTTTTCACCACTGAGAATGATGTTGGCTGTGGGTTTGTTATATTTGGCCTTTATGATGTTGAGGTAAGTTCCCTCTATGCCTACTTTCTGGAATGTTTTTTTTCATAAATGGGTGTTGAGCTTTGTCGAAAGATTTTTCTGCATCTATTGAGATGATCATATGTTTTTTCTCCTTCAGTTTGTTAGTATGGTATATCACATTGATTGATTTGCATATATTGAGGAATCCTTGCATTCCTGAGATAAACCCCACTTTATCATGTTATGTGATCCTTTTCATGTGCTGTTGGATTCTGTTTGCTAGCATTTTGTTGAGGATTTTTGCATCTATGTTCATCAGAGATATTGGCTTGTAATTTTCTTTCTTTGTGACATCTTTGTCTGGTTTTGGTATCAGGCTGATGATGACCTCATAGAATCAGTATGCGAGTGTTCCTCCCTCTGCTATATTTTGGAAGAGTTTGAGAAGAATAGGTGTTAGCTCTTCTCTAAATGTTTGATAGAATTCGCCTGTGAAGCTATCTGGTCCTGGGCTTTTGTTTGTTGGAAGATTTTTAATCACATTCTCAATTTCAGTGCTTGTGATTGGTCAGTTTATATTTTCTATTTCCTCCTGGTTCAGTCTCGGGAGGTTGTGCTTTTCTAACAATTTGTCCATTTCTTCCAGGTTGTCCATTTTATTGGCATAGAGTTTCTTGTAGTAATCTCTCATGATCCTTTGTATTTCTGCAGTGTCAGTTGTTACTTCTCCTTTTTCGTTTCTAATTCTATTGATTTGAGTCTTCTCCCTTTTTTTCTTGATGAGTCTGGCTAATTGTTTATCAATTCTGTTTATCTTCTCAAAAACCAGCTTTTAGTTTTATTGATCTTTGCTATTGTTTCCTTCATATCTTTTTCATTTATTTCTGATCTTTATGATTTCTTTCCTTCCGCTAACTTTGGGGTTTTTTTGTTCTTCTTTCTCTAATTGCTTTAGGTGTAAGGTTAGGTTGTTTATTTGAGATGTTTCTTGTTTCTTGAGGTAGGATTGTATTGCTATAAACTTCCCTCTTAGAACTGCTTTTGCTGCATCCCATAGGTTTTGGGTCATCGTGTTTTCATTGTCACTTGTTTCTAGGTATTTTTTGATTTCCTCTTTGATGTCTTCAGTGATCTCTTGGTTATTAAATAGTGTATTGTTTAGCCTCCATGTGCTTGTAGGTTTTACAGATTTTTTCCTGTAATTGATATCTAGTCTCATAGCTTTGTGGTCGGTAAAGATACTTGATACTATATCAATTTTCTTATATTTACCAAGGCTTGATTTGTGACCCAAGATATGATCTATCCTGGAGAATGTTCCATGAGCACTTTAGAAGGAAGTGTATTCTGTTGTTTTTAGATGGAATGTCCTATAAATATCAATCAAGTCCATCTTGTTTAAAGTATAATTTAAAGCTTGTGTTTCCTTATTTATTTTCAGTTTGGATGATCTGTCCATTAGTGAAAGTGGGGTGTTAAAGTCCCCTACTATGATTGTGTTACTTTTGATTTCCCCTTTTATGTCTGTTAGCATTTGCCTTATGTATTGAGGTGCTCCTATGTTGGGTGCATAAATATTTACAATTGTTATATCTTCTTCTTGGATTGATCCCTTGATCATTATGTAGTGTCCTTCTTTCTCTCTTTTAATAGTCTTTATTTTAAAGTCTATTTTGTTTGATATGAGAATTGCTACTCCAGCTTTCTTTCGATTTCCATTTGCATGGAATATCTTTTTTCCATCCCCTCACCTTCAGTCTATATGTGTCTCTAGGTCTGAAGTGGGTCTCTTGTAGACAGCATATATATGGGTCTTGTTTTTGTTTCCATTTAGCCAGTCTATATCTTTTGGTGGGAGCATTTAATCCATTTACATTTAAGGTAATTATCCATATGTACGTTCCTATTACGATTTTCTTAATTGTTTTGGGTTGTTTTTGTCGGTCTTTTCCTTCTCTTGTGTTTCCTAGACAACTTCCTTTATCATTTGTTGTAAAGCTGGTTTTGTGGTGCTGAATTCTCTTAGCTTTTGCTTTTCTGTAAAGTTTTTAATTTCTCCCTCAAATCTGAATGAGATCCTTGCTGGGTAGAGTAATCTTGGTTGTAGGTTTTCCCTTCCACACTTTAAATATGTCTTGCCACTCCCTTCTGGCTTGCAGAGTTTCTGCTGAAAGGTCAGCTGTTAACCTTATGGGGCTTCCCTTGTATTTTATTTGTTCTCTTTCCCTTGCTGTTTTTAATATTTTTTCTTTGTATTTAATTTTTGATAGTTTGATTGATATGTGTCTTGGTGTGATTTTCCTTGGATTTATCCTGTATAGGACTCTCTGCCCTTCCTGGACTTGATTAACTATTTCCTTTCCCACATTAGGGAAGTTTTCAACTGTAATCTCTTCAAATATTTTCTCAGTCCCTTTCTTTTTCTCTTCTTCTTCTGCGACTCCTATAATTCAAATGTTGGTGTGTTTAACGTTGTTCCAGAGGTCTCTAAGACTGTCCTCAGTTCTTTTCATTCTTTATACTGCTCTGCAGTAGTTATTTCCACTGTTTTATCTTCCATGTCACTTATCTGTTCTTTTGCCTCAGTTATTCTGCTATTCATTCCTTCTAGAGTTCTTAATTTCATTTATTGTATTGTTCATCATTGTTTGTTTGCTCTTTAGTTCTTCTAGGTCCTTGTTAAATGCTTCTTGTATTTTCTCCATTTTATTTCCAAGATTTTGGATCATCTTTACTATCATTATTCTGAATTCCTTTTTTCAGGTAGACTGGCTATTTCCTCTTCATTTGTTTGGTCTGGTGGGGTTTTACCTTGCTCCTTCATCTGTTGTGTGTTTCTCTGTCTTCTCATTTTGCTTAACTTACTGTGTTTGGGGTCTCCTTTTTGCATGCTGCAGGTTCATAGTTCCCGTTGTTTTTGGTGTCTTCCCCCAGTGGCTAAGGTTGGTTCTGTGGGTTGTGTAGGCTTCCTGGTGGAGGGGACAAGTGCCTGTTTTCTGGAAGATGAGGCTGGCTCTTGTCTTTCTGGTGGAGAGGACTGTGTCTGGTCCTGTGTTTTGGGGGTGTCTGTGACCTTATTATGATTTTAGGCAGCTCTCTGCTAGTGTGTGGGTTTGTGTTCCTGTCTTGCTAGTTGTTTGCCATAGGGTGTCCAGCACTGTAGCTTGCTGGTCATTGAGTGGAGCTAGGTCTTAGTGTTGAGATGGAGATCTCTGGGAGAGCTTCCACTATTTGATATTACGTGGAGCCAGGAAGTTTCTGGTGGACCAATGTTCTGAACTCAGCTCTCCCACCTCAGCGTCTCAGGCCTAACACCCGGCCAGAGCACCAAGACCCTGTCAGCCACATGGCTCAGAATAAAAAGCAGAAAAAAAGAAAGAAAGAAAAAAGTAATATAAAGTTATTAAAATAAAAAATAATTATTAAAATATTTAAAAGTAATAGAAAGAAAGAACGAGAGAGCCACCAAACGAAGAAAAAAATCCACCAATGATAATAAGTGCTAAAAACTATACTTAAAAAAAAAAACAACAAATAAAACTGGACTGAACCCTTGGAGAAATGGTAAAAGCAAAGCTATACAGAAAAATCACACAAAGAAGCATACAATTACACCCTCACAAAAAGAGAAAAAGGAAAAGAACATATATATATATATATATATATATATATATATATATAAAAATAAAGGAGGAAGAGCTCAACCAAATCAATAAACAAATCTACCAGTGATAATAAACTCTAAATACTAAACTAAGAAAAACATAAAACCAGAAACAAAGTAGATGCAGAAAGCAAACCCCAAGTCTACAGTTGTCCCCGATGTCCACTGCTTCAATTTTGTGATGATTCCTTGTCTATTCTAGTATTCCACAGATGCAGGGTACATCAAGTTGATTGTGGACATTTAATCTGCTGCTCTTGAGACTGCTGGGAGAAATTTCCCTTTCTCTTCATTGTTCGCCCAGTTCCAGGGGTTCAGCTTTGGATTTGGTCCTGCCTCTGTCTTTAGGTCGCCTGAGGGCGTCTGTTCCCAGCCCAGACAGGATGGGGTTAAAGTAGCAGCTGATTAGGCGGTTCTGGCTCACTTAGGCCGGTGGGGAGGGAGGGGTATGGAATGAGGGGTGAGCCTGCAGTGGCAGAGGCCAGCGTGACATTGCACCAGCCTGAGGCGCGCTGTACATTCTCCCGGGGAAGTTGTCCCTGGATCATGGGACCCTGGCAGTGGCGGGCTGCACAGTCTCCCGGGAGAGGCGGTGTGGATAGTGACCTGTGCTTGCACACAGGCTTCTTGGTGGCTGCAGCAGCAGCCTTAGCGTCTCACGCCCGTCTCTGGGGTCCGCGCTGATAGCCGTGGCTCACGTCAGTCTCTGGAGCTTGTTTAGACAGTGCTCCGAATCCCTTCTCGTGCACCCCAAAGCAATGGTCTCTTGCCTCTTCGGCAGCTCCAGACTT
The DNA here is from genome assembly GCF_008692025.1 of Phocoena sinus. Lineage (NCBI taxonomy): Eukaryota > Metazoa > Chordata > Mammalia > Artiodactyla > Phocoenidae > Phocoena > Phocoena sinus. The sequence continues at coordinate 41,709,180 of NC_045763.1, forward strand.
TTCCCGGACTCCCTCCCGGCTAGCCGTGGCGCACTAGCCCCTTCAGGCTGTGTTCACTCAGCCAACCCCAGTCCTCTCCCTGCGATCTGACCTCCGAAGCCCGAGCCTCAGCTCCCAGCCCCCACCCGCCCCGGCGGGTGAGCAGACAAGGCTCTCGAGCTGGTGAGTGCTGGTCGGCAGCGATCCTCTGTGCAGAAATCTGTCTGCTTTGCCCTCTGCACCCCTGTTGCTGTGCTCTCCTCTGTGGCTCTGAATCTTCCCCCGTGCCAACCCCCGTCTCTGCCAGTGAAGGAGCTTCCTAGTGTGTGGAAACTTTTCCTCCTTCACAGCTCCCTCCCAGAGGTGCAGGTCCCGTCCCTATTCTTTTGTCTCTGTTTTTTCTTTTGCCCTACCCAGGTACGTGGGGAGTTTCTTACCTTTTGGGAAGTCTGAGATCTTCTACCAGAATTCTGCAGGGGTTCTGTAGGAGTTGTTCCACATGTAGATGTATTTCTGATGTATTTGTGGGGAGGAAGATGATCTCCACATCTTATCCATCCGCCATCTTGAAGGTCTCCCCGGTAATCTTTTTCTAAAGATAGTTATGTGCATATACAATTCTTGCCTTCCTCCCTATCAAAAATACATACATATCCAGGAAAGAAATTTTGCATTTGGCCAGCATACTTTTAAAACAATTTCTTTTTTCATAACAACAACAAAAAAAAAACAAAGATTGAAAGCTTCCTAGTCACAGGCAATACAGTGTAAAGTAAGGAATACTAGTTTGGAACTAGAAGAAATTGAATTCAAATTCCAACCTCACCACTTACTAGCTGTAAGACTTTATAGTGAGTTATTTAACTTTCCTGAATCTCAATTTCCTCATGTATAAATGACACACTAGACCTACCTTGTGGATCATTATGACAATTAGATATAATGTAGGTTAGATGCATGGCAAAAAAGCCTAATTAATATATAAGAGGCTTTGAATTAGAGAGAAAGAAGATACTATTCTGATCCTCACAAACTTGATAATCTTAGTGGACGAAATGGAGATTAATCAAGGAATAACCAAAAGCAGTAAAATTATTAAAATAATAAACTCTACAAAGTCACTTAGAAAAAGGTAGGTTTCCCTGAGCAGGTGTAGATGGAACTAAAATAAATCATTGAAAAAGCTGAAAGAAAGATAGGCATTAACTGCATAAAGCCCCAAGGAAGAGCAGTTAAGATAAAGGAAACAGAATTTGCAAAGTTCCTGTGGTGAGGGAGAGGAGAAGAGGGTGCTTTCAAGGAAGTGAAAGGAGAATGCAGGCAGGCTTGAGGGTCAGTGCAGTGGGAGAGGTGGCAGGAATCAAGACAAGGAGGATCTTGTAAACCATCTTAAGGATTTTGCTCCTTGCCCCACAGAGAATGAAAAACCATTGAAAGGTTTTGAGCAGAGCAGTGACATAATCATATTTTTTAAAAGGCTCACTCAGGCTGCTGTGGGAATGGACTACAAGGGTAGGAAAAGATAGAGGAAGTTCTGAGGAAGCCAAGGCAGCAGGCTAAGCTGGGGATGAGAGAGGCACCAGAAGAGTAAATGTAGGCACAGAGAAATTAGTGCGAGATCCAAAGTTGGCAGGTCTATCTTCCTCCAAATTTTGTGTTTTCTAACTTTATATGTTGTAATAAAGTACTAAATACCTGCAATGAACACCCATAGAAAGCAGGATGCTGTGGTGTAGCCTGATTGAGTCAAAGAATTTCCCCAGTATCCAGCACTTAGGTTTCTCCCCAGCAACAAAATTATGTGGAGAAGGTGAAGAGCACAGGATAGCAGTGTTCACAATAAACGAGGGGACTAAATACATGAGGGAGAGAGAGAGGCTGAGTGGTGGAAAGGGCACTAGATGCAGACACTGGATACCCAAGTTCTAGGCCTAGCTCTGCCACATACATTTGAACAAACAAACCCCTTCTCCTCTTCAGACCAACCTCATCTATGAAATGACCAAGTGGAACTAGCTGATCTCTAAGGTTCCTTTCAGCGCATGTGTTTCTCTCACTGTGGAAGCCACATCTATAAAGGCAGCTTAGCACAGTGGTTTAGAGTGCAGGAAGCCATCGTATTAAGAGCAAAACCTTAATAAGTGTTTACCATGCGCCAGGCATTGTTCTAAGTATTATATATAAACTGCCTTAATCTTCTCAGAAAATCTTGTGGGTAGTAACTATTATTATTATCATCAGCTTCATTTTATAGTTGAGAAAACCTACGCACAGAGGTGTTAAGTAACTTGCTCAAGATCTCACAATTATTAAGCAGCAGAGACAGGATTTGAATGTCGTAGTCTAGCTGTGATATACACATCCTTTTAAGGATGCCTGGGTTCAAATACTGGCTCTGTTGTTTTCCAGCAATGTGAGTCCCTCTGTGCCTCAGTTTTCTCATCTGTAAAATGGGAATAATAATAGTTCTTACCCAAACATGTTTTGTGAGGATTAACTGAGAATATATATATTTCTATATTATATATATATATATAGCAATTAGAGGAATAGTACCTAGAACTTAGTAAGTGCTCAGTAAATGTTAGGTGTTATTATTACTTGGTGGCTCAAGGAAGAATGGACACATACATTTTGGGAAACATTCATTGGCAAGAATGACTCATTCTGATCCCAAGCTTTCAAGGTGTTTCCAAGGCAAAGAGGCAAACTTTAAACTCTGAGACTCTGCAGAGGAGAGCTATTGCCTATTCTGTGCAAAGGACTTCTCCTCGTGTTTATTTTTAATTTATGTCCCCATTCAACACTTGAAAATAGGAATAAAGCATGGTTATGGTAAATAACCTATGAACAAAATAAAACATAATTCCTATACATAGTCTAATATGATTCTAATTAAGTTTGGAATGCCTTAGTTTTGTTATAAATCAATTTATTGGGTCACAGCCAGAAATTAAAAGAAATAAAATAATAGGAAGGTATAAGATTGAATAGCAAACATCACAGTGCATTGCAGGTAGTAAAGGTAAATATTGTTTCATAAAAGTTTTGTTTCAGAAGGAGAGACAATGTAAATTATATTTTTCACCTTGCACAGTTTTTTAAAACATTTAAATAACACTGAACTAGATTAGTTATTCATTCGACAAACATTCACTATGTGTAGTTTATGCTAAGAGTTCTGCCAAAAGCTGGGTTCACAGGAAATAATTAATAGCGTTCCAGCTTTAAGTTCAAAGTGAAATGAGGGAAACAGACACTGAACAAAACCACACTAAACCTTATGGGACCTGGGCCTCACTTCCTAGAAGAGGAGTGATGTTTAGGAGGGAAGGAATGTTTGTAATTGCTGAAGTACCATGGGAACTACATGACTGGGGAAAGGCGTGCTTTTTCTGTCACAGTCAATGGTAGCTTGAAGAATTTTCTTTATTTTTAGATTCACCTTAATTTTTAAAAATCTAATGTTTACACGGCCAAGGAATGAATAAGCTGTGAGATATAAATAACAATTTATGTAGCTGATTTAATGTATTTTCTTTATTTTTAACAGGTTCTTTGCCTCTGGAACATTATGGGGGTACAAAGCGTGGCATGAGAGAAAACTAGATCCCTGTCCACTCTTTCTCCTCTAGATCCTACTATTATAGGTTAACAACAGAAGCTGTTGAATTGTGGGAAATATAGTTAAAACCCCACAGTAATTAGTTCAGGAGCCCCACAGATTGTTAATGAGGTTGTCTGAATTATCACCTGCTCCTGGAAGGGTCAGGTGTGAGCCCATTGGCAGCCAGGGCCCTTGAGTCAGTGACAAGGATGTGGGAATGGAGGGAGGGGTCTGCACGCTGTCCTGCAGGTGTTTTCTGAGAGTCCCTGAATCAGTATTTTATTTTCTGTGTATTTTGTTGCATTCACTATCTGCAAGAGGCTAGGCTAGATGTTAGAGGAGATATAACAGGTGAGAGACACAACCCTTGCCCACAAAGAACTCACATAGACAAGATATTTACACAAGGGACAAAAGCCCAAAGCAGATGTGGAGCAACACAGCATGAGAACACTGACCTTGGAGTGAATCATGGTCCTACTACTTTCTAGCTGTGTGGCTTGGGGCAAAATCACCTAACCTTTCAGAGTTTCAGTTACCTTAGCTGCAAAGTCAGGATGATTGGGTATTTATAAGGAGTAAACGATAGCCAAGAATGAAGTGGGCAGCATATCATTGAATGAATACTAGGTGCTCAGTAACTGAGTTGACTGCAAAGTTAAAGTGCCTGCAAAGAAATACCAGGGAAATGCTTTGGAGCTTCAAAGGAGGAAAGTGTCCTATCAGGAAAAACTTCTTGGAGGTGGCATCTGAGATGAAACTTCCTGGATTTGTCTGATGTTAGAATGAGGCAATGGGGGAAAATGTTCCCAGGGAGGAATGGCATAAACAAAGGCATGGAGGTGGGAAAACCTGGGACATTCCAAATAGTAGACATGTTTTTGCTGGGAAGTGTAGTTGCATACACAAATAAGTCAGTTTCCAACCTCAAAAAGCTCATAGTCTAGTGGGGAGACAGACTCACAGACTGAAATTGATAAAGCAGAGTGACACCAATTGTGATAGGGGACTGCACAGGGGCAGTGGGAATCCAGTGGAGGCCCACTTGGACCAGCCTGGGCTAAGGCTGACCAGGTGGGAATGGCAGAAGATGAAGGCGGTGGGTGGGACTCTAGGGTGGCAGGGGAAATGCTGACTGTGTGGCCCATTCTCAATAGAAATGCCAGTCAGGAAATCATATTGGCACACAGCATAGGAACATGATAGGGATGAAAACTGGATTGGTAGCAGTGAGAGAGTAAGAGAGGTGACTGAGAGCAGGAATCAGAGAGAAAAATGGCAGAATTCTAGAACATACAGGTGGAGCCATTTAGTGCCATGATGAAGCCTGGAGTTGATTGTGAAGCTGGTGGCTGAAATGGAGGGAAAGTGAGTCACTGGAGGTGAGCAGTGCAAGGATTAGTGGGATTAAGTGACTAAAAAGACTACTGTTGTCTGTTGATGACCTGGAAGGCAGAGATAGAGGGAAAGCTATGTGGAAGAGATCAGTGAGCCAAGTATAAAAATCACCCAGAAAGGTGGGATTGCGTCTTGGAGGGCAGTAGATGGTTTTGGTGTTTTAAATGTGCTAGCTACTTACTATTGAGCACCTGCTCTATGCCAGGCACTTTAGGATCACGTTAGTATCTCCAGTTGTGTAGGTTAGCATATTAGTAGGTTTGCTGTGACGGGAAGGTCCAAAATAAGTGGCCTAAATAAGATAGAAGTTCATTCCTCTGTCATGTAAAAGTCTGGGTATGTAGTCCACGGCTGCTATGACAACACATTCATCAAGTTTCCTGGGGCTTTCTGTTTTCTTGTCCTGCCAACTTGTACCTCCGCTCCCACCATGACATCTGCATTTCTATCAGCTGGAAGGAAGGGACAGTGGATAGTGTGACCCAGAGTCACTAAGAATGACCAAGATTCAAGAGAAAGGGGATTAGATTCCCCTCTTGGTGAGGGAGTAGCAAGGTCACATTGCAGAAGAGCAGGTGGGTAGGGAGATATTGTTGTAGCCACATTTGGAAATTACAATCTGCCACACATTACAATAAATGACCTTTAACAGAATGCTGCTCGGCTTAACGAATATGAGTAATCTTCAGACCAAATGGCCATGAATAAAATGGATTCCATTTACTTATTTCATTCATTTTAATCCAAAGAACAACCCTGTAAAGTAGATTTAATTCACACCCTCATTTTACAGATATGGGAAGTTAGGTACCCTTCCAAGATCCGTTAGATGGTTAATTGTGGAGCTGGGATTTGAACCAAAGCCTATTTGACTCCCAAGCTTGTGCTCTTTCCTGGCATGACACAGCCTCTCATGAAGCCTGACATCCAGAGGAAACGCAACAGAAAAGAAAAATTTGCTTCTCCTTTCACAAGGACTCAATAAATATTTGTCAAATCGAACTGAGTTAAATCAAACTCCTAGAGGAAAATCTTGTAAACAAAACCTGAAAGATGTATATAAAACTAAAGTTAGCTTTGAAAGAAATACATTAACCAGCTAATGAAACAAGATCTATGTGTACAGCATTTCTTCATTCACTGGTATCCACACAACAAAATATTAATTTTTTAAAAGTACTATTCCCTGCTCCATTCTAAAATGATTCAAATTAGATTAGAAATGTCAATAAAATGAAATAATACTTAGAGATTTTAGTTATCATGTTAGAACCTTGGAAATATCCAGTAAATGGTAGCCACTGTCATTGGTGAGAGCAATGGGCAGGGAGCCCAGAGAACTGGGTTCTATTCCTGGCTCTGCTTCTCTGCTGTGAGAACTTGGGCAGGTCACTGAGCTTCCCTGGATCTGACTTTTCTTGCCTGTAAAATGAGGATGATATCAACCATCTCTAAGGTTCCTTGCAGCACTAAAACCTACACGAAGACTGAGTATACTTTTTCTTATCATTTCCTGCATGTCATGATTGGCTGGGTTATTTTCTACTAATAAGCAATTATCTAATCTATTAAGTGCAAACTGCAACTGTTAAGGAGCAACTAAGAATAGTTAAACCGTTAGAGCAAAGGCTCTAATCAAATGTTTCTGAACATATGCTCATGGGCTTACTCAAAAAGAGTGCTTATTCCTTGTTCCCATTAAAATCTCATGTGATGAAAGATCAGAGAATGCACAAATCCTGTTATATCCATCATATACATAACACTACAGTGTAGCCTCATTCTGACAATGGAATACACCATTTACTTCACATCTATGTCTTTTTTTAAAGGCACCTCTATCAAGCTGCGATGTTCAGTCTTTCACCTTCTAACTCCTGCTTGTTCTTCAAAACTGAATTATAGAATCATTTCCCCCCCCACCAGGAATCTTCCCAGACCCTCCTTTCACCTAACCCCTTCTCCTGGGGGCTGCTTTGGATGCCCCTATTCTACAGTCCCTGGTGCTTCTCTCAATTTTAGTACTTGTTATACTGTGTTATATTGAATTGTCATAGTCTGTCATTTCTCATCTCCCCTAAGGCTGAGACCTTCTCGAGGACAGAAGACAACTCTATTGCCAGTGGTTAGTAGGAGGCCTAGACCTAGTAGGTGCTTAATGAATACTTGTTTGATAAATGGGGTTCTTTCATTCCCTTTCAGGAGATGTTGATGATGAAGACAACAGATGCATTTCTATCTCACATCAAATTCCCAAATCCCTCAAATATCCATACCTTCACACATGCCTATTCTTCTATAGATGTGCACAGCTGGAGCCTTTTTTGAATGTTCCCAATGCAGAGGGGAAAGAGGAAGCAGAAACAACTTTACACACTTTTTCCATTAACAGTAAAAATCATCTTCGTAACAACCTATGAGGTAAGTACTACTATCTCTATTATACAGAAACTGAGGCTCAGAGAGATAAAGGAACTTGCCAGAGATCACAGGGCTCCTGAATGATGGAGGTGGGATTAATCTGACTCCATCTAATATCACACTGCTTCCCCAGGGAGAAGGGTGAGGGTGGTGGGGTTAGTGGGGGAGAACGGGGTGGAGGTGGAAGGGTAAGGGTGGGATTTCATGCTATGTTTTAAAATCAGTATATCCCCCAAGTTTATGCTTACTAACGCTGAATTTTAGCCCTTTACATGAAGGTTAAGCAACAAGAGCTCCCCCACCATAACTAATACCTGTATTCCTCCCCAGTCATTATTTGGGGCTTGGAGGTTGTGCAGATGGTATTGTTAAGTTGTTCTCATTACAACAGAAATAGGACGGGGACAGGGGAGGAATGTGACAAATCAAATCCTCAGGACCAACCAACCAGATAAACAAAGAAACACAGGTGTCCTTATAATTAAGGTGCACAATGAGCTTGTAGTGCCTTTGTGTGAAGATTTAGAACTTCTAAAGAAAAATAACATTGCCCTTAATAAGGAATTGCCTTTCAAAGGAAGAAAGTAAGTTTCCATGCTCTTACTAATTGTTTTGTTACATCAAGTTGACTATTCTAGAGCCACAATATGACTTGTAATTGTAAAATTATCATAGATTCCATTTATGGTTTCTATTGGGAAGGAATATAAATTATCATTATACCTTGGAGGATTGAATGTAATTCTAAAACACTTGTTTTAGATGGGCAATACCATGCTGATAAAATTAATATTTTAATATATCACCTTTAATTAAATGTGTATATATACACACATATAAGAATATATATAGCCTAAAATATATTTTCAATTGATGAGAAACAGTTTTTTTCCCTGTAGCATTGTTCTTAATACAATGATGATTTGCTTTTTATGTGATTTTTTTCATAAGTAGTATTACCTTAACATATTTGATTATAAAATTGAAAATGTATTATTTTTTTATCTCTGTGTGGAATTTTTCAATTGTTTTAAAAGACCTCATAAATCCAGAGAATAGCTCGAATCTCTGAGTATAATAAAATGCGTGACAAAGTAAAGTCCTAAATATGCCAAATTGTTTTCTTTGAAGAATCCATGGCTAAACTGATTTTGGAAAAGTTAAGACTGGAAAAATTGGTATTTTTTTGTATTTTTTTTTCTGGGTTTGATGTCTGTTTTAGTAATATAAGCACATGTAAATGCTACATGGGTTTCTTTTAAATGGGGACTACTTCCTACTATGAATTCTGACATGTTTTGCATTTACATAACCTTTTGGCATTAAATAACAATATGGTCATATATCAATATAAGGAACATGTATTAAGATCTTTATATTAGTGTGAAAAGGAACTTACAATTTGTAAAATGTGTAATCATTTTAAAAACTCTAAGTACACCATGCACTGTTCTTATTGCATTCTGTCTGTTAACTCATTTATACTCAGAACAACCCCCATGAAGTTAGTTCTAATATTAGGCCCATCTTACAGATGAGAAAACTGGGGTACAAAGAGTGTTAAGTAACTTAACTTAATCACAGAGCTAGTAAGTGGTAGAGCTGGTATTCAAGCCAAGACAGGTTTTAGAGCCCATAATCTTACCCACTACAGTATAACCAAAGTAGATTCCCTGGAGAGGTGATTGGAGCACTAAAAATTTTATAAAGAGCAGAACTTGCTACAAGAGTTGTGCCTAAATTATTAAAAAACAACTGGCATCAAGTATATATATACATCTGCATATACATTTGCATATCTGCCACTATATTAAGCTAAGTGCTTTAAGTGCCCCCTTGCATTTAACCCTCACAACCACACTGTGATGTGAGTATTTATCTGATTGTGTATACTTGGACAAGTTGTTTAACTTCCCTCAACTTAAGCTTCAATTTCCTCATCAGTTGATGTGAGAATGAGATTGTAAACAGAGTGCATAGCACGGTGCCCAGCACAAAGTAAACTCTCATTAATGTTAGCTATTATTGTCATTACTGTTTTTAGGCTTAGAAAAACCAAGTAACTTGTTCAAGATGACATACTTTTAAAAGGGCAGAGCTGATCTAGAAACTAGGTCTGATTAATACCCTAACTACAGTGGTTAAGCCTGTGTCCTTTACTGTGCTAAACTGCCCTGAATTCTTGCCTGCTGGCCTTTCCTACAATATCTTGCTCATTGCTAATAATCAGAGATAGTCATTCATTAAAACAAAATTTGTTTTAATTCCAAAACAATAACTATTTACTTATTGACATTTAAAAAAATACAGATAAGCAAAAGAGGGAGAAATAAAAATCACTCATAACCCCACCTTCCAAAATAGCCAGTTACCCTTTCAAAAACAGGATACAATCTTGTGACCTCCTTTTCTCACTTTGAAATATACTGTGAACATCTTCCCATGTTGATAAATATTCATGGACTGTATCATTCTTAATGTCTGCAGAATATTCCATTGTATGGACGATCAGTCCCTTTTGTTGACCATTAAAGACTATTTCCAATTTTTGCATATTTCAAACTATGCTACAGTAAATAATCATAGGGCCAAGTCTTTGAACACATTAATGATTACTTCCTTAAAACAAATTTATAAAAGTGGAACTACTGGGTCAAAGAATACAAGTTAGCAGAATTTTGAGTTGGTATATCCCCATCTGCTCAGGAACAAAACTCTTTTGTTTTACATAGTCAAAGGAGACTGAGAAAACAGCTCTTATAGTCATCGGGGATTATTCAGTTTTAAGGCTGCACCTTTTAAAACTTGGATTAAATGAGATAATCCATGGAAAGTGCACATAAGTGCTCAATAACTAACAGCTATCATAATAATGAAAATAACATCAAATTTGTTTTGTTTGTCATTCCCAGTCCTCCTATTACCTAGGCAGCCTCTTTAGTTTATTTGTGTCTATGTGAAGGTCTGAATGGATCAAGTCCTAAAAACAGAAAATGTGAGAATCCTGAGAATTGTGAAATAAAAAAATAAACCAGGGGTTACGAGAACTTTTACAATTTTTCCTCCTGATTCCCTTGTGACCTGGGCAGGTCTTCTCAGGACCTCAGAGCCTTCACCTATAAAGAGGCATCAGATAAGATGATTCTTTAATATTTCCATTCTAACTCTACCGTGCTAAGCTTACTTCAACCAGTAAGTCTTACTCATACCTGTATTTCCTATATTTTGAACCAAAGTAGATTTCCTTTAGGCAATAATGGGCATTCTCAACAACCTAACTGTGAGTTTCTGGGCCCTGGGTGTGAAAGTCTTACAAAGGTCAGGGAGGGCCCAAGAAGCGGCTTTCCCATTTTTAATGATCATCAGATTACCCAGCACCAGACCAACGCTGTGTTATTCAAAAGTCTGGTGTGGTTTAGGAGGCCACAGAGCAACTTGGCTCTCCCAAGTCATTGAGGCCAACAAACATTTATACCTGAAATCATAGTGCACAGAAATCTGGGTCATTCTGTTTGAGATTTAGTGATGTTAATCATTGTCTCCATTTCTCACTTTACTTTGGATATATCTTAGACACCAGTCAACTAGCCAAACATGGCTTGAAGGATCCAGTTAGTGCGTCCACACTCCGCCAAAGACAGGCCACCTTTCTAGTGCGCCTTCGCCTGAAGGGTAAGATTTATTCTAAGGGTTCCAAATTGGTCACGTTTGCAAATCCTCGGAGCCCAGCACAGTGTTTTGCCAAGAACATCGGTCCAAATGTTGTTGGTGGACTTTAACTGCCAAAAGAGCTATCTCACTTAAAATTTAAGCACAGGTAGCAGTACTGGAGAAGAGATTTATTCATTCAACTTCTTGAGCATAAATTCGATGCTAGGCGCCAGGGCCGGGAACCGCAGGGGTCGGTCCTCCAACTCCCGCGCGAGGCGCCCCCTGGAGACGGCGGTGGGGGAGGCTAAGCGACCGCTCAGCGCTGAGCGGGTGAGCGAGCCAGCTAGCAAGCGAGCGCCGGACGACTCCGCGGAAGTCCTCCCTGCCGCCGCGCCCTGCCCAGCCTCCGCCGCCTCCGGCTGGACCGCGCCGCGGAGAAGATGCGCCTCAAGAGCCAGGTAGCCGCGCCTCGGCCGGCCCCACGCCCCCGACGCCCCGCCCACCCGCTGTCACGCGCGACCGCGCGGCCACGTGGCCGTGACTCGGTCATCCCAGGCGCCCAGCCCCGCCACCCGGACTCTCAGGGAGGGGGAAGGGGCCCTCGCAGGAGGGAGCGGCCCTCGCAGGAGGGAGCCGCCCCCACGCACCCCTGGCCCGGGGACTCCTGGCGATCCCCTCCGCCGCCCAGCTGGCGACTCTGTTCCCGAGGGGCTCTGGGTCCTTCCCCCGCGGGCCACGAGACACTTCCCCTGCCTCAGGGGAGACAACCGAAAGTTGGGTTGCCGCGCCCCCCGCCCCCCGCCCCCCGGGACAGTCGACCCAGCCCCGCGGAGAAGACGCCGCCCCGCGCGTGCCACTCCCCTCTGCGCCTTTCCCGAGCTGTCCTCGGAGTGGCTTTGCTGAACTAGCTGGTGGCGCCAAAAAGTCCGGGCAGCTTCGAGCGAGCAGGACCCCAGAGTGGGCGAGCAGGCGCGCATCCTCAGGGGGCCCCCTTCTGCCTGTGTGACTCCCGCTAATTGTCGAGAAGCAGCACCCTCCAGTGCCTTTCCCCTATTACAGCCCGCTGTCGACCTGGGGCTTGGGATATTTCTAGATGAGAATGAGCGGGCGCTTCCGTTGCACTGAGCAGTGCTCTTGTTTAGCGGAGGAAAAAGGAGGATCAGGTGTTGGGTAGGGTGTATTTGTGTGTTGTACTCGTCTCTCTTTGGGCTGGGGTTGTCAAGCGTTTAAGATTTAGTAAACACACGTCCTGAAGTCTTGAACTTGCTGGAGACAATTCGTTTCTAAAAGAGAGAGAACCTCCCTTCTTCCAACATATGTTAATGGATTTAGGGAGACCACAGGGAAACCTCGGAGGAACTTCTCAAAAACAACTCCAGGTTTGGGGGAATATGAGTTATATTGATTCCCCAGGGTTAGCCGGTACTGCTTCAAGGGTGGTAATTCTCATAAATCTTCCCTCTGGGGAATCAAATACCCGCTCCACAACAGTTTGTCACGATCCCTGTGGGTTCATGAAAGCCTGCCTGCTCCCCTTTCCAAGCTGCTTTATTTTAGTAGAACCCCTTGAAGAGGCTGCCTCACATTACCTTCCTGCATTTCTGCGCCTGGTTTTTCATTATTTTATAATACTTGCAAATTAACACTGAACAGGCTTTAACCTCAGTCATTTCAGAATAAGTTTGATGTTTTAAGTGAAATGTGAATGGAGCTCCATTTATGAGGGAAGTAGTCTGTGTGAAGTGTTTTGTAAATGTGAGTGGGTTGAGTTTAAAACACTGAATAAAATTAATGTAATGAGGCATCGGAAGGTTTAATCCAGATGTTTGCCTCCGTGCTTCCCTAATAAAGTGAGAGTAGAGTGCTGCACAGCGCCTCTCCTTGTGGTTCTTAGGTAGAGTGGATTGTGGTTGACTAAGAACCAGTGATGGTTGGATTCCTTCCCTTCACTTTCGGAAACACTATCTGTTCCTTGGGGCTGATGGGGTTGTGACCCACACACCTATATAGAGGATTTTCCCCCTCTCCTGACTACCTTAGAAATATATGAGGGATTTACATGCAGGTTTTTAGCTATGGAACCTGTAAGTAATCCTCTTTACTTATCATTAGTATTAGCCTCTGAAACCTTTGCTTGCTTATACGATAAGGTACTTGGGTGTGATTGTAATAGAGGTGGGGTTGTGGGTTAGAGTTGGTGGCCTCACTAATTCCACTACTTAGTGTGTTTTGAATTAACAGAAAACTCCTTAGCATTTGTGTAGAGGCAATAGAAGTTAGCACGAGGGATTCTAATTCAGATATTCTTGGTTCAGGTCTATCCTACCACTCAGTTGTTATGTGACCTTGCATAATCAATTTCTTGGTCTTACTATTTTTTCCCACTTCCCAATAGACTAATGGGGATAATACCAGCCTTTGACATGGGAATTAAATGGAATACCGTATATGTACAGTGCCTGGCATATGGGCAGTCCTATTAATGGTCCATAACAGTAGCTGTTACCATCACTGCTACTATATCTGCTGAAAAATACCTATCTATAGTCGGGGAAAGAGGTTGACTGCAAGGAGTCATAAGGGAATTTTTCTGGGGTAATGGAAATACGCTATATTTTGATTGGGGTGCTGACTGCAGGGTGTATCCATTTGTCAGAACTCATCAAACTGAACCCTTAAGATCTGTGCATTTGACTGTATGTGCATTATATCTCAATAAAGTTCATTTAAAAAATTAACCCCCAAATGTGTTAAATACATCCCTTTTGAGAGGCAGGAGTTGACATAACAAGGTAATTCTGCATAACCTAGTGATTCATTTCCTGAGGCCCCTCTGCCTTTGAGCGTATCTTCTTCATAAATTCATGTTTGGTCATAGGAAACATAGAGGGAAGGAACTATAATTTTTCAGGTTGTTGTCAGGAGTGATGGTCCATGGAGAAGAATGATTATTTAGCTTGTGCCAGGATTATATTTAATTTGGAACTTGCATATGGTATTAGTTTTTACTAATAGCTTTTTAAAAACCAGATTAAAATGTCTTATTTGATCCAGTAATGCTCATTTGCATATTTCCATCCAGTAAGCACAATTCCTGAAAGTTCATAGTGATTTTGCATCCCTTCCCTTGCTTTCAGTAAATTCTTTGCATTGCTGGTAATTAAGTGAGATACCTAATGTGCATTTAGCACAGTATCAGGCACATGGTAAATGCTAATATATGCCAGCTGTTATTATTAAAATTGCTATATTTATATTCATCTTTTTTTGAAGATGGAAATCAACACTATACAAATTTTAATGTCAATTCACTATAATGATGCTGTGAAAAGTTTTTGAAGTGGAAACAAGCCAATAATTATTAATAAAATATTGTAAAAATAAAATCTCATCCAAACATAGTGGTCATAACTTTTCAATGGTAGCCCTTAGGAATACAGGCAAAAGCTATGATGGAAGCAAAAACATTTCTGAGAACCAAGAGTATGCCACAGAGAGTATGTTAACTTGTTTACTCACAGACAAGCTCCTTGGACCCTCCCTCAAGCCTTCTAATTCTTACTTGAGACATAGTTCTAACATACTTAGTTCCCTAATTTCTCAGCCTGCAGCAGATTAGAAGGCCTGAAAGATAGGAGACATACTGGAATTTCAGTAAAGGTGAGCTGGAAGTGAGGGACAAACAAATTACAAAAGTAAGACATGAGAAATTAGTCTTAATCTTAAATAGAAGCAATAATTGAATTAGAGTACTGAATAACAATTGCCAATTTTGTTGGAATTTTCCATTTTATTCTTTAAAAGGGTTGCATCATGGTATGCTCTATTTTAAAAGGGGAATAGCATATAACAATGTATTTTTAGGAAGATTTCCATCTGATATAATTAGATTAGAAACTTTGGTTTGTTAAGAGGCAAGCTTTAGTTACCTGTAAATTTTACTTAATGTGGAATGATTTATTCCCTTATGATACTGCATAAATGAGGTATCCGTTGACATTCATGCTTGTGATTTGTGATTGGGAACTGGATTTTTAAAACTGCATTCTTCTTTTCATGCAATGGCATAATAAGACGAATCATACATGGTGTATTAGTTTGCTAGGGCTACCATAACAAATACCACAGACTGGGTGGCTTAAACAATAGAAATTTATTTACTCACACTTCTGGAGGCTTGCAATCCAAAATCAAGGTGTAGGCAGAGTTGTTTTTTCTGAGGCCTCTCTCCTTGGCCAGTATATGGCCATCTTCTCTCTGTCTTCAGATGGTCTTTCCTCTTTCTGTGTCTCTGTCCTAATTCTCTTCAATCATATTGGATTAGGGCCCACTCATATGACTTAATTTTACCTCAGTTATTACCTCTTTACAGGCCCTATCTCCAAATACAGTTGGAGTATATGTACTCCAACATATAGATCCTCAGCATGTGAATTTGGCTGGGGGAACACAATTCAGCACACTATCTAGTAAAAGCTGTATTGGTTCTTTCAAAATATTGTAGCTCCGTACGTAGTCTAGGAAACAAGTCAGATTTTACTTCTTGTTTTGGATCTAGATGTTGTACTTCCCTGTTGCAGTAAGAAACCCAAACATAAACATCAGGTATCAACACACACACACGCACACACGCACCTTTTACATGTGAGGCTGATTGCAGCTGAATCAGAGTTAGGGTCATTGTCCAAGCTGAGTTTAATCTGTGTCTGGGTCCACTAAAAATCATGTCCTTCATTGATTGGCTGTGCAGTGGCTTCCTAATCTTTCTGACTCTATAGCACTTTGGGTGGTGGAGGTAGAAGGTTTGGCTTTCTGGAAAGAAACGATTTAACCCTTTGATACCTTCATACCTAGATCTGTCATTTGAATTCTTTGTTTGACTTTGCAGTTATCTTTGCAATAAAATAATTATACTAATCTCTCTATTCATATTTTCTGCATATTAGAGCCATGAATTTATGGACCCAAATTTGCTGCACAAGTAACCTTTCTTCACTCAAACCAGAACCTATTTGAACCTATTCAAATAGGTTTGAACCTATCTGAACCTATTCAAATTTTGGGTAGGGTAGGCCTCATTGAGAAGGTGGCATTTGAACAGACTTGATGGAGACGAAGAAGTTAGCCATGTGGCTATCTGGAAAAAGCAGTGGGAATAGCCCGAGGAAAAGCCCTAAGGCAGGAGTGTAACTTGAAGGGTCCAAGGAACAGTTTACTGTTGTCTGAGTGATAGTTTACTCAGAGGTACCTAAACTGCCCACTTCATGGTTTAGTCCCCTTACCAGTCTGAAATTTATCTCAGCTCCACATATTCATGCATCAGGATGTGATATTTTATCTAAAGAAAAGAAAAAAACCCTTACCTAAAAAAAGAGACATAAACTTATGTTGTGCAAAAATGGCTCTCAAATGCATTATGTGTGTTACTACCAGTTTGTCTAATTTGCACAGCCTCTGAACAACTGGCAAAGTGGCTAGTGTTGATGTTGCAGCTGCCACGGAGCTCCCAGTTGCTTTAGGAATTTTTACATTTTATTAATGTGATGACAGAGTTTACAGTTATCCACAGTATGTTAATTACAAACACTTGTTATCTATAGTACCAGCTTGATGCTTGATCTTATATTTCCTCTAATAGAAATGTTACAGCTTTTACATTTAATTATAATGGGGATTAATCATCACATATGAGTTTTCACCTATGAGCAAAAAATTTGGAACAAATTAATGTTGAGATGAGACTATTAGATTTAAAATGCAATGCCAACATAGCTTTCTTTTTTTGACTTTTAAAATTTACATTAACAAAAAATTGCTAATGTCAGTGAGCCTTCTGAAACCATTTCACATGGCTGAATGATTGATTGATTAATTAATTCAGTGAAAATTTGTTGAGTGTCCAATATGGGTCAGACCCAGTTTTAGGTGCTTGGGATACATCAGTGAACAAAATTCAAATATGCCTGTCAGTAGGAGCACAAGGGGAGATAGAAATTAAGAATAACCATAATAAACATGCACATTATGTGCATGTAAAAAGGTTATAAAAAATAGTGTAGGACAAAGGGGATCAGGAGCTTGGGCAGGGGATTGTAATTTTGAATAGGGTAGGCCTCACTGAGAAGGTGGCATTTGAACAAACTTGATGGAGACGAAGAAGTTAGCCATGTGGCTATCTGGAAAAAGCAGTGGGAATAGCCCAAGGAAAGGCCCTAAGGCAGGAGTGTAACTTGAAGGGTCCAAGGAACAGCAAGGAGGTCAGTATGGCTAAAGAGGAGTGAACAAGAAGGGAAAAGATTATAAATCGGATTATAAGGGTTGCATGAGGAATAAATTTTGTCATGGTTCATCATCCACTGATGAGAAGATCTTGCTTAGCTTATATACCAAGCACTTTGTAGGTACTCCGCAAATGCTTGTTGAATGTTTCTTTGGCAAATGAATTGGTGCTTATAAGAAATGGTCCTGAACCACAGTAGAAAGCAGAATAGGCCTCTAGAATTGTTGCTAATTCTGTTTCTGGAAAACGTTAGAATTGGATTTGGGCAAGGCAAGGGGCAGAAAAATAACATGGAGATGCTGATGTGTAGGTGTCTGAGTCCTGTCTGACCATTGTCACACCGACCTCACTAGGGAATTAGTTTTTTCACTTAGCCTTAACCATTTGGTACTGAGCAATTCCTTTTCAGTTTGATTTTTTTGTCTTCAAGATTTGTACTTTTAACCAGAAAGAAAAAATTCCGGTGTAGAGCTACTCTTGATTTGAAAGTTTGAGGTCTGTCAACTTCAGGAGACCCATACCATAGATTGGCGTTATTCTTTCTTGTTTACTTCTTATAGGATGGATCTCATAATTATTATATTTGTGTATTTTGTTTACAGTTTACAAGTTATTTTTATATATGTTATCTTATTTGACCCTCACAGCAAGTCTGTGTGAGAAGTGGATTGCCATCATTACATTTTGAACTGGGTATCTTACATTTGCCCTCTAGATCTACTCTCTACCCTTTTCCCCATCCTTTCTGTGGCCTTGGAGGCTGACCTTTACAGACTGCATCAGTGGGCTTCCTTGCCCTCTTGATTCTAGAAGGATTTGGCCAGCGGGAGCACTGGCAGGATATCTGAAGGCAAAAAGAAAGTGAGTTCTGGGTATTTATTTCCCCAACTCTCTCTCTGCTAGGCTACTGGTTAGCAGTGGCTGTGTGGAGGCTGCAGCCCATATCCATCCTACAGCTACAGCTCACTCTCTCCCTCTCTCTCTCTCTGGGTTCTCTCAAGTTCAAAGAGGTGATAATGAGTCTCCACTATGGCTAGCCCCAGGGTGCTTCATCATTCCTTGATGAATTTCCTTCATTAAACCTTGCTCAGTTTTACTCTTTGAGTATGCCTTCTGTTTCCTGACTCAGACCCTGACTGAGACACAGCTTTAATGATGAACAACTTAGACAAGTTAGGCAACCTGCCCAATGATAGAAATCTGGTAAATGACAGAGTAGGGACTTGATCCTGGTTTTGTGGCTCAGAGGCAAAAACCTTTCTACTTTGGTCTCCAATTGAAAGTGTACTGTATGGGATATTATTTATTGGTATGTCCTTAAACATGGAAGGGCCTTTGTAAACAGTAGAGCTCTTTACAAAGAAATGCTATTCCCTTTCCTGCCAAAACAATACAAACAAACAAACAAAAACCTAAACACATTATATCTTCGTAAGAGAAGCATGGAGACAAAATCAGGAAGCATTTAGACTGTTTGCCTTTGGTTATTCATGGTGATAAAAAATAGGGACATTGTGAATAATTAATAATCTGGAATTTCCCATTTTCATCTCTCTACTGGTCTACCATAAAATCCTCTTTACTCAGCCCTATTTTACAGTCTCTTTTCCTCCAATTGGTCACCAACACCAAACATTGTCTCTAAAAGGTAGATGTGACCCTGCCATTTCTTTGCCCCCCACTACCCACAGGCTGAAGCCTAAGCTTATTGGTTTGTTATTGTACATTTATCCTTACCTTTATAACTAAATATATGGCCCTCCATTTTCTCCCATTCAAATCCTACATTTGCTCTGCCATTAAATATCTTGCAGTTGACCAAACATACTTCACATTTGCTTTTGTCTGTTTGCATTTGCTGTTTTCTCTGCCTACAATATCACCATCCTTGCCCTCAGCCCCATCATCTGTCAAGAGAACCACTTATCCATCAGAGTTCTGTAGGAAAACATTACATGAAACCTTTTGGACCCCACAGGCAGAGCAGCCAGACTTGAGGAAAGAAGCCCAACTCTTGAGGACAGAATCTGGGTCTTTATTCATCATTGTATCCCCTGAGTCCTGGGGCCTGGTCTAGGGCCCTGCATTTAGTGGACAATCAACAAATATTTATTGAGTCAATGACTCTGTGTGAGGCTCCTTCAACCAAAACCTTTACAAGAAAAGTTTTTAAGTTGTTTTTACTGATTTGAATTAAAATATCAGAAAGGTTGGATGAGGATAGCAGCAAAGAGAAGATAAAAAGCAAAAATTCTGAGTTCTCATCCACTGGAAAGTTCCTAAATACGGAGTCCATGCCATGGAGTCCTGTTTTTGCTGCTAGAGGCTTGAGTAGGACTGTGTACGACTTTGGTCTCTTATCCAATATTTCAATGGCTGTGGTTGACCTGTGTTAGTTTTCTCTGCTACAATTATAGAAAAGATTTCCCTTTTTTTCCCCCGAAGATTGGTTGACCATTTTTTCCCCTACATCTCTGATATTAAAGGTCTTTTAGTTCTCACAGCATGAGTTTCTGAACAAAGGGTCATCTCAGAAGCAGCAGTTTTGAGGATCTTACTCAGGTCATAGGAACCAGTGTTCCTGAAAGTCCCTGGTCCATGACCGTAATAATAGAAGTCAGATCCCGAGTTTATATTACAAGTAAGAATTTTGTACTACAAATTCTCCCTGTCCACTCAGACTATCACTTGTTGAGGGGAAGATGATACTAACTGTAATACTATACTGTAATTTGAGGTTAAATTACTATGTTGTTTGGAGACATACGGCAGAAGGAGAGAGCTCAAGAAACTTTAGTACACATGGGACAGTCTTATTGTGTGTTGAAATAGGATTTCTCTTCATTTTGAGGGTGTGATACATTCTTTTGGGGTATAAATTATGCAAGGTTAGATTATTTTTATAATAAAATAATTTCAAAAGGCAAGTAGTACCAAGACAATTTTACTAGATTAAAGTAAGCTTGAATTATTTTTTTTTTGACTTTTGGAATGGAAGACACATAGTCTACAAGGGGGAAGTGATCAGAGTAAATTAAAATTTAGCGATCTGTCCTCTAGTTACAAAATGGTGCCATATGGAGTCACAATAGACATGGTCTGCTTTTCTAAGTAAGTTCTGTTCAATGGGAGACATTCTCTAATTCATAAACCAGAGAAGAGAGTTAATAAATTTGCCAAACCAAATTGGGATGGGCAGTACTATAAAGACTGTCATAATAACCATGGAAAATTTGATATATATGGGATGGAGTAATATTCAGCAGGGATGAGGTCAGAATAGGACATGTAGGAAGAAAAACTAAAGCACAAAAAATTAAGGTAGGAAATGTTTGTGAGTAGCAGTATTATTAGGTTATGTTTATAGAATACCTTTTCACTTTTCTTACATTTTTCCACGTAGAAAGGTGGTGTAAAAGGAACATGAAAATTAAAGAATAAAAATTTAAAAAGGAACTCTGAATTAATAGTAAGAATTCTGAGATAATTTCTTTATTACAAGTGCTCTTGCTCCTATATTTATTATCCTGGTTAATGGCACCATCATTTTCCCAGTAAACCTAGGTAGAAAAATCTTGAATTATCCTAGATCCATCCCTCTACCTTATTATCTATACTCACTTACAAGTCTCTGGGTCCAGATAGTAAGCCTGATTTTTTTAGTTAGCCAACATTTACTGAGTGCCTAATATGTGCCTTGTTCAGACATGGAGAATGATATAGACAAAAATTGATGTCCTTGGGGGACTTGCATTTTCTTAGACATCATATTTGATTTGAAGATAAGATTTCTGAAATGGAAACCCACTTTTACAATCAATGTTTGAAAAAAAATGTGGTTATCATTGCCTGTGCACGAGTGCACTTTGTGAAGCTTACAGCAAGTATGTGTTTAACGGTCATCTCAGTTGCGTTATTTGCATTTGGAGACTCCCTATACAGATGAATTTTAACTTAAATTTGTATCCCTGCTGTCATTTAAAATGTTAAAAAGTAGCCAAAAAACACATGAAAATATGCTCAGCATTATTAGTCATTAGGGAAATGCACATCAAAACCACAATGAGATACCACTTCATGTCCATTGGCTATAATAAAAAAGAAAGAAAAATAAATAAATAAATAAAACCCCAAAATAACAAGTGTTAGGGCAGATGTGGAGAAATTACAACCCTCATACACTGCTGGTGGGATTGTAAAATGGTGCAGCCACTGTGGAAAAGTTCACCAGTCGTTAAATATAGGTTTACCATGTGACCTCCACAATTCTACTCCTAGTTGTATAACCAAAAGAATTGAAAACTAGTATTCAAGTACAGGTACACACATGTTCATGTTCACACATATTTACAATAGCTAAAAGGTGGGAACAGCCCAAATATCCATCAATGGATAAACAAATTGTAATACATACACAAAATGGAGTAATATTCAGCTATGAAAAGGAATGAAGTTCTGATATAGGCTGAAACATTGATGAACCTCGAAAACATACTAAGTGAAAGAAGCCAGACACAAAAGGTGACATATTATATAATTTATATGAAGTACCCAGAATAGATAAATCCATGGAGTCAGAAGGCAGATTGGTGGTTGCCAGGGGCTAGAAACAGGGACAATGGAGAGTAAGGGGTTTTACTTTGAAATGATGGAAATGTTTTGGAGCTAGACAGAGGTGGTGGTTATACAACATTGTGAATGTACTAAATGCCAATGAATTGTTCACTTTAAAATGATTGATGTTATATTATATAAATTTCACCTCAATAAATTATTTTTGAAATGTTATACTGTGATGCAAAATTGAAATAAAAGTTATTGTGTGCCCTGGAGTTTGCCTGTCATATACCATTCAGTGCAGTTAAAAACAGAATAAATTGTCAAATTTTTTATATAGATTCTAGAATTTCAGAGTTCAGAGAGATTGGTATGACCTTTGCATGTGTGATCAAGGACTGTCATATAGGCACCTATCATCTATATGTCAAAAGCTCGACTTCCAATAGCAGCTGTATGACTTTTCATGATACATGATCAAATATAACAGGGGTATCTACATTCTTTTTCCCTTCAGCAGCTCATAGTATATCACTATGCCCCACTCAGAAATCATGAGTGGCGTTTCCCTTTGCAGATAAGTCATGCAGTGAGCACTGGTGGCAAGGTTGCAGCTTGCCTCAGACAGGTGGATCCAGGACCAGTGACTTAAAGACTTTGTGAAGTAGGCTCCTACTGTTACCATGTGGAGGAGGGCCTGGGCTGGCTGTAGCTGAGAATATGCTAGACTGTGTCCCCTTCTAACTACTGCAGTACCACCAGCATGATCCCATTTGAAGCAGTGGGAGAGCACTGTCATCTGCAAGTCTCAAGTCTCAGAACTCAGTGGTTCTGTGAGCTCATATTTCCATGCCTTTATAGGCCCAGAACACTGACCATCTGACTCCATCTCTTGGAGTCAGGCTGGACGAAGCTATCTGCTTATTTCCTATGGGAAGATACCCTGAGTGCCTTGTAGCACTCAAGCATGATTTACACTCTTCATTAAAGGTAATTTTTCTTCTTTTTCTCTTGTTGGAGAGAAAAAATAAACAAACACATGCTTATTAATGTACAGCAGAGCATCTTCATACATTAAAAAAATAAAAATTTGAATAACCAAATTCAAAAGAAACCCCAATATTCCTTGATACCTTTTGAGATTGTAATATCAATTCTAAAGCATCAAAGAGGCCAACTTCACCAGCATGGATTATGAAGAGCAGGATCCCTGTGATTCTCTGCTTCACTGTCAATGACCAGAAGTGATGGACACGATCTTTGCATAATAGTTTGTTTATTCATAAAATTATGTACAAATTTAGTTTTCAAAGTTTGAATCTTAGCCAGGCTTTAATAATGGCTATTTTCTTTGCTATTATTTTTAATTTTTTTTTAATTGGAGTAAAATTGCTTTACAATGTTGTGTTAGTTTCTGCTGTACAATGAGGTGAATCAGCTATATGTATACTTATATCCTCTCCCTCTTGGACCTCCCTCTCACTCCCTCCCAATCCCACCCATGTAGGTCAAAGAGAACAAAGCTGAGCTCCCTGTTCTATACACCAGGTTCCCACTAGCTATCTATTTTACACATGGTAGTGTATTTATGTCAAACGTAATCTCCCACTTCCTCCCACCCTCCCCTTCCCCCACTCCTGTGTCCACAAGTCTGTTCTCTACATCTACATCTCTATTCCTGCCCCACAAATAGGTTCATCTGTACCATTTTTCTAGATTCCGCATATATGTGTTAATATACGATATTTGTTTTTCTCTTTCTGGCTCACTTCACTCTGTATGACAGACTCTAGGTCCATCCACATCTCTGCATATGAGCCAATTTCCTTCCTTTTTATGGCTGAGTAATATTCCATTGTATATATGTACCAAATCTTCTTTATCCATTCATCTGTTTTTGGACATGTAGGTTGTTTCCATGTCCTGGCTGTTGTAAATAGTGCTGCAGTGAACATTGGGGTACATGTGTCATTTTGAATTATGGTTTTCTCAGGGCATATGCCGAGAAGTGGGATTGCTGGATCATGTGGTAGTTCTATTTTTAGTTTTTTAAGGAACCTCCATACTGTTCTCCACACTCTCCAGCATTTATTGTGTGTAGATTAACCACAGCAAGATCTTTTTTGACTCACCTCCTAGAGTAATGAAAATAAAACCAAAAATAAACAAATGGAGCCTAATTAAACTTAAAAGGTTTTGCACAGTGAAGGAAATCATAAACAAGATGAAAAGACAACCCTCAGAATGGGAGAAAATATTTGCAAATGAAGCAACGGACAAAGGATTAATCTCCAAAATATACAAACAGTTCATGGAGCTCAATATCAAAAAAAAACAAACCACCCAATTAAAAAATGGGTGGAAGACCTAAATAGACATTTCACCTAAGAAGACATAACAGATGGTATTGTTGTTAATCTGAATACCTTTAGGCAGAGTATGTACGTTCCAGGTAGGCTACAGAGACCATAGGCCCCCTTACTCTTTTTATCTTAGGTCAGTTTACACATTTATGTTTCCTGTGTATCCCCTGTAGTCATTTGAGTTTGTAATTTCCAACCAGTTGTATGTAATTGTACAGATAATTAACAGTAATACCAAATACTTTAATAGAACATACTGAGTTCTGGGCACAGATTTAAGTGTTTTATCTATATTAACTAATGGAAGGCTCATAACCCCTTCAGGTAGTGTGGCCACTGTAGAAATGTGCCATTCAGATCTCCCTTCAAGAGAGAACTCACTTTAACTGCAAGGAGTGCAGTTAGATGACAGCTTCCAGCTACAGCTCCTTTTGGTCACATGCTTCCTGGAGAGACAGTAACTGAACACAGTGGGGATCTAGGACCTGACCATTTCTGCCCACTGTGGGGACTCTTCTTATGGAAAATATTTGTTCCAGACTCCCCTTTGGGTAGACCAAGACTTTGTCCATCTGCACTGTGATCTGAGCCTCTCCCTGTCCAATTCTGTTTCCTCCCCTGTGTATTTTTACAATAAATTGATAAATCTTTTCCACGGTCTCAGTGTTTGCTTCTGGGAGTATACAATTGGTACAGATTATTAACCTCATTTTACAGATGAGGAAACAGAGGCACAGAGAAGTGACTCAAGATCTCACAGCCAAATGAGTTTTAGTGCTCTTAATCATGTTCAACAATCATGTTGTGTTGAATTGGATTCAGACACAGACAAATGCCTTTTTATCTTGTTTATGAGACATAAACTGATATATATTTTTTTACGGTACGTGGGCCTCTCACTGTTGTGGCCTCTCCCGTTGCGGAGCACAGGTTCTGGACGTGCAGGCTCAGCGGCCATGGCTCACGGGCCTAGCTGCTCCGCGGCATGTGGGATCTTCCCAGACTGGGGCACGAACCCATGTCCCCTGCATCGGCAGGCGGACTCTCAACCACTGTGCCACCAGGGAAACCCCTAAACTGATATTTTTATTCATCCATCCATTTGTTTTTTAAGACTACCAACACATATCTATGAAGTGCCGTCTGTATGTCAGGCACAGTGCTAGGTACTGTTCATACACTGGTGGAAAAGGAGCACAGTCTCTGACCTCAAGGAGCTTTCATTCTGGCAGGTAATTAGGTTCTACACAAATACAACCTCAATGTCCCCTAAGTCCCTCCAGTTCATGGATCTTAGGTGAGGTCACTTTAAATCTTTGTCACTAAGTCTAGTATCTATAATCTCCCATGTACCAAATGGCATGCTGTCAGTTCTGTCCCTTTCTTATGTCTCTCTGGGCATCCTCAAAGGTCAACTTTTTTCCGCTCAAATGAAATAATGCATATTATTGGTACATGCTTGGTAGTTGAGTAAAACTTTCATAGTGAATATTATTGCCATTATTATTACTATCATATACTATATTCTACTACTTACACTTATTCTTTTCTTCTCCTCCAATGCCTCCTCTCACCATATATCCTGGCCACTGTCTGCTGTTCTACTTGTTGCCCTAAAGCTGCCTGTACCTTTCCACTATACTACTACCACTGTTGGAAACACCTACATGATGTGCCCTGCAGGTTCATCAGCTTCCTCTGTGGCCAGTCTCTAGAGTTCTGTTCCTTTATCAGCATCTGCACTCATCTGTTACTAAAACTTTGCTATGCTCATCTCAGCTAACCACCCCTCTCCCCTCAAGACCTCCTGGAGCATCTGCTCTGTGGAGTTTGTTGCCATTTTTCCTACCTCCAGATTCAGGTGCTTCTCTCTTTCCAGTTAGTAGTGAAGCATTTTCCTTTTCTTATGTCTACCTGCTTTTGTGGGGAACAGGTAGAACTGGGGCTTGGGCTCTTCGTGATGAGAGTTAATTCATTCTTTATCACACATCCTTTCTTTTCTCAAACTGTTAAATGTGGCTGTCAGTTAGAACCTCCCACTGTACCTGGAACCACTGATCCCATCCAGCTTTTAGGCCCACTGTCCTAGCCTCTTTCCTCATTTATGGTGTTTTTTTTTTCCCACAGGGCTTCCTGTTTTCCTTCTGTTCAACCTGGAACTGACATTTAAACTAAGGATGAAGAAAAATAGGAATTAGCTAGTGGAAGAAGGGAAGCAGGATTAGGTAGGGTGATTAGAAGAAATGAGAGCTCCAGTAGAAGGAATAGCCTGGGAAAATTTCCTTATTTGTTGGATTAAGTAAAAGATTCTCTTTCTTGGATTAAGTGCTGCTCTGTAGTTGAACTGCCTGATTTAAATTTTGGCCCCACTGTTTGCTAGCTGTGCAACACTGGGCAAGTGAACTTAAACTCTGTGCTCAATTTTATAATCTGTAAAATGGGGATAATAATAATTACTTCATAAAGTTATTGTGAGAAGCAAATGAAATAACCCCTGTAAACAGTGCTTATTAGCACAGTGCCAAGTACATAGAAGGTTCCTGACAGGCTGGTTTATTTATTGCTACTTATATCAGTCACCTATTGCTATATAACTAACCACTGTTAAAACTCAGTGGTTTAAAACAGTGAGTGTTTATTTTTATTTATTTATTTTTTTAATGAATTTATTTATTTTTGGCTGCGTTGGGTCTTCATTGCTACGCACGGGCCCTCTCTAGTTGCAGCAAGCAGGGGCCACTCCTCGCTGTGGTGCACAGTCCTCTCACTGTGGTGACCTCTCTCATTGCGGGGCACGGGCTCTAGGCACGCGGGCTTCAGTAGTTGTGGCATGCAGGTTCAGTAGCTGTGGCTCACTGGCTCAGTTCCTCTATGGCATTTGGCATCCTCCCGAACCAGGGCTCAAACCCATGTCCCCTGCGTTGGCAGGTGGATTCCTAACCACTGCGCCACCAGGGAAGTCCAAAAAACAGTGAGTGTTTATTATTGCTCATGAGTTTACAGGTCAACTGGGAAGTTCTTTTGATCTTAGTTGGGCTCATTTATACATTTGCAGTCAGCTCTAGGGCAGGTAGGCAGCTCTGCTGATCTTGGCTGGGCTCTCTCACATATGTGGAGTTGGCTGATTATAGGCTGTTCTAGGATGGCCTTGACTAGGCTCACTGGACTGTTTTCTATGTGGTCTTGCTTTTTCTGGCAGGAAAATTGGGGCTTGTTCTCACGACAGCTGGGCAAGATTCCAAGAGAGAGAGAGAGAAAGTAAGCAAGAACTGACATAGCAGGAACTCTACTGTATCCTATTGGCCAAAGCAAATCACAAGGCCAGCCCAGATATAGGCACCAGGAAATAGATTACATCTTTTGACAGGAAGATCTGCAAAGTCACATTGTAAAGGGCATGGGTACAAGGAGGGGTAAATATTATGACTAGTTTTGCAGTTGCTCTCCCACACCACCCTTAACATTCCTTACAGAAACAATAGAAACAAATATTTGTAGCATGGTTTGCAGACTACAAAGACCTTTTACCTGTAACCACTGAGTCTTACAACAAGACTGTGAGTTGAGTATTTTTGAGACAATCTTGGGCACATACTTCTATTGATACCTTTTTCTTAACCTTCTAGCACACATGATTGCTCACATTTGTGCAGTAAGGTTTCCTCCTCAGCCTACTGCTCTCCTGACTCTTCAAGGGTCATTTTATTTACTTTCATGGTTCCATTGATAACTCCAGCCTAAACCTTCCAAAGCTTTGTGTTTCTATGTCTCACTGCTTGTTAGCCAGCAGTTCATAGTTGTCACATGACCACCTCAAACCTATCATGCCCAGATGTATAAACAGATGTATCATTTTAAAATATGATTAGACTGATAATCCCAGAGTAAAAATGCTATGAAAATACAAAGTACATGTAGCAATTGTTTCACTCTTCTATGACCTTTATGTGTGAACTTTAACTCCTTAAAGTTTTAGAGACATTTCAAATGGCTTTCTGTAATTAACACTCTTATAAAAATATTCTCTTGGATAAAGGAGTTTCCTATTTGGCTTTAATCTTGGGTTGGTAGTTAGGGTCCTGGATATAGATTGGGTAGCCGAGGAGTTTAGGAAACTCAGTTTTTATTTAGGGTTTTAGTGGTGCTACTAAATATACCATGTCCCATTTTTCCTTTTCCCTCAAACTGTCTCATTGATGTAGCATGAAACCAAATAGAACAGTGCTGAACAGCTTGAAAGAGTGAATATCATGTGTTGAAAAGGAATATCACAGTATCACCTGATAAAAATAGCTTGTACCCACAGCAAGTAGAGATTGGTGCACTCCAGAAGAGTATATGGTTTTTAAAGGTTTTATTAACTTTTTTATCCTCAAGAAATTGATAGGTGTTTGCAAAAACGCTAGCAGGTAAGGGTTTGATGGATGGGGGCGGGGGAGGAAATAACCTTTAATCTTGGTCAAGTAATTAGTTCTTTAAAAGAAGCAGCAGAGTGTAATTAAAAAGAACCTTTGCTTTTCCATGTTACCAACCAAATATGTTCATATTTCTGAGGATTGAGGTAGAGTCTTGACAAAGTCAAGATTAAGAAGCCTGAAGAGGAAGGGACCATGTTGTTTATTTATTCAACAGATCTTAACCAAGGGACCACATCATTTATTCATTCAACAGGCATTAACGAAGGAAACACTCTACCCTGGGTATTGGAGGATACAAAGGTGAAACAGACATGGATCCTCAAGGAGTTTCCTACCATGTAGGGAAGACATATTCATAAAAATAAGTAAGCATATAAATATTATCATGTCAAAAGGGACAAATATCATCAGAAAGGTACAAAGTGATATGGAGTTTGTATGTTCTGTCATTTATTTATTCTGACAAAAATTGATTGAGTACCTACTGCATCCAGGCACTGTGGTAGGTGTTGGATGTCACAGTAGGTGCTGGGATCACAGCTTACTTTCCAGTGGGGCATATAAATTATAAGCTATTAACTCTTCAATAAAATAATACACTTTCAGATCATCATTAAATGGTATGAGGAAAATAAAGTAGATGAAAGAGCATAGACCTGGGGATGTTATTTTAGGTCGATGGTCAAGAATATGTAGAGACAGGGGTGGGAAATGAAGGTCTTCTTGAAATAAAATACTAGACATGACTAGACATGGGAGAATAAGGACTGTGCTTGGGGAAGAGCAGTCCAGTTGGACTGGTTTGGGGATGGGTGTGATGGGGTAATAAGGCTCAGGAGAGTTGGTGAACCTCCAACTCCTAGTAGTTTGAAGGACTCACCAGTGGGGGAAGACAGGAACAACCTGGGACCAATGGTTGGAGGTTTCAGGGGTTATAGTCTGTGCTCTCTAATAGTAGAGGGTAAAAGGGTTCTGGCACTGTGTTAGAACAGCATGGTTAACTGCCTATGAACTCCGTAGGGACACAGGAATGGTGTCTTTTTCATCTCTATATCCCTGTTGGTCCGTCCCAGTGTCTGACACATAGTATGTGATCAAGAGTTGATTTTTAATTGCATTTCTGAACGTCACACATGTAGTTGTGTGAAATCCATGGATCTTCTTGCAGGTATTCAGTTGAGATAGCTGTGGATTTAAATGGAGGTCTACAGATAAGTTTTCCCCAGAAGAGTAACCTATTCTGTTTTGCCCTCCTATATGAAATGAATTAAAAGTAACCTTTTTTTCATTTCATAGGCATTTTCTCTTTCTAGGATCACAGAGTAGTTTTCTTGTCCACAGAGCTGTACCTGATTTAAACAGGGTATGGTAATTTAATTTCTTTTTTTTTCACTTATTCGCAATCATTTATTTATTTCAGAGAGAGTAAGTAATTTATCAAGGATTTCACAGACAGTAATCACTGAGGCCTTGTGACTCTTAAGTCCATGCATTTTCAGCTATATCCTGCTGTCTTATATGAAACTGATTTCATTTCATGCAAGTTCTGTTTATGTATCTCTGAGTTATATTTCAATTTCTTTAACAGCAGCATCATTTTACCAGCCAAGAGGACTGCTTGCTCTGGATGGAGACCTAGTCACTGTGCTGATGAGGACACCTCACTCTCTGTCCCTGGTTAATGAAGCCCTCCTGGATCTCTCTGGCCCCCATTATTCTCTTTTGTCACCTCTAGCATTTATACGCTGACCTTCTCACAAGCTTGTTTTCTTATTGTTTCTTCTGGTGAAATCTTGTCTCCCTAGATGTGTTGTACGTTCTTCTATCCCAAGAGCCATGTTTTAAACCAGGAACTCCATTAGTATTTTGTGCAACTAGACATGGGTGCTTATGAAATACTTGTTTGGTTCAGAACCACTCCTGAACCAGTTTCATGGGTGAAAGGAAAGTTACAGTCACTTCCTCCAGGACAGGGATCATATTGTCTACCTTATTTGTATTCCCAGCCACCACTATCTGGCCCAGAGTAGGTGCTCAATGAATGTGTTTTGGATATGTGGCTTTGGATCCCCTACACCCTTGTAATTTGTTTTCGGCATATCTGTTTAGCAGTATTCCTGTTAGTGATGTTATTCAGTTTTTACTTAACCATCCTTGAGGCAGGATCTGGGACTTATCTCTTTAATGATGGTACCATAATAATAATAACAGCTTAGTTTTTAGAGTTATTATATGCTGGGCATTATACTAAGTACTTTACATGAATTATCTTATTAAACCCTTACAATCACACTCTGAACCTAGGCAGTCTGACTCCAGACTCACACTCCTAACCTTGGTCCTGTATTGCCTTTGTAGCCCCTCCCTGTGCTCAGTAACTCCTAGGGGGTCAGTCCCAGTGAATTTTTGGAGAAGACTGATTGGAGGTATTACCTAAGTATTTTAAACATTTCTAAGTCCTTTCTATTTTAGTGTCCTTTCTATTTTATTTAGTATTTTTTATGAAATTCTGTGGGTTTTCTTCCTCTTAGGTGAATTTTCTAAGTGCAGAATTATTACAGGGAATAGCTAGAATGAGCTAGAATTGATGTATTTGCCACCCCTGGCTTTGCCAGGCAACACAATTCCTTGTTTTCCCAAGCTTTCTTGGCACTGTTAATGTGCTTAGACATAGAAGGATATGTGTGATGTAAATAATGATCACTGGAATAGAGGGATAGCAGTTATTGGGACAGTATTTCTGGTTGTCAGGAGGTTCCCTAGAACTGCAATGACCAGAGAGGACTGAACACTGCATTTATTTTTCTGAGTCCTCATTCAGATTTCTACTCATCTAACACTATTTAAGAGCAGTTCCTGGAAGAAAAAAAAAATACATGGACTCTTCTATGGGACTCCCTTCCCCATTATTTTCACTTTCTTATTAACTGACTTGTACTTTCATTTGATGGCAAGAACCTAAGTGTCCATCATCGGATGAATGGATAAAGAAGATGTGGCACGTATATGCAATGGAATATTACTCAGCCATAAAAAGAAATGAAATTGAGTTATTTGTAGTGAGGTGGATGGACCTAGAGTCTGTCAAACAGAGTGAAGTAAGTCAGAAAGAGAAAGACAAATACCGTATGCTAACACATATATATGGAATCTAAGAAAAAAAAATGTCATGAAGAACCTAGGGGTAAGATGGGAGTAAAGACACAGACCTACTAGAGAATGGACTTGAGGATATGGGGAGGGGGAAGGGTAAGCTGTGACAAAGTGAGAGAGTGGCATGGACATATATACACTACCAAACGTAAAATAGCTAGCTAGTGGGAAGCAGCCGCATAGCACAGGGAGATCAGCCAGGTGGTTTGTGACCACCTAGAGGTGTGGGATTGGGAGGGTGGAGGGAGATGCAAGAGAGAAGAGATATGGGAACAAATGTATATGTATAACTGATTCACTTTGTTATAAAGCAGAAACGAACACACCATTGTAAAGCAATTATACTCCAATAAAGATGTAAATATATATATATATATATATATATATATATATATATATATATATATATATATATATATAAAATTGGAAACTTCCCTCACTAAGTGGTGAGATTTCATAAGGGCAGAGAAAGTTATATTATTGTTTTAGACCTCAAGGTTTTCCTCTGTAAATACCGCATACTCCATAGGACTGTTGGTGGAATAAATGAGATCAAAATTCCTAACTGTGGCCTGCAACAACCAGTATTATCTGATCTCAGCCTGTCTCTCAGCCTGCTCTTAGAGATCACTCCACTCCAGCCTCGCTAGACATCGTGTCTCATTCCAGGATGCCCAGCTGACTCCTGCGTTGGGCCTTCCTGCTCTGCTTATACCCCAGATCCTCAGGTGGCTTCCTCCTTCACTTGGCTCAGTCCTCTGCTCAAATGACCCCTCCTCAGAGAGCCTTCTGACAGAAGAGCTCTCCCTCCTCCCCTCTTCTGTCTATCCCCCTTATTCTGCATTATTTTCCATATACTACTTACTGCTGTCTTAAACTATTTTGTTTTTTATGACTTGTTTGTTCTCCCCTCACTTGAATGTAAGTTCCAAGAGAGTGGGGACTTTGTCTATCTTGTTTCCTTATCTCCTTAGCTCTTCCAGTGGTGCTTGGCACACAGTAGGTACTCAAACAGTATTTCTTGCCATGGATGTAAACATGCCTGGCACTATCCATTTCTTGGGGATATTCTTAATTTCAGTTTTGTAACAGCTTTTTTCCTGGGTTACATATCATTTTTATTTATGATGATGGTGATGATGATGATCATGATGATGTAAGTTTCAAGTGTACAGCATTATAAAACAACATCTGTATACAGTACAGAGTGATCACCACCACAAGTCTAGTTACCATCCATCACCATATAGTTACCCCCTTCATCCATCTCCAAACCTCTTGCCCTCTGGGAACCACTAATTGTTCTCTGCACCTATGAGTTTGTTTTTGTCGTATTTTGTTTGTTCATTGTTTTTCTTTCTGTTTTAGATTCCACGTGAGTGAAATCATATGGTATGTGTCTTTGTCCATCTTACTTATTTCACTTAGCATAATACCTTCAAGGTCCATCTGTGTTGTCACAAATGGCAGGATTTCATTTTTTTTTTTTTTTTTTTTTTTTTTTTTGTGGTATGCAGGCCCCTCTCACTGTTGTGGCCTCTCCCGTTGCGGAGCACATGCTCCGTTCGCACAGGCTCAGCGGCCATGGCTCACAGGCCCAGCCGCTCCGCGGCATGTGGGATCCTCCCAGACCGGGGCACGAACCCGTGTCCCCTGCATCGGCAGGTGGACTCTCAACCACTGCGCCACCAGGGAAGCCCAGGATTTCATTATTTTTTTATGGCTGAGTGGTATTCCATTGCATATATGTACAACATCTTTATCCATTTATCCATTGATTGACCCTTAGGCTACTTCAGTATCTTGGCTGTTGTAAATAATGCTGCAGTGAACATAGGGGTGCATTTATTTTTTTGAAGTGGTGTTTTGGTGTTCTTTGGATAGATACCCAGAAGTGGAATAGCTGGGTCATATGGTAATTCTATTCTTAATTTTTTGAGGAATCTACATACTGCTTTCCACAGTGGTTGTACCAATTTACCATCCCACGAACAGTGTACAGAGGTTTCCTCTTCTCCATTTTCTCACCAACACTTGTTATTTCCTGTATTTTTTATGGTAGTCATTCTAACAGGTATAATGCGATATCTTACTGTGCTTTTGATTTGTATTTCCTTGATGATGTTGAACTTTTTTTCATGTGCCTGTTGACCATCTGTGTGTCTTCTTTGGAAAAAAGTCTATTCAGATTCTCTGCCCAGTTTTTTAATTGGGTTGTTTGGGGTTTTTTTGTTGTTGTTGAGTTGTATGAGTTCTTTATATATTTTGGGTACTAAGCCCTTCTCAGATATATGATTTGCAAACGTCTTCTCCCATTCAGTATGTTGCCTTTTCATTTTGATGAGAGTTTCCTTTGCTGTGTAGAAGCTTTTTAGTTTGTTGTAGTCCCGTCTGTTTATTTTTGCTTTTGTTTCACATATCTTTAGAGTCAGATACACAAAAACGTCACTAAGACTGATGTCAAGGAAATTACTGCCCATATTTTCTTCTAGGAATTTTATTGTTTCAGATCTTACATTCACATCTTTACTCCATTTTGAGTTAATTTTTGTGCATGGTGGTCTATTTTCATTCTTTTGCATTTGACTGTCCAGTTTTCCCAACACCATTTATTAAAGGTGCTGTCCTTTTTCCATATGTTCTTTGCTCCTTTGTAGTAGACTAATTGTCCACAAAAGTGTGGATTTATATCTGGGCTCTGTTTCTGTTCCATTGATCTATGTTTCTGTTTTTGTGCCAGTACCGTACTGTTTTGATCACTATAGCTTTGTAGTATAATTTGAAATCAGGGCATGTGATCTCTCCAGCTTTGTTATTCCCTCTCAGGATTGTTTTGGCTATTTGGGGTCTTCTGTGATTCGATACAAGTTTTAGAATTGTTTGTTCTACGTCTGTGAAATATGACATTGGCATTTTGACAGGGATTTCATTGAATCTGTAGACTGCTTGTGGTAGTATGGACATTTTAACAATATTGATTCTTCAATCCATGAGCACAGAATATCTTTTCATTTTTTCATATCTTCTTCAGTTTCTTTCATCAGTGTCTTATAGTTTTCAGTGTACAGACCTTTTGCCTCCTTGATTAAATTTATTATTAGGTATTTTATTCTTTTTGATATAAATTGTAAGTGAGATTATTTTCTTAATTTCTTTTTGATAGTTTATTATTAGTGTGTAGAAACAACACAGATTTCTATATATTGATTTTTTATGCTGCAACTTTACTGAATTCACTTATTCTAACAGCTTTTTGGTGGAGTTTGTAGGGTTTTCTATATATAGTATCATGTCATCTGCAAATAGTGACAGTTTTACTTCTTCTTTTCCAATTCAGGTGTCTTTTACTTCTTTTCCTTGCTTAATTGCTCTTGATAGGATTACAATACTTTGTTGACTAAAAGTGGTGAGAGTAGGCATCCTGGTCTTGCCCTGATCTTAGAGGAGAAGCTTTCAGCTTTTCATTGTGGAGTTAGATGTTAGCTATGGGTTTGTCATATATTTTCTTTATTATGTTGAGGTAGCTTCCCTCTATGCCCACTTTGTTGAGAGTTTTTCTCTTAAATGGATGTTGAATTTTGTCAAATGCTTTTCTGCATCTATTGAGATGATCAGATGATTTTTATCCTTCATTTTGTAAATGTGATGTATCACATTTATTGATTTGCAGATGTTGAAACATTTTTGCATCCCTGGAATAAATCTCACTAGATTGTGGTGTATGATTCCCTTTAATGTATTGTTGGATTCAGTTTGCTAATATTTTTGTTAAGGAATTTTGCATCTGGGTTCATCAAGTATATTGGCTTGTGGTTTTTTGATGTGTGTGTGTGTGTGTGTGTGTGTGTGTGTGTGTGTGTGTGTGTGTGGTATCCTTGTCTGGTTTTGGTATCTGAGGAATACTGACTTCAAAAATGTATTTGGAAGGTTTTCTTCCTCTTCAATTTTTTGGAAGAGTTTAAGAAGGATTGGTATTAAATCTTCTTTGAGCGTTTTGTAGAACTTGCCAGTGAAGCTGTCTGGTCCTGGGCTTTTGTTTTTGGGGAGCTTTTTCATTACTGTTTCAGTCTCCTTATTAGTAATTGGTCTATTCAGATTTTCTATTTCTTCATGGTTCAGTCTTGGAAGATTGCATGTTTCTAGAAATTTATCCATTTCTACTATGTTGTCCAATTTGTTGGCATATAATTGTTCTTAGTAGTCTCTTATGATCCTTTATATTTCTGTGGTATCAATTGTAACATCTATTTTGTTTCTGATTTTATTTATTTGAGCCCTCTTTCTTTTTTTCTTGGCTAGTCTAGCTAATAGCTTTTAAAATAAAAAATTTATTATTTATTTATTTCATTTATTTCGGCTGTGTCGGGTCTTAGTTGCAGCATGAGGGATCTTTGTTGAGGCATGCAGAATCTTTCATTGTGGTTCGTGGGCTTTTCTCTAGTTGTGGTGTGCAGGTTTTCTCTTCTGTAGTTGTGGTGTACAGGCTCCAGGGCATGTGGGCTCTGTAGTTGTGGCACATGGGTTCCAGAGCATGTCGGCTCTGTAGTTTGCAGCACAAAGGCTCTAGTTGAGGCACATGAGCTCAGTAGTTGTGGCACACGGGCTTAGTTGCCCCACAGCATGTGGGATCTTAGTTCCCTTACCAGGGATCAATCCTGTATCCCCTGCAGGGCAAGGCTGATTCTTTACCACAGGACCACCAGGTAAGTCCCGCTAATAGCTTTTTTTGGGGGGGAGCGGGGTACGCAGGCCTCTCACTGCTGCGGCCCCTCCCACTGCGGAGCACAGGCTCTGGACGTGCAGGCCCAGCAGCCATGGCCCACAGACCCAGCCGCTCCACGGTACGTGGGGTCCCCCCAGACTGGGGCATGAACCTGCACCCCCTGCACCAGCAGGCAGACCCCCAACCACTGCACCACCAGGAAAGCCCCTGCTAATGGCTTTTTTATTTTGTTTATCTGTTCAAAGCTCTTAGTTTCACTGAGCTTTTCTATTTTTTGTCTCCATTTCTTTCTGCTCTGATATTTATTATTTCCTTCCTTCTGCTAATTTTGGGCTTCATTTTCTTCTTTTACTAGTTCTTTAGGTGTAAAATTTGATTGCTTATTTGAGAATTTTCTTGTTTCTTGAGCTTGGCTTGTATTGTTATCAACTTTCCTCTGAGAACTGCTTTTGCAGCATCCCAAAGATTTTGATATGTCATATTTTTGTTCTCATTTATCTCTAGATATTTTAAAATTTTTTCTTTGATTCTGATGAAAACTCATTGGTTCTTTAGTAGCATGTTGTTTAAGATCCATGTTTTTTTTTTCTCTTTTTTATCTGTGGTTGATTTCTAGTTTCATACCATTGTGGTTGGAAAATATGTTTGATATGATTTCACTCTTCTTGAATTTATTGAGACTTATTTTGTGACCTAACATGTGTTCTATCATGGAGAATGTTCCATGGGTGCTAGAGAATGTTCCATGGGTGCTAGAGAATGTTGCTTTTTGATGCAATGTTCTGTATATATCTATTAAGTGAATCTGACCTAATGTGTAATTTAAGTCCACTATTTCCATATATATTTTCTATCTGGATGATCTATCCATTCATGTAAGTGTGGTGTTCAAGTCCCCTACTATTATTGTATTCCTTTCAATTTCTCCCTTTAAGTCTGTTAATATTTGCTCTCTATATATGGGTGTTCCTATGTTAGGTGCATGTACATTTATAAATGTTATGTCTTCTGGATGGACTGACCCCTATACAATTATGTAATGCCTTTCTTTGTCTTCTGTTACAGTCTTTGCTTTAAAGTCTATTTTGTCTGATATGAGTATAGCTACTCCAGCTTTCGTTTCATTTCCGTTTGCATGGGATATCTTTCTCCATTCCTTCACCTTTAGTCTGTGCGTGTCCTAACTTCTGAAGTGAGTCTTTTATAAGCAGCATACAAACTGGTCTTGTTTTTTTTAATCCATTCAGCCACTCTATATAAAGTAATTATTAATAGGTATGTACTTATTGCCATTTTGTTCATTGTTTTCTGGCTGTGTTTGTGGTTCCTCTCTTCTTCTCTTTCTCTTTTCCCTTGCATTTTGGTGGTTTTCTTTAGTGTATTGTTTAGGTTTATTTCTCACTTTCTTTTAATTTTTTTTATTTTTTATTTTTTTGTGGTACGCAGGCCTCTCACTGCTGTGGCCTCTCCCGCTGTGGAGCACAGTCTCTGGACGCACAGGCGCAGCAGCCATGGCTCACGGCCCAGCTGCTCCACGGCATGTGGGATCCTCCCAGACCGGGACACGAACCCATGTCCCCTGCGTCGGCAGGCGGACTCTCAACCACTGTGCCACCAGGGAAGCCCTTCTCACTTTCTTTTGTGTACTTACTATAATTTTTTTTCTTGTGGTTACCATGAGGTTTACTTATAACATCCTATGTAAATAACAACATGTTTTGATAGCAGCTTAAATTTGAATATATTCCAAAGCTATATCTTTTTACTCCCTACTTCCCCACATTTTATACTTTGATTACATATTTTGCATCTTTTTATTTTATGAATCCCTTAGCTAATTATTAAAATTTTAGTTAATTTTACTACTTTTGTCTTTTTTTTTTTGCGGTACGTGGGCCTCTCACTGTTGTAGCCTCTCCCATTGCGGAGCACAGGTTCTGGACACGCAGGCCCAGCAGCCATGGCTCACAGGCCCAGCTGTTCCACAGCACGTGGGATCCTCCCAGACCAGGGCATGAACCCGGTGTCCCCTGCATCGGCAGGTGGACTCTCAACCACTGCGCCACCAGGGAAGCCCACTACTTTTGTCTTTTAACCTTCATGTTTACTTTATGTGATTTATCTACTAACTTTACCTTTTCCAGTGAGATTTTTACTTTCACATATTTTCTTATTATTAATTAGTGCCATTTCTTTTCAGCCTAAAGAAATCCCTTACCACTTCTTGTAGGAACAATTTAATTCTTTAGCTTTTGCTTATCTGGGAAACTCTTAATCTTTCCTTCAATTCTGAGTGATAACCTTGCTGGATATAGAATTCTTGGTTGGAAATTTTTTTTTATTTCAGCACTTTAAATATGTCATGCCACTCCCTTCTGACATTTAAGGTTTCTGCTGAAAAATCTGCTGACAGCTTTATGGGATTTCTCTTGTATGTAACAATTTGTTTTTCCCTCGCTGCTTTTAGGATTCTCTCTTTATCCTTAACTTTCACCATTTTAATTACATTGTGTCTTTCTGTGCGTCTCTTTGGGTTCATCTTATTCGAAAATTTCTGGGCTTCCTGGACATGGATATTTGTTTCCTTCCCCAGACTAGAGAAGTTTTCAGCCACTGTGTCTTCAAATTATTTTTCTGACCCTTTCTCTCTCTCCTCTCCTTCTGGAACACCTATAAGGCAAATGTTATTCCAATTGATGTTGTCCCAAAGGTTTCTTAAGATATCTTCACTTTTTAAAATTATTTTTTTATTTTGTTCCTCTGTCTGGTTGAGTTCCATTGCTTTGTTTCCAGCTTGCTGATTTGTTCTTTTACTTCATTCAATCTGCTGTTTTACCCCTCTAGTTTACTTTTCAGTTCAGTTATAACTTGTTTGATATTTTCTTATATTTTCTATCTCTCTGTTGCAGTTTCACTGTGTTCATCCATTCTTCTCTTGAGTTCAGTGAGAGTCTTTATGACCATTACTTTTAACTCTTTATCAGGCAGGTTGCTTATCTCCATTTCATTTAGTTCTTCTTCTGAGGTTTTGTCTTGTTCTTTTGATTGGAACATATTCCTCTGTCTCTTCACTTTGCTTAATTCTCTGTTTGTTTGTATGCATTAGGTAAATCATCTTCTCCTCCCAATCTTGAAGGCATCGTCTTATGTAGATGTCCTGTGGGGTTCAGAAACACAGTCCTGCCTGATCACCAGAGCCAGGTGCTCAAAGGATGTCCCCTATAAGGGCTATGTGTGCCTCCTCTTGTGGCAGGTTTGCCACTGCTGCTGTGATGTGCTAGTGAACAGGGCTGCTCCCCCAGAAAGGCTTCAGGACCTGTCTGCAGTGTGTGGGGCTGGTCCCTGGAACAGCTGGAGGCTTGTCTGTTGTGGCTGCCGGGTGCTGGTGAGCAGGGCTGGCTCCTAGAACAGCCTGGGTTATATATCTTTTATTTTTACTAATTTAACTAGTAAAAGTTTATTGGACAATTTGATTAAGAGACTCAGAGTCAAGTTGAGGTTCACTGTAGATACAGCTTCCTATGGACTAGGTGACTGCCTTTTGGGTAGAAATTGTTAGGTGCAGGCTTATCATTGGAAGCTGATTTTTAGAGAGGTAGCTAATGTAGAATGGTAAAACCTGGAGATGAGTAGATGAAGAGAACACCAAGCTTTTTGTCTGAACATGATGGGGGCTGTAACTAAACTGGATAGGCAATGAGTGGTAAAGGCCTTGTACTTACTGGTGGTGTGATCTTGTTCAAGTCTTTTGACCTCCTATGCACTTCAGATTCCTTGTCTGTAAAATGAGGCCCAAAACTGGGGAAGGGAGGTAGGGGAGGCACTGTCTACCACATAAGGGTTGTTGTAAAACTGTTGAGAGAATATATGTGATAACAGTTTATGTCAAGTGGTGCTCACCTAAATTGATATAAATGGATATAAAGTGCTTGGCACCAAGTAAGTACTCAAAAAATAGTACCTATTATTTATATTAAAATTATTGAAATACAAAAATGATTTGAAACACTTGTAAAGATTTGGATGTCTGGTGTTAATGATTAGATTTCCTTGAATTTAAGCAAACTTTAAACAAACTGTTGGATGCTTCTGCCCCCTGTTTGCATTTAGTAAGCACGGGAAGTCTCTTGAGCATAGCAAGAATCTGGATTCTGGAATCAGACAGAAATAAATGCAAGTCCTGAAGTGAATGAATAAGTGAATAGGCAAATGGACTAGTGCCCAAACCTAATCTTAGCCCATACAAGTTTCAATTTTCTTTCCCCATCAAATTCCTGCCCATCATTTGTAGGAGGCACTGTGGCCAAAATGCCAAAAGCAAGAGAAGTAAACTACGGCCTGCATAATTCACAGATGCCTCCTGTACCCCTGTATGAATGTGAACCACCTTGTGTTTCCTCCCCAACAGAGGCATGGGCATGCTTGGTCCACACAGCCTTACTGGGACTTCCCAATGTTTTATTGGACAGATGACAAGACCCATCAGAGTGGCAGCCATCACTGGTGAGGGACAAGAGGCCTGGAAAAGAAAGGGCTAAGGGCAAGTCATCTTTCCCTCTAGATCATCAAGGGGCATATGTAGATCCTCCTTGTCTCAGTCATTAGACTTCAGCCTACTTTGAAGGTCCTTCAAATCTGTGGTCTTTGCAACTGCTGGGAATGACATAAATAATAATCCTGATACAGAGATTGATTGAGTACTTGCTAATGTCAGACATTGTGCTCAATCCTCTGTCTGAATCCTTCTACAGCATTAGAAGGTATAGATACTATACTTTCATTCACTATATCTTCATTCACTTTTCAGATGAGGAAACTGAGGTTTCAAGGGATGAAATGACTTTCCCAAAGTACCCCAGCTAGAAAATGGAGGAGTTGGGAGGTCAAGTGAAATCATTCGATCCCAGAGCCTGAGCTGAGTTATCACTCTCCAAGGTGGTCTGTTGTCTCTGCCAGACTGTGAGCTGTTTAGGAGATGAAACAAATCTTATTCACCTTTCATTTCCATTCATTCCCAATGCCCAGCTCAGTCAATGGTTATTAAGATGAAGAATTTTAAATCCCCTCTGTGTGGATGATGCCCTAATATGTATCTTGAGCTGCAGGATAGAAGGTGCCTATACCTGAATGCTTCTATGATACTAGAAGGTATAGGTAGTACTTGTCTGCATTAAGCTCAGCCCTTTGCTCAGGCACACAGTCTCCCTCAAGACTCATAGCACTTGGGAGTGGAGGGCATTACTCCATCTTTATAGAGTAAGGAATATTCTCCCAGTCCTTCTTAGTAGACAGTGGAGTTGGGATAAAAACTCAGGGTCCTTAATTTTATATTTTATTATTTCACCTCCTCTGTATCTTTAAACCTTTAAGAAACAGAAATTTTGTATATGGGGGCAAGGATATTTGACA
Source organism: Phocoena sinus (assembly GCF_008692025.1). Classification (NCBI taxonomy): domain Eukaryota; kingdom Metazoa; phylum Chordata; class Mammalia; order Artiodactyla; family Phocoenidae; genus Phocoena; species Phocoena sinus. The sequence continues at coordinate 41,751,139 of NC_045763.1, forward strand.
AAGTCTCTAATATTCTTTAAAAAAATATATAAGCTTACTCTAATTGTGAGGCAGAAGCTATTTTAATCTCTAATACAGGCACAAAAGCTATGTTAATTTTTTTAAAGTAAAGTAGCAAAAACCCATGTCCCTCTTTTTGTGAAAATCGTTATTACTAGGTGTTGTGGTCTGCAAGATGCTAAGTAAGGATTCTAGCTAAAATGCTTTGCAAAACTATTTCAATGCAAAATCAATAGTATACATGAAAAATTTATGAAAAGATGAATTAAAGATAAAACAACTCATTACCTTTTAGTGAATACATACACATGTATGAAACATTAATATGCAATGTTAACTTTTGGTCATCCCCTGGGGTTTGAGACCTAGTGGCTTTATAAATGAGGAAAATACCAAGAGACTGGTCTGAATATAATGGTGACCAGAACCAAACTAGATAGGCCACAGGTACCAAAGGCTTTTGGTGCTTAGGAAAGTAGAGATCTAACTGTGACCATGCTCTCGACTTCCAGGTAAGACTCCTGTGTCCCCAGCTGCCTTCCAGACATCTTCATTGCACCATGTGAACAAGACTGTGAGCTAGTATTTGGCCAGTCATGGCTGCAAGCGATGCCGTGCACGGTAGAGCCAGGGGTAGTAGGATAGAGAGGGAGAGTGTGGATTTGAAAATTATTTAGGGGTACAATGCCTGGCCCATAACATTTGCTTGATAAGTGTTTGCCAAATGAATGAAAGTACAATCTACAGGATTCAAGAAGTCCTGGGGATGAAGGACAAGGAGATGAGCTGTAAACTGTGCAGGTCATTCAACCTCTCTGAGCCTCAGTTCCTCATCTGTAAGATGGGAAAGGTGAGAATACTTCCTGTATTAGTCAGGGTTCTCCAGAGAAACAGAACCAATACCATGTATGTTTGTATCTATAAAGAATTGGTTCATCTAATTATAGAGGCTGACAGGTCTCCAGATATGCAGTCAGCAAGCTGGAGACCCAGGAGAGCCAATGGTGTGGTTCTAGTATGAGTCCAAAGGCCTGAGAACCAGGGGAGCTGATGGTGTAGTTCCACTCTGAATGCCTGCAGGCTCAAGACCCAGAAAGATGTTTCAGCTGGAGTCCTAAGACAGGAAAGAACTGTTGTCCCAGCTCAATGCAGTCAGGCAGAAGTTCCCTTTTATTCACAGAACGGTTGGTCTTTTTGTTCTATTCTGGCTTCAACGGATTGGATGAGGCCCAGCCACATTGAGGAGAGCAATCTCCTTTACTAAGTATACTGATTCAAATGTTAATCTCATCTAAAACACCCTCAACCATACCCAGAATAATGTTTGACCAAATATCTGGGCACCACGTAGCCCCATCAAGTTGACATATAAATTGACTGTCACATTTCCCATGCTTGTGGTGGAAATGCTGTGTGAGGTTAAAAAACACTATATGAATATTAGGGAGTGTCTCTGTTTATTCAGAGGGGAAAGGTATTCCTTGATGATAATAGCTTATATTTATCTAGTGCTTCACAAGTACCAGTTACTGTTCTGTTTGACTTATTTTCTCGCAGTTAATTCTCACAATGACCTTATCTCCCCTTTTACCCCTTGGAGGGGTCCATGTCTATAATTGTTACTGCACACAGACTGCCTGCACTATGACATTAGTGCATAGTGTTCATACCCAGCATGAAGAGGAGCACAGGCTATGGAGCCAGTCTGCTGTGGCTTGAATCCCAACTCTTTTACTGGCTGCAAGGGGCCAGTTATTAACTTCCCTATGCCTCAATTTTCTCCTCTGTGAAATGGCACGAAAATTGTAAAGTGCTTAGAATAGAGCTGGCATTTAGCATATAAAATATATACTAACTATGTATATATGTATAGATGGTATATATGTTGTAGTAGTGGTGGTGGTGACAGGATTACACAAACTCACATGGCTTCAGGGACCAGTCAGGTAACATCAGTGTGTGAAGCAGCCAGGAATAAGTCGGAAGGAGTAGTAGGGTATGTGGAGAACTAGAGAGTGTCCTCTTAACTTAAAGATACTGAAATCTTGGAATTTACAAAACACTGCTCGGCCAACATCAGTTTTTGACCCCTGGTCTGCCATGTGCCAAGCTGCATAATGAGTGTTTTACGAGTAGTTCCCTTAACAGTCCTGTTAGCGGGCTGGTCTATTTTACAGATGATGTCAAAATCAAAGCTCACTTGCCAGGTAGTAAGTACCAGAGGGAACTGGGACTGAACAAAGGGAACAGAGGCCCAACTCCAAAGCCAGTAGTACTCTTTTGACCCTGCTGTATGGTGTAGAGGATGCTGGGTGAGTGGAACTGGGGCAGTAGGTCCATCCTACAGTCTGTCTGTCAGCATTGACTCCCTTATGGGTGTGCTCTCTTGCTGATCTGCTTTTCTCAGGGGTAGAGGTAGGGCAAGTAAAATAAGAAAGGTGCCCTTGTTCCTTGCAGTCTCCCTGGAATGTCTTCAGGGACCTCCCTGTACAAATCACACATCCTGCTGACATCACTCTCTCTGCTCCATTCTCATGCCTGTCACAGGAGCCTCTGTTGATGTCCATGCAGGTTATGACTATGTTTGTATTTGTGTTGCTCACTCCTTCATGAGTTCAGAAGGGTTGGGCCCTTATTCATCTTTTCATCCCCTGCCACACTTGCACACTGGCATCCATTGAGTAACATCTGCTGGGTCTGAGTCTGGTCTTACCCATCTCATCAGGTGGTGAACTCAGGCCATCAATTTACTGTCTGAGATGTTTGGTTTGCCATCTTCAAAATGGGGATAATAACTGTCACAGGTTAGATTCCCCAGGAAGCATACTCTGAGATGTAGACTAGCATGCAAGAGGTTTATTAAGAAGTGCTCTCGCGATCATCACCAGGGAAAGGATGGGAGGGGAGGAGAGGGGAAGAAGCTGGATCAGGCAGAGGGAGAAGTGGGGCTGCAGTACAGTCTCACTGAAGGCCTCAGTCAACCCCAGGCGGACGTCTGAAGCTGAGATAGCCCTTCAAAAGTGTATTGAGTCGGGGTAAAGGTGTCAGGTCTTCATACCCTAGTCACTGGATATGGGGTGTCCCAAGAAGGGGGCATGACCTTGGGGGAGACAACTCTCTTTAGTCAGCTGAGGGCTCTCCAGGAGACTGAGCCCTTCAGTTCTGAAGGAAGATCTGGGTGGCTTATCACAGTCTCTATGGCAGTAGCAACTTCCAGGGTTATTGGAAAGCTGATACATACAAAAGCATACTCAAAAGTGATAAACAAATGTAAAGTTTTAGTTGTGAATATTAATAGTAATTATATATATATATATATATATCAATCAGTAAATATTTCTTCAACTGAGTTAAGTCTATTTTCTCAGAGTAGGTTCTCAGTAAGAATCGTGAAGTCGTTTTATACCCTTGTTTTTATTCCTCTCACTTCCCCAAAGACACCCTTGCCCCTCTCTCTTTTGTTATTAATCTTGTCTTAAAAGTGCTTATGCCATCATATTTTAAAACCTCTAGGGTTGGTTTGATTTGATTTCATTTCCACTGAAATGACTATTCTGAACTCTGACCTTAATCCAGGATGGTTAGAGCAGCTGGAAGCACTTTCTTGACTATCTATCTGTCTTCACACTTTATATCCCATATATGCTCAGAGAAATTCTAAGTCCTAGTGCAGTTTTTAAATATTGCTAACATTAACTATTCCTATCAGCGAGGTTAATTAAACGTCATTGAGTGCTGGCCCTCGCATTCCCAACTTTGTACTGACCCTGGAGTCAGTTCTGTCAGTTTATAGGGCTCAGACATGAGAACACCTTGGCAAAAGCCGTTAATGTGAAAGATGAATGTTCCAGAGATCAAGAATATTGGGCAGCTCTGAGTCAATTCTAGGGACCAGCTGCTTATAGAAAGAACTGTATACAGGAGTTCAGAGGTATAATATATTGTTGATTTCACACACACACACACACACACACACACACACACACACACACACACGAGAGAGATGTACTCAGGCAGTTATTCTATGAATTTCATCATTGTATGATTTCTCTCAAACATGCATGTATGCATATATATTTCTAACTCACAAATCTCATTGTGTCACTTCCCTGTCAAAATACCTTCTGTAGCTCCCTAACATCTCCACCATAAAATCTAAAGTCTTAGCAAAGCTCTTTTAGTTCTCTGCATATATCAGGATCTTTTATGCTGCTGTGTCTTTGTCCATGCCATTTCCTTTCCTCAGAAAGCCTTCTCACTGCCTATGCATCCTTCAGGTCTCAGTTCAAATGTCACCTCCACTGGGCAGCCTTCCCTGGCTTCCCCACAATGCTACAACACTTGCCACTCTGTATTTCCTTTCCTCCCAGACCGTGAGCCACCAGATGGGAGGGAAATTAATTCATGGACCTGACAGAGAGGTGAGAGGGTCAGGGTGCAGAGAGAATGAGAGAAGTTATATGCAAAGCCCTTTTAGTTAAAACTTATATTCTGTAGAGTCAGTACTCAATTATGTATCTCTCTAAAGGTATGACTTAATGTGTCTGATATTTGATTTCGTTCTTGGTTTTAAGAAGAACCAAGAACCATCTTTTGATCCAAAGACTAGAAGAGCTTCTGAGGAGAGGCTTTCTGACACAAGTAAAACTTTCCCCTGACTGCCCTCTTGTGGAGGTGCTGAAAGAGCCCAGAGATTATAGACAAAAACATAAACCTCCTTCCCCAGGTTGAGAGAGCAGTGCTCTGGATTGTTCATTGTTCTGTTTACTCAAGCTGCCATGTGTAGATAATTACAGATTTTTTAAAAATTAGAGTATAGCAAGACATGCCCCAAACTGAATTCAGTTTGTCTCTGGTGGATCGGATGGTTCCTCAAGAATGTTAGAATACCCCGCATGAAGGTTAATGAACAGCACATGGAGAAAGAGAGGTTAAGAGAAGTCTCTTAAGATGAAGTGTAAATGCACACCAGTTTTCACTACCATATCTTCACAAGCTGAAGGAAGTACTATTAAGCAATAACACTAAGTTCTGTTTCCCCTAGACCAGTGGCTCTAGCCATGCCCAAGAATCATTTGCTGAGCTAGGTTAAAACACTGATTTCTGAACCTCTAAATCCAGATTCTGATTCAGTGAATCTGGGCCGGAACCCAGGAATATGAATTTTAATAAGTACCCTACATCTTTCAGTGGAGATGGGTTTTACACAGCCATTTACATGCTTTTCCACAACTAGGACAACTTTCTGTATAAGTCATGATCACATATTCTGACCCATTATTCCATATAGTGCGCTTTTTAGACCTTGTGCCCAGACTGTTGGCTTGAAAGACATGGTGGTATTCATTTCCATACATGGGGTTGCTAGTTAGAATTAGTATTTGATCTATGACTATGGGACAGATTTCCTATCTCCTTTCCTCTCTTCCTCCCTTTCTTTGTACCTACTTGCCTGTCTACCTGACTACCTATTTGCCTTTGTACCTGCCTACTCGTATTTATGAATCAACCTATTCTCTCTGTGCCTTGAAACAACATGAACCACAGAAAGAGTCAGCCTTTTGGAACAAGGGTTACCCTAGGATTTGGGCATTTTTGATAAGAAGAGGTAAAAGGAACTGGCCAGGAAATAACCTTCCCTGGAGAATAATGCCAACTACCATTTCTTGAGCACCTACCTGGTGCCAAGCACTCTACAAGTCTTCTTAGGTACATTGTTACTAACCCTGCAAAGTGTTTCACAGGTGAGCAAACCAGAAACTTAAAAGAGATTATGTAACCATTTAAGTCATTCGGAGTCATGAAGGTTGAACTGTAACTTGAACCCAGGTGTGTCCTACTCCAAATCTCCCTGCTCGCTTTTGCTGGATGAACATATCTCTGGCTACCTGCAGGTGGGCACCAAAGCTCATCAGCCTTTTCTAGGTCCATCAGTCAGTTTATTTCTCATTAAACATAGAATTTTAGGTGAAAACTCCATTTTCAAGGAAGTAAATTATCAAATCAAGAATTTCTTCAGGGCACTGCTACTAACATCTTCCCAGTTTCTGGGAAATCTAAAAATCAGTTGTATTTAAGCAAAAAGAAGAATGCTTACTGTGATTTTTTTAAAGAGGTTTCTGAAGGTTGTTTTAGGACCAAACTGGGCAGCCACGTTTCTTAATTTTGTATTTTGTAGAGAACCTGAGGCATTGTTGACACTCCTAAAAGGTCAGTAACAACTTGTTTGATATTTCAAGTTAATTGTGAGTCTCTGCATGTTTGCATAGCTGAACCTTTATTGCTAAAGGTCCCTTATAAATGTTGCATTGCTCTTAATGTTTGGGGTTGCCTTGAATGCCTTTTACGCCAATGGAAATGCATTTGTTGCAGTGGAAAGGCATTTGATTTAACACAGTGTAGTTCATTTTCCTTTAGCCTTCAGAACATTAAAAAAATAAAGTTTATATTTTTCTGATTATGAAAGAAACATGTTCAGGTGTTTAAAATCAGGAAAATATAAAACAGTATAAAAGATGAATCACCCATAATCCTCTTATCCAAGAGTAATGGTAGTAATAATAAAAATGCTCTTTAAGTAAGATATGCTTATTGTGTGTCAGCCACTGTTGTGAGATAGGTGAGATAATCCTAACTTTGTAGACTTGCTAACTAAGGCTTCAAAAAGTTAAATAACTGTCCCCCTAAGTGGTAAGTAGTGAAGCCTGGATATAACATTCTTTTTTTTCCTAGTTCCAAAGCCAGTACTCTTTTTGTGCCTCTCCCACATAACCACCGTTAACATTCTAGTATGTTTCTTCCAAGTCTTTTTTGGGCACATTTTTTTGTGGCTAAGATCATACTGTGAACACAATTTTCGACCCTCCCGATTTCACTTAACATAACGGCATAAGCATTTTTCCTACATGGTCTGGCTCTGCCTTCCTCTCTGACTCCATCTCATACCTCCTTCCACCTTGAGTGTCATACTCCAGCCACACTGGCCTGTCTGTTCCTGGAAAAAAGTCCAGAATGTTCTTGCCTCAGGGCCTTTGCACTGGCCACTCCCTCTGGATCAGCTGCTCACGTATCAGCTCTCAAATGGTTAGTTTTTTCTCATCCTTTAGGTCCCAGCTTAAATATGTAGGCTTTTCCTGAATGTCTGTCTCAAGTAGGTCCTGTTCTCTTTCTTAGCCCCTTGTGCGTTTTCTTCATAGCACCTGTTACAACTTATTATTAGTTTATTTTATTTGCCTTTTTATTGTATCCTCATGTCACCTTCATCTTTGTAGGTCTAGCCTAGCATGGGCCTATACATGATTCTATACTGAACATGTTTGTATATAAAACAATTTATTATCGTGATGGTTTCATAGAAGTTCAAATACTGTGTCAAAATGTAGGAACAGGGGCTTCCCTGGTGGCGCAGTGGTTGAGAGTCTGCCTGCCAATGCAGGGGACACGGGTTCGTGCCCCGGTCCAGGAAGATCCCACATACCGCGGAGTGGCTGGGTCCGTGAGCCATGGCCGCTGAGCCTGCGCGTCCGGAGCCTGTGCTCCGCAACGGGAGAGGCCACAACAGTGAGAGTCCCGTGTACCGCAAAAAAAAAAAAAAGAAAAAAGAAAAAAAAATGTAGGAACATTTTTAAGGCTCTTGCTTCATATTACTGCAAAAATTTCATCCCCACATTCCAAAACGTATATAACTGCAAGTTCTGTGTGAGGGTACCCTTGCTAGTGTGATCAGTTTCAAAAGTTTTAGCTAAGTATACATCTATAAAACGATCACCTCAATAAAGTGGTTTTAAAATAAAGTGAAATAGACAAAAAAAAGAAAGCATTAGCTATTTTGATAGCTGACTCAAATGATGCCTGTACATTGTAGATGCCCAGAACATTTTTGTTGAATGAATAAAGGAATCTCACTTGATAGGGGGATAATATAAAGTTGACACATGGCCAGAGTTCCAAGAACACCCGAATCCTCTTCTGGGCCCATTTTCCTATAAGGTCACACAGAGACATGTAAGTGCGGAGGATGACGGCAAGCAGAGGTGAACAGCTAGGCTCCACCTTCAGCCCTTGTAACCTGGGCTAGACCTTGAAAAGGATTACTTTTGCTGGGCCTAGAAGCAGCCAGAGCCTAAAAATAAGGTTGCCCCCTACCCCTTTTCCCTACATCTGCATCAGAATGGTGAGCAAAGACCTGTTCAGAGCAAAAGAAGACTATTTGCCCTATGAATTTGCCCTATCATTGCTGCTATAGACCTGTCCAAATGTCATTTCAATATCATCTCCTTAACAGATGAGGTTACATTTTTATTCACATGTATCAAATGAACAAAGACTTTAAAAACTGATAATATTTAATGCATGGCATAGTAAAAAATTTACCCTCTGAGACTGTGAGCCAATAAAAAGCTCTTGAACCTGACTGGATTTATTCCTGCAAGCCTCTTTTTCAAGCGAGCAGTGAAGGGGGAGATAGATACTGAGACCTCCCCTTATCAGTGTTGCTTTCATGTGCATGCTTTTTAAACTAGTCATGAGGTTAGATGTTTTCCAAATGTTTGTTAGCCAGTTTTATTTATTTTTTTCTTTTATTTATTTATTTAGGCTGCACTCGGTCTTAGTTGTGGCACACAAGACCTTCGCTGCGGCATGTGGGATCTTTAGTTGCAGCAATGCAGTCTTCTTAGTTGTGGCATGCAGACTCTTAGTTGTGACATGCATGCGGGATCTAGTTCTCTGACTAGGGATTGAACCCAGGCCCCCTGCACTGGGAGCTCAGAGTCTCACCCACTGGACCATCAGGGAAGTCCCATTGTTAGCCAGTTTTAAGTCCTCTTATGGGTAACTGTTCATGTGTTTTTTCTGAGTCTATATTGATGTCTTTTGTAATATATTTATGTGAGTGCTTTAAATAGTAAAAGCAGTAATCCGTTTTTATATCTGTGGTAAATGTTTTTCCAGCTTAACTTTCTTATAATTCTTACTGTTTTAGTCTTACTAAAGTTTTAAATTTACATGTAGTCCGTTGTATCAATATTTTTTTGCTTGTTGGTTGCTTTTAAGCTTAGAGAAGTCCCAGATAAATGGTTACTCATATTTTTTTCTTATTTTACTATTTGATAAGCGTGTCTAGTTTAGAAGGTGCTTTTTAGTTGTATAAGGGAACATTGAAATTGTTTGGGTTGTAAATACCTGGTTCTGTAGTACCTTCCCCAAAACTGGTATAAACTTTTTTTCCAATTTGGCTTTGAAAAAAATAGATTTCAAAGAGAGGTATAACTAGATAAGCTTTAAAGGTATTTCTTTGTTTAGTTCCTGGGAGTCATTCAGCTTTTTTATGCTCTCCCTGCTATCTCCTGGAATAGTATATGCAGGGGAACCCTTTAGCCTACTAACGTAATAAGGATGCTTTTCATGGCTCAAGAGATCTTGGGAATCCTTGGGAAATTGTTCATTGACTCTCTGCAATGGAATTAATGTTTTCAAGCCTGCATTCTGTGTAAGAGATACATTTTCAGAGCTGGTCTTGCTGTGAGCTCTCCCAGCCCCTCCCTCCTGCTGTCCTGGGAGTGGTGCACCCCCCAGATAATTGGATTGCGGTCAGTGTTCCTTTGTTGCTTGCTTTTAAGAGAGGGGAGATTGTGTATTATCCCAGAGGGCTGGGGGCTGCTGTAGCATGAGTGCATTGTCTCAGGGGCTCTGCAGATCCAAGGCCAGTCCTTCATTCTGGAGCCCTCAAATCACTCCTTGGCCTTGGCTGTTCTTCAGCTGAAGGGAGAGATTCCCAGATGCTACCGATTGTTCTTATCTATTTTTCCAAAGGGAGAATGCTAGTACCAAGGAAGAGGGTGGGTATAGAGGGGCAATCAATTATCATATCAGCTTAAAACTAAAGAAAATGAGCCCACAATTTAAGGATATTTATTAATTTCTGCTTTATAACAAAGTGAATCAGTTATACATACACATATGTTCCCATATCTCTTCCCTCTTGCGTCTCCCTCCCTCCCACCCTCCCTATCCCACCCCTCTAGGTGGTCACAAACCACCTAGTTGATGTCCCTGTGCTATGCGGCTGCTTCCCACTAGCTATCTATTTTACGTTTGGTAGTGTATATATGTCCATGCCACTCTCTCACTTTGTCACAGCTTACCCTTCCCCCTCCCCATATCCTCAAGTCCATTCTCTAGTAGGTCTGTGTTTTTATTCCTGTCTTGCCCCTAGGTTCTTCATGACCTTTTTTTTTTCTTAGATTCCATATATATGTGTTAGCATACGGTATTTCTTTTTCTCTTTCTGACTTACTTCACTCTGTATGACAGAATCTAGGCCCATCCACCTCACTACAAATAACTCAATTTCATTTCTTTTTATGGCTGAGTAATATTCCATTGTATATATGTGCCACATCTACTTTATCCATTCATCTGCTGATGGACACTTAGGTTGCTTCCATGTCCTGGCTATTGTAAATAGAGCTGCAATGAATATTTTGGTACATGATTTTTTTGAATTATGGTTTTCTCAGGGTATATGCCCAGTAGTAGGATTGCTGGGTCATATGTTAGTTCTATTTTTCGTTTTTTAAGGAACCTCCATATTGTTCTCCATAGTGGCTATATCAATTTACATTCCCACCAACAGTGCAAGAAAAGAATGTTCCCTTTTCTCCACACCCTCTCCAGCATTTACTGTTTCTAGATTTTTTGATGCTGGCCATTCTGACCGGTGTGAGATGATATCTCATTGTAGTTTTGATTTGCATTTCTCTAATGACTAATGATGTTGAGCATTCTTTCATGTGTTTGTTGGCAGTCTGTATATCTTCTTTGGAGAAATGTCTATTTAGGTCTTCTGCCCATTTTTGGATTGGGTTGTTTGTTTTTTTGATATTGAGCTGCATGAGCTGCTTGTAAACTTTGGACATTAATCCTTTGTCAGTTGCTTCATTTGCAAATATTTTCTCCCATTCTGAGGGTTGTCTTTTGGTCTTGTTTATGGTTTCCTTTGCTGTGCAAAAGCTTTTAAGTTTCATTAGGTCCCATTTGTTTATTTTTGTTTTTATTTCCATTTCTCTAGGAGCTGGGTCAGAAAGGATCTTGCTGTGATTTGTGTCATAGAGTGTTCTGCCTATGTTTTCCTCTAAGAGTTTGATAGTGTCTGACCTTACATTTAGGTCTTTAATCCATTTTGAGTTTATTTTTCTGTATGGTGTTAGGTAATGTTCTAATTCCATTCTTTTACATGTAGCTGCCCAGTTTTCCCAGCACCACTTATTGAAGAGGCTGTCTTTTCTCCACTGTATATTCTTGCTTCCTTTGTCAAAGATAAGGTGACCATATGTGCATGGGTTTATCTCTGGGCTTTCTATCCTGTTCCATTGATCTATATTTCTGTTTTTGTGCCAGTACCATACTGTCTTAATTACTGTAGCTTTGTAGTATATTCTGAAGTCAGGGAGCATGATTCTTCCAGCTCCATTTTTCATCCCCAAGATTGCTTTGGCTATTCGGGGTCTTTTGTGTTTCCACACAAATAGTGAAATTTTTTGTTCTAGTTCTGTGAAAAATACCAGTGTTAATTTGATAGGGATTGCATTAAATCTGTAGATTGCTTTGGGTAGTAGAGTCATTTTCACAATGTAGATTCTTCCACTCCAAGAACATGGTATATCTCTCCATCTACTTGTATCATCTTTAATTTCTTTCATCAGTATCTTATAGTCTTCTGCATACAGGTCTTTTGTCTCCTTAGGTAGGTTTATTCCTAGATATTTTATTCTTTTTGTTGCAGTGGTAAATGGGAGTGTTTTCTTGATTTCACTTTCAGATTTTTCATCATTCGTATATAGGAATGCTGGAGATTTCTGTGCATTAATTTTGTATCCTGCTACTTTACCAAATTCATTGATTAGCTCTAGTAGTTTTCTGGTAGCTTCTTTAGGATTCTCTATGTATAGTATCATGTCATCTGCAAACAGCGACAGCTTTACTTCTCTTTTCCAATTTGGATTCCTTTTACTTCTTTTTCTTCTCTGATTGCTGTGGCTAAAACTTCCAAAACTATGTTGAATAAGAGTGGTGAGAGTGGGCAACCTTGTCTTGTTCCTAATCTTAGTGGAAATGGTTCCAGTTTTTCACCATTGAGGACGATGTTGGCTGTGGGTTTGTCATATATGGCCTTTATTATGTTGAGGAAAGTTCCCTCTATGCCTACTTTCTGCAGGGTTTTTATCATAAATGGGTGTTGGATTTTGTTGAAAGCTTTCTCTGCATCGATTGAGATGCTCATATGGTTTTTCTCCTTCAATTTGTAAATATGGTGTATCACATTGATTGATTTGCATATATTGAAGAATCCTTGCATTCCTGGAATAAACCCCACTTGATCATGGTGTATGATCCTTTTAATGTGCTGTTGGATTCTGTTTGCTAGTATTTTATTGAGGATTTTTGCATCTATGTTCATCAGTGATATTGGCCTGTAGTTTTCTTTCTTTGTGACGTCCTTGTCTGGTTTTGGTATCAAGGTGATGGTGGCCTCGTAGAATGAGTTTGGGAGTTTTCCTCCCTCTGCTATATTTTGGAAGAGGTTGAGAAGGATAGGTGTTAGCTCTTCTCTAAATGTTTGATAGAATTCGCCTGTGAAGCCGTCTGGTCCTGGGCTTTTGTTTGTTGGAAGACTTTTAATCACAGTTTCAATTTCAGTGCTTGTGATTGGTCTGTTCATATTTTCTATTTCTTCCTGGTTCAGTCTTGGAAGATTGTGCATTTCTAAGAATTTGTCCATTTCTTCCAGGTTGTCCATTTTATTGGCATCGAGTTGCTTGTAGTAATCTCTCATAATCCTTTGTATTTCTGCAGTGTCAGTTGTCACTTCTCTTTTTTCATTTCTAATTCTATTGATTTGAGTCTTCTCCCTTTTTTTCTTGATGAGTCTGGCTAATGGTTTATCAATTTTGTTTATCTTCTCAAAGAACCAGCTTTTAGTTTTATTGATCTTTGCTATTGTTTCCTTCATTTCTTTTTCATTTATTTCTGATCTGATATTATGATTTCTTTCCTTCTGCTAACTTTGGGGGTTTTTTGTTCTTCTTTCTCTAGTTGCTTTAGGTGCAAAGTTAGATTGTTCATTTGAGATGTTTCCTGTTTCTTAAGGTAGGATTGTATTGCTATAAACTTCCCTCTGAGAACTGCTTTTGTTGCATCCCATAGGTTTTGGGTCATCGTGTCTCCATTGTCATTTGTTTTTAGGTATTTTTAAATGTCTCATTTGATTTCTTCAGTGATCACTTGGTTATTAAGTAGTGTATTGTTTAGCCTCCATGTGTTTGTATTTTTTACAGATCTTGTCCTGTAATTGATATCTAGTCTCATAGCATTGTGTTCAGAAAAGATACTTGAAACAACTTCAATTTTCTTAAATTCACCAAGGCTTGACTTGTGACCCAAGGTATGATCTATCCTGGAGAATGTTCCATGAGCACTTGAGAAAAATGCGTATTCTGATGTTTTTGGATGGAATATCCTATACATATCAATTAAGTCCTTCTTGATTAATGTATCATTTAAAGCTTGTGTTTCCCTATTTATTTTCATTTTGGATGATCTGTCCATTGGTGAAAGTGGGGTGTTAAAGTCCCCTACTATGAATGTATTACTGTCGATTTCCCCTTTTATGGCTGTTAGTATTTGGCTTATGTAATGTGGTGCTCCTATGTTGGGTGCATAAATATTTACAATTGTTATATATTCTTCTTGGATTGATCCCTTGATCATTATGTAGTGTCCTTCTTTGTCTCTTCTAATAGTCTTTATTTTAAAGTCTATTTTGTCTGATATGAGAATTGCTACTCCAGCTTTCTTTTGGTTTCTATTTTCATGAAATATCTTTTTCCATCCCCTTACTTTCAGTCTGTATGTGTCTCTAGGTCTGAAGTGGGTCTCTTGTAGACAGCAAATATATGGGTCTTGTTTTTGTATCCATTCACCCAATCTGTGTCTTTTAGTGGGAGCATTTAGTCCATTTACATTTAAGATAATTATCAATATGTATGTTCCTATTCCCATTTTCTTAATTGTTTTGGGTTTGTTATTGTAGGTCTTTTCCTTGTCTTGTGTTTCTTGCCTAGAGAAGTTCCTTTAGCATTTGTTGTAAAGCTGGTTTGGTGGTGCTGAACTCTCTCAGCTTTTGCTTGTCTGTAAAGGTTTTAATTTCTCCATCAAATCTGAATCAGATCCTTGCTGGGTAGAGCAGTCTTGGTTGTAGGTTTTTCTCCTTCATCACTTTAAATATGTCCTGCTATTCCCTTCTGACTTGCAGAGTTTCTGCTGAAAGATCAGCTGTTAACCTTATGGGGATTCCCTTGTGTGTTTTTTGTTGTTTTTCCCTTGCTGCTTTTAATATGTTTTCTTTGTATTTAATTTTTGACAGCTTGATTAATATGTGTCTAGGCGTGTTTCTCCTTGGATTTATCCTGTATGGGACTCTCTGTGCTTCCTGGACTTGATTAACTATTTCCTTTCCCATATTAGGGAAGTTTTCAACTATAATCTCTTCAAATATTTTCTCAGTCCCTTTCTTTTTCTCTTCTTCTTCTGGAACCCCTATAATTCGAATTTTGGTGCATTTAATGTTGTCCCAGAAGTCTCTGAGACTGTCCTCAGTTGTTTTCATTCTTTTTTCTTTATTCTGCTCTGCAGTAGTTATTTCCACTATTTTATCTTCCAGGTCACTTATCCGTTCTTCTGCCTGAGTTATTCTGCTATTCATCCCTTCTATAGTACTTTTAATTTCATTTATTGTGCTGTTCATCGTTGTTTGTTTCATCTTTAGTTTTTCTAGTTCCTTGTTAAATATTTCTTGCATTTTGTCTATTCTATTTCCAAGATTTTGGATCATCTTTACTGTCATTATTCTGAATTCTTTTTCAGGTAGACTGCCTATTTCCTCTTCGTTTGCTACGACTGGTGGGTTTTTGTCTTGCTCCTTCATCTGCTATGTGTTTTTCTGTCTTGTCATTTTGCTGAACTTACTGTGTTTGGGGTCTCCTTTTCACAGGCTGCAGGTTCGTAGTTCCCATTGTTTTTGGTGTCTGTCCCCAGTGGCTAAGGTGGGTTCAGTGGATTGTGTAGGCTTCCTGGTGGAGGGGACTAGTGCCTGTGTTCTGGTGCATGAGGCTGGATCTTGTCTTTCTGGTGGGCAGGTCCACGTCTGGTGATGTGTTTTGGGGTGTCTGAGGCCTTATTATGATTTTAGGCAGCCTCTCTGCTAATGGATGGGGCTGTGTTCCTGTCTTGCTCGTTGTTTGGCATAGGGTGTCCAGCACTGTAGCTTGCTGGTCGTTGAGTGGAGCTGGGTCTTGTCGTTGAGATGGAGATCTCTGGGAGATTTTTGCCGTTTGATATCACATGAAGCTGGGAGGTCTCTGGTGGACCAGTGTTCTGAAGTTGGCTCTCCCACTTCAGAGGCACAGCGCTGACTCCTGGCTGGAGCACCAAGAGCCTTTCATCCACACGGCTCAGAAAGAAGGGAGAAAAAATAGAAAGAAAGCAAGAAGGAAGGAAGGAAGGAAAGAAAGAAAGAAAAGAAAATAAAATAAAGTAAAATAAAGTTATTAAAATAAAAATAATTATTAAGAAAAAAATTTTTTAAAGTAAAAAACAAATGGACGGGCAGACCCCTAGGACAAATGTTGAAAACAAAGCTATACAGACAAAATCACACGCAGAAGCATACACATACACACTCACAAAAAGAGAAGAAAGGGAAAAAAGAATATATTTTTGCTTCCAGAGTCCACCTCCTCAATTTGGGATGATTCATTGCCTATTCAGTTATTCCACAGATGCAGGGTACATCAAGTTGATTGTGAAGATTTAATCCACTGCTCCTGAGGCTACTGGGGGAGATTTCCCTTTCTCTTCTTCGTTCACACAGCTCCGGGTGTTCAACTTTGGATTTGGCCCCACCTCTGCGTGTAGGTCGCCTGAGGGCATCTGTTCTTCGCTCAGACAGGACGGGGTTAAAAGAGCCGTTGATTCGGGGGCTCTGGCTCACTCAGGCGGGGGGAGGGAGGGGCACGGAGTGCGGGATGGGCCTGCGGCAGCAGAGGCCAGCCTGATGTTGCAGCAGCCTGAGGCGCGCCGTGCGTTCTCCCGGGGTAGTTGTCCCTGGATCACGGGACCCTGGCAGTGCGGACTGCACAGGCGCTCGGGAGGGGTGGTGTGGATAGTGACCTGTACTCGCACCCAGGCTTCTTGGTGGGGGCAGCAGCAGCCTCAGCATTTCATGCCTGTCTCTGGGGTCTGCGCTGATAGCCACGGCTCCTGCCCGTCTCTGGAGCTCCTTTAAGCGGCGCCCTTAATCCCCTCTCCTCGCGCACCAGGAAACAAAGAGGGAAGAAAAAGTCTCTTGCCTCTTCAGCAGCTCCAGACTTTTTCCCGGACTCCCTCCCGGCTAGCTGTGGTGCACTAGCCCCCTTCAGGCTGTGTTCACGCAGCCAACCCCAGTCCTCTCCCTGGTATCCGACCAAAACCCGAGCCTCAGCTCCCATCCCCTGCCCACCCCGGCGGGTGAGGAGACAAGCCTCTCAGGCTGGTGAGTGCTGGTCGGCACCGATCCTTTGTGCGGGAATCTTTCCACTTTGCCCTCCACACCCCTGTTGCTGCGCTCTCCTCTGCGGCTCCGAAGCTTCCCCACTCCACCACCCGCCGTCTCTGCCCATGAAGGGGCTTCCTAGTGTGTGGAAACCTTTCCTCCTTCACAGCTCCCTCCCACTGGTCCAGGTCCCGTCCCTATTCTTTGTCTCTGTTTTTTCTTTTTTCTTTTGCCCTACCCAGGTATGTGGAGAGTTTCTTTCATTTTGGGAGGTCTGAGGTCTTCTGCCAGCATTCAGTAGGTGTTCTGTAGGAGCAGTTCCACCTGTAGATGTATTTCTTATGTATCTGTGGGGAGGAAGATGATCTTTGCGTCTTACTCTTCTGCCATCTTGAAGCTTCAAGGATATTTATTTTATCATCCATTATTTTCCTTATGTAGACCCCCCTTTGGGGCAGGAGATTCTTTTCCTGATCACTGTACTGATTTGAATCTCCAAAACAGCCACCCAGAAATGGAGGTCTGAAACATGGGGTTTTTTTAATTTTTTATGTATTTATTTATTTATTTATTTTTGCAGTATGTGGGCCTCTCATTGTTGTGACCTCTCCTGTTGCGGAGCATGGGCTCTGGATGCGCAGGCTCAACGGCCATGGCCCACAGGCCCAGCCACTCCGCAGCATGTGGGATCTTCCCAGACTGGGGCAGGAACCCGTGTCCCATGCATCAGCATGCGGACTCTCAACCACTGCGTCACCAGGGAAGCCCAACGTGGTTTATTTTAAATGAATGTGTTTTCTTATTTAAACCAGCTTGGTGTAATGAGGAAACAGAGGCACAGAGAGGGCTAGGGACTTAGCCAAGATGTAACTAACTAGACACAGATAGTTATGGAGTAAAGATGCTTGGTGTTCATGCCTTCCACTCCAATACTTTCCATTGCTTCTTTTCTCACAATCTCCAAAGAAGTATATTTTACAACTTTGGCTATGAACAACAAACAGAATACATCTCCTAGATTCTACTTTTAAAAATTCTTTGTTAAAATAACCCATTGAGGACAAATATATTTTTATTTTTGTGAATTTCACCTTAGTGATGTGACATAAATTGTAACCACCTGAGGTAGACGCTGAATTTACTACATGAAAGTTGCTATGGACTGAATTGTGTTCCTCCAAAATTCGTATGTTGAAGCTCTAACACCCAATGCGACTCTATTTATTTATTTATTTATTTTCTTTCACATCTTTATTGGAGTATAATTGCTTTACAATGTTGTGTTATTTTCTGCTGTATAACAAAGTGAATCAGCTATATGTGTTCATATATCCCCATATCCCCTCCCTCTTGCATCTCCCTCCCACCCTCCCTATCCCACCCCTCTAGGTGGTCACAAAGCACTGAGCTGATCTCCCTGTGCTATGTAGCTGCTTCCCACTAGCTATCTATTTGACATTTGGTAGTGTATATATGTCAATGCTACTCTCTCACTTCATCCCAGCTTACCCTTCCCTGTCCCCGTGTCCTCAAGTCCTGTGACTCTATTTAGAGATGGGGGTTTTAGGAGGTAATTGAGGTTAAATGAGGTCATAAGGGTAGGGTCCTAATCCAGTAGGATTGGTGACCTTATAAGAAGAGGAAGAGAGAATTTTTTCTCTCTCTGCCATGTGAGTCCACAGCCAACATGAAGGTGATCACATCTGCAAGCCAGGAAAATCACCCTCACCAGAACCCATGGCACCCTGATCTCAGGCTTCCAGCCTCCAAACTGTGAGAAAATAAATTTCTGTTGTTTAAGTCACACAGTCTATAGTATTTTGTTATGATAGTCCAAGCTGACTAATATAGTAAATTACTGTCTTACTAAATCCTGGTTCCTAGAGCCAGTAGACATGCAAATTACAAGATCATTGAAGATGATCCGTGATTGATTGATTGAGTTTTATTTATTTTTTTGACCACACCACGTGGCATACGGGATCTTAGTTCCCTGACCAGGGATGGAACCCACACCCTCTGCAATGGAAGCACGGAGTCTCAACCACTGGACCTCCAGGGAAGTCCCATGATCCATGTTTTAGAAAAATTGTTCTGATTGTTCCTTTGATGCTCTGGGTACCTTTTGTGGGTTTGACTTGTGAGTGCTTCAGAGCACTTGCTTTAATTGTAAGAAATAGCTTTTTGTTGACTGGAAATATCCTCACAAATGGGACTGGTGGGTAGAAGGTGGCCTATCCTCCACTAAACCAGGACTAAAGGATGCATTCGCATTGTGATGTCACTGCAGCCAGAGGTCTTTGCTACGCTGGGAACTCACTTCTGGGCTCCTGAAATCACTTAATTAAAGGCAAAAGCACATAATACCTGAACAGCATTACTGTGCTAGTTTTGTCTTTCCTGCCATGCTGAATTATTCATTAACATTTGTATAAAATATCTGAACCATAGAATCCTTTCAGGAGGTCATCGCTTCTCTCTGTAGACCAACTCTAACTCAAGCATCTCTAACGAAATTCTGAGCCTCAATCTTCCCCACCGCAGATCTGGTGCCCTCACACAAATGGATCCAGCTAATGTCAAAATTGGAAACAAATATTTAACAATGCAACCTCGGACAAAGTATGAGATCTAAAAATGTACGACTTTATACCTCATAAAGTTCTTGAAATAAAAGAAAGCCAGCTCCTGGTCTGCAGGTCTTAGCAGAGTGGTAATGCTACTTTCATAATGTTAATCACCAAATGTTCTCTACCTCTGAGGATGGACAGGCTCCTTGGATCACTCAGGGTACTAGAAACCAGGAAACAAGAAAGAGCACCCACCCACGTAGACAGCGAGCACCTCTCACATTCTCCTACAGACCCTGTTCTCCAAATGCTAGACGGTAGAATAATCAGTTAAACCTTGGCGAGCAGCAGTGACATTTCAGATCCATTCAAATGACTGTATTTGGTTCCTACGCAGGGTTGGCAGTTACTCTGTGAAGCAGGCAGGGTGCAGCCATAGCCCTATTTAACAGCTGATGATGCTGACCCAAAGCGGGCTTGAGGACTCCATAGCAAAGCCACCCTGAAAACCAACTGGCTCCTCAAGGATCATCTGGCACTCTTCTGGGCACTGGGATAAACAGGAGAATTAGACATGGTCCCTGGCCTTGCAGAGCTCTCAACGTAGCGAGAAAGAAAGACCTATAAACCCATCATTACAGCATGAAAATTGCTGTAATGGAGGAAAGGAAACGGGAGGCCATAGGAGCAGAGAGGAGGGTACCTAATGCAGATTCTTAAAAACTGGCCAAATTAAGTTAAAGAGATAAGGCGTTTTTACCTTGGAAGGTTTTCCTTTTAGATTCCAAGATAAGCTTCATAGTTTCTAATTGTGATTTTAAAAACATAAACTTTTGATATATGGTTTTTTAACTTTGATTTAATTTCAGCATTGTCTCAAGTGTTGGCTTCTTAAAAACATCTTTCTCACCCTTTCTGTAGTTAGAATGAACTGGAGGGGTGGGTGTGTGTTTTCAGTGGATGCTACCCTGGATGGGAAGGATGAAGCCAGGTGCAGGAGAACACAGCTGCTGGCTAAGGCCACCTGTGGAAGAACAGCCAAGTGGGGAATCCCAGTGTCCAAGGGACTTGGTTATTTGTTTTAAGAGTTATGTAAAAACCTGTCATTTGTTATGTAAAAACCTGTCAAATCCCTGGTAAAAACCAGGGATTCTGAGGTTGGTGTTTGGGCATTAGAGAGGCAGGTGGAGATTGTGAGAAGGTCTGTCCACAGGAGGCAGTTGGAAGATTATGGTGCTGAGATCAGTGGAAAATGGCAGAGGCCAAGCAGGCTCAGTCAGAGGTTCTGTACATCAACCTGCATGAGTCTCCTTTTCTTCCTGTTTAAAATGGTGATAGTTCTGTCTGTCTCATTAGGATGTTATAAGCCAGGGGTCCCCAACCCCCAGGCCATGGACCGGTATTGGACAACGGCCTGTTAGGAACCGGGCTGCACAGCAGGAGGTGAGTGGTGGACGAGCCAGCTAAGCTTCATCTGCCACTCCCCATTGCTCCCATCACCCCCTGAACCAGCCCATCAGCCCTGGTTCATGGAAAAATTGTCTTCCACGAAACCGGTCCCTGGTGCGAAAAAGGTTGGGGACCACTGTTATAAGGGATAAATGAAACTCACATGCATAAGGACACTGGTCCTTGAAAAAGAATGTAGCCTTCCCCACCCCTCCTTCCTTCCCATACCCCCTTCCCCTGCCTTCCTGCACTACTCCTTTTCACTTTTCAGGAGATAGTAGTACATGGAGCTATACTAAAATGTTATATACAAAATGTGCCACTCAGGCTTCTAAGGGAGGTGGCGATACAATAACTTCTGAGACACTTAGTGTGGTTCTGCCATTTGAAAAATGGAAGGGACAGTCTGTATTAGTCAGAATAGGTGAATTATTGTAGCAAACAACCCTCAAATCTCAGAGACTTAACAAGGTTACTTCTTACTCATACCAGAGTTCAACATGGGTTTGCAGGAGGCTGTGCTGCTGTCATTCAGGGACCCAGCCCCTCCCATTTAGCGGCTCTGCTTTCCTTTAGGGCCTCGGAGTTCTCCCTTGTACCCTCTGCATCTACTGAGTAGGCAGGAAAGAATGAGAAGATAAAACATCATACAGAAATTATTTAGGGACCAGGTGTAGAAGTGATCATTTCTACCCACATTCCATAACTCAAGTTACTCAGTCCCACTATAGCCTAGCTGGGTGGCCAGGCAGAACAGGAGACAGGATTTGGTGGACATATGATAGTCCCTGCCCCATGGCCAGAACATTGGGCAAATTATTGGATAAAAAGTGAATAAGATCCTCTCGTTTAAGCTATATAAACAGAGCCCTGTGACCCTTTGTTTGGAATGTCCTGTTGGGGTGTGGTGGGGGGCATTCAAGCTAGAAGAATGAGAGGACATTTCTCTTTCTGAGATTCTCTGATTCAGTAAAGCAACAGAGAAATGGAGCTGAATTACCCAGCTGAATTTCTGGTGCCTTAAACTGAGTTCTTGGAGTAGAAATAGAACGTTGAATTTCATTTCATAGATTGTTCTTCCAGCTTGACGTATTGGAGATTTTTAGCACGCACGCTCACACCTGGCTGCCCGCCACCTTCTGCCATTGCAGATACACTTACAGGAAGCCGTAAGTGGATCTGCTTTTGATGCTGGCAGCATCTTACTAAAATGCTTTTGCTGGCATCATGGAACAGGAGCAGAATTCAGCTGGGACCAATAATGAGGCTATTTAGAAAGTTCTTTCCTCTACCACCTGACAAGGCAGATGTGGTGGGGATTTTTCCACTCCCATTCTGTCGATGGTGGCCGAAATTAGTTCAAGGCCATCAAAAATGTTTAGACCTTGAGACCTGAAACCCCCAACCCATAAAAAGGATAAATCCTCTTTTTCCTATCCAGCAAGGGAAAAAGAAACTCACCCCAGAGACTGCCAACACAGAGGTTTGTCACCTATTTGTTCTCTTAACAGCCTAGAAAAAGCACAGCCATGTGTTAGTTTGGAAGGAAAAAAAGTATTGGCCTTCGTTAAAAATATCCCTAGATAACATTACTATGGTTGATGCTTTTTCCCCCGAAGTCATGTTAAATTGAAATAATATTTTTTTCTAAGCACTTTCACTTCTATAAGTGAAAGTTATATAATTGTGTCTATAATCTCATTTAAAACTCCCAGTCATTATTTTGTGAGGTAGGGATTTCATGATGTATCCCCATTTAATAGATAAGACTACTTAAGGTCCAGATAAATTATTAAGTGACTTGCTTAAGGTCTGTGAGATATGAATTCAAGATTAGTACCCAATTATCTACACTTTCAAACTCTTTCACTAGACCACATGAGGTTATATCAGCTGATGCTTTTTCTTGGGGAGGGCGGTGTGCTCCAGCCCTTTATAACTGACTCCGTCTGTATGTTGACTCATTCATCCATCTGTCCATCCACAAACTC
Organism: Phocoena sinus; assembly: GCF_008692025.1. Lineage (NCBI taxonomy): Eukaryota > Metazoa > Chordata > Mammalia > Artiodactyla > Phocoenidae > Phocoena > Phocoena sinus. The sequence goes on from NC_045763.1 coordinate 41,773,740, forward strand.
TGTACCAGGCATTGTGCCTGAGCTACAAAGATGAATGAGGGTCTTTGCCTTCAACAAGTTCACAGCTTAGTAGGGGAGATGGACATGTAGATAAATGTGATGGATACAATTATATGTGAAGACCCCAGGGTATGATGGGTATGTATGTGGGAGAAGGAGCAGGATTGGACACACAGTGAAAGCATGGTTAGTTCTTCCTGGGAAGGTCAGGGATGGTGTCACAAGGGGAGTGACATTTGAGCTGAATCTTAATGACTGTCAGACACGTTAGGGGTATTGGGGCATCCCAACCCAGGGCACCAGCTTGTGCAAAAGCATAAAAGCTTGAGAGGATATGGCCCATGTAAGGATATTCTGGCATATTTGGGGATGGTTTTGGAGAGTGGCGAACCCCAGGGAGCACCTGGCAGCATTGCTGGGCTAAAAATGAAGGATGATATTCTGTAATGCTGTGTTCACCCTTGTCCCTGGGCCCATAGTGACATCTCAATTCTCTGAACTTAGGGAATGTTTTGGATCTGACCCACATGATCTAGTCCTTGATTATGTACTCTCTTGCTTTATTCTGTTCTTATTCTCATCAGTAAACCTGGACTCCTTCGTCTGATTGTAAATGTTCAAAGATCCTGAACCATGTCACATTCTTGCTGCATCCTGTATCCCAGCACCAAGAACAGTACATTGTGGTGCCAAGGAACTGATTAGTGATTTTTAAATATTCAGAAATCAAGCAGTGAACTCTAGGGAATGTTCTCAGGATGTAACATCATGAGAGGGGAGGCAAGTGGCCTTCAGTTCAATCAGGTAACCCCACACTGTGCCAGTCACAGGGACATAGATGAAGACTGGTTCTTGCCCTAAAAGAGCTCATAGTCTTGAGTGGAAGGTAGACATGGAAGGCAGTAATTGCAATTCCATGGGGAATGGAATAGTCTGAGGAACAAGTTCTGTGAGATGTCAAATAGGGAACTGTTAATTCTGTCTGGGGGAAATTGGGAGTCTTTACTGTCTGTTCCCAGTCCGACGTAAACTCTCAAGACAGGGGATTTGTGTGCCTTGTTTAGTGTTGAATCCCTAGTGTCTGGCACGTAGCAGGTGGTCAATAAATATATGCTACATGAATTTATGGAAATTAACACTTGAACTTGATTTTGTGGGGTGAGTATGTGTTCACCAAGCAGAAGAAGCAGGGGAAGTTATGATCCAGGCAGAGAGAATAGTTTGTACAAAGACACATACACAAGAATATGTTTTTATTTACCTAAATGTTTCCTTGAATGTAGTTCCAGAGAGTGTTCTTGTATAGCTTTCTGGACAATGGCCTGTCTTTTTTTCAGTTTTTGACCAAATGCTCCTCACATATTGCTGTGCTAAGTATCTTACCAAGGTTGACCATACCAGCACATATTCACCAGGAACTTTGTCAACATCATAAATAGGTATCCGGTTAAGTTGGTTATAGTAATGTGACCATGTAACCTGATTAACCTTGGACAGTACTGGTTTATGCCTGTTGTCTACATATAATTATTAATAGAGCCTCCTTGCACTCTCAAAAGTGTCTGGGTTTGACCAAGAGAAGGTGGGGTCCCTTCTCTCAAGCATCAGTCAGGGAAAGCGGTTGATGTAGAAAACCCCACTACCAGATTTCAGGAGCGCTAATTCAACACTTATTCAACAGATATTCACTGAATGTGATTCTATTCTGGATACTCCAGGAATCTCCAAGGATGACCAAGACATGGTTTCTCCTTGGCCCTTATTTCAAAGTGATGATTGTATATATCCTGTCTTTCTCATGGTTGGTTGTGTGAATATCAAAATAAATACTCTGAAAATGTTTGTTGAATGATTATGAGTTAATGTATGTGTACTTCACCTCTCTCTGCCTTAGCTGTCCTCATCTGTCAATGCAGGGATAGCAATAATTGTACCTACCTTATAGGATTATTGTGATATTAAGTGAGTTAATGCATGCAAAGAGCTAAGACTGGGGCTTCCCTCGTGGCGCCGTGGTTGAGAGTCTGCTTGCCGATGCGGCGGATGCAGGGTTGTGCCCCGGTCCGGGAGGATCCCACATGCCGCGGAGCGGCTGGGCCCGTGAGCTGTGGCCGCTGAGCCTGCGCGTCCGGAGCCTGTGCTCCACAACGGGAGAGGCCACAACAGTGAGAGGCCCGCGTACCGCAAAAAAAAAAAAAAAAAAAAAGAGATAAGACTGGTACTTGACACATTATTTATTGAGCATTTATGCTCAATAGACAGTAGTTATTATGTGAAAGCACTTTGCAAATGAAACGGAGCTACCTATAGCTTTCTACAGCTTAAAAATGAGAAAAAAACAGCTAGTTGAAAGCTTTGCTTAAGGAAGGTTACATTTTAAAATTTATTCAACCATTTGATTATGAATCAGATATGACCCCACCCTTAAGGAGCTCAAGCCTAGTAAGAGAAACAGATATGCAAAAGAAGACTGAACTTACCTGTATTTGTGTCATGAAACAATGTCCTGTAAATTTGTGGAGTTTGTAAGAGGTCTGCTGGGTACCCCTTCATAGACCACTCACTGAAAATCTCAGTAGAGAAGGGGATGGGCACAGTAGAAGAGGAGATGGACATTGATATTAATCAAGGAAGCAATGTGGTTAGATTGAAATTTTAGAAAGGTCACCGTGGTTGGTAAATGGGATTCAGTCAAAATTGGAGGTAAGAATATGCGGATAATAATCCAGGAAAGAGATGCAGAGACTTGAACCAAGACCGTAGCAGTGGGTATAAGAAAAGTTAAGGAGATATAATCTACACAACTAAGCAGTTGGCACGACTCTTGAGAAACTTACAGACAGCTTTTCTCAACTAAAAGAGGTATAGCTTAAATGATAAGATCAAAACACCAGGTTTCTGTGACAAAGTGAGAAAGTGGCATGGACATATATACACTACCAAACGTGAAATAGAAAGCTAGTGGGAAGCAGCCGCCTAGCACAGGGAGATCAGCTCGGTGCTTTGTGACCACCTGGAGGGGTGGGATAGGGAGGGTGGGAGGGAGGGAGACACAAGAGGGAAGAGATATGGGAACATATGTATATGTATAACTGATTCACTTTGTTGTAAAGCAGAAACTAACACATCATTGTAAAGCAATTATACCCCAATAAAGATGTTTAAAAAAAAAAAAAAAAAGACACCAGGTTTATTTTCCAAGCCCTCACTGGGTTCTTGTGAAACCTGTGTTGTCCCACTATTAATTGTTAAAGTTTGTGTCTCTGTAAGTGAAGAATAATTGGGAAGTGGATTAATTGTGAAGCTTTAATGTAGGTAGATAGTATGAGAGGAGTAAGCACTATTAACCTGTGTGGGTGGGAAGCCTCAGAAGCTGAGACATTCCATTTGGAATCTTGCTTAGCAATTACCAAAGGCTTTAAATTAGATATAATAGACGAGGAGGCTTGGGCCTAAGGGTGGTAGCATCGGTGCTGGAAACCAAGTCTTTTGACTCTCAATTCACCATTTACCCACTGCAGTATCATTCAGACTAGACTAGATTTGTTTCCTCACTGGTTGCTGAGTTCCTCAGAGTGCCCCAGGAAGTATGTGAGGGTGGGGTAAATGTTTAGTGGGGCCCACTCTTCCCCCCACCAGGAGACCAGCACTATTTTATTTGTTTATACGTTAGAGGTTTGTCTAAGATTTTACTTCGAAAAATCACTTGCTGGAAAAAAAGTTTGAAAGTACAACCTCTGGAGTTACAAACTGGCTATAAATAGCATGATATTCCTATAGTGCAGACCTGTTTCTCTCCTTTTAAACTAATTATATATCTACCTATATGCAATTATATGATGATTTAAGTTTACACATACGTACATACACATATTAAATATTAACTAATGTTACTGCCTATATAGCTAGTAACCTTAGTTAGATAATATTTAGAATATGGTATTAATTCTCTTAAGCACTTGCATTTCCTAGAGTTCTTCCAGAGTCGTGGTTTCATGGAGCGTGGGAATGTGGGCAGGTGATGAATGCATGCTCTAAGCTGCAACATCAGCAACACCCTCCTCTTTTCCATACCTTCCACGTCATCCAGGCCTTATTGGAGTTCTCTGTGACTGAAGACCTCTCCAGCTACAGAAGCACGAATTCAGTGTGCAGACCCTCACATTATATCCACTAAAGACGGTTGCAGCCGCAGCATTCCCCCCTCTAGCAATAAAACAATGTCTCTGTTGAAAGCTCATGGCTTCAGCTCGTGGGTTTGTTCTAAAGAGTGACTTCCACTTTAGAGTTTCTGATTTTAGTCACTTGAGCATTTCTTAGAGGGAAAAAGACTGTCCTTTAGCAGAAATTTCTTACATCAGAAAAAATGATTCTGTGGAAGGGTGGATTCCAAAAGATTTTTCTTCTTGGAGTCAACTTTGGGATTCATCTATTTATCATTTATTTCTAAGAGAGGCCATATCTTAACTTGCCATGTGAATGTATTCATTTTACTTGAACAAATATTTACTGAGTGCCAACTATGAGACAGCCACTGTGCTCACCTGGAGGGAAACAAAGACAGACAATCCTTGCCCTGGAGTACCTTGAAAACACTCTGGGAGACAGACCTGTAAACAACTGTGGTAATACTCTGGCATGACTTCTGTGGAGGCAGGAAGAACAAGCTGCTGTAAAAGCTCAGATAATGAAGCAGCTAATTTTTCCTAGTGAGGTTGAAGCCTTGAAGGATGGGTATATTTTCCAGGGAGAGAAGTCATTCCAAATGGAATGAAACTACAGGAACAAAGGCACGGGGTAGAAGGGCCATGTAGGAGAATAGAGTGGCATGTTTAGAGCAGTGTATATAAAAGGGAATATCCCAGAGAAGTCAGGAAGCTTAAGCGAAGGTCGGATTATAAGGAGGCTTGAACGCCATACTGCATAGTTGGATTTGATTTAAGCAGTGAGGATCATGAAGGTTTTTCAGGTAAAAAGTAACAGAACGTAGATTGAATCATATGAAATTGACAGTATTTGACTGCTTTTGACCTGTAAAAACAATTTCATGTGTTCAACCTAATATAAAACATAGTTAACATTTTTGAGTACTTAACCATATGCCATATACCCTGTAATATATGCCTTACATGCCTTATCTCATTTAATCTTCACAACCCTAGGCATTATTGCTGTCTGCATTTTAAGTATGATGACACTTGAGAGCATCTTTGGACTTAATCAAGGTCCTAGTCAAAACCGTTGGTTGTATGATTTTAACCTACCATTTCCAGTTCTGTATTTTATTAAAATAACTCTAGTGACCAGGGTGGACATTGGAGGAACATTATACTAATCTGGCTCTTCATTTGTGGCAGATTTAAAAATTTCCTTCGAAAGCTTGATTTCCCTTTAGCCAGCATTCTTATACTGGAATGTCAGTTGAAAATCTGAGTTAGCCTTACCAAAAATTTTGTTTGCTAATTGAAAACTATTTATATATAGACCCTGACATATTAGAGCTGGCATCCAGTTTCATTTCTTCTTTACTCAAGAAGATTCTGGCCAAAAGAGAAGTGATTTGCCCAAAGTCATAGAATTATTAGCGGTAGAGATGGAACTGACTTTGAGATCTCCTGGCTCCTCTCTGTTTCCTTGTGATTTAAAATGGATCTTACTTTCAAGAACACACATTGAACACCTCCTGTGTATAAGAGCCATTGTTCTAGGAATGTTCTTCAGTAATACCCTTATACATGGACACATGTAAAATTTCATGTTAGGTGGATGGCACAGTTTGGCTATATACTGATACCAAATAAAAGATATAGGGGAAAAATCTGTCCTTTACCTATCTGTGTCTTGTAATTGGCACACATAGTTTGTGTGGTCTTACTTGATAATAAATTTTAACAGTGAAGAATTCCATTGAAATTACTGTTCCATGCCCTTGTGGGGTTTGTTTCCCTGTACCCCAAGGTACCCATAATGCTGATAGACAATAAAGAACAAATTTCAAGCAGCAGCTTGTATATTATCTGAGTTGTGAAATCTTTAAGATGACAAGAGTTTCAAAATTCTTGAATAAGGTGGAAGTTTCAATAATATACATAACATATATGACCCACACAGTTTACATTCCTAGGGTTTTTGAAGGCTAGCAAAACCTTCTGCAAGCATTTTCATTTTATTGGCAGTGTAAAAAAAAATCAAATGTGATGATTATTTGATTATCCCATGATCCATTTTATGGATAATAAAGTAGGCAAGGTAAGTATTGAATAATAAAATCAGTAAGTACCAGTTTTGGGGTAAAATTGGAATTCTTTTTTATATTTTTCTTGAAACTGTCCACAGAACCATAAGTTACATGTAACGTTGTTTGTAAAATCCTGATGTGGGTTTTAAAACTGTGATTTTAGTTATTCACTCTTCTCAGTAAGGGAGAAAACTGAATAGTGAGGTCAATAACAATAACCCTTTTAAAAGAACTTAAGTATAACTTCTGTAATTACCTAGGATTAATGGTGCCTTGATAAAATAAAAGTTATATATTTGTGAATAATTTCAGAGTAGGACCAGGGCTTTTCCAGGCACTGAAATTTCACAGGAGCCCAGCATCTTTATGGTTACCACATAATATCATAGAGGAAGGTTAGCATGAAATAGGTATTTGTTAGCCTACAAGGCTTTGGGGGTTATAATGTTACAACTTCTGTTCAAAAATCTTACATTAAAAAAAATACTCATCCTCGTTAAAGATGTGATCCTTTTCAAGGTGGTATTTTGAACTTGAAGCTGCTGTTGCTAAGGCGTTGCTAAGGGAAATGAGCTACTCAGCACTAATGTGTAACTTTACTCTTCTGCCTAAAAGTAGTTAAATCATTCCTCCAGCTTCAGAGTCAGAGAGGGAAAGGACTAAAAAGGGTCAAGTGGAGAGTTGCCTTTTTCTGACAGTTATATAGCATGCCTCTCTTGTTTTTCACATTTTTTTCCTTCACCTTTTGTAGAGAAAGGAAATGACCTTCCTAGGCATAAGAGGGTTGAAAAGGTAAACTAGGCTACCGAGCAGGGCAAGGCTTATAATGAATGTAGACTCTGCCTGACTAAGGCAGAAAGAAGTGCCTGACCACTGAGAGAAATGCTTCTGCTGATGACCAACCTCAGAAAAGGGCTTTTTACAATAACCCAGCGAACAGTAAGGGTGACTTGAAAAAGAAAATTATGTATTAATGAATGAAGTACCAAATCATTGTGCCTTAAGCATTTGGTTCAAAAGTTCTAAAATATTTGGAATCAATTATTTATGTTCTCTTATTGTGTGCCCATTATGTTCAAGGTACTGATATTCTACATGCTGGGGATATAAGGCAAATAACATACAATTTCTACCCTGCAAGCTCACAGTACAGTGTGAGAGTAACAAAGAACTATAACTCATTGAGTACAATCTGTTATAGAATTGTTTGAAAATTGTTGAAGTTCAGAATTATGCTCACAGTTGAATTTTTGATAAATAAAATTTGGAAAATATTTGGAAAGTTTAATGTCTTGGGATTTTAGTAGATGATTCCATCTGAAGATCAGGCACTCTTACCTTTACTTTCAGAGATGTAGGAGGGAATAGCACACACACAAAATAATAGCAGACAAAAGCATGACCCTTGTAATTTTCACAGGATCAGGATTCTATCATCACCTGGTGGCAAAATACTAAAATTACAGGTGTAAGTTAGGTGGATGTTTTTTTCTTTTTTCTTTATTTAAAATTATTGTTATTGTTTTAAATGTCAGCAGATGGCAACAGCATTACTCTGAATGTTAGTTTCTGATTACAGACTAACAGAGAATAAGATTTAAGTTTTTACATCTACACTTTTCTATATAAGGTAGAATTTATAGCGAAAAGAGTGTGGACTGAGGTTAAACATGCATAAGTTTGAAACTTAAATTTGCCTCTTACTAGCTGTGTGATCTTGAGCAAATCACTTAAATTCTCTAATCTTTAGTTTTCTTATTGGGAATCTCAGAGTTGTGAGATTAAATGAGATTTATAGGCAAAGCATCTAATGCAATGTTTGACACATAGTGGATGCTCAATAAATGCTAATTCTTGTTCTTTTCATAAAAGTACTTACTGTATAAGAGGTCCTCTTTCCCACAGTCATCAGATCATAATATTCCTCTATTTACAACTTTTAAAAATGGAATAGGTTGGGATAGATTCAGAGGAGACTTCAGAGGGCATCTAGCTAGAAGGAGCTGGCTGCCAGTATCCCCTTCCTGCCCTCCTCCTCGATCTTTGTTCCTGTATGAAATACCCTCCACTGTCCAAAACAAATCCTATCATTCTTTAAGCCTAGCTTCAGTTCCAGCTTCTCTCATGAAGCCTTCCCCATCACTCAGGTGGTATCCTCAGCATTGACTGCCTGTCAGTATTTCATTTTGATACTATTCTCTTTACATTCTTCCTTATACTATTAGGATTTATGCATAAAAATGAAGCTCCTTTCCTAGCCAGATTGTAAGCTCCTTGGTGAGCACTGTGACTTTTATTTCTTTTATTCTTCATGTTAAGATTTTAGCACTGAACTTTGCACACAGGACTAAGTACATGTTTATCTGCAGCAGACATTTTTCATTAGAACAGGAACAGACCTTTTAGCCTTTCTTAGTTATTATTGTCTTTTTATGCTCTAATCGTTTAGAGAGGCTTTGAATTGTATTTCCTTCAACAAGATTGACTTATCTTGTAGCCAGGTACTAATTCATACCGTTTTTCCCTATTTACCACGTTAATAATAATAGCTACCATTTAGAGTGCTGCCTCCACCAAGCCTATATCTACTTAATTCTGGCAACAAACCTTAAGAGAAGTATTACTGTGTCCATTTTACAGATGGGGAAACTGAAGATTAAGGAGCCTAGCATATCATTTCCCCCTGAGAAAGTGTTCAGCAACTGCTAGTTGAATCAAAACAAATAGGCCTTGGGATAGTATTTGAGGTGATGAGGGCAACTATTGATCTTCATTCATTCCCCATGACTGGAGTGCTGCCTGGAGCCATGCTCTGTATTATAAAGGGCGGAGGACAAAGAAGTTAAATGCATCAGTGTTTGCTGAGCAGATACTCTGTGTAAGGAGTTTTGCCAGTTTTGAAAGAGGAAGTAGGGGATAGGGCTGGGGACTTAATCCTGCCTTCTAAGATTTTGTGCTTTGTAGTTTTAATTCTTTGTTTCTCTCTCACTTTGTTTGTTTTGAGAAAAGTTGAACACACCTTCCATCTTCCCTCTGCTTTCTCTTCTAGTCTGTGCCCATCTTTCTCATTTATTCAACACATATTTACTAAGCATATTCTTCTGTGGTATAAGGAGGGGAGATCTTACTTTTAGATGAGTCAAACACCTTTCTAGAAGAATTCTTAGTTATAACAATTGTCACTTGAGTGAGATTGTGCATGTCAAGTGCCTAGTACAGTGTTTGATGTACAGTAGACTCCTAGTAAAAGAGCAGTTTTTATTCACACTGTAAGTCCTACTATTTTTCTTTCTTCTTGTCCTCGCTCTCCTCTCCTCCCCTTTACCTTTACCTTTCCTTCTTCCTTCTACTCCTCCTCTTCCTCCTTTTTCCACAAATTACCTTCCTTGCCTTTACAGTACATCTGTTTATTTGTAGTTACAGAATTATAAATGAGTCCAGAGTTTTAAAAGGCCCTACATTGAATTACTTTCAGTACTGTATTAATCTCGTTAAACACTGCATCCTTTAGTGGTATGAGTAGCTACTCCATATTTCATTTATTCAGTGGCCTTTGATTTGTGAAGATTTATATCTATACTAAGGAGTTTTTTTGTTTGTTTCTTTGTTTTTTATTTTATTTATCTTATTTTTAGTAAAGCTCATCTGAACTGAAATGAGAAGGCCTCAAATCCCTTAATATAGAGATCTTCAGAAATCTCTGTGTGTTTGCACATTGACCCTGCTGAGTTTTCTTAAGCTATGATGAAGAATATATCAGTGAAAAGTCCAGACAGGGACTCCCTTCAATTAGATTTCTTTGATAAATATGTACTTACCGGTTTTTAGAATTTTGTAAGTAAGGCAGTTTTCCTGTCCTTTAAATTTTCTTTCCCAGAAAGACACCCTAGTGCTTTAAGCATGCGAGCAAAGGCACATTTGAAAAATCATGCATTGATTCTGGAAAGAAGCCTCTGCTTTCAACTGCTGTTCTAGCATAGGCTTAGGAGTATGGAAAGAAGACAGATCAAGTGTGGATCTACCCTTAAGTTAGTTTACCTGCGTAGGTGAACTCTTGGTCATATAAGTTGACTATACATCCATTTGTCATATTTCTCCACACAGTAGCACTCTTCTAGCCCTTTCCAACAATCCATAGTAGACAAAACTACTTAGGAAAGAGAAAGGCGTGACACAGTCAGGTCATGTACCTCTAATAGCACATCAACAGTGAATTCCTGATCCAACTGACAGACGCCATGTCAGTCGGGCACATCGTTCTTTCCTCTCTGGTATGTTTGCATTTTCTTACAACATTTGATTTAATGTTTCTGCAGGAAAAAAAGGCAAAACCAACACCACAATTCATCAAAGGAAAATTAGGCTTTAAATTTTATCAGAAGCTCTTAAATATAGTATACCATTGTCTGGGCATACTGACTGTATTTTCCCTAAAAGAAGAAATGCCAGCAGCTCAGGTTTATTTTTCAAGGGAAGAGAGAGAGGATAAAAAGAAATTGAACCACAGGAAAATGTCAGGTCATAGTCACTGATGACGCTATTTAAATGGTGTGCAATAATCACATTAGGGCAGAGCACATGGAATTCCCGATTTCTGCATGACAGTGAAGAAGGGCCAGCAATTATCTGTGTGTGTGTGTGGATATGTGAGTGTCTGCTCACTCTACCTTCCCACCCCATTTTGATAATTCAATTGAGGGGCAAGAAGAGGTAATCCAGACACCCGGAACAGGAGGAAAAGGTCTGCAGCTGTGCTCGGAGGGACTGGTGTGAAGAGAGAGGCTCAGTCTGACTTGGAGTTTTGTGCTGTTGCATGTGAATGCTCTGGAACTGCTCTAATCGACTGAAAATGAGCTGGCTACGGTCATATGGAACAGGTCTGTTTAGCCACATCGCTGGGTAGCATGGCAGATGGTAGACCGTCAATGGGTGGTATTGATTGGCTGGATTTGCCTTAGGGTAACAAGACTATGGGTCCTGAAAAACCCGCTTCATCTTATTTTCCTTTGTGCAGCTACGTACAGTTGTGGTTTCTCTTCTCACTCCCCCAGTCCCCAATATCTCGTTTTTTCCCTTTACAAATCAAAAGCCTTCCTTGGTAACCAAAATAGAGAGGTTACCTTGAGATAAACACTCTTTAAATTATCACCAAGGCAAGAAAACTCGAGAATATTTTATTTACTAGGCTGATTACATTTTAATGTTTGAAGAAAGTGACATTTTAAAATTAGTGTTTAAGACATATGGTGAGTGTACAAATTAGCTTATTTCACACAACCAGAATTTGATGAGAGCAACTCCTCCTTCTCACTCCCCAGTTAAAAATTGTCACTTGGAACTTAATATATTTGAGGAGGTTAAATGGTATTAAGTGATGCAGACTGGACTTAAAGATGAAGGATACAGTCACTGTTGTATATGGCTAAATGTTGCCAGATGGGCTGGACAAATACTAGTATCGACATCCATGTTTGCAAGAGGATGTGGAAGTTTCAGGGCTTTAATTTTGTCCAGCCAAGAAAACAAAATCCCAGGTATCTGTGTATGTTGGTTTCTCTTTTAGATACGAGGGAACATAGAATGGTGCATGCATACTCTGTGAGTAGTAAAAGCCTCCTTAAAAACAGGTCATATAATGATATGAGTGATGAGGTTTATTTTCGTCCAGGTGGTTCTTTATCCTTTTAACATCATCACTTGGCGCTTTCAACTTGAGACATTCTATTTATTCCTGGCAGAGGAGCAGATTAATTGGAATAGAATTGCACAAAGGAGACACCAAGTTAACTATACAGACAAAATTGTACACAACAGAAATGTTCCACTTTGAGGTAGATCTTAGGGAAAAAGAACAGCACTGGGGAAGTATATATCATTAGTTTGCTAATAATAATTGTGTTTTAAAAAGAGGTGCTCAAGGCTTTTTTGTTTGTTTGTCTTTTTCAGTGTCTTTACTTTTAAGCTTTTGGTTATTTCATATCATGAAAGATCATATCAAATATTACTATGAAGAAAAGTTACACCCTTGAACTCTTGCCTCCATCTTGTGTGTGCTTCATTCATATGCCTACTTTTGAACTGGGTGTTTATCACACTTGTCAATATTTCTCTCCTTTTGCTAAAAGAAAATATCTCCATGAAGTTTTTGGTTTTCCCCCTTGCTCTGCATTGATTGGATTTTCCTTTTGCATCCTTTGCTGAATGAAACAAAGCTTGTTTGTGTTTCATTCTTCACAGTTCTTATTAGAATTGGTGATGGTGTTTTGTTTTGTTTCCTCACTGTAAGTCAGGAGAGGGAATTTTATTTATTTATTTTGACAAGATACAGAGAGAGATACAAGACAGTTGCCTGTTAGGATGCTGGTGTTTCTCATGTCACACCCTACACCCAAAAGCTGTTCCAAGGGGAAAAAAAAAGTCTTTTAAGATGGTTCATTTGAATCTGTGCACTCTACCCACCTGGTGGTTATACAGTGAACTGTTACTTTAAAGAGTAGTTGAAACACCAGCCATGTTTGGGGCAGGCTGCTCTTGCAAAGAGAGCAGTACATATAACAGGCGTCTACTGTGTGTGAGATAAGGGGAAAATTCAGCTCACTGACTAGAGGTTTTAATGTGCGAACTCTAGGGAAATAATATATTGACTGTTCCGTGGCACGCAAGAAAATTGAAGAACCCTTTGCAGACGGAGTGATTTGCAAAGGATTCTATCTGTTTCTCTTAAAACAAAATCTGTGGCAAGATGTTTGAAATCAGCAGGACGCTTAATGCTGCTTTGTTAAATAATGAGGTAATATTTTGTCACTTTTTTCTGGGCAGCATCTGTTTCCCTCCCCCTTCATTTTTTTCCTGTGTTTATGAAGGATTCTATTTCTTTCTTTCTTTCTTTCTTTCTTTCTTTCTTTCTCTCTTTCTTTCTTTCTTTCTTTCTTTCTTTCTTTTTCTTCTCACTGAAGTCAAGGAAATAGCATTCACGCTTCCATTTGTGTTCCTTCCTTTCAGTGCTTTTGGAGAATTTGGTTGTCTTTTTTTATTTGCAGTTTCAGCCGGCTGCTGTTTCCTAGCCCATTGTGCCACGTAAGGCTTCTCCACTGCGCGGAGTAGGTAGTTATTAACGCTGAATTGGCTTCTGGTACAGTCCATCTGGACTCTGTGTGGGAAAGCTGGCTGCCGGCGACTGATGCTGAGATATCTGCAACCTTTGGGATGTGTGCATGGTGGCGAGGGGCTGACTGATATGAGATTACTTCTTTTAAGGGAAATTGTTTTTAATGAGTCAAGAAACTGCTCATTTATGGTAAGAAGGATACAGCGGCACTGGCAGCCCCACAGCTCTGGGATATCATTTTTAGGTTGCCTTAGCTGCTTGAGTGAGACAAGTTTCTTTCTGTGGTGGTGGAGGATTGTGGCGGAAAAAAAAATATCATGCATGACTGGGAGACTCGCCTGCCTGATTCTTGAGATAATATGTTAAGAATCTGTTGCTTTACAAATGTCACACCACTGATGTAGCGGTCAGCCCCTCACTCTGAAAGATGAATGGTACTACTGGAAACGCAATAATAAGGTTGACTTTTCCCAACAATAGGATTCTGCCTTTGTCTTTAGAGAAAAGGCCTCTGAGGACATTTGTGCATTTGTTTGAGGATCCCGTTGAAAGGCTTTGGAGTGGAGGTTTTTGGAAAAGTGATCAATATACAAACTGCATGGATTTTTAGCCTAGCAAAACCAGCTAATTGTTTATACTGTAATATACAGTTACTATTTTGGAAAACTGGCCAGAATACCTTTTGATATCCCTAATGTTAATTTATGGCTCACTAAGTGTGCTGAGATTAGTATGGGTGGAAGAAAGGGTTTTTAAGAAATTCCGACTTTTAAAACCTCCAGAGAAAGACACAGTAAATATTTTTGTTCCCAATGAGCTGTTTTTATTTGTGTGTTAGTCAGCATTGTGTTCATGTTTACTTTTCACAATATTTTGATATTGGTGAGATCGTACTCAGAGTTTCTGTTGTTGATTTGGGGCACCTGTACCTGCCCTGTGTACGTATGTTGAGCTCTTTAGAGCACTTAACCTGTGAATTTGTCCTTCATACACAGTTCAAGGGATACTGTAGTACTATTGTGACTTGTAGGACTCTTTATACATTTGTTCAAGAAATTATTTTAAAAGTTTACTTAATTCAGTAGTGTTCCACTTGATGGGATCATAGTTTTAACATTTCTACTTTTCTATTTAATGTACTTTCATTTCTAATAGCTGAATTTATTTATATTCAAGTCTAATAACTCCTGTTGTATACCCAACAGATACTGTTTTATGGTGTATCTGTATTTTTAAAGTGTGTATATATATGTATATTTGTATGTGTGTTCATGAAATAGTAGCTTGGAGAAAATAGCTTTAATTTTCTAATGTAAAGGTTGTTTTCTTTTATAATAATTTTTCACAGACCCATTTATTCTTGGACTTTGAAGCCTAGAGCATAGCATGATTTTCGGCCTATATTTCCAGTTGGCCCAATCCCATCCCGCTGTCGACTCCAGCCAAAGATGAAAAATTATGATAAATTATGTCTTTAGTAATATGTGTTACCTCTGTGTATTTATTGAGGAACAAATTGACTAAATTATGAATTAGATAAATCATGATAAATTAGCCTTTGGGGTTAAAGTAAAACACAAACTCCTCAGATAAGCCACTTCAAAACCCAAACTAGAACAAAAAACTATACTACTGAAGGCTTGGTAGCATAGCGGTTATGAAATGTATAAAATGGGCAGACAAACTGTATACATCACCACACACTTGCTAAATGTCTCTTTGCAAGTCTTTTAAGAGGCCAAAGGAAAAAGACATCCTTGGAAGGAGAGAAGCAAAATCACGTGTTCAGTTAAGCAAGATGAGCACCCTGTACCGGTTATGAAATGAGGCTGTTGTCAAAAGTGTGTTTTACCTTTCTCTGAAGCAGTAGAGAAAGCAAAGAGAGAATGTATTTTAGTGGATTTTTAAAAATTCAGATCATGCTCCTATCCAAGTTGAGAAATAAATTCATTTAAATAAATCATTCATCATCCTCTGTTTTGAAAAGCTCAGGCAGAAGGCAGAAAGGTAGAGGCTGACAGCTGCCCCCCTTCTCCCCCACAGCTTTTTTTCTTTTTTGTTTATTAGGAAGTAGTTTTCTGAAGCAAACTTGTATGAACCTAGTTAACAGAGCAAGCCTGATCTCAAACTTGCTTTCTTTTGAAACGCTGGCCATATTAGCTGCAGAAGGAGCATGGCTCACTAAAAATCAGCAATATTGGGGAATGATAAAGTTAAAATGTAGATATATTAGCACATTAAAGTGCTTTTGTTGTATCTTTAAGCCCAGAGGCAGGTCATTAAATATGCATTTTGCTAGAAAGCAACTGTCGAAAAAGATAAGGTGGTTGAAAACATTCTATGAGGGAAAAGCGCTCAGTCAGAGGGGTGGGGTGATACAGCCCTCAGGACAGGGGAAAGGGAGAACACTCCCACTGTTAAGGTTTGCAAGCCGCCAGTGACCTGCAGTTGTTACAGTACTTTTGAGCTGGGAGGAAGGAAAAGGTAAATATACAAGTATGGCTGTGTTGCTTCAGCCTGGCCTTAATTACCAGACACAAGAAGCAGTTCAGAAATCTGGTCTCTGTTGTTGTAGAGGTCACCAAATCATTAACATCGTCAATCTGGCAGTAGCTAATTTAAATAGCACCTGATGTTGCAACGCCTCCCTTCGTTTCCCCAGCCAATCAGATCCTGGCTTCAGCTGACAGATGGTCCCATAAATGGATGTAAAAAGGGGAAGCTTCGAGCCAATTTCAGCAAGGCTCTGTTCAGTTGTTCTTATCTACATCCTAGAATCAGGGGTTTCAGCTCACTGCTCCTTTTATTTCTTTTATTTTTCTTTCTCTCCCCCTACCCCCCCAAAATAATTGATTTACTTTACAGTCATCCACACTGTGTTTTGTGGATCTTTAAAAATATATAACAATAGTAGTCATTTTAAAAATATATTCTGAAATCTTTGCAAATTTTAACAGAAGAGTCGAAGCTCTGCGAGACCCAATATTTGCCAATAAGAATGGTTATGGTAGGTATGACTAGATTTATAATCTGTTGTTTGTGCCGCTGGAGGGGAGAAAAGCATATCCACCTTGACCAGTCTTATGCTTGCACAAGACTTCAGTTCTCTGCTGCTGTTTGGTTCCTACATTTACTATCTCTTTTGTGTAGAGAGTGCGGGTAGGTCCTTTTATTGAAAAGCAGTTGGGAAATAGATTGTCATTTTTAACAGGTCATTGTCAATTTTCCCTTCAACATAAAGGTGGGGGTGGGGAAGGGGAGGTGGGCTGAAATAATTGCTGGTTTGTTGAAATAGGTTATATTACCTGAGACCATAATGGCAAAAGAAGGATTTTCTTTTTGTAAGGGAGAGGGGGTTTGTCTATGTGCCTCCTCGGTTTTGTGGGGCTCGAGGTGGCTGCCGCGGGCTTAGGAATCTCTCCATTTCCGTGCTGGAAATTTAAACCTTGAGAGGCAGCTCCTGAATACTGAACGTTGACATGGGCAGTTGTGTTTCGGGGGGCTGCGCATTCAAAACGGCAAAGAGAGTGATTTATTTGGGCTTCAGTAAATGCTGCATCTTGTATTTCAAAGAGTTTCCTGTCATGACCTCATAAAAAAGAGGAGGCGGCTTGTATGTGTAGCGGTGCCTGGCGTGTTGAGTTGTTGCTTCCTTCTCTGGGCAGCAGCTCTGTAAGAAGGAATGTCAGCTTTTACATAACGTTCCTTTCCGCTTTTGACACACTGTGTGAGGGTCCATCTTCTTCTGATCACAGATGGAGTGGAATGGCTTGAAGATGGTAAGTGAAAAGAGGAAGACAGCTTGGAGGTTCCAGCCGTGTGTGTGTGTGTGTGTGTGTGTGTGTGTGTGTGTGTGTGTGTTCGTGCGCGCGCATAAGGATGGTGGACTGTGCATCGTAAATCACTGTGCAGATCGTTTGTGTGTGTATGTGTGTGTTTATTAGTGTCTCTCTTTTCTGAAAACCAGAATCCATCTCCAAGTATAATGGCACTGCACGCACACAAGGCACACACACTGCCTCTTTTATCGAACACACATTTTAGCCAAGCAAGGTTGGTGTCTTTTTTGACAATCACAGTGTCACCATCGCTGTTGGCTGGCGTGTCCACCGCCTCTGTGAGCTTTCAACGGAATTGCACGACTGTTAAAGTTAAAGGCACATTTCTTTTTTCAGTCTCCTACTCGGAGTGATGGGGAAGGCTGGGAATGAGGGGTGGAGGAGGTGAGGTTCAGTACCAGCAGATGCAATTGTGGAACAGGACTTTTGGATGTAGAAGGGGAAGTAGAAAACCTTTCTGCCAAAGTAGTAAATCTATTTTTAGCATCATCTTTTTCTGGAAAAAAAAAAAGAAGCAGGGAAACTCCTTGAGTGCCGCTCCTGTTGCCTGATGTTGACCCTGAAGATATGGCACAAAATGGCACGATCAGATGCCACGAGTGCCCACTTTGACTTTGAATTTCACTAGCCATAGCTTTCACAGGGTTTCAAAGCTTGGTATGGGGGGAGGCTGTAAATTCATATCCATCTCACTTATTTTTTGCTAGAAAAGCCTGGGGAGGACTTTTCGCTCTGCATAGATGTTATAACAAAGCTGTGGTCTTTTTCCCATTCTTAGCGGATTGCCTTTGTCTGGCTGCTTGTTTTGATGGGTGTAAAACAAATAAGATTAGACCGAGCAGCCCAACTGAAAGCGATAGCTGGGAGGAAAACCCAATGAAAGGTTGCCGGGGAAACGAACAGAGGAAAAGCCGGGTAGGGAGCAGGTGGCTATCATGAGAACACACTGCAAACAGTGTAAAAAAGGGGGGGGGGGGGGGGGTTGGGGGGACAGGACCTTGATTATCTTTGCTGTTCTTTGTGGCCGGCCCAACTTTAATTATTCTTTATAAATAGGTGTTAATTACATTTCTAACTCTGGTTTACAGTGATTTTTAGAAATCTATTTTTAAGCATCTGTTCTGTCTCCCCTGTTGTGTGTGTGTGTTTTTTTTTTTTTTTGGTTTAAAAAACAGAGAGAGAAGGAGAGGGGGAAGGGAGGTAGGGAATCTTGCTTTTTTTTCTCTCTCTCCCTCTCTCTCTTTCTCCTTTTCCCTGCTGTGAAATTGTGCTGCAAAAATCGCAAGGAATCCTGTGAGGCCATTTGAAAAAAATGTAAATTATATTGAATGAAGTTGACTGAAGCATAATAGTGAACTCCCACAGCTGATATGTTCTGCAAATGATTTCTTAGAAATTTCCAGCAAATATCCATAGGAGAAATGTAGGTAGAATACATTTACCCTAAGCAATGATCTTGTGCTAGGTGGTATTGGTGTTTTTCCTAAATCAGATATTGATACTACAGTTCCGGGGAGTTCATTGTATCTCTCATTTTATACCCCGGTAGAAATTACTTTTTAAAATAATAAATGGAAAGCTCTGTTCCAGTCTTCTGCTTCGCCTCCCTCTCTGTGCCTCCAGCCACAAGATCCGTCAGGCTGCACCCTTGCAACCACTGCCTTCCATTCAGCATTTGGTCCTGGTCTTGGCATAAACTGAGTGAAAAGCTGATTTTTCTTCCAGCGTCTCTGAACGTCTGGGACCCATGTGTGCACTGGGTGACAGGCATCTCTTGCTTTTTCTCTCTCAAAGTGTGCTTTACTAGTAGTCTCTTTTTCTCATGATGGTGGGTACCAGAAGGACTGAAAGGTATATTACTTAGGTGAATAGAAGGTAGCATAGAAACAACTGAAACGATGATCTATTACGGTTTCTTCTGGAGAGACAAATTAAGTACGTGATAATTTTAAGCCCCAGAATGAGAGATTAAAAGACACTGGAATATGCTGAAAGGTTAGGAAATATAATTGGCTTTATTGAAAGTGCTCTTAATTTTTACTCTCTCCATTGCAGATCTCTGCACCCCTCCCATTCTTTCTTCCTTGCAGATGCTTCTTTTTGTTTTGTCTTCTTATCGGGGGATTTTAAAAATTTGTTTTGACTATTGAAGTATTAAAAAAAATAAACTTATATTTTTTGTCATACCCTTGAACCTCTTACTCTCATATCTTGAGTGTGTAAACATATGTTGTTATTAAAAATTAGAATAGTTTTCTGATTATCTCAAATTTATTTTTTTCTGAGAATTTTTCTGCATATTTTAGTTAAGGGGAAAATCGTTTCTGTAGGAACTGTCACCTTGGCTTGGGTTGTAAAAAAGACACGTGGTTCTACTGCTGACCTTTCTCGCTTCTTTGTCTTAAAAATATTAATACCTACTACCTGCATGTGGAGGTGTTTCTTTACGGAAGCACAAGGCTGAGTGTGCATTTATTAAGAAATGAAAATCTGATGGGAAATATTTCTGCGAAAAACACCTGGCTACATCACAGTTTTAATGATCAGAATATTCTTGTATCTCATTGAAATATAATAGTTAAATCATTTAATATTTAAAATTTTGAATGAACATAGGTGGGGAAATAGCTGAAAAATTTCTTTGAAAATCATTGATTTATAGGACAATTTTAATATCCCGTTTAAAAAAACTAACAAGCAACTTAACCATCATTTGTGATCTCAGTTCCATTCATTCCTAACTGCCATTCATTCAAGTCATCCTCCTGGCCAGGTATAGATGAGCTTGCTTCTGTTTGATAGTTTTCCAAAGCCTTAAAACTTTTTTCTCTCCCTATAGCCCTTCCTTGGTCCTTTGCATATTCAAGGATTTTGTTATAAGAGGACGTCCAGATTGTTGTGAGGTAATAACAATAGAATTTTTTTTTAAAGAAAGAGAAAGAAAATGAGCTACACGCTTTAGTGTTAAAACTCTTGAAATAGGGTTTGAGACATGTTAGACTTCACATATTTTAAACTTAGCATTTCTATTGGGGATAATCTATTTGAAACTTTAAATCTGGAAATCACTGCATGAATGGTGCTTTGTGTGTGTGTGTTTAATATCTCTAAAAGAATTTGTAAGTGAATCAAGGTGTTTTACTCAAATAAGAGTTACCACTGACAATGAAAAGGGTTTCCTCAGGGCAAGTTCTTTTCTTTGGTTTGATTTCTTCCCTTTGCTCTTATTTCCTTATTGTGGGTGGATTCTCCTCCTATATGTAGACCAAAAACTACTCCGTCCATGAGGAGATATGTTGATATGCTGCTTCAGTTAGCCCTTGGCTTCTTAATGCCTTATTTTAATTAAAAAAAGGCTGAAACAAATTATCAGTGTGTACCGCAAGTAAGGAATGGCGGTCTTGATAGAGGTCACATTGTACATAGACAGAAGTCCTTTGGCCTTGACAAATTTCTTCATCAGTTTCGATGATCTGTGGCCACCAGGCACTTAATTTATATGCCTGGACACTTAATATGTACATTTGTTGGTGAGTTGGCCAGCGGATGCTAGACACATGAGTATGCACTGGCAAATGCTGCAATGCAGTATTTTTTCCCAATGTCATTGGGAATTTGGGGGGTATGAGGGGACATAAACAGTCTCAAGCTTTTATCTTACTATTTTCCAGCAGATGGGCCGTGTTGTACAGAGCTGGCCAATTCCCCTTTTGAAAGTGAAGTCAACCTTTTATTGCCCACTATCCATCTCCTATCCTTTTGATAGATACGTGTATGTGAGAGAGAGGGACTGTGTGTGTGTGTGTCTGTGTGTGTGTGTGTGTGTGTGTGTGTATCATTGTAAGCATTTGTGTTTCTGGAATCCTGCACCTGTCTTAGGTTTTCCTCTTTTGGTATTACCAAATGTGTATACATACTTGCAAGTATATGCGCATCTAAAAATGGAAAGAAAACCAAACTGGGCTGTTTTCCCCTAAGAAGTGGCTTCTCCTCCTCACAAATTCCAAGTTCCTTTATTAGAAAAATACAAAAATTCATGAAAAAGATATATCTAGACCCCACAGACCATTAGACCAAACACCCTTCTTTAGTTGCCACTTGAGAAACCATAAATGTGTAAATCCATAACAATATTTGTGAACTAGAAGCTACCCTGTCAATCAAGGGGTTGGGTTCAAATTAAAATATATGTATATGTGAAATGAGAATTTTGTTTTCTTTGGGAGCATTTGCACCTAATCTTTAGCCAGTGGTAAAAACAAGGAGGAGGTAGCGTGGCTGTGTTAGCTTCTCGTACTTCATTTTGTGAGTGTGTGTTTTAGGAACATCCTTGTATTTTTTAAATCTCTGTGTTTTAAGGGTAGAGGGCTTTTTATAGGTCAGCAGCTTTTTAAGTGTACAAAGAAAGGTGATCTGTGGGTGGGTGGGCGTTGTCACTAGCAGTAATTGTCATAAGTTAGCCATCTAGAAGTGGAAAGAAGAAAGAAAGCTGGAGGACAAGAGTGGAGAGGGGTACCAACATGTGGACCTGCACCTTGCCGGTGTAAGAGATAATGAGTGATAAATCTGAACTGGTGCAGTGTAGGTTGCCCAATAATTTCTCAGAACCTTGACTTTGCAGGTTCATTACTTCTTTGCTTGCTTGTTCACACCTTTAATTATATCCAGTTTGGGATGCTAGCTGGGGGCACCAAAGATGAGCCATTTTGTTGTTTAGTTCATTAAGCATTCAGGCAGTGTGCTCACAATAGCTTTGGAGCATCAGCCATAGAAATCAAGCACTTTGGAAATGAAATTGTTACAAAAGAACAAAAAATGAGAAAGCAATCAGCCAGCTAGCTTGCTTTGGATGTTCACATCCACTCTGCTTAGTGGTAATATTTATGCTGTTCCTTGTACATTCATTAAGAAATAACTTATGCAGGGTCAGTGCTCCTAATAGGCTGCTGGCTTTCTCTCTCTCTCTCTCTTTCTCTTTCTCTCTCCCCTCCCCGTCTCTTTATCTCTGTCTCTCCCCGTGCCCTCTCCCAACTCCTGAGATTTTCACCTTTTGCCAGACCATTTTAGCACTGACCATTTTTGCTTTGGCGAAGAACGTTATTCACATCTTCATTGTATCAAACACCAGAAATATTTTCCCCCCAATGTGGATCCCCCTGTACAAGGATCAAGAAATGCTGAATGCCATAAAGGAATTCTTAAATAAATTTTGGTTGAAAAAGCAGTGAAATGTTGAAGAAATAAGGTCAGTGTAATTGTTGTACTTGAATTTTTGTTTTTTGTTGTTCTTGGAAAGCCTTATTTTTAACCACAAAAGTAAAACACAAAAATAGCATATGTGATTTTTTTTTTAATGGACAAAAATTACAAGTCATAGGTCTCTCCTGAAAATAACTTTCCTTGGACTCTGGGTTTGAAAATAACATTTAAAATCAAAGTTCACTTCTTAATTATTCATTTTGAAGCTATAAAAATGTAGTAATTCATAAGTATTTTTTCTATAAGAGGTTTAGTTCTTTTTGCAGGATATGAGGAAGCAGAGAAACAATTCCAGTCAAGATGGCGAATTCTGAAAAACACACCACAGCGTGGAGGTTTCCTCTTGTTTTGCACTTTGTGGCATTGAATCTACTCCTGCTCATTCTGAGTCAGTTAAACCTTCTATTGTCTACTTTCTTGGAACAAGTAGCCCTTGACGTTATTTTGCCAACTGTGTTCATAGTGGAGGATGGCTATCATTTGTTGTTGGATGAAGAAATATTTGTTGAAGACTTACTATGTGCATTTCTTTGAAACACGGAACTCAAAGTCACCATTTCTTCTGACACTAATCAAAAGATATATTAGAGGCTAAATCTCTGTAGGGATAAAATTGGGTGAGGGATTTTAAGGTTGGACGTCATTCAATGAGGTTTATGTCAAATTATGGGAAAAGATCTGTTGAAGCATTCAAGTACATTAGTGTTTTTTCTTTTGTATTTATAAGAGTCTATGCATGACTCTAAAAGATAGAAATAAAAGCTATTCTGGGCATTTTTGTCTATAAGGTTCCATGTATCCAGATTTCACTCTTAGGAAAAGGTAAAGTTTGGACAGTTGGAAAGAACTTGTCTATCCGCCGTCAGCTGCCCATGGAGCTTGGCTAGGTAACCTGTTAATTTTACAGAAATAAGAATGCCTTGCTTCTGACAGAGATGACTCTTAGAATAACTTTTCCCATGTTACTCTCCAGTGACAATTTGAGAAGATAGTGACCTCCTTGGCATACCCCTGTGCAAACTTTTTTTAGCTGTATAGAAGTACAGTTGATATAACCCCTGTGCAAACTTGACATTTGCTAGTGGAGAGTTACTTTGTCATACATACCTAGATACTGTGTGCAGTGTGTATACGTGTGTGGTATAGATAGACAGCCATGACCCCCGATGTGCCCTGGGAAGTATCAGTAATGGCTTCTCAAGTCACCTGTGTTTTCCTAAGCTGCCAGTCTAAACCCTTTAGAGTTTTGCTTTCTA
Source organism: Phocoena sinus (assembly GCF_008692025.1). Taxonomy (NCBI): domain Eukaryota; kingdom Metazoa; phylum Chordata; class Mammalia; order Artiodactyla; family Phocoenidae; genus Phocoena; species Phocoena sinus. Next base: position 41,797,440 of record NC_045763.1, read on the forward strand.
ATTTGTATATGAAAAATAACTGAGTTGAACTTTTTCTTCTAGTGCCCCCTTTGAAGATACAACAGTAGTGAATACAGCTTTAATGATAAACTTTAGCTCTAAGTGCTATTTAAAAGTCTGTAGTGGAAAGCCTGAGAACTTGCAATCTTTACTAATGAAACTTTCATTAGGAAAGTGCTCACTTAAAATGGAGTAACCGACTAAGTCCCTGTAATTTGTGATTTTGACCAGATTTGACTCATCTTTTCTTATGTTACTTTTTGTAATACAGCCAACCACACATCTAAAATTCTGGATATTGTACATGTCTTCAATATTAATTATCTATGTTGATGCACTGGGTACAGACAGTACAATTCCCACAAGTCCACATTCTTACTGTTACACTAAAACAAAAGTGATATTTATGAATAGTATTGGGAAAGTTGTCCTATAGTAACTGTTCCCCAAAGGAAGCTTTACATAAATATTCATTTATTATTCAGGATATTAAAAGGGAATCCTTAGCTTTTACTTTTTAATTTGGGCTAAAATATGTAAATTGGTTTTATTTTGGAGTTGCTCTGTTTTAGGTGGCTTTGGGGAAGGATAACTTTCTAGCTTGATTATATTTTAATTGTCTCTGTGGTAGAAAAGTTTCCAGACCCGAAACCAACCTGGTTATTGTGATTAGAAACCAGAGGGCCAGTGTACAGATGGGACTAAAAACATATTACATCAACTGGTGCACGTGTAGAAAAATTAGATTTGTTTCTAACTAGATACCACTATTCCCATGTTCTTGTTAGCAGAGGCCAGGGAACCACAAGCCTGCCTTGGGCTCGGAGGACCTTCACAGGGCGCCTGTACGGGCAAGCCTCTGGAAAGATTGCTCTTTGTCTTAAGAAACCAGGACGTGCAAAGGACTTGAGTCAGGTGAACTTGGGTTAGAATCCTGACTTTTCCGAATAGTAATAAGGTGATCTCGGATGAGGTACTTGAGCTTTCTGAGCCTCAGTTACCTCATCTTTAAGATGGGAATGATAATGCCTGACTCACAGGGGTTCTGTGAAGATCAGATGAGAAACAGTATTTGAAGGCACCAGTCACATACAAGAGTTGAAAATTAAAGGTGCCTAGAGGACATTCACTCTCTTTCAGTCTGTAGTCATTCTATCCTCCGTGCCAGATGTCCTGGGGAGAAGTGACATTGCATGCTACCCTCACGGTCTCCATCCTCTCCCCAGAACTCATGGGGATGGGGGTTGTGTTTGACACACAGTGGTTTTTAAACATAGACAAGCCCTCAGTTCTTCCCTGGAATTGTGTGACTTTATTAAGTTTTCTATATTCTCCTATGTTTTTGCAAGGTACATCCATGATCTCCTTTGGAGTTCGAATTAACTCGGGATTTAGTCATTAGAAAAAGGGTGAACATAAAATTAATTGATGCTGTTTTCCCATTTCTTGATAGAGTCTGTTAGGAACTTCATAACTCATCCAGAAAGAAAATAAAAAGAAGTTAAGGTTAATTGATATGGTCTCATCTTTGTTGTCTAAGATAGATAGATAGGGTGAGTGAGTGAGTTATTTGACTTTGGCACCGAAACCAACTTACTTTGGACCTATTTTTCCCCTTCACCACATCAGCTTTTTTTCCCTCTATCCCTCTTTTCCCCAGTAGGCTGAATTCTGAAATTCTGTTTCTCAAGGAGTGGGGAAGAGGTTGAGGTAGAAACCGGCTTAATGAGGTTTTTCTAACTTGCCATCAGTTTTTCTTCTCCTGCTTGGTGAGGCAAGATGATAGATGGCTTTGGCAGTATAAACAGCTCTAGAAGTGATTGGATTGACTGAGAGGTGTGGGAGATGGGAGCGGAATGCTGGCCCTCAATTTATTAGCCTCCCATTTAAAGGAAGAAAAGAGAAAGGAGGAAAATCACCCCAAAGGCCTTGACATAGTTGTTGATCACACACACATGGGAAGGGGTATGGGTGGTGTCAGGACTGGTGTTAGGCCAAGCCTAATTTAGTTTATACCTTTCCCAAGGTTCTGAAGGGGGAATAAATAGGCACATAATAAATTCACAAACTGTTTTAAATTGGGACCTGTTGCTGTCACCAGTGAGCATGAAGAAATAACACAAGTAGTCCCTTCCGAGGATTCAAGAATTAAACTGAAAACATAACCTTAGACTACTGTTTTAGTGTCGTGGATTTTGAATTCCACTTCATATGATCATAGGAAGGATGTGAAGGGAGCAATTTTCTTTCCTTCAATTTAATACTTAAAACTAGGGGAAGGGATTATAAATTGATCTGATCCCCCAGGTGCCATTTTGCAGGTCCTGTGTTTTTATGAAAAAGACCCTTTACTGTGAAACAGACAGACAGTTGAACTTTTTCTCTTTCCACATGTATCTGTTTCAAGGCTTCAGCAAGATTCATCAAAGGATTTTGTAAGCAGCCTTGTATGTGGTATGCAAGCTCTCTGGAAGAATTCAGTTGATTTTTAGACTGTGTTTATATGGGCAGAAATATATCTGTGGAAGAAAGGGGCTTAAATTTGAGAAGGTAGAAGACCTTTTCACATATTTTGTCCTAGGGAAATCTCATACCTATTCATGCAAGACCAAAAAGAGATGATTGGGTGAGTGATTTGAGCAGGTGAATGGACAGGGAAGTAGCAGGTAGATATTCTTAGGATCTCCTTGCCAGATAAGGGTTTGCATTATTTAAAAGTGACCCATATTTAAGCCCATATTTGAATCTCAGTTCCTTCTTGCTTTATACCTCTGGCTTAAGGTTATCTGCAAGAAGATAAAAAAAGACTTCTAGCTTAGAAGAGCTTTAATAAGAACTCTTGAACAGGTGAACTTTGGAGACACGGACTTGCAGTTGGTATAATCTTAACAGTACTGCTCCTGAACTATCAGTTGTTCAAGAATAGAGGAGCAAGTTTGCATTTCTAGAACGTCAGCTGTTCTCAGCACAGTTTTGCTGTAATGGATCTGTGACTATGGAGATCATTTCTCATATTCACTTAACATTGCATAATTTTGACCCTGTGATGGCCGCTTAATCTCTTTAATGTAGTTAGGGCGGGGACTGTTAACCCCTTTTTATAGAAAATAAAGCTCGGCCGCCTGCCTTAGGTTACATAGTTAGCAATATCAGCAGTCCTAGATCCAGAGTGTTTGGGAATACATCCAGCTTGGCCAAAGTTTACTTCTCGGGGAGCGAGGGGGAGCGATTCCTTTTTCAGATCAAGTTTTTCAGTGTGGAATCAGCAAACACAATTGTGTGTCTATTGCATATAAACCAGACTCTAGGTGCCTCCTGGAATGTCACAGTATTTTAAACATACTCTAATATAGTGGGTAAGGACATGACAGAATGTGAAAATTGTCTCAGCAGAGGAGGTACAATGTGCACAAGAGGGAGACATTCACTGTTGTTGGAGGAAATGCCATTGGAGTGGAGCCAGGAAAGATGGATAGGCAGAAGAATTAGGACAAAGGGGATTCCGTGTGGAGGGAAGAGTATGAGTAAAAGCACAGAGGTGGGAAATTACTTAAAGAATAAGTAGTCTGGTATGAGTGCAGCATAGGATGTGTAAAGGTGAAGCTAGAGAGACGGGTAAAAGCTATGGTTTAAGGTGGTTCGGGTGTTTTGACTTGGTTTTGACTTTAATTGGTAGCTATGCAATGTCTTAGATCAGAAAACTAGAGTTTCCTGATGGTTTAGCAGGGTCAAGACCTGTCTTTATTTAATCATGATTTCTTAGAGGTTGAAGTCACCATAAAGATGCTTCTAAAATGGATATTGGTTATTTAGAGGGAATCGGCGTTAAAGCACTCTTCTGGTCACGGTGTGACGTTATGATGATACTACTCATTGGTACAGTCACGCTGAGAATTGCTTTTAGGGTTACAATGCCAAAGAGCAGTAGGAGGGGAAATATCAACTTTATTTCAGATCATAAAGAAATGTGCCATTAGAGGAGTTTGCTGCATTCTCTCATCAACAGGTACCAGTGCTCATTTTGTGGGATGTGTGGCCAGAGAGCGGATGGTGGTGGTTTTGGAATAAACTGATTTCCTCCAGAATAGAAAAGTACCCGCTTCAGACTTCCAAGTGCATGTGCCAAGGCATGCTTGTCTCCTCTGGTAGTCTGGGAGCCCTGGAGGGTGGAGATCACGTCAAATGCTCTCTTATTTCAATGTTGGGCACGTGATAGGTACAATAAATGTTTGTTGAATTATCATAATATTTTTAAAGAGTCTGAATTGCAGAGTTAGAAAACTTGTGAATCTTGGATCTGTCATCAATTTGTGGGAGTCTATTTAGTCCAAGTCACCTGACCTTTCTGTGTTTCAGTTTCTTAATATGTAAAATAGAATTAATACAACTTCATAGCTTGATGGGAGGATTAGTTAAGCTATGTCCTTAATACACTTGAACAGACAGGATAACAATATTAGTTAAATTACTAAGTTCTAGTTTGCCTAAAATTGTTTTACTGAGTCTTGACCAGAATTTTTAAAAATTAAAACAACAAATGAAATAGAAATGAAAATTTCAGTGGCTGGTACTTAGTAAGGGCATTATTTCATGAAACTTTTCTTTCAGTTACCTATGTTCTGAGTTGTGATATGAAGTTGCTGTGTTCAATATACTACTTAATTCTTTTTACTTTGTTGGATCATGGTTAGTAAAACACTGTTCTAGATGATAATGATCTCTGAATTATCCAAAGGGAAAAAAACCAGTCAACTTTTTTCAGAGCTATGCAATGCAAGTTCTCTAGTATTTTCCAAATTATTAAAGAAAGGATGACTTCTGATTATTTTAGATTTAATGTGGAACATTGTATTCTAAATCTTTGAAAGTTAATGTCTGCATGATATATGTTGGGGCTTTCTATTAATTACAATATTTATTAACTAGCAAATCTCATTCCTTTGTCGAGCTATTTTAGCTGAACCTGCAAAGTAATGATAATGATGACAGTAATAAGTAGTGGAGGTGACCTAGATGTGAGACTAGAAATAATGAAATAAGCTTTCATTTGTTGAGCTCTTACTATGAGTCAGGCACTGTCAGACAGCATCCCTTTTAATCCTTAGAACAACCTTAAAAGGTAAATGTTAATTTTCCTGTTTTATGGATGAGCTAACTGAGGTTTTGGAAAGTAAATTAAAGTTATATAGCCAATAATTGATTGGGCAGGGATTCGATTTGAACCCAGGTCTACTTCCAGAGCAAGATTTTAAAGTTCCATGAAGATGTATTAAGATGCCTGCTATGTATTAGCAGTGTACTTCTCTACAAAGATAGGTGGGTCAATTGGTCTTTACCCTTGAGGGTTTACTACCTGCCCTTGAGATTTTTCTGTGCATGAAAGTAAGTAAAATGTGATTTAATCATAAGAGGACAGGCACAAAGACTCTCATACTAAGTATTTTATTTTTGGAAGTACTGAGAAAAGTGCCTGGAAAATAGTAGGTATTCAGTAAAGATTTATTAAGCTGAATTGAAATTGGATTAATTCTTACCTGGTGACTGGGGAGAGAATGGGACAATACTGGGGAAGCTTTGTGGTAAAGAGCGTCTTTACCTGCAAAGTGGCAGATCTATCTGTCCTAGAGCCATTCAGTGCCTTTTGGAATTCCTAGAATGGCAGCAAGGAAAGCCAACTGGAGTTCAAGAACTCAAATTATAAACTTCAGGTTTCATTCAGGCAGAGAGAACTTTTTCCATTTTAGTATAAAAAGAGAATCCTGTGACAGAGACATTTGGAGAATGATAATTGAAGGGTAGCCTTCCTTAGAATTTAAAATAACAAAATAATTGTTGTTGTTAATTTTACTATACCACTTACTAACCTTATAACCTCAAGCAAGTCACATTACCTCTTTGAGCCTCAGTTTCCACATCTGCAAAATATTTATCCCTCTCAGCGTTGTTGTGAGGATTAAATAGATCCATTTGATAAATATTTACTAAGCACTTACCATTTGGTGGTCTCTGAGGCCTTAGTAAAGGAGACATAGCCCACTGCCCTCAAAGAACTGAGTATCTGGTGAAAGTGCTGTGAGAGTAGGATTCGGACTCCCACCATGTGAATAGGCCACCACTGAAAGAACGCAACACCCTGCAGTCTGCTTTTGCGTGCATGTTATGGTCATGCATGCCTCATTTGCATCGTTAGAAGTTCAAGTTTATTGAGGGTGCTGTGACAGTCATCTTCTTATCCCCTCCTCCCCCTGGAACCCAGCCTTGCCCAGTGGTACAGTGTTACCTTATATAGTTGTCACTCAATGAATGCAGCCCAATTCAGCAAATATTTACCAAGTTGTTCAAGTACTGTGCTGGGGAAGGGAGAATAACCTTTGCTGAACAGAGTTGAGTTTAAAATGACTTTAGCGCACAAAGGGGGAACAGTCTCATGAGGTGGTGATAAACTACACTAGTGCTAAAAATGCCTGTGATCTATTCAGGAAGAAAATAGGGCCCCAAAGAAAATTCGGCAGGGAGCCTAAAAAAATAATGTATTCTTTCTGTTTCTCAGTGCTGTTTTGTTCGCATTTCACGGGGAACCAGTGTATTGCTACCGGCACAGAGTTGAGATGCGATCGCAGAGATGGCTACTTTAGATTAATGGCTCAGGACCAAGCCCTGCCACCTTCACCAGGCCCAGAAGACCCTCCATGGCCTGGCCCCTGCCCTCCTTTCCAGCCTCCCATCCTGCAGCTCTCTGCCTTCCGTTCATCCTCCACTGTGGAACTGCGCCATGCTCTTCTGTACTTATGCCCAAACGATCCCTGGGTCTCAAAACATACTTCTGCTTTTCTTTACCTGACTTCATGAGACAAATCGGAGGCGACTTCTCATCCAGGAAAGATTGTCTGAGTGATGCAGGGTTAGAGCTCCTCTGTTAGCACTGTGGCATCCTTCCATCATTGGTCTTCCACATGGTATAATCAATTGTTGATTTGTCTGTTTTACCACCACCTCAACAGTCAGGACTGGGTTTATCTCTCTTCCTGGCTCAGTAGGTGCTCAGTAATTAATTGTTAACTGAGTGATATAGTTGGATGTCTGTTAGATTGTCCATAAATGGGTTCTTACCAGGTGTGCTGTTAACCTCTAGCCTATGAGAGATGTGTCGGACCCAAAGCCCCCTTATCAAGAAGACTGGTTTTGACACTCCTGTTGCTTACCAACCACAGTCTGTGACTTTTAAGTTGAAGGTCTTGAGTATGTCTGTTTACGTGAAACTTTTCCTGAGCACCGTGACTCACCTGTGATTCCTCAGTAATTCTTCTTTCCTCTAGATTCCTTTGTCACTTGCTCTCTGTACCACACAGTTAACAACGATATATCACAATAATGGCAGCCCTTTATTGTGTACGTGTCAGACTTTGCAAAAGAACTTTACTTAGGTTATCTCATTAAACCTCGCAACAATTCTAGGAAGCAGGTATTTTTATTCCCATTTTGAAGAAAGAGCACCATGTAGCTTACATAACTTACACAAGGTCACATGGCTAGGAAACGTCAGACTTGGAATTCCAAGCCTACTCTGTTTGATTCCAAAGCCCATGTTCTGTCTCCCTGTATCTACTACTCACCTCTTAAAAGGTGGGGACTAAAAAGAGGCATTTAGCCTAGTGGTTATTAATATTAATAAGGACCATTTAGCCTAGTGGGACTTTTGATCAAGATTGCCAGGGTTCAAATCCTGGCTTTACCAGCTGTGACCTTGGGCAAATCACTTACCCTCCCTGTGCCTCCATTTCTTCATCTTTAAACTAGGGTTCTTGTGAGGATTTGATGGACCAATGTATATTAAGGATTAAAAACAGTGTTCAGCATATAAAGTGTTAATGATCATTATTATTATCATACAATATTAATTTTTGTCCCATTCTTCAAATATTTGTTTAGTGCCTGCTATAGGCCAGATACTGGTCTAGGTGCTGGAGATACAGTGGTGACTAAGACATTCCATCATGGAGCTTTCGTCTTACAGAGGGAAGACAGACAACAGAGTAAATAAATAAGTGGATATTACTAGATAATACATATTTTGTGATATCTTAGTTCACATAATGAAATGCTATTTTAGTATATATGCTGCTGAAGCGAGCACTGGAATGCTATTTTAAAAATACAGGTAATGGAGAGTGGCACTAACGAGCACGTGTTTGTGGACACACAGGGAGGACACAACAGTTCAGCCAATGTCTTGCTTCTGCTTGGCGAGGTGGAGCAGTCCATGCCCTGCTCTGAAAGGCTGGGCTTTACATGTCCAGATGCTGATTCTTGGGATGACAGGCTCGCCTTACCTGCACTCAGTGTGGGGTGGTCATCCCTGGGGTGGCAGGAAATTAAATGATTAGGTTGAGGTGTCTGGGCCTCAGGAAAACCCAACATAGAGAACTCATAAATAGGCCAGGGGGTCTCCAGTCTATAGGGGAGAGACTCCACTCTCTTTCCCTACACTTGAGGCTGTAAAATGGAATAAAATGTCCTGAAATGATCAGAAGGACGTTTTGGCCAATCATTCAGCTAAAGACAGGGTCAGCTGGGATGTATTGTCAAATAATTTTGTAAGATCTCCTGATAGCTCTTTGCAGGAGCCTGGACCTAAAAAGTGCAGTAGTCATTGACACTATCATAGGATTCTTCATGTTCGTAAGAGCATTATAGTGGTCAAGAGCACGAGCTTGGGAGTCAGAGAAATCAAGGGTTTTTTCCTTCCCTGCTTACTTGTAGTGGGGTCTTGTAAAGTCACTAACTTGTCTGAGCCTCAGTTTGTCTATAAAATGGGGTTAATAATACCTACTTAAGTGGCTTGTTCAGAGGATTAATTGTTAGCATATGTAAAGAGCCTGGTTCAGAGCCTGGCTATGTAGTAGGCTTTTAATAAAGAAGAATTTTTTTTATTAAGTTCAGTCCCCTCAGGGTGTGCATTTTATGTATCGGTTGTTTATTGCGGGGCTCACAGGGGGAGACTTAGACTAAAATATGTGAGCTCCTTCCCATTGTATAACCTTCAAAAACGAGAGCAGGTAACCTCAAAACCGAGGATATATCATCTCAGAAGGATTGTGGACACCAGAGGAAAATAAGATTTGATTTGCTCCAAATCAGTATGGTGGAGACTGGAACAGCCAGTCTCTGTCACAAAGCTGTGTTGGCTGCATCCTCCTGGAGTCACAGGCCCTTAGAGGCCTGAGGCTCTGTGAAGAAAGACACTTGATAAAAGGGCTTTGGGATCTGAAATCCTGAGTTCAGTTCTTGATTCTGCTACTTTCTAGTTTTAAGTTTAAGCACTTATAAATGTGTGTTGTCGTAGGTCAAACACGTTCAGGCAAAGGATCCTATTCTAACGGGAATTATAAATAAATCTACTTGATGCCCCAGTGTGAGCAACTGAAGAATATTAGTTCTACAATATAGATAGAACCCTCTATATATTTTTATTTGCTCTCTCCATCGTGTATACTATTGCATAAAATTAGATTAAAATCTTAAGATTAAAAAAGAGAGAGATACAGCTTATTCTTATCCCAAAGCGCCTTTGTTTTTGTTAGCAATGTGTAGACTTAAAGTTACTTAAAGCAAACTCTCCGTTCAAGACTTTTAACAGTAGAAGAATCCTTGTCTGCGCATTCGATAGCACACCTTTTGTGCAGAGCACTGGATGAAGCCCTAAATATTTTCCTCCTCTTGTGGTTAGTGGCATGTTAGTATCGTGATTCTCAGAGAATTTATTTGACCCCCCTGGCCATTAGTTCACATTTGTTTTGAGTTTGATGCCTGCACTCATCTAAAATAAACAGAGCAGGAGGAGTGAAGAAAAGGCTTAAGAAAAGGATTTAAAAATATAGAACTACACGTTCCTCTTACGGTTTTCTCAGCACACTGCAGTCTGGTGAGTTGGGGAAAAGGAAGTCTCTTCTGACGTCCTTGTGCTGTCTCCCTCTAAACTCTCCTAACACCCTACCCCTGCTTCTGATGACCGATTCATTTAGTGGGCTTTGCTTGAATTCTTTCTCTGTGCTGCACGCTGGGAGCAGGAAGTCAAGCAAAATTCAGGCCCTGCTCTCAAGAAGCTCCTAGTCCTTGGAGAGACAGGCAGGTAGACTGTGACTGAATGCAGGGTGGTGAGTATCACAACAGAGGACAGAGAGGAGGTTCCCAAGATTGTGTGGGTCAGGGAGGCTGGCTTCAACTGAATTTTGCAAAATGGCAGGGTTATTTAGATGATGGTGGGAAAAGCATTTTAGTTGCGGGGAGAGAGAGCACACATGCAAAGACATGGAGGGGACATAACACGGAAGGGACATACAGCAGGAGGCATTCAGAGTAGGGCACTTGCCTTATTGCATTTTGGAACTTTGTTTACAGATCTATCTGCTAATCGCTCAAGACCTGAATTCCTAGAGGGCAGGTATCAAATGCCCTGGAACTCAATTATCTAATAATAATAAAATATTTAATCTTTGCCACATTCCTGTGAACTCTACCAATATTGAGAAAACTGAGACATAGGACTGTTAAGTAACATGCCCAAGGTCACACAGCACAACAGGGATTTGAACCTGGGCATTCAGGCTCTGGTGCCTGTGTTCTTAACCATTATGCTATGCAATAGGTAAGTATTTGAATTGATTTGATTTGAATGGATGTAGAAGTAATTACATGATAATGTAGTCTCTCATTTGTTTAAAAAAAAATAACGTGGCCGGCATGCCAGCCTCTGACAGCTGTTGCAGCAAAATCTTAAGAAGCCCCCTTGGCTTTGGCTTTGGCTTGTGTGACATGTAGAAACTCTCACAGGTGGAAATGTTCTCTGGGCTCTTAATCGCCAGACTTTAGCCAGATTCAAACCCAAAGTGAAAATGAAATATGAGTTTAGGCCTGAAACAGAGGAAATCAGAGGTCAAAGGAATCTGGAGGTGAAGAAACAGAGGCTGTGAAGATGGCCTTACACAGAAAATGGAAGATCCCTGGCCTTAAAAATACAGTCTTTTGAGACAGTTTGAAAGAAGGTGAGGGAAACAATAATGATAAGTACATATAGCTTTAGAAGATGAAAGTGCTCCTACTTTTAAATTGATTTTGAAGAGGAGAGAAAGAGAGATGAGAGAGGTTTATGATAAGAGCTGAATGGTGGGGAACAGAGCAAGGAAAGCAGATTTCACTACGGAGAGCAGAGAGCCATCCATTCACTCGTTTATTCTACCAACAAAACCTGGAGCTGGTCCCTGGGGTTACAAATGAATCAAACACAGTCCCTGTCCTCAAGGAGCTCACAGTCCAGTGATAGAGAGAGATAGGAAGATGGAGAGTCCCGATGCTATGTGCTAAATGTCCGTGTTAGAAGTGTGTACAAGGGAGAGAGGAGGGAGCCGTGATGGGGTGCTGAGGAAGGTTGTGTTAGGCCTGTTGATGAGAGAGGAGGGCCTTCCGGGCCAGCAAGAGTGTTTTGCAGAGTGTGGCATGAGAGAGAACACAGTGTGCTCTGGTTTGTCATTGCTGGCCGCAGAGTGAGCTTTCTAAGGGCTTGTGGAGGTTATGGTGGGTAAGGGAGGAAGATGGGAGTCAGTAACAGGAAGACCCCATTTCCAATCCCAACTCTGAACATTGTGAGCAGGGGCTAGTCATTCTACCCTCCGTCTTCTCCTTGACTCTTAGTTTGCTCACCTATAAAATGCAAGTGGTGGGTGGAAGGAGGACATAACCCATCCATCTCTGAGGATCTTCATGAAGATTAAAAGGGGTGTTGGGTGTGACTGTGCTTACAAATTCCCCTGCATCTAGCATGTGATTTAATGAATTCTTTCCAGTGGCTTTGTAAGGGTTCGTCTCGTTTCTGCAGGGAGATGACACTTGCTGTGTTATCTCTGCACTTGCCACCACGCCTTTCCGACGGTGGCCTGGAAAATCCTCCTGAAGGGTATTTGGTCCATGTAGCTGCCCCTTGGGGTCCACAGGAGGGAGGAGCCATCCAAGTGGACCAAGAATACCCCCACTCTCTCACCCTGAGCAGGTCCATGTGGAAAGCCAGGAATGCCCTCCATATTCAGTATACAGAGCAGTGTGTCGATTTCCTGAAATATCCTGTGAAAACAAGAGGGTTTTCATTTTGAGAAATCAGAAACCCTAATGACTGCTTATTGCATTTGAAGTATCTAACTTTAACCCATTCACAGTAGAGAGTTTTTTAAAAGAGGAAACTGTACCAGAAATTGTCTGTAAGTGTTAAAAATGGTGCTTTCATTATTCTTTTTTTTTCAAGTTCACTTAATCTCTCCTCCTTTGCTCTATATTTTCCTGACTGGTATTACTGTGAGAACTTATTAGTTAATGTTTGTGAAGCATTTTGAAAATGGAAGTAGCCATCGACATGGTGATGAGTAGTAACGTTTTTAAGTGTTCTTTTCTATTTCAGAAATTAAATTCCAGGGATAAATCGTACCAGCTCTCAGATTAGTCAACTTTGCCACCTGCAACACATTTTAATGGGCACATATTTTCAGTATGTTATGTTTTGGACCAGGAGAATGAACATGTATTAAGTGCTTACTGTGTGCTGAGCTCTGAGTCCAATGCCTTAAATTTGTTATTTTCAATCTTCACAGTAACCCTGCAAGGCGGACAGAAAATTGTTCGCATTTTTCAGATGAGTAAATTTGAATTGCACCTCAGAGAGTCTTAAGTGGCTGAGCCAAGGTCAAGGCTGGAGCTGGTTTTCAAACCCAGATCAGATAGACTCCAAACCTCATGCTCTTTCCATTATACCACGTAGAATTTTGAATTAAGATCTTTCCAGTAACAACAATTTATTTGGCAGTATTTACTGACTAATAGCAGACACATAGCCTAGAATGTTTTTAATCGGATTAGATCATTTACTTTCTCTGAGACTACTGGGTTGCATTTTATGCTGATAGGAATTGTTTCCTCAGACGTGGAGGTTTAGGGAAGGGCACAGAATTTGGTTTCAGACTTGAGTTCAAGTTGCGGTTCTGGCTGAGTGACAGTGGACACTGCCTGAAGCCTCATTTCTCCATCATGTGTAAAGTGACTTCACTTCTTCAAGCCTCAGTTTCCTCAGCTGTAAATGAGAGGAGTGACAATTACCTACTTTGCAAAATTGTGGGAGAATTAAGTGAAGTAAAGTACGTGGAGATACCTATTACCATTTATTGTGTGCTAACTGTTGGCAGTATGGGACGGACTTCGTGGTAATTGCTTGCCTAGACATTTTCCTGTGTAAACCAAACAGGATCTCCGTTTATTGAGCCTTTGCCATATTCCAGGCAGGGACTTTGCTAGGCACTTTGTATGTGCTTCTCCATTACCATATTTATGACATTATATAATAATTACTTATTTACTTATTTATTTACTTCCTTGCAGGCAGGAACCTCTTTTATTTCCTTTATATCCCTGGCATTTAACATAATGGCTTTTGGCTCATGGAAGGAACTCATTAGTGTTAAGGAAGTTAGCTTGGCTTTTGTTTCTTTATACTGCTTTTCTTCTTTTAAAAGTTAACTTCAGTTGTGGGAGGGGCTATTCAAATGGAGCACTATATTATCATTAGTAAATTGTGACTTATAACTTGCTTTAAAATATGCCTGTAACTAAAGAAGTTTAGGTTGCACTGATTTGACAACAGCTGATTCTGAATATCTGTTAGTCTTTCACTCTTTTAAAAGGTAAATTTCTGGGATAAAAAGAATATATCAAGAGTTGGAAGAGTTTGTAAGCAAATTTACTTTGTGTCTGTGATTTCAAAGGAGATGGTTACCCTACTCAACTCTTTTCAGTAACCTTAGTGTATCATAATTTGGATGTGTCATATCTAAATTATTAGGGACATATTAAATTAGTCCTAAAAGGGTCTTATCTGAGAATTATATATTTTGCAGTTTGAATTTTATTATAAAGGTAATAATTTTGAACTTTACCGTGTGTTTTTAAAAGGCTTATTATTTCTCAATTTTTAAAATGCCAGTTTGACTCTTGCCCAATTAACATGAATTAGTGAGATTTCAAGAGCATGTTTTGATAAAGACAAAAGATTGTTTGTGAAGACAGAAATATTAACTTACTTATCCTCTGTTCTAATCCAAAATTTTCTGTTGTTATGAAGCAAATCATAATGCATACAGTAGGAGATTTTTAAAAATAGAACAATGAGGAGATTGAGATTAAGGAAAACTAAGAGAATTTAAAAAATCAGATAAACTCAGGGGTGAGGTTTGTGCTTAAAAAAAAAATCAAGTTTGCACTGAGGTCATATGCTCTTTCTTTACACATAGAAGACTACAGATTTGTCACCCATTTTCCTACAATATTACAAAGAGGGGACCCAAAGAATTACAGGATGCAGCATCCATAAAATAAAAGTAAACGCATCACACAGATAATAGAGAATATTAGTGGTTCATTGCCATAATAAAGTTATTTGCCTCAAAGCAGATAGAAATATTCTGATACTTGGTATTTGTGATTTTTTTTTTTTTTTTTTTTTGCCTCCGCCTTGCTTCTCGTTCATGAGATTTTTATAAATATGTATTAGGAGGATCTCCGTATGCAGGAAAGAGAGAGAGAAAAACTCAAAAAGCATGGCGTGGAATGCTGCTTGACAGTGTCATACATTCACAAGATGTCCTTGAAGATGGAGCACAGAACAGAGATCAGGGAAATTTTGGCAGCTGCAGTTGGGAAAATAAATGGCTGTTGTGTGATTGGGCAGATCCTGAAAGCAGGCTCCTGCTCAAACCATGTAATTAAGAAAAGTGGGAGCTTTTGTCCAAGAGCAGAATGTTCATAATATCAGAGTTTGTCAGCAGGAGCTTTTAGAACAGATCAGTACTTTTCACTCCCTGATCCAGGGAACAGTTTTCTTATAAATCATCCACTCTCCTTGCTGTCTTCATGAAGGTTGCTGCCAGGCGATAAGGCAGTCTTAGATTGTAACCTCACTAATGTGCAGTGATGTAGGTGAAGGGGAGACCAAATCAGAGACTGTTTCAAGAAAGGCGATTTTTATTCATTTGGGCTCCTATGTAGAAACAAGCAGTGTGGCCAAGGAGAGATCCTGCAGGACAGCTCTGGGAAGGAGATGGAATCATTTTTTGTTTGTTCGTTTTTATTTTTGTTTTGCTTTGTTTTTTGAATTTTATTTTTTTATACAGCAGGTTCTTATTAGTCATCCATTTTATACACATCAGTGTATACATGTCAATCCCAATCGCCCAATTCATCACACCACCACTACCCCACCCCGCCACTTCCCCCCCTTGGTGTCCATACGTTTGTTCTCTACATCTGTGTCTCTATTTCTGCCCTGCAAACCGGTTCATCTGTACCATTTTTCTAGGTTCCACATCTATGCGTTAATATACGATATTTGTTTTTCTCTTTCTGACTTACTTCACTCTGTATGACAGTCTCTAGAGAGATGGAATCATTTTTAATACTGTGGCTCCGAACTGGTTTGAAGGATTTGATATTTTCTTTATTTTTTAAAAATAGCTTCCTTTCAGATTATAAAAGTGCTATATTTTCATTGTAAAACAAAAAACCAAAAAACTAGGAAGATAGAGATGGAGACAAGTATAACAATCACCTATAATCCTACTATTTATTATTAACATTTTAATTTTTCCCTCCTACTCTGTGCATGTTTATATAATTGACATAGTCAATTTCTTTCTTTTTTTTTTTTTTTTTTTTGCGGTATGCGGGCCTCTCACTGTTGTGGCCTCTCCCGCCGGGAAGCACAGGCTCCAGACGTGCAGGCCCAGCGGCCACGGCCCACGGGCCCAGCCACCCCACGGCACGTGGGATCCTCCCGGACTGGGGCACAAACCCGCGCCCCCCGCATCGGCAGGCATACCCTCAACCACTGCGCCACCAGGGAAGCCCGACATAGTCAATTTTTTATTTCACCTTTTTTCTACATTGATTACAAACATTTTCTCATGTTATAAAAACCATTATAAACATAATTTTAACAGTTGTGGAATACCATGTCATAAAATAGGTGATAACTTACTTAGTCACCCCCTCTTTTGGGGCCTCAGGTTGTTTCTATTTTTTCACACTTCTGGGTACACTTTTCTTAATATACCTTGTTGTGCATACTTTTGGTCTACAGAATTCTGGATTCTTTTCTGAGCTTCAGAATGGATCATCGGTCCAAGAATATGAACATGAGGTTCAGAAAGGTTGTGCCAATTTATATTTATTTCCACCAATAATGATGAGAGAGAGACTATTTCACTGCCCTTCAAAGCTTGACACTTGCAAACTTTGAATTTCTATCTATGTTCTCTGTAAACATTTTGTCCACAAATAATTCACATCTACACTTCTCCCAGCCCAGGTCTGCATTCTCACCAACGCTGGTTTCCTAGAGTCCAATTTTACTTGCACCCACTTGCTTTCCCAGAGAGTGTCCCTTTTTCTAATGTTTCTTTCTTATACAAAAACAGAAAACGAAGTCAGTGAAGGAGGAAGTTATAAATAAAATTTCAAGTGTGATACAGGAATTTTCAAATTTAAAACTACCCTATCAGATTGTTGTTCAAGATCTTTTCACTAGTGAACATACAGATATAATATGAGGCTGTGTGAATCGTCCATGGGTCTAATTTATACATCGGCCACTTATACATGCACTGAGGTGCTGAGAACCTTTTTGTTTCTCTCAGTAACTTTGGCTTCAGAATGTCCCCAGATAATCTCTCTCCTTCGAATTAGAAGGGCTGTTGGCATTATACAATTCCTCTTAACAAAGAGAAGGTTGCTCTGTGCAGATTTTTCTAGATACTAACTCCCTCCACTCCCCTCTGCTCTCCTCCTTGTCTCTACCCCAGCTGTGTTAAGAAAACAAGGTTAATTTTCAAA
The DNA here is from genome assembly GCF_008692025.1 of Phocoena sinus. Taxonomy (NCBI): domain Eukaryota; kingdom Metazoa; phylum Chordata; class Mammalia; order Artiodactyla; family Phocoenidae; genus Phocoena; species Phocoena sinus. The sequence continues at coordinate 41,814,360 of NC_045763.1, forward strand.
ATAAAAAATATTTTAAGTAGATATCTGAAGAATTCAATCTGAGTGTGCACAAAACTTAAATTCAGAGAAGTGACCCAATGCTTTAAATCATGATATAGATACAGAAGAACATGTGGCTTTTTACAGCTGAATCTTGGTGAGTTTGCTCATACTCTGAGCCACTAGCCAGGCATTTTATAAATATACAGTACTTATGTTTACATGAATTGTGCCACTGGCTACTGTTTATGCGTTTAATCAGAAGATAAGTCAGATTTAGTCTGTGGAAAGTTTTACAAGTGACTCATTAATGTTCTTTGTATGGAAGATGAAGATAACATATATTCCATCCCAACTGGTTCCCATCCCAACAGGAGCCCATAGCTTAATATTAGGCATTTTGGTTATTTTGTCTACATTAAACATTCAGAGTTTGGGGGCTTAGGGAGTAGAATGGGAAAGGAGTTGTTTTCCAGTTGATTTTTTTATTAGAGCTGATATTTTTGCAGGAAGCCTGAGCGCTTGCCCACGAAATTGCATTTATATTAAAATGAAAACATTTGTCTTTTTCAAATATGCCTTTAATGAAGAAATCCTATTGAAAGTTTGGGATTGTATTTACTTATTGGCCATTTTGGAAAAGAAGACTAAATAGGGCCGTGGGGGTGGGTGTCGTTTGAAGGTTTCCCTGTCTTTATAATGAACTGGATGATCAAGCCATCCCTCAGCTCTGGAGAGCTTTCTGTAAAAGTCTGTTAAAAACCAAATACTCAGGGGTTGTACCAGGACTGCCCCAGATGGGCACACCAGGAAATCATTTTAGGACCAAACTGAAGCCTTAAAGAAACACTATAAGATGTAAAGGAGGCCAGTATTTATTTAGGAGGAGAAATGTATGTGATGTGTCTGGGGAAGAAGATTAAAAACTTGGATTTCTGTGAATTTGAGAATAATGCCTAAAAGACATTAAATTTTGATTATGCTTTTCATTAAATGCTGGCCCTGCTATTTTAAGTATTAATGCCTCTTATTCTCTCCAGTGGCGGCTGATTCTTTCAAAAAGCCCTGACTGTCAGCACTGAGAATACTTTTGCCATGCCTGGTGTTCATCTCCGGTGAAGAAGCTGCTGTTTCAAAGGAGTAATGCCTCAAGTTTACCTCATTGTTACACATAGTCACTTGTTTAGGACGTACGCATTTAGACCAGAAACAGGACTGTCAGTTCAGTGTCAGAATGGCGTATGACTAGGCTATGTGTAATTTCATTTGCGTGCTTTTGGTGAGGGGGTGGGGCATTGTTAGACAAAGTCTGAAGGGAATTGCTTAAAAGAAAGGGGTGTATATGATTGATTTTAATTATTTGTTTACCTCCCCTCCTTTCCCATCCTCTCACCTTGAACCCTCTAAGGGCAGGGATCAAATTATTTTTCTTTCCCCAATTCCTCAAACAATGCCTTGGTCTATAATAGCATTCAATAAACTTGTCTTGAATTGAAAACACTTGTTTTAAAGATATGCTGAGAATTTATTACCACATAACTTCCTAGAGTAAATAGGTCTTTCGGGTTATTTGTACATCTGCCCAAAGGCATTATTAAACTGTCAGCATGTTTTCCTCCGTTGGAATTAAATTTTTTTTTTCTAGAGTTTTCTAGTTCCCGTCTAGCAGAATCTACAGAAACTTGGTACAAATGGTTTTGGGGGACCTGAGTGCAGTGTTCAGCCAGATTCCCCTGGTCCAGGGGTCTTTGTGAGTCATCACATATAATTTGGTTGGGGGTGGGTATATATTCCCAAGTTCCCTTTTCCTAGAGTGATCACATCATAGATCTCAGCCCCTCCTCATGGGCCCCATTAATAACGTATCTCCTTCCCAGTTGAATCATAACCAGGAAAATGTTACGTTAAAAAAAAAATTAATCTGAAGGGACTTGAGCAAATTAAAACCTCTTGAAAAGGAGGAGACAGCATGGAGTTTATGAGCTGATGGACAAAACTTTAAAGAAATATCAAATTGGGGGGGGGGGCGTGTAAGGACATTTTTAGTATCTTTCAAGGAGCAAGAAGAGAAGTGAGATATTATTCCTAAAAATAATATCTGTCTTCAGGAACACAGAGCCTGCTGTGTAATTTTCTAACTTTGGGGATTTGTTTTTCAGGCTTTTGAAAAGTGGGTGAGATGCAGTAGTCTGGGCTGCTCTACCAGAGTCTAACATAGTGCATGTCAGAATTTTATAAGGGTCAAGTGGGAAATGCCTACAAAGAGAATTAGGACTTTTATTTTTGTTCTCATGAATAATTTAAATCTATTTCTTTAATGGTTCGATTCAGTGACTGCCCTTGGTAAACATTATTCTTCATGCTCTTGGGAGCACTTGTTCTATTACATAAGGCTTAGCCTTTATACATAAATTTTCAAAAGTCCTTCCAGCATGGTAAAAGGAAACACCTTTAAATACTCATTAAAATATTTAATAAAATACATATGTGGATCGCAGATGTACACACCTGAAGCAAGTTTGCAATTAGTACATTCCTTTAGCATCTTTCTAGTTTGACATTTAGAGGGTGCTGAAAGTAGAAGGGAGAGTATTTGTTAAAGAAACATCACATTCCTGTGACCTTCTTAGGTTCTTTTCTCTTGATCCTTTTGACTGATGATGGAGTATCGAGGTCACCGCCCCACCCCCCAAGAAAATCAGAAGTTGAGGACAGCTGAGAGTGGTGTGATGGGAGTACAAGGGCCCTGCACTGGGCTCTCAGATGATGAATGTCAGTAGTGAGTTCTACATTGACACAGGTTCCTCTAATATAAAGTTGTAACCTTCTATTTGCCTTGTGAAGTAAATACTGAAAGTGTCAACTAGGTTGAGGTACGTAAATGCAAGACCATACAATTTATTGTCAGAGTGCCATTTCTGTGGAAAATACTGGAGCAAAACCATGGTGGTGTGGCTGACAGGATTGGTGTGAGGGCTATGGTAGGACCCCTGCTGTGCCAACGTGGGGTCTGGAATAGTGATGTCCTCAGCTGTGAGGAACAGGACCAGCCCTATAACGCTTACCTGACCCCCCCGCAAGCCTGAGCACATGAAAGCCTTGTGAAGAGTGGGGGACAGAGGGAGCTGTAAGAGATTCATGAGCCGATGGAAGAAATATTAAAGGAGGCCTTACGTACTTTCTAGAATTTTAGAATGGGTCTCGCTTAATATACTTAAAGGACTTTCTGGCCACAGGATGTGCTTGCTCTCTCCTCTGACATGTGGACCCTTCAGCAATAAATATTTGTCTTAATGAACGAATGAATTCTGAGGGCAAGAAATTACATGAAAAGAGTGATAGGGGACGGAAGGCAAGTTTTTGCCCTTTGATTATATTGCTACTCTTAGAATCAATTGGGAGATTTCAGTCTGAGACAAAGGATTGGCTTTAGTGTACCTAAAATGTTATGTGCATATATATTTTTCTGAGGAGAAAGAGCAAAGGCATTCACCGGCTGCTCTACAGGGTCCATGTCAGCCAAAGCTTCAGCCCTACTGCTTGAATGAATGCCTCTTAGAATCTGCATTTGAAATAATATCTAAGTGTATGCCTGGCATATAATAGCAACTCAATAAGTATTCTGTCCTCTTGTTATATGTAAGATGGAGATGACATTAATAAAATTATTGGCTTGTACTTCACAGGGTTGTTAAGAGGGATCTAGCAAACTATTGGACTTTCAAGGACTTTCATTCATTCAGTAGTTCTTTATGCAGAACCTACCAATTCTCAGGCCCTGTCCTACATGCAGGAGATACTATTATAAACAAAACAGATGTGGTCTCTGTACGATGGAGCTCAGAGTTCAGGTCGCCATTCTTTGTGAACTGTTTAAAGTACTCTACTCAGAAAAGTAAGGAGGTAGACATGTCTCCACACCTATATTCAAGTGCATTTCTGTGATATGGCCACCTTCACACCCTCCCCGAAAAAAAAGTAGAAGTAAACTCTCATCTAAGCGGCCATGTCTGCTTTGTCACAAGAACACTCAAGTGACGTAGCCTGCAGGCCTAGGCTTAAGTCCTAGCTCTGTCTCTAACTAGCACTGTGACCTGTGCAAGTCACTTCCCCTTTCTGGTCCTCAGTTTCCTCATTAAAGTTACAGGGTTGGGCTTGGTGGTCCCTAATGTTCTCTGATGTCTGTCCTGCATCCACACTGTGAACTCAGTGAGGGCCAGCTCCTTGTCTTTGTTGTCTGTGTATCCCCAGGACCTAGCACAGTGCCTGGCACTCCAGGGCTCCATCTCCGTTCATCTAACATTCCCAGATCTAGCCATTGTGGAAATGAACCCTTTTTTAATGCATATAACCGGGCATGTCCAGGAAGTAGTGTAACAGATACCTTGGGCGGACAATAACAAAAGATGTGATTGAACAGTTAATTTAGGACCATTGGGAAGGACCCAGAATTGTGGTGACAGAGATGCCGTGAAGGACAGAGAGGGTTGGCTCTTATTTTCAAGAATATCCTGAGAAAGAAAGAAGCCTGGCGCCCAGCCTCTGCTTCTTACCCCCACTGCCTCCGCAGAGATAAACGACCCAGAGTGATGATCCAGCAGCTGCATGCCTGAGGCCTTCCCTCTCGCTTTTGTTGTATATTTTGCAGAAAAAAAGGGGGGGGGGGGAGTGGGAGGGGTGAGGTTAATGCCTTGAGTGTGAGTAATTAGTCATTCAAACCATCAACATTTACAATGACAGGATTTGAGTGCCTACATTGTTGTGCACTGCTCTAATAGTTTACCCCTGAAATTTTCTGCCTGTATAATGTTTCTTAAAATATATCACGGGAACATAAAAGATTTAATGCAGTGCTTTGTACAACCATTAGAGTTTGAAGTCAACTGAACCTCCTCAATGCTCTATCCTGGATGCTGACTCTAATTCTGCTCTTAATTGCCATTCAGAGGAGGGAAGGAAGGCAAGTCAGGGGTTTGGAACCTGATCAGCTACGAAGTTGGCTGTGAGACCCACACAGAATCCTTCATTAAAGTCCATAGGCACACTTGAGTAACTGATATATTTATTTGCAATGACAGTTGTGCTGTTAGAATATCAAAGGCCTTAGAGTAGGGAAGCAAGCTTTCTGATTTTGCCGAGCCGGCCTCTGAATTTATTGAAAGATGTGCTTCCCACTAATAGACATGTTTACCTCTGGTCTGTTTCCCAAGTAGAGATTATAAGTGTCCTCTCTTTAAGATCTATCACGTAACGTTAAAGTGCCACAGTTTCATATTCTTGCATTCAATATATTTACATCTTGGCAACTTTCTTATTTTCCAAGTAATGTTTTAAAATGCTCTTGGTTCACTTGTGTATCAGATTTGATTCTGACATTTTACATTTCTGATTCTTTTTTTAAGCCTGTCTTGCATCCTGGGATGCGTCATTAAGACCAGCAAGGGGTCTTATTACATGATGTGTATTAACACATTTGCAAATGTTTCTCAGCTTTGAAGCTGTACGTTTTTACTGAGAAAACTCTGTGTGTGTGCATATGTGTATTTTCCTCAGTTCCTTCTGAGTCCACAAAAGGATAACTGTGTAGTGTGTGTGCAGAGCAAAGAGAGCTCCATCTCCACGAGACGAGAAATGACTTGACCTAATTTATAGGTTTGTTTGGTTGAGGTACCTCAGTACCGAACACTGTATCTCATGATTCCTTGTCAGAGGTTTGGGCCCAGTTCAGGTTGTCGGATGTCCAGATGGGGCTCAGCTCCAGGAGTCAACATAAATTAGGAAATCCACATAGGATGTAAGGAGATCCAGAAAGCTGATTGGGGAACTGAAATTTCTTTGCTGCAGACTTGATACTTCTTAGGCCTTTCTGGAGCAGGGAGACCCATGAGACGTTCACAGAGACAAGTGCTTTCGCCACGTGTGTCTGTGAGTCAAGCATCCAGTGAACAAACGCCGAACACGGCTGTCAGGTAACAGCCTGCTTAGGTATGACTTATATTCTTCTTATGCCATCATTAACACCCACAAAGCTGCCTCGCCGCAGAATATTTTCTAGGTGTTTGTGCAATGAGCAGGGTAACCTAAGAAAGTGGAGCAGCGAAGGTGTTATGTAGATTGTGGGACTGGCTTTTTTGCCACTAAATCAAAATGTAGTAGTTGGGCAGCTCTGTGGTTCTGCCACCCGAGCCTCCTGAATTGGATAAATCCTGTTTTGATCTTTTTTTTTGCGGTACGCGGGCCTCTCACTGTTGTGGCCCCTCCCGTTGCGGAGCACAGGCTCCGGACGTGCAGGCTCAGCGGCCATGGCTCACGGACCCAGCCACTCCGCGGCATGTGGGATCTTCCCGGACCGGGGCACGAACCCGTGTGCCCCGCATCGGCAGGCGGACTCAACCACTGCGCCACCAGGGAAGCCCATAAATTCTGTTTTTTAAGTTCCTTATTGAGTTGGCAGTGCTTCTTGTGTTTGTTGCCTGGACACCTGACTCAGTGAAGCAGTGAGACGACACAGCAAACGGAGGCACTGCACAGACCCAGGAGGCCGACGGCTTGGCAGAGCAGAAACCTGCCTCACAGCCAGCAGTTTCAGTGATGCTCCGTAACAGCATCTCCATTAGCGTGACCCCTCCCCTGGGCACGTCGCCCTCATTCTTTCCTGGGCCCTTGCCTCAAGGGCAGAGCAGCTGAATAGGATTTACTGGGTGCATTTTCTATCAGTGTTGAGGAGAGCTTGATTTACGATTCCTCTCAGGAACCCTTTGCTTTCTCCTTGCGGTTTGGACCAGCCTAACGCAATCCCACAGCTGACCTGAAGCCAAGAAAGTTGTGATGATTTAAGTGGAGCCACTTAAGTTACCTACATGATGGCAAAGAATCTTAGAAGCTTCCCACCTTCCTCAATCTGCCTTATTTCCATGACTCCTCTTGAGACTTTTTTTTTTTCTTTTGGTTTCATATCCCATTTGTGATTATCAGAAGAAGAAATGATTACAGTAAGGCTCACCTATGTAGGGCATGATGAGGAATAATACTTATGATGCTTCTAGCCACATTATGTTCTAGGCAACTTATACATATAAATAACCTTGCACAGTAGGCTTTATTCCAGTTTACAAAGAGGAAACTGAGGCTTAAGAGTATTGAAATAACCTGCCTGAGATCACAGAGCTAATAAGTAATAGAACTAGAATTTTAAGTCAGCTCTTCCCTTGGCTAAAAACTCATTCCCTTTTTACTACCACTATGTTTCAGATGAGTAAATAAGCAAAAAACAGAACAAAACAAAAGCAAAAAATGGTCTCTGAAGGTTGGTGAGGATGAACAGAAACTAGAACTTTCAACTGGTACATCTACTTAGGAAAACTATTGACAGTATGTACTAAAGCAGAATACACCCTATGACCCAAAAAATAGACTTCCAGGAATATTCCCAACAGAAATGTGGTGTGTGTGTGTACACCAAAAGACATGTATATAATGCCCATATCGGCATTATCTACAATAGTTAAAAACTAGAAACAACCCAAATGTTCATCAAAGTAGAAGAGATAAATAAAACGTGATATTTTCATACAATGGAATTCTCTACAGCAAGTGGAGAAGAGCAGCCTACCACTACACCTCACAACATGGATGACACCCAGACATAATGTGTGAAAAGACATAAAAGGGTATGTATTGTGTGATTCCATGTATGTAAAATTCAAAAACAGATAAAACAAATCTATGGATTAGAAGTCAAGAGTAGTGGTTACCTTTGGAGGTGGTATGAATAACAGGGGTGAGGACACAAGAAAGGCTTCTGGAATGCTGGTCATGTTCTGTATTGTGATCTGAAAGGTGGTTACTTAGGTGTGAGTGGTGTTTACTTTGTAAACATTCTTTGAGTTGTACCCTTAAGATTTGTACATTTTGCTACATGTATATTAGATAAACATGCTTATCTCCCCCAAATTCTTTGAGCAGCCAAATGGTAGTAATGGAAGCTACTAGTAATCAGGTATCTGCTAAGCTTTGGTTTCCTTGTCTATAAAATGTAGGGGATATTAGAATATGGCTCACTGCTTTCTTGTGGGGAGTCAGTGAGAGAAGTCACATCAGGTGATTGGCAGAATGACTTCAATAAATATCAATGATTGTGGTTATGTTCCCACAGCTATTCAGGCACTTTACATACATCCTGTCACCAGATCCTTCTTACCACCTTGCAAGGCAGGTGGCATTGTTCTCCTCTTTCAAATGAGGAAAACTAAGGCTCCCAGAATTTGAACCCCTAACCCAAGGTCACACAGCTAGGGAATGGCAGAGCATGATTCCATTTCCAAGGAGGTGATGGTCAATTTCACGTAAGACAGAAACCACACCATGAAGGATGAGTAAGGGATGGTGCTAGGATAGAATGGAAAAGTGGGACTGATGAGCTGCATTTGGGGCCAGGAAAACTGGGTGCAGGCCCAGACTCTGCCCCACTTTCCTGTGATGACAGAGAAGTCGCTGGATGTCTCTGGAATTCATCTCAAACATGAGAGTTTTGAACTGAATTTTATTCCCTGAAGTGCCTTCTGGCTCTGTAGTTTTGTGATTCTCCATGTTTGTCATCCTATATACAAGGCATCTTTAGGACCTGGCTCCATGAACTTAAACCCATTTTTCATGTGAAACCTTATTCTATCAGTATCTTCTTGGGACTTTCCTGAATGCCCCTATCCTTTAAGCAGGTTTAATTGCTCCTCTGTTACAGGCCCATTGTCCTACTGTAGCCATGTGCCTTCTGTGTCCTCTGTGGACTGTAAGCCCCTTGTGGGCAGAGACTTATCTCTTTTAGTTCCATGCATGCTGCCTCAAACAGTTCACACATTCGTGGGAATATTTGTTTTATTAACTGTTTAGATACAGTGAAAGGCCTTTTTAAGTAATGTGTGAGAGGACAGCCTGGAGCTGTGCTAGACTTAAAGTGGAGACCTAGAGAGAACTTTTCCTTCATGTTTTTAATTTTATTTGAGGTCCAGGAGAAATAGTAACAGAGGCACTGGGGAGAAAAATTATTAGATAACTTTGTAGCTCCCCAGCATGCCTTTATGAAATCTGAAGTTTGATCAGTATTAAGTATCAGTGAAAATCTAAACCCTTCCCATATGGAACAACCCCACTTAATTTAATGTCATTTTACTTTATGAGACAGTTAATAAACAGGTACTGTATTTAAACTTGTGAGCATAGCCCTCTATATTTAGCTTTTTCAGCTTTAATGGAACTATAATTTTAATCATGATTATTACTTTACATTTTAATTATAATTCGGTGTGGCTTAAGTATACATCTCTGAGAGTGATTGTGTAATGAAAACAGGAATTAGCTTTTCATTAACAAAATAATGGGAGAGTTCCCACTGCATTCTAGTCTGTGCTCAAAATCTACGGGTGCGGGTGGGGGGTGGGGCTGGCCTAAAAATAACAAGGGGAGTTTAACATTTTGGTTAAAAACATGTTTCTAAATCGGCTGTGTTCACAACCCCATCTCTTTTGCTCCATCCTGCTTTATCTTGTTCTCTTTCTTTACAAAAAATAAAATAAAATCTTGAAAGAGACTCTGTGTCTTTGAGATATCAAAAGGCTTACTATTTTTATTTTTATTTAGATAATTAGCACCATGGAGCCTCAGGTGTCAAATGGCCCGACATCCAATACAAGCAATGGACCCTCCAGCAACAATAGAAACTGTCCTTCTCCCATGCAGACAGGGGCAGCCACAGATGACAGCAAAACCAACCTCATAGTCAACTATTTACCCCAGAATATGACCCAAGAGGAATTCAGGAGTCTCTTTGGGAGCATTGGTGAAATAGAATCCTGCAAACTCGTGAGAGACAAAATTACAGGTATGCTCTTCTTCGATATTCTAGGCTTGGGATTCACAGCTGCGTTGTTCCATTAGATGTGCAGATCTTAGCAGAAATGCATATGTGTGGTGATGCCTTTTGAGTGTCTGCAGCGTGTATCCTGCATTCAAGGTCAGCGTGGGTACACAGTCATAAACTCATATGCGTATGTATACTACATGAAACCATATTGCAAATTGGTAGGACTGGGAAGCAGATAAAGATTTTGGAGCCTCCTCAGCTTTGGTTTATGTGAAATAATCCTTTGGCTGTGTCCTCTTTTATTCTTAATCAGCCACCCCTACCCTTTGTTCTTTAGTTCTCAGTTCTGCCCTCTGCCCTCCCTATACTAGTTTTTATCTATTTATCCCTTTCCTCTCAAACATTTGGTTTGCGTGTGTCCAATGTATTTCCATGTATCTGAAACTGTCTTTTAAAGGGGGCCATTGTGGTCACAACTGCCCATTGTCCCTGGGAGAAATAGGCCCCAAGGATAGCAGATGATTCTGGAATAAAACTACCCTGTAGTAGGAGGGAGATGCTTGATGAAGGTATTTTATCTTATTTATTTGTTTGTTGTGAAGATACTCTCTGAGAAGTCAGAGACTTTTTACTTGAAATTGAAACAATACCCTATGCTTCAATACTTGAAAGTTTTAGGTTCTGATTTTTTTCTAACTGACAGCCATTTATTGAGGACTTAATGTTTGCCAGATACTGACGCTCTTATCCTTTGGGGCTGGGGATGAGGGTAGTTTCCTTGTAATCCTTCTGGAAGTGGGAATGTTTTCTTAGAAAAATACTGGACTACATAGTGACGGCAGTGAAGCTACTGCTCTCTGATGCTCCCGTCCTAAAATTGTTCACACTCAGCTTTGAGTATTTGTCATTTTGGAAGGTTGACTTTTGTTTCCCTCTCTCTGGACAGTTTAATTGAAGAGCAGCTGGCCTATATAGGAAAAAGGAAACTCTAAAATACAGAGATACATGATCTTGATTTTTAAATCAGAGAATCCAGTGTATTTATGTGCATGTAGCTATATATATTCTCCATTTCTTCTAATTCACTTGTTAATCTGTCCATTTATATTATTTTGCAAAATCATAAAACTAAAATAACTGTCAAAAATATAAGTCACGTAACCCTCTAAACATAATTTCCTCTTCTGTAAAATTGGAAAAGAATACTTATCTCAAAGGGCTTATTGTGAGGATTAAATGAGAGACTGGATATATACTGCCTAGCACAATACCTATTGCGTAGCAGTCTCTCAGTAATGGGGGAGCGTGTTATTATTATAGGTACAGTTAGTATGTTTCAAGGAGAATAGCTAGAACAGAGAAATTTTATCAAGGTCTCCAGATGGGCCAGGGCTTTGGTGTTCTTATCCCAGGGCCCTGGATCATCCATCCTTTGACAGAACTGCCTATGCTCTCAGAAAGCCAATGTTTAGATTCTTGAAGAATCTTTATATAATAGGATGATAATTCAAACCAAATTAAAACCAGTTAACCATATGATTCTCCCTCCCACTCCTGTATAGAAAATGTATTTTTGGTGTAGCCTTACCTTCTAAATAGGGACTCTGCCAGCTATATTAGTGAACGTTATTAATTACCTTTTCAAAAGAGTTCCTTTAGAACTATAGTAAGATTTTTGAGAAGTACTGATTCGTGGTGTTGTTCCTTGTTTTCTAAAGACACATGTTTAAACAAGCAGATTCCTTTACTGAAAGAATGCTAATTTGGTAGTTCACTGAGTGTATTTGAATAAGAGTGACAGCTTCGAAGACAGCCTTTAATTTGGTATACAAAACCAAAATTGTCAACTTTGGTTTGTTTAGCACCCTCTCCAGCACAAGCAGAGACATAAAGTAGCATCTGAGCTTAAAGAAGAAGCTTAACGGATTGAAAACAGAAATACAATGCAGGCATAAATTTATAATTATGCATTTTTTTTAATTCAGGGGGGAAAAGAATTTTATTTGCAGAGAACTTATGGGAATGAGGCAGGGAAATATAGAGAGACCAGAGATATTTGCCCTCATTTGGCAGCAGTGTTTAATAAAAGTAGAATTTGTGGTTGTAAAGAGTGCTTATTAAATTCTTCATTTACACTACCTAATTAATTCTAGCATTTTAAATTAACAGTGAAACTGGTCCCTGCTGTACCATTCCATAGATGCAGCATATTTCCTCTATCCACCCGTTGTTCAGGTTTAATTGGCTATGCTAAAAGTCAGAGAAGGAGGGAGAGATAGGGCTGTAGGGAGGTGGAGAAGGAGTGGGGATCGCTCTGATGGAAGACGCTCTGAGGCCTACATTTGGGGTTAAGTGATAACGCAGGCTGGGAGAGGTGAGGTTTCACACCAGCCAAGTTAAAAGGCTGCTGCTAGTGGTTCAGAAGTCAGGGTAAATGACATCATAGGTATTTTTGTTGCCCTGATTTTTAACATCCCCAGTCCCCCTTTTCCTCCAACACCTCCTACAGATCTCAATGCATCTTGATCCTGTGAAGTTTACAAGGAGTTCTAAATATCCAGTGGGAGGATTTGGGGGGTGGGAAGTGGCAAAGAGATAAGAAATCAAGATTAAGATTTCCCAGCCTAAACCACTCCCTAAGAGAATGTAATAGATTCCCTTAGAAGGTTCTGGCTTCTAATATTGAGAGAGAGAGTAAGAGAGGGGGCGAGGTGGGGGGAGATAGGGAAAGAAGGAAGGGAGGGAGGGAGGGAGGGAAAGAGAAACTGTTAATGGTGTTGCCAGTAGGCTGGCTTCGCTCCTGGCTATGGGTTGTCAATGAATTCTCCGTTTGAATTTGGGCATGGACTTAAGTGTTGTGGTACTGAGGACATACTTGCTATTATTTATCAAGTACTTACTCTATGCCAGGTACTTGCTAGGCACTGAACATACCTTATTTCACTTAACGTTAAAAACAGCCTCCATTTTCTTAGATGAAAACACGGAAGCTTAGTGAGGTTAAGTAACTTCCCCAGACAGCACAGCTATTAGCAGGTGGTAGAACCGGGATTCACCCCCAATTTCCAAAAGCGTGATCTTATGTGGAAGCATGTGCAGGATGCCCCTGCCTGTGGTACCTGAAGATCCCTGCTAACCCTCAGCCCATAACCCAATGAAACACTGGGTTCCTCTGAGTAGCAGTTGCTGGCCGCACTCTGCATGTAATGTACCATGGCTTAAAACAATACTCCTGGGCTTCCCTGGTGGCGCAGTGGTTGAGAGTCCACCTGCCGATGCAGGGGACACGGGTTCGTGCCCCAGTCCAGGAAGATCCCACATACCGCGGAGCAGCTGGGCCCGTGAGCCATGGCCGCTGAGCCTGCGCGTCCATAGCCTGTGCTCCGCAACGGGAGAGGCCACAACAGTGAGAGGCCTGCACACCGCAAAAAAAAAAAAAAAAAAAAAAAAAAAAACAATACTCCTGTGTATACCGGGAGGCAAAGATAACAATATTTATCATCCTCTGGGGATATAACTCCGTCTTCAGTGGAGACCCAAATTTATGGAAAGTGCCAGGTTTAAGATTCCCTCACAGTGCTTTTGGACATCTCTGTTAATATCTTCTCAGAGATACTAGATTTTCTTTTTCCAATTGGGAAAGGCTGCTTATCAGGATAATCTAGGTACCAGGGAGAGAAGACGTGTGTCCCAAGTCGCTTTTGTGTGCAGCTGTGAACACAAGGAGGCTCTGGAAGCTGTGTCCTTTATTTTTCTCCTCCATCCACCTGCAGCCTCTGCTGCTAGAGAGGAAGGAAAGTGGCATGTGGCCCACAAGGATTTATGCAACTGAGGAACTCAGGCAAAGAACACCAAACCCCTGGTAAAAATTCTATTATTCCTGTGGACTGCAGATAATTGAATTCGTTTCTTTTTTTTTTTTTTTTTTTGTTGCCTTTTTGCTTTTCAAGCTTTGAGATTGCATTTCCGAATCCAGGTTCCTAGATGATCAGTATTTGAGAGGAGGAAACATATGGCTGAACCAGGATAGAGTTAGGTGGCTCAGGGTATGTCTTAAAGCCAGAACAGCTGGAATGCTAAACTGCATTTTTATAATTGTCCCTCTTGTTATCACTTCTCTCCAAAAGGAATAGAGAAAGCATGGGGGAAACTAGCAAAGAAAAATCGCCAGAAATAAATCCGTGTACAACAACAAATAGTTTTGATCTGCCGGTCTAGATTGTGTGATTATTTGCATCATAGAGATAAAAAAAGGATTTATACTTTTACTTCATGTCACTCTCCATGTGCCCATACAATGCAGTTTTTAAGAGGAGTTTTCTATCCATTTCAGGCAAGTGAGAGCTCTGAAGCAGGGGTTTTGAGGACAGCATGGTCCAAACTGAACACTATCGATTATAAAACTGAATATATGGAGTGACCACTATATGGAATAGATTATGTGGGCTGTGGATGTCTGAGAAAGGGTGAAGTCTGTGTTAGTTGGAGCGGGGCGGCGGTGGTTGAAAGATGGGGTTAGGATTTAGGTAGAGGGAAGAAAAGCAAAGGAATGGAGCTAAAATTCCAGTCTAAGAACAAAAGACTTTTTTATTCCTCTGTGCTTTGGACAAAGGAAGTAGAGCTGGGGCGTGCCTCTTTGGAAGCAGTAGTCTTATATGGAAGCAGCATTGCCAGGTGAAGCTAAGCATACAAAAACATCAAGACAGAGTTGCACCCCAACGGGCAAAGACAACACTTCCTAAACCCCACCTCTAATCCATCGCTTCATTTCTTCCTTTATAACACATCTTTGGCTTAATTAATATTATCATTTAGTGGAAAGAGCAGAATAAGGCAAAAAAGATGCTTCGCTACTGGAGACACCAGGGTGAATTCTTTGCCACAGGCTTTGTATGTAGAATCACACCTCTAATTAAAGGAACCATCTCAGTTTTGATTCGGTGACATTGGGTAACTTCTCTTCTTTCTCGGATTTGTGAAAGTGCTAATATTCCTGTATGTCCCTCTCAGGAGGTAAGATGTGGAGTGTGGACTACAGCAGTGGGGGGCTGGGCAGGGGGCTGTGTCTGTTAGAGCATCAAGGCCAAGAGGCATTACATGGGATACAGTCTCTTGGGTTAAAGAGGGAGAGGAGAGTGAGGGTTTTGGGTTACCTCATGTTACCTCATATACAAGGAACGACTAATAGGGACACTTTGAGAACTTAATTGTTTTGCTTCTAAGATAACTTTGTAAACAATAAAAGGCGCTGAAAAAAATCCTAAAATATGAAAGTGCTTTGAATTCACTTCTGAAATGTGAATTCAGCCCTAGGGTAAGTTTTATTAGTATAATTTCTGACAGCACCCAGCAAAGATGAATAAAAATAATAGCAGCAGCTTTTGTATGTTTTTGTGTGCCTTCTGTGTGTTCTGGGCACTATATTAAAAGCTTTAAATATAGTTGCTCATCTAAATAGTAAATTGGGACTTCTTGGAGATTCATAATCATAGCCAATGTTTACTGAGTACTTACTATGTGCTAAGCATTGTGCTAAGATCAATAAATGGAGTTTCACGTAATCCACAAGACAGTCATTTTACAGTCGAAGAAACTTGGACTTAGGAGCAATTGAGTCATTTGCCCAAGGTGACTTAGCTCCCAAGTAGGGGAGCTGGGACTCGAACTCTTGGCTGTCTGACTAATTGTGAGTTATCCCATTATAGTTTATCTCTGGCAGTTTCCCTGAAGATACTAAACTGGCATCTCCCCTATACAAATCAATTCAGCTTATATTGCCTAGGGAATGAAAACTTTTAGTACAGGGAAAATATAATTAGAATTCAAAATCTTTTGTTTTGGAAAATAGCATGCTATGCATTGAATTAAATAAATGCCAGTGCTTTTCCCCTTTTTTCCTTTTTTTTTTTTCACACGTTTACTGGAGTATAATTGCTTTACAATGGTGTGTTAGTTTCTGCTTTATAACAAAGTGAATCAGCTGTACGTATACATATATCCCCATATCTCCTCCCTCTTGAGCCTCCCTCCCACCCTCCCTATCCCACCCCTCTAGGTGGTCACAAAGCACCCAGCTGATCTCCCTGTGCTATGCGGCTGCTTCCCACTAGCTATCTATTTTACATGTGGTAGTGTATATATGTCCATGCCACTCTCTCACTAATGCCAGTGTTTTTAAATTAAGCAGGTTGCTGCTTACCTGAACAAGGAAGCATAGACTTGGAGTGGTTTTTACCTTCAGATCCTCTCTTCACAAAATACCCCTCACTGTGTTCTCCTTTTCTTTATCTTGCAAGCACCGTATTGAAATGGATGCTGCCTTAAGTTTAAGCATACTTAAAACCCGGCCTCAATTATGCATATCCAAGAAAATCCCAAGATATTGATTAGCTAAATGAACTTTTCTACATGCATATCAGAGGGATATTCGTTAACGATGGGAAGAGTAGAGGAAATAGTAGCATTTATCAGCATATTTTGCTGCTGATTTTGAAAATGTACTTGGTACAGTACAATGTGCCTCTTGAATTCAGAGGAAAATCAGGCAGATTTGCATCTGCTATTTTATTTATCACCTCCCTGCAGTCATTTTGTACGTAGTCCACAAAGAAGAATAAAAGAATTTTGAATTGTTGACTTGGGGAGGGGGTTGATTATTACTGGAGGTGAATGGAAAATGTTTAGGTATGGAGAAGATTTGGGAAACTAATGCAGTTACAGAACAGGAGAATAGGGGTCTGCTTTATTAAGGGGAACTTAGAGAATGTCAGAACGTTAAGTGCAGACAGTAAGCCATATAATCACTGTGCCTCTTACACACCCATCAAGGGCAATCAGAGACCTCCCATCCTTTCTAATTAGGACAGGTTGGCAATTGAGTGTAGCTGTGAGGTTTAGAGTTTGTGCAGGCACAGTCTTTTTCTTTGGACACATTTCTTTCCCCAGGACGGCAATAGACAGGATTATAGACCAGGTATGGTTTCCTTTTGCCCCCTGGCTATCTTTCCCTTCATCTTCCCTTCCAAATCAGAGGGTTCTGCCCTGCTTCTGAACTCAGATAACCCGTAGGAAAATATTCTCACATCCCAAGAGAGATGTCTCAGAGGATTTTTACCTAGGATGTGAATCAGGACTGGGTATTTTAAGGATTTTCTATTTCTGTACTTTAGCTGACTGTTTGGTTCATAAGACCAATTCCTTGTTCACTAACCACCCCTCCTTCCCCCAACACATAAACACACCCGCCACACACACACTCACTCACTTTCTTCCCCTTCTCTGTAAAATGACCTGCTTGATTGAGACTAGGAACTACGCAGGAAGGTAATGTCAAACTGAAATTTCCACACATTATCTAAAAATGTAATTCGTCAGCTTCAGGGTAGGAGGAAAGTGCTTTCTGAAATGTGTTAATGGGAAATTCATTTTTTTCTTGTCTTCTGTGAGCTGTGGTAGTGGTGATTTCTTTTTTCACTCTGCCTCCACCCTGCCCCCATTCCACATTTCCCTTACTGCTCTTAATTGATGAACTCTGTTATCTGTCTTTTATTCCTTGTTAGAACTAAAGATCTTTTTAAGTTGCCTTTTTGTTTTTTCTACGGCCCCAAATTGAACTTTGATGGGAGAAGATATTTCTAGTTTGGAAAGAAGATAAAATTCAGATGGAGGCTATATATTTGTATAAGGCTTTTACATTTGTAAAACATTTTCAATCGGCCAATTATATTTATTTAGTGTCTGCTCCCTCAGGCCAAATAAATGTTATTTACTTTCCTTCTCTTCTCTTAAATTCTGTATCAGGTTCTGTGAGGAAGCTAAAAAGGGTAAGACATTGTTTGTGCCCACATGTTGCTGCTAGCAGGGCCAATGAGTGGGGGAGGCCAGGACAAATCACAGGACCCTACAGAAGCCTGCAGGTCTGGGAGGGGCTGGGAGCCTGCTTATGATGCAGAAAAGTGGTGCCACCTTGCTGTTTTGTGTGGGGGTGGGGGGGTGGGGGGGGTTGTTTTGTTTTTCACCAAAGCCCAAACTCACCTTTCCTGACCCTAGCTGTTAATTTCACTGGAAAGATAGCACAAAAGGATTCATAACAGAACAATGAAGTTGGAGGTTTGCCCACTGTGTGTCAGCTACAGTGCTAGGCACACCGTATATGTCATCTCATTGAAGCTTTGTACCAGTTATGCACAGTCAATGGTATTGTCCCCATTTTACAGATAAGAAAGCCAAGGCTTAGAGTCAGTTAGCTGGAGAGTGCAAAACCTATGGTCTTTCTATTCCCTTACCTGCCTCTGCTGAAAAGAAGAAGAAAACATCAGCTATGGGTGTTCAGAGGATAAAAAGATCACTGTGGGCTGGGGTTCTCAGAGCAGGTGTCAAATAGGAGCAAGCCTTGAACTTGGTAGAGAGTACATTGTAGTCTGTGTACACAGACCAGTACACAGCTGAGCCAAGTTTCAGAGATATCTTCAAGGGATAATGAATAGAATAGTCAGGACTACTCTGGGGGGTAAAGTTAGTACCCCCTTTGTGTTTATGAAATAAGTTCAGAGAGTTTAAGTAATTTATCCAAGGCCATAGCTAATAAGTTCTGGAGCTATGGTTTGACTCCAAAGTGTGTTCCTTCTGCTTCGCTAATAAATAACCTGACCTAACACAGGAGGTGGACGACTTTCAGACTTACCACGGTGTCTGTGATTTGAGAATCATTGTTTTTCTTGCTGAGGTCAGGGCCATGTTCTCTGAGTGACTCTCTTTCCACCTACTTCAATTTCTTGCTGATTTATAAGTTTGGTTTTCTGCTTGGCCCTTGTTTTGTAGTTGGATGTCTGGTGAAACAAGGCGCCATTTACACTAAGTGGATGCAGCTAATTAGGGTAATTACCCTAACTCCTGTGGCTGCTAATAGAATTTCTCATCACAAACGTCTTAAATCAGATTAAATAGTTTTATTGGTAGTATGAGCATAAAATATATACTTAATAATCCCTGATATTTGCCTTTCATGTTTATTTTCAAAGATTTTTATATTCAGTACCTCCTCTGACCCTATTAAAGTAGCCAATATAGGCAATGTCTATACTTACTTTACAGATAAGGCCAGTGTACCCCAAAGAAGAAACATTTGGCTTCTTATTTTCCTTTCTTTTTCTTCCTCTCTTTTTTATTTTCTTGGCTTGTTTCCTGTCCTGCCTCCTTATTTATTTATATGCCATTTGATCCAAAAAGGATTTGAATTGGCTTATGAGATGTAAAAGAGCTAAAATTAAAATAGCCATAGATTTTTTAAAAAAAAACAAGGTAGAAGGGAAATGGGTATAGAATGGTAAAAGGAGACCAGAGAGAAAATTTGTAAATTATATGTCACTAGGTGACTTGTCTGAGAAGTAACAGACCACCTGGCCCCCTAGTCTGTGTTTTCTTTACGTCAAGGAAATACGGATGGTGACAACCTTGATCCCCTTCTCAAATGGTAACCAGGATCTCAGCCCTTCTCCCCTTCCCACCACACTCACTAGAGCCTCTGACCGTGGAGCCCACTGCCAGCTCTACTACAGGATAGGATATGAAGCCTGAAATCACATACATAGAGTTTTCCTTTTTTCAAATTAAATCCATGTTGGATTGATCGACTTGTTTTTTATGGCCAGAGCAAGCAGCCACACAGAGAAGCTGCCTGAGTGGAGTCCCTGTTTTCATTAACATAGGGTGTAGACAGTGTGCCAAAGGAGGCGTCCTGAAGCGAGATTCTTTGCCTGCTGCCCTGAACTGAGGTATTGGTGGCTTCTGAGTCTCCGCACTCTTCCCCCTTCCCCTCACTCCCAAGGTTGGGCACACAGGAACGTCAGTCCTCTGCTTCCATCTCCCTGGTGAGGGTTCCTACACTGAATCCTGGCAGGTTCCCCATTGTCCGGGACCCTGAGCTGGACAAGAAAGAGGAAAACATGAATGTCACTCTCACTTCCTGGCCCTGGCCCTGGAAACAGCAACTAGTTCTCAGCTGCCTTTTCTCTTTCCAGTGCCCCTCACCAGTCAGTGGAGCCTTCCCAATGAGACAGGCCAACCTTTAAGTACAAAAGAAATGAGCACTTACCCAAGAGCTCTACACTCCCCAACACACACAAACATACACACACACACACACCAACTTCCTGGTCAAAAATACCAGATGCAGTGCATTGGACTAACCAGAAGTGAGACAGATGTCAGTCAAAGTCCTACACCACAACCCCCTTCCTCCACACACACACATTTAATAGATGCAGGCATGGCCTTGCATAACTCACTGTATTCCCCTGGACCTCCATTTTCTCAATATACAGTAAAAAGGTAAATCCTTACCCTACCTTCTTTGGATAGTACTTGTGAGTTCAAACCAGGTGACAGATAAAGACACTTGTAAACTAAAACAACCTATAAATGTGAGGGACCCCTTCTATCCCATAACTCCTTCCCTCTTCTCTGTAAGTGTTCTACCACTGGGCCAACAAACAGACAAAAGGAGAGGAGTGGGAAAGTGGATTTCTGTCCTGGTTCAGTCCTCAATATGTAATTCCAAGGACCAAGTAGGAGAAGGCAGGAGGATGGAATGGGAACTCAGACTTATTAAGTACTAGAAACCAGTCACTTTATGTGTGTTATCTCATTTAATCCTGACCTTGCCCCCAAGAGGTAGTGGTGACCCCATTCTTCAGATGAGGAAACCAAGGCTCATGGAGTTTAAAATGACTGACCTGAAGTCACACAGTTGGCAGGTGGCCAAGCTGTCTGCATACCTGTGTCTCTCTGACCACATGCTGCTGCCAATTGGGATAGGAGTCCTTCACAGAGAGGGTTCCCTGCATTCTGCTGTTTCATCCTGAGTTGTGAACGTGGCTGTGTAGGATGTATCCCCGTAAGCCTCAGAAATAGCTACAGT
The DNA here is from genome assembly GCF_008692025.1 of Phocoena sinus. Taxonomy (NCBI): domain Eukaryota; kingdom Metazoa; phylum Chordata; class Mammalia; order Artiodactyla; family Phocoenidae; genus Phocoena; species Phocoena sinus. The sequence goes on from NC_045763.1 coordinate 41,835,116, forward strand.
AATAATGCACTTGACTAATGCAGTTTTAGTGGTTCTGGAAGATTATAAATTAAAGCCTTTAGTTCAATATTTGAAAATGTCAGGATGGTTTCTGAGATTGTTTTAAAAATCAGGCCACCTTTATGAGTGGCAACATGAAGAAATGGAAAGATCCACCAAGTTCTCGTTCTAGCGCTCGCTCTGGGGTTTGCAGTGGATCAAGCCGTTGGGTGCCTCAGGTTGTTGTGCATAAGATGGGGATAACACTGGCTCTTTCCACCGCACCGTGTGTTGTGACGTCAGGTGAGCTGCTAATGTGTCATTAAGTCGTTGAAGTGCTATACCAATCAGGATATTACTGTGGTCACCTGGAAGATAGGATATTGTAAGCAGGGGATTTCTGAGGGTAAAGTAAATACTAAAACTCCTGTGATAAGCTAGCTTTGCCTTCTAGTCTGCCTTCCAAATGTTTTGTTCAGTTATCTACGTACATCTCAACAAAAGCTGATTACCTCTCTCAGACATCAGTGTGTAACTGTTATTAATGCTCACGCTGATCAAATTACAATGCCACAGATCCTACTTGCACTTTGATATTAGATTTTGGATTCCGGTCTATAATGAATGATTTTTCTCCATGCATTGGAAAAATTGGTTAGCAGAGTTCATAAGAAAGTTTAATTAGCAGGCTGTTTGTGAAAATAGCGGCTGTGAGTCATCGTTCAGAATGAACTAACATTTCTCAGGGTTGAATTTGTTCTTCTGTTCCTTGAGCAGCCACACAGGATCCTTGTGTTTGGGAAGCTGGTGTCTGCATGCTGCCCACTTGAACTGCATCGTGTAATAAACTAATGACAAAACCAGCAGATTTGAAAAGCCAGAGAGGAAGAGGAGGTGTAGGGTGTTTATATATTTGTGTATGTGTGTCTGTGTCTTCCAGGGGAATATCGTGGACCTACTATAATCCAGGATTGTGTGAGGCAGGAGGGCCTAGTGATTAAGAGCTAGCTGCTCTGTATGCATCCCAACCTCACCACTTACTAGCTGTATAGCAGGAAAATGTTTACTCTCTTTGTGCCTCGGTTTTCTCATTTGTAAGATAGGGCTATTGATAGGATTATTGTGAGCATCAGTATATGTAAAACACTCAGAACAGCACCTGACATATATAATTCTCACAGCAGTTCTGCAAGGTGTAGGTTTTATTTGCTCTATTTAACAGGTGAGGAAACAGAACTCAGAAAGGTTAAGTAACTTGTCCCAGGTCACACAGCTTCTAAGTGGCAGGGAAAAGTTGAACCCATGTTTGTTTGACTTCAAAATCTCTATTTTTACCTACAGTACTGTACTGCCTCCCAGGGTTGTATGCCTAGTTAGTTAAATATAGATAGTGTTCATGTGTATGCCTGTATGTACGTACCTATAAGTGTGTGTTCCTGCTTGGGGTCCACATAGCCACACACAATTTTGTTTTGTTTTTCCTCTGGATCTTTGGTTCTCCTAGTGAAACACCTTGAGCTCGTCGCATGCTGACTACTGATACATAGTGAGCTAGAACCAGACTTGTGCAATGTGTACTAACATGTGAATATATACACAGATGTCTGACCCCCTCCGCACTGTGCATTTCTGTCCTGTGTCTAGATTATCCCAGAAGCAAGTCTGTGTGATGTCTTCTGAGAAACAGAATCATGAACTATCACAGTGAAAAGAGACCTTAGAGGTATTCTCTGGCTTGGTCTCCTTGTTTTCTGCTGGTGCTTCTGGTATCTTAGGAACTATAGCTCAGAATCGGGGTCCACACCCACCCACCTTAGGGTAATTATATCTTGAGACAGTATTCAGTCCTGTTTGAAAGAGTAATGTTCATTTGGAAATCCCATCTAAAAGTCTTTCCCAAGGGTATTTAATAGGTAATATGTTTTTTAAAATAGGTTATGTGACTGCATGAGTTTGGGAAACTGAAGTAAACCAAGTTATAAAGGAGTTTCTTTTTATTACTACTTCTCTAAGTCTGTGCTAATGTGTGTTATAAATCTTAAAAAGAACGGTATATAATATGTAACATTACCCAAAGAAGCCTTTCTTCTCCAGCAGTTTGTGGACTGTACATTCTTAGCCAGGAGGGAGAAATGGAGCTCCATTAGGGATAAGTTTTCCGGGTAGAAGGAAAGAAGACAGTTTGAGCCAGTTACTACCTGATGACCTCATTTCTTTTGTTAAGAAAGAGGTGGGGTCATCTACTGCATGTGGATGGGCAAGTGGAGGCCTTGGTGTCCCAGGAAAGTGTTACCGACTCCCAAAAGGGACACAAGATGATGCCATATGGGTCCATCTCTCTAGCACCAGCAAAGTCCCATCACATACTAGGCATTTTTGTTGAAAATTATTGAGTACTGGGTATGTTCTGGGAATTATTTAATTTATGGATTCGTTTGGTCTCCTGACTGTCAGGGTGATGTTTCATTTTCCATCACCTGAAAGAGCTGAGCCATTAGAAAGTGCTTACATTTGGTGATTCTCACACAGATCTCAGGCACTCCTTCATTTTTACCTCTCCCAGGTATTTGACTCAGTGTAATGAAGCTGGTCACACTTGCTTGGTGCAGCCATTCCCCCAGAAGCCTTTAGCTTTTAAAAAAAATAACAAAAGAATATGGCTTCCCTCCTCCATTCTTACTCCACAGACCCATTTCTGTGTGAGTTCTTTTGTTCTTGGGTTTTGATTTCTTTATTTTGTCTTATTTCTTAACTGTAAGCTGAATGGTGAAGAAAAGGGAAAATATACTTTTGCTTCTTATTTCTTTTCTTTTTTTCATGCATCTGGGGAATTTCTTTCTTTTTCAACATTTGTTGGAGCCAAACTGAGCTTTCAGACCACAGTCATGAGCTTCCTGATGGTACTTCACTATCATTGAACTCCTTGATGGGAGGGACGGGAAGTTCCACACAGCTGTTAGTGGTTAAGTCCCAAGGCCAGAGAACCCCATGCCCTTAGTTCAGAGAAGACACTGGCAAAGGTTTTCAGACAAAATTCTTCTGCAACTCATATTTGACATCCTGACTTAGCTTTGCACAGACCAGTTATTTATCTCACCTCCTTCGCTGACAGCCGTGAATTTTCTTTTACTTCGAATAAAGGCAATTTTAATAGATTTATATTCAGTTAGTACTTATGAAACATCTCCCTTGTGCCAAGCCCTCTCACATAACTTATCTTAATTAATTTAAATCCCAATATGATATCAGGAGCCTCCACCTGCCCTTTATAAGAATAGTGTCTGATGGGAGTTTTAGAAGTAATTTTCTTTGTGCCTAAATACCACAATTCCTTTCACCCACAGACGTTTCACCCATAGACAATCTCATTTTGCCCAAAGGCTGATTACAGTGTATATAATTAGTATTAACCTGATAACTTTTTCTGCCTCTTCTTCCTTTGTTGCTAAACCCTTCTCTGACATCAGCGGCAGTCCTGGAATCACCTGTTGGTTCACATCCATTCTAGGGGGAAGGTCTTGTCTGTCTGACACCGAGAACTCTGTTTCACATGAGAGTAAGCCAACCAAGAGTTAAGAATTCTAGTTCATTTCTTTGGCAAGCTGGGAGTTTGCCAAATTCCTCCTCTTTTTGTTTTGACCCTTGTTAAAAATATTTAAATATGTGACTACTCTTTCCTGTCTGTAAGAGTATTCTGAACATAATTTAATTTAATGTTGCTCCTATTAAGAATCTCTTACTGCCCCAGGGTCATCAGTCTGAACATTTCTTTTTGTGTGATAAATGCTGAAGGTAAGCTAGTTGTCACTGAGGCTTCTATTTTCCCTGGTACTTTACCTAGAATACATTTTCCTTTTGGTTTTTTTTTAACTAAGTCTAAGTACTTGATACTAGCTTTTTATCCTATGAATCGCCTTTCTTTCCTGAACAGGCAGAAGAAAAATAAGGTTCAGATTAGTTCAGTTTTTTCATTTATTGAGGCTTATTATTGAAGTGTATGTTTGAATATCTGTCACTTGGAGCAACTTACTTTATAGAACAAACCAAAAGAGTAAGTTTTTTAAAAAGCACTCCTTTGAGAACTGATTGGTTGGCTTTCTTTATGAAATAGTGTAGCTTTGTAACTGGTCCTTCCTGCTTTCGGGACTCCTGGAAATCATCATATACACTCTGAATTTCCATGTACCTCACCCCAGTAACAGAGGTATTGTTTTACATCTACTTGAACAGTTTGGTTGATATCATCTCTGAAATCAAGAAACTGTTGAAAGCCTGTATGAGCTTTAGAGTCAGAGGGACTTGTGTCTTGGGATCTGAGGCCTCTGGACATGTCTTCTCAATGGTAAATGGCAGTGACCATACCTAACTTGTAAGATTGTTTTAGGGAGCAGATGAGATGATACAAATTAAGCAGTCAGGTAGAATTTAAATGTTCTCACTGCAAAAAAAAAAAAAAGATAAATATGTGTTAATTAACTAGGTGGGAGGAATCGTTTCACAAGGTGTTTATATATATATATATATATAATCATGCTGTACACTTTATTTTATTTTATTAATTTTTATTTTATATTGGACTATAGTTGATTCACAGTTACGAGTGTACAGCAGTGATTCAGTTATTCCCATACAAGTATCCATTCTTTTTCAAATTCTTTTCCCATTTAGGTTATTAGAGAATACTGAGCTGAGTTCCCTGTGCTATACACAGGGTCCTTGTTGGTTATCTGTTTTAAATATGGTAGTGTGTATGATCTTACAAGCTTTATTTGTCAATTATACCTCAGTAAAGCTGGAAAAAAAGAAATAAAGCACTCAGTATACATAGTAAGCACTCAAAAAATGATAACTATATTTTTACTATTAATTTGATTATTGAATTCATACATTCATTCATTCAACATAGATTTACTGAAAGCCTACTATGTGCCAGACATTGGTTGTACCAAGATTAATAAGACCCATGTCCCTGCCCTAAGGAACTTAGGGTTCACTGAGAAATACATTTAGTTCGACAAGTTTATGTTGAATGCCCACTATGGACCAAGTGCTTTGCTTGTTATCATCTTGATGCCGCACGACGAGCTCTCAACTGGGAAGTTTCATCTGCTTAGGAAGCCAGAATGTAGCCTCTGGAAATAACCAAGTACTGATTCAATGTAATTTTAAATACTTTGGGAATTCAGAATAAGAAGGCTGGGTCCTGCTTTTTTTAATAGTGTTTGTTGTTGGCAGAGAGCAGAGGCACTCAAAATTTCAGATGTCTAAATGATTCCTAAATCAGTGCCAGAGGTATGGGGAGATCTCATGTATACATCTGAGCACTCAACTTAGAATCGATATTGACAGTTCAGGTTGACATCAGCTGCACTGGCCTCCTGGAAGTAATAGCTATAAACTGAATAGCAGTCTTCTCTCCTCAAGGGATAGATGCTTAAGCTGTCCCCTCCTCCTGGAACGCCCTTCTCTGTCTATGACCTGGCTATCTCCTATCAATCTTTTCAAATTAGTCTCAACTCAGTTATATCCTCCAGAAAGCCCTCTCTCCTTCTCACTGTCACAACACTTAGCCACACTCTACTATAGTTGTTGATTCACAGTTCTGATTTTCTTACTAGACCATGAACTGCTTGCTTCTTCCTTGGTCCTCAGTTGCCAAATCTGTAGAAGAGACTCAAAGATGATTGATAGTTAAGTCCTTTCCAAGACTGTCATTCTATGACCTACCAGATCAAGTTTGACAGACACAACCAATGTGGAAGATGGGAATGGGATACTTTGGGGTATATATTGAAATTAAATGGAAAGAATGAAGACTTGGAGATAGTACTAGAAAACCCAGTCTCTCTCAAAGTCTCAGGCACACCGTGCTGTGTCAGGGCAGGTGTTTAACACACAAATCAGCACATATTCAAGAAACCAGGGCACAGCAGAAAGTGCACAGGCTCTGAAGTCAGATGGGTCTGGCTACTATTCTCTAGCCAAATAACCCTGGTTGTGTTATTTCTCCTTTTGAAGCCTCAGTTTCCCCTTCTGTAAAACAGGGATGGAAATGCCTGCTTCAGAGGTTGTAAAGATTTAAATCATAATATATGTAAAGTGCTTAGCCCACAGTAGGTGCTTAATAAATATTCTCTATTATTTTTACTTTCTCAGTTAGAAATCAGGATAAACTGTGAGCATGGGGTCTCAAATAAATATAATTTAGAACCTTTGTGTCTTAGCATTAGAAGGTATCTTATGAATTGATCTTGTTAACTGCTGCAACATCTCCTGATAAAATGTAGATCTGTTTGCATAGTTCTAGTCAGGGGGCCCTTACCACCTCACAAGGCAGCCTGTATCCTTATAAAATCATTAGTAGAAAGTTCTTCCTCTTATCAAGGCAAAAATCTACTCCCTCACTTTCTTCTATTGCCTGATTCTCATTCTCTCCCTTGGGGCACCACATAGCAAGCCTACTCCTGACTTCCCATGCAGCCTTTCAAGTATTGAGCACCCCTAGAATCTTCTCTCCTTCAAGGTTAAAGCCCACAGGTCTTTCAGATGTGTCTCATGGGATCTGGTTCCATACCTCTTACCACCATCCTCTGGGAACATAGCAGAGAACAAAAAATACTTGGTTTCCGCCATCAGTGAATTGATATTCTGATTGGGGGGTTAGGGAGTGAGACAAGTCACCTGAAGGCAGGAACAATTTCTTGGTTATTGGAGGCACACTCATAGTATCTAGCATGTCGTAGGTGTCAGTTATTTGTGGAATTAGTGTGCCTATTGCATGCTATGTACTCCTATGTGAAAGAAAAGCATCAGAAACATTCTCTACCTTTGAGGAGGTTGGACCTCATTCAGAAGATAGCATCCTCAGACGCAACGGTGTAAGGCAGTATCCACTGGGGCATGGGAGACGAAAGAAAAGAAACCAGCATCTATTGAGCCTCTGTTTATACACCAGGCACTCTACATGCATTATCACTTTCAGTACTCCTAACAACACCATGAAGAAAGTAATATTAAGTCCATTTTACAGATGAGATTACTCTAGCAAAAAGAGGCAAAGTAAGAACGCAAAATCTGCGGATGAAAAGAAATAGCGTATACTAAGAAATCCTGAGAGCTTTCCTGTCAGAGCTTCCCTTCCCTGTGACTATGAGTTAGATGTGTAGTTTTCTCAGAAATCAGGGTGTGGAGAGGTTCATTCAACTTAGCCTCAGTCACAGAGCAATAAGCTGAAGCTGCATTTCTTACAAGTCCCCAGGGATGCCAGTGATGCTGGTACAGGGATCACACTTAGAGCAGCAAGACTTTAAACCATACTTAATTTGAGGAAATTGTGTGAACTACCAAAAGAAAATAAATCCTCTGATTAGTTGGCTCTACTAACACTTGAGTTTGCAGGAGAAAATCCAAGACTCAGACTGTCCAGCAAGTGTAAACACCCACAGAGGTGGGCTGGGAAGGAACAGAGCCATGGATGCTCTAGAATCTCAAAGCATCCCAGTCACTGTGAAGAAGGGGAAGAGTTCCCAACACAAGGGGTGTGCATCCGCTTGAGTTCTTGCCTGATGCCAGACATTGCTGTGTCTTTGCAGAGAGACCAAACCCTGTGGAGAAAAGGCATGAGCTGGGAAGTCCCACAGACCTGAGTTCATTCAAATCCTAGCCTGGAGGCCTACTTCCTGGTTGACTTGGGGCAGGTTATTTAACATTTCTTAGCCTCACTTTCCTTATCTTTACAATGGGCCTAATGGTACCCATTTCCACAGGATTAAATTAGGTAATTTTAGTAAGCCACTTAGCAGAGTGCCTGGCACAAAGTAGGCACTGAATAAATTGTAGCTTCTGTTCGTCCTCATGTTAATATAGTTAGTCCTCACGGTGATCCTGTGATTGTGAAGATAAGGGATTATCCGTGTTTTTTCCAGATAAGGGAACAGGCTGGTGAAGCTTAAATGAATTAACCAAGGATATACAGCAAGTACAGTCTTGGGCCACACATACATGAGTACATGCAGTAACAGCCTCAGAGCTCCTCTCTGACCCTCTTTAGGGTGTGTTGAAGTAGATTTCAAGGCAGTGGACAACAGGGAATGTCATCTCAGGACTGGCAGGGAGGGAGTCCTAGGATTTGAAGTTGGCTGAGGTTAACCCAGCATGTGGATTACTGCCCTGCAGGTGATCTTGAGGTGACTGGGGATTTTATCATGTGCTTTGAGAACAGAATTTCAGCCTGAGCTAAGGGTTCCAACATCCACAAAAATTCCTTACTCAACTCAGAAGGTTTCATCAACAGCAGGTACCCATCTGGCTGCCCCCTTGGGGGCTTTGCAGATGAGGGGGGTAGCTGTTCGGTTTCTGGAGAATGATGGTTTTTGAAGAAAGAAAGAGCAATGTGTGCAGGTTGGCAGTGCAGAAATGCTGAGGCTCCTCCCGGTCAGCCCTGTGAGGGGACAGCTTCTCTGCTGCTGCCATCAGCCATAAGGATGTCATATTTAGGGTCCTGCTGTCATAACCCACAGGACCCCAAAGGCAAGGGAAAACAACTTCTCTCCAGAATGACTGGGAAATGAGGGGTTATAATCAGCTATGATGGTGACATTTCCTAGCATTTGAATACAATAAAAGTGCTTAACACAAACTATTGAAGGTAATTTACTTTTTTCTCAGGTGGTTCAAAACAACTTGAGGTATTTCAGGGCCTCAGTATAGTTGTCAACAACACTTTAGTTCCAGTGGAGTAACTGTGGATATGGCAAAGGGGACTAGATTTGGAGTCAAAAGATCTATACCAAGGGGTGAGCAAACTATGGCCCAAAGGCCAAATTGAGCCCATTGCCTCTTTTTTTTCTAAATAAAGTTTTATTGGCACTCAGCCATGCTCATAAGTTTACATATTGTACATGGCTGCCTTCACGCTACAATGGCAGTGTCATCATGACAGACTGGAGGACCCACCAATCCTAAACTATTTACTGTCTCACCCTAAACATAAAACAGTTTGCCAACCCCTGATCTAGACTCAGTTTCAGCTATTCAGGGATAGTAGAGCAAATCGCTCTTCTCTCAGAACTTCAGTTTCCACATCTATAAATGATGACTCTCTCTCCCACGGGGTTGTTGGGAGACTCAAATGTGACATAATGGGTGGAAAGGCACTTTGGAAACTCAGGATTTCTTTGGAAACGTGAGCCAGGATGGTTTTTATTTTTCACCTGATCTGTGCTGGAGGGGACCCACCAGGACATTTTTTGTTTGTGTTTTCCAGTCCCTGATGTCAGCTTGTTGTCCTGTTCTCCCTTTTTCACAAATACGAAATGAATTCCCCAGGTGCCCCTCTCATCCTCTTCTCCCTCCAAACATGAACACATCCTGGTCATGTGCTTACAGCAATGGCGAATTAGTACAAGTGTACGTATCCATCTGTTCCCTTATCAAATATTTGTTGAGTACCTACCATGTTCAAGTAGGCAGTCTTTATAAACTAGTTCTTGTAGGGAGAAGTGTTTGCTTTCTAAGGGGAGAAGTTAGGTATAGGAATTATTATAACAGAAGAGAAATATTGCCACATTGTAGTACGAGGACACGTCGTGTCTTTGTGTGTGTATGTGCATATGTGCACAGTTTAAAAAATAGAAATATTCAGGTGCAGATTTAAGCTTGTTAAAAACAAGAATCTGTTTAATCCAAAATACACTGAAGCGCCTTAAAAATGTAGCCATTGTGTATAACAGTTTTCCCTTGGAAACTACATTCTAATTTTAAGTTTCTATCCCAAACTGCCAAGAATGCCTTTCTTGCCCATTCATGGTCACTGGGCCTCTTACCCAAGCCTGCTGGTCAGGACTGCTAAGGACTGGTCACAAGTAAGGGTTGTAGGTCACCTGGGCATCAAGGAGCAGGCACTCACTATAGTTTCTGAATATTGGAGGTAGTCTTCATTTTATAACATTGTATCTTGTCTGTAATGATTTTGTTTTTTCTTTATTGGTGATTCAGTAAACATAACTTCAATGATTTAATTTGTATGCTTGGCTTGCTATCAAAATAAGCTCATAAACTGGGAGCAAAATAAAGTTTGTTTTAATTTTCCGTTCTGAAATTACTGTTGCCATACCTGTGTGGTCAAATCTTGCTGCTGCTGATAAAGGGAGAGAATGAAGCTGTTTGAGAAGAAGAAAGGAAAAAAAAAAAACCTCATCTATTTCTGGGATGCATATAGACACACTTAGTTCTAGGCTCCAGACTGGGTCCCCTGGGCCTTCCCAGCATGGGCGCTCTCTTGGTCCTCGTAGAAATAGTGTTGGTATTCTTTGTGAATAGGTTTCATTTGTATTTTTCTATGTTCTGTGTACAATTTAAATACAGAAATGCAAATCTAAAACCCATCACCAGTATAGGGCCACCAAAATTAAAACATAAAATTCTTCCTCATTTTACTCTCCCTCACTGCTAAAACAGTTTCTGAAAGAAATGAGGCTTGGGTTTTTATATTTTCTACCTAGGGATCTAATCCTCTCAAGAGTGTTTTAAAAGAATATGCTTCGCTCCACTGAGTATTTTTTATGAGACTTAGCTGTATTCCTTCCGTGATGGCAAAGAAGCACGTCAAGAAGCCCGTTCATGAACCAGGCTAAGCACAGGTAGATCTATTGTGCTGCCAGTTTATCTCATATCTTTCAATTCACAGGCAAGCCTTTCCACCTCTCTCCTCCTCCTGTTCAGTGCAGTGTCCTATTTTAGAGTTTGCAGTTCATTATTTCATATCAAGGAAATCCTCTGATCTTTTATCCCTTTTCTTTCTGAAACAGTGTTCATCTACTTTTTAGTTTTCCCCAAAGCACCCTCATTCGTGACATTAAATGCAGTCCCTCTCTAAAGCTAGAGCAGGTGAGCGTAACATGGTTGTGCTGATTGCAGTCAGGTACTAAGGTGATGGTGGGTTTGGGACTACACGGGCAGGTGGGTAGATGTGGCGTATCTTGCTGGGCAGGAGTCTTTCCTTCACTTGACCTTCAGAACCTTCCTAGAAGCTGAGTGTGTTTTCCTTCCTCCTGAAGCAATGTTCTAAAATAAAGATAAAATATAGAATATAAAAATCATAGCCACTATATATATTTAAGATTTCCGTAAACATATGAATAACTGGAAAGAAAGATAGTATATCAGGGAACATTAACCACTGGTAGGCATGATAAATTCTTCCACATATATCCCATCAGTACAATGAGTCATTGTTAAGTGGTTAAGTGCAGTTAAGTGGTGAGTGTTTTGTCTGTATTTTTCGTATTTCATTTTAATTTTATACAAATTAAACTTAGTTGGATAGATTGACTCTGACCTGTTTCCTAGAACTCATACATAAGGTTTGTCATTGAGATTATTACTTTAAAAGTGCCCTCTAAAGCCCCTCAATTTGGTGCATGACTGTTTAAAAGAAATAACTGTAAGACTTTTACAGCAATTTTTAAGGCTTCTCTTATATACAAGGTAAATAAGGACTGATAAATTTGCATGATGAAAATAGATTTAATTAGGCGAATTTAGCCAGGCTTGATGAGGTGAAGCTGAACTTAGGATGAATGATACTTTTAAACCAATGAATTAGTCTCATGTATTTTTGGATTTGCAAAAAATTTTCTGAGAACATGTAGCAGGGTCTCGTATTCACACACACCTCTTTCTCTAACTGTTACTCTCCTGTGTGTGTGTGCATGCGTGTGTGTGCACACATGCACTCGCCACTCATACACACACACCTCTCACACACTACACGTAACCCAGTGAAATAGAAAGAGAAGGGCCCTGGTAGCTACAGCGTGCTCAACGTTTTCTCCCCCTTCTTCAGTTACTAATTCTGGCTGGTGAAGGGCATATCTGGCGAAGTTTGCGCCTGTCTTTCCTGTTCTAACCCTGTTATTCCAAAACAGAAGGAATACCCTAATGTATTGTCATTTGGGGTTTTCCATTTTGGGGACAAAAACGCAACTCAGTTTCCTCATGATTCTCTTTACTTCCACCCTATAAATGATAATAAAGTCATCCATCTTCTGATCCGGAACCCAACTTGTTTTCCCAGGTTCCCTCCTACGACCAACACAAACACAGACATTCACCAGCAAAACAGAAGCTGTTGGAAAGATTTTTTGGCTGCTGAAGTGGGCTCCTGTCACCAGGACATGGCAGACTTTTTGCTGTATTGTCTCCCAGCCCTGGTCTGAGTGTACTCCAAAGAGAGCTTTATGTAATCAGTCTTTCCTGACATGTGACGTCCTGTCATTTTCCTCCCCTTCGGCTCTGCTGCCGCCCACAAATCAATAACATTGCCTGGGAAGTTCAAGCTGGCTTTGCAGCCACCCCAAGCTCTGTATTTCTTAAAGAGTATGTCAGAAAATGTAAAGTTTCCTAATGATATTTTTGGCTGATGACACATGGCAGAGCTGATGGACTATTTATAATCAGTGGCACAATCGCAAGCACATTATTTTTATTTCACTTAGTGGGGGAGCCCTGTCACTTTTGCTACCTCTCTTTTCAGACAAGTTGATGCCATCTTCACCTAAAGTAGCTAAATCCTCTTTGCAGAGTGTATTTGTGCTCTGCAAAGTGTTAGGAGCTCCCCAGTTCTTTCCAGTAGAAGCCCCCCCATTTTTTATTGTTCTTAGGCTGGGGGAATGAGGAGGGCAATGAATGATTTGTTGCAACTGCTTTAAATTCTGGCCATGCCTTCACTTTAAATGTCTCCAGTCTTTGCTGCTCAGATCTTGCTACAGTCCTCTGAGTGTAGGCATGGATAGCATGACTGAGGCAGCAGACACAGCTACTGCATCCAGCACTTGTCCCAATTTTACAGGACTGAGCATAGCAGAGCTGTCTTTTGTTGAGCAGCTACTATGTTCTAGGTAGGCATTGCATGCTCAATATCTCGTTAACCCTCTCAAACCTGTCTGTGGCAAGTGCTGTTATCTGCAGAGAAGAAACCTCTGGAGAAAACAGGAGGTTAAGTGAATTCTCTTCAGAGTCACACAGCTGATAGGAAAAGCCCCAGGACTCCAGTTCAGAACTCTTCTAACAAACCACACCTGCTCTTTTCCACTACCCTGCCCTGCCTCTTCCCAATTAAGTGGACACTTGTGTGTATATGGTGTGGACGTGCACAGGCACTTACCTATTCCCAGCTGGGGCAGCTCCTGTGAGTTTAAAGGCTGACCAGAGTGAGAGATGGAAGAACTAGAAACTTCTCAACCTGGGAGCAAACCCTGGTATAAAAGGAACCATGTACTAGAGGGTTTTGACGCACTGCAATGGGAAGTGTTACCTTAATAAAGATAATGAGCTCTCTCTCTCTCTTTTTTAAAAAATGTTTCCACAGGACAGAGTTTAGGGTATGGATTCGTTAACTATATTGATCCAAAGGATGCAGAGAAAGCCATCAACACTTTAAATGGACTCAGACTCCAGACCAAAACCATAAAGGTAAGAGGTTACATGTTAGCTCCTTATTTGGGAGGCACTGGTTAAATTTCATTCCTTTGATCTAATAAATTCAGGCTATGAGGGAGCTGGCAGTGGCATTCTTTATTTATTATTCAAAGGACACTTACCATCCACTGTACTAAGTGAGGGACACAGATCATTACAGAAGAAAGAGGTGAGGGTTGAGTAGAGGGAGGGGACCACAAGCTGTGGGACCTCCATTCCAGAGAGCAGGTAAGATGCCAGGAATGACTAACCCCATCAAGAGTGCCTGTGTGGGCTTCCCTGGTGGCACAGTGGTTGAGAGTCCGCCTGCCGATGCAGGGGACACGGATTCGTGCCCCGGTCCGGGAAAATCCCACATGCCACGGAGCGGCTGGGCCCATGAGCCGTGGCCGCTGAGCCTGCGCGTCCGGAGCCTGTGCTCCGCAACGGGAGAGGCCACCACAGTGAGAGGCCCGCGTACCACAAAAAAAAAAAAAAAAAAAAAAAAAAGAATGCCTGTGAGCTCAAGCCTGCAAAGATGGTCAGAGCAGAGCCAAGGGAAGAAGCTGTTCCAGGCAGAGGGAACAACACATGCAAAGCTGTGAAAATGTATATAAACATTGTGAGTGGGGAACAACATATAGAACACACTATGGCCTAAGGTTGAGCAGGGAGATGATGAAAAGATGAGGATAGGAGGTAGGCAGGGGGCTCACATGTGAGGCCAAGCATCTTGGTTTTACCTAAAGGTGAAGAGGACCCTCCTAAACAAGACTTGAAAAGGAAAAATCAGTTTAAAAGAAATGCACTGGTGTAATAGGGTCAGGTACTATAACATCTGGGGAGGAATGAAAAAGTAAACATTCTAGCAGTCCAAAAATAATCAGACTGGTAGATAATATCTCAGGAGGGGTTGTTTCAAGTCAGAAAAGAAAAACAGTCCCCCAGAGCCTGCTCCTCCAAATGGACATTTCTGTGGCTGGATAGTCACTCTCTCCGTTCAGACTTCACCTTGTGAGGATCCTTGAGGAGGTGGTGCTGTTTACTTTTGGCCCCTGGCCCCTGACAGCCAGTGGTGGTCTCCTGGATGGAGCCTGCCTCTTCCTCAGCCTCCCTCTCCCTTCTTCCCCCACCTCCAGGCAGCATCCTGTTTGGGGGCAGCTGCCAGCCGATTAATGAGTCCCATCCTTCATAGCCTGTTAAACCATGGGGAGGTGTGTCCTGGGCGCTCTTATCCTCATGACAGCAGGTCTGACGCAAAGTAGGACAAAAGAGAAACCTCTCCCAGAATGGAAATCTATAGATGGCACCAGCTCTCAGCATTTGAAAACACAAAACCAGAACTTTATGGTTCAACAGAGCTACTATTCCAACATCCAGACTGACAGGAGGCTACTGGTGTAAGAAAATCTTAGCTGGGAGGTAATCAAAACAAAACCAAAACAAAACAGAAACCTTCTCTTTTTGGAATATATTATGTGGTTATCTTTCTTTCTCTTTCTCTCTCTTTTCTTTTGTATCTTTCTTTCTTCTTTCCTTTCTTTCTTTCTTTCCCTTTCTTTCTTTCTCTCTCTTTCTTTCTTTCTTTCTTTTTCTTTCTTTCTTCCTCCACTCCCTCCCTCCTCCTTTCTTTCCTTCCTTCCTTCGTTGCCTCCTTCTTTCCTTTCTTTTAAGCCACTCTACTTTTGCAATTTAGTTTAGCTTATTTTCTAAAGATGATCACTTTCCTGATCTCATACAGTCTGGGCTTCACAAAGACCCCAAAATGGGCTTGACACAGGTTGCCTCAGTCTCAGCTTAGAATCAGTCCCTGTGAGTTCTCTAAAGGAGAAATAATCGAGAGTTGTTTAATTATGGGGTAGTCCTCTGAGAGAGAGGAGCATTAATTTCTTTCAAAGGAAAAACATACCTATTTTCAATGTTTTGAGATGGGATGCTCTTGTCACCTGATTCTTTGATGAGGCCACACCAGATTGAGAGGTGTATTTGTGGGTTTGATTGATTTTTTTGTGTTATCCAATTCAGCATTAGAATGTCAGACGTTTGCTCTTCCCTTGATGCTCTTCCCTAATCTTAAACTGAGAAAGATGCTTTTCTTTCCTCTACAGTTTTCTTAAAACCCAAACCTCCCCAAGAGCTTAGGGTCAAATTCTTAGCCATCCATTCTGCTTTTTTAAAATAAAGTATTCCATGAAGCCATTGAAGATTCCCAAAAGGCTGAGTGGATCCGGCTTTTCTGATCTCAGAATGCAACCCCCCTGGCCCATGATGCCATCAGAAGAAGTGCTTTGTCTCAGTGGATCTTAGAAAAAAGGAACATTGATTATTTTCTTTCTGTGAAGAACCAGTCAGCCTCCTTCCCATCTCTATATCCCTTTCCCCGCTCCCTCACCCACCCTGTGCTCACCCTGAATCAAAATGCTGCCAACACATTTGCACCCAGCAGCAACGTGGGCTTCCGAGGCACTGTAGGATTCAAAATGCATGATGCCACGGCTGAATCAATAATTTCCATTCTCTACGATGAATGAAAATTTAATGTGCAAACCTGGGGATTTCAGCCCTTTCATTAAAGCGTTTATTTGCCATACTAAAAATTAAGTTTGAGTGATAGGTTCCTTTATTAACTTTTCTTCCCTTTCCTAAAGGGACACAGTGTTTCAGGTAAAAATCATATTAAAGGAAAGGAAAAAAGCAAACCCTTTTTGTGTGCTGTTAATAGTCTCATCATTTATTAATTTTTTTAAATTACTTTTCTGCCTTTCAGGCCACTATTTACTTCTTCTGCTTCAGTTTGCTTTGATAAGTGACATGAGATTTATCTCTTTGCTCTTATTCCCATGAAGGAATAAGATAACTTGCCTATCTGGAAAAAACAAGTATCATCTTTGGAAGCATGCATCATAGAAATCTCCTCAGAATCATGTAGTACGTGTTTGCAAACTTCGGTCAAGTCTGTCCCTCCTTTTGCTTCCTGCAAAACACACGACTTCAAATGTAATGTACAACATAGATGCAGGCAAACCAAGAGTTAATTCCTAAGCTTTGAAGGTTAGTGATGAACAGCTAGATTCAGGGATAGTTCTAGAAAGCCCTGAGGGAGTAGTGGAGACTATAGTGGGCTGGAGAGCACTAAAAGGGGCAGCTGTTCTTCCTCTACTACTGATTATTTAAACCCAGATCATTGTCAGATCTTCCACTTACTCAATAGAAACCAAAAGCTAGATATTTTATGCCAAATCTCCCAATTTTTAAAGGTTAAAAACCAACTCAAAGAATTTTAGAGCATTATGTAGGCAAGCCAAACAAAAAAATTTTTTTTAACATCTTTATTGGAGTGTAATTGCTTTACAATGGTGTGTTAGTTTCTGCTTTATAACAAAGTGAATCAGTTATACATATACATATGTTCCCATATCTCTTCCCTCTTGCGTCTCCCTCCCTCCCACCCTCCCTATCCCACCCCTCTAGGTGGTCACAAAGCACCGAGCTGATCTCCCTGTGCTATGCGGCTGCTTCCTACTAGCTATCTACCTTACGTTTGGTAGTGTATATATGTCCATGCCACTCTCTCACTTTGTCACAGTTTACCCTTCCCACGCCACATACCCTCAAGTCCATTTTCTAGTAGGTCTGTGTCTTTATTCCCGTCTTACCCCTAGGTTCTTCATGACATTTTTTTTCTTAGATTGCATATATATGTGTTAGCATGCGGTATTTGTTTTTCTCTTTCTGACTTACTTCACGCTGTATGACAGACTCTAGGTCCATCCACCTCACTACAAATAACTCAATTTCGTTTCTTTTATGGCTGAGTAATATTCCATTGTATATATGTGCCACATCTTCTTTATCCATTCATCTGTTGATGGACACTTAGGTTGCTTCCATGTCCTGGCTATTGTAAATAGAGCTGCAATGAACATTTTGGTACATGACTCTTTTTGAATTATGCTTTTCTCAGGGTATATGCCCAGTAGTGGGATTGCTGGGACAAACAAAACTTAAGAGATGACTTACGGAGAAGCAGTTTGCAGCCTCTGAACTCAAATTTAAATACACAAACACTATTTTGCATTTTGAAAGTGAATGATTCATTACTAGGCTGCTAGTAGAAGGTGCCCACAAATGATGGTTCCCTGTTAACAAATGTTCGTTTCCCCTTTATTAAGAGGGATGTAATGTGACTGTGTGTGAATACTGAGGGCACCTGGAGGGCAAGACCGGGCCCCTGTCCTCAAGGAGAATACAATCTTAGCATAGATACAGCATCAAAGCAGAGAAAGAGAATGCTTCTTTAAATAAGCCCCTCTAAGTAGTGTGGATGACTGCAGATAACTTGCCTATCTGGGGAAAAAAAACAAGTATCTTCAATGGAAACATGCATTACAGAGATCTCCTTGGAGCCATCTAGTACATGTTTGCAAACACATGACTGCAGAGGAATTGTTCTTTGGATTATAACTTCTTTAGTGGGAGAAAGTGGCCAGGTTCCCACGCCTCTTGGAGATTAGGCTCAGAGATGAATTGACTTGTCCGAAGGCACACAGGTGGCCAGCAGTTGAGCTGAGTTAGCATCCAAAGGTGCCGTGAAAGATTCTTCCAGAAGAGGAGCTACTTAATATGTGAGCATGAGCTGGAAAGGAAATAATAATAATAATGATAGTAATGATACCTTATATTGAGCATTTACTCTGTGTCCAACAGTATTCTAACCGCTACGCATGTTTAATAACATTTAACCCTTGAAGCCTCCCTAGGGCTAGATGCTTTACACACATCAGCTCTGATTCTTAAAATAGTGATTCTCTCCTTTATACAATTGAGGAAACTGAGGCCCAAAGAGGTTAAGAGACTTATCCAGGATCACACAGTTAGTAAGAGAGATTTGGAATAAGAAAAAAATGTTTTAAAAATAACTCTGGCAATAGGTCGTCAGTGTGGGAATGTCTCACTGCCTGCTTGCTCAGCGGCACATGCATCTGTGAGTGTGTGGGTGTGTATTTGGTTCTGTACACACATGGGTTATACTCCCTGGTGAGGGAAGATATATAAAAAGCAAACAGATGAATTGCATGGCTCCTCCGGGTTCTTCAGTAAACAGACTTGTGGTTCGGGGCTTCTGCCATCAATCAGGAGACAGATCTGACTTCAGATCGTATCTTCTGAGACCCCTGCTTTGCAGGCCCTGAGCTAGGTCCTAGGACTTCGGTGACATAGGGATGGCAGTGCCCTGGAGATTCTTCCATCCGTGTGAGTCAGAGAGGCATGGGGGCCGCTTCCCTGGTGGTGCAGTGGTTGAGAGCCCGCCTGCCGATGCAGGGGACATGGGTTCGTGCCCCGGTCTGGGAGGATCCCACATGCCGCAGAGCGGCTGGGCCCGTGAGCCATGGCCGCTGAGCTTGCGCGTCCGGAGCCTGTGCTCCGCAACAGGAGAGGCCACAGCAGTGAGAGGCCTGCGTATCCAAAAAAAAAAAAAAAAAAAAAAAGAGAGGCATGGGGTATGGACCATGCATGGGCTTACACTGACTAGGCTGCCAAAGACCCAAAATTGGGTCTTTTCTCAGCATTTCAACCATAAACCCAGTGGGGATTATTTGCCCTGTTTAGGGCCTTGGAAGTGCTGTTTAGCTTCCAACCCCCTGTTTGTCTCCAACAGAGATCACTTTAGACGCTGAGAAGCACTGAGCAAAATGGCTGTGGGTTCTGGAAGATGATCCCCAGTACTCCTGGACCCCGCAGTGGATGCCTGTCGCAGTCCTGAACCTCTGCAGGGCATTTACAAGAGCAGCTTCTGAATTCCAGCCTCTTTCTAAGAAGCGCTCTGTTGAATGCAGTTGCAGTAGTCCAGCTCTGTGTTGCATTAATTAGGAACAAAGAAAAGTAGATGGTTCTGTAGTAGCTTCAAAAGAGGGATATGTTTACCAAAAGTTTGGATTGATATACAAGTTACACTGAGAGCCTTCAGTAAAAAGTGATCCAGAATGGGATTTGAGGATGTAGGATCCTAACCCTTTCCGTGCAGTGGGACACCTGTTTGGGTTTTAACCTGAGTTTGAGGACCAGGATTAGAGAAGCGTTCACTGCTCTGCCTCTGGAAACTCGTCTCTCACGGGAGCCACAAACATGTGAAGGAGCGCCTCTAATGCGGTGAGATGGGGACTGCCACAGGGCTGCAGGGGTTCCCACTTGATTGGGGTAGAGGAGCCGGAGTAGAGAGCTGTGCACAGTTTGAGCAGGAGAGGGATCTGATCAAAGTAAAGCTCCAAGTAGGTTCATCTGGCACTGGTGCGTCACTTAGGTTGTTTGACTGAACGAAACCAGAGGCTTGCAGGCTGCTGTGCTAGTTTTTTGTCAGCCTTAGACTTTGGTTTTCCTCAGCTCTGTTAGGAGCTTTTTTGACTCATTTTAAAAGCAAAGCAGGCTTATTTAAAAATAATTCGGAAAATTCATTATCATGTAATGAAGGCAATGTCAGACATTCCCAGCTCCATGCTATTAACGTTTTTATATTTTTCCTTCCTTTTCTCATTGCATTACATTTACAAATGATGTTGTGGCTTTTCTTTTCCTAATCATTGCATTAAACTATTACTCAAATTATAAACATATGAATTTAAAGAAAGCATTCCCAGAGCACAGTTCTTGTGCAAACTGGAGGTGTGAGTGATTTCAGGATTAGGTCGGGAGGAGGGGACAAAAAAGCTGTTCCTGCCACTGTGACCGAACCCAGGAGGGTTGGCACTCAGTCAGGAGAGAAGGTGAGAGAGTAAAAGAGAAGCTTTATCACGAGGCAACAGCCAGGTTCCAGGGGGAGCAGAGCTAGAGGAGGGGAAGGTGCCTGAGTGAAGGCTTTTCGGAAGGGGAAAAAGCCTCGCTTCTCCGGAAAGGAGAGCAGCTCCTTTATTTCAGCCTCTTGCTCCGATGTTGCTTAGCCATTTCTCCATTTTCGCGTTATTCTTCTAATAGCACTAACGGTGCCTCCGGGGGATCTTTCCACACTTGAGTTTTGCAGTTTCCAGTTTGCCCCTCCTGCTTCTTTCTCTTGCCAGGGGTCATCAGGGAGCCTCACCTCCCTCCCTCCGCGCGCCCGCAATCCACCTGCCTTGCTAAAGGCCTCCATTCCGCTGAGGCCTCTTTTCTTTGCTCTTGGCATAAGCAATTATTTCTCCTATCACTGCTCTTAATGCTTCCCGGAGAGTTAGCAGATCATTTTCTGCTGGCAGATATCACCCCACCCAGAAATGATAGACTACCTCCCTCCGTCTCGTTAATAATAAAAAGGCATTTTCTCTCCTCCCCCATTATGGCTGTAGTCAGAGCCGGTGTGGGAATGCTTCCCTGCCAAGGTCAGCAGGGGCGACTGGATCACTGAATCCCCGAGGAGTGAAGGGAGGGGGTGGCAACACCAGTGGAAACGGGAGACCCGTCTACCCCAGTTGTACCAGGCACTTTCTCTCCTGTGACACATTCCGTTTGGCTGCTTTGCTTCCTAGCGCCCTGTTAACTTCCGCTGAGTGATTAATTTCAGTTACAGGTGTAGGAGTTTGAGAGATGGAAATACAGTTCCCTTACTCTGCCCAGCGAGGCTCTTATGTTCCCAGTATCTTAAAGGTCATCCACAGTGTCCTGTGTCTGGGTTACAAAAGAAATTGGTCAAGCGCAGGTTACAAGGACACTTAAGTTTTCAGAAGTGTGTGGAATGAGGCTTGGGGGCTTTAGCTGTCTACAAGTGTAAAAGATCCCACAGTGTGATGTGAGCTGCTTAAAAAAAAAACTCAGCACACCCCAGGTGTCTTAGGAGAACTGTGGACTCCAGATCCCAGGAAACAGTGGTCCTTTCTTGTCCACTCTGGTCAACCCATCCCTGGTGTCTTGTCTCCATTTCTCAGCTCCACGTTTTGAAAAGACCAGATGCTCTAAGGGTTGTCCAGAGGCAAATGAGGAAGATGGCCAAACGGTGCTGCACTCACATATTCACTCCACAATGGTTGCTTTTCCATTCTCTAGAGAGAAGAAAAAGTGACTCTGAAGCTCAATCCTATATGTCAAGAATCTAGAAAAAGAATCTATGTGTCTGTCATTTGCCTTGGGTGGTAGTGAGTCCCTGATTGTCAGACACATGCAAATGGAGTCATTAGGGGTGACTTAGAGGGATTCCTATACCAGACCGGAGTCTGACTATATGATTCTAAAGGTTCCTTCTAGCTCTGAGATGCTATAACTTTGTGTTGTTCCTGGGCCTCGAGCTGTTCTGTCTAGTAGCCACTAGCCATTTATGGCTCTTTACATCTGAGTTTAAAATAATTAAAATTAAATGAAAAGTTCAGTTCCTCAGTCACACTAGGCATGTTTGAAGTACTCAATAGCCACCTGTAGCTGGTGGCTACCATGTTGGACAGCACAGATCTAGAACGTTTTCTTGATCCCAGAAAGTTCTGTTGGACAATGCTGGCCTAGAACATCAGCGGCCCTGGGGAATAAAGGATCACTTCTCCATGGTTACCATGAAGCCCCAGAGCAGATCAGCTGGTCTGTCAAAGGTCATAGAGCCACATCCCTCTCCCCTTTCCCCTTGCTGTCCATTCAAAAGAGCTCTGAGTTCAGATGGTGAGTCCGGTCCAGCTCCGTTAGAAACTACTAGGATGACCTTGGACAACTTAGTTGATTTCTCTGGACTTACTTCCTCATCTACAGAATGATTCCTTCCAACTTTAAGTCTAACTAATAAAATATTATAGCACGATCTCTCCAGCTTGGTAACTTTCCAGGGAAAGTAGCAGTTTGTGCCAAGTACACGGCTTCTATTTCACTGTCCACGATAGCCTGGCATAGTGGAAAGATCCCAGAACTTAGTCATATCCAGCTTTGTCTTAGTTCAGCTGTGTGACCTTGGACAAGTACTTGAGCTCACTGAGCCAGAGTTTGTCGTCTGGAAAATGGAACTAATAATATCTCACTTGTAGGAAGTCCTGGCTTATAGTGGATTGCTTGAGTAATGCTCCCCAGCATGAAGACGGTAGCGAATAGGGTTACCCCTAAGGTAAAAATTACATGGGGAGAGGGGAAGACTTTTTCCCATCTACATGTTTCAGAGATACATAAAGAACGAATCTAAGTCTTACTTTGTGTAGTGGAAAGTATCATGGAGCTTCCAAGTGACCACAGCAGTCTTACCAGTATAGCAAGATTCAGGAGTTGAAGTTTAGTGAAGAGACTCGGTATCTTAAACCCTGAGTCTGAGACCAGCTCTTCTGCTAACCAGGCCATAAAACCTTTAGCACATCTCTCCCTTCTGGGGGTCACTAGACAGACAACAAGGTCCTGATACCAATAATCCCCCTTGATAATTAGATGGACTTTGTAAAAGAAGTTTTAAGGCACACGAATTTTATCACCACACCATTTTTTTAAAGAATTATTTATCCAGCGTACTCTGTGCCAGAAGTACTCTCATGATATTCTTGGATACGCTTCAAATCTGTGGTTCCCTCTAGCTCCTTCTCCACGTCAGAGTCAGTGCCTGGGAAAGGAGCTAAAATGCATTACATACAGTATATTACACATTTTGTTTCAATTCAGAGAATGTTATTGCGCTCCTGCCCTATGTAAGGCTTTGAGACTAGATGCCACAGCGGGTCTGCAGAGACCGCTAGAATGCTCAGACTATTTGGGCAGATGAGGTGTTAGCACAGATGGCTGTGATGGGAGGCAGGGTGTGATAGCTGCTGCCACTGAAACGTGTATCATCTGTAGAGTCCAAGGAGAGAGCAGTCATTTGTGCCTGGGCTTCATGGAGGAGGTGGCACTCAGGCTGGGCCTGGAAGGATGGGCAGGAGTTCATTTTGCCACGAGGATGAGCAGATAGTAAGAACCAGAGACATTTTGTTTGAATTGAGGCATAGGGTGCTTAGAGGGGTTAGCAGGAGATGAGAGGCTGTGCCAGATCCCAGAGGGCCTTGGATGCTCAGGTAAGGGATTTGAGCTTCCATCACAAGGTGCTGGAGGAACACTGAAGGTTTTGAGCAGCAACAAGTAGCACAATCAGAACTCATTAGAAACATTACCATCAGGTTGCCCATGATAAAAGAATATCATATCAATCATAGATCATATATCAGGTGGTGGGTAGGGGAAGTACGAGGAGTGGGGCCACATAAGCAGACACCTGTCCTGCCTGTGGGCAGGGCTGCAGCCACAGGCACAGGGGTGAGCTGATCCTCACAATGAAAACTCTTGTTTCTAGGAGCCAGCTGGCTTCTTTCTTCTTTCCCAGCTCCTGGTAGTGGGATCAGAAGTCCCAGGGAGGGTGTGCTCCTAGAAGGCCCTGGAAGCACCAGAGTCTGTTCTCTGCTGCCATCCTCCTGGTCTCTCTGGAATGTCTGTCCCCAGGGATCTGTTTGCTCTAGGGAGTTTCTGCTCACTCAGAGAGTACCGTGTTACAGCAGACAGGGGAAAATCTTCAGCCTGATCTTCTGAAAGGAGTGTGTCTCCTCTGCTAGACTAATAGTCCTACATGTCAGCGACTGTTGTATTCATCTTTGTACCCCCAGTGTCTGACATAAGGCCTAAGTACACAACAATTGTATCCAAGCCACTATTTATTGAGCACTTACTGTGTGCCGGGCATAGTGCCTAAGAATCGTATATGCATTAGCTTGTTTAACGCTCTAATAACTCTATTAGAAAGCTTCTCAACTAGGTTATTCAAGTGATACAGCTCAGAAAGTGTAAGTGACTTACCTCAAGGCTTACCATTTATAGCTAGTAAGCGATTAGGATTTAAATCTACATCTCTTTAACCCCAAAACTCTTGCTCTTAACCCCTGGCTCCATTCCAGAATAGATACTCCATTTCAGTTAAAGTAACATAAATGAGAAACTCCTTGGAGTGACCTGTCTCAAAATATAGTTGACTGATGCTCTATCACCTATCAGTGAGACCCACAAGATAAGGGGTGTTGAGGACAGGAAGGATGGTCCTAGTGTGTGGAGCCAGAATAGAAATAGGAGAAGGTTGGAAGCTACAGGGGAGGCAGGTTTGAACTCAGCAGAAGGAAGAACTTTCCAATAATCAGTGATGGCCAGTGATGGTGTAGCATGCCTCGTAAGGTAGTGAGCTTCCTGTCTTTGGAAATGTGTAAGGTGGTTGGCCAGCTGTCTTACATCCTGACCTGAACTTTCTTTTTTTTTTTTTTTTTTTTTTTTTTTTTGCGGTACGCGGGCCTCTCACTGTTGTGGCCTCTCCCGTTGCGGAGCACAGGCTCCAGACGCACAGGCTCAGTGCCTATGTCTCACGGGCCTAGCCACTCCACGGCATGTGGGACCTTCCCAGACCGGGACACGAACCCGT
Organism: Phocoena sinus; assembly: GCF_008692025.1. Classification (NCBI taxonomy): domain Eukaryota; kingdom Metazoa; phylum Chordata; class Mammalia; order Artiodactyla; family Phocoenidae; genus Phocoena; species Phocoena sinus. The sequence continues at coordinate 41,859,906 of NC_045763.1, forward strand.
GTCCCCTGCATTGGCAGGCGGACTCTCAACCACTGCGCCACCAGGGAAGCCCTGCCCTGAACTTTTGAGGTCACTTCCAACATCAAGTTTCTGTGAAACAGATTTCAAGGATAATGCTTTCTGCTGAGTTCACCAGCATCACCTGTCACCCTTATTTGTACATCCAAGTTTTACACCAATTGAGAGATAAGACAAAAAGAGAAAAACTTATGGAATCCTAAGTTCTTTATTAATGATTAAGGCCCAGATGGATTCCGTGGACTCAACGGGCTTCCTAACACCCCACACTTTGACAGATTGACATACTGTGTCACAGGTGCTCTGGACCCCATAGGCCTCCCCACAGGAAAGCATCGGCGGCTCCCATAGAACTTAGAGCCTGGAGTAGAAAGTGGGCTTCCGGCTGGCATCTGGCTCCCAGAAGGGAGAAAACAGACAGAGTCTGAGGCACACCTGCTCATTTCCCTTGTTGAAGCCTATTCAGAGCCACTGCTCCACCTCCCCAGAAAAGAGGGGCTGCAGGGGTACAAAGAGGCCTGGACTGTTACTCCAGGGGGCATATCCTCCGCATGGGAGGAAACGCCGGGCGTGGGAAACGAGTCTCCCCCTGTCAGGAGCAGCCCTCTGTATTACACTCTCCACTTGTTTGATTACTTCCCTCACCAGACTGTGGAACTCTCAAAGCAAAAACTCTCCCAGCACAGGGCCTGGCACACAGTAAGTGTTCAAGAAGGGGAGGAATGAATGAACTCTCATCTTCTAATACCAGTGTTTTCCTAAAGAAGCCCCTTTCCTCTCATCTTACCCTCCTCATAGCACCCAAGATCACGTCTTTATCATGCTTTCCAACTGCTCTCTTTTTCTGTACCATGGCGGGACAGACAAGGACCAAGGTGTTGCCTGGTGACTCAGGAAAGCTTTTCCCCAGGCCGTGCTGTTCCTCCCACCCTGCCAAGCCCTGGCTGTGAGCAGGTGAAGGAACCTGTGAGTGCTGTGTCGCAAGGGGCAGCCCCAGCCCTGGTCCTGCTGCCCCATCAGTGATGAATGACAATGCCTGCCTTACCGCAGAGAACAGCCTTGTAAAGTCATTTTGGAAAGTGGAAAGTACTTTGTGGATGTGAGGCAGCGGAATCTGTAGGAATGTGCTAAAGGAAATTCATGGCTGCGAAGTGATAAAGGATGATCCAGACCCCCACCAGTCTGATGGAGGAGGACAGTGCTTTATAGGCGCTTGCTGGTAGTGTTCCAGATGTTTGCTTGTGTGGTAAAATTGGAAGGTGTGCCCCAATGGGGGCTAGTCCCAGACTGACCCACAAAAGCCTATCTGAGTCATCACAGAATAATATTTACCAAGTTGATACTAAATTCTAGGTATGTGCTAGACACATTAAGTCTGTCGTCTTAATTCTTTACAATAACCCATCAAAGGAGAATTGTTCCCCTTTTTACCAGTAAAGAAACAGACTTATGGAGATCAAATTACTTGCCCAAGGTCACAAAGCTAGTGAGTACTGGAGCCAGCCCATGTCTCATAAGCCCCGTGCTGTACTGTCAGCCTTGCAGAGAGTAGGGGTTGCTGTGAGCCTGCAGGGATGGGGAGGGATAAGGAGTTTGGAGTGACTGCAAATCTTCCATCAAGATCATTTGTACAGTCACCTGCCTTTGGGCCACCCTTACCCAGAGAGAGGGGGGTCATCTCCCCACTCCAGCTCCTGAGCTCCAGAGCAAGATTGGTGCGGGCGTAGAAATACCAGTCTTGTGTTCAGAGGTGCTGGATGAAAGAAGTGAGCAGGATCCTGATGGTCTGAGGCACAGGGTTCTTTAGGGCACTTCTTCCAGCGTTGGAAGGCTCGGGTTCTAGTGGGGTTAATAAGCCAGCCATGGCGGACTCTCTGGAGGGGCTAAAAGTCAGCGATTTTTTTAGAAATGTTTCAGCCTAACAAAGGGCCTGACACCTGTAGTCAGTCAGTTAGGGGTTAATAAATGTATGAAGAAACTTGAAAAGTTTCAACACTGGGGCAAGCATTTGCATGTTGAATGTGGGAAGATCCTTTTCCTGTTGTTTTTCGCCCGCTCCCACTTCTGCAGGTTTCCTAGACAGGGAACTAAGAGAACAATAGACCTAAGTTTCCAAAAAGAGGAGAAAAACTAAGCGGGATTTAGGCTTGGTGAATGGTTGAGGTGCTGTTCACCCTAGGGATGTGTCACTGCTCAGTGACTGGGGTCTGTCACAGTAATTCTCCCTCTCTGAGATTCTGCCTCTGTCAGAATCCTCTTTTGGGGAAATGGTTTTGATTTTCCAGTTCCAGCTCCTTTTCCCTAGCAGATCTGTCCCCAGCCTGCTCTCCCCTGTACCCCAGCTCTAGCTGCACAAAAATAAGGGGATCAAGGTCATTACTATGCATTGTGCATTTATTGGGTGCCAGGCAGGCACTGCGCTAAGCCCTTGACCTTCATCATCTCTTTTGTCCTCACAACAGAGGAGGGCTATCATCAGGCCCTCCCTGACCCCACCACACACTGTGATACGACCTGCCTCACCACCAGTCTCACCTCAGCTCTGTCTCCTTCCTGGCCCTTTTAACCCTTAATTAAAAGGGAGACTAGCCTCCCCTTCTCTATGTTCCAGCCCCAAACATACAGCCCTGGAATGGCACACATCTTATGGCATTATGATAACGGGTCCATATATGCACCATTCTTCCATTCAACTTATTTATTGAGTACCTGCTGTGTGTTGTCTGTTGCCCCTGTTGGACTTGGAAGTCCTTTAGGGCAAGAGACCATGTCTGTTCTTGCTTGTTGTGTATCCCCAGCATACAGCACTACGCCTGGCTCATAGTAGATCCTCAGGAAATGCTTGCTAAGAGAGGCCTCTAAATCTAGTTCTCGAACAAGATTTAGTCCTTCCAACCCCAGATACTGGAGAATGGGAAACATGTCTCTTAGCTCTTAGCTTAGTAGGAAAACACAGCTATGACTTAGTAGGAAAACAGAACGCCTAACTCTCAGCGATCCCCTTAAGTGGAGGAATCCAAGCTGCAATTAACCCAAAGAGCCATTAATGCCCAAGTCATTCATTATGATCCGTGGGTGTTCATTCACTCTTTCAGTGGGTGTTAAGCACCCTGCAAGTATCGGGCTCTGTGTTGGGAGCTAGAACCACAGAGATGAATAAGACACACATACACAAGCCATGACCTCAAGGAGATCAGCAGACTAGATAGAGAGATGGAAAATCAAGGTCAGATGGCTTAAGTGCCATGGGCGCGGCTCATCGAGAGCACTGCGAGGGGGATTTTTAGGAGGAGGCAAGATTAGGAAAAGCTGTCTAGAGAAGGTAGCATTTGGTCTGGGCCTTAGAAAGAGTAGGATTAGGACCTGAGGAAGTAGGTGGAAAAATGTTCCCTGTGAACAAAAGCATAGAGGTGGGAAGGTTTGTTTTTGGGGAGCATGAAGATCATTCAGACAATTAATTTGTCAGTAACTGGCAAGGGTGAGACAAGGGTGACCCTCATTACCATAGACATGTCACTGTGATGTTTTTATTTCCCTCTTCCTACTGCTCCCTCCTCATGCCTAAAAAATAGTTCTGCTAAGTTATAACCTGAAAGGACAGGGGGAGGAGAACCTTGTGTAGAGTGATGCCCTGTCCTGGCAGTCACATGGGATTCTTGGTCCTTCAGTCCCCACCCCCAGATACACACACAGGGACCCTCCATGAAATGGCCTCTGTGCATGTCATCTGTGTGCTGGGAAAGAGCCTACAGAGGCCACCCATGAGTTTCTAGAAGAGGTAAATGCTCAGACTGGCTGCCTTGCTCCATTGGCAGGAGGAGGCCAGCAAGGCACATTAGTCACTCACATCATTTTATCTGTTGAGTCAACATCTATTTTTAGGTGTGGAACCCAGAAAGGGACCTGGCATCTCTGCATGGAAAGGGAGAGAGTGCCATGGGTGAGGGGGTCTGCTCATCCTTCACGCCTCTGCGTGATCCGCTGCTAGACCCATTCTCAGATGCAAGGTCTCCTTCCCTGCTGGAGGTTTAGTTCCTAATGCCAAAAGTCCAGTTTAACATGTATAATTCCTTTTGCAAACATGCTTTTGTGTATGCAGAGCACACATACACACACACACATACTCACTCACTCACCCCTATAGTCTTAGCAGGTCCTGTGAATTGGTTATACAAATTAAATAAAACTAAAAAATGCTAATAAGGCATATAGGTCCCTCCCTGTCCAACATTGTCAGATGTGCTCTGAAATGACTGTTTTCATCATCTATTCTGAGCCATAACCGCCCCAGAAATAGCTTTAGCAGGAAAGTGCTTTTGTTAGACTAGCTGTAAATTATATTTCAAATGTCTGATGTTGTTTTCTTAAAAAATAAATAAATAAGTAAATGAAAGTCTAAAATTAATGACTGCTGGGGTTTGCTTTGCTTATGTGTACTGCTACAGATTTGGCTTCTTGCAGATGGAATTTCAGAACTGTTTACACTTCTGTGTTAGCTTTTTGGGGAAAAAAAAAAAGCAGTTGAGAGATCCGGGAGGACAGATTTACAAAGTTGAACTTATTATAACCATCGGTGAGGCTCACTTCTCTCTCCACTGCCCTCTCCCTCCCTCCTTTCCATCGTGCCCTCATTTTTTTTTTATTGTGGTTTCATCTGCTCCGCCTCAAAGTTAGAAGGCAACTCATTCTTGCAGATGTTATGACAAGGTCACATATCCAGTTTTGCAAGCAGATGTTCATTCAGCCCCATTTCACCAGCACTTTGTCATTCAGCGAGAGCAGACCTTGTGGGAACAGATTGGAACAACGCAAAGGATGGGACATAAAAAAATCTTGCAGAGAACCTGATCGCTTTTATGTGTTCAAGAAGGGGATGGGGGTGGGGTGGGGTTGGCAAGGAAAGAAATCTGCAGAGCAGAATTTCATGAGTTTTTTTTTTTTTTTTTGGTTTTTTCAAAGATTATTATGTGTTGGATACAGTAAATCATCTATACACCCACATCCAGGAGGTACATCTTCAGAACTCCATGCGTGGGTAGTTCTGCATTTAAACAGCTGCCATACAGTAGCTATTTTGTTCTGCACTTAGAGACCCTTATCTGTGCATTTGTTTTAAGTTATCACCAACTCTCCTCTTGTTCCTCTATTGCTGTTCTCCTGGTTCTCATTACTATTACAAAAGTAGCTAAACATCTGAACTACAGAGTTATTTGAACTGACACTGTGAGTTAGAATGATAGACACGGGGCTGTCATCTCAGTTGTCGACTCAGTCTCTACTCAGAGGGTGTTGCCTGTAATGGATTTAGCACCTCTTGCCTTTTCCTAGGTCTCATATGCCCGTCCAAGCTCTGCCTCAATCAGGGATGCTAACCTCTACGTTAGCGGCCTTCCCAAAACCATGACCCAGAAGGAACTGGAACAGCTTTTCTCACAATATGGCCGTATCATCACCTCACGAATCCTGGTGGATCAAGTCACAGGTTAAGTATTTTTTTGCCGTTATTTTGTGTCTCAGTGTCACCAGCCAGTGCCTTGTGACCCATAGGAGCAGAGAGGTAGTGGTTACTTGGGGAAAAGGATGTGGGTCATGAGTAAACAGATTTTTGACCTAAGAGAAAGACTTTTTATCCATCAACTGCTGAAATTTAAAATGGGCCATCTTGGGAAGTAGGAGATCTCCATCGTGGGAATTGTTCCAGCAGCAGCTAAACTACTTGGCAGAGTTGTAAAGAGGATTCAGCCATCAAGCTGGGAGTGGGGTTGAATGACCTTCAAAGTCTCTTTCAACCCTCAACCAAATAACATTACTTTTGTATGTGAAAAGAGCCTATATGTATAGCTCTGTCTCCAATGATAGCATTGTAAAGTTAGAGGCAACCTCCCACTGCCTCATTTCACGCATGAGAAAACAGAGGTCCAAAGTGGGGCATGTGACTTCTGTCCAGTTAGTTAGCAGCAGTACAGGGGTAACCCAGGATCTGGTGCTGTGATACTTTGGCCATCATAAAGAAAAGCAACCCCCGCCACCACCTGTCAGTAAGAAAGGCACCCAGGTTGCATTTTTTTTTTAATTGGAGTATAATTGATTTACAATGTTGTGTTAGTTTCAGGTGTACAGCAAAGTGAATCTGTTATACAAATACATATATCCACCCTTTTTAAGATTCTCTTCCCATATAGGCCATTACAGAGTATTGAGTAGAGTTCCCTGTGCTATACAGTAGGTCCTTATTAGTTATCTGTATAACATATAGTAGTGTGTATGTGTCAATCCCAATCTTCCAATTTATCCCTCCCCCCACTTACCCCCAGGCTGCATTTTTGATGACAGAAGGTGTCCACCTACTCTAATTTAAAACACACCCTGGGAGCCATTTAGCATGTGTTTATTGTTTGACTATGCAACAAACCCTCACTGAAGGCAGCTCTGCCCCAGACGCTGCGCAGAGGGACACCAGCGACCAGGGATGAAGGTGGCACAGTCCTGCCCATACAAGACTCCAGTGTGATGAGTACCTGCTAGGGCTGTCCGTTGCCCAACGAGAGCTCAGGAGAAGGCCTGCTGTGCCTGGTGGGCACTGTTGGGAAGGAAGTTTCCATCAAGGAGGTGATGTTTGAACAGAGTTTTGGAGGATGACTTGCAGTTATCTGACAAGAAGGAGGGACAGAGCATGCTAGGTGGATAGGATGTATCCTGTAGAATAGGTGGATAGGACATACCCTAAGGCATGGAGTTGAGGCAGAACATAACCTGTTCAAGGAATATCTGGCAGTTCAGCATGGCTGACACGAGGTTCAACAGGGGGTTGGGGCCAGATCATCGGGGACATTAAATGCCACGCCAAGCAGTCTGGAATTCATCCGTATGCAGCATGGAGCTATGGAAGGGATTTTTGTGGGGTTTTTTTTCATTTGTTTTTCTGTGTTTGGAGTAGGGAGCAATGAGGAATGGGTACCATGCACAAGGTAAAAAATTGAAAAGGTACAGAAAAAGTATAAAAGATGTTTTTAAATGGTATAATATGGTCAGAGTTTGCTTTTCAAATAGATTATTTAGTTGCCAGGTGTGGTGGACACATTGGAGGTTCTCACTGTCAGGTTCTCAACTGACAGTGGGTGATCAGTTACAGCAACTAAAGGGAGACCTGAGGACTGAGCAGGGTGGGGCGGGGGAGCTGGAAGGGACAGATGAGAAAGATGCCTGTGTTCTGTGGGTAGGAGTCACAGTCCAGGGCCATGATGGCAGAAATGCAGGCAGGTGCATTTTGATGGGTGAGAAAGATTCAGGAAGCCAGGCTCAGCCCTGGCCCCGCAGGTGGGCTGACTCCCCAAGGAAATCCATGGGACCCAGCGCATCTCTTCCTGGAGATGTTTACCAGTTTGGTTTGTTCACTCTTTATCAAGGCTCTTTCTCTTTCCCCAGGAGTGTCCAGAGGGGTGGGATTTATCCGGTTTGATAAGAGGATTGAGGCAGAAGAAGCAATCAAAGGGCTGAATGGCCAGAAGCCCAGTGGTGCTACGGAACCAATTACTGTGAAGTTTGCCAACAACCCCAGCCAGAAGTCCAGCCAGGCCCTGCTCTCCCAGCTCTACCAGTCCCCCAACCGGCGCTACCCTGGCCCACTTCACCACCAGGCTCAGAGGTTCAGGTAGGCGTGCCCACAGGGGAAAGAGCCCTGCTACACGAGAGCTGGACAAGAGCCAGGGAAGCCCATGGCCCTGAAGCATGGGGCGGGGTGAGAACCTCTGCCTCTAGGAATCACTGTGGGAAATTGCCCCCAAATCTCAGTTTCCACCACTGTAAAATGTGATGATTGGACTTTTCTAAGCTTTTCTAAGCCCCCTTTCAAACTACTGCTGTGACCGTGATTAATCTTCAGATTCTTTGATCAAAACAAAATTTCTGCATTTAACCAAATGAGAAGGTTCCGTTTCAACGAGAGTTAATCACAGATAAGTGACCACATTCAGCAGTTTAGACTTAAAGCTAAGGCAGTGGCTTTTAATAAAGTCAAAGAAAAGAGTAGCCCAGAAGGCACATCCTTGCCAGAGGGAATGGTTTGGCCTCTGCCCTCCTCCTTCTTGTGCCGGTAACTCTGTTGGGTTGGGGGGGGGTAGAGGGGATCCTCTCTTCTGTGTTACCTTTACTCTGACATTGTCAGCAGACTCTGGAAAGACGAGGAGGAAGACTTTGTCCAAGCCTTACTAGTGTTTCCTCTGGGTACCCAACCCCCAGGAAGCTCCAGGTACAACGGGGCATTCCCCTTCTCCTGGGACGTTTCTGAAAGGCAGATTTCTCTCCATGTAGACAGTCCAACCTTGACCATGTAGGCAGTCTGACCTCTGTTATGCAAGAGATAAGAATATTCTTGGGCTTCCCTGGTGGCGCAGTGGTTGAGAGTCCACCTGCCGATGCAGGGGACACGGGTTCGTGCCCCGGCCCGGGAAGATCCCACATGCTGCGGAGCGGCTGGGCCTGTGAGCCATGGCCGCTGAACCTGTGCGTCCGGAGCCTGTGCTCCGTGATGGGAGGGGCCACAACAGTGAGAGGCCCGCGTACTGCAAAAAAAAAAAGAATATTCTTGACCTACCCATAATAATTCTAAATAGTTATTTTATTCCACCCATGTCCCAACTTCCCTTTAATGAAAAGGTCTTTCTCTTTTTCGAACATCACATGGGAAAATAGTAGGCCCTTCCATCTAGCCACAAGGAGGAGAAAAATCAGCCTCTGGAGTGTACTTCCATATGCCCCCTGAACATGAAATGGTTAGTGATTTCATGAAGAGTCCAAGTCATCTAATTTTTATTTTGTGTGAGAATACATGCAGTATTTGTGTAAAAAACCTTTCCAGCAGGCTTCTAATGGTGGAAACTATGGTTACTACTGCCCCATGATGTGAATAGCTTATCCCCAAGTAAGATACTGAAGGTGAAGGAGACTATAACAAAATGGCAGTTTGCTGGGAGGTGCTTTCAGGTTGTAAACAGTAAGCTAATTTTTTAAAAATCTGAACCCTCAAACCTCCCCCCGCATCAAAAAAAAAATGGGTGTGGTAAGAAGATTTAGTTAAAGTAGCCAGGCTAAGAGAAAAGATCCATTCTGATATGCATGTGTGTGCTTATATTGTTAATCTGGAGCAGAGACCTTTATTCATAAATTTCATTACAGTAAAAGCTGAACAACTTAAGATGCCACCCCTCTTTAAAAATTTTCACAGCACAATGTAAAATAAAATCCTCACAAATGTTCTGAAAGGTGGGGGGAGTGGGATTAATTGAGACCTTGAAAGAAAGGAAGGTTCATTAGACACTTGCTTTAAACTCCGGCATTGACCTGAACATGAATTACTTTAGTTGGAGGCAGGAAAAGGGGGAACTACCAGCGGATAGACTCCTAAGCACTGGGGAAAGTTTTTGAGCTTTTCTTCTTTGAAAATGGAGCATTCTTATTAATAGTTCCATTGAGCGATCTTGCCATCTGTGAGGCATTAACCCAGAGACCCTCCTTCTCTTTGCAGGCTGGACAATTTGCTTAATATGGCCTATGGCGTAAAGAGGTAATTAAAACTCCACAGATTGCCAGATGTCCGTGTTGGCACAGACTGGGGCTAGAATTTTTTTTTAATTCACTAACTTTACTTTTTTTTTTAATTCTTCCTTTTTCTTCCACCAGCATGTCAAATTCTCTTTTACTTTCAGACCTCAGTTGGTTTTGTTTCTTTTAGGGCACACAAAGTGTGTTTGTGTGTTTCACTTTTTCTTTTACTTGCAGGTGGGCTTCTCCCATGGTTCAGGTGCCACAGCTACCAAGCCTTTAATAATCTGGTCCTCTGAGCGGCTCCCCTAAGAGGGAAGACTGTGACTCTTTGCCAGATGATTTTGCAAACTTGCAAAGCAACTGTTTTACATTAGCAATGCCAAGATTCAGTTAAGAGGGCAGATTCCAGCAAATGAAAATTAGAACATTTTGCTAATCATCTTATGATTGTCAGTGGAAAAATTAGATTTCGGACTACCAGCCCTGGCCAAAGCATGAATAAGTGCGTGGATGACCTTATGACTCCCGCCCCCAGCTCTAAGTGCCTTTCAGGGCCCAGCCTGAGAATGAAGTGTATCTGTGTGCACCTCAACCAGGAGTTTCTTTCGTTACAGGTTTTAGCAGTTATTAGCAATCCTCCCTTGGTTATATATGTATATATGTTTTAAACTGGCTGTTTCTTTTATTTAAAACCTTTTTGTGGTGTTAAGGTTTGGGGGACTTTCTGAATGTAGTCACAAGGGTGTTCCAGACCTAGTCTGAAAACTGAATCTCGGGAGGTTGGTTGCTTTATGTCACTGTGTCCGTGAGATTCCCATGTGTACTTTTGATAAGCCCCACTGAGCTGCTAGGGAGATAGCATCTTCATCATCCTGCCCTGTAGAGCTGCACACTTTAATTCCCCTTCCTGCGGTCAAGGGAAAGAGATGTGGTCTTGAATAGTCCAAGTCACACTCCCTGTATGAGGCAGGCCTTTCACCACTTGCTGTGCATGGTAGGTACCCTGCTCTGGAAACTGGCATGCAGTGGAGAAAGTAACTCGACTGCAGACTTCACTGTCAAGGTGCCAGCCTCTTGAATCTCAATCCCAGCCCCCATGAGGGTAACTGTGAATTATCTCCACACGTCTAGCATACTGCTTGCCTGTTCCCACGCATTTTACACTTTTTCCCAGCTCTGTCCCATACCTTTGCTCCTCTTGAACTTCTGTGAAGTTGCACCAAATATTGTGAAAAGAGTGATGCTTATACATAGATGAGGTCAGGGAAGACACTGCAATGCAGCATGCACACTGCCATCTCCTCCAGTTCCCCACCCATAGTACACTTCACAAGTTGATAAGAGCATTCTCTTTTCCTGTTAAACCCAGATTTGGATCCAGAGTCCTTCCTACCAAAGTGCTCCAGGTACCATTACCATCTAGAGTTGAGGCTCTCCGTGAAACCTCTTTGCTGGCCCTGACTTTGGCCTTACAATATTTAGCCGTTCTCTACCTATAAACCGAAAGAGGTCAGTTGACTCAGTTGGAGGAGAGAAGGTTGAGAAGACAATGTTCAGAAATAGTGCAAATAATGATTAGACATGTGTTTGCCCTTCTGAGAATCTGTACCATGATGTTTTTGGTTTTGTCCTGTTATTTGTTTTTAAGTAAGAGGGAAGACTGATGTAGTGAACAATACCAAAAATGATATCTGTTGAGTCGTTACGTTTAGCATATCTTCAGCGGCCATTTGATTATCTAAATTTTAGTTAGATACACAACTATTCTTTCATAGGACTTTTGAATCTCTAATAATATACACATATTTTAAAAACATTCCTAAATGACACTTTATCCATTCACTTCCCCAGTTTTTGCTTCCTCTCCTCCTATCCCCCACTTCAAAAAAAAAAAACTAACCAAATGAAAAGCAAGATACTAGTCAGTGTATAGAGTCAAAATACCTGTATGAGTTTGGTATAAAGTAAAATGTTAATAAATATTTTTTCTGCTGTAGGCACTGGTAACCTAATTGTTTCATCTGATGCATCCATCATGAATCACATACATATTTTATCAGACGGTGAATAGGATCTAAAGGATTGTTTTTCTTTTCAAGATTACGTGAAAACTAAGAAGATTTTGAAGCCTAATACAAAAGTAGTTGTAATAGGACAAAAAACAGTTTTTTGCTTTTCTGATGTACAGTGATTCAAGATATATAAGTGCACACACCACTTGAAATCTCACTCCTGTGACGCTTAGAAATGAATTCCAGATAATATAGCATCAAGGAGTGATACATCTTTATTATTATTGCTCAGGGTTTTTTTTGGAACTCTTTTGAATAAATGCTAAATGAAACATAAGCCACCCATTGGATTAATAACAATGGGTGTATCTCCATGCCCCATAATATCTAGAGATCTCATGTATCTCCATTCCTGATAATACTGAGAGATCTTTGACAACGGTTAAGTCAAGGGACTGCAAAGATGGTAGACTTGAGCACTTCTGGGCCATCTCCTAAACTGCCTTAAAAAATAAATGAAATGTCCCGAGCATCAACATCCACAGTGTTATTCACCTGTTCAATCAATAAGCAGCTATTAAGTGTTTTCTACATGTCATGTCTGTGAGATTCCCATATGGGCTCCACTGAATAAATAAGTAGAGCAAAAGGATGAATGAAGTGGAGCCCCTTCTCTGAAGAGCTCACGATCTATTGTGGGGAGGGAGGGTGAGGGTCAGAGTGGGATACCCTATGAACATATACTTGATAGTATGACAGAGACTTGCTCTGGGAGTTCTTCGTGGTTTTTAGTAGTTGACCTAGGCCTTTCTCTTGGCATATACGTGCCTTAGCCAGTCTAACTGTTCCCATTAGAAGAAATTCCACAGACATTAGTCTTTATATTTTGGTTTTCAAACCCTGAAGACTCTCCTGCAAACACTCACTCAGGCCTCTGCCCGTGTCTGTGTCTGTGCATCTGTGTGTTATCCACGGTCAGACTGATGTCTGGACCAGTCCCCCCTTCTGCTTGTCCCCCCAGGTTCTCCCCAATCACCATTGACGGGATGACAAGCCTTGTGGGAATGAACATCCCTGGTCACACAGGAACAGGCTGGTGCATCTTTGTCTACAATCTGTCCCCTGATTCCGACGAGAGTGTCCTCTGGCAGCTCTTCGGCCCCTTTGGTGCAGTGAACAACGTCAAAGTCATCCGTGACTTCAACACCAACAAGTGCAAGGGATTCGGCTTTGTCACCATGACCAACTATGATGAGGCAGCCATGGCCATAGCCAGCCTCAACGGGTACCGCCTGGGAGACCGAGTGTTGCAAGTTTCCTTTAAAACCAACAAAGCCCACAAGTCCTGAATTTCCCATCCTTACTTATTAAAATATATATATAAATATATACGAACAAAACACACGCGCGCACACACACATACACACGCACACACACAAAAGAGAGAGAAACAAACTTTTCAAGGCTTATATTCAACCATGGACTTTATAAGCCAGTGTTGCCTAAGTATTAAAACATTGGATTATCCTGAGGTGTACCAGGAAAGGATTTTATAATGCTTAGAAAAAAAGAAAAAAACACAAAAAAATACCTTTGATGCATTGAATGTTCTTTCATAGCTGTCGTTGTTGACTATAATATACATAGATAGCGACGTGCAGGGATTTTTACCCAGCCAGCTAATTTTACTACCTTCCTTGAAGGTGGGTCTTTTTAAGATGACCATTCGCTCATTTGAAGAAGAAAAACAAAAAACAAAAAAAAAATAATAAAAATAAAACAATTTTTACAAAGTAATGGGATTCAAAGAAAGAAAATAAAGATTTTTCTTTTTTGTCAAAATGTTGATCCAATCAGATTGGTTAAAAAAAAAACCCACACAAATTAAAGAGGAATAATAAAAATTGCAAAAATTAAAGAAACTTTTGCAAATTTTTTTATTTTTCCTTTTTTCTTTTATATCATGTGAACTAAAACAGTCTTCTGTTAGGGGATGGGGGCGAGGGGGATACCTGATGACATTAACAATTTAATAACATTAACGTTGCCAAAGAGGTGGTCTCTTTGCTGAAAATGGGTTTCAAGAAAAATCTATTTTTATAAAATATAAAGAATTTTTACAAGAGAATCTGGATTTGAGAAAAAAATATTTTGACTGGCTAATTTAGGGGAAATTGACAACTTTGTCGCGTTCATACTGCACTGGTAACTTTTTAGAGATCAAGATGTGTGTTTTAAACTGGATTCGTAGACTGTTTTTTGAAGGATGGGCTATAAACAGATGATCTTCATATCTTTTCATAGCATGTAATAATAATTAAAAAATTATTAATTACTAGGGGAAAGGAGTGTTCATTCTACCCAGGGTACCACAGTTCCCCACAGTCAAAACCCAAAAGCAAGGAGATGAGTTGAAAGACAGTTTTTCTTTAAGTCATCAGTATGGGATGTCAGCAGAACAAAAATTAAAAAGATTGATTTTTCCTTTTGATCTAAAACTTCCTTAGTTTGAGCAGTAGGTGCTACGAAATTATTTACATATCTTAGTATCATAGTTAAATGTAATGTGTTTAGGAGAGGAAAACAAAAACTACATTTGCTTTAAATTCATTAAGGAATTTTCAAATTCACTTTGTAGCCCATGCTGATAGAATTGGGCTGTGTTGGTACATTTGAAACACTGTTTATGTTGCTTGAAACACTTATTTATTTAATCGCAGATGTGATGATGCCTATGGCCGAGATCAAATATAGCTAGATTGGCTAGACTACTTATTTGTTTACTTAAACTATGGGAAGAAGCATATTATTGTGTCATTCTGTTGTGTGTGTATGTGTATATACAATATAAATATATATATATAAAGTTATTTTTTCTTTGGGTTAATTTATTATAAGTTGTAACACTTGGCTAGTTTTGTTTGTATATGTCTTAAAATGTTTTCTTATGATATTTAAGTGACAGTTAAAGAGGTATCAAGGTAACTTGTGTAGAACTATTGTTTGATATATTGTCATGTTTGTTGTGAATATTTTTTCTTACTGCACAGTAGAAAAATAAAAACAACTGGGTCTTTATTTTAACGTAATTCAGATTGGGGAAAACAAAACAGAGCTAAGGGAACAAAATGACTGAGGGAGCATTCTCCCACGTCCAGTGCACTGATCATTTTAGTATATTTGTGCTTTGTACGGTTATATATTTAAAACAAAAACAAAACAAAAAAATACAAGGGTTCATGCTCTTCCCTGGGTAATAGAAACAGTTACTCGCTATGCATAATCTAGTTGATAGTTAAATTTGCTATTGCTTTTCTTGTCTTGTTATATACAATCTTTTCAATACCAGTTTAGTCTTAATGGTAATAAAACGTTATGGTTATTTATAACTTGTGCTTATTTTGTGCGTTTTTTCTCATGCTGAACCCACTAAGTGCATGTAGACAGAACTGTTGTTTTCACACTAAAGAGGCAAACTTTGTAGTAGTAGCCGTAGTGGTAGAGAGGTAACGAAAACCACGGCTGCATCATAGACTCCTCCTTTAAATTTTTTTTCTGTTTTTTTTCCTCTTTTCGGTTTTGAGAAAAAAACACCAGATTTCAGTTCAGAGAACACTCGTTCAACATTCAGGGAAACCTTTTAACATCACCTGCTATGAGTGAACTCAGTTTGCTGGCAAAGTCTGATGCATTTGCTAAGCATTAGTGGGAAAGGCATGCCAAAATCTCTTCTCTATAAAGTGTTCACTCTTGGGGGGGGGGAAAAAGGAAAAAAAATCTTAGGACCAGGCAGTTGTATACTTTAGTTATAATGAATGACTTCATGTTAATCTTGCTAGTTTAGATGATTTCTGAGGGAAAGTGTTGTAAATGGTTTTTTTTTCATAATCTTGTTGTGTTTGAATTATTTGTACTTTGTCCAGACAATAAATGAAAGTGTGTAGAATGGATTTGAGCTTCCCAGATTTTTAAATGTGTTCACTCACACTTTTTTTTCTGTAGCATCTTCAGATTTCCCCAATATTTTTACCATTAAACAAACAAACAAAAAGAGGTAGAGTAAATTTCTGTTTTGCAACTTAGCCCAGTCTCTCAAAGTCAACTCAGTATTCAAAAGTCATTGCCCTAGTTCCACACTACTAAAGGTACGGTCTCCAGCCAGCAGTTTAAGTGTCATCTGGGAGCTTGTTAAAATGCAGAATCTCTGGCTGAATGCAAATCTATATTTAACCAGCTCCCCAGGTGAATCACTGGTACTTTAGAGTGTGAGGAGCACTGTCCTGGTTGATAATGAGCCGACACATTTGGCATTGTGTTTGGCATTATGATCCACTAGTGTCTGTTATTCATTTATAAGCACACTTGTGACTTGTGCAGAAGAAAGGGAGTCACTATTTGCAGAGCTTCTGCGTCAGACAGGCTGTGTGGTGCCCTCTACGTTCTCTCTCTTGGTCCTGCAGCCATCTGGAAGAAGGAGATAGCACTATCCTCATTTCACAGATGACGAGACTGAGGCTCAGTGAGATTAACTTGAAACAGCTAGCAAATTTCCAGCTGGGATTTGAATCCAAGTCTGATACAACTGCACGGCACCTCAGCATTGAGGTGGCAAAGCTTGCGCAATAGTAAGGAAACAGACCATTTTGTACTGGAAGAGAAAAGAAAGGTCACCTCTTTATTTAAACTCATTTTTGCTTAGAAGTGTCAAGTATCTGACTTTCTTACCTTTGAATAGAAACCTTAAACAAGGACTTTTTCATACTGCGTATAAGAACGTGATTCAAGCTCAGCCTAGGGGGAAAAGACTGCCTAAGGTATCATGAAGTCATATTAAAATATGCCCTGAACTTTACAGATGAGCTTTTCAGTGATTTCCTGATATGATCATTCATTGATGATCTACTGTCTGTCTTTTTCATCTTCTCACTAATTGAAAATTCATAATACCCCATAAAACATCACATCACCATCCACAAACTGACACTTGAAGAAGAAATGCCCCCACTGATCCAGATGAAGGAATAGTCAGAGTCTCTTCCATTTCTCATTAGCTCCTTTTTTACTATTATATTAAATTACCTCAATGGTTGGGATAATTAAATTCAGGGCAAAGAATAGGATTTAATTAACCAAGCTAAATATTAAAACTCTAAGTCAGCCTGAACTTCACATACTTAAAGATTCTCCTTTTAGTTTTGTCTTAAAGACAAGCTGCTATGTTCCTTTTCTGAAGAGAAATGGGCATTTAAACGAATTACTACCCCCAGTAATAACAGAGCTTCGCAAATGTGTACATAGGGTCTAAAAATGTTGCTGCCAAACCTATGATAGTTATTACCAATCATCACCACCCCTGCTCGTTAAAGGGGTCATTTTAGTGCACTTTAAACAAATGGATACTTATTTTGGAATATTGGAAGTTGATGGAATCTCACCAGTTCATGTAGTTCATTCCCCAGCCTCCAACAGATCTGTCCTGAAAGTTTCACAATTAGCTGTAGGTGTTTCAATAGATCTTTAAAACATCCAACGAAGGACATTCTACATACACTCTCTGGGCAACACTTCCCATCATCAGCACAACTTGTCTGCCTAACATCTAATAAAAAATCCGTCTTGCTGCAAGTGTAAGCCTGTTACCTCAAATCTCCAGGCAAACATTGTATAGTTTCTGTAGGTGTTTGTAGGAAAGGTCTAACAAATCACAAGAACGCAGAGATTATTAAATTTCTTTCAGGTCCTAGGTACGTTATGTTTTGCTTGGATGAAGAATTGCATGCCAGAGAAGGCTGAAGGCATTTACTTAGTGTTATTTCTGTCAAAGTGATAGGAACAGAAGAGGGCCAAAAACACGTGCTAGTGTCTATAACCACCCCACATCATCACCACCAGCATCAAAACTATTTACAGCCACTACCAAAGATCAAGCACTGACCAAATGATGGTTGCAGCCAGCAGTTTTTATCAACTTGAGTCCTGTTTAAATTTCTTTCATCAAAATTACTCATTATTTATTGAATAAAACATTTAAACCCCAAAGAATAACATTTAAAAGTACATTTGACACTCACAAAGTCTCTCGGGGCCCCTACTCAGTCAGTATTTGGGTTTGGCTGCTTTATCCTTGTCAAAATTTGGCATTTAATTGCCTTTTACCATAGATGATTCAGGAAACTCCCAGTTCCTGAAATTGTTTTGTCCTGACTTTCCATAGGCACTATGCATTTGTTCCCTAACAGACATACACATGCAAACACACAGAGGCAAACATTTGTACAGTTGAATAGGAAATGGGGTTTTCTACTTTCACCTGCAAAGTCAAAAATCAGATCTAACAAGACAGCATTAAAAGCAAGAGTGTGATTTCTAAATGGAAGAGCCATTATAATCTTAATTTGAGGCCATCCTTCCTGGATCCATTCCACAGCCTTAACAGGAGTTCACAGAACACAGCTGTATAATATCCTTACACCCTTCACTGCCTTTGTTCTACCTGAAAAAGAGAATAATAAAAGGAAATTACATTTTATTTCCATGAGCTAAAATCAAGTTTTAATATTGTCCAAAAATGGTTCGTACTGTTCCTTTATCTTATTAACTTTTTGGCATATTAGGTAATAAGATAATTTCTCATGGTACAGTATTTATGTTAGAATCCTATTTCTCTCTGTGCAGATCACTTACAGAAGTGTCTGTTAACAGGAGAGAATGATGCATAACCGGCACTTAAGATTAAAATAGACCTGAGAACATAAAAGTGTTCCTTCAATTAAAGGAATAGCATTTCTCCAGTCTCATCTTTTTTTGTTTCTGCAGCAGAATGAAAACTGGCTTAAAATCACCCAACCCCGGGTTAATTACCAAAAAGCTTCCCTATGCAAGTCCAGCTTGATCTACTAGTAGTTCAAATACAAAGTGGACTCACCTGCCACTCCAAGATGCCATGTAATTATTTTAAAGAGTTTCCAGCAAAGTCCTCGAGGTTTAAGAAATGTTTTCTAGAAAGAGCACTAGCATTTATTATCTTTCCAATATGCCAGACACTATACATTTAGTATTTTGTCCTTCTGCCAACCCAGTGAAGGGTAACATCACCCGTTAACATTGAACACAAAGAGATTCAGAGAGATTTGATATCTTTTGCAAGTGAGTAGGTGGTGAAGACAGAATTCAAACCCAGGCCTATCTGGCCCCAAAGGCCCCCCCCCCCCCCCCTTATACCACCCTGGCTATGATCCAATTCTGTCATAATAAGAGCTTCATTTCAATTAAAGGTGGAGATGAGTCCTGTTATGTAACGAACAAGGGAAATAACATTAATGCCCTGTGCCTGGGGCTAACCTTCTCCCCAAATCTTTAATGGAAAAACAGATCCAATAATATTGGTTTACAAGCGAATTGACAAAGAAAAACTAAAAGTAATAGTTTTTAAACACAGTTTGCTCAGCAGTGCCAAAAAACAAGATTATTTGTTGATCTATTTAAACCACCAAAAGTCATTGAGGTAGAAAAGAGTCAAGGATAGGATCAGAAGGTAAGAATGTTTACAAGCCACCTTAGCTGCCCTTGGAGCTGGCCCTATGAGTCTCCCTACAAATTAAAGCATTGTGTGAACCAGTATTACTGTGGTGGGAGCTCCTTCCTTACCTGTGTTGCCCCCAAATCCTCAAAACAATCCTGGGAGGCACACAACATAATCCCCACTTTACATCTGACAAAACAGACTCAGAGATGTTAAGTATCTTGCCCAAGGCTGTGAGGAACTGGAATTTACACCCATGCCATCTGGCTCCAATCCAGTGTCTTTCCACTAAAGCACACTGACGGCCTTTTAATGTGACCACCACCATCAGTTGAACACCCACCTACCTGTGAGGTACTGCAGGGTGGTGGGGGGCAGGGAGAAACCCACCTAAGCCTCGTCTACACTAGAATCCTTACCCTGAACATCTGCCACATGCCAGGCACTGAGCTAGGGGCACACGATGAGTAAACATATGCAGCCTTTCTTTTTTCCTTCCACCTATTTCGTGCATGGCACTGTGCAGTAGGCTGTGACCGAAAACAAACAAACAAGAAACAGGAATGGAAGTTTGGGATTCTGTTACAAAGACAAGACATATGAAACAATTATTTAGCCATGCCAGATAGTTTCTGTGCTGAAAGGAGAATTACAGGAAATTTTATAAAATCTGTGGGGAGTGAAAGGAGTATTCCGGGGCCCAGAAAGGGAAGAGAATATGGCCTGGAGGTACGAGGAGAGTTCTGGTGAAAGAAAGTTCTGGGTTTGAATTCCCTGGCAAATTGTTTAATGTCTCTGAGATTCCTAATCAGAGAAGGAAGAATTAGAGATAAAATACATCAAGTCTCTAGCACTCAGTGAAGAATAGTAGGAATTAAACTGTAGCCAGAAAGATTCCCAGAGGAAAAGACCACCTTGGACAGGGCCCACTGGCCAGGTTGGTGGATGCCCCTGGATGTAAAGAACAGAGAAACCCTCAAGTAAAGGAGGGACAAAATAGTAGGGATGCGTGTGGAAATAAGCTCTTGGAAATCTCACTTGGTCTCATGGCACTTCAGCTGCTTTCGAAATACAGTAACTCCAGCCGCACACCAGCAGAGGCTCTGATTGTTCCTCAGCCAACAGAGAACAAATTGGTCCGTCCTCTGGAGCCCGGCCACTACAGTGACTCAGCCATTTCACTTCCTTACTCACTGTGGCTTTTCAATGATTTCTCTTTACCAGAGGTCCACTTCTCCCTGAATAAACAGTTCAAATTCCAGAGAGTGGGACCAGATTGGCCCTGGTTGGTTGGTGTTTACAAGTTGCTGGTACCATTAATTCGCCTTCTCACAGCCCAACCTGGTCCAAATAGCTGAAGCCAGGGCTGGGGTCATGTGCTATACAACATGGCCCACTGGTAAAGAATGGCTTGGGCAGGGCAGGCAGCTTGAGCAGCCTGTGCAGTACAGGGGGGAGTGGTTGGGCAAGGTGGAGCTAAGACAGGCCTTCCTGGGGCTGGTGAAGGGATGACGGCAGGTGCTGGGGAGCTTAGGTAAGCAGTGGTGGGTGGATGGCAGCAGAATAACAGAAAAAGAGTTGAATTCTCAGGCTGAGGCAGGGGACTTCTTTAGAAAAGCAGGATGCCAGAAGGCTTTGGAGCAGAGAATGAGGCTCTTCCATTCATAAGCAAATACCTGGGAAAAGACTGTTATCCCCAAGCCCTACTCCTCTTGGCTGTAGTCACAAGAGTCATAAGTTCTGTCTCACCCAAGATGATCCAATCAGACTATCTGTAAAGGGAAGCCCTCCCCAGCTTGTCACACAATTGGTCTTGGCCTTGCCTGCTTTGTTAGCTATGGAAAGTCCTTGGAAGTCAGTTCAACCTCCTTATTTGAATCCTTCGGAGAAAAGGGGCTTTGGGTTGCCTCCCAACCCACCTACCATGTGAATATCTCATTATCCCAACTCACAAATATTAAGATTCCTCTCCTTAGAATGCCCTGCCCTCCACCACCAGGCCCCATTTCACTCAAAGCACACACATACACACATGTACCACCTACATGGCTAATCCAGCTTGTTCAGCTCATGGTTCACTGCCTCCAGAGAACTTTCCCTGACCCTCAGGCTGGGTTAGGGATTCCTGGACAATCCCACCTCTCTCTGCTTTCCCATATCACAGCACACTTCACACATCACATCTGTACAGAGGAATCAGACACAGTGCTTGCCTTGGAAGAGCTCAAATGTAAGCTGAGGGTTTCCCTGGTGGTGCAGTGGTTAAGAATCCACCTGCCAATGCAGGGGACACAGGTTCGAGCCCTGGTCCGGGAGGATCCCACGTGCCACGGAGCAACTAAGCCCATGAACCACAACTACTGAGCCTGTGCTCCAGAGCCTGCGAGACACAACTCCTGAAGCCAGGGCGCCTGGAGCCCATGCTCTGCAACAAGAGGGGCCACCTCAATGAGAAACCTGCACACGGCAATGAAGAGTGGCCCCTGCTCACCACAGCTGGAGAGAGGCTGCGCGCAGCAACAAAGACCCAACGCAGCCCACAAAAAAAAAAAAAAAAAAAGTGTAAGCTGAGCATCGCAGGGTGAGTTCAAAGCCAGAGGGTGTTTGGGGAGCACAGAGAAAAGAGCAGTCAATTCTAACTTTGGCAGGGTGGGATGAAATTGAGGTGTAAAAAGAAAGGCATCCTAGAGATGTTTAGGAATCAGCTATATCTTGAAGGATGAATCATACTTGGACAGGCAGACATTGGGGCAAGGTCAGGTGCATCACACTGGGAACCATGGAAGTAACCCAGAACCAGGGGTCAGAATCTTCAGCTCTTCCTCTGACTTACTGTGTGATATTGGGCAAGTCACTGCACCTCTTTGGGCCTCAATTTCCCAAAGATTTAAGGAAAGTGTTGGACTAGGTGCTGTCTGACAGTCTTGCTCCTGCTTTTACTCCTAGACTCATCTTCCCCTATATTTTTTATTGATTCAGCAAATATTCATTGACCCCCTACTATATAGCACTGAGAATACAATGAGGGGGACAAAAGAGATGTTTGAATACAGTAGGGGGTAAGTGCTGTTAAGGTTAAGTGCAGGCTACTCTGACAGTGAGTAACAAGGACACCTGCCCCGCTGAGGACAGGAATGCCCTGATACTGTGGCATTTCAGCTGAGATCTGAAGGATAAGGTGAGTATGTCCCAGCCTAGGCAGAGGGTAATAGCCTGGGCAAAGGCCCAGAGGTCGAGAGGAATGAGGCTCAGCTGAAAGGAGCCCCCAGTGACTCAGCATTGGAGGTGGCGATGGGTCTGGGATGGGAGTGGTAGAAGGGACCTGATCACCAAGGACCTCATGAGCCGTGGAAAGACATTGATATTTACCTGAAGAGTAGTGGGAAGGGGGACTTCCCTGGTGGTCCAGTGGGTAAGACTCCGTGTTCCCAATGGAGGGGGCCCAGGTTCGATCCCTGGTCACAGAACTAGATCCCGCTTGCATGCCACAACTAAGAGTTCGCGTACCTCAGCAAAGATCCCACATGACACAACTAAGACCCGGCACAGCCAAAATTATAAAATAAATAAACAAATATTTTTTTAAAAAAAAGAGTCGTGGGAAGGACCTAAATTCCAGCTGATGGATCATCTTCTCAAAGCCTCAGTTTACTCATCTATAAAACAGGGATGATAAAGTACCCACCTTACATGGTATAGAGAGGATCAAATGCATTAATATGTGTTAAGTGCTTAAAACACAACCTGGCAGGTAGCAGTAACTAATAAATGTTTGCTTTTATTATTATTATTATCATTATTATTCATTTGGTTAATTCTTACACATTCCTCAAAATTCAGCATGGATACTGTCTCTTCTGGAGCTCCCTCCCGCCATCGACCACCCACACCAGGTTATGTACCAGTCCTCTGGCTTCCCAAAGTCCCTGTTCTTCCCTCTCTCACACTGCACAGTAATTTGCTATTGACTTCTCTGCCTTTGCCCCTGAACCATGAGTTCATCAAGGGCAAGGATTGTGCTCTATTTGCCAGGCACAAGGCTGAGCACAAAAAGAATGAAGGTGCTCAGCTGTGGTAGGCTGAATAACGGCCCCTCCAAAGATGTTCACATCCCAATCCCTGGACCTCAAGGGTATGTTACCTTACGTGGTCAAAAGTACTTGGCAAATGTGAGTCTGTTGAGATGGAGAGATTATTCTGGATTATTATATCTGGATTATCTAGATGAGCTTAATGTGATCACAGAGTCTTTATAAAAGGGAGGCAGGAGGATCAGTCAGTAGTAGGAGATGTGATGATGGAAGCAAAATGCGCTGGTGATGTGAAGAAGGGCCCACAAGCCAAGGAGCACAGGTGGCCTCCAAAAGCTGAAAAAGGTAAGGAAATGGATTCTCCCAAAAAGACTCCATAAAGAACACAGCCCTGTCCTCACCGTGATCTTTTTTTTTTTTTAATATTTATTTATTTATTTATTTCTGGCTGCGTCGGGTCTTAGTTGCCGCATGCGGGATCTTTCGTTGAGGCATGCAGGCTCTTTGTTGCAGCGCATGGGCTTCTCTTGTTGTTGCTCGGGCTCCAGAGCACGTGGGCTCAGTAGTTGCAGCACGGGCTTAGTTGTCCCATGGCACATGGGTTCTTAGTTCCCCGACCAGGGATCGAACCCACGTCCCCTGTGTTGGAAGGTGGATTCTTAACCACTGGACCACCAGGGAAGTCCCTCACCTTAATCTTAGACTTCAGACCTCTAGAACTATAAGAGAATAAATTTGTGTTGTTTTAAGCCACAAAGTTTGTGGTAATTTGCTATAGCAGCAATGGGAAATTAACATACAAGCCAGCCATGAAGCAGGGATTAGAGAAAGAATAGTTGTGGGGAGAAGCTAATGCTCAGTTCAGGCCCTCCCTGGTCCCCAGCATCAGTGAGAGCAGGGCTGGGGTTTATGGTGGCCCCATCTGCCCACCCCCGTAGCACCTCCTCGTCAAACTGGGCCCTCCAGGAGCAAGGTGCCACCATCGTATTAACTTCATCTCTGGGCTCTCATGACTTGGTGAGTAGAGAAGGGGGAGAAGAATCAGTGGATCCAATGACATCAGTGGACTGTTTTTCCTGGCTCCAGAGGATAGAGGTTGGAGAATACAGTAATGGAAAGAGCACTGGCCCAGGAGAGCAGGACTCAGTTCCTAGCTCTGCCACCAACATCCTGTGAGATTTTGAACAAATTATACAGTTGACCCTTGAACAACTCGGGGATTAGGGGCGCCAACTCTCCTGGCAGTTGAAAATCTGAATATAACTTATAGTCAGCCCTCTGCATCCCGGATTCAACCAACCATGGGTTGTATAGTACTGTGGTATTTACTATTGAAAAAAATTCGTGTATAAGTGGACTCATGCAGTTCAAACCCTATATACTCCAGACCTACTTTTTCTCTTGTATTCCTTATCCCAATAAATGTGGGAAATCCAGGGGTATTTCTAAACTCCAACCCCCTTCCCCTAACTATACAATCATTTACCAAACCCTGTCATTTTTACCCCTGAAAATTTCTCATATTCTTCCCCTCCTCCCCCTCCTCATGGCTGATATCCTAGTTTAAGTCTTACCATCTCATTCAGAGATTAACTGGAGACCTTCTATGTATGTACATGGATTATGGTACAAACCTCATAGGAGACCTCTCCTCCTCAACATCTGCACTCCTTTCATCCCCTCAGCCAGAATGATCTGCCAAAAACACTAATCTGACCAAATCACTTCCCTGCCTACATCCCATCAGTGGAGTCCCATCACCAAGGTGATATGGTCCAGAAGCCTGAGAATGACTTCCAAGGCCCTGCATCACCTAGGCTCTGATGGCTCAACTAGCCACATCCTTCTCCTCTTCCTGCCTCACAGTTTGTGGTCCAACTATGCAAAACTATGTACTGTTCCCTGAACACATGCAGCATTTGTCACAGGCCTACCCACATTTCTTCTCCCTTTCTAATAGAACTCTGATTTTATTGGGGCAACAAAATGCTTAGCTGCAAAACACCTTTCAGTTTTCCTTACAGTTAGAGGTGGCCACATCACACAGCTCTGGCCAATGAGATGTAACAAGTCCTTGGTGAGGCTTTCAGGAAATCTCT
Organism: Phocoena sinus; assembly: GCF_008692025.1. Classification (NCBI taxonomy): domain Eukaryota; kingdom Metazoa; phylum Chordata; class Mammalia; order Artiodactyla; family Phocoenidae; genus Phocoena; species Phocoena sinus. Next base: position 41,885,131 of record NC_045763.1, read on the forward strand.
TTAAAAGATGACACAGGGTTTCCCTGGTGGTGCAGTGCTTGAGAGTCTGCCTGCCGATGCAGGGGACATGGATTCGTGTCCCGGTCCGGGAAGATCTCACATGCCGCGGAGCGGCTAGACCTGTGAGCCATGGCCGCTGAGCCTGCACGTCCGGAACCTGTGCTCTGCAACAGGAGAGGCCACAGCAGTGAGAGGCCTGCGTACCGCAAAAAAAAAAAAGATGACACAGTGTTTTCCCTTTGCCATTGCCCTCCTTCCCCTCTTCCTTCCTCCCACTTGGAATGCTCATGTGATGTCTGGAGCTGCAAGTGTCTTGTTGCAACCAGGAAGCAATAGTAAAAACTATGAACAACAGATTAGAAGCACATGAGGTGCCTAGGTCCTCAGCGGTATCTCTAAGCTGTTACAGCAACCCTGGATTATCTCCCCAAGACCTCTTCTTACTTGAGAAAAATACATTCCTTACTGCAGAGCTTCCCAACCAGTGAACACATTCTTATTGATGTGTTCAGTTTATTTCCTCAACCCTCTGAGCAGCCAGGGGGTTGGGCTTTTACAACCCAAGCCCTGGGCTCTTACAACCCCCAATCCATTCATCTCTGGCCCCAAACAGTCTGTCCCTCTACTCTACCGGGACAAATAAATATTTTTGTACATACACCACTATGTGACAAAGATTAGAAAACTTTGTCTCAGTGGTTTAAGTTTGCTTCTTACTCTGTCCCACTTGGCCGTTGCCTGCGTCTCTCAGTTTGACCACTTTGATGAAGCCTATATGGGACTTCAGGTTCACCCCAGAAGTCCACTGCCCCTACTGTCTCCACTGCTATGAGTTCCATCCCAACTCACCTCCAGATTGTCATTGCTGCATTGCTGCCTGCATCAGTCTGCCGTGCAGCCAGGGCTCCTCTTGGGCTACCCATTCAGTGGCACTGACCTACCTTTGACCTCTCATGCTCCGTGTGAGCTCAATCCCTGCCACCCCACTAACTCAGCATCTTCGCTCACCTCCAGATCCCCAGGGCTATCTCTCTTTCTCACCTGCTCTCTCACTCTTGCCTATCATTAGGGGTGCACCCTTTATTTCTCTTATCCCACTTTGCTGGACCCCGAGTGTCTTACTGAAATAGTTTTTTGGCCAGACCAAAGTGGGCTAAGAAGAGCTTTACACTATGCCCACAACTGGTGCTTCTTATCTTCAAGCCACTTTACTAACCTGGTCCTCTGTACCAGCCTCCCTCCACACTTATAGCGATGTTTTCTCTCGGGACCCCCTTGTCTCCATTGTGATCTGGCTTCCAATGCCTCCTTTCCCCACAACCTCAATATCCATCAGATATGCTTATATACATCTGAACCTCAAATGTGAACAATCCAAGTTCTTACTTGTGGAGTCTATGCTACCCTGGGGATGCAGCTAGACACCGAAAGGGCCTAGAATATGTGCAGAGTCCTGAGCCTCCTGTGACAGAATGAATATTTAAATTCTCTAGGCCTCAGTTTCCCCATTTGTAGATGCAGGAGCAGGACTACCTGATCTTAGCTTCATCAGTCTGATAGCAGGAAGAACACCGGGGGTAGGCTTGAGGCCCCAGAATACATTAGAACAAGTCTAGGAGCTGGGGGAGGGGGAAAAATGAGGGGGAGAGGAAGTTTTCAATCAGGTGCTGAGCTTTCACTGCCAAAAAATTTCCCACAAACAAACCCACCCCAGCAAAGGAAGCTACTGTCGGCTGGCATGCTGCAGAAAAGAAGGCGGGCACGAGGCCTCATTAATCCAGCGACTGTGGGATCAGCTGCAGATACCCCCAGCCCACCCACTTCTCACCATCTGCTGCTGCCGCCGCGGAGCTGAAGGCGTGCGGTTCTGGTGGGAGTCCAGCCTGAAGCCCGCAGAAAGGCCTGCACCCTAGACTACAGGGCAGCCTCGCAGCAGGGACCCATACATTCCCTTGAGGGCAGGATCGTACCCCAACCGTGTCTCCCAACCCCCACCCCAACCTGAAATGCAGTGTCACAACCCTCCACGGAGCCCTCCCTTGGAAGCACCTGAGGGAGAAGCCCCAGCGCCCTGAATAAATATTAAGCAAATAAGTGATCAAATTGCATTGATTGAGAACCCACTGTGTGCCAGGCACACACCTTATCTCCCATAAATATTCCCCAAAACCACACTAAGACTCTCCAAAACTAATCTGTCATAATTCTTGATGATTTCAATATGCACATAGATGATCCTTTCAATATCCTAGCTTCTGAATTCCTCAACCTCTGCTTCTCCTTCCCCTTCGTTACTCCCTTCCTGCTCATACCTTAGGCCTTAAGACCTGAATTTCAATTTCAAGCGTCCTCTTGTCAATGCCTACTTCCTATCCCACTCCCTTTAGTATCCTGACTCAAAATAACCCTTCAGCCCACTGGGACCTTCAACTCACTTTTTACTGTCCGTCCCCCTCCCACCCGCCATGTCCCCAATTCCCTTCCTATTCAGTTTAAGTCCATGATCAAACATATAATCCCATCCTTGCAAACATTCTTTTTCTGGGCCCTCCCTCATTTCACTATACTCTAGTTCATTCGTACTCTCTCGCTCCTAGAGGATGTCTTCCTGCTTTCTCCTCTTTCTTTCAAACCTCCAATACCTCCTCCCTCATCTTCATTCTCAAGTGAAGACTCTGCTTCCTATTCCTACCTTTCTGGCCATCAATCAATTTCTTCCTCATCTCTTTGAACTCTAAATATTGGAGGATCTTGGACCTTTTCTCTAACTACATTCACTTCTCAGAATCACTCATCCAGGATCATGGCTTTTAATATAATTAATGTTCAGAAGATTCCCAAATATATTTCCAGCCCATATCTCTCCCCTTGACTCTGGAGATATATACACTATTGCCAAGCTGACATCTCCACCTTACTGTCTAAAGGGCATCTTAAAATTAACATAGCCAAAAAGCCATTCCTTTTTACCTTCTCATCCACTCAACCTGCTCTTGTCCCCATTTTAGCAAATGGCAGCACCATCCTTCTAGTCTTTCAAGCCAAAACCCTTGGAGTGACCCTTAACTCCATTTGTTTTTCTTCTCTTCCCTAGACATTTTCCCCATCGTGCAGAGACTTGTATCTTTGTTCACTATTGTAACCTCAGCTCCCGAAAGAGTGGCCCTTAGTAGGTGCTCAATAAATGTTTGCCTAATAAGTGAATAATTAAATTAATTGAATTGAATTACTTGGGTACCAAGTCATTAATCCATCTGTTCATTCAATAATTAAAATAATTACAGATTGTGATAAGTAAGGGCTGGGAAGGAAAATACTATGGAATAAATAGCAGAGGGGCTCTACCTAGGCAGGGTAAAAGTCTTTTCCCTGAGAAAAGGACTTCGAAACAAGACCTGAAGGATGAGAAGGAGTCACTGTGAAAGATACAGGGAAAGAACATCAGTGTGAAGTCCTGGAGGTAGTAAGAGTTGAATAGGTTCTAGGAAATAACAGATGGCCAGAGGGGCAGAAGAGCAGGGAGGGAAGCGACAAAGATGTCCGAAGACATTGGAGAGCTGGCCAGATCATGCAGGCTTTTGCAGACCCGAGTAAGGACTGTGGATTTTACTCTAAGGTCACTGACTTCATATGTCTTGTCAACTTTCTAAATTAAGAGTATGGAGTAATATTAAGACCTGAGGATTCGGATCCCTGTTCTGCCAGGCTTACACTATATGACCTCTACCAAGTATCTCTCCCTCAGGATAACCATTTCTGACCTGCTTACTTTGTAGCATTGTTTTCAGGTTCAAGTGAGATTAGCCAGGGATCTTCAGAGTTGTCATTGCCAGAGCTTGTAGGACATTTTAACCAGATTGTTAAAGACACAGACCAAGCAAAACAGAAAGCTAGAAATGGATTGCATTTAAAGAGGTTAAATATAGTTTAAATGAGCAAGGACTGTTCTGCTATGGTACAAGTTAAAAGGCATTATCTAGCAATGCCTGGGGATTTCCAGCCAAGATTCCAGCTATGTTCCTGGCATTTGAGAAGGCAGGTTGAGAAGTAACCGACTGACAGGAAATTACCTGGAGCCTGGAGTTCTGTCCTGTTAAGGCCACAAAGTTGGGGCTTGCTTTGCCTACCCCCAGCTCTGGCTTGGCCATAAACCCTCACCCCACAACCTTCTCCCTCTGCAAAGACTTGTTGGGCCCCATCTCTGTGCTCAGGGAGAGTTAAATATAAACCTAATTAAACTGCCTTGAAGTCAGGACAGCCCCAAGAAGAATTATAAAAGGATTAGGACATCTGAATCAGGCTGGCCAGACCTATGTGCACTGGCGACCTAAGAGAGCCAGGCTGGAGTTCTAGCTCAACACCGGTTGGACAGGGTGGTGGCTAAAGGTAGCTACAGCTCCTCCCCTCCTCCTTCATACAGTTGCCCACAGGTGCCCAAAGGAAACTGAAGCAGTTCAGGGAAAAGGAGTAGACTTGCACACACTAACATGCCAGACCAAGCCCAGGCATGGGGTCTGGGAGCTCAGAGCAGACTTAATAACAATGATGCCTTTTCCTGAGCACAAACCAGGAGACAGGAGCTTTAATACACTCTCTGTCATCTTCTTACAACCCTTTGAAGTACACGGTATTTTTCCCACTTTACAGGTGAGGAATCTGAAATGCAGAGGAGTCATGTGACTCTCCCAGGATCTACAGGCTGTCCGTGGAGAAGCTGGGATTCTAGCCCAGTCTGGCTCCAAATTTTATGTACTTTTTCTGCTAAATCTCATTACCTCTCCCAGGATATTTGCTTCTTCCTCCTCTTACAGAGCCTGAGGGAGGGGACAGCTAAGGCACTTTTGCAACAGAAGCCTTTGCCCCTCAACGGTGGAAATTTAAGAATACTTACTTTATCATATTGTTGGGAGGATTCAATGACTTCGAACACAGGCGAGCACACAGTGCGTGCCTAATGAATGTTGACCCTAGTCATCATCGTCATTGTTTTCATTATCATCATCATCTAACCAAGATCCCTTCCTTTACTCTGTGCCTTTACTCTCAGGAGACCTCAGGTTATTCCTCTCTCATTGGGGTGAAATCCTTGAACCTGGTATAAGAGTTAAGGCAGTGATTCTTAAAGTGTGGTCTCCATACAAGCAGCGTCAGCATCACCTGATAAATTGTATAAAAAATACAAGTTTTCAGGCCCCATCTCAGGATCTATTCGATTGGATATTTGGGGTGGGGCCCATTAATCTGTGTTTGACAAGCTCTGCTAGTGATTTGGGTGTATGCTGAAGTTTGAGGATCACTGAGTAAAAGTATCTGCTAGCTGCTGTAACAGATAACCTCACCCACACAGTAGCCTAACACAGGGAAGTTTATTTCTCATTCACACAAAGTCCTAATGGGTGTTCCCGATGGTAGTAGGAAGCTTTCCTTTAAGTGGAAATATGTAGACCCAAGCTCCTTCCGTCTTGTGGCCCTGGACTCCTCTGCATCTAGTCAGCCGACAGGGGAAGAGAGAGAGGATCACAAGTTGCAGGTTTCTGTGGAGCCACTCTAACTGCAGGAGAGGCTGGGAGTGCAGTCAAGCTCTGAGCTCTGGAAGAAGAGGAATCACGTAGAGATTTTGGTGACCCCAGCAATGACCGCACTTGGTATTTGAGGCCCTCCGTGACCTCACGCCTGCTTATCTCTCCAGATTCATCTCCTGTCTTGGCCCCTTTCACTCTGGAGCCCCAAAGTCCTCAAAGTGTTATGATACCCCAGGAATTCTATGCCTTTGTACATACGGTTTCCCTGCCTGGGATGCTCCTTCCTCACTGGCCCTCTCCACCCACATTCCCACTCGCATCAGCAGTGAACCTGCTCAGGGTCTGGTCCTCCCTCACTCTAGGCCCTGTAAGAGGCCTCCACACCACCCACCACGTATGCCTTAGAGTCATTCTGTCTCCTCACTGCAATGTTAACTCCTGGAGGGAGCAACAAAGTCTGACACACTTGTGTGTCCACAGAGCCCAGCAAAGGCCTGTCACGGAACTGGCCTCAGTAAATGCTGAATGAATGGAGGAGGGAGGGAGTGCCTAAGAAGAAACTCTGGGCCAACAAGGGCCAGGCAATTTCAACAGCAGAATTACACCTGCAAACACTCGGTAAGAAAAGCATTTCCATTTGCAAGTGCCACTTTCTCTCCTGTCACTGGAAGGAACAGCTGAAACCTGCAGCTAAACTTGCCCACTATGAGGTATGTGGGAGATGTGTGCTGGAGTGGCACTGGTGACAGAAGCAGAACTGTCACTGGGGCCTCTCCCAGGGATCAAAGGGAATGGAAGTGGTAGATCAGAAGCAGAGAATCAGAAATGTGAGGTGTAACTAGCGAGAGGGGTCAGGAAGTCTGCCATGGTAGAACTTGGCCATATGGAAGGACCCCTGGAACTTGGTGATTTGCCCACCTCCATAGCAGACCAACACTTCTATCCCTTTCAATTTCCCATTCCCTGTACTAGCCAGTTTCCATCTCTTCCTTCATCTTTTCTAAGAACCCCTGACATGCTGCATAGCTGCCCTGCTCCCAGCTCCATCCCACATACATAAACCAACGCTCCTCTAAGGTAAGACACAGGCACTGTGGAAAGAGTATGGGTTTGGGGTCAGACCTAAGTTCAAATCCTGACTGGGTCACTTACTGACTTTGCCACGGTTGGTTTCCTTGTCTAATAAAATAGAGATAAAAGTATTAACTTTAATGAGTTGCTGTGAGAGTTAAATGAGAAAATGTATGTCAATCACACATAGTAGATAAGAAAGCTGTTTTTGTTATGTTGATCTTATGACCATGTGTTAAATCTTCCCTACTAGACTAAAAGATTCTCGATAGCAAGGACATGGCTTCTTGTGAACACTGAATCCCTGGCGCCAGCATCTAGGGCAGTGTCTGGAACCTAGTAGATGGTTAAGAAATACTTGTCAATATAAACCCTTTTGTTAATATAAAAAAATATGCTGATACATGACAAGTAGCACAGATACACAAATCCAAAGCTTGACCCATCCTCTGAAACTGGCATCCAGCTGTCATGATTCTTATACACAGCAAGAATTGGACTCGTTATTAAAATCTCTCAAAGTAACTTCCCTACCAGCTGTCCTTCAGGCTGCAATAAGATGACAAAGATCTGACATCTTCATCACACAATTACTAAAACATCCTTCCTGAGTTGCCATTTTAAAATGTTTGCCTAATTTAGCTGGAGTTTGGGTTTAACTACAGGAAGAATGTGGGCTTGAATTTGGGAAAGGGAGGAACAGATAACTAGGTCCCTTTCACTCGCTGAAAGACTTTTGTTAGAGAACTCCCAAGTAAGACTCACCTAGTCAAATAAAACAAGCAACACACAAAAAAGGAAAGAGGTCTTGGAACAGGAGTCTGAGAAGACCTCACTCCAGCAAAAAATCCTTCAGTGTCTCTCTAGAGCCTCAGAACACAGGTCAAGATGCTTGGTCTGGCATTCAAGCCTTCCAGGATCTGGCTACACCTCCAATCTCTGCAACCTTGTCCCATCCTCCCAACTGTCACCCCCATCACTACGCACCCAGTTGATTATGTAGAGCTTAGGGCTCTTCCAGCTTCTCTCCTGACCAGGGGCCAGTTTTATTTCTTCTGTGCAGTGGGGCTGGTCCAGTCCATCAGCCAACAAATATTTATTGGAGATTTGCTATGCACTTAACATGATTCTAGATGCTGGGGATAAAGCAGTTAACAAAACAGATAAAATTCTCTGGCCTCAAGAAGGAAACAGATGATTAAAATGACCACATAAATAAACAATACAGTCATTTAAATGGTGATAATTGCTTACGATATTAGTTCCTTTTTCCTGTTTGCTGGCACTGGTGAGTGAAAGTGGCAAAACAAAACTTGTGCTTGATCCAATGTATAGTTGGTTTGGGGGTTTTTTTTATGGCCACACCACACAGCTTGTGGGATCCTAGTTCCCCAACCAGGGATCGAAACTGGGCGCACAGCAGTGAAAGCAACAAGTCTTAACCACTGGACTGCCAGGGAATTCCCTCAATGTATAGTGTTAAACATCTTTCTTTGATGTTCTAAAGACTAAAAGAAATGCTCTGTACCTTCTCCTAGCACTGCATTGAGGCCCGTTAACTGATATTTACAGCACATTATCTTGTCCTTCTGACTAGATCGGTAGCTGCTTGAGGGCAGGGACAGAGTTTGATTTTCATGAAGGCACCAGAGACTACCTGCTGAATGAATGAGGGAAGGACTGCGGCAACCCTGAGCTGTCTTTCCACTGACCCCCTAGTCGTAAACTCTTCTCAATACTTTTCAATCCTTTAATTCTTTTCTGCCCTACAAAGTTTCTGCTATTCTTGCAGTGGGCCTGTCCTTGTTTCTAAAGGGGTCTACTGGGGATAAAATCCCTTGGAGCTGAGACCCCTGCAGACATTAAATAGCATCGTGGAAATAAGCATGGCTATTTTCTAACCCAACTCAATGAAAATAATGATTGCAAAAGTCATCACCTAGTGAGCATCTTCTATTGCCAGGCACCATGCTAGGCCCTCGACATAGAACGTCTTTCTAATAAGTAAAAAATTCTCCCTGGTAATCTTCACAGCGCCAATAACTGTGAGAAATACATGGAAATTACTAGCTGCTAGCAATATTACTGTGTCTAAAACTACCGTTTTCCCCTGCATTAGAACAATCTGAACATTGTTAGGCAAAGACATCTAAGCAATTTTAAAATTATTTGAGTCATGACAGAGAGACTCACAACTGAAATATTTACCTTTCAATTTCAGGTGAGGATGTTCCCAGAGATGGAAGATGTGACAAGTTCTCGCATCGTGTGAGCATCGGAGAAAAGTTCCCCTGACAAGTCACGTGCAGAGATGGGAACTGCTGATTAAGAAGAGGATTAATTTTATCTTCCAAGTATTTCTGCCAGGGAAATACTCTTAGATTTGTAGAATGGTGAGGCTGGAAGGGTCTCTTGAGGTCTCCTGCTCAGCCCCTTTGCCTTATGGATGGGGGAACAAAGGCCCAGCAATCAGAAGGGCATCCTAATTGTTCAGACTGCCTCTTTACATGCCCCACTCCAACCCGTACCCCACACGTATCCTAGAGTTCACTGCAGGAACAAATGGATAAAAATAAAGGGGGAGTTTGGACCTTGAGTTATCCATTAGTTTACTTAACAAATATTTATTGAGTATTTTCCAGGCACTTTTCTGTTCTGGGCACTGGAAATATAGCAGTAAACAAAGCAGACAAAAATCTCTGCCCTCATGGACCTTACATTCTAGAAAGCAGAGGACACTAAAAATATATACATACAAACGTAAGTTGCAAAGACTGTTTGTTAAATGGTCATAAAAACTAGAGAGAAGAATAAAGCAGGAAGGAGATAGGAGGGCCAGTGGGGAGGGGGGTAGAAACTTAAGTAGAATAGTCAGAAAAACCCTCACTTAGAAAGTGATAGAAAAAGGAAGGGAGTCATGTGGATATCTAGTGGACAAAATACAGACAGAAGGAACAGCAAATGTAAAGGTCCGGTGTGTCAAAAGAACACTGAGGAGGCCCATGTGGCTAGAGCACAGGGAGTGAATTGTAAGATTTTGGACATGAGTTCAAAGAGATAATAGGGGGCTGGAGAGGGGTGTACCATATCCTGAGCGTGTGTGCCATCAATGGCTGGTTTCCTCTCATATTCATCCTTCTCTGTACTTTTCCCTTGCTCTCTGGCTTCTGGCTAGGTTTGGCCAGTGGGAGGCACTGGCAGGAGGTTAGAGAGAGAGGGAAGAAAAGCCAAGTATATCTCCCACTCTTCTCTGTTTCAAGTGGTATATCTAGTAGGGGCCACAGCTTCCCATGGCTCCAGCTCCCACCAGACAGACCCACCTTGGTTCTGGCTCCAGTGGGGCAGCTCTAGCCCATGGGCTCCCTTTATTCCTGCATCCCTAGGGGAAGTTGCATTCCCCTGCAATTGCAAATCTCAGGGTTGCCTCACCTTCCCTTTGTTGCCCTTTTAGGTCTTCTAATGCCCTTGTAACTAACTCCCTGTATTAAACAATCTCTACTAAATTACCTGGTGTGGGCTGTTTTCCCAGCTGGACCCTGACTGATGTAGGCTCCATAGGCCCCTGTAAGACTTGAGCTTTTACTCTAAGTGAAATGGGCAGCCATTGGAGGGTTCAAGCAGAGGTTCATGAAGGGCCTGCAAAGTCCAGATGAAGCATTTGTGCTTCCATCAGTATTTCTTGAATTGAAGGCACCTGCCCAAAGTCACACAAAATTTGTGATTGAACAGGCCCCTGGTGTCTGCTTCTCTGCTCTCCACTCAGTGTTCAACAAGTGGCATTGAGGAGCCAGAGATTTCAAAGACAAGGAAACGTATTTGCATATTTTTAAGCAGTTTTGCCCAAGACTCCAAGTCTTTGAAGTCCTTTGGAGGTCAGGAGGGGAGATGACACTGTACAGAGGAAAGCTTTTCTCTATTTGATTTCCCAGGAATGCCAGCAGAGATGAAGAAAAGCTAACCCTTATAAGGAGTCTCTGCAATATCCTAGGCACCCTGCCATGCAATTTCACATCCAATGGCTCATTTAATCCTACAAGGACACTACTCAGTAGGTGTTATTATCTGTATTTTGCAAACACAGCTTTTGAGTATCAGAGAGTTTAGGTAAGTAGTCTAAGATCACACAGCCTCCTATTCCATTGACAAGTAGATGAAGGATTAATTCAAACCTTCAATGTGGCCATCAGGGCAGGGAGTAGGGAAGTCTTTAGGGAAAGTCATCGGACAAGAGGCCAGATCTTTGGACTAAAAGTCATTTTTCCTCCCTGAGTCTCAAGTTTGTCATCTATAACGTAGGAATAATATCAATGATACCCATTTCAAAGGATAGTTTTGAAGGTTAAGATAGGCTACTGCATGATAAAGACTTTGTACATTTTAAAGCTCTATACCAGGGACTTCCCTGGTGGTGCAGTGTTTAAGAATCTGCCTGCCAATGCAGGGGACACGTGTTCGATCCCTGGTCTGGGAAGATCCCACATGCCATGGAGCAACTAAGCCCATTGGCCACAACTACTGAGCCTGTGCTCTAGAGCCCACAAGGCACAACTACTGAGCCCACATGCCCCAACTATTGAAGCCCACGTACCTGGAGCCTGTGTTCCACAACAAGAGAAGCCACCGCAATAAGAAGCCTGCACACCACAATGAAGAGCAGCCCCTGCTTGCTACAGCTACAGAAAGCCCATGCGCAGCAACAAAGACCCAATGCAACCAAAAATAAATTTAAAAAATAAATGAATAAAAAATAAAGCTCTATACCAAAAGCTCTGAACTTGAGGTCCATGCCTGAGCTTTGAAATCCATGAACCCCTTGAAGTTGAGGCCAAAATTTGTAAGTACAGGCAGAGATCTGCTGATCCTGCAAAAAGAATCTGACTTTCTTCATGCCTCTTCTACAGATAAGCATCTTGCTATGTGGGTGGTGATTCTGTTATTTAAAGAAAGGCTTTGAGCTCCCTCTGCCTTCCCCAAATGATCATACAAGAAGTTGGAAGTTGAGGATTGGTTCAAGATGGCGGAGTAGAAGGACATGTGCTCACTCCCTCTTACAAGAGCACCGGCATCACAACTAACTACTGAGCAGGAATCGACAGGAAGACACTGGAACTCACCAAAAAAGATACCCCACATCCAAAGACAAAGGAGAAGCCACAATGAGACAGTAGGAGGGGTGCAATCACAATAAAATCAAATCCCATAACTGCTGGGTGGGTGACTCACAAACTGGAGAACACTTACACCACAGGAGTCCACCCACTGGCATGAAGGTTCTGAGCCCCATGTCAGGCTTCCCAACCTGAGGGTCCAGCAACAGGAGGAGGAATTCCCAGAGAATCACACTTTGAAGGCTAGAAGGATTTGATTGCAGGACTTCGACAGGACTGAGGAAAACAGAGACTCCACTCTTGGAGGGCACACACAAAGTAGTGTGCACATCGGGACACAGGGGAAGGAGCAGTGACCCCACAGGAGACTGAATCAGACCTACCTGCTAGTGTTGGAGGGTCTCCTGCAGAGGCAGAGGGTGGCTGTAGCTCACCATGGGGACAAGGACACTGGCAGCAGAAGTTCTGGGAAGTACTCCTTGGTGTGAGCCCTCCCAGAGTCTGCCATTAGTCCCACCAAAGAGCCAGGTAGGCTCCAGTGCTGGGTCACCTCAGGCCAAACAACCAACAGGGAGAGAACCCAGCCCCACCCATCAGCAGACAAGCAAATTAAAGTTTCACTGAGCTCTGCCCACCAGAGCAACACCCAGCTCAACCCACTACCAGTCCTTCCCATCAGAAAGCTTGCACAAGAGGGCAGACAGCAGAAGCAAGAAGAACTACAATCCTGCAGCCTGTGGGAAAAAAACACATTCACAGAAAGATAGATAAGATGAAAAGGCAGAGGGCTATGTACCAGATGAAGGAACAAGATAAAACCCCAGAAAAATAACTAAATGAAGTGGAGATAGAAAACCTTCCAGAAAAAGAATTCAGAATAATGATAGTGAAGATGATCTAGGACCTCGGAAAAAGAATGGAGGCAAAGATCGAGAAGATGCAAGAAATGTTTAACAAAGATCTAGAAGAATTAAAGAACAAAAAAATAGAGATGAACAATACAATAACTGAAATGAAAAATACACTAGAAGGAATCAATAGCAGAATAACTGAGGCAGAAGAACGGTTAAGTGACCTGGAAGACAGAATGGTGGAATTCACTGCTGCAGAACAGAATAAAGAAAAAAGAATGAAAAGAAATGAGGACAGACTAAGAGACCTCTAGGACAACATTAAATGCAACAACTTCACATTATAGGGGTCCCAGAAGGAGAAGAGAAAGAGAAAGGACCCGAGAAAATATTTGAAGAGATTATAGTCGAAAAGTTCCCTAACATGGTAAAGGAAATAGCCACCCAAGTCCAGGAAGAGCAGAGAATCCCATACAGGATAAACCCAAAAAGAAACATATTGAGACACATAGTAATCAAACTGGCAAAAATTAAAGACAGAGAAAAATTACTGAAAATTACAAGGGAATTCCTATAAGGTTAACAGCTGATTTCTAAGCAGAAACTCTAAAAGCCAGAAGGGAGTGGGATGATATACGTAAAGCAATGAAAGGGAAGAACCTACAACCAAGATTACTCTACCCAGCAAGGATCTCATTCAGATTCGATGGAGAAATCAAAAGCTTTATAGACAGGCAAAAGCTTTACAGACAAGCAAAAGCTAAGACAATACAGCACCACCAAACCAGATGCTAAAGGAACTTCTCTAAGTGGGAAAAACAAGAGAAGAAAAGGACCTACATAAACAAACCCAAAACAATTAAGAAAATGGTAATAGGAACATACATATCAATAATTACCTTAAAAGTGAATGGATTAAATGCTCCAACCAAAAGACACAAGCTTGCTGGATGGATACAAAAACAAGACCCATATATATGCTGTCTACAAGAGACCCACTTCAGACCTAGGGACACACACAGACTGAGAGTGAGGGGATGGAAAAAGATATTCCATGCAAATGGAGATCAAAAGAGAGCTGGAGTAGCAATATTCATATCAGATAAAATAGACTTTAAAATAAAGAAAGTTACGAGACAAGGAAGGACACTACATAATGATCAAGTGATCAATCCAAGAAGATATAACAATTATATATGCACCCAACATAGGAGCACCACAATACATAAGGCAACTGCTAACAGCTATAAAAGAGGAAATCGACAGTAACACAATAATAGTGGGGGACTTTAACACCTCACTTACACCAATGGACAGATCATCCAAACAGAAAATTAATAAGGAAACACAAGCTTAAATGACACAATACACCAGACAGATTTAATTGAAATTTATAGGACATTCCATCCAAAAACAGCAGATTACACTTTCTTCTCAAGTGCGCACAGAACATTCTCCAGGATAGATCACATCTTGGGTCACAAATCAAGCCTCAGTAAACTTAAGAAAATTGAAATCATATCAGGCATCTTTTCTGACCACAATGCTATGAGATTAGAAATGAATCACAGGGGGAAAAAAACGTAAAAAACAAAAACACATGGAGGCTAAACAATACGTTATTAAATAACCAAGAGATCGCTGAAGAAATCAAAGGGGAAATCAAAAAATACCTAGAAACAAATGACAATGAAAGCACGACGATCCAAAACCTATGGGATGCAGCAAAAGCAGTTCTAAGAGGGACGTTTATAGCAATACAAGCCTACCTCAAGAAACAAGAAAAATCTCAAATAAATAATCTAATGTTACACCTAAAGGAACCAGAGAAAGAAGAACAAACAAAACCCAAAGTTACCAGAATGAAAGAAATCATCAAGATCAGAGCAGAAATAAATGAAATAGAAACAAAGAAAACAATAGCAACGATCAATAAAACTAAAAGCTGGTTCTTTGAGAAGATAAACAAAATTGATAAACCATTATCCAGACTCATCAAGAAAAAGAGGGAGAGGACTCAAATCAATAAAATTAAAAATGAAAAAGGAGAAGTTACAACACACACTGCAGAAATACAAAGCATCCTAAGAGACTACTACAAGGAACTCTATGCCAATTAAATGGACAACCTGGAAGAATGGACAAATTCTTAGAAAGGTATAACCCTCCAAGACTGAACCAGGAAGAAGTAAAAAATATGAACAGACCAATCACAAGTAATGAAATTGAAACTGTGATTTAAAATCTTCCAACAAACAAAAGTCCAGGACCAGAGGGCTTCACAGCTGAATTCTATCAAACATTTAGAGAAGAGCTAACACCCAACCTTCTCAAACTCTTCCAAAAAATTGCAGAGGAAGGAAAATTCCCAAACTCATTCTATGTGGCCACCATCACCCTGATACCAAAACCAGACAAAGATACTACAAAAGAAGAAAATTACAGAACAATATCACTGATGAATATAGATGCAAAAATCCTCAACAAAATACTAGCAAACAGAATCCAACAACACATTAAAAGGATCATACACCATAATCAAGTGGGATTTATCCCAGGGATGCAAGGATTCTTCAACATACGCAAATCGATCAATGTGATACACCATATTAAAAAATTGAAGAATAAAAACCATATGATCATCTCAATAGATGCAGAAAAAGCTTTTGACAAAATTCAACACCCATTTATGATAAAAACTCTCCAGAAAGGGGGCATAGAGGGAAACTACCTCAACATAATAAAGGCCATATACGACAAACCCACAGCAAACATCATTCTCAATGGTGAAAAACTGAAAGCATTTCCACTAAGATCAGGAACGAGACAAGGATGTCCACTCTCACCACTATTATTCAACATAGTTTTGGAAGTCCTAGCCACGGCAACCAGAGAAGAAAAAGAAATAAAAGGAATCCAAACTGGAAAAGAAGAAGTAAAACTGTCACTGCTTGCAGATGACATGATACTATACACAGAGAATCCTAAAGATGCCACCAAAAAACTACTAGAGCTAATCAATGAATTTGGTAAAGTTGCAGGATACAAAATTAATGCACAGAAATCTCTTGCATTCCTATACACTAATGATGAAAAATCTGAAAGAGAAATTAAGGAAACACTCCCATTTACCATTGCAAAATAAGAATAAAATACCTAGGAATAAACCTACCTAGGGAGACAAAAGACCTGTATGCAGAGAACTATAAGACACTGATGAAAGAAATTAAAGATGATACCAACAGATGGAGAGATATACCATGTTCTTGGATTGGAAGAATCGACATTGTGAAAATGACTATATTACCCAAAGCAATCTACAGATTCAATGCAATCCCTATCAAACTACCAATGGCATTTTTCACAGAACTAGAGCAAAAAATTTCACAATTTTTATGGAAACATAAAAGACCCCAACTAGCCAAAGCAGTCCTGAGGGAAAAAAACAGAGCTGGAGGAATCAGACTCCCTGACTTCAGGCTATACTACAAAGCTACAGTAATGAAGACAATATGGTACTGGCACAAAAACAGACATATAGATCAATGGAACTGGATAGAAAGTCCAGAGATAAACCCACACACCTATGGTCAACTAATCTATGACAAAGGAGGCAAGGATATACAATGGAGAAAAGACAGTCTCTTCAATAAGTGGTGCTGGGAAAACTGGACAGCTACATGTAAAAGAATGAAATTAGAACACTTCCTAACACAATACACAAAAATAAACTCAAAATGGATTAGAGATCTAAATGTAACACTGGGCACTATAAAACTCTTAGAGGAAAACATAGGAAGAACACCCTTTGACATAAATCACAGCAAGGTATTTTTTGATCCACTTCCTAGAGTAATGGAAATAAAAATAAACAAATGGGACCTAATGAAACTTAAAAGCTCTTGTACAGCAAAGGAAACCATAAACAAGACGAAAAGACAGCCCTCAGAATGGGAGAAAATATTTGCAAACAAATCAACGGACAAAGGATTAATCCCCAAAATATATAAACAGCTCATGCAGCTCAATATTAAAAAAACAAACAACCAAGTCCAAAAATGAGCAGAAGACCTAAATAGACATTTCTCCAAAGAAGACATACAGATGGCCAGGAAGCACATGAAAAGCTGCTCAACATCACTAATTATTAGAGAAATGCAAATCAAAACTACAATGAGGTATCATCTCACACCAGTTAGAATGGGCATCATCAGAAAATCTAAAAACAACAAATGCTGGAGAGGGTGTGGAGAAAAGGGAACTCTCTTGCACTGTTGGTGGGAATGTAAATTGGTACAGCCACTATGGAGAACAGTATGGAGGTTCCTTAAAAAACTAAAAATAGAATTACCATATGACCCAGCAATCCCATTACTGGGCATATACCCAGAGAAAACCATAATTCAAAAAGACACATGCACCCCAACGTTCATTGCAACACTATTTACAATAGCCAGGTCATGGAAGCAACCTAAATGCCCATCGACAGACAAATGGATAAAGAAGATGTGGCACATATGTACAATGGAATATTACTCAGCCATAAAAAGGAACGAAATTGACAGACAAATGGATAAAGAAGATGTGGCACATATGTACAATGGAATATTACTCAGCCATAAAAAGGAACGAAATTGGGTCATTTGTAGAGACGTGGATGGATCTAGAGACTGTCATACAGAGTGAAGTAAGTCAGAAAGAGAAAAACAAATATCATATATTAACGCATATATGTGGAACCTAAAAAATGGTACAGATGAACTGGTTTGCAGAGCTGAAATTGAGACACAGAAGTAGAGAAAAAATGTATGGACACCAAGGGGGGAAAGCAGTGGGGGTGGGGGTGGGGGGTTGATGAATTGGGAGTTTGGGATTGACATGTATACACTGATGTGTATAAAATGGATGACTAATGAGAAAAAAATTTTTTTAAAGAAAAAGAAAGGCTTTTTCATACAACATGGTTCCCAAATGTAAACTGACAATCTGCTGTATAGACTATGTACTCTGGACTTTAGAGGAAATTCAAAGGATTTGCAAGGGTAATTTCGATTACATATGATTTTTGCCTCACAGACTGTCTTTAGAATCCAACTCCTGCATAAGATGTGACGTCTCTGTGTGTTTGTGGCAGGAGGGTCTGTGACTCCCAGTAGCAGATTCTCAAGGGAGAAAGTGACCCTAAGTTGGCTGGGAAGAACCATTCTAGACAAATCTTACAAGTATTACAATGTTAATAATGATGAACATGCTATGGTGATTGTCACTATGTATACGTTTACTGAGCACCTACTGTGTGTGTGTCAGCCATAATTCAAGAATGAATTAGAGAGATCCATGACCCCACGTGGCTCATAATGCTGTGGGGATAGCGAACCAAGTGTAGCTGGCAGGTTTCTTGGAGGAGGTAGAATATGAGCTGGATCCTAAAGGATGCTAGGGATCTTAACAGGTGAAGATGGTAGAAGGGCTTGCCAGGCAGGAGGCAAAGACATAGAGTAAAGAAGGTGGCAAGTCTTGCTTAGAGAATGCTTAGGTGTGACTGGAGTACAGGCTGATCTGTGGGATGAGCAGAAGTAGAGCCTGGCTATGGATACCTTCTGTGTCAGCCGGGATACAAACTCTCCTCTCTGTCCCTATTTCCCCTTTCTCTCTGCCAGCCCTTTCTCTCTGCCAGCACCCATTCCAGGGCTGAATACCTATGGATGCTTGGAAGAGGGAGACCCTTAACCTAGATAAAAGCAAGACAGACTTGGATTCCTGTCCTAGTTCATCTACTATCCATATATGTGACCTTGGGCAAGACCCTTCCTCTCTCTGAACCTCAGTCTCTTCATCTCTAAAATGGGAATAGTCATACTTCTCCTGCCAATAGTACCCGGTAGGGTGTTTGGCACTTAGTGGGAGCTCATTGCATGTTAGTTGAACTGGGCTTTTGGAGGGCATCAAATGAGGTGGTAGATGGTTGCGTGATTAGGAAGAAAGACCAAAGATGGCCTCAAAGCCCTGCGTTATTGCCATGGTCACTGACCTTGAGCTGCTCTCACTCCAACCAGAGGCAGCAAACTCTCAGCCCTCTCTCTTCATGCCAAGCTCCCACTGCTGCAGAGGAGACAGGAGGGAGATTCATCAATTGCCTGGACTGATGCCAGACTTTGGAAGTCTCCCAGTGCATGCTAATGCCATCGACCTCGCTAGGATGTGCTGGGTTTTCAAACAAGTTTATTTGACTCTGATTCACCTCTGAAGAAAAGAAAGGTTACATTATTGCTATGAAGAAATACCAAGAACAAAGTCATCCAAACAACAACAATTCTTCCCAGGCTTCAACTTTCCCAACTTCTGTTTACATTTAGGTGATGTGCCCTTCTTAGAGAGGGCACCATCCACTTACTTGATTAACAAATGCTTACTTTGAGCAGACCCTGAGCCAGGCACTGAGAACACCAAGAGAACACAGAGCAGACCCTGTGCTAAAGAAGCTCCTGGTCTAGGGGCAGGAAAAGGGCAGAGCTATGGACGCAGACAACTGGGTGTGATGGGTCGTAGGATGGGGTAGCCCAGAGTGCTGTGAGAGCCAGAGAAGGGAACACTCACTAGCCTGAGGTGGGCAAGGCCAAAGAGGTTTTAAAGGTACCAGACCAACCTAAGTGTCCATCATCGGATGAATGGATAAAGAAGATGTGGCACATATATACAATGGAATATTACTCAGCCATAAAAAGAAACGAAATTGAGTTATTTGTAGTGAGGTAGATGGACCTAGAGTCTGTCATACAGAGTGAAGTAAGTCAGAAAGAGAAAGACAAATACCGTATGCTAACACATATATATGGAATCTAAGGGGGAAAAAAATGTCATGAAGAACCTAGGGGTAAGATAGGAATAAAGACACAGACCTACTAGAGAATGGACTTGAGGATATGGGGAGCGGGAAGGGTAAGCTGTGACGAAGGGAGAGAGAGGCATGGACATATATACACTAACAAACGTAAGGTAGATAGCTAGTGGGAAGCAGCCGCATAGCACAGGGAGATCAGCTCGGTGGTTTGTGACCGCCTGGGAGGGTGGGATAGGGAGGGTGGGAGGGAGGGAGACGCAAGAGGGAGGAGATATGGGAACAAATGTACATGTATAACTGATTCACTTTGTTATAAAGCAAAAACTAACACACCATTGTAAAGCAATTATACTCCAATAAAGATGTAAAAAAAAAAAAAAGGTACCAGACCCTCTACAGGCTGGGCCCGACTGCGGCCACAGTGCTTCCTTCTCTGCACCTGCCCGCATCCTCTGCATCACCAGGCCAATGACCTTTAGCCTTTCATCTGCTCCAGGCCATTTCATGCAATCACACCCGTGATAAAGTATGTAAAATGAGGCTTGGGAACCGATGAGTGAAGCCTCTTCCTGAAGAGGATTCAGACAAGGTCTCATAGGGAGATGCTTGAGTTGGCTCTTGGAATGAGTAGGAGTTCACCCAAGGAGTCGTCCAGGGGTTCCTCGTGGCATGTGGGTAGGAAAGAAAGCATGTACAGGGGATAGTACAGAGTTCATTGTAACTGGAGCATAAGAGGAGCGTGGGGGAATGTGGGAGTTGAGGCTGGGGGCAGGGAAAAGGTAGCCGAGGGCCTTGGTCGCCAAGCTAAAGAGTTAGGACTTTATCCTGTAGGTGATAGGAGCCCTTTGTGGGTTGTAAGCAGGGTAGTGACTTGATCAACCCTCAAAATGACCCCAGGGTCCTTGAAATAGGTCCAGAAGAGGCCAGATTTCTACAAACTGAAGGAGAAAATGCTGAAATTGGACTCAAATGCAAGAAAGTGCATTCCAGGCCCCAACAGAGGCTCAGCCAGTGCTGAGCTCCTCCTGCCATAGCCTGTAGGGGGCCAGGACCTCCCAAGGTCACCTTTCCTGATGGCCTTCAATGTCTCCAGCATTTCTCCCCCACTCTTCTAAACCATCGCCTTTCATCAGGTTCTGTGCCAAGGACAGATTTGATGGCGAGCAAATGGCCCGCTGGAGAAATAAAATGCTTGTGTTTCTTCAGCAGGGAAAGCTGTTGGGGTTTTTTATTATCATTATTACTATTTTTCTCTGAGCCACACAAGTGGCAGAACATAATAATATCATTTATTCTAACTCACTCTTGCAAATCAGAACTTTTTAATATTTTCCTTTCAAATGAAAATGCCATTTATCATTATCAAATGAAGTGCTAATGAAAACAACATGTGTAAGAAACACATTCACACAGCAGAGCGTGATGGAGCACCTTGTCAGCAGTCCATAGTCTCGCCGTTAATTTGATTTCTGCCAAAAATCACTTAAGTGAGACTTGGAGATTTTTTTCTTAATGCTCCAGGCCC
Source organism: Phocoena sinus (assembly GCF_008692025.1). Taxonomy (NCBI): domain Eukaryota; kingdom Metazoa; phylum Chordata; class Mammalia; order Artiodactyla; family Phocoenidae; genus Phocoena; species Phocoena sinus. Next base: position 41,906,049 of record NC_045763.1, read on the forward strand.
TTCTACTGAGGCCTGCTTATTCCCCTCTCCTGAGAAGGCTCTGAAACCCCGAGCCTGTTTTAATCTGACTTTTAATGGAACTCCTATTGATTGCATGAGGGATGTGTACATGTTGGGGAGATGGGGTTACGCTCGCCTGTCTGTGTGTTATTGCTCATTTATTTCACCCAACACGTATTTGGCTGGTGGACTTTGGCTGCGTCCTTGTTTAGGTACGTGTGTGTTTGTGTACTTCAATCTGGGTGTGCCTCTGTAGGTGAGGCCTACAGAGGTGTGTCTGTGTCCTTAAATCACGAGGATGGTAATTATGTCTATTCATTCCCCATTCAGGCCCAGCATCCCGCCTATTGCCTGACACATGGTAGGCACTCAATAAATATTTGTTAATTGAACGTTAAGTGAATGTGCCCACATGTCTTCATGAGGCCTGTGTTTTTGTCTGTATGGGCTCATATCTGTGTGCCTTACTTGTGTGGGACCTTCAGGGTAGGAACTATCCCTAATCTATTGTGCTTCATACGGTGCCTGGCACACAGAAGGTACTCAGTAATTATTTGTTGAGTGAATATGTCTGTGGGTTTCCACATATTTTTTTTTAATCAAGGTAAAATTTGCATAATATAAAATTCATCAATTTCAGTAGTACTTCGTACCATCATCCCGAAAAGAAACCTTGTACTCATTGAGCAGTCACTCCACATTCCCCTCCCCCGAGCCCCAGGCAAACACTAGTCTGCTTTCTGTCTCTATGGATTTACCTATTCTTGATATTTCATCTAAGTACAATCACATAACTTTTTGTGTCTGGCTCCTTTCACTTAGCATAATATTTTCGAGGTTGTCCATGTATGTTTTTACATCTGTGTGTATTTAAGTCATAGATGTGTGTTTACGTGTGGGATATTTGGCACCACTGCTGTGTCCCTTGTATAGGGCGTGACAATGAACAGCTGGGCAATGAGGAAGGCTTCCTTTGCCATTCCTCCATCCCCTTTCCTGCCTGGTACCACCAAGCCTTTGCGTAGTCGGTTCCTCAGCCCAGATCACCTTTCCTCACTCCCACCTCTGCTATTGCCAGGCTACTCTGAATGATTCCTTGGTGATCTGTCCAAGTGTTATCTACTCCAGGCAGCATTTCCTGACCCCAGGCTGGGTTGCAAGATCCTCCTCTGGTCTCCCACTGCCCCTGTGCTTTCTTTGGTCACTACCCTGCCCCACTGTGCAGTCACTGTCAGTCTACTTGTCTCTCTCCCTCTACTGGATCATGGCCTCCTAAAGGACAGGGGCTGTATCTTCTTCACCTTTGCAGTGCCAGGGCTTAGCATGTTTAGCTTAGAGTGAGTAGCCCATAAGTATCGGTTAAAAGAATGAATGGCTTTTTAGTAAAAGACATTCCACGTAGAGAGAACAGCCTGTACGAAAGCCCTGAGGCATGAGAGGATGCGTTCATTTTCAAAAACTTCAGCAGTTTGGTATGACTTGAACCCTGCTGTGTGTGAATGAGGAGGAAAGTGAGAATTTTTATAAGAAGCAAGAAGTGGGAATGGGTCTATTATGAACCACTCTGAAGACAGTGGGAAGTCCCAGGAAGGTTTAAGCAAGGGCGTGACATGGTCAGATTTATGCGCTAGAATAATCCATCTAGTTATTAGGGGGAGGACGGCTTGGAGAGGACCAGAATGCATGAGGGTGGACCATTTAGGAGACTGTTGCAGAAATAGGCAAGTAACAGTACTCACTTAGTCCAGAGTGGTGGTAGTGGAACTGGAAACAGGGACTTGAGCAGTGCTCAGCAAAGTGTGGTCTGTGAACTGGGGCTGGTCCGTGAGCTAAAACCAGTCCATAATGACAGAAGTACAAAAAGGGAAAGGTGAGAGTAGGGACTTAGAAACTTTATAGCAATTTGATATTGCTGAGACGTTTTTATTATATTTTACAAGAGTGTTGGTCCAAAACATAGCAGAAATGGAAAAATAAAAGGTCCTTCACCACAGATAGTTTAGAGGACATGCTAATGAGTGGGGCATGTTAGGGAGTGGCAGAGAGGAAGCAGAGATGTCCCCTGAAAGACTCTCAATGACACAGGCCGTGTCTGAAGCACCTCTGTGTGCTCAGGACCCCTTGGGGAGGAAAGGAAGTCCCAGGGTTCATCGGGAATTGATGCTCCTGAACAATGCCAAGGCTCCCACAGAATGCCAGGAAAGGTATCTTAGTCTGTTTGTGCTGCTATAACAAAATACCAGACTGGGCAGCTTAAACAACAACAAAAAATTATTTCTCACAGTTCTGGAGGCTGACAAGTCTGAGATCAAGGCATTGGCAGATTTGGTGTCTGCTGAGAGCCTGCTTCCTGGTTCATAGAGAGTCATCTTGCTGTGTCCTCACATGGAGGAAGGGGCAAGGGAGCCCTCTGGGGTCTCTTTTATAAGGTCACTAAGCTCATTCATGAGGGCTCTACCTCATGATCTAATCCCTTCCCAAAGGCCCCACCTCCAAATATCATCACAGTGGGGGTTAGTTTTCAAAGTATGAATCTTGGGGTGACACAAATATTCAATCTATATAAAAAGGGAGGACAAAAAAGCCGGGCCCAGAAAGAAAATGGGATCTGAGCCTAGGTGGTCAGGAGCCACAGAGGAGTCCAGCCGTGTTTCCTTCTCCATTTTCCCCCAGCTTTGGCCTTGCTCTGCTTAAAGGCACAGGACTGTATGAGCTTCTATAGAAACTGGGAGGCATGATGGACTCTCCCTTGTCCCACACTTAGTCAGCCACCAAGCACTGCGATCTCAAGAGGCAGTAGAGTGTGAGGTTGAGAGCATGAACTCTGGAGCCAGACTACCTGACTTTGAATCCTGTCTCCACCACTTACTAGGCATATAACCTGGAATATGACATATACCCCTCTGGGCCTGTTTCTTTGGGTTATTGTGAGAACTAAATGAGTCATATGTCAAGTGCTTAGAACGGTGCTTGGCATATGGTGAGAATTCTGTGTGTTTGCTGTTATGGTTAATGTTATTATATTGGTTGCTTCTACTTCCTCAGTGTCACCCAGGCAACCCTGCCCCTCTTTCCATGCCTTGTTCTACTGCCCCAATCCAGGACACCACCATTTCTCCCCAGACACAGCAGCCTCCTCCTCCGTGGCCTCCATGTCTTCCACTGGATAGTCCTTTGCTCCACTCTGGCCCCAAAATGCTATTTCTGAACCATGAATCTGGCCAGGTCACTTCCCTGCTTAAAACCCATCAGTGGTGCTCCACTGTCCCCAGGAAGAAATCTAAGCTTGCAGACATAACTCACAAAGCCCTTCATGAGTCAGCTCTTTCCATCCTCTCACAGCCTCAGCATTTGCATCAATTGCCTCTGCTCTCTATGCATCAGCCACCTGAGCTCTTCTCAGCTCCCCAAATGGCTTTTGCATATTCTGATCTCTGTGCCTGGACACCATCCCCAACTCCTTTATCAAACCAGATGCTCTGTCTCCTTCAAGCCGCAGCTTCTGAGACGCTGTGCCTGACCCCCCAGGCAGAATTAGGAGCCCATGTTCTGTGTTCCCACAAGCCCTGTGCCTCCTTGACATAGAGCTGACCACACAGTGTTTTCTTCCTGTTTCATATCTGCCTCCCCAGACTTTGAGCTCCTCCAGGGTAGACTCTGGGCCTGACCCGTCTGTGTAGATGCTCGACAAACCCACATAAAATGGGATTGAATTGGAACCAGCCCAGTATTGCATCTGAAGAGCCAGAAAGCAGAATAAAGTGGCTGGATCCAACTTCTCCAGGAGACGCTCGTGCGTGGGCAAGGGGAGCATGAGATGTTCTTTTCTCACACCGTCCTCTTCCTGCTGCCAACCCCCTCCTAGCCGCGTGAGTCTCGTGAGTTGACTCCAGATGGGATGGGCTTGGCAGTGGCTGCCTGGCTGTGTGCCCTCCAGCCGTGGGCGCCCAGGAAACACTTGCTGAAAGGAGCTGAGCACCACCCAAGCAGTCCAGCCCTCCAACTCCTACCATAGGTCATCGGAGGCAGGAGTAGGTGGCAAGCATAAGGTAGGTCATCTGAATCTACAATGTCTCTATGAAATGGAGTCAATAATCCCTACTGTAATGGCCGTCAGGGGCAGTCAAGGAGGTCACAGATGTGGACACATAATGGGCACTTTCTACTCTTGCTAAACCCCTGTTAACTTTCTTGGTATCACAGAGGGAAACTGAGGTGAAGAGAGTGAGGAAAAGCACAACTTTGGGTAGGATCCCACTTCATTGCAGCATAGATAGGAAGGTTCTCTGCAATGTACAATATCTTCCAAGGACCTGGCCTGTGTTTAAAAACCCCCGTGGGTGGTAAACTTGGGCACTGATTCGTAATGTTTAGGAAGCAGAGATAAGCAGTTCAGGAAACATAGGGTTGTATGTATATGGAAGGGAAGTGAACTGAAACACTCTTGCCGACAAGAGCTAACACTTATAGAGAGTACTTACTATGGACAGGGACTGTGTTAAGTGCTTTATGTGTATAATCTTATTTAAACCTCACACTAGCCCTAAAAGGATGGTATCATTATAATTATTATTATTATTCCCTTTTTTACAGATGAGAAAACTAAGTTAGAGGGAGTTAAGTAAGTTGCCCAAGGACCCATTAATGCAGAGCCAGGATCTGAACCCAAAGCTATCTGATTCCCAAACCCTTGCTCTTTCCATCCTGCATTGGATGTTGTCATTGGTCTTCAGTCCTACACCTGCTGTTCTATACTCTTCTGTGCACCATTAGGGCTGGAAACCTGAGAACTACATTTTTCAAGGCTCCATGCCAGCTGGGTTCCAGTCTGGTTCTGCAGTTGGAAGGCACACATGAGCCATAAGAAGACAGGAAGAAAATTGAAGCCATTTTCAGCTTCCATCACGGCGAGAGTATGAACTCTTGGACTCCAGGAGCTGTACTGACCGGTTCCATGAGTGTCTGCAGGGGTGCAGCCTCTACTCTCCCCCTTTTACTTCTCCAGACTGAGGAACAGTAATGGCTTCCTTTCAGTGACTGATTTCTGGGGAGCAACCCCTTTAATCCCCTTTTACTCTCCAGCCCATCCAATAGTTTTGTAACAAAGTCTCTCTGCTTAAAATATCTAGAGGGGTTTGCTTCTCGACTAGACACCTGCTGATACGGTATTGCTCTTAGTACTCCTTTAATCAGAATGAATAACCAGTTATATATAGAATCAAGGTATCAGCCGAGCAGGCTGAAGGCTAAGCTGAGGGCTCTGGCAGACAATGGAGGTCCATCAGGGAAACCGAGGCAAGCATCCACTGGGCCAACACCAAGAAAGGAGGTTGCAGGTCAGAGGGCTCCCAGCAGGTATCCAGCATGCTAGGCTCAGGCTGCGAGCCTAATTCCAGAACCCACCCACTACTGAGGCTGAGCCCCAAAGCATCCCACCAGAATCAGGATGGCTCAGGGCCTGAGTGCCTTGGGGCTGGCAGCTGAGCAGGGTAGGAGATGAAAAGCCAACAGAGTATCTTCTCCCAGCCTCCACTACCCCTAGACACTCACATAGTCTGGGTTGACTGTTCTCTTCCTTTGGGAACTTGACTGAGAACAAGCTTTGGAAATTTTACAAACCTGAGTCCACATTCCTGACCAGCTAGTTCTGTTAATCACTTACTTATAGCCCCTACACCACCCTAGCCAAGAACTCCTTGTTTATAAAATGGGGGCTGTCATGCTCACCGCACAAGTGTGAGGATTAAGGGAGATAACGTATGTGAAGTACGTAGCTCAGCTCCTGGCCAGTTTCGGATTCTACTGTGCATTCCCACTCCTTCTTACACTTCCTAATAAGCTCCCTTATTTCCTTATTTAACATACCCTGTATGTGTGTCTCTCAAGCTCCATTATAAGGTCTGAGAAAGTAAAGACCGAGTTGTATGTAGCCTTCCTTGCCTTACTCAGAGCACCTAGTTCATTTTAAAATAATCATATGTCTTTAATAATAAATAAACCTTCACATTCATAAAAAATAAAATGAAGACGGGGAAAGAGAAATGAGGTTCCTCCATTCAGCCTGAATATGGTACACTGAGAAAGACTGCAACTCTAGAATCTGCTCAGTTTATTTTAATACAATTATTGCTCTTTCCCCACCTTTCTCTTTCCTTCCCTCTCTTCCTTTCTCCCACAAATACTTATTTTCCAAGCTTGGAAACACAAAGATAAATAAGATATTGTCCTTACTCGGAGGGGTCCAGTTTCTAATGGGGGAGACATAGTGTAGACAGATGTCCACAACACATGGGTGCATATATGGTGCATTGAGGTACATGCCCACAGCACAGACCAGCGCCATGACAGAGGGAAGCACAGCAGTGTGGAGGCCACAGAGGACACCTGAGCAGCCAGAGGAGGTTCTCTGGAAACTTACTCATGGGCTGGATCTTAACAGAAAAGTGGAAGAGAGCCACTTGCCAGGGGAGGAGTGAGAATATACAGCAAAAGGAGTACAGCCACCTGAGTCAAGCAGACTGCGGTTCAGAGTCTTCTCAGCTGTGTGGCCCAGGGTGACTCATGTACCCTCTATGGAACTCAGTTTCTTCTTCTGTAAAGTGGGGTAATAATAGCTGCAGAAAACTTTATCATGGGTTTAATGGCAATACGGAAAGGATCTGGCATAGAGTAGGTGTCAGTGGATATTAGGTCCGTCCCACCAAACACCACTGGGACAATGGCCTTTCCTAAAAGAGATGGGAGCTCAAAGCTAGAAGTGTGTGTAGCCAAGACACCTCTTGAATAAGCTTTGCTGTCGTTCTACACATGCAGAACCACTCCACACCTTCCCCAGTGGATCTCTTTCTGAACAGAGCTTATTGCTAATTATAAAAAAAAAAAACAGTGGATAATGAAGAATACAATCCCTGCCCCCAACTCCAACACACACAGCCCTGAGGTTAGAACCACTCAGAACACAGTCAGGCCAAGAGACTCCCCAGATTTCGGTGAGCCACTCTCAGCTCACACCTCCTCTGCTTTTTTAGATTTGGGACACACAGCTCAAGTAAAAAACATCCCTGACTTTTTTCCTCCCTTTTCAAACTGAACAAGTTCCTGAACTTGTCAAACATAAATGCAAAATTATGAAAAAATAATCATAAGTGAAAACTCTAGTTATTAAAATGTATGGAGACTAATTATTGATCTGATGATATGCTGAATAAAAAGAAAGCGACACGCTTGGATAAAGAGGAATCTTTTAAAGTCATAAATATGTATGTGTTTATTTTCCTCATCTACACTGGAAGCTGCGGTAGGGCTGTATAGCCTAACAGATTAGAGGGGGTGACAATGCCATGTTAAGCCTGACATGTGGTGTCTCTCTGCTCAGACTTACTAATTTCTGCCAAATTAAAACAAGGGCACCCCCGCCACCATGGCACACAGGGATGTGTAATGCAAATATGGAATGCCATCAGGAAGACTTTGCTGGGGGAGCCTGCACACTGGCCTCAAGTTGTTTCAAAGGAAACTGCTGGCATTCCCCACAGAAGGTGCTGCCGGGAGGGGTAGCACCTTGGTTCTATTCCTGGAAGGGTGGCCCTCTGCACCAGCCCTGGCTTTCCCCCACAGACAGTCCTTGAACCTACCCACCCACCCCCCCATGTCACACCACTGCCCTGCGACTCCCTTCCAAAAGGATTGCCACCTCTCTGAACCTTGGTCTTCCCATCTGCAAACTGGGTCTTCTTGTACCAGGAGACTTAGTATAATGGTGAGGGGCTGAGACTCCATCCAGAGTCAGGAAGACCCCACATTCTAACTGCGTGATCCTGACCTCTCTGAGCCTCTGTTTCATCAGTTAAATGGGGAAACAACAGTCATGTTAACCCTATGGGATTGCCTGAGAATCAAAAAATACAATACACGAAAAGCACTTAGTCGGAGCTAGGCTACATAGTAGATCCTCAATAATTTGTCAGCTATTGTTGTTATTATTGCCTTCCTCACAGTTAAATTAAATCACGTAAAATATGTGAAAGCAATAAACATGATGCCTCAAATATTTTCTCAAATTTAAAAGAATGGCTCTACCGTCACTCCCTCAAAAAGACCTCACAGTTCACAGATATATTGGCCAGGCTGGCTGACCTCTGATTGTCAGGTCTGGGTCCCAGGACTTAGCATAAGGTCCAGCCCAGGAAAATGAGCCGAATAGCTAAAATTTACCAGACATTTGCTCTCCGGAAGGCTCTGGGCTAACCAATTCACAAACACAATCTCACTGAATCTAATAGTACTTCATAAGGTAAGAAGAAGCACCACATAGTTTTATGTAGGCTCAGAGAAGTCAAGTCCCTTACCAGAATTCACACAGCTAGTGAGCAGTGGATCCTGATCAGACCCTGTGTCTTTCTTCCCCAGAGCTTTAATCACTTCAGAGCCTAACCTTAACCACTACTTCGTAGAGGGGAGGGAGGGAGGAAGGAGGAGAAACTGCTTCACTCACCCCTCTCAGCTTTGACTAGGGCAGGGACACTTGTAGGGAAGCTGTTTCCAGCGTCCAAAGGAAACGTGACCACAGCCTCAGCAGTTGCGGGTGAGGGGAGAGCAGGTAGTGGAATGGAGAGATTTTTCAGAAGGGGCACCTTCAGGACTTGTTCACTTGCCAAGTAAGGGAGTGCTGAGGGAGAGGGATGGATGGATGATGAGTAGACAGTAGTGCTGCTGTCAGAAACGTGGACTGTGAATCATCACCTTCATCACTGCTCATCACCACTGTCATCATCATTGATAGAGAGAAGTAATTTCATGCCAGGCACCGTACTAAGTGCTTTACATACATGATCTCATTTGGGTCTCACAGCAAGCAGCTCTATAAGAAGGTATTATTATCCCCATTTTATAGATGAGAATATGAAGGCTTCCAAGCAATAGCTTATTTGGGACACTTTACATTGAAAATGACTCGAACTTTATAAAATAAATATTTTACCAGCCCCTTTTAACCATGAAATATATTCCCTGGCTACTCAGGCCCTCCCCCTGACATAAAGAGGTTGGGATGTCCTATGCCCCTACTTTTGCCCCACAGTCACAATCCCCCAGCATCCTGGGACCTGACTGTCCCTCCTAAAGTGTTCCTCAGGCACCTCTCCCAGCAAGTTTAGCAAGCCCACCTACAAACAGAGCTTGAAGGCATCCAGGAGTTCTCAAAGGGGACAGGCAGTCAGCGCCTCCCCACTGATGTACCCAAATTTCTGATGTCCACCCAATGTCTACATTCCACTGTTCCTGAATCCCCAAATTTCCCACCCCACTGGATCAAGGACTCACTCTGCAGCCTGGGCGTCAGGCTCACAGCTACTTGGAGGCCTGGTCCCTGGAGAGCTATCACAATTGGGTAAATGCAGCAGTTCTTTTGAAGGAGTAAGTTGAGGGCACTTAGCAAATCAACTTCCTAATGAATCTTTTCAGGTCTGGATGGAAGCTGTTCCGTTACTATGGAACTTGGCTTGATTTGGAAATTAATGTGGTAATTTACAGCCACTCTGCCAGGCAAGAAGATTAAAGAAGAGGGAGAGAGAGAATGAGGGTAGAGAGATGTGCAGTGGCAGAGCCTCGAGAGACACCAGCCTGGGGCATGTCTGGAGAGCTGGGCCACACACACTGGTACACTAGGGTGGCTTCTACCAGGCTGGGCCCACATGGGTCACAGGTAGAGAAAGACACTCCTCAAAGCATATCCGAAGATTGATGTCCTAACTCCTCTTTAGGGATGTGAGAGAGAGAGAGACAGAGAGAGAGAGAGAGAGAGAGAGAGAGAGAGAGGAGGGATGGGGATGGGGGAGGAAGGAAGATAGAGATAGATGATAGATAGATAGAGAGAGAGAGACAGATTTTTTTCATTGCTGTGTTTCTCTAACTTCCAGGATTTACTTCCCAGTATCGCTATTTTAGTCATGTCCATAAGTCACCAATACCATTATTTAATTTATATTTTCCTTTAAATTTATTCGCTTTGTATCTTAAATAAATTTTATATCATGTCATAAATGGAAAATCAATATTACATACCAGGAAGAGAAATGTAAAATTAATTACATTGAAAACAAAATTATTACATTTTAGACAGGCTCTTGCCTGCTAGAGGTTCTGAGTCTGAAGCCTGCCTTCTATTTGGGAAAAAGCAAGTCTTAGACGCTCAAGACATATTAGTGTGAAACCAAGGTGTATGTACCTCTTGATGTAATCAGACAGATTGGAAGAGAAGTTAAATGGAATCCACTTTCTCAACATATGAGTTCAGTGCTGTTTAATGCAATGACCTTTGCAGTTTACTTATTTAACAAATAAACAACAAATGTTATTTATAATATATATGTTATAACATATATTTGTTATAACAAATAACAAATTTAACAAATAGCAAATGTTTACATAGCACATACTATGTGTCAGAGGCTGTTCTAAAAGATTTTTTTAATTGACTTATTTAATCCATTTAATTCATCTAATAGTCCTATGTGGTTTAGCATTCTTCCCATTTTAGAGAGAAAAAATTGAGGCACACAGAGGTTCAGTAACTTGCAAAAGGTCACCTCAAACCATCTTACATGTCACCTAAAATCAAGCATGCTTTGGTGAGTTAGAGTGGCCCAGGCCACTGTCCAGGCCTGAGCTGCAGGCACGTGGCAAGAGATACTGCTCTGACTCAGAGTTCTGAATAGCTGCGGGCTGATTCCTGCAGGCGGCATCTGTGGGCCGCCCCCATCAGGCAGCTCCTCCAGGGCCCTCTGGGGCTCTCCGTCTGACCGTGAGTCTGAGTTCTATGGCCGGCGAGGGAGAGAGAGTTGGATGCTGATCCAGAGAAGAGTTTCCAGAAGGAAAGAAGGGAGTGGATTTTGGGGTGTTTGGGGTTTTTTTAAATAAAGAAATATAACACAAGTCTAAGAGCTGCTGCTTTTCTCTGTTAACTGTTGGATGTATCTGAACAGTGCTCTGAGGACCAGACCAGGGCTGCAGCTGGAGATCAGGTGGCTGGATCTGTGTTCCCTGCAGGAGTGGCAGCAGGGGGTGCAGATGGGGCCTGTGGAGAGACGAGTGGCCGTCTGCTGAGGGCTTCTGTGACCAGCTGCCTCTGCAAGTGCAGGCAGGTGTCCTCAAGGGGCCCCACTCCAGCAGTCCCGCCCAGGTTAGCCTGTGCCTGGTTTTGGCCTCGAGGTATAAGATGTGCTGCAACCTTAGCCACAGCCTAGAGTGGATGGTGTGAGCCCTGCATCTTTAATACAATAATAAAAGGGTAGCAGAGGCAACATTTTGGAAATTATTAATGCATTATTTTCTTTTGCTTCTCCAAGTACATGAGCCTTGCCCAGTCTAATGTAAAGTTGAGAATCTTCCAGAAAGAATTCCAAGAGAAAGATGAAGTAATATGTAGCCTCTGACATTTAAAAAATAGCCAGAATTTTATCTTGGCTGGAACTAAAAGCTATATCTTCCCCACAACTAGCAAGGGGAGAGAAGGGAGTCTCAGAAGGAAGGCCAGATCATCAATAGAAAAAATAATGCAATCTTTCTGCAGAGTTGGGCTGGAGTGTGAGTTAAATTTGAAACCTACTGTAATAGTTAACATTGGCTGAGCATTTCCTTTGCATCAGATCGTTCATTTGCCAAGTGTTTTGCCTACACAGTCTCATTTAATCTTCTGAATAATTCTGAGACTGGTGCTACTATTATCCTCGTTTTATGGCTAAGGAAAGGGAGGAAGGTTAAGTAATTTGGCCAAGGTCAGACATCCAGGAGGAGGTAGAGCAGAGATTTGAACGCTTGGTGCATTTCTCTAGATAGCAATTGTTCCCAAGAAGCTACCAGTCCCGTTGGCCACCATGACTCAATTCGCAGGAGCAACCAGAATACATCTTAGGAGAGAGGCTATCTCCAAGACCAACATTCTTAGGCTCATATCAGTCAAGGGTTCACGTCGTGTCAGTCTTGGCTCAGGTCAGTCAAGAACTCACCCAGGGAACTTCCAGGTGAGAATCTCCATCCAGCCCCTCACAGGTGCTAAAGCCCATAGAGGTTACAAAGGCAACTGGAGATGCACAGACCTGCACAGGGCGATGTGGACTGTAGGGGCATCTGCCTCCTCTGGGCGCCTCCTGGGACCTTAAACAGACCAGCACCTGCTCCCACATTCAGGTTCCAGATCTATAAATAACGCCAGGGCTTGACCCGTTTGCTTGGCAGCCCAGTGAGCCCCTCAGCTGCCAGAGGCTCCAAGCGTCAGTGCCCCCAGCCCACATGAGTTACCACTCCCTTCTTCCCAGGGGGCAGCTCAAAGGTCAAGCAGGACCTGGCTTTCCCTCTGACTCGTTGGACATTGGAGAAGGCCCATCTCGCCTCTCCACAATTGCCCTGCCCTCTGCCCTCCAGACACAGTCCAGCAGAGAGGGCTGAGGCTGGGTTTATGTGCAGGCTCTGACCCTGGGGTACCCAGAGCTCTTCTCTCCACTCAGGCCTTGGGCCTGGAGGTCAGCCTGGCTCTGCTACCACCTACCGCATGACCTTCAACAGGGAAGTTAGCCTCTCTGCACCTCGGTGTCCTCATCCACTAAATAAAAGGTTGGAGCTCTGATGTTTAGTACCTCCTGTTCCCCCGTCTGGCAAATCCTCCCTCCACTTCTCGACTGGCTAACTCCTATATCTTCCTGGACTCGACCCATGTTATTAGATCCCTTCGGAGATCTCTCCCCAACTTTCATCTTCTAACTCCTATCCCAAGTTGGATTGCATCCCTCCATGATAATAATCTTATAATCTTAATAATCTTATTAATCACTTACCACATGCCAAGCACTGCTCTAAACACACATATATTGATCTGTTTAGTTCTTGCAACACTACCACAAGGTGGTTACTATTAGTGTCCTTATCTTACAGAGAAGGACACTGAGAAATAGAGGCAAAAAGAATGACTCAAGTTCACTTAGCAAATACGTGGTAGAGCTGGAATTTGAACTCCTGCATGGTTCCCTTGAGTGATGAAAAACTCTGAGGAGGTAAAAGGAAGCCACCTTGCCTGGTCAGAGTCTCCGTTTTGATAGATGAGCCCATAGAGGGAGGCCCAAACAAAGTTTTTAGTCAAATTACATCTTTTTTCTGGGCACTCTTATTCCTCAGAGATAGCCTCAAATCCAACTTTCTGGCCAAACATCATAATCCTATCTGTCACCAGTGTCAAGCTGACCCTTGGTTCACTCAGAACAGAAGTCCTAGGTGTGTAGGCACAAGGGCACGGCAGAGCTGTCAGAAAACTTGGGGTCAGCATCTGACACTGTGTGATTTTAGACAAGGTCCTGCTCCTCTCTGAGCTCGTTCCTCATCTGAAGAATGGGCATACAATACCTACCTTAAAGATTGTGAAAGGATCAAAAGCTCGTTGAAGCCCTGGGCAAAAGAGAAATGATTCATTCCACAATTACTCAGCCAGCACCTACCTGTGCCTGTTGATGTTAGGACAGACACACAAGAAAAGACCTGCTCTCTCAGAGTTTACATTGAAGGTGACATTTGCAATGGAGTTATTTCCCAGACCAGCTCTTCCTGAAGGAGTCAGTCTCTATGAAACCACCACATTCCCTGACACATCAGAACCTCAGAATCCTCACTGACAGGGACCCACCACCTCACTGACTGCTGTCCCCTCTTCTCCCTCCCCTGCCCCCACCAGGTTCAGGAGTGGCCTCTGCCCATCCCTCCCCTACTCTGGGCCTGCTTCCTTCTCTCGAAAATAAGGAGCTGGGGTCAGATGGATTTCCAGGAACTTCTAAGTGGCCGTCAGTGATTGTGTGGTTTGTTACTCTTTCCTAGAGGGGATCTCTCCCTTGCATGAGGTGGGAGTGGGCAGGAAGATGAGCCCACACATCCAGGAGGACCTTTAGAGATTACCAGACATGACCTCATTGACAATGAGGCACTAAGTTTTACTCCCTGGCCACATCAAACATCTTCAAGCTCCCTTCACCTCCTGCTGAGATCACATGCTGCTTCCTTTGCCTAGGAGCTCCCCTCCGGTCCTTGCCTTCCTGGCCAGGCCCTATATTACCTTTAAAACTCAGAGCAGAAATCACCTCCTCCCTAGTTCATCTATTTCTGCACTCATTGCACTGGAGTATAACTTATTGATTTCAACATCTGTTCTCCCACCACACTGAGAGCTACTCAAGGGCAGGGACAGTATTTTATAATGTTGTGTCCCCAGGTCCTAGGTCAGCGCGCAGCTCATAGCGGGTGCTCAATTGGTATTGAATGGACTAAATTGAATGTAATTTAAAGTCACCTGCTGAAGTTCTTAGTTTCAGGAAAAGGCAAGACTGGGACTAGAATGCAGACCTGGAGATGCCATGTCCAGCACACGTCATCTCCCTGCAGCTGTCAAGAGCAGCACAGAGGAGACCCACCCGGAGAGGAGGGGTATCCAGACCAGCCACTCTCACTATTCTTCCACCAGGGCAGGGATGGTCTCCAGGATCCAAGCTGCCAGAGATGGTCCTCAGGATGCCCTGTGGCCCTCTGTCCATGCCGGCATTGCCTCCCATCCTGTTTCCTTCCCTGTTCCCCTCTCAGCCCCCACCAACTCAGCCCCTGGCCCTCTGCGGGCTGGAGCCAAACCGCCCTTTCCCCTTTCTGCTCCCTCTCCCTGAACCTCTATAAATATGGTGGGAACCGGGCTTTCCGAATGAGGTGGGAGGAGACAGAGAGAGTCACCCACCCCCATGCCGCATGTGGAGCGCCCAGTTCATATTCCTGCTGCGACTGTATCTAAATTTTCAAATCGTCACCCCATGCCCCACCATCATGTGTCATCTTTTATGCATGGCCACCTCTGCCTTGCTGCTCGGTCAGTTGCTACGCAACCGACGACAGCGCCGCAGGGGCCTGACATTAGTGAAAGCAAATTGACCAGAGGAGACCTCATCCCGCATGCAAAGCAGCCGGGGCCTCCCTGAGCCACGCTTTTTCTCTCCACGGCCAGACCCTTGGACCACAGCCTCCTCAGCCTAAGCTGTGGACCCAGGAAAACCCCCGCACTCCTACTCCTCCAGAAAAAGCTGAAATCTGGCCAGGGACAAGAGCTACCTCCAAAGGGAAAGGTGGAGCCAATGTAGCTTCAGGTTGTAAACTTCTGACCCTCCAGTGGGATGGACATTGGCTCCTGCAGGAAGGGAAAGAGCTACTATTCGCGGAGCGTGTACTATGTGCCAGGCATGGTGAGAACAGTGCAATGCAAAAAGCTCTAACTTCCTGGATTCCAGCCCAGCTCCACCATTTCTCAGCTGTGTGTTGTGCATGCAAATCATTTATCAGGACTGAGACCCAGCCACGGAAATAGGCTGTCCCCAGACATCTCGGAGTGTGATAAAAGGCTGGTTAACAGGCTGGAGGGGAAGGGAGGCCAGTAGAACAGCAGGGGTGAGAAGATGAGAGAAAGGAAGGAGGGGAGAATACTGCCTTGCCCACCTGGTATTGCAGGCCTCTGAGCCTCCTGTTGGGAGGAACAGAGGAAATCAGGAGTTGGCAGTTCTGGTCTCTCCTTCTGCTCAATCCCTCCTGGTCCCCACCCGCAGGAACTTGACCTCACCAATTTCCCACTTGAGTATATACCGTTTTGCACTGGGAGGCAGCGAGCTGTGCTAGAAAGAGCAAGCGATTTGGAAATGATTAGAACTAGCCTCAAATCTTCAAATCCTGTCTCTCACCCTTCCAGACTGTGTGACTGTAGCAAGTTACTTCTGCCTTTTGAATTTCACTTTCTCAGTCTGTAAAATGGGCATGATGATACCTACCTCACAGGGTTAAATGGCTGACATATGCAAAGTGCCTATTGGGAAATCAGCAAATGCTACTCTTCTCCCCCAAACTTTAATGGCTCCCAATTGTCAGAAGAACAAGTCTGCTTCCTTAGCCCCACCTGGTCCCCACCCACTGCCCAGCCTCTCCCTCCCCTGCTCCCTGAACCACTGCACATTTGCTCAGGCTGCTGCGTCTCCCTGGTAAACCCTTCCTCCAGCTGTTTGCTTTTTGAAATCTGGTCTACCTCTCAGGACCCAGAAAAAAATAAAATAAAATTCAGCTCCAACAGGCAAGCCTGACCCCCAACCCCAAGGCCATACCCGAATCTACTGAAATTTCCCAGCAAAAGAAGGAGCAGGGAACCAAGAAGAAACCTTCCCCTCTTCAGGAGTGAGTTTGAGACGTTTTCCCAAACTTTATGATGAGATCTCTCAAAGCTCAATCATTTATTGAGGAATGCCATTTCTGTGACTCCTGGAACCGAGGGGCTACGTCGCACCTCAAGAACAGGCATGCCCTGAGGATGGGCACGGGGCAACCCCAGAAGGCGCAGCTCACAACTTGCTGGGCACCAAGCATGGCTCTAAGCACTATAGCATCTTGGACTTGACCAGTGTCTAACACTTCACAAGCGCCAATTAACTAACTCACAACTATTTGTTAGCATATTAACAATGTCTTTAATTTTCATACAAATCGGTGAAGTAGATTACCCCCATTTGCTGAGGAGGAAACTGAGGCTCAGAGAGGAAAAGTGACATGCACAGGGTCACACAGTGGCTTGATAATGATAAAACTGGGGCAGGAACACAGTTCTATGTGAAAATAGACTATGAGGCTGTAACATATGGACTCTGTCTATATCACCATTCACAATTAACACTTTAGATTAATTTACCCATTTTTAAAACCCACAAGTTACCAGGGAAAGCCATTTACCTATTTCTTGTTGGGGCAAAGCCTTTACCAAACCCAGAAAGGGACAGCATGGAGGGTGCTGAGAGCACCAGCTCAGCTCTGTGCCCCTGGGCAGATGACCCCATCCTCTCAGTCTGAGTTTCCTTTCTCTGAAATGGAAGGTAAGGAGGCCTACCCACTTCTGTGTCTATTCTAAAGGGCAAAAATGATACAGACACCAAGAACTAAACTATGAAGACTTGTTAGGTGTTAGTATCCCCTTAGAAGAGGCATCCACCCAAACCAGAAGTGTACCTGTTTCTGACATATGCATTTCTTTAATTATTCAATGTTGTAAACTGTATTGTCATTGTTGTTTAAAGGAAACATGCCAATTGTATTGCTTTCGTGTTGTATTGAAAAGCATTTCTTCATTATTTGGACTAATTTCCAAACAAATTAAAACTGTCGTAGCAGTCAAGCTCTGACTGCTCCATCTATTAGATTCAGAAGGTGGCAAATTCCTTAAACACAGATATAAACAATTCTGGTAACACAATCTGATTTTATAATCAGATTTTAATTTTCTGCCTGGGAGGGCGAAAGTTCTCCTTCCCACTTGCTTTGCCCTCAAGTTACTGACAGTTCCCACAGTTCTGGCAGACTTTTGGTTAAGGAAAAGCAGATTCTGTTACATGGGATTCTGTAGCATGTAAAAAGATAAATCTTCTCAAATGTCCTTTGATCACAGAGATGGACAGGGTAAAGGAAATCAGGAAGTTCCTTTATGATCTGACCTTATTGGTTCCTGTTTCTTGCCCAGTACAGCCACAGTAAACACACCTTCTCAGCAGCCTGCAGAGGCTCCACCCTGAGCTAGCCTGTGGGGCAGACATGCCCTGGGGGTGCTCAAGGGCTAATAGAGATGTGAGGCTGAAACAGGTGAAATAAGGGGAAAGCATATGCAAGGAAGAGTTTAAATAGCAAGAGAGTTGGTTGGACTGAGCCCCTTGTGAAATAATGGGCGTAGTAGATGGATCCAGGGTCTAGTCTATGACCAAGATCAGGACTCAGTCTGGGGCCAGGTTTATGGCTCAATGTATGGCCAGGATCAGACTCAGGCTAGGACCAAAGTCAGGGCTCCGGTTGTGACCAAGATCAAGACTCGGGCTATGAACAGGGCTCCGTCTCCGGCCAAGATTTGAGACCTGGGGCCCAGAATCAGTCTCATGCCAGAGCCAGGTTAAATTGTGATCAGGATCATGGCTCAATTTGTGACATGACACTAGGATTCATAAACGACTTTTTTTTTTTGGCCGCACTACTCAGCAAGTGGGATCTTAGTTCCCCCACCAGGGATCGAACGCTCGCCCTTGGCAGCAAAAGTGCAGAGTCCTAACCACTGGACCACCAGGGAAGTCCCCATAAATGATTGAGACCTAGTCCCTGCTCATGGATTCCATAGTCTAGTCAGGGAGACAGTAAACTGAAATTACCAGCTATTAAGAGTTTTGAAAGAGGATAACAGGAAACAATAAGAACACAAGAGAGGGCCAGACTGTCCAGTCTTGGAGGCCAGGCAATACCTTCCTGAGAAGGTGATGCTAGAACTGTGAGTCCATAAGAACCTGAGCAGCTTCATTTCAATGTCCTTTATTACATCACTGTTTTGAGCATGTGGCCTCATTCACGTAGTACGTTCTTCCAGTGCCCCCAGTACACTGTGAATGCAGAGTTAGTTTAAGGGGTACTCGTGCTCTTCCTCTAGCCAGCGAGGTCCTGAAGAACACACAGTTTTCTTCAACCTCGGTACTTCCCAGTATTTTCTGTCCACCATTCAGGTGCTCTGTTTAACTCTCACACTAACTCCCAGACACCTTTGTGTCTTTGGTTTGGTTGGATGCACTGGATTTCTATGCAGGAATCCATTTACTCCCTTGTACTATTCATCTTCATCTTGTAGCCCAAAGGTATAAACCTTTTCCCAAAGTTTAGATAGTGTCCCTCAGAGGAACAGAATGGTAGAGAAAATCAGACAGTGAAATCAAGGAAACCAGGTGAGTTCTGTGGCCTCCGGTAAGTCACCCAATCACTCTGAGCTTCAGTTTCCTCACCTGTTAAGAGGAGCTGAAGCAATCCTTGCCCATATTGCAGGACGTTTTGGATGCCCTGTGAAAGAACTGATGTAAGAAGGCAGAGGAAGTTCATTTCAGCTTTATGGGATTGGTCAATTCTCACTGGGGTCCTAGGAGGTAGGATCCATGGTCCCCTGTATCTATTCACAGACCTGGTGTGTGGGGAGGGGGGAGTGTGTGCTTCTGAGCCACTGCTTTGGGGCATGAGCACAGTTTGTATGCGCAATTGTATATCAATGTGTACACCCATGTATGTGTCTTACATTGGCTTCTTCAGAGCAGACTCTGAGATGGGGATTCATGTGCAAGTGATTTATTAAGGAAATGCTCCCAGGAGAAACCATAAGAAAGTAGGAAAAGCAGGACAGGAAGGGAAAGGAGCCAAATAAAGGTGTGATCTCAGGTAAAAGTCCTACAGAGAGTATATTTTAGCCTGATCCTGCAGGAGAACTCCAGAGTGTAAGTTGTCCCAACTCAAGAGTAGAGCTGGACTTTCAAACTCTCCCTTCCAACAACCCAACAATCATCGGTCAACTCCCCGATACTTTTGGCTGTATGTGATAGTGGGCTAGTGCTAGCATCCAGTAGCCTGAGAGCCGTCCCCTGAAGAAAAGTCACAGGTGCAACTGAAGCACGTGAAGTGAGGGGTGGGTATATAAGGAGACCTGTGTAGAGGTTTTCATTTGTGTTGGTTTCCCCCGGCCTGTGTATTGGTTTCCCAGTCTCTCCATCGAACCCTTCTCATTTTCCTATAAGAACTCCACTTTATCACTTAAATGTTGGTATTTCAGCTGCTTAAAACCTTTCCCTGGCTCCTGACTGCCTACAGGATAAAGTCCAAGTCCCTTCACAGGATTAAGAAGCCCCTTCATGATCTGTCCTCTGCTGAACACCCCAAGCCTCATCATTCACATGGCCCCCTCACTCTAACCCAACAAAGAACTTGCTGGTATGGAGATCATATGGGGTTCTGGGGAGCCCTCAGACTCCTCATAGCCCAGTAGGGAAGACAGGGGTATGACAGGAGAATCTAAGATTTTCTAATCTTAGATCTAATCTTTGGGAATAGAGATAAGGTACATGACCCAACCTGGGTTCAGTGAAGACTTCCCAGGGAGACTAATGTGAAGGATATAGAGGAAATATGGCAGAAAAGAGTTATCTTGGCAGTATTTGCAGCATAGGGGAAAGGCGGGAGGAGGTATAGGAGCAGACCTGGCAGAAAGTGGCCACAAATTAAATATTAGTGGAATAAATAAATGAATGAATGACTGTGCATTACACAGCCTGGGCTCTGGAATTCAAAGGCCTTGATTCCCGACTCTTCTGCTCACTCACTGAGGAAACTCCAAGTCATTTAATTGCTCTGAGCCGCAGTTTCCTCATTTAGAAAATGGGGTTAATGAGAATATCTGAGACAATGGATAAAAATGCTTTGTATGCTGCAAAACCCTGCTCAAAGTTTAGTTTTCATTTATTCATTCATTCAAAGAATATTTTTGAGTTCCTACACTATGCCAAGCCATGTGCTGGAAATCCACCTGCAAACAGGAATTAGATGGGAACTCTACTTGTGTATGGAGGGGAGACAAGTTTAGGAGAGGAGAAAAGTTTAGCTCCTAATGGGACAAGATGCTGTAATCAAGATCTGGGAGCTCAGAGACAGTTTGACTTACGTCCTCTAATGAGGAAGTTTCCCAAAGACGGTAACATTGTATAATTGTGCCCTGAAGCATGAGTGGGGACTTGCCAGATGAAGACTAGGTCTGGGTAGAAGGAACATATATAGAGACACAGAGGCATGAAAGAGAGGTGTGTTTAGATCATCAAGACTGGTCTGGATGGCAATTGTGTATATGGGATGGTGTTGAGACCTGAGAGGGAACGGGTAAGTCTCTTGAGGTCAAATAAGATAGAGGAATTGTGAACACTTTTCTACAGGTAATGGGGACTTTCTCTGGCATGAGAGTTGCAGTGGCGTTGAAATAAGAGGAATAGGTGGACAAAGTCTGTTTGGGGCTAAGGAAGAAGAGTTGAGCCAACTTGTACTTTAAAAACTGGAGAAACGTCTGGACCTTCATAATCATTACCACCAACGTACAACCACAACACCACCACCACCACGCTTCAGCGCTCTCTCCCTTAGACAGCTATTCATTGTGGAAATACCTGCTCAATCTGGTTTTTCTTGAAAATTTTGCTCCCACACTAGGTAGTCATTACACACTCTCTCCCAATGAGCTTTGTTTGTGATTCTATTGACAGGGTATAAGCTGAAACACTTTCTAATTAGTCCTGAATATCCCCCTGAAGAGGTCTTAACCAGTTATTGATTGCTGTGTAATAAACCATCCAAAACTTAGTGGCTTAGCACAACCCTGGCTCAGGACTCTGTAGGTTGGCAATTTGGGCTATCCTCAAGTGGATTCTCCTGCTGGTCTTGGCTGGGCTTATTCATCTGCCCGTGTATAGCTGTGGGTCAGCTAGGAAGCTTTGTTTCTGGGGGGTTCGCTGGCTATCAACTGAGGCTAAGGAGGTCAACAGAGCCACATATGTTTCATCAGCTAGCAGGCTAGCCTGGGCTTGGTCACATGGTGGTAGTCTCAGTGTTCCAAGAACACCAAGAGAGGAAGCTGTGAGGCCTCTTGAAGCCTAGACTTAAAACTCTCCCAATGCCATTTATTCTATTGGCCAAAGCAAGACATAAAACTAGCCTGAAATTCACTACACCTCTTGATGGAAGAATTTGAAAGCATTGTGGCCATTTTTGCAATCCACCCTAAGTTTTATGAACTTTTTTCTTAATCCTGGCATATGCAAGGAAAAAAGAATGGAGAACATTCCAAAGAAAGTTTTTATTATTTTTGTTAATTGAATTATTCCCTATAACCATAACATATACTAAGAGCGTGGTGAAATCCCTGTGGTTTAGTTATTATTATATGTTATTATTATTTACTGAGCACCTCCTATGTGTCAGAGCCCAGTCAAATAACAATGGAAAAAGCATACACAATACTTTTTCCCATGGAATTTACAGTGTAATATAGAAAACATCTTAAACAAGTCTCTATAATAATTTGATAAGTATTATGTCTTTATGGCTTTACTAATCTTTTCCTTTCTGATTTCTGTCTTTAGAGTCTTGACTTTTAAAGCCTTCCATAACCCCAAGATTAAATAAACATTTACTTGTCCAGATGGGTTTGTGAAAGAAAGAAGGTAGATCCCCGGCTGGAGGCCCTCTTAACTTGGGTCCCCAGTGAACAAACCCAGGCCCAGCCAGAAGGCCAAGACCAAGGGAGGGGAAACCCTAGTTCAGCACCAGACCCAGGTCTTGGCCCCTCCCAAAAAGACTGATGCTGCATTCCTTTCACATTACGTGGCCTTCCCAGGTGTACACTATTAGAGAGAGGTTAGAGACCCTACTTATATCAGCCCAGACTTGATATCGACCCAACTCTAGGCTGTTTTCTGTTACCAGATCTCCTGTTGGGCCCTTCTCACAGATGTTTTAATGCACAACCTGATGGATAATTGGACCTCTCAGTAGCATTTGACTGGATTTCATTCAAATGTATACATTCCTATATACCTACATAAGCTGTACATGATAGATAGGCAGATAGATAGATGACAGATAGATAGATAGATGACAGATAGATGATAGATAGACATGATAGATAGATATAAACAATAGATAGTTAAATAGTTTTGTATTTTTCTTTTTTCCATTTAACAATGTATTAGGAAAATTGCCACATACTGTTAAATAAATCTACCCTGAAGGATATAGAACGAATAAATGAATATTAAAGAACCATAAAAGAGAAGTTGTTTGGGGACTTCCCTGGCGGTCCAGTGGTTAAGACTTCGCCTTCCAATGCAGGGGGTGCGGGTTTGATCCCTGGTTGGGAAGCTAAGATCCTACATGTCCTGGGGCCAAAAAACCAAAGCATAAAACAGAAACAATACTGTAACAAATTCAATAAAAAGAATTTAAAAACGGTCCACATTAAAAAAAAAGTCTTAAAAAAAAAGAGAAGTTGTTTATCCAAGCACCTCTGCTTGGAGGGTCTCTCCATCCCCAACCTCCCACTGCAACCAAGCATAGGGACAAGCACCCACCGTCACTCCCTCCCTCCACTCTTCCGGGCATTGGATTAGTATTCCTTGAATCATAGTGATAAGATATGAGAGCTGGATTTTAGCATCAGCGGCCTGCTGCAGTCTGGGGAAATACAGCCCTGATGAGCTTAGGGAAAGAAATTTACCCTGTGGCCCAGCTCAGCTCCCTGGAGCTTGGAGTAAAAACCTTAATTAACAGTAAAGCATGTCTGGGCCTTCCGGTGCAACCTTGGGAGAGTTCTGAACCCCATTAACAAAACGGAGTTAGGAACAGTACATACTTTGTAGGGCTGTTGTGAGGACTAAGGCAATCAACACAAAGAAAGACTTTAACAGGTCCCGACACACTAAGAGCTCACTCAGTGTTGACTCTACCCACCACTGTTAACATTAATTTGTTTTTTTTGTTTTTTTTTTTTTAATTTGTTTTATTGTTATTACTAAGTGGCCTTGAGTGAGTCACTGAGCCCCTTGGGCCTGGATTTCATGTTTCACCCTGACACATTTCACGACTTCATGATGCTTTTGCACAGACTTCTTCCTCGGCTAGAATGCCCTTTGTCTGTGCCTACTGGGCACACTCCTACTTGTCCCCAAAGTACTCACTCAGTCGTCACGTCCCTGGGAAACCTTCCTTGACCTCCTCTGACAGGCTTAAGTGTTCTCTTCAGGGCTGCTGCATAACGTACCGCCCTCGCCATGGACTGCTTCCTTCCTCATTTCCACTGTTTATTTCCGTGTTGCCCCACACCCTCCCCTCCTTAACCTCCTCCAAGTCTTTGCTCAAATATCACTTTCTTCAGGAGACCATCTTTCACCACCCCATTGAAAACTACTTTGCACAAGATATTCCTCATACCCTCCTCAGCTTTACTTGTCTTCTTACATATTTCCTATTGTCTACCCCTCACCAGGATGTACATTCCCTGAGGGCATGGATTCAGGTCTGTTTGGGTCACTGCTGCAACCTCAGCATCTAGAAGAGGGCCTGGCACATAGGAGACAATATTTAATGAACAAATAAATGAGTGAAGTGGGCCTCCTTCTTACAGCATTTCATGCTGGGTGTTGGCAATATTGGTGAGACCAGCCCTCTAGTAGATGGTGCTGTGATCAAGGGACTCAGGACCAGCTGTACCCCACCATGCTGAAGTCTCCCTTCCCCCTTCCTCCCTCAGTATTTCCAGGGAAATACTTGCATAGGACAGGGATCAGCAAATCACAGTTTTAAGTGGTAGAGTTGAGCTTTGATGCCAGTGGTCTGGTTCCAGAAGCCACACCCTCTGCATTTGCAGCCCAGTGTGGACTCAGAACTGCATCTTTCTACTTCACCAGCTACTTCCCTGGCATCTAAAGGCCAAAAGTTCATTTGGTCCAGCCCTCTGCCTTTGGACTGGTAAGATATGAATGTTCTCATTTGAAAGACGAGGCCCCTGAGGTCCAGGGGAGATAAGAGCTCAGCCAAATTCACATGGGTAATAACAGAGACCACTTCTGTATCCAGGGCTTGTGGCCATCAGGCCACCTCACAGTGGGCTTTCTTTTCTTTACAGATGAAGAGCCTAGGGTTCATCCAGTCCACTATTTCTCAAACTTTTTTCCATTGTTTACTACCTAAGAAGTGTTTTTAAACAGTTTTTTCTCTTAAGCCCCTCTGCCCCATGAAATTCTAATACTACAGATGCACTGTGTATCTGTGTACTCTGTGTATCTGTGTTTTATACATTTTTGAAAGAGTGAGCTTTTTTCAACACCCAAGAACCACTTTTCACCCTCTTGGGGTGAAATATCACCACTTTCTTGGGGGCAATATTGCCCCCTTTGAGAATGCAGGATCTAATCTAAACTTCTCATTTTACAGTTGAGGAAACTGATACCACAGAGTGCAAGGCAGTGCCTCAAGGTCACTTAGCTCAGACCTATGGAGTCAAGAGCAGATCCAGGATTCCTGACTCCTCCACTCCACACTGCCTCAAATATAGCTGTGGAGGCCTTTATACCTCCTGTCTCACTGTCACCCCTGCCTTTCCTTCCCCATCTTGGGGCTCTATCCGAATTCAGGCCCCCAACTTTCTAAGAGCAAGATTATCTGCAACCTAGGATCCAGGTACCTTCTGGACTCAGTCATGGACCAGCCCATCAGGAGACCCAAAGGGTCATCCAGGGCTTCCTTCACAGGGGGCTGGCACGAAGGGACAAGAACTGCTCAGCTCAGGTCTTCACCATGGGGCCGACAGATCACATTACCGCCTCCTTGGAGGTTCAGCCCCATCACCTTTTCCAAATGCAAGACAAGCATAAAACTATTGCAGCAATGAAAAAAAAAACTTGGAAATAATTAAACAGCAAGGCAGCCACCCATAATGATATTCTGCAGCACACTTTGGGGACAGTTTGCTGCAAAAGCACCCGAGCACTCCGGTTGTTTAATTAACATTGAAACAGCAGTTCCACAAGAACTAAAAACCCTGTTAATTTATGTGTCTTTTAATGATGCTCATTTAAATACTGTCGACTTTCCATCGGTTTAATATTCATGATTTTGAATCATTAAAACACCCTGATTGGGGGAGGGGGTGGTTGTTGGGGGGGGCGGGAGACATGACTTTCTTATACACCCAAAAACACAAACTGTCTGAAGACAACAATTTCCAAATTCCTACCTTTCCATCCCTCCCTCCGAAAGCTTAGCTCATTAAAGAAGCTGTAAAGCAGCTCGGGTGATTTGGGGGCTGCCGACAAGGCAGGGCCCTGAGCGTAGTTTCACCATTTACCGCCCACTCCCCTGCAGAACCAAGCCGGTCCACTCTTACTGCCGGTAGTCACAGAGCTGGGGAGCTCAGCCGACAAACGCACTCTCTTGATAAAGCACCAAGAGGCCAGACTTCAAACCCCATGGTGTTCAGAACTATCCCAATCATGGCTAGGAGACAAAAGTTACCTTGAAATGTATTTCTAAAAAAGAGGGACATTTAGGATTGGTCAGGATATGATGCCAATGAGGTGAAGAGGCACAGGGTTCAGAAGGGGGCTGTGGGTGCCCTTACAGGAGCCATACAGATGCAAGACCCCTCACAGGAGCTATACGCCTGCAATGCAAACTATGAATGAGCCCACACAAAACCCACAGACTCAACACACACAAATGCTCACAGAGACACATGCAAACTCTGTAAGAGCGTGTGAAAATCAATAAGGAGAATTCAAATCAAGCCAGTTCAAGATTACCACATTCTGACAGCAGCCCACACACTATGCTGGGCTCTGAAGATTCCAAACTGATCAAGGAAGGAAGACAGACAAATGAATGGGCAAGGACCAAGAATTGTTCACCATGAGATAAGAACCATGGAGATGAAGGTGGGAGCGTGTTGGAAGCACAGAGGAAGGGGCACATGAGGGGTAAGTGGGACGGGCATCAGAACCCCAGGCTGTCAGTGGGCACTTCCTAAGTGCTAGCCCACATCCCCTCCTCAAGATCTCTCTCTGCAGGAGCATTCTACAACACTGGATCCTGCTTCCAATGAGTTAAAAACCAAGTACAGGGGTAAGTCAAGTCTATCAGCATCTCTATTTATACATCCTTCCCTCAAGGCAGACAGACCATGATTAAGTGTCTTAGGAGCAGGGAGCAGAGCGCTGGCTTCAACACCACCCAGACCTGGGTTCCACTTACTGTCCTTATGAACCTGGGCAAAGTCAGTTAATAAATAAATATGAGTCTGAGTTCCTCATCTGCAAAAAATGAGATAATAGCACCGATATTATATTTTTATCATTGAGGTATTTTTGATGTATAATATAAGTGCCAGGTATACAACACAGTGACTCAATTTTTAAAGGTTATATTCCATTTATAGCTATAAAATCTTGCCTATATTCCGTGTTGTATAATATATCCTTGTAGCTTATCTATTTTATACATAGTAGTCTGTACCTCTTAATCCCCTACACCTATCTTGCCCCTCCCCACTTCCCTCTCCCCACTGGTAACCACTGGTTTGTTCTGCATATCTGTGAGTCTATTTCTTTCATGTTATATTCACCAGTTTGTTTTGTTTTAGATTCCACATATAAGTGATATCATACAATATTTGTCTTTCTCTGTCTGACTTATTTCACTCAGTAATACCCTTCAAGTCCATCCACGTTGTTGCAAATGGCAAAATTTCATTCCTTATTATGGCTGAGTAGTATTCTATTGTGTGTGTGTGTGTGTGTGTGTGTGTGTGTGTGTGTGTGTGTGTATCGCATCTTCTTTATTCATTCATCTGTTGATGGACACTTTGGTTGTTTCCATATCTTGACTTGTAAATAATGCTACTATGAACATTGGATCACCAATGTGATATTTATTGAAAATAATCTATTGATAGGTGTATCTTTCCATTAGAATGTGAGCTACCTGGGGGCAAGAACAATGTATGATTTATCTCTATATTTTCAGAGCATGGCACATAGTGGGGACTAGGTAGATGTTGAACTGAACTTCCCAGTTCACCTCAGAGGGATGCCATAATGAATAAATGAAATTAAGTATGAAAAGAGCACTTAGTAGGTCCTCAAAATAGATTACTTGTGACCAGGGAAGGGGTCAAGAAAGGCTTCAAGAGAGAGTTTGAATCTAAAGTGGACCTTGAAGGCAGTGTGAGGTGGGCCAAAGAGAAAATCATCTCACTCTGAAAGAGCAGAGTGCACAAAGAACCAGGCCAGGAAAGCCCAGCCCTGCCTGTCCCTTACTCCAGTCTGGTTCCCCCCATAGACTCCCTGAACATACCATGTTCTCTCACAACCCCCTTTCTGTCCTCAGGATTGCCTGTTATTCCTCAATCACCCAGTTAACTCCTACCCAGGTTTCAAGAACTGGTTCTAGAGTCACCTCTTCCAGGAAGCCTCTCTTTATTCCCAACCTCCCTCTGGTGCCCTCTCTGGACTCTTGCAAGTCCTCTGTCCCAGCCTTATCACACCATATGGTCATCACTATTTATATGTCTATTTTCTCACTTGGAGGTCAAGGCTCACTTCTGAATCACCACTGCGTGCCCAGTGCCTAGCACAGAGCCTGGCACAGAAAAGTTTTTGCCTAATAGATGGAAAGCAGTCTGAGTAAGAATGGTGATTAGAGAATGCAGCCCTCAAATCCACTGTACACAGACAAGTGTCAGAAGTGGACACCTGGGCCAAGTTGCCAAGGCCTGGGCCAAACTAGCTTCTTCCTCTCCCTCCCCCACCCACTACCCCATCATACTCTGTGCTGGGGGTATCCTCTTCTCCCAGATAAAATCTCTTCACATTTCAATCTCAGTTTCAATGTCACCCCCTCCAGGAAGCCTTTCCTGGTGCCCCTCAGGCTGGGCCAGGCCCCCTCCTGTCTTCTCTGGGTCCCTCTCCTTGGACATTGGGCATTTGTCAGATGAGAAGGTGCTCAGTTAGTCAGTGGTAACATTATGCGACAGGAGGGAGTCCTCCGTGGGGCCTGTTCTCTCCTGGCTTATTTCACTCTAAGGAGTAGCTCTTGGTAGACCCCCAAGCATGTCTGTGTGGGCTTTGGCAGGGGAGGGGAGCTGCCAGAGCAACAGCACCTTCCTCCTGACCTTCTGCCTCTGTACTTTCCCGTGACTCACTGATGGAAAACATCCACCGCTTCTGGGCCTCTTCCTTATTTCATCACTTTAATAAATTAAGAACAGATTGAAAGGCAGGAAACATTGTCTCCTGGGCCCCAGCACCCACATTCCAACTCAATTACAGGATTTGTTTTTCTGGTCTGGCCAGAGGCAGTGGGATGTGGCAGAAAGTGCAAGAGAAAGAGTTTAAACCAAGAGGCCAGAGAAAGCAATTCAGATCTCAGCTCAGTCACTGACCAGGAGCCTCAGGGAAACTCATTCACCTCTCTGAGACCCTTCATCCACACCTAGAAAATGTGTGCTAACAATGACATGCCCTTCATAGGGTGGCGGGAGCATGTCAAATGAGCTACTAGAGAGTGTAAAAATGCTTTGTAGACTGTCGAGTTCTAGGCCACGTGAGAAATAACACTGCCAATTCTCTTGATTAAAGTTAACATGGCATCAGGCCCGCTTTCCCTTCTAATAACTTAGCTCTGGGATTTTGAACCAAGACTTCTGAATTCCTTGAGGTAAAGTCTTCTTTCTCCCACTCCTTGATGCAACTAACACCAGGAAGAGAGACTCTATGAATCTTTAGTCATATATTCAATTGTTGCTCTTGTTTTCAGTTGATAGCCAGAGTGCTGTATTGGAAAAAAGCTTAGGTCTGGGTGGGAGATGGGAGACAGAGCCTTGTTCCTGACTGTACTACTTGTTTTCTTGCCAATTGTATCACTTCTGTGGCTTGCAGTCTTAGTTTCTCTGTGTATAAAGTGAGGGCAGAGAGGGAATGAGTTAATGATCCTTGTCTTGATAATCTCAGAGGGTGGTGATTAAGATCAAATTAAACTTTTTACAAGCTGTAGAGCTGTATACAAATATACACTGCTGTTAAAAGGATATTAATAATTTAATTACTACAATAGCAACTAAGTAGTGATGAAGAAGAAGAACATTCCAGCTAGATGATAATGTCTCCTCTTCTTCAGGGAAGAGAACTG
Organism: Phocoena sinus; assembly: GCF_008692025.1. Lineage (NCBI taxonomy): Eukaryota > Metazoa > Chordata > Mammalia > Artiodactyla > Phocoenidae > Phocoena > Phocoena sinus. Next base: position 41,935,659 of record NC_045763.1, read on the forward strand.
CATGGCTTCCTTTAATCACCCCTTCTGAGTTTTTTACAATCTATGATACTGGAAGTTCTCCCTTCTCTAACCCAATTATCCCATGCTTTAGGTTAGACCATTCTCATTTTCTGCTCTCACTTGGAAAGAAGAATAAGGTCACCATATCCTCTACGAAACTTTCATCCAATTTATGACCATTCGTAAGACACACTTCTTCCTTCTAACATGCCATCTGAGGAGAACACATTGGAGGAAAGTGATAAATTCTGTTTTGGAAAGGTAGGTCAGAGGTACACATAGATCTTTCAACTGAGATACACAATAGGCTAGCTGGAAATAAAGTCTGGAGGTTCAACAGAATGCTCTGTGCTGAAAATAGCAGTTCGGGAGGCCTCAGAATAAAAGTGGCAGCTGAATAGCTTCAATCTTATTAAATGATTCTCCATTTCCTGGCCAAGTCATCCACTCTCATGCCTCCCTGCCTTTGGTCCTGCTGTTTTCTCTGCCTAGAATGTCTTCTCCCTCTTATCCACCCATGAGATCCTATGTATCACCTCCAGAGAGGCCTTAACATTACCAGAGATTTCATTCACCTTTCAACAAAGTGTTGCAAGCTAGCTGTCCATTCCAGGCACTGCACAAGGTGCTTTGCTAGATCTATCTTACTCAGTCCTTACAACACCACTGTAAGCATCATAACCCTCAATTTACAGGTGAGAAACTAACTAACCTGTCCAAAGCCGTGCAGACAGTTTGTGGTAGAACTAGGATTCAAACCTTGGTCTTCAGATGATAATTCCAGAGATTTTATTGCTACAAGATTCTGCCAACCACTCCGACAGCAAGAGATGTAAGGCAGAGGCGGACTAGCTTCCAATTCTCAGACTCAGACTCAGAATCTCAGATAGCAGCCCGACCTGAATTTAGAACAGTTACTCAAGGTTTAGGTTTGAGTTGGCCAGGCGAATCAGCTGATGGGGAACCAGGGCACTCCTTTGCTTCAGGCGCTCTCTTCAGAGGTTGGCCTCCCTTGGAGCTCTCCGTGGTACTGACAAGACTTCCATTTGCCTGTCCTAAAAGCCTCACACGTTCTCTCCATAGGCGTTAAGTAGGTTTGTTAGGAATGGCACTTCAGCCATTTCCCATTTATGATCTCTTCTCCACCACTAGAATATAAGGCACAGAAGGGAAAGGATTACTGTCTATCCACTAATTTATCCCCAGCAACTAGAAAGGTGTCTAGCACATAGTAGTTGGTCAATAAATAATTGTTGAATGATTGAGTTATCAAGTTATAGACAAACAGCATTATAACATAAAGAGAGCATTAGGATTTCATTTTATATATAAGAGCTTGGGCAAAATGACTTCTCATGGGTGTTTCTTGTCCTTTCTAGATCCAAATTCGCAGTGGACTCTGAGAGAACTGAAATATCAGAGTCAGCCTGAAGAAAACAAGCAAGGTAGACTCTGCAATTGCCCCAACTTACTGCCTTGAGAGAGTTTCTAGGCCTCAGAACAAAGAGGGAGTACCCAAGGAGAACCTGGTAGACTCCCTGAGTTAAGAAGTCAGAGCTGACAGTCCAGAGAGAGCAAGGCAATGAGAGTTCACAAGATAGAATACTGGGGAGGGGAAGCACCACATGGAAATCCAGAGATCTATGGAGGTTTCTCCTTGAGAATTGACTGCATGTGTGTGAGAAAATTACACAAGGCCCAGGAAAGACCCATCAGTGGCCAGCTCTCACAAAGGGTCAGAAATAGTGTCTGTTTCCACCAGTCAATTTGAAAAAAAACAACACATAATTCACAGGGCATTGAGTAGAGCATTCAGAAGGGTCTGACCTTAATAATGGGAAATAGTTAGCTCTAGACTAGAAGCTGCTCTTGTCCTGACTTAAAAAAAAATCTTAAAATCAAGACCCAACAGGATCAAACTGTTGCCAAGTAACTTAACAATATTCCAGAACAAATCTCAAGAATATTTAAAGAAAGGCAAAAAATATGCAGCCCCCAACAAGGTGAAATTCACAGTGTCTGGAATCCAAGTAGAGATTACCAGGGATGCAGAGAGGCAGGAAAATATGAGCCATACTGAGGAGAAGCATAAATCAGTCAGAACAGACACAGATGTTAGAATTAGGAGACAAGGACATTGAATAGGTATCATGATTAAATTTCGTCTGTTCAAAAAGTTAAAGAGAGTCATGAAAGACATGAACAAAAGACCCAGATTAAACTTCTGGAGGTGAAAACTACAGGGTCTAGGATGAAAAATCCATTGGATTGGATTAAAGGCAGACTAGACCTTCCCCCCTACAAAAAAAAATCAGTGACCTTGAAGAAATAGAAACTATTTAAAAGGAAACACAGACAGAAAAAGAACTTTAAAATGAGAAGATCATCAGTGACCTGTGGGACAACTTCAAGCAGCCTAATATATGTATAATTAGAGTCTGTGAAGGTGGGGGAAGAAAAATTATCTGAAGAAATAATGGCTCAAACATTTTCCAAATTTGATAAAAACTATAAACTCATAGATCTAAGAAACTCAGTGAACCCCAAACACACACCAAAAAATGAAGAAGACTACATGAAGACACATGATAACCAGATTTCTCAAAACTAGTAATAAAAGAAAATCTTAAAAGCAACCATAGAAAAAAGAAACATTAAGTACAGAGGAAGAAAAGTAAGGTGAAAACAGATTTTAAATTAGAAACAATGTAAGACAAAGACAGTGGAGCAGCATCTTTAAAGTATAGAAAGAAGGCTGTCAGCCTAGAATTCTATACCTAGTGGAAATATCTTGCAAAGGGAAAAGCTAAATAAATCTTTTTCAGACATACAAAAGCTGAAATAATTCATCACTAACAGAACAGTACTACAAGAAATGTTAAAGGAAGTCCTTCAGTCAGAAGGAAAATGAAACCAGATGGAAAAATGGTTCCTCACATGGAGTGAAAAATACCAGAAATGGCAACTACTTAAATGTATAAGATTTTTAAATTGTTTAAATCTCTTTAAAAGATAATTGACTTTAATAGGTATAGAATTTCAGTCTTGCAAGATGAAAAAGTGCTATGGAGATGGATGGTAGTGATGGTTGCTCAGTATTATCAATGTATTTAATAACACTGAATTGTACTCTTAAAAATGGTTAGATAGCTAATTTTATGTGTATTTTACCACAATAAAAAAAAATTAAGATAACTGTTTAAACAAAAATAATAGCAATGTATTGTGGAATTTACAGGCACAATACATGACAAAGTTAGCATAAATATCAGAGGGGGAGAAATGGAAGTACACTATTGGAAGTGTCTTATACTCTATGTGAAGGGTTCCAATGTCACTTGAAGGTACACTGTGACGGTAAAGATGTTTACTATAAACCGTAAAGCCACCACTAAAACAGCACACCAAAGAGTTAATAAGCCAATAAAAGAGATAAAATGGAGTCATTAAAAAATACTGTCCATCCAAAAGATGACAGATATAAATCTACCGCACTCTACATCAGTAATTACATGAAATATAAATGGCTCCTTTCCTCCCCAGGCCTGTTGAAATGACCATGTGATGAGCACTCATCTCTCCTATCTGGATTCAATCCTCAAAGCCATTTCTGAGGTAGATAGATCATGGTTATTGTCTCCTACCACAGATTAGGAAACCGAGACCTCCTGTGAGAAGATAACTTGCTCAGATCAACGGCAAGTTAGCAAATGAATCCCTGGCCTCCTTCCTCCCGATTTGGAGCTGCTTCGACCAAGCCCAAAACAGACTCCTCCCTTCAAAAACTCATTTATTCCCACCTACCCCCACTCTTCTCTCTCTCTCTCAAAAAAAAAAGAAATACAATTTGCCATGAATTAGTGATGAGCCTGCCTGGCCAATTACCAAGGCTAAGTGCTCTCCCGCTGGGAGCACCCACAGAAAGCACTAAATGATGTGGGTCTAGCCAAGGAGGCCCCGCCCAGCCAGGCTAGTGCCCTCCTGGGTCCAAGCTTAGAGGAAGCAGCTTTCCAATTAGCTCTTGCCAGACAGACTGGCTTCTCCGCACAGCAAATTGGGTTACAGAGCTCTCCTCCAGTTGGCCTCTTTGTCTGGTCTACCCAACCCAGCAAAGAGGGAGCTAATCAACTGTGAGGCCAAGCCCGCAGGCTTTAGGCCTCCATGGAGGTAGGTGGCACAGATCTCAGCCCTCTTCCACTAAGGTGGCACTCCAGAAGCTGGGAAATATGCCCTACACCAGGCAGACAACGGCCTCAGAGCCCTGGGGTCCAGGCTCCTGAGCTAATCAGAGAAAACAGTGCTCAAAGGAAAGAACCCAAGGTCTTACACTTTCACCCTGCCCATAGCCACCCCCGTTAATAAAGCAGAGAGTTCGGGCTGCCGCCTGTGTCTTCAGCCTGGGCTTTTCTATTTCTTTCTCTTCTAGCACTTCAGAGATAGCCCAGACGTCATCTGAATCTGGAGAGAAAGGTGAGCAGAGGGGAGACTGGGACCTCATGATGATATGTCTTGAACCCTGCATCCCCTCTTTCTGGGCCAGCCCAGCTTCTCAGCGCTGGCACCTCCTGCCCACAGGGCTCTAACGTGGATGGCCTGGCCTGCTCTGCCACCCCCTCTAGTGGGCACTGCCGCATTCTCGAGCTGAGCTTCCCCTCAAAGAGAGGGAAAGTACGGGCACGCCACTTCACAGTTTACTGCAATTTCAGGGACACTGTTGCACCTGATCCTCACAAGAACTCTGTGAGGTAGGCTGAGCAGGGCCTGTGGTTCCACTTTTAGAGCTCAGGAAACAAGTTTGGACAGCTGAGGAGATTGCTCAGAGCCAGCGCGAAGCAGGGGTGGTACTGAAGCCCAGGTCTCTCTCCAATCTGCAGCTGCGCCTTCTCAGCTCCCCTAATGACAGTGTGTTTGATTTGCCCTGAGAGCCTGAGGGTTGGGTGTATCTTCTTACATGCTGTAACCCTCGGCCTCGTATCTCCTGCGCACTAAGGTTTGACTCAGAGCAACAGAGAAGGTCCTAGCGCAATGTTCCCATACAGCCAGACGGCCAGCACGTACCTGGGTGCCTGTCACGAGCCAGGAACTCGGACTCCAAAGTGAATTAGACCAAGTCCCTGCCCTCAGGGAGCCCACAGGCTTTTTGAGAAAATAGACAGACAATGACACCTGTGAACAGCACCATGATGGAGGTGCCACAGTAGTCAGGAGATACAGAGGGCAGGCCTGTGGCTCCGAGGAAAGGTGACACCTGAACCAAGCAGAAGAGCCAGTAGGAATTCACTGGGCAAAGATGGGGGGATGGGCAGGTGGAGACAATTCCAGGCAGAAGGAACCATAAAGAAAAGAGAAATCACAAGGTGTCTTCAGGAAACGTTTCAGTCTGGCGGTAGCCTGGAGCGTGAGGGTGCCGAGAGGCAGGGCATGGGGCTGAGATGTGGCAGGGCCACACCAGGAGATTCCCTGTATCCCCGGCTGTCCAGGTAAGGCTTTCTCAGGGTGAGCTTCCTGTGAGGTGGTGGCTGTAATCCCACAGTAGGTAGGTTTATGGCCAAATATCCTTGTATTCATCGGGGAGCTCAGCAGACCCAGGGCCTCCAGAGAGTGAGCTGGTGACACTGAAGAGTGTCTGCCAGGAGGATTCAGCTGTGAACATTTCCCATCCCCAAGAAGTCAAGGGGCCCTTTTATTCCTCCCTGGTGAGGACCCTGAGATCACCCTGTCATCCATAATTCACTCAACAAACACTCACTGTGCTTCATGCCTGTGCCAAATTCTGAGCCAAGCTCCAGGGACATCAATATAGAAAGACGCAGTCCCTGCTTTTGAGGATGCACTATCCTTGGGGTTGGGGGGAGCCATAGGGAACAGACTAGGAAGTTATTGCAGTGCAACGGGAGGTGGGCACAGAAGGGGAACAGCAAACCTTGTATGGGAGCCAAAGAGGCGAGGGAGGTTGAGCTATGTGCTAGAGGATGGGTAAGAATTTGCCATCTAAGAAGCAGGAAGAGTCTGTAAACCGTGAAGACAGAAAGGGGCATGGAGAGGCAGGGAGAAGCAGGAAGCAGCTGTGTGTCGAGGTACACGGTGGGGGATCAGGCCACAGGAAACCAGTTGTGCCAGGTTGAAGATCTGGGGTGCTCTCCTCAGTTGGGTTTTGGTTTTTAAAGATATCTCCAGCAGGGCTTCCCTGGTGGCGCAGTGGTTGAGAGTCCGCCTGCCGATGCAGGGGACACGGGTTTGTGCCCCGGTTCGGGAAGATCCCACATCCCGTGGAGTGGCTGGGCCCGTGAGGCATGGCCGCTGAGCCTGCGCGTCCGGAGCCTGTGCTCTGCAACGGGAGAGGCCTCAATACTGAGAGGCCCGCGTACCGCAAAAAAAAAACAAAAAACAAACAAACAAAAGATATCTCCAGCAGAGAGTGGCTGAAGCGGAGGCCTGGAGCAAGAGGCTTAGATCTGAAAGGTACGAAGGAGGCAGAATTGGCAGGGCCAGGGACTGACTGACTGACAAACCATGGGAGGAGACATTCATTTATATCTTGTTTATTTTATATATATAAATTTATTTATCTATGGCTGTGTTGGGTCTTCGTTTCTGTGCGAGGGCTTTCTCTAGGTGCGGCGAGTGGGGGCCCCTCTTCATCACGGTGCGTGGGCCTCTCACCGTCGCAGCCTCTCTTGTTGCGGAGCACAGGCTCCAGACGCGCAGGCTCAGTAGTTGTGGCTCACGGGCCCAGTTGCTCTGCGGCATGTGGGATCTTCCCGGACCGGGGCACGAACCCGTGTCCCCTGCATCGGCAGGTGGACATTCAACCACTGCGCCACCGGGGAAGCCCTATATCTTGCTTTTTAAAACTGCCAAGTTCTGCTAAGCAAACCTCTTCTGCAAGGCATATATGAGGATTCAATGAGCTAAGGTAAGTGAAAACCACTGATACAGACATCCTCACTCCCACGCCCAGTAAACATAAAGTCAACACTTAATAAAGATCTACTGTAGCTGACTCTGGACCTGACTCTGTGAGTGAATCAATGAGTGAATAATGAATGAACAAGTGGCTGAGGGACTTGATGACCTGTGGGCCCCTAGCAGGTAACATCAGAACTACACAAGTCTCTTTGCCCTGCCAGAAGTTCTGGAGAGATGCTACCCAGAAGCCTCGCCTAGAGGTTTGTGTTGCTGAGAGGACCTGGGTGAGACTAAATGTCAGGGGCTGTCCTAGAGCTTGGGGTCCAGCTGACCCTCCTTGGAGTGTCTAGCCTTCATTCTTTTGGCTAGTGTCAGGCAATGGAGGTGTGACATATCTACACCTGACTCTGAGGGGCCCCCTCTCTAGAATTCACGTTTGGGCCCTGCTGTCCCATCTTCACTGTGCAAACCTCAGTAAGTCAGAAGACAACATGTGAGAAATGGAAGAAACCTCAGGGGAGTCACTGACATCACTTAGTCCTACAATGCACAGGTACGGTGCTAGGTATATTATACATATTATCTAATGAAATACAGCACTCCTGAAAAGAAAGGGATTTTATCCACATTTTATCGATTAGGAAACTGAAGCATAGAAAGATGTAACCTTTCCCAGGTCATCCAGTGACATCCTGGACTAAGTCCACCAATTTATTTATACTTAAGCAGCTTATATAAAGTTGGAAAGGGAAACGAAAAGGGCTTGCAATTGCGTCACCCTAGCATAGCAGCTATTATTTTGTATAGCTCGTGTATGCTTGGTATATACTTGGGATTTTATTATTCATAAAATTTGATCTTACTTTTTTCTTTTTTAAACATTTTATCATAAGCATTTTTCCAGGTAACTGTGTTGCCTTCAAAAACCATTATTTTTCATGGCTGCAGACTGTCAAATCAGGTGTAAATACCAGACTTTACCTAACTATTTCCCATGGTTGGTTACTTAAGTTGCTTCCAATGATTTGATATTATAAATAATCACTCTTCTTTCTTTTATTTAGAATGGTCTTCTTTCAGCAGGATTATTTCCTTATGGCAGACTCCCAGAAACAGAAATAAGAGGTCAGAGGGTATGAATATTTTAAGGCTTTTGATACCTGCTGCAAATGCCTTTCTCACGGGGCCTTTGTACTTCGCTCCCCATGTCTGGATGCCTTCTTTACCTCTCCCTCTCTCTCTAGTCCCCTCTGCCCAGGCACAATACTTCCTTGACCCTCGGTCTCCTCATCTGTGAGATGGAACTAATGACCCTCCTCTGCCAGCCTCAGGGCCTGGAGATAAAAGTGATTCAGAGACCCTAGTAGGGAATAGAATGCTATACTCTGCCAGATAGTAGCTGTACAGCATGGCCTTTGGCACCAGACTACATAGATTTGAAGCCCAGATCTGTCGCTCAGAGCTGTGTGACTTTGGGCAACCTCTCCATACCTCAGTTTCCTCATCTGCAAAGCAAGAGTGAAGAAAGTAATGGCAACCCCTTAGGGTTGTAGATGAGGCTCTAAGGACTTATTCTACGCAGAAAGCATGAAGCAGGAGCTGTGGCTGTTATGAAAGCGATGTCTGATGTGGGAGGCAGCTCTAGCAGAAAGAGCTTCAGCACCCGGCATGCAGGGGCTGCCCCCACGGGAGGGGGCACCTGCCCCGTGCCCAGCAGACAGGCTCTTTGTGGAAACAGCTGACCTAGCTCTAGCGGCAGTGACCGTTACACCTTCCCCGCTGCCTGCCCAGCACGGGGTCTGCGTCTCTCTGCACCACCAGCCCCCCGCCACCGCCCCACCGCTCCACGCTGGCCTCTGGCTGCTGTGGCCTGATCTTAGCCCTCTTTCAACAGGCTACCTAACTGACCAGAAGATGCAAACGCATCTCTAAACGCTTGCAACCTGCACTCCCATCCCCCAACCCTCTCCCCCTTCCGGGAAGCCGGGCCCCAGCGCCAGCCTGACGAGCAGCACTTAATTCTTTATTGAAAACCATTAACTAGAGTTCAGTTCTCTGAGCCCCAGTTTCAAATTACCCACAGGAAACGCCAGACTGAGAGAGCAGCTTTCAAGGGCAGAGCCATCTCCTCTAAGAGACTGGTTCCGGGACCCCGGCTGTGGGGACTTTTTAATTTTGAGAGGCAGTAACGACAACGACAACAGCAACAGCAGCAATCGTTTCAACTTCTGGATGCGTAAGAGCCGACAGAGCACTCTCCTCTTCCTGCTCTTCTCTCTCTAACAATAACCCAAAGCGGTAGGTCTGGCAGGAAGTATTATCACCCATGACGGATGAGAAACTGACGGCCTTGGGGTCACACAGGCAGGCAGCGGTTCAACTGGGCTCCAGATCTCCCTGCCGCTGAGCCCCATGACCCTCCTGTCAGAGCACTTCATGGACCACCCACAGTGGCGCCTGACCTGTGACAAGCACTGCAAGGGAGAAGGGTGAGGGAGATGGGACCCTGGCCCTTGACCAGCGACCAGTACTGATTGGGAGAAGAGACAATGCAAATGACTAGGGCCTAAGAGATTCTGATTCTATCCTGGGCCTGCCACTAACTTCCTGGCACATTGTGGCGTTAATTATTATTCATGGGACACGCAAGGAGAGGTAAGGTGAGGGGAATATGGACAGGATTGAGGGAACTGAAAAAAAAGTGTCCTCAGCCCTCTCTATCAAGATTTCTAGCCAAATGGAAAGTAACTTCATTCATTCATTCATTTTGAATTGCTTAAGGCCACCTGTGTTCCAGGCACTGAGCAAAGTACTTTACAAATAGTTCTCACTGACTCCTTCAAACAGCATTATTACTCTCCCCACTGACCAATGAGGAAAGTGAGGCTCAGGGAGTTTTGGTAACTTGCTCATGACTACACATCAGTGGCAGAATTGAACCCAGGTCACCCTGACTTCATGATTCCCATGGCTTTTTTGTCACCGTCACAGTTACGATTCTACAAACACCTGCATTGAGACCCAACAAGGGCACAAAGAGAACAAAGTCCTTTGTGGGTCTCCAGGAACTTTTCCCAGAGTTGAAAGATGGGACAGACTTGGCCAAATGAAAAAGGCAGGGGAGAAAATTCCATGAAGGGGCAATAGCACAGGCTAGGGTTGGGGAGTATCAAAGCATGTGGCATGTTAAGGCAAGTCAGGAATTGCTGAACTGTCTGAATTAAGCACAGAGGGTACAGAGGATCCCCCCCCTCTGAGAGTATGCAGCCCAGGAAAGAGACGGAAACATGTCCAATGACAGTATTTGAGGCAAAAATTGGGTAAGAATTTTTATCTAAGAACAAAGAGCTTTCTGCTTGTATATCTTTCCTTCTCCTCCAAGGAGCCTGAGAAGCAGCTGAACAAGAAGGCCTCCAGTTGGGGAAGGGAAAGAGTTTTGGCCTCAGAGACCAGTGGCCTGCTTCCAGGAGGTTGTGTGACTTACCGCCTCTCTGAATCTGGATTTCCTCTTCTCTACAAAGGAGCCACTAATGCCCCCTTCCCAGCACTGCATGTTACTATACCTGACAGTAGTTTGAAAAGAATGAAGAGATTGGGTTTTATTCTAATTTACTTCGTTATACAAATGTGAATGTTGAGGCTCAGAGACATTAATAACTTGCCTATAGGCATACTCAGAAAACCCTTGATCTGAAATTTGATCTCAGATGTAATGGATTCCTCTGCCTCTTTGTCACCTCCACCCACAGATCCTAGTTTAGCCCTCTGGAGCCCAATGCAATAAGCCTGCTCCTCTGTCCACAATGCCCCTTTGGGTGGATGAAGACAACAGCTGTGTCCCCAAATCTCCTCTTTCCAGCTAAACACTCCCAGGTTTATCACCCTATATGATTTCCCAATTCTCTACAGGATTTAGCTGCCCTTGAGGAAGAAACAAGAAAGAACAGACAATAGAAGTAGCTCCCTAGTGCCCTGACCAGATGTGAAGCATCCCCGGCCTCAGGACCAGCAGCTAGAACCGCAGGAAAGTTCCTGCAGAAAACAACAGTCGCAGCCTGTTTGCCTTCCCCAGTCCATCAACTGCCATGGCCAAGCTGGACACCAGCTTTGAAACTCAAGGGATCTGTCTCCACCTAAACCTTGTCTCTTCCCTACCCCAGATGGCCCTTATTTGAGCTGGATCCATTTTCTTGGCCACATTGCTGAATGCGGTGCCCACTCATTCCAGAAAATGCCGACCTCTGCTCCAAGCCGCCTTGTCGGCAGCTTCCCAGACATAGCTGGACTGTTTATTTATTTTTGTGTTAGCAAAGAGGAGAAAATCACATCGGCCTAAAATGAATACTAATGAAATGGCTTCGTTAACCTCCTTTGTGATCAGAATGAAAAATCGGATTTCCGCAGAATTGCAAGCCATATATTTCTTTCCCCCAACGTTTTTTCTTTCTTTTTTTGCCCTTTCCTCTGATAGGAAGATTAGGGACAACCGAGAAGGAGAGTAAAGTCATTTCATAAAAAATATCTGCGTTTTTAAGTGTGTCTTTGTTGCAGAGGGATGTGGAGATGCAATTTCTCCAAACCCACTTTTCTCAGCCTGTAAAGCAAATGTACCTATTTGTCCTCTGCTGCAACAATGCCAGCTGCATTCAATCAACTGAGAAGCTGCAAGCCATAAACCTTCTTCCCCAGCTAGGGGGGTGGGGATGGGGGGAGGGAGCAAGCAAGAGAGGAGGCAGGCCATAAAAATTCATCAGAATAATGTAGGGATGAGACGTGCTCAGATCGCCAGCAAGCAGTCAACCAATCAGTCATCCTGTGGCATTTACAGCACGTCTCATTCCCCTGTTCCTTAAGGACAATTGATTTTTCCTGATTCCATTAGCATAACGGCGTGGAAAATGTCTGCAGTGCAATATTTCTGGAACGTTCCAACAAGTAGGCTGGGCACTGGAGTGTGACCATCTCCATAAAGCTTCCTCAGGCTCTGCGGCAGACGCCGCCACAGCCACTGCAAAAGGCCCAGAGAGAATGGCGTAGCCTCTAAAACTTGGGGGCCAAGGGCACCTCAGGGGTGTCAAACCAGGTAATTGGCATCACTATAAAACCCCTCATCTTCTCATCCCTGAACACAGAAGCATCTTTTCCTGCAAAACACGGTACTGTGGAGTGATAAGGGGCATGCAAAACCCACCGAGGCCGGGAAGAACGATGTATGTCTCCCATCCTGGATCCATTTGTGGCCTTCCGAAGCTCCTGGATTTGGGAGCTGAGGAAAGAATGCTTAATGTGATTATTCCTTCATGTGTGAACAGGAGGCTGCAGGAGTGGGTGCCCAGGAGTCATTATTCTGCTCCTCTGTCAGCTGGATCTCCACTGTGTTCTCCACTGAAACAGCATCTACATAAGGAGGGAATGTGTGGAGTTTGGGGCCATGAAGACCTAGGTTCAAATTCTGCTTTTTATTTTGTGTGTGGCCATGGGCTACAGTTAATCTCTCTGATCTTCAGTTTCTCTGTGAAAATTAGGGGCCTCATTAATTCACAGGTCATTGGGAGAATTAAACGAGAATGTGATAAACACCTAGCATGGTGCGGACGCATAGTGACTATTTCAACAGTCAAATTCTTGTCCCTTCCCCTTTCTCCAGACTTCAATTCCCTCCTCTTTGTCAGCAACTCAATTCTCTCACTGTGTCAGTTTCAGCTGGTCAAGGTGAATCTTGACAGTGCCAAAAGGAAACATACAAAACCTAGAATGTTTCCATCTACTCTTACAAGCAAGATGAAGACCTGGCTATGCCTTTTAGAATGTGCTTGAGGAAACTCTACTCTTATTCAGTCTCCTGAGTCAGCCCCTCTCTTCTCTCACCCCCTTCTTTATTCTCACATGGCACCAGGGGGAATCTTTCTAAAACACACGTGTGACCTGGTCATGCCCCTGCTTAAAACCCCTCTATGGTTCCTCACTGCCATTTGCTCTCGTCAAGATTCATCTCAGGGGCTTCCCTGGTGGTGCAGTGGTTGGGAGTCCGCCTGCCGATGCAGGGGACACAGGTTCGTGCTCCAGTCCAGGAGGATCCCACATGCCGCGGAGCGGCTGGGCCCATGAGCCATGGCTGCTGAGCCTGCACGTCCGGAACCTGTGCTCCGCAACGGGAGAGGCTATGGCAGTGAGAGGCCCGCATACCACAAAAAAAAAAAAAAAAAAAAGATTCATCTCAGGCTGGGCCTCCTCCAGGAAGCCTTCTTTAATCCCACGACCTCTGTGCACACCTCACACTTTGTTATGGTTATCTGTGTCTTTGTCTTCTCCATCCTAGATGGTGGGCTCTGTCTAGGGCAGTTTTCCTTCCGTATCTCTGGCACCTCTCACAGCACCTGATAATCAGTAGATGTTCACTCCATGTTTGTTGAGAAAACCAACTTACAAAAGCAGTGCTGATCTCATTGGCTAAGGCTCTACACTTTGATTTCAGTGTTTGTAGAGGCTGTTTGGGTGCTGGCCATGGTCCTGGATCTTTAAGCGCTGAGGAGAGGAGAAGGAAGTAATAAAGAAACCTTGAGTGTGGTGAAAACAATACACATTCAGATAACCTCTAACAGCCAGCCTTTGGAGAGCAGAAGGAGGGCAGGGATTCTGGGCACTTCCAGTCCTGGATCTGCTGTGAATACTCTGCTCAAGACACAAAACCTTTCTGGATCTCAATTTTTCTCATCTGTCAAACGGAAACAAAACTTGACCTACCCATATCACGAGATTGTTCTAAGGGTTACAAAGATGATGTCTGTGGATACCTTAGTAATCTTTTTCGAAATTGCCTGCCATGACAGTCCTCTAAGTTTCCTTCCAGCCCTTTAAGTGCTCACTGCTCAAGAATTATCTACAACTGACCACCTCCACTTCCTTACCTCCAACTTGCTCCTCAGCCCACTCCTGTGTGGCTTCTACCATCACTCTGACAAAACAGCTGTTGGGAATGACCTCATGCTGTAAACTCATTGGCATTTTTCAGTCCTTATTATACTTGCTCTCCTAGGACCATGTTTCTTGCTCTCAAGCACTTACCTCAGGATATAATTATGCATTCATTTGTGTGACTGTTATATTAATACTTGCTCCCCAACTAGACTGTGAACTCCATGAGATTAGGAATTACATCTGCTTTTGCTCACCATTGCACTCCCAGGTCCTGGCACAATGTTCACAGGGAGAAGCCTCCACCGTGTCTTAGCAGGAAGGTAGGCAATGTGCCCAAAGCAGGCCTGGCCATATCCGGCACTGACTGAGACACCAACAGAAGGCTTGAAACCTCTCTGGAAGTCCCAGAGTCAACTTCCCAATGCCAGCACTTCTGCCTAATGGGACTTGGAGCTCGGAGGAGGCCTCCACCCTCTTGAGGAACATGGATGGTAAGATGAAGATTGGCATGGTGCCTATCAGCAGGAGTGCAGTAAGTATCAAGAGGTAAGTATTGTGGGATAAGATCTGGGGAAACTACTGAGCCCAGATGCTTTGCTGTGTGAAAAATGAAAACACGGCCAGAGAGTAAATGTGATCTGTCTAAGATCTCATAGCGAGTTAATGTCCTCCATAGTACAGAGAAAAACAGAGGCAGGAAGTGTATCTCTCATATCCCTTGGGCTCCCTTCTCTGGGCCACCATGACTTCTGGGCTGCCCTCTTTCATAATCTATGTCTCCTTGGGTGTTCATTTTCTGTTCACATGTCTGCCTCCCCCCTGGAGGGCAAAGATAGTATCTGATTGATAGTACTGTATTTCCTGGGCCTAGCTCAATGTGTGATACATAGAAGGGGTCAACCAATGTTTCTTGAATAGACATTGGATGGTGAAGAGGTTGGAGGAGTGGGTGTTGAAGTATAAGAAGGCTGACTGTGAACCAGCTTCAGAGCCCCACCCAGCTCTAGAGCCCAATAATGAGAGATGGTCAGTCTCAATCCTGGATATGCCCAAGATCCAGCCTTGGGCTCCATGGTGAAGCCCCATAGACAAGCTATTACATTCCTGCTGAATTTTCAGCCTTTTCATCCAAGAAAGCCCTAGCCATTTCATAACCTTCTGAGAATGACAGAACTTCAGAGTTTATGATTCATCTTTACAAGTAACACAAAGCAGAGAATATTATATCTGTATGCATTTGAAAGCCAGGGAAACAGGTTCTTTCATCCATGCCATGGGGAGGCAAAAGCAGGGATTTTGCACTCAGAACCCCCAACTGTGAATTCCAGCTTCTTTACTTACAGCCATACAACCCAAGTCCCCAGTGTGGGTTTATGAGGATATAGAAGATATTGGCTTTGCCTTCAAGGAGCTTGCACTCTATTAATAGGAAAAAAGGCATGTCTACAAGAACTCTATTGCCAGGTAGAATGTGATTAAAAGCACCCAAACAGGATGGTAGGGGAGGCTCATAGCCAACTGGGAAGAAATCTTTATGGAGAAAACAGCCTCTCATCTGAGTCTTGAAAGATGCATGGGGTTTTAATGGCATAGAAAGGAAGAGCATCCTGGTGAAGGAGGAAGCAGGAGAGCATGGGACATGTTCCTGGAATGAGAAGTAAGTTTGTTTGACTGGAGGGCTTAGGGGATACATGGAATATAAGTAGGAGTTGAGACTATAAAATAAGTTGGGCCAAAGTAAAGAGAGACTTGAATGCCACTTAAATACTCAGAGAGGTTAAATAACTTATCCAAGAGCACACAGAGCTAGTGGAGGATCTAGGACTGGACTCCTGAAGGCTTCCCCTTTGCCTCTTTTCCTTCATCTTCAATATGAGTAATGGCACAACAATTGGCAGAGTCAGGGTCTGTCCCGTTTATAAAAACACTTGAAAAAGAAATAATCAGAATTAGTGTGGCTGATTGTGGGGGAGATGTTTAGAGACTCTAACAAAGAAAAGTGTGAATTACAGTATGAAAGCAAGGAAATATGTTTTGCCCTGCATTTCTCCAAGTGGCATATTCTACTGCCCAACAAACTCATGCTTAGAATAACTCACTTCTAAGAACGGATATGAATCTTTGCCATGGGCACATCATGTTAATACATTTAGTATCAATTAAACATCGTCACTGCAATTTTTTCCTCAGAAATGTTTACTTTTGCTAAGACTTTTCATGGAAAACGCGAAGGTAAATTTCAGGCCAGCTCACAAATTCTGAATTATCAGAAATTGTGAATTCGTTAGTGGAGAGAAGCTGAGATTGGAACCAGGTTGGTTGATTGAAATATTCAGTAGTTTTGGAATGCTCTATCAGAATGTTCTAGCATCCCCCAGGCTCTAACCAACTGACTTAGCAGAGTGGTAGCATGGGCTCAGCCAGAGCCATGTCCCAGGATCCACTCAGACACTGCCTGGCTATGTGATCAAGCACTCCACCTTCACTCCACCCCCCCTGGGCCCATCTCATATTGTGAGGACAAAATAAATCAGATAATGGATTTGGAGTCTGTCACCGATCTCACAATCTGGAGGGGAAAGACAGCAAAGAAACAAAACAGGTGAAATGGGGTGCCCCAGCTCTGTAGAAAGGGGTCCAGGCCAGAGCAAGAGAGCTAGTTGTGTGTTGACAGCAGGCATGAAGTCACCTTTTCCTCCTGCCTCTCTGAGAGGCGCTAAGCTTACCCTTTTATATAAGTCATTTATTATTGTTGTGAGGTAGGTTATTAAGTCTCCATTTCACACAAGAGGAGACTGAAGCTCAGAGATATTATTATCTTGCTTAAGGTCATATGGCAAAGAAACGGCAGGCTTAGATTCTAACCAACACCTCTCTAAGGGCAAAGCCTGCATGTGTTGTCTCTAAGTTATGCCACCTTCCACTTGAAGCCTGGTGGGTATCACCATGGAGACCTACTCTGCATATCCACCTTGGAATCCTGGGATAGTAGAAATCTTTCTACAGTGGGGCTCCAAGAACCTTGGAAGAAATGGTAAAGGGAACTTTGGAACTGATACTCATATAAGAGTTACAAACTAGAAGAGGAAATAAAGGCTGTCTAAACTCAGGATAGAGGACTAGGGTGGAGGCTCCTTTTGAACTAAGAGACAGTTGGAATATGAGTGTCTCAACAGGGAAACTAAAGGAGCCCCAGGGTTCCCAAGGTTTGGAGGGGAGCTTCCAGCTCAGGGATTCAATAGCAAAGTGGGAGTGGGGGAGCAGCACTGGTCCCAGGTCCAGGCTCTCAGCTACTTCCTGCTCTCCACCAGGAAGAAGTAAGACTTCTGGTGTGGCTGAGGATAGAGGTAGAGCCTGAGTGTGTCTTGCTGTGGAGGGGTGTGAGCTAGGGGAAGAAGCTAAAAGTTTGGTAGAGACAGTTGCTCCTCCTCATAGGAAGGCACACACCTAATCAGGAAAGTGCAGCACCCAACTCTTCAGCATCCTTAAAACCCTGCTTGAACTTCATTGGCTCTGAGCTGCTTTCCATGACCTATTCCCTAGATGTGATCAATCTCTCCCTCTGACTTTCTGTTGTGACATTTTCCTCACCATATAAGCCACTGTCAGTTTACATGTCCATCGCCTTGTCCAAACTGAGAGATTCCCTGGGGCAAAGACTTACATCGGAGGCATCACTGGGTCCCCAGGGCCTGGAATAGAGTCCTGCTCAAGTGCAAGCTCAGGGACTGTTTGATGAACTGAATAACAAAAAGAGTGCTCACCCAAAAATAACTGCATAAGCATGAAAAGATCAGTAGTGTGTGTGTGTGTGTGTGTGTGTGTGTGTGTGTGTGTGTGTGTGTGTGTAAGGAGAGCTTCTTGGAGGAGAGACATGAGGAAAGGAAAGCTTTGTTCAGGGAAGGGAAGAGGTTAGACCCTGCCCCTGCCTTCTGAGGGGAGCAGAGGTCATTTCTAGGACTGCAATGACCTTCCTGCCCACACCAGTTCCAGACAACTTTCAGCTGCCTTCACAGCTTCTAGGTTGAACCTTTTGCAGTGGGGTTCATGAGCAAATACTGGTGTTTTCTAATGAACTTCAACTACTTAAAACCAACCTCAAGCTGATGAACACCTTCGGAGACTTCCAGAAGAAATGCAGATAGATACCCTACCCTTGGCAGAGAGGTCCTCAAATACTAAGTTGAGACTATTGTCTGGACAGAGTTTTCTGCATGGCCATCTGAGGGATCTTTCCTAAGCCTGTCCCCATCATGGCCGAACTGAAAGTCAAATTGTAAGGTTTGATAAGCCCTCTGCCCCAGCCATACTGCTCTCCTGGCCATTCACCAAGCACAGATTGTTCACGTGTCTGTGCCTTTGCAGATACTGTTCCCTCTGTCAGAAATTCACTTCCCATCTCCCAAACCTCACTTCATCTACCCCAATCCCAAGCAAAAAATCTGATACACATTAGGAACTGTCTTAGTTTGGGTTTCCCCAGAAGCAGATTCTAAAACAAGGATTCAAGTAGAGGTCGTGTATTTGGCAAAGGGTCCTAGGAAACACTAAGAAGGAAACTTGGGAAGTGAGACAGTCACCAAAAAACGGTGCATGTTTAAGCAAGCCACCCCCATGAGTAAGTAGAACCTAACTGTGGGATCCAGTGTAGAACTCTTATCTCAGAGTTCTCCCACCTGGGGGTGAGGGAGCTGGAATATTTATCCACCAGTTCCCATCCTGAGAGCTGCTCTGGGGGAGGTGGGATGTTAACACCCCTGGTACTTCTGACCTGCCCCTTGTCCTCAGAAATGGTAAATGCTGGGGGCATGTGGGTGGGCACTGACCGCATCTGCTTCAGATACTTAGAAATTTTGCTGAATGAATGCTTGACACACAAACAACTCAATAATGATGATAATAATTACTATAATAATTAGTAATAGTTTGCTATGTGTCAGGCGCAGTCTAAGTACTTAATACTTTTCTAATCCTCCTAACAACCTTACAAGTTATTACTATGTCTGTTTTACAGATAAGGAAACAGAAGCACAAAGAGCCAGGTAACTTGCTCTAGGTCGTACAGCTAACAATTGACAGCAGCAGGATTGAACCATGGCAGTCTGGCAGGTAGGTGCCCCACTAACGCTACCTGTACAATCTGGAGATGCTCCACTTTGGAACCCTGTGGCTGCCATTTCATGGCCATGTAGTCTTGGACAAGTCACCAGTCTTCCAAGCCTTAGTTTCCTGATTTGTAAAATAGAGGGGCCACATCACTTGATTCCTGTACACACAGCAGAAGCTAATGTATTAGGACTGGGACAGAACTTGGTCTCCATCTGTACAAGGAACTCTAAAGCCTCTCCCATCTCTGACACTCTGCAGTCTTATAACTCAACTTCCTCCATCCTCCTGTAACCCCCTCACTCAGATGCACAGTCCCTCATGAGCCTCATTTGTCTCTTCCGTGAAGGAAAAGTGACCCCAGCATCATCAGGGGAGAGGAGCTTGTCTTCCTGCCACCCACTCCTCCCACCAAGCTAAGAATCCTGACATACTGGCTACAGGAAACTCGAACCCAAATCCTGGGCTAGGAGTCAGGTTCAAATGCCAACTCAACCACCACCAGCTGTGTGGCCTTCAGCAAGCCGTTCATGCAAGTCTCAGTTTCTCCATCTGAAACATGGAGATCACGGTCCCTACCCCCAAAGAATTGTGGTGAGCTTGATGGAAGCCCCAGCACATAGTAGGTGCTCAACACAGGCAGTTTCACATTCTTTTTCACTGTTGTGGCCTGGCTCGCGGACCCAGCCACTCCGCAACATGTGGGATCTTCCCGGACCAGGGCACGAACCTCTGTCCCCCCTATCGGCAGGCGGACTCTCAACCACTGCGCCACCAGGGAAGCCCAGTTTCACTTTCTTTGTTATGAAGAAGTACGCTGCTATATTTCCAATAGGGAGAAAAAACTCTCAACGTTCACTTAAATTCTAAGCCCCCGGAGGCCTTTAGCAGGGCTGACAACTTCCTCTGGAGGATGGTAAATATTTGTCTATTTCAGAGGCAGCATTTATCTTCTAAGGCACTCTTGCCAGTCCCGGTGCTGACAAGCAACTTGTTTATTTATTACCCTAATAGCAAATAGATTGTCAGGCCCGGAGGCTCTGCATGCGCCATTGTTGAGTTTGGCCCTGCTTCAAGCCCCAACCGCCCAGGCTCTGGCCAGCTTTATGGGACCTGGGGATCTGGGGGAGGGGTGGCCAGCAGGGACCTAGCTCCCTCCATGTCCTGCCATTTATATTTTTATTTGTTCTATCCAAAAACTCCCGTTATAGAGCCCATATCATGAGCCTTGCCCTGAGCTGGCCCTGGACTGTGAGCAAGAACCACACACAGCCATTGTCCTTAAAGGGCTTGCAGTGTTGACAGGGGGAGATGGTGAGGATGAAAATAATAATAATGCTACTAATAGAGTAGCAGCAAACACTTAGTCTGTGCCAGGTCCGGAGCAAGGTACTTTGTATACACTAACTCATTTGATCCAACCAACAAGTAGATACTGTTATTATCCCCATTTTACTGATGAGGAAACTGAGGCATGGAGAGGTTAAAGGACTTGCCCAAGATCACTTCTATAAAAATCATGGCAATAGAGAGCAGGGGTAGATACTAGAAACTATATAATAATTATATAATAGTAACACTTATACACTGTTTGGTGACAGTCACATGTCCTTCTAGCTATCCCTCCCACGTGCCAGGCACACTCCTCCCTAAGAGCCTTTGCACTTGCTGTTTCCTCTCCTAAAACGGTCTTCGTCCAGACATCCACCTCACTCACCTCCTTCAAATATTCATTCAAATGCTTCCTTTTCAGTGAGACCTCCTCCATCTGCAGTTGCAGCCCCACCTGACCCTCCCTAAATCCTTTGCTTACTGAGCCTCCAGAGCACTTACCATCATCCGTCATACTACATATTTTACTTTGTGAATGTCTACCTCTCCACACTAGAAGGCACCTCCACTGGGCAGGTTTTTATCCTGTCTTATTTTCTGCTGCATTCACAGCATAAAGGGCAGAGCCTGGCACACAGACAGGGCTCAGTTTGATGAATGAATGAATTACACCTGAAGAGAGCATCTCTGCAGCCCACCCCTGTACTGCTGGTCTCCCTTCAGGTCCAGTCTTTCATCACCCTTCCTGGTGTCACCAACATTCTCCCCGAGGAATTTCACCCCCTCCCATGCCTTCGGGTTCTTCCCTTCTCTGAGGGCCCTTGGATCTTTATCTCTAGACCAGAGCCCACTCCTGAGCTCACCTGTATAGGCAACAACCCAAGGGACATCTTCACCCGGGTCCCCCCTGAGTCAGAGACCAAAACAGATCTCACTATCATCCACCCAAATGCACCCCCTCCTCCTGGAAACCCACCCCCCAGTCACCTAAGTCAGGAAGTTGAGGATCAGCCTCAACTCACCCCCTCCTTCACCCCACCGTCAACAGTTCTAAGTCCTCAAAAGCATTTACTGGCTGCCCCCTTCTCTGTCACCATCTTAATTCAGACCATTATTGTAAGCGGACTATGCCTACAGCTTCCCTCCTGGCTGCCCCACCAAAGGCCCCTCCCTCTGACCATGCTCCGTGGTCATTCTAAAACACTAATATGTCATGCAGCTCTACTGCTCCATATTCTTCCATGACTCCCCTTTGCCCACTGACTGAAGTCCAAGGTCATAGGCTTTTACCTTCCCAGCCTTATCACTGACCTTAGCCCTCCCCATTTCCCAGACACATGGTGCTGTTTCACACACTCACGCCTGTGCTTGGGCAGCGGCATCGACCTGAAATGTCTGCGCTCCTCTCCTCTGCGTAAAAACTCCTCCTCAGTCTTCACGATCCAGCTTAGACGTCACCTCCCCTTTACAGCCTTCTCTGAGAGGAGGAGACACTGTGAGGACGTGGGTATGAGGAAGAACGAGGCCAGGTTTTTGCAGATTCAGGGACCCTCTGTCAGGGCTGGGCTCCTGTAGGTAATGAGCTTACTCTTGTTTTGAGAGTATGGTGTGTGACTGACCACGGCTGGGGCCCTCAGAGTGACACATCCCTCCCCCTACCACAGATACACAATGCCCCTGGGCCCTCAGGAGCTTGTGTCAGAAGGTGGCTGATGCCTGAGACTGTGGGACTGCTAACCACATGAAACATTCCAGAGGAAAAGCCCTTCCAGACGCTTGAGGCTTCTCTTCCTGCTGCTGATCGCAGAGGTGAGGCCCCAACAGTGAAACTGGAGCTGTGTGGCATGCTGGTTAAGCCCACAGAGACCCTAGAACTAGGCTGCCTGGCTGCTCTGCCACATACTACCTCTGAGACCTTGGACAAGTTTCAAAAATATTCTTTGCCTCAGTTTCCCCATCAATAAAATAGGCAGAGTGATTGCAACTACCTCAGAGGGTCATTGTGAGGATTTAATGGGTCATTATATACAGAGCACCTAAAGCATGATAAGCGCCATCTAAGTTTTGGTTATTGTTATTACTGACACTGTGGTTTAGCAGAAGACCAGCAACAAGACAGAGCAATGACTGGGCATTGCTCCTCCAGAAGGGCAGTGGCCTGTGGGCGTGACCGTGACCTTGGGAACAGGGCAGGGCTCCTCTGTGTCATCCAGGACTCAGCTCCAGCCTACATTCCCCATTCTCCAAGGAGCTCTCCTGACTCTAGGCCTCTGGAGGTCCCACCACAACCCTCACCTCTGTTATGACCCTATACTGTTCTTGTCTGTTTCCATGCCTGTCTCCCCATCCAGGCTGTGCACTCTAAATGGTAGGGTCCATCCTGATGCAGCTCTGGAGCCCAGGTGCATCACTTGGTGCCAGGTGTGCAGTATGGGTTCCATAACTGAGTGGAGCCACCAAGGCTGCCCCAACCTAGAGCCTGTGGCCTGAAACCTAAAGCTTTTAGTCCCTGCCTCCATGCTAGGCCCCCAGAGAAGCACCACACTTTCCTGTGTTCTCAGACTTGGGCATCTTGAAGGGAGGGCTTTTGCTACTTTCCACAGAGCAGGGCCTCCAAAGCCACTGAGACTGTTCCTGAGTTTAGAAGTCATGGGAAGAATAGAGGTGTTCATCTGGCAGAGAAGGACAGGACCCATTCCCTGTGAAAGACTGAGATGTCACACCAGCTTGACCAATCAGGAACTCCCTGCCATTCCCAGTATCAACTCTTTACGTGCTGGACTGTAGGAAGGCTAAGGGTCCTAGGTGAAAGGCCAGAACAGCTGCTGCCAACCGGTGTAAAAATATTTCAACATTTTGGCAGTCAGCAGGGCTCTGTTGGTATAGCCCAGCCATTAGCCCTGGCCACACCAATGAAGGGGACCTAAGGCTTTGTCCTGAAGGAGTTTACTTGCCAGTGGGGAACTAAGGGGCCAAGCAGAGAGGTGAACACCAGTTACCACCCAGTGAAACAAGTGCTATAAAAGGACCACATGCAAAGAGTGATGGGAGTCCAGTGAAGGAGAACCTGGGCCGTTGTGGCGGAGGGGCGGTGTGGTTGTTTTAGGTAGGCTTTGGAGCTCTGGCTGGGCAGATGAGGGGGAACTGGCACCACAGGCAGTGTGGGCAGCAAGGGCAGAGGCCTGGAATTGGGAATGTACGGGGCATGTGGAGGGAACGGGGCCAGCAGGGAATGTGGGAGATGATACTGGAGGGCAGGCAGGGCTCAGACTGAGAAGGGTGAGACACTTATGCCCAGCCAGCAAGTTTGGAGTTTTGTTCGGTTGGCAGAGAAAAACTAAAAGTGTTTTTTAGACAGGTGAGTGACGTGGCAAGAAAACCGATCTGGCTTCAGTGTGGACACTGAGTTGGAGGGGGCCAGATAAGAGGTAGGGAGGCCAAGCCGGGCCCTGGCCAGGGCAGATGAGGTTGAGAGCAGGGGGTGACCAGTGAGACAGAGAGAAGGGAAGCTGGGCAGGGTCAGTGGGCAGCACCATCTCAGAAGAACTTCATCCACGTTAGGCCAGACTCGGACAGCAGGGATTGTTCAGTTTCTGGACTGAGAGAATCTGGAAGGCATCTGAGAGCCAAGGGGAACTTGACAGATGAGGATTTTAATCTTCATGCATTTAGCCAACAAAGAGGGGAAGATTATTGGTGGTGCCCACAGTACAGCTCCTAGGCATGGCTATCTATCTGAACGACTGTTGTAACCTCCAGGCCTTGAAAAGGAAAGGGAGAAGTAGCTCCAACTCATTACAGAAGATTAATCGCCATTTATCTTTCACTAAGGGACTCTGTGGGTCAGAGCAGTTCTAGAAGGCTCCTGGACTATCATGCAACCCATCAAAAAAGTGCTGCAAAGCATGGAATCAAAAGGCTGTTGTGGGCTTCCCTGGCGGCGCAGTGGTTGAGAGTCCGCCTGCCGATGCAGGGGACGTGGGTTCGTGCCCCAGTCCGGGAAGATCCCACATGCCGTGGAGCAGCTGGGCCCGTGAGCCATGGCCGCTAGGCCTGTGTGTCCGGAGCCTGTGCTCCGCAACGGGAGAGGCCACAACAGTGAGAGGCCCCCGTACCGGAAAAAAAAAAAAAAAAAAGAAATAAGACTCAGTGAGGTTCAGTCTTGTTCAAGATCAAGGGCAAATCTGGGATTTAAACATAGTTATGTTGGATGCTAACATGCACAAGTTTTCTGCTAGCAATGCAGGCTCCTGGATACAAGAATGTAAATGGGACTCAGAAGAACTCAAGATTCCTTGTCACAGCAAACTGGAGGACACTTCCACTCCCTCACTGCTTGCTCTCCTCTCTGAAATATACACAAACCACCTGAAATGATACACTTAACCACCCACCCTCTCATCCTTTAAAATAAGTCCTTCAATTTCCCAGTGGAACATGAAAATACGATTATGATCCCCCGCTCCTTAGTATTCTTAGAGTCCAGCAGTTAAGAGTTTAGGCTTTGGTCTCATTCAGACCTGTCACTTACTACATGTGTGACCTTGGGCAGGTCAATTAACCCCTAGGAGCCTGGTGCTCCTCATACGTAAAATGACGAACGTGACAATTATCTCCTCATAGGCTACATAGGGGTTGGTAAAGAGCTAGCCAGTCTCTATTACACATCATTCTATTTTATTCTTACAATAATCGAGAGAGAGAGAGAGAGAAGCTGCTCTTTCTGTCTTAGCCAGCATCTTGTTATGAATTCTTTTCCAACCTTCCAATATCTACCTGTCCCTTTAACCCTGATGATCTCAACTGATCATGTGGAGTATTGAACTTTGAGTCTCACCCACAATAATACTGTCCACAGCACAGATTCTGCAGCCAGACTGGCTGGATTCCAATTCTGCCTCCACCACTGGGTGACCTCAGACAAGTTATTTAATCTCTCTGAGTTTCAGTTTTCTCATTTATAAGATGGGATTCTTATAGAACTTATCTTGTAAATGGTTGTGAAGATTAAATGAGTTAATATATGTAAAATGCTTGGAAATTTTCAGGCACATCATCAGCACTCGATAAGTGCTGTCTACTAGTACAGAATAACCTTCACCATCTACTATAAGATATATTACAGAAAACTCTTTACAGATGCAGCGAGTCTTATACAAATATCTGGTACCCTATCAGAAATAATGAGAACAAAGGAACTTAGAAGGGGGGAAGGAGGAAGAAAAGGGGGATCAGTTGAGATCATCAGGGTTAAAGGGACAGGTAGATATTGGAAGGTTGGAAAAGAATTCATAACAAGATGCTGGCTAAGACAGAAAGAGCAGCTTCTCTCTCTCTCTCTCTCGATTATTGTAAGAATAAAATAGAATGATGTGTAATAGAGACTGGCTACCTCTTTACCAACCCCACATCCTCTTCTTCTGGGCACATGGCTACACCACACTTTCTAGTCTCCTGTCACTGGGAGAAGCCATATGACTCAATCCTGGCCAATGGAATGTGAGCAGAAGTGATGAGTGCCACTTCTTGACCTGGCACACAGAAACCCTCCATGCTCTTTCCCCTTCTGCTACTGGGTGTAGACAAGAGAGTGCTTCCACCACCTCATGTTGAACTTGACAGACGCACAATGTGTAAGGAGCCTGGGTCTTTGACTCACCACTTGGAGGAGAGCTTCCTCTCAATCAGGAACACCCATTCTGTGGGTTAAGAAGATATGGTATGTATACACAGTGGAATACTACTCAGCCATAAAAAAAGGAACAAAAATAATACCATTTGCAGAAACATGGATGGACCTACAGATTATCATACCAGGTGAAGTAAGTCAGAAAGAGAAAGACAAATACCATATGACATCACTTATACGTGGAATCTAAAATATGACACAAATCAATGTATTTACCATAAAACAGAAACAGACTCACAGACATAGAAAACAAACTTATGATTACCAAGGGGAAAGGGGGTGAGGGAGGGATAAATTAGGAGTTTGGGGTTAGCAGGTACAAACTACTATATATAAAGTAGATAAACAACAAGTCCCCACTGTATAGCACAGGGAATTATATTCAGTAACCATAATGGAAAAGAGAAAAAAGGAACGCCATTCTGGACTTTACCAGAGGATAAAATAACCTTCTATAATATTTGAACCATTATGCTTTCATGGGTTTGCTTGTTACAGCAGCTATTGCTAGACACTAGCACTAACACTAGCTGAAGCTATTCCATACACTAACTGAAGCTAACTAATAGCTAAAGCTATTCCATACACTAACTATTTGCAAAGAGTTTAGTGTAGTACCTGGAACGTGGTGATCACTCAGTTTATGGTAGCTAAGAATTCAGGAGGCCAGAAAGCCCAACAACATTCCCAGGAGACCATAATAGATCAAAGCTTACCATGGTTCCAGGAAACAAGACTTTTGTTCTCTGTCTTTTCTAAACCCACAAAAGAACAGAGGGGTACATCTCTGGCTCTCTGTAAAATAGAATAAGTAATCTCCATCTGACAGGGCAGCCCTGAGGAATCAAGGGAATATTATAATGACTGCCATTTTGTCAAGATACTTACTGTGCATCAGGCATTTAACTAATGGTTTTACCTACATTATCCTATTTCTTTCTCCTAAGTACACTAAGAATCCCCATTTTACAGATGAAGAAACTGAGGCTAGGAGGTTATGTAACTTGCTCAAGTCACACAGGTAGTAAGTAGGCAATGAAGCCAGGACTTGAACTCAGGTCTGATTGACTACAGAGCCAGAATCTTTAACCACTGGCCTTCCCTGGGTGAGGGGATGCCTTCCAGGGCCCATCCCAGGCTGATTGGCTCCACAGCAGGACCCTCAGCTAACAAGGAAGGACAGTTAGGTCTGGGGTCACAAGGCCTGATAAGTTGAATCTCAGTGTAAGATTTGGGAGTCTTACTGGCTCAATCCATCTCTCCAGGCTCAGCCCCATCCATATCTCCTGGGACCCAGCCAGCTACTGCCCGACCAGCATTGGCAAAGCATGTAAAACACTGAAAAGAAAATGGAGAAAAACAGCTCCACAGTAGGGAGCAGGGAACTTGTCACCCAACTCCCTTCCACCCCATTCCCAGACTCCCAGGAGGCAGCTGGAAGTTGGACCCTGGCTTTCTCCCAAGGTCACCTTCATGACAGTTCCACCAGGGCTCCGGCTGGCAGCACCTGCCAACGCCAGGCCATGATGGATTACTGCTCCTCTGACTACTGCTCACTGCACAATCCAATCTAGGACACACACATATTTCTCAATTCAGGGACTTCTTTTATTTTATGAAAAAGCAGCCAGCCGCTCAGGCATGAGCGGTTAGGCTTGGCAAACGCCTGGATTTTGTGAGCCTCCTCCAGCCTTGCTGCCTTCCCAAATTCCCTTCCCTCTGCCCTACTCTACCCATTACCCACTCTTGGCCCTGTAGAGTATAGAAGAAAGAGCACAGTCTGGGGAGTCAGATAGCCCTGGGTTTAAGAAGCCCACCAACTTCTGCCACTTATTGTCTGAGAAATTTTGCATGCGTCTCTTGCCCTTCCTGATCATGATGACGTTACCACAGTTGAGAGTTTGTTTGTTTGTTTGTTTTTTGCAGTACGCGGGCCTCTCACTGTTGTGGCCTCTCCCGTTGCAGAGCACAGGCTCCGGACGTTCAGGCTCAGCGGCCATGGCTCACGGGCCCAGCCGCTCCGCGACATGTGGGATCTTCCCGGACCGCGGCATGAACTCGTGTCCCCTGCATCGGCAGGCGGACTCTCAACCACTGTGCCGCCAGGGAAGCCTTTTTACAAGGCATAAATGAGTTGTGGGTGTGGAGTTCCTGGCACAGTAAATAGCTCACCTGTACCTACTGTGCGCAGGAACTTAGTGTCCTCTTCTCCATCTCTATTCTTAACCACTTGGTCTTCATTCTCTCTGTCCTCTGCTCTCCCTCCTTGTCCCTTCTCTCTTCTCTGCTTCACTGGACTTCATGTCAATCCAGAGGATGTCCCAGACTGCTCTGTTCTAAAAGTCAGACAATTACTACCCCAAGCCTCTCTGAACTAAGTTTGTTCTTTATTTTCTATTTTTATCTGTTTGTGTTGTCATTAGGACATAATCCTTATGACTCAGACAGTAGTGATTCTGAGACTGCGTGACTAACTTCCAAAAAGGCTAATTCCAATGCCCTTGAAAGATCTCTTGTCATTATCCTTTCAAATTCTGGTGAATCATTGTTCCCAGCTCTTCACCTGCTCTTTATATTTAACACCTCAGATTTGAATGGGATACCCCTACCAGCTCAAAGAGGGAGGAAATTATTCTCTTGTGGGAAATGACCAGGAGATGATCTTTATGGAGGTGGGTGAAAGCAAAAGAGCAGCTTGATCTGGACTATGAGCCCAAGTTCTCCCACACTTCAGGGATCATCTGAGTCATCTTAATGACGAACTTTCAAACGGGCAAAACATCAAAAAGATAGGTTATATACAAAATCAAAGCTGAATTAGTGCTATAAGAGAAGATAAAAATTGAGGACAGCCTTAAAAGACATCCCTAGGTCTCCTTCTGCTGATGCCAGCTTAAGGGTTAGAGGAGGTTGGTCCTTCAAGTCAAGAGAAACCAGAGACCCTAAGTCCAGCACAGCCACGTCCTGAGCACTTGGCAACAGCAGTCAGCACAGAGCCAGAGGCGCTGAGTTGCCTGACTCATCTGTCACACATGTCGACACCAGAACACAGCATCTCCCCAAACATCCTTGACTTCTCAAGTGGACCTTCCCCACTCAGACACCCAGCCATTCTTCAAGCATCACCAGTTCTACCCTCCTCTCTCCCTTCATAGTGCTTCTGCCCCATTCCAGGCCCCATCGTTTCTCACCTGGGTCACCGCACCAGCCTCCTTCCTGGTCTTTCAGCCACCCGCACCCCCATCCTCTCTGCAGAGCATCTTTCCAAAATGCAAATCTGATCAAGGCCCTCTACTCCTTGGAACTCTTCCATGCTTGCCACTACTCTCAGGTTGATCTGACTGGTTAGAACAGCAAACGTTCTCTGTAAAGGGCCAGGTAGTAAATATTTTAGGCTTTGTTCACTAAATGTACGCTGTTATAACTGCTCAACTGTGACATTGCAGCAAAAGTAGACATTGACAATAATGGAACAAATGGGTGTGGCATATTTCCATAACATTCTCGTTATAAAAACAGGCAAGGAGCCAGATTTGGCCAGAGACCCATAGTTTTCCAACCACTGTGGTATAAACCAACCTCCATGCCCTGAGTGACTTGGCCACTACCTCACAGAGGTTAGCCTTGTCACTCACCACGCAATGAGGTTTACTGGCCGGCCGTACACTATGACTCGGTTCCTCTGCACAGGCTCTGTTGTATCAAGTGCCACGCCTCTGCTCGTGTGCTCCTTATATGCCCATGACTTTACCTCACTAGATCCTACTCATCTTAAAAGACTCAGCTCAGTCTTTGAAGAGAAATTTGGTATCAGCCAAGTTTGGTATCATCCAACACACATTTCTCTTTGACTCAACACTTCAACTTCCAGGAATTTGTCCCTCAGACAAGCTCATCTACAAATGTTCAAAGGCATACCTATGAGGATGTCTGTTGCTTTATTGCTGCACTATTGTTTAGCGTGTGAAAATATTAAATGTTCATCAATGGGGGTGATTCAATTATGGTATACACATATAATGAATAGTATGCTGGTATTAAAAATAATGGAGCAGGGGTCTTCCCTGGTGGCGTAGTGGTTGAGAATCTGCCTGCCAATGCAGGGGACACGGGTTAGAGCCCTGGTCTGGGAAGATCCCACATGCCGCAGAGCAACTAGGCCCATGAGCCACAACTACTGAGCCTGCGCGTCTGGAGCCTGTGCTCCACAACAAGAGAAGCCACGACACGCGTGAGAGGCCCGCGCACCATGATGAAGAGTGGCCCCCACTTGCCACAACTAGAGAAAGTCCTCGCACAGAAACAAAGACCCAACACAGCCATAAATAAATAAATAAATAATAATAATGGAGCAGATCCAGATGTTCTGACAGGAAATTAATTTCAAGATGTATTAAGAAGGCAAGATGCGGGCTTCCCTGGTGGCGCAGTGGTTGAGAGTCCACCTGCCGATGCAGGGGACACGGGTTTGTGCCCCGATCAGGGAAGATCCCACGTACCGCGGAGCGGCTGGGCCCATGAGCCATGGCCGCTGAGCCTGCGCATCTGGAGCCTGTGCAATGGGAGAGGCCACAACAGTGAGAGGCCAGTGTACCGCAAAAAAAAAAAGAAGGCAAGATGCGAAACACCATGTATGACATAATCCCATTTGTGTATAAAAGGATACACACACACACACGCATGTACACACAAATGCTTGATATGTATAGAGCATCCAAAAGGATACATAAGAAATGTAACAGTGGTTACCTCTGGGGAATGGAACTGTAGTTGAAGGATTGGAGCGGGGCTATCAGCAGAGAGCTTTTCCAGTTGAAGGATTGGAGTGGGGCTATCAGGTATGGTTGTAAAGCCTGTGCACTGTGCAAGCCCAGATGGAGCCACACATCTAGACCACGATAGCAATGGTGTCCCCTGCAATTGTGTAATACAGCAGCAGCCCTGATTCTGGAGAAAACAAATATTTTATTACCTACACTTTTATACCTTTTGAATTTTTACAACATCAAATCCTAGACCCTGAGAGCGGGCCCTGGATTTGAAGACTGCACTGTAGCTGTTTGCCGGCTTGCCAGGATGTACGTCTTTTGAGGAGAAAAAGCCTGCCTTATTCACAGCACAGTGTGAATCACACCATCGAAGACGAGTAAAAGATACAGAGACCACAGATTTACCTGACTTGGAGCTGAATCTTGCCAGAGAAAAAGTTGCGCACTCAGTAGGTGTTCAGAGTAATATAGAGAAATAGACTGCATGAGTGCAGATGGGTATTGCACTTAACAAACAGTTCCTCAGATCTACCATGGGCCAGAAAGCATGCTGGCCAAGTCATGGTCTTCTGAACAAGCCACGTACAGTCAAGGCCAGCCATCCAGAGCTGGACACGTGATGGCCTTCTGTGCAGGAAACAAAGACGAGAACAAGCTCAGATCCCCTTAATATAAGGTAAAATGTTGCTGGCATCCCGGAGGTCGGAGGCAAGAGACAACTTCTGATAAGGGCTATCAAAGAAGGTTTCATGAAGAAGCCGGCATAGGTTGTGATGCGTGGAGGATGAGGAGGGTTTTGCCAGGCAGAGACTGAACAAAGTGGGACAGAAGGGAGTGACATTTTAAGCAAAGGAAGGGAAATAAATAAGAGAGCCCAGGACATGTTCAGGTCGCTGGAGCAGAGAGCTGCATGAGAGGAAGGCTGTAGATGAAGCAAGTGAGGTTGGTTGGCTAGATGAGGAGGGCTTTGAACATGAGGCCAAGGATACTGGCCTGTTTCCACACCATTGGTAGAGTCTGGGTTTCCAGCTGACATTCTCGGAAGCCGAGGGTCATTATCCAGGACATTAAGCAGCTAATGGGCCCATCCCAGTGCCCTGTGCAGCCTGGAGCACGAATGTTTTCCAAATGCTGTTTTTATCTCTTGGCAACGGTGAGGCCAAGCCCTCTGAGCTAAAAGTCGTGCACTTGCTGTGGTTCACTCTCGTCTCCACCGCCCAGGGCCTAAAGCCGTGAGAACTGTCTCCTCATCATTGCCATCCCACCCCACCCCAGCCCCAGCCCAGCCTAGCCCTTCCCCGGAAACAAAGCCAAGCCCACACCTGCTCTCTCTGACCTCATTTCTTCCTCACTAATTGATCAGAGCACAATAACAGCAGGCAGCAGGAGGGCTAGTCCCTGGTGGATGCAGGGCGCGAGAGAACCTCAATTATTAATCCTGCACCAGCTGCTGGAGCCAACAGGCCACCTGGGTGCCCAGAAGAGTGGCCTGGTCCCAGGTGGGTGTGGGATCAGTGCTGGGGGTAAATGAGTAATACCCAGCAGCTCCTAGGCACATCTGGAGTAACTGTGGTAGCACGATCTGGTGCCCAGCCTGACTGAGTGGGGAGACCTGCTGGCTATCTTGGCGTTGCTGAGAGGCAGGCCATTTGAAAGGCACTGAGGACACCTTCCCACTTCCCTTCCACCCATCTGTAGCTGATGCCCTTCTTGCTGCTTCCCCTTCCCACAAAGGCCCTCTGGACAGAACCAGAGGAAAAAGAACAGCAGAGAGCTTTTCCAGTCATCTTGGCCAGGTCCAGGCCTAGTGCCTCCCAAGTTTTCTCTCCATGGTTCAGGTCTTCTCCCCATGGTTCAGATCAAGGTCTTCCTTGGGAGCTGGGGTAGGGACACAAATATTACTCCAACGCCTCTGCTTGCCCTAGCTGTACCCAACCTCCATGGCCAACCTAACCAGGCCTCACCTCCACCAGGAAGTCTTCCCTGACTGCTTCTGCCTCCCCTGGCTCTGTTCATCCCTGAATTCCTTTTACTCTCTGGCACTCCATGGAGTCCACAGGATTATAGCCTGTTTTTCTTTTATGGCTCTGAGTTAGCCATGGTACCCCTATAAATTTTCAAGTGCAAAGCTCCTCTGCCTTCTTCTTGCTTGTGGGAAAAAGGGAAGGGCATGGAACTGGGAGCCACAAGAACAGAGTTCAAGCCTGGCCTCTGCCACTAATAAGCTGCGTGACCTCAGAGAAGTTGCTCAGCCCCTGTTAGCCTCAGGGTGTCAGTCTGTAAATGAAGAAGACAGTAATCCTAGCCTCCCAGGTGAACTGTGACAGGTCAGTGGGGCTGTCCTTTCCATGTATCCTAATCAGAAACTCCACCTACACCACCTTCCCCACTGGGCCCACTCCCCCAAATACTGTGTGCTCCCAAAAGAACCTTTTTTCTACTCAAAAATCATATAAAGCAATACATGTATTAATGATTTACTGCACCCTCCAGGCTGCCAATGTCACTTTAGGGGCATGTTCTAACCAAGGTGGGTTTTGTGCTCAACAAAGGGATGGATAATTATAATACTTCATAAAATTAAAGTCCCTGGTAGAGAGGCCAGGAACCAGGCATGACCCTGTGATACCTTTTAGAACTCATTAGGCTGCAAGAAAGGTCTGAGGGATACGGGACTCAAGACAGCCATCCAGAAGTATCCCAGGTCCTAGAGTCGTCAGACCTGAGTTCAAATCCTACCTCTTCTTTGTCAGTTCCCATCTGAGCTTTGGTTTCCTTATCTAGAGGATAATCCCACCATGAAGTGGTATTAAAAAGAAGGGAAACAAATTCTGTAAAATGCCTGGCACGTAGTGGATACTCAATAAACAGTAGCTAGGGGAGTTTGATTTTGTGAGGGGGAGTCATCAGCTTTCTTGAGGTATACCGACATACATACCATAAAATGCTCCAATTTTAAGTGTATAATTCAATGAGTTTGGACAAATGTATCCAGTTATGTAATCACCACCACAGTCATGACATAGAACATTTCCATCATCCCTTCATCACACTTTGCCCCTTCTCCCTTTCAGTCAATACCCTCCCCCTACTCATGGCCCCTAGAAACCACTGATCTGATGTCTGTCCTTATAGTTTTCCTTTTCTAGAATTTCATATAAATGGAATAACACGTTATGCCATCTTTCGTGTCTTCCTCTTTTCATTTAGCATAATACTTTTGAGATTCATCCATGTTGTTGAATGTATCAATAGTTCGTTCCTTTTTATTGATGAGTAGTTTTCCATTGTATGGGTATACCACAATTTGCTTATTCTTTCCCCAGTTTGATGAACATTTGAGTTGTTTCTATATTTTGGCTCTTATTAATAACTGCTATAAACATTGTCTACAAAAGCCATGGTTATTATTTATTACGGAATTGCAGAAAAACAGAGCTGGACACGTCCTCAGAGATCACCAAGTCTAGGGCCTCAAAGGTAAAGAAAATGAGGTTCAAAGGGGAAAGCTCATGCTTTAGCTCCTTACTACTGAAAGTGTGGTCCATGAATCAGAAGCATCAGTGTCACCTTAGAGCTCATTAGAAATGCAGAATCCCAGGCTCCATCCCAGACTTTCTGAATCAGAATCTGGATGTTAGCCAGACCTCCAGGTGCCTCCTAGGCACATTCAAGTTTGAGAGGCACAGGTCTAACCGGCAAGCGATCCATACAGGACTAGTACTAAGTCATCTGACCCCCAGGCCAGAGCTGTTTTCCCCAAGTTACAATGATTGGCAGTGGAGGTAGTGGGTCATGAGAGTCCAAGGCTTCAGGATCCAGAAACCCCTTTGAATCTGGGTCTGGCTGGTCTAGCTAAGGGCAGAACTGCAGCTGCCTCTGTAGCCTCATGGGGCCACAGGGCCTCTCGGTGTCTGGGTCAGCTTGGCTCCCAGAGGTCCTGGGCTCCTTAATTGAAAATCATAATTATTTATTTAGGTAACACTGCTGTTAGCTGTTAGCATGTAGAATTAATGACAGCCTATGTTGAGGGAGGCAGAAGGCAAGGGCAAAGGAGTCCTGGGTGGGGCTTTCAGAGCCCAGAAGTGCTCAGTAAACTCATCTCCCACAGACACCCCTTAACTGTGTTGTGTCTATTAAACAGATACATGTGAACATAAGCACACTTTCCCCAAACAGCTAAGGAAAATAATAATATTCATTATTATTATTAAATTATATAATAACATTTTATTTATTTATTTATTTTCGGTATGCGGGCCTCTCACTGTTGTGGCCTCTCCCGTTGCGGAGCACAGGCTCCGGACGCGCAGGCTCAGTGGCCATGGCTCACGGGCCCAGCCGCTCCGCGGCATGTGGGATCTTCCTGGACCGGGGCACGAACCCGTGTCCCCTGCATCGGCAGGCAGACTCTCAACCACTGTGCCACGAGGGAAGCCCCATTTTATAGTATTTTTAAATAATAACTATGAACTGTTTCCAGTTTTAACAAATTATAACAGCTCGTTCTCATTAATGGGTGATAATTTCAGGATGGTAAGTTTAGAAGTGAAAATAATATTGCTAATCATGAAATTTTCCTTTATGCTGTGATTGGCTATTACAGTATGTTTCCCAGCTAAGAAACAAGGAACAACCTGGTTCACCCCAAGATGGACAATCAGCTAGTAAACTCAGAGGCTTAGGGCCTCTCTAAGAGAGAGGGTACCACTGATCTTCAGACAACTGCTGAATGTCCATGATGCTCTGCTAACTGAAAGCAGCAGGTAGAGAGACGTGAAAGAATCCTCGCTCTTCAGGAGCTCACGGTCTAATGGGGGAGAGGGGAGGATAAATCTAAGACACAAGTAAATAACTGTACAAGGCATTCTGCCCATGACCAGTGAGTAGTACAAAATGTCAGTGCCTCTGTGGCTCAGAGGAAAACAAAATCTCCGTGGTTGGAGCAGTTATACAATACTTCCAGGAAGAACTAAGACTGAGCAAGGTCTCAAAAGGAAAAAAAGGAGAGAACGCACCAGAAAGGGAGAACAGCTTGAGCAGAGGGGTGGAGGTGGGAAACACACATGTTGCAGTCTTTGCATGGCTAGCATATGGCGTGGTCGAGGACACGATGTGAGATGGTCTCGTGGTGTGAGATGAGTCCAGACACGGAACTGGGGGCCAGCACCCAGCCAGGCTAAGAAAGTACATCTTTATCCCCAAAACAATAGGAGTCACTGAAGAGTTTCACACAGGGGCCAATATGGTCAGATTTGTAACTTAATCTTAAGAAAATTATAGACCCACAATATATTAAATCTAGGAAGAACCAATTTGTTCACATGGAGTGTAGTCCACATGTCACAGTCACCTGGTTTCTTATTAGCAGTACAGAATCCTGGGCCCCATTGCATGGCCAATTAATTAAAGTTTCTCGGGTGAGGCCTGAGAATCTGCTTGAGTTTAAGAATGCTCACTTTGTTTGAGAATATTGATTTTTAAGTCCCTCATTTTCCAGAAGAGGAAACTGAGGTTTAAATGGCAG
Organism: Phocoena sinus; assembly: GCF_008692025.1. Taxonomy (NCBI): domain Eukaryota; kingdom Metazoa; phylum Chordata; class Mammalia; order Artiodactyla; family Phocoenidae; genus Phocoena; species Phocoena sinus. The sequence continues at coordinate 41,971,909 of NC_045763.1, forward strand.
ATTAATTTTCTAAAGGTCATACAACCAGTAAGTGGCAGGGGCCAAGACTCCAGACTCCAAAGTCCTGGAATGGCCTGCCTCACCAAATTGATTTAGGTTTTATTTTATTTTAGTTTAGTTTTATTTTATTTTATTCTATTCTATTCTAGTTTAGTTTAATTTAGTTTACAAACACTATACAGTACCAGACACTGTGTTCTGTAGACATATCTGGTAGCACTATCCAATCCATAACCTCCCCAAGAGGAAGCATTCTGGTACTTTCTGCTCATCCTTCTCCACTGGCTGCCCTCCAACCTCTCCTCCCACCCAGGCCTCTCAACACAGACCAGCCAAGGCCGGTTTGGATCAGCCTTCAGAAGGCCTTCCTATTGCTGTATAGAACGCTAATGCCTCTCAGCATCCTCTGGACGCAGGTGATGGGTGTCACATGATCAGATTAAGGGTAGAGAATGGAGTCAATCTAATTGCATTTCATGTCACATAACACAGAGACTTCATTAAGGGTCAAATTTTGCAAAACCAGTTATAAATTCTCCTATGCAATCTTCCTTGCCTGCTCTGCCCTCCAGCCCCAGACACTTGGAAGTCATTCTCACAGCTAAACCTGGGGGAAGGGAGAAATAGAATCATAGTTTCTAATGTAGGTAGACATGTTTTACATAATGCAAAGGCCCAAAGTACCCAAAATAATAACATCCAACCTTTATACAGCATTTACTCTGTGCTAGGCATTGTTTGAAATGCTTTACATTTTTAACACTTGTAACAACTTATGAGATAATTACCATTATTACTCCCACTTTACAGATGAAGAAATGAAGACCCAGAGACATTAAGTGACTGGCCCTGGGTCTTCAGGCTAGTGAGTGGTCAAGCTGGGAATCAAACACCAGGCAGGCTGGCTCCAGAGCCCACACTCCTGATCACAATGCCAAACCCACCATGTTCCAAGCCCTGTGCTGGGAGATGAATACAAAGATGAACCAGCACCAGCAGCAGAGGAGCTCACAGTGTCATGGAAGGAGAGAGTCACTAACTGTATAACCACACAGTGTGATAAGGGCTGGGACAGAGAGGAGCCCAGGGATCTGGGAGCCCGGAGAAGAACTGCCCCGATGCAGCCTGGAGATCAGAGATGAATCCTGAAAGAAGGGGTGCCTGGGTTGTCCTTGAAAAATAATCATCTGTCAATAATTGTTCCCCAGGAGGCAGGCATTAGTGTTTCCTGTGCCTAGACCAGCTCTGGTCCTGATAATCCCTTCCCCTCCTAATTGGATCTGTATGCTTCACACCCAGATCCTGCCCTTGATGAGAGAAGACTCAGTAAAACCCTACTTCCTGGATTCTCAATACTCAGGCCTCATAGAAGCCTCCAGCTTAAGTCTCCCAAAGTTCCATGGCCACAGTGTGAAAGAGATTTTTTGCAGTAAACCTTCTACCAAAACATAATTCAATTATGTCCCCAAAATCCCACAATAGAATAATTCTCCTCCTCTCCCTTCTTTAGGATCTTTATGGAGAAAGGAACACACATGGGGCCTGGCTTAATCCAGCCACTGGAAGGTTTCAGCAAAGGAGGAGCGTGAACAGAGATGTAGACAATAACCCTTAGGTTCCTGCCTACATAATGGAGAGGACAGTCCTCAACTGAGATCAGGGACAAAGGAGAGCATGTCTTGGCTAAAACAGCCTGAGAAACTGAAAGCATACTAAGGAGTGTGCCAGCTGTGTCATTCTCCCATCTGGAATCTTTGAACAAAGAAAAAGGTACAGGTGACTTCATTTATTAGTTTGCAAGGGCACCCCATGCAGGTGAGACCTCTAACCAATTTCTGGGAAAGAGATTTTATCAAGCACCCCTAGGGCTAAAAGCTGGATGGGGGCAAAGACCAGTATTTCTCCCCAAGGCAAGGGAGAAGTCCAAAAGGACAAGACTTTGGCCTGTCTTACAAACTGACTTGCATGAAAGCAGAGTTCTGGGCACTAGGAAACTGGGGGTGGGCTGGAAAGGCAGGAGGGGAGGTGATGCTGAGGCTATACTGAGATTCAGCCTCCGGGCTCATTACTTCTGCTGAGTCTCAGTTTTCTCATCTGTGAGATGAGGCTAATAATCTGTGATAGGCTCATCCCTATAGGCTCATCTCACAGAGCTGTTAAGGGAATTGGATGGGATAATGTCTGTGAATGTTCTTTGAAAATGGATTCAAGGTACAAATGTAAGTTTACAGTAGCAATGCCCAGTTTGCTTTCTATTCAGTCACTGATCCCCATCCAGGAATATGGTCATACTTTTTGTTTGTTTACACCTATCATTTTATCATGGGTATTTTTCACTTTATACCATTTCTTTAAGGTAGTTGGGACAGGTATCATCTCATTCCATAGACAAGAAAGCAGGAGACCAGAGAGGTGACTCAACTGTGAGAAGTAGAAGAATTTTTTCTTCTGCATCAAGCTCTATACAGGAGGAATAATAACAATTAACATATATATTACTTTATCATATATCAAATGATATCAAATATTATATATTTATAATTAACTAAGCACTTACACTTAGGTATTTTCTACGATCATCCCATGACCTTGAAAGGCACAAAGTAGTCCCTCCCTCGATTTTATATTGAAACAACTCACGGTTCTAGAAGTGGAAGTAGCAAGTTCAACGCCACACAGCCAGAAAGAAACAGAACGAAAACTAGAACTCAGCCCTTCAGATTCCAGATTCAGTGTCTGCTTCTCTCCACTGTTCCAGCTTAAGCTACTCCTAGGAAGAAATTCCTTCTAGCCAGTGGTTGCAGAAGTTGGGAGATGGATTTTGGCATTTGCTACCTAACCTTGATTGACCTTGACCAGTTCGTGTGAATTCCTTTGAACTTTGAGTGTGCTACTCTATGAGCGTGCTACTCTATGAGTACCCCTTCTTTGCAAATGCACAGGCCCCACATAGACTCTATCCTTACCTCAGTGACACCTGAATGTACCTACTTGTTTCCATGCCCCTCCTTCTATTAGCCTGGGAACCTTCTGAGAGCATGGACTCTGTCTTACATTCCCCGTGACCCCAGTGTCTACACATAAAAAGCCTGCCTTAAATGACTTCATAATACTGAACAACTCCCTCAACTCTCTCGATTTCAGTTTCCCTGTCTATAAATGAGGGAGCAGGAAATGATCACCTCTAAGTTTCTTCCAGCATTAAAATTGCCTGATTTCACGTGAATGATGTTCTCTCTACCTATCACAATCACATTCACCCTCCAGTGCCAGTTTGGCTCCCACCCGCTCTCTGAGGACTTCTCCAATCTCCCACAGGACTTTGGAGACACTTCCTCTCCTGAAATGCTGGAGCAGTCATTCTCTACGCTACTCACCAGCCCTTGGCTGTACCGCCTCATCCATTACCTGTTTCTTGAGTACCTGTACCTTGTTTCCACACATCAGATGGTGTAGATTATCTCCACGATTGGATTGTTTAATAGTTTTCAAGGAGCATCCATGTACCACCCTTCAGTTTTTGCTCCCCGATGTGCTAAGTGCAGCCCTGGGTTCATGACTAGGAGTCAGGAGAGTTGGATCCAACTCCCAGCTTCTTCACTGACTCTCTGTGTGACCTTGAATAAGCCACTAGACCTATGAGCCTCAGTTTCCTTAGTTATAAAATAGAACTAATATTATTGCCTCCAGAATTATTGTGATAATCAAAGTAGATAACAGATAAAAAAGCACTTTGTTAGCCATAATAACCTTACAAATATAAAGAATTATGTTAGTGTAATTGGTATTATGGTATGGTTGCTATTGAATGTATTTGACTAGGGAGGAATAGAAATAACATGCATGTATTCATTTGTTCAAAAAGTTTTCCAGACATTAAGATCACTGAATAGACATGGCCCCTGCCCTCAAAGGCCTCTCTGACTACAGGAACATCATAGTGGAGGAAGCACTGAATTTAGTGTCAGAGGCTTGGGCTTGAATCTCAGTTCTGTCACTTAGAAGTTGTGTAACCTTGGGTCAAGTCATTTTAACTCTTTGAAGACCAATTTCCTTTATGTATAATGAGGAATTTGGGCCAGTCCATGCCTCCCAGATTTGAGAGTCTAAGATTCCATAAACATAAGAAAATTCACAACATCTTTTCAAACTCTGGAGGATCTGTGGGAGTGGGAAGAACACTGAGTGGCTGCTGTCAAGCATAAGAATAGGAAAATGCACCATGCCTAGAGTGGAAGATGCTGTCCTCAAAAAGCGCACCTCCTAAGCACTACTGGGCCCTGGCCTGCCTATGCTCTTTATCGAGGCGCTGAGGCAGCGGCTGTTTCAGCACCGTGGATAGCTCCATGGCACTGCCCTCATGGCCTGGAGCCTAAACAGGCCTTTCCACCACCAACCAGATGTTCCTGCTTTCTCAGCCAGCTTAAGGCTAAAACAAACCTTTTCAACCAGGGTTTATCAGAGTTTCTAAATTACATACTGGGAAGAAATTTAATTGCTTTAATTAAGAAAGTTTATTTCATGGTAATTCAGTTTTGTTATGTTGCAAGACGTAATGTGTCCTCTGGTGGGAGAGTCTATTATAAATAGTCATTGCCTCACTCAGATACCCTCTTCTGGCCCTAATCGCCCTCCCTTACCCCACAGAGTCTGAAAATGTGCCTGAAGAATATTGAGAAAAGTGAGGCCTTCCTGAGCAAGGACACCAGGCCAGGACAAGGTCAACTGAATTCAGTCAGGAAGACATAGAAGGTAAGACTTTTAGATTTTTTTTTTTTTTTTTTTTTTTTTTTGCAGTACGCGGGCCTCTCACTGTTGTGGCCTCTCCCGTCGCGGAGCACAGACTCCGGACGCGCAGGCTCAGCGGCCATGGCTCACGGGCCCAGCCGCTCCGCGGCATGTGGGATCTTCCCGGACCGGGGCACGAACCCATGTGCCCTGCATCGGCAGGCGGACTCTCAACCACTGCGCCACCAGGGAAGCCCAGGTAAGACTTTTATAGTGTGTTACTCCTGCATTTTACAAATAAGGAAACTGAGGCCTGGAGGGGGAAGGGCAGGTCATATACTTAGCGAATGGCAGAGCTGAAAATATGGACCAAGTCTCCTGATTTCCAATCCATGGCTTTCATCTCCCAATTTCTAAATTCAGGCTATTTTCATACTAACTCTAGAGATCGTCTGATCAACTTTCTTACATACGAAGGGGGAATCCAAGTCCTAGACAGGGCTGACTTGCCCTAAGCCACAAACAGACCCATCTACCTCCCTCCCACTGCAGGATTCCATAAGTCCTGAGAATCATGCAACTTCTGCTGGATTACCTCCAGTGAAAAACAGCTCAGTGTTACATTTGCACACCTATGCTATTTGTAGTAAGGAGATAAAATTGAGATTTGACATTGCCTTTCCTTGAAGGAACTGACAGTCCAGTTGGGCAAAGGAAACAAAAAGAAAATAAGAAGCAAAATGGTAATAATGAACACTTGTTATGCATTGCAACACACTCCTCACAGTTCCCCCTAATGTGCCCCATTATTTCATGCTTTCGTGCCTTTGTCCACAGAGATCCTTCCCCAATGCAGCTGCCTAGTCAACTCCCGTACATTCTTCAAGACACCAGAAAATCGTCCCAACCCCTCCCCTCCCCTCTCTCCTCCATGCCCCACTGCACTCTACCATCCTATCTCATAGCATTTATCACACTGAACAGTTCCTTTTTTACTTGTCTGTCTCCTCACCTTGGAATCACAGTGCCAAGAGCACTGTCTGGCAAAGACTAGAAGCTCAGCAAATCGTAGCTAAATGGATGAGTATGAAACAGATTTACTGTGGAGTTTCACTTCATTGGGGTATAAACCTGGAATAGTTTTATTTTTTCCAATAACTTCTACCAACTGTGCTTGGATGAACCCTCCTTTTTCCCGCTGGGTAGCAGGCTGCCTTAACAAGCTCTCAGTCTGAGGCCACAACTTTTCAGTCACTTTCAGTTATGAGAACAGTCTCATCTGGGTTCTTTAGCACTCAATCCTATTTATTTATTTATTTTTATTCTTATGTTGGGTCAAATCCCTTCCTACCCAACCCCTGTCGTTCCCCGCCTGCCGCCCCTACCATCCCTAACCCAGATCAAGTATCTGACTCTAACTGGGGGTGGGAGGGGCAGGGTCTGCTCTCACTCACCTCCTCCTCCCTCTTCTACTGCTCTGATATTGGGGTGCAAGGAGGGCAGGAAGAGGTAGTGGACTCCTAGGGTGACAGCTCACAGTGAGGGAGTCCTCTCCTAACTATGCCTTAGCCACTGACCTGGTATGTTGCCTCTGGGATCCCTGTGGGTGGTGGGGAGGCTCTCATACACTCAGTGGTGCGGGTCCTCCCCGAGCAGCTTCCTTATGCACTGGTGATCCCCACTGAGATTCGCCTCATCACTGGTTAACACCCTCACATCCTGTCCCACAACTCAGTTCCCTGATACCCCTCACTGTATGAGACCCTTAATCTCATCTAGTCTATGTGGCTCCCACTCAGAGGCCTGTGAGCATATTTGAGAACTGAATGGGGCAGGGGGGCTGTCCTTGCCCCTTTTGTTAGACCAAACCACCACCTGTCTCTCCCTTGCTCTTCCACTGCTGTACCAGAGCCAGGCCAGCTAGTTACATGGAGAAGCAACAAGTCAGTCTACCCTTTCCTTAGGGCCGTGTCTCAGGGAGGGAAAATCCTTTGTCTCCTCCAGGGCATCGGGATGGGAAAGTAACAGCTTTTCCCCCTCTCAATCCTCCCCTTCTAGAGAGAAGAGGTCAGAGTAGGACTGATTTTCTAAACCAGGAGACTCTCAGCCAGCAGTGGTCATCCTGACTCCTGGTCAGTCTCTTTAAAGTGTAGAGACTTGGTGTCTTTTTTCTAAGCTGTAAACTCTAGTTGTCAATTCCTGAGGAAGAAAGGATCCACTTCGCACCTCACTCTCTCCTACACACTATTTCCTGGAATTGAGGCTAGCACAGAGAGGTTCAGAAAAGAGTGATTCCTGGGGGTAACCTGGGGAAACTTCCTGAAGGGAACAGTCTGAAGCTGAACCTTAAAAACTAGACAGCATTAGAATTTCTGGAGAAATAGTAGTCTAGCCATGTGGAAGAGGAAAAAGAGTGATTATGACATTTTACAGGAGATAGCACAGAGCTCAGCAGTGTGGGCACTCAATAAATAACACAATTAAACGGATCCACCTGCAGCTGGAAGTTCTCTCTAGAAAAAAGTAAAATTGCAGGGACTGTGCAGCCAGATAGACTGAATTCAGATCACCACCCTCCCATTACTTTGGCATCCTCAATAAGTCATTTGACTTCTCTGAGTCTCTATTTCCTCATCTGGAAAAAAAAAAGGATAATAAAACCATTTAGAGGATTGTTATAAGCATTAATAAGGTACATGGCACACTGTTGCTAAGAAAGTGCCATGGGTCCACCAAATAGGTTTATTTTCTTCTTGGACACACAGCTTCATTTCATTTCCCAGTTCCCACAAGGAGCCATGGGACTGAATTCTGGCCAATGGAATGTGGACAAAAGTGAGGTGTACCACCTCCAGGCTTGGCCCTAAATCCACCATGCACCTTCCGTGCTTCTCTCACCCTTGTCAGTGAGGCTAAAAGGGAAAGACTCCAGGAAAATAAAGTTAGAAAAGAGCTGCTCCCAAGAGCCATCTGGCCAACCTCTGACTCTGAAGGGCAAGAAATAAACCTTTATTGTTTAATCCACTGAGATTTGAAGGCTGTACGTTCCAGCAGCAAGCGTTAATACCTCAACTAACACACACATAGAAAGTGCTTGGTAAATGTTGGCCATTGTTATTAATAATATTTTTATATCACTCTTTAGTTTATAAGTAGCTGATCCTCACAGCACCCTTGTGAATGGGGTATGGAGAAAGATTACTGCTCAATTTTATAAATGAGGAATCTGAAATCAAAGCGTGCTGGTGAATGGAGGTACCCACTAACCACATACAAGCAAGGAAGTCACACAACCAAGACCAGAAGCATTATATGTGACTCAAGCCCCTCTTACCCTGCATGCCCCTGAATGCTTGTTCTGCTAGGCCACATAAAGCACTAGCCCCCCCTAGTATCCATCCAGGCCAGAGGGGGAGAGTAATCTTTGGGTCAGTGGCAGGACACAAAGGGTTAGTAATTCCTGACAAGCCTTGTACAAGGGCAGGTAGACAGATACTAGAGTCAGGTGAGTTCAGAAGCCCACATGCCACCACAGAAGGAACAAGGAGATGCGGATTCTAGTTCTGGCTCTGCCACCATCTTTCTGAGTGACTCTGGGCAAGTCACTGTGATCTCAGGACCACAGTTCTGAGTCCAAGTGTATAGGGTAACATCAGGACAGAGGGTGTAGTCTTCCCCCGGAAGTCTGGGGCCCCCATGGTTATAGGGTGGGCGGAGAGTTCCCCACCTCCAGGAGAGCTTGAGAATCCCCATAGAGGCCCTCTGAGAGTGGGCCAGCTCCAGCCCCACCCCTACCCCACGCAGCTTCTCACGCTCCAAAATCCCAGTCAAAAGGCGTCTGTCACCAAAACAAGTGGCCCACCATTCCAGCAAGAGCTGGAAACAAAGGTGTTTTGTCTAAATAATTGTTTCTAACAGCAATTCCCTTTCCAGGATGACTTTTATTATTTATTATTATTATCATCATCATTATTATGCTTGTTCACTAAGTGGGTTGAGACACATAAATATTTCCAATGTACAGATAACAAATGCCTCCATCTGAGGGAATCAGCTGCCCTCAGACTGCCAACACTGGTGAATTACCACCTGCCAGGGGAGGGACCTGAGAACCAGAGACTGCAACGTGAGATCCCAAGAGGGGAGGGCCTTGCAAAAGGACACACATAGATCAGAGGCAGGGCCAAGATGAGAATGTAGGTTATCTTGACCCTGACAGCAGTGTCTAGCTGGTAACTGTTACTAATATTGATATTATCATATTGTCATTACCACTGTTATTATTTTAGAACAGATAGACCTAGGTTTAAATCCTGACTCTCCACTCACTAACCACGTGCCCCTCTTTAAGTCTTAGTTTTCTCATCTGCAAAATGGGTAAGTAATTTCCATCATCTCAGGAAGATCAAATAAAAAAAACATACTTAAAGTCCCTAGGCTGATCATTCTTTTTTTTTTTTTTTCTGTACGCTGGCCTCTCACTGCTGTGGCCTCTCCCGTTGCGGAGCACAGGCTGCGGACGCGCAGGCTCAGCGGCCATGGCTCACGGGCCCAGCCGCTCCGCGGCACGTGGGATCTTCCCAGACCAGGGCACGAACCCGTGTCCCCTGCATCAGCAGGCGGACTCTCAACCACTGCGCCACCAGGGAAGCCCCTAGGCTGATCATTCTTAACTAACATTTAAGCATAAGTGGGAAAGGTCCCAGAAGAAAACAATAGCATTGTGGTTAAGAGGACAGATGTAGAGCTGGATTGCCAGGGTTTGAGCCTAGCTCTACCATTTATTAGTGGTGTGCCCTCAGGCAAGCTACTTAACTCCTGGAGCCTTGGTTTCCTTCATCTTCCAAATGGGGATGATGATGGTGGTAGTGGTAGTATATACAGTATAGAGTTACAGCTGCACACAGTAAGTACTATAAAAGTGCTACCAATTGCTATTTCCAATTTACCTCACTCCTGTTCAACTTTTAAAGAATTTTCACATTAACCTCTCTTTGTGGCCTGGAAGGTGGGAGGGCAAAAATTATTTTACCCATTTCCCAGAAGAGACAAGGAGACTCAGAGAAGCCTAGAGACTTGCCCAGGTCACACAGGAGGTGGCAGAGCTAGGACTTGAATTCAGTGCTCCAGCTATGAGTCCTGAGATCGTCCTGGCCTCTGACAACAGCTGGCCTAGGCCATAGAGCAGAGCGAGGAGAGAGAGGCTCCTGCTCCTTTCTACCAGCTCCAGCCCAGTTCTGTGCCAGGCACCCAGTGGTTGAAAGTGGACCTAGGGGACACATGAAGTGAGGAGATGAGTGAGAACAGATAATGCTGCATGGCTAACTCCTAAAGTGGGCGGGGGGAAGGAGAAGGCAATAATTCTAACTGGATTGATTTCACCTGTAGAGCCATTAACTTAATGCTTCCCACTTGGTTAGGAGCAAAGCCAGGTGCAGCTTCAGGTCCTTGCAGCCTGCTGTCCCTGCCCAGGTTAGCTAGAAGAAAGGGGTCACCACCAAGGAGGAGGCCAGACTGGGCTAGAACAAGGGTGAGACAAGAAAAGAGGCACTCACCCTCAGGATTTTTCAAGTGCCTCCCTAAATTTGGCACCCTAAGCACCTCACTTGCCTTACGCCACTCCTGACCCTGAGCAGAGAAAAGGCCCCACCCAGACTGGGGATGGGGACCCCTGATTCCAAGTCCTGACTCTGCTGCTCGCCAGACTATTAAACTAGGCAAATGGTTTCACCACTTCCCAGAAATGGGGGTGTGCATCCCTATAATGAAGGACTGAAGAGTGGCATGAAGCCTAGATGGGAGAGCTCAGCTCTCACAGCGGATGACAGCCTTTAGTTACTACCTGCTCTACAAACAAAGAGAACTGCCCTTTGCTCCCTCCCAAGGTCAAGGCAGGTTGAGGTCACCATCCCCCTCCTTACCCACTCCCCTCTATTGCCCAGCATATTCACACTTAGTCCAGCCCCCACAACCTTGCCCAGGTTGCTCTCCCTCCTTGCCTTCACTCTAGGCCACTAAAACCCTACTCTTCTGGTCCCTGACCATCCCGGTCTTCCGTCTCTCCTCTAAACACCCCATCTTGCACCCTTTGGCTCCACAGGACACACAGGAGTGAGAAGGCCATGTGAGGGCACAGCAAGAACGTGGCCACCTACAAGCCAGGAAAAGAGGCCGCATCAGAAACCAACCTTGCCAGCACATTGACCTTGGGCTTGCAGCCTCCAGAACTGTGTGAAAATAAATATCTGTTGTTTAAGCCACCCAGTCTGTGTGTTCTGTGGCAGCCCTAGCAGACTGATATAGAGGGCCTGTGTCACAGTTCATTTGTGACCTTTGATGATCACTTCCCTTCTCCAGTGCTATCTCTACAGCTGATAAGAGGAGAAAGCTCTGCTGAGGGAAACTCAGGAATGTCTTCACAGAGAAGGTGATAGTCAAAATGGAGTATGTACTGGCAGGAAGGGTGAAAGCCAGCAGAGGGAGGGTGCCCAGCAAAGCCATGGAGTCTTGAAACAGCCCATCCTGAACCACCAGGTGAGGTTTGGTCTGAAAGCCTCATGCTCAATGAAGCTGGAGCGGGCAGGGCCAGGCATGGGGAGCCCTGCTGAGCCATTACAAAGGGCCATGTTTTTCTGCTGAGGGCAAAAGAAACCCATTGAATCTTGAGCAGGGCAGTGGCATGGTTTATGGTTTTTTTTTGTTTGTTTGTTTATCTGTTTGTTTGTTTTGCGATACGCGGGCTTCTCATTGTTGTGGCCTCTTCCGTTGCGGAGCACAGGCTCCGGACGCGCAGGCTCAGCAGCCATGGCTCACGGGCCCAGCCGCTTCGCGGCATGTGGGATCCTCCCAGACCGGAGCACGAACCCGTGTCCCCTGCATCGGCAGGCGGACTCTCAACCACTGCGCCACCAGGGAAGCCCTGGTTTATGGGGTTTTTTTTATATATATATAACATCTTTATTGGGGTATAATTGCTTTACAATGGTGTGTTAGTTTCTGCTTTATAACAAAGTGAATCAGTTATACATATACATATGTTTCCATATCTCTTCCCTCTTGCGTCTCCCTCCCTCCCCCCCCTCCCTATCCCACCCCTCCAGGCGGTCACAAAGCACCGAGCCGATATCCCTGTGCCATGCGGCTGCTTCCCACTAGCTATCTACCTTACGTTTGTTAGTGTATATATGTCCATGCCTCTCTCTCGCCCTGTCACAGCTCACCCTTCCCCCTCCCCATATCCTCAAGTCCATTCTCCAGTAGGTCTGTGTCTTTATTCCTGTCTTACCCCTACGTTCTTCATGACATTTTTTTTCCTTACATTCCATATATATGTGTTAGCATATGGTATTTGTCTTTCTCTTTCTGACTTACTTCACTCTGTATGACAGACTCTAGGTCTATCCACCTCATTACAAATAGCTCAATTTCGTTTCTTTTTATGGCTGAGTAATATCCCATTGTATATATGTGCCACATCTTCTTTAGCCATTCATCCAATGATGGGCACTTAGGTTGTTTCCATCTCCGGGCTATTGTAAATAGAGCTGCAATGAACATTTTGGTACATGACTCTTTTTGAGTTATGGTTTCCTCAGGGTATATGCCCAGTAGTGGGATTACTGGGTCATATGGTAGTTCTATTTGTAGTTTTTTAAGGAACCTCCATACTGTTCTCCACAGTGGCTGAACCAATTCACATTCCCACCAACAGTGCAAGAGAGTTCCCTTTTCTCCACACCCTCTCCAGTGTTTATTGTTTCTAGATTTTTCGATGATGGCCATTCTGACTGGTGTGAGATGATATCTCATTGTAGTTTTGATTTGCATTTTTCTAATGATTAATGATGTTGAGCATTCTTTCATGTGTTTGTTGGCAGCCTGTATATCTTCTTTGGAGAAATGTCTATTTAGGTCTTCTGCCCATTTTTGGATTGGGTTGTTTGTTTTTTTGTTATTGAGCTGCATGCGCTGCTTGTACATTTTGGAGATTAATCCTTTGTCAGTTGCTTCATTTGCAAATATTTTCTCCCATTCTGAGGGTTGTCTTTTGGTCTTGTTTATGGTTTCCTTTGCTGTGCAAAAGCTTTGAAGTTTCATTAGGTCCCATTTGTTTATTTTTGTTTTTATTTCCATTCCTCTAGGAGGTGGGTCAAAAAGGATCTTGCTGTGATTTATGTCATAGAGTGTTCTGCCTATGTTTTCCTCTAAGAGCTTTATAGTTTCTGGCATTACATTTAGGTCTTTAATCCATTTTGAGCTTATTTTTGTGTGTGGTGTTAGGGAGTGATCTAATCTCATACTTTTACATGTACCTGTCCAGTTTTCCCAGCACCACTTATTGAAGAGTCTGTCCTTTCTCCACTGTACATTCCTGCCTCCTTTAGCAAAGATAAGGTGACCATACGTGTGTGGGTTTATCTCTGGGCTTTCTATCCTGTTCCATTGATCTATCTTTCTGTTTTTGTGCCAGTACCATACTGTCTTGATTACTGTAGCTTTGTAGTATAGTCAGAAGTCAGGGAGCCTGATTCCTCCAGCTCCGTTTTTCATTCTCAAGATTGCTTTGGCTATTCGGGGTCTTTCGTGTTTCCATACAAATTGTGAAATTTTTTGTTCTAGTTCTGTGAAAAATGCCAGTGGTAGTTTGATAGGGATTGCATTGAATCTATTGATTGCTTTGGGTAGTAGAGTCATTTTCACAATGTTGATTCTTCCAATCCAAGAACATGGTATATCTCTCCATCTATTTGTATCATCTTTAATTTCTTTCATCAGTGTCTTATAATTTTCTGCAAACAGGTCTTTTGTCTCCTTAGGTAGATTTATTCCTAGATATTTTATTCTTTTTGTTGCAGTGGTAAATGTGAGTGTTTTCTTGATTTCACTTTCAGATTTTTCGTCATTAGTGTATAGGAATGCCAGAGATTTCTGTGCATTAATTTTGTATCCTGCTACTTTACCAAATTCTGGTTTATGTTTTAAAAGGGTCGCTCTGGTTGATATGTGGAACCTGGATTGCATCTGCAGGTAGGAGGCTAATATGGGCTCCCTGACATGGAGTGATGGTCTGGACTAGTGCAGCAGGAGAAGGAACAGGGTGAACGACAGCAGGAGAATGACTGGACCACATATGGTGTTTATCTGGATGCAGAGGGTGGAAGAGGGATGCTGCACCCACTTCTCCTCTGGGGCAGCTGCTGCATGGGACTGGCACAGGGTGGAGGGGAGCCTGTGGATGTGGAGGTGCTTTTACACATTGAGGGTGGGGCTGTTGTCCACCACAGCACCAGCAAAATGATAGGTACATGATGTGTGTTCAATAAATACTGGCTCAGGACTTCCCCGGTGGCGCAGTGGTTGAGAGTCCGCCTGCCAATGCAGGGGACATGGGTTCATGTCCCGGTCCGGGACTTATCTGCACTTCTCATTAATAATATTCATCCATTCATGGGGGAGAGGCCACAACGGTGAGAGGCCCACGTACCACAAACAAAAATAAATAAAATAATAATACTCATTCATCATATCACATCCAGGGCCCACTTATCCTCCCCGAAACATATAATTAGAATAAAATTGGAATTTCAGAGTATCAGAACTTCCTCTGGCCTGACCCTTATGGTCAGATGGGGAAACTGAGGGGAAGGGACTGGCCCAGAGTCACACAGCCACTCAGAGGCAGAGCTGGGATTTGAACCCCAGTCTTCTGGCTCCACATTCAGCTTTCTTCCCACAGCCCTTGCATACTCTCAGTGAAGCCAGAAACCAGCAGGTCACTCTCGTGGGTCAGCTCACTGCCTCCTTTGAGACAGATTTTCTGTGGCTTGACTCCTGAGGTTCTGAGCTGCCCACTGAACTCTCCCCTTACTCGCTTCTGAAAAGAACTATGCAGCAGAGCCACAAGCTGACACCATGGTATGAAGAGCCCAAGGAACAAGAAAAGGTGAGTGGAAAGGGAGTTGGGGCAGCTGGAAAAAAAGGTAGGATCCAAAGATCAAAGAAACAAATGAACCCACATTTTTGAACATCTGCTCTTGCCAGGCACTGTGCTAGACAAGGTGCATTCATTTCCTCATTTAATCCTCATGTCAACCCTATGGGGTGAAGATTATTAATATCCCCATCTTAAAAATGAGGCACAGAGAGATTAAAGTAACTTGTCCAAGGTCACTGTGCTGCCAGTGGTAGAAAGGATCCCAACCTGTCTGGCCCCAAGCCCAGTGCTCAGTCTACATACCTGGCTCTGCCGCAGGCACAGGATGAGTGGTCCTCACCCTCTGTGGGCCTCGTGGCCCCATATGAAAATGAGACAGGTGTAGCGAGAGATCTAAGGGGAATAGAACAACAAGAGGAACAACCGCAAGGAAGCAAGGGAGCGCTGGGCCCCTCTGCCCACTGCTGCCATCAACAGAAAACTCTGCTACTCAGAGCACAGCAGGATTTTGCACATTTCCACCTCCAACCCCTCCCCAACCTCCACTTGAACCTGACTCAAGCCCTCCCAGATTGCTCTTTGGCTCTTTGGAATGTCCCTCCACCAAGAATGGGACCTCTGATGGGCTTCCCCTCCCCTGAACTTGGCCCCCAGAATTTTTAGGCCCTTGCTGCCAGGCCAGCAACAGACGCACAGCCTCTCTTCCTGCCAGGGAGGCCAGGAAAGGGAAGGAAAGGGGCTGGGAAGCCTGGGCCTCTCCCACACACCCTGTGAGCAGGGCCAAGTCACCACTATTCCAAGTACTACAATTTCACAGTCATTCACGTGTCTGCCCTGTGTGAGGCCCTATGTATGGACAGAAATGCACAAAGCTGCAAACAAAGAAAGTTAATCTAGTTGAGCCTGTTTCTTCAACTGTGTAAAATGGGGACAAACCTCCTCATTTAATCTACACACAACCCCATGAAGTAAATATAATTGTTTACCCCATGTAAGTTCTGCCCTGTTCATAGGAAATGCTCAGTAGACTAGAACTATTATAGTACACAAAAGCACAGTCCCTGCCCTCAAAGAGCTCCCAGCTTAGTGAGAGAGGCCCATATACCCAAGCAATAATATTTGCTACCATTCACTGAGCAACTTCTCTTTTCCAGGCACCATGTCTACAGTATCTCTAACCTTCACAGAATCCTACACGACAAGCCCTGGCATCCCCCCATTTGACACCCAAGGAAACTGAGCACCCCCAAAAAGAGAGACAACTTGCTAGGAATTTGACCCCAAGATTCCAAGTGTCTCCTCTCAGCTCACTCTCTTACAAAGCAGGCTTCAAGAAGCTCTGGAGTTGAGATCCAAGCCAGAGGCTGTGTCATCCATCACTAGCCCTTTTGGAGGACTGAGATTAAAGACAGGAAGAATCCAAGAGGAAACCCCAGCTAGCCCCACTGAGGACTGACCCAGAACTCCTGAGCAATAGAGGCCCAGATGCAAGTGGTTGGCCCAGACAGAGTGCCTGGGCAATCGCGTGGAGTTTTTAGAAGGAGCCATTGGGAAGAACCAGGCTTCCTCCCTGCGTGAGCTCTGGGAAGGACAGGCAAAACCCAGAAGGAGGCTGGGCCACAGCCCAGGGGGCAGAGAATGAGGCCCCACCTGATGGCTCTGGAGATGGAGAGGAGGGGAGGGCCCGTCAGCAAGCATCCACAGGACACCATTTGCATCTTCATCCTTTGGGGGAACAAGGGAAATGTTTGAAGCCCTGCCCTCCTAGAGGCTTCACTCTCCTATGTGGGCAGAGGCCTAACCACTGGAGAAGGGAATAAATTCTTCATAACAACCCTATAGGCCGAAGTTATCATCAATCCTGATTGACAGATGAGGAAACAAAGTTAAAAGAGAGGAAGCAATTTGCCCCCAAGTCAATTTACCCCCAAGCTGAGCCCTTCTCTTGCCCCTGTGAGTCTTATGCCTTGGTCCCTCATCCAGTTTCTCTTGTCTTTAGAAGAGGAGAGGAAGGAACACATGGGTCTCCACCACAGAGGCCTAGGGATTGACTGCATGAGATATACTTCTGAAGTTCTTGAAAGTACTGATCCCCAGGTCCTGCCCCTAAAGATTCTGATTTGAATGGTTTGAGCAGGGACCCAGGACTCTATTTTTAAATAAATGCTGAAACTGATTCCAATTTGCAGTGGTGGCTAAAAGCGAGAGGACCCCTTTGAAATATCCATTGACTCCCACCTCCATCCCAAATCCCAGTGAGGAGTGTGGAAGAGTCACCCCCATGGTATGAGTTGGGAGGGCTTTAGGGAAAACAAGTGTTTTCCCTAAAGTCTGTGAGAATTCAGGTTTAATTATTCTTTAGCTCTAAGAGACTAAGATTCTATGATTCTGTGATTTTGCCCAGAGGTCTGGCTAAGCAGGGGATGGAGGTGGACTCTGCAGTTTCCTGCTAAGGGGTAAAGAGAAGGCAGGCAGAACGGGCTTGGGGGTAGTGAAACGGCCTTACCAATCTTTTACACCATTTGACTAGCAACTAGCTCAGTGGCTAACATAGCATAGGTGTTTAATAAATACTTGTTCAGTGAAGAAAATATTTGTCAGGGTTACAAGTGTTGGAAACCCAGTTGAAATTTGCCAAGATAAAAGAGGGAAGGATACAGGGTATCCCTTATGACTGAGGTGTAGTTGGGCCTCAGGAACCACAGGAGTCAGGGCCTCAAACGCTGCCGTGTCTCTCTGTCACCCATCTCGTCCTCTCTCTGCGTATCAGCTTCATTCCATCCAAGAAAGGCACACTTTCCCCCATCTGGCATGAAATGTGACAACATACACCTCCCAAGCCTCACATCAAACAACTCCCACTCTCACAAAGAACCTAAGATTCCCCTCCTTTCATTCCAGTTTGAAAAATCCCAGAGAAGCCCTCCAACTGGCCCAGCTGAGTTAGGGATGCACCTCTGACCAGGTGGGTGGGATTACATAGTACAGACACTATTCCTAGAAAAAGGAATTGCTATGAATCAGGCAGTTACTCCAACTGGTGACTATTACCAAAAAAAAAAAAAAAAATTATATGAGTGCTTTCCATTGTATAGCACAGTATAGTCAATTTTCCATTTTCACATTATCCTATTTGGTCTTCAAAACAACCATGGGGACTTCCCTGGTGGCGCAGTGGTTAGGAATCTGCCTGCCAATGCAGGGGACACAGGTTCACATGCCGTGGAGCAACTAAGCCCGTGCACAACTACTAAGCATGCACTCTAGAGCCTACGTGCCACAACTACTGAGCCTGCGTGCTGCAACTACTGAGCCTACTGAAGCCCATGTGCCTAGAGCCCATGCTCTGCAAGAAGAGAAGCCACTGCAATGAGAAGCCCGCGCACCGTAACGAAGAGTAGGCCCCGCTCACCGCAACTAGAGAAAAGCCCGCATGCAGCAACAAAGACCCAATACAGCCATAAATAAATAAATACATTTATTCAAAACAAACAACCATGATTGGATGATTGGGAGTGGTAAGAGGAAGCATCCTTTACTGTTTGACAGATAAAAACCCTGAGGCTCAAAGAGGTTAAGTGGGGCCCAAGGTCACACAGCTAGGTTCCAGGGCTGGGACTAGACATCATGTCTTCTGACTCCTAGCCACATATTGGGTGAGCAAATGGATAAATAAAAAACAACAGTGATAGCTGCCATGTACTAAGTGCCAGGCCCTTTACATAAGCTATTACATTTAACTCGAACTACCCTATAGGTATTATTTTCACTCCCATTTTATAGATGAGAAATTTGAAACTCAGAGTGATTATGTGACATGCTAAAAATTAGCTCAGGAAGGACAGAGCCAGGATTGGATCCATGCTGTCTCCAATGTGAAAACCTGAGCTCTTTCTCCTGCCACATGCTGCTAAAAGGTCATAATATCAGAACCATGTAATTTTGGAAATGCCAGAAATTTCCTCCTCTCCAAACCCTCTCCCCCATTTGCTAATTACAAATGTTCAGCGTTCCTACTACTGTAGAGCACAGGGAACTATATTCAGTATCCTATGATAAACCATAATGGAAAAGAATATTTTAAATAGAATGTATAAAAAATAAATAAATAAAAATAAATTGCCCTATTAAAAAAAAGAATGTATATACATGTATAACTGAAGCACTTTGTTGTATAGCAGAAATTAACACAACATTGTAAATCAACTATACTTCAATAAAATAAAATAATAAATTCAAATTGAAGGAAAAAAAAAAAAACAAATGTTCGGCATTCCCTCCAATTAATATTATAATTCTTTGAGCCCAAGTCTGCTCCTGTTCAGGTGCATATATACCAGAAAGAGGGGTAACCACTCCAAGCCAGTGGTTCTCCAAGTGTGGTCC
The DNA here is from genome assembly GCF_008692025.1 of Phocoena sinus. Lineage (NCBI taxonomy): Eukaryota > Metazoa > Chordata > Mammalia > Artiodactyla > Phocoenidae > Phocoena > Phocoena sinus. Next base: position 41,990,957 of record NC_045763.1, read on the forward strand.
CCGGACTGACATCACCTGGGAACTTGTTAGAAATGCACATTCTAGGGCCTCACCCCAGGCCTACTGTTATGGGTTGAATTGTGTCCCCCTCAATTTCACATGTTGAAGTCCTAACTCTTCAGTATTTAGAAAGTGACTATATTTGGAGATGGGTCTTTCAAGAGGTAATTGACGTTAAGTGAAGTCATTAGAGTGGACCCAGATCTGACATGCCTGGTGTCCTTATAAGAAGAGGAAATTAGGACACAGACACACACAGGGGGAGGACCACGTGAGGACACCAGAAGAAGATGGCCATCTATAAACAAAGGAGATAGCCCTTCAGAAGAAACCAACCCTGTCAACACCTTGATCTCACACTTCTAGCCTCCAGAAGTGTTAAATTTCTGTTGTTTAAGCTACCCCAGTCTGTGGTACTTTCTTATCGCAGCCCTAGCTAACTAATACACCTACTGAATCAGAAATTCTGGGACCTAGCAGTTTGTGTTTTAACAAGCCTTCTAGGTGATTCTGACGCACAGTAAGTGTGAGAACCACTGCTCTAAGCCGTAATCAGACATGTACCTCATTGTTGCTAGGATGTGTGAATATAAGCCTGCACCTGGCTTCAGCTGTGGTTCTAGCCTGGTGGGGACAACCTGTTTGAGAGAATGAAGTCAGAAGCAGAGGGAAGCAAAGATGAAAGATGGAAAGGGAGAGAGAGAGCAACAGTGAGCAGAGAAGGAAGAAGCAGATGACTGTTCAAGTCCATAGGAAGCCACTCTGGGATAAGCCTGCTTACACCAAAGTTTTGACGCTTAGAAGACATCTTTGTCAGTTTTGTGTCTGTAAATAGAGTATAGGTTCCCAACAGATAAGGCCTGGTTCATTTCCCTTATAGTCTCCATAGCTCTGAGCACTAGGATCATAGAATAACAGGTGTCTTCTAAGTAACAATTGCCTGGTGAACTCTTGCAAAGCCACCCCTCCTTCCCATCCCCTTGGCCACGGCTGAGTGCTGGCTTCATCGACTCCTGCCTAGATCCCTGCAACAGCCCCTAACTGGTCTTCTACATTGACCCTGTCCTCCTCAGCCTCCCACATCCTTCCACGTTGCAGTGGAGTGAGCCAAGTAATCCTCTGGCACTTTCTGACCACATTGCTGCCCTGATGACCTCCCTCCAATGGCTCCCCACTGTCTTCAACTCAAGATCCATCTCACTGGCTCCTCACCTAAGTCCTCACCATTGACCCCTGCTCATCTGGGTGGGGTCACCCCTTAACACCCAGAACCTGGGGCAGAGACCAGATAGCTAGTCACCAAATCCATTTTGCCTTCCTTCTGGGAACACATCTAGACTATATTACCCAAACTCCCTTGCAGCTAGATGTGTCCGTGTGTTAAGTTCTAGCCAATGAAATGTAAGAGGAAGTGATGTGTGCCACTTCCAAGCTTGGCCCATAAAAACTTCCTGTATGATCCTCTACACACTTTTCCCCCATCTGCCAGCTGCAGGTAAATGCCCAGGGTGACCTTGGAAGCCACAGGGAAGATTGTAGAGCCTCAGGGAAAGTTGTTAGCCTGGATTAATAATGGTGAGGCTCAGAGTACCCCTACTCCCCCACTGTCACTGACTGAACTTTATGTGAGAAAGAAATTAATACCTATTATGTTAAGCCATTTACTTTTTTTTTTTAGCATCTTTACTGGAGTATAATTGCTTTACAATGGTGTGTTAGTTTCTGCTGCATAACAAAGTGAATCAGCTATACGTATACATACATCCCCATATCTCCTCCCTCTTGCCATTGACTTTTTAGAGTTTTGTCTGTTACCGCAGCTGGTGTTAGGCAGAAACCATGGCCTCGATCATTCCAGACTTGTTTGGGGGCCTCAGAAGAGCCTTGCTGTGTCTTTCTGTTCCCTCTGCCTCATCCTCCTGTCCAATCCCATTCACCCTTCAAGTCTAGCTCCAGACTCCCCTCCTCCACAGCGACTTCCCTCACCCCCCGATGCCCCACACCCGGGTTCAGTGGACCCCCCACTCTCTGCACTATGAACTAGCTAACATTTATTGGGCACTCACTATGTGCGAGGCTCTGTGCTAAGGCTTCACAATCATTATCTCTTTGAATCCTCGTGACCACATGAAGTGGAAGCAATGATTCTCCCCATTTCAGAGATGAAGCACAGAGAACTAAGTGACTTGCCCAAGGTCACACAGCTCGTTAAGTGGCAAAGTTAGGATTTCAACTCACAAAGACTGGCTCCAGAGGCCCTACTCTTAATGGTGACATGACACTGCCTCTACATAGCCCCATCACTATTCTTACACCGGGTAAGAATGTCTCCTATGGTGAGATTTTTAAAATGCAAATTAAATATAATGTGATCCTTTAATTAGAGAGCACAATTTACACTGAGCAGATCACGGTTCGTTATAACACAGTGGAGAGGAAGAATCTGCTACAGGGGAACTAGTGGAGGAGGTGGGTGGGGGGATGGCAGTGCCCTGATGTCTCTAGGATGCTTCCTTAGAGGGGCTTGGCCCTTTGTTGCTCCAGCAGTGGATGGTCAAGGTAAAGGAAAGAGAGAGAAATTTGCCCTAGGACAGTGCTGGGGTGTCAGAAAAAGAAAGGCTGTTCCTCTTAAGCAAAAGCATGGGGAATTTCTAAGGCTGGATTTGCTTGGTGATGTTCAGGTTTAACAGCCATACACTTATAGCTGTAAAAGCACCTTTATTATTGACGTTTCTGAAGGAAAAATAACTTTGTTATGGCGAGTCTGAAACTACCTAGGCCTTAACCTCTTTCTCCCCATTGAAGCAATTGTCTCTGTAATTCCATTTTTTATAACACAAGATTTCTTTGGAATGCAACCTCTGCATCCTGATAGAACACAGTACACTACTGGTGTCTGTTGGGATGTATGTTCCCCCAGTTGAGCGCCCTGAGGGTGAGACCAAGTCAGCTCCATTGTTGGGACCTCAAAGGTTGTCCCAGAGCCTGGGATGAAGCAAGTGCCCAATGGCTATTGGCTGTGCATTGCCTCTGCCACCACCCAACATCCCTCTTGAGAACCCACTCTTCTTTACTCTTCTCTGTCATACCTTTTGGCAAATGAAACATCCCCAGCTGGTCTGACCCACCCTGGTCTGTCTCCTGTACACAGCCTGGCTCATTGCAAACCAGTATTGCCCAGAGCCCATATTCATGTGAAATCACACCCCACGTTATCACACGCTGCACCATTACTATTACGAAACTCACAGCAGCCCAAACAGACCTGGGTTCAAACCCCAGCCCCACTACTTCCTAGATCAAAGATTTTGGGCAAGTCATGCAGCCTCTCTAAGCCTCCGTTTCTTCATCTGTAAAATGGAGATAATAAAATACCTAGTGCTCAGGGTTGCTGTGAAGATTAAATGAGATAATGTATAGAGCCTGGCATAACACTTGACATATAGGCATCAAATGAATTGTTGTTTAGCACTGTTTCTTCCTCACAAAAGTCCTGAGAAAGCAGCAGAGTTGGTCCTGGTGTTAGTTTTGGAAGAGGAAACGGAGGCACAGGTGCCTAGGTGCTGAGCCCTGGATCACACAGGTCCTGCAGACTCTACTTCCTCCCTTCCTGCTTCAGTATCCAGTGGGCCCCAGAAGCCCACTCAAGGAAGCAGACAGGGGAGGGCAAGTAGTTTTGTGGTGGCTGAGGGTCTGGATGAGCCAACTAAATCTATAAACTTTGGCCCTGTAAGCTGGACCTGCCCTTTGCCTCAATATCTCTCAAAAAGCCCAGGACCACAGGCTTCCCTGGTGGCGCAGTGGTTGAGAGTCCACCTGCCAATGCTGGGGACACGGGTTCGTGCCCTGGTCCGGGAAGATCCCACATGCCACGGAGCGGCTGGGCCCATGAGCCATGGCCGCTAAGCCTGCGCGTCCGGAGCCTATGCTCCGCAACGGGAGAGGCCACAGCAGTGAGAGGCCCGCGTACCGCAAAAAAAAAAAAGCCCAGGACCACATGAGCCATGGGATAGTGACCCCCTGCTCTGGCCACTAACAGGCCTGCACCAAGAGGAGAGAGCACTAGTTTCTACCTTCTACTCCACAAGGCAGCAGGTGTGTGACTTTAGGAAAGTCACTTCCCCACTCTGAGCCTCCATTTCCTGACCTATCTCTCTCCAGGAGTAATAATATCTGCTCTGTAAAGTTATAGAAAAATCCAGTAAACTATGGCACATAAGGTACCTAACACAGGACACAAAGCCTGGTCCACACAGGTATGCTCTGTAAGCAGAAGCTGTTTGACGATGATGGTGGTGGTAATGGTGGTGTTGATGATGATGATACAAAATCTCTTCTCAGCAGAGTGGGACCAAGGCCTCAGAGAGATTTGGGGACCCCTGGATAAGCACCTGACATGTTTATCCTGCTGGGTCAGGGGACACTATTAGAAACCAGGGTGAATCCAAGTGCCACTGGATATTACTGTGCCCAAACCCTGCCCTGCCTCCATCTATCTCCTACAAGTCCCTGAATGAAGAAAGAACCTAGACAATAACTAGAAAAGGAATGGCTTTGTTACACTGATTTTTAAATGCAGACTTGGCCCCAAACCCAGTGCTGAGAACGGGTCTGGGCTATGGGAAGTCTCCTTCATGTGACTGAGCTGGAACAGGACCTAGGCAGGCCCCTGACTAGTTATTCCAGCCCATGACCAAACCCAAGTCCCAGCAAACAGCCCCTCTGTACCTGGGTAAACATGGGAGGAGACCAAGGGCAGAGGAGAGAGGCTGCCTGATGCCCCGAGTAGTGTGGATACCCTGGGGGAGAAAGCGAGCTGCCAAGGAACCAGGGAGCGAAGGAACTCCAAGATCAAGAGATGGAGGAGGACTGCAGCAGGGAAGAAAGTGCAGCTACACCCATGGGTTGACCTTGATCACCTCTGAAAACTCCAAAACTCCCCAGACCCAGAAAGGACCCGCAGATCCGCTATCCTCTAAAGGCCGAGTTACCCCCATACTCCACCAGAGCCTCTGGGGATCCAGTCCTTTGCAGCTGGTGTGAGAGCTGCAATGCACCCTAGATGTTGAGCCCACATTTCATCTCCTGCTGTCCCCAGGTCTCGGCTCCATCCAGGCCATCCCCTTGCCAGACAGACAGCAGTGAGAACTGGTTCCAAGATGCACAGCTTCTGTGCATTGCAATCTGCCCCAAATCCTTTAGCCTTGTGCTTTAGGCCCACATCTCTCCTCCCCCTGGCCCCAGGCCCAGTGTGTCTCCACTTCACTCATCCACAGCCCCATCTTCCCAAGCCCACTCCAAGTCCTGCTGGCTCCAGGAAGCCCTCCCCGTCCACCCTAGGCCCCTCCCTCTTCTGAGCTCCCACAGCCCTTTCTCTCTGCTTCCTCATTTAATAGATTGGCCATAAAAAAAAAACAAAAACAAAAAACAAAAAAAAACACCTTAACAGAAAGCACCTTGTATTGTCAGCAAACAGATTTTTAGCACCTATTTTATGTTAGAGGTGCGGGGAATACAAAGACAAAAGTACATGGTCTCTGACTTCAAGTCAGAGCGCGGGCAGCAAACACATTCACTCCTAACTAGAATCCGTGATGGCATAGTAAAAGGGTAAGAGACAGACAAGCCTGTGTGGCAGGGGTTCAGAAGAGAGAAGGATGTGGGCAGGCTTCTTGGGAGAAGCAGCATTTCAGCTATGTCATCAGAAATGATTGGATTCCAGCAGGCAGATGGAATAGAGAGAGCATTCGAGGCAGAAGGATATTGTGGGCAAAAACTTGGAGGGGGAAATTTCCTATTTGAGAACAGCAAGTATTTCCATTTGCCTGGAATGTATGGTACTAGTAACGATGTAGAAGATTCAGCTGATTGAGGCAGCCTTTGGTGAAAGAGCCTTGAATAGAGGAATGATAGACTTGTTCCTAGTTCTTCTGAGGAAAAAAACAAGAAAGGGAAGGAAAAGCCTTTGAAACATTTTGAGGAGGAACAAACATGACATGATCAAAATATCATCACAGAAATATTAATCCAGCAGTGTGAGGAGGATGGATTAAAATGAGAAGAAACCGGGCACAGATAAACCACAATGAAATACCATTTCACATGCATTAGATGGGTAAAAATAGAATGCCTGATAACATCAAGTGTTGGGGAAAATATGAATCTATGCAAATTCTCAGATGCTAGTGGTGGAAGTGTTCATGGTCACAACCATTTTGGAAAACAATCTGGCATTAACTTATACAGCTGAACATTTGCATATGTTCATATGCAACCCTATGACTCAGCAATTTCACTCTTAGACCAATATTCCCTAGAGCAGCAATTCTCAAAGTGTAGTCCAGGGACCCTGAGACTTTTTCAGGGGAATCCATGAGGTCAAAACCATTTTCATAATATATTTGAAAGACATTATTTGACTTTTTCTCTATTGTCTCACAAATATACAGAGGAGTTTTTGAGAGGCTGCATGATGTATGATATCACAACAGACAGGACACGGAAGACCCCACACATGATGTATGATATCACAACAGACTGAACACGGAGAATTCAGCTGTCTTCTATTAAGCCAGGCACTAAAGAGATTGGCAAAAATTTAAACAATGCTACTCCTCTTACTTAATTTGTCTTAGAAAATGTAGTGATTTTTCATTTAAAATATATGACCGGGCTTCCCTGGTGGTGCAGTGGTTGAGAGTCCGCCTGCCCATGCAGGAGACACAGGTTCGTGCCCCGGTCCAGGAAGATCCCACATGCCGCGGAGCGGCTGGGCCCGTGAGCCATGGCCGCTGAGCCTGCGCGTCCAGAGCCTGTGCTCCACAATGGGAGAGACCACAACAGTGAGAGGCCCATGTACCGCAAAAAAAATAAAATAAAATAAATAAAATAAAATAAAATATATGCTAACATGTAATGAGTTTGTTATTGCCATTTTTAAATGAATTAATAAATAATACAGTTATATTTTTCTGTTTTAATTTCTAATATAGTAAAATCTATAGCTATAACTCACATAAACAAAAGTTCTTTGGGATACTGAAACTAAAATGTTTGATAACCACTGCCTTAGGCAAACTCTTGCCCACGTGTACCAGAACATGAATAAGAATACCTGTAACAGCATTATCTTCACAAAATATTTGTAGTAGCAAAAACTGGAGACAACTGAAATGTCCACAAACAGGAGAATTGATAAAATGATTATGGTATAGTCACACAGTGGAATATTATACAACAATGAAAATAAATGAACTACAGCTAAAAAACCAACAGGATATTTCTCAGATTTATCCTGATTTACATTGAGTAAAATCAAGGCAGATCACAGAAGAACATACTTTGCAATATCATTCTTATAAAGCTCAAAAAAAAACCCTATAAAATAAACACACATATTTAAGGACACATACATATGTGATAAAACTTTTTTTAAGCAATAGAATGACAAATACACAATCCACCCTCTTAGAGGGAAACTGAAGTCTAAGATAAAGGAGGGGGACCTACACAATGGACTGTTGTTCAGGTTCCATTTCCTAAAATGGGCAGTAGCTGATGTGTAGCCATTTTATTATGATGCTTCATAATTATATATATGGTATATAGCCTTTTTGTAGGTATCAAATATAATATTAAAAAATAATGTAACCCCCTAGTACCCAGACTGTGGTCTCTAAATACCATTTCCCACTAAAAAGAAAGGGAGACAATAGATAAGTAGCATTTTAAACTAGGAGCCTACTGAAGCCCCTTTTCACCCCAAGCCCTTGGAGAAATGGCTGATTGTAGGTGTGAGGCAGGAAATGCACAAAATGGAACATCTTGTCATTCTAGAAAGCAGGGAAGCTAGCAGAGACTACTGAGATCAAAATCAAAAGGACCTGGGAGCCCAATTGAAGAGGTTCCCATTAACCAAAGATGGGACCATTTGAGCATCAATAAAGATAAAAACTGAAATGGAGGAAGACATATGGGAACATATGTATATGTATAACTGATTCACTTTGTTATAAAGCAGAAACTAACACACCATTTTAAAGCAATTATACCCCAATAAAGATGTTTAAAAAAAAAACTGAAATGGATTGAAACACATCACATTTATTTAAATCCATGAGTTCATAATGATACAATATCATCTCATTAGTCACCTTTGGATAATGCTAGGGAACTAACTCATTATTTTTAAAATTGAAAATAAATGGAAAGAATCAAGCACTTATCCTGTCTTTCCTATACGAACTGTACCTCAGGGTATCCAAATAGTTTGAGAGGATGTTACTCTTTAAACGAGTCCAGCTAAAGAGCAAAGGAAAAAAATGGCACTGTGGTGGTTATCATTCCCCTTGAGCCTATAAATACCTAGATGTCTAACATATCACTTGGCAATGCCTCTTAGGTTATCCACCTGTGCCCCCAAACTGCCCATAACCAAACTGAAACACCTCGTTGGTCAACTCCCCTGAATTTATATCATCGAGTTAGAAGGGTCCTACCAGAAGGTATTCATGATTCAGGATTCACTTCCTTGGGCAGGTCCCTACTTCCCTGCTTAGGAGAGAGTGGGAATGAGGCTATAATCAGGAAACTCTCCTCAACTCGTGAAGATATTGCAAAATCCACTGCTAAAGCAATAGCTGTCAAACAAAAATCCTAAGCCTCTTTGGCCAAAATTGTTTTTGATAACAGGATAGTCCTTGATTACCTTTCAGCTGAGCGAGGAGGTATCAGCTGTGGCCAGTACCACTTGCCACAACTAGGCTAATATTTCTGGGGAAGATGAAGCCCAGCTACTTAAGATTACTGAACAAGTCACTTGGCTTAAGAAAGTGACTCCTTCAACGGGGTCTTTCTTTGACTTATTTGATGTTGACTGGTTTGGGTCTTGGGGACTGTGGCTCTGAAGTGCACTCCAGATATTAGGAATTATCCTGTTTATAACAATCATGACAGTCTCCCTGGAGCACTATATTCTCTCAGAACCTTTAAATGCATGTTTGCAGCCACGAACCACCAAGCAAATGATTTTCCTAAGACTGGAACATCAGAAAAAGAATGAAGAAAATGACCAAAAATGTGAACTTGAAGTCATGAACTATGAATACCACAGAGATTCTGCAAAAAGACCTCATGACCTGTGAACCCCACACAAGATCAGCAAAAACAGCAAGAACTTCAGAGCAGTAGCAGGGAGTGGTGGTGCTAAGGCCCTAAATTTTGATCAGATCTCTGTTAGGCTCTCTCAGTTAAGACAACATCCCCAAATGGAGTCACTTACACTAAGCCCCACGTCACCAAACCAAGACTTAATACTTAATTACAGTTTCAGCCTCTCCCAAGAATAGAATCTTCAACCAGTCAGTCAGGAACTACCTGGTCAGAACTACTAAGCCAATCTGCCTGATAGACCCCTGCTGTCCCCTAAAGGAAGGTGACCTTGCCAGAGCCAGTTCGCTCCCTTCTGCCTGTAAACGCTTTCTGTTTTGTTCAGCTCTGCAGAGCTCCTTTCTATCTGCTAGATAAGATCCTGCCCAATTCATGAATTGTTGAATAATGCCAATAAGATCTTCAAAAAGCTATTTTATGATAGAATATCGTTATTGTGCAAATGCTGACAAAATAATGGATCGATGGCAGCAAATAACAAAAAGAAACATGACAATTAGACAATTCTGTGCCTCGTGATAAAAGTTCACCCCACCTCCTCTGAAGTATTCTTAAAATACTCAAAAATCAAATCTGATGAAGCCTCTAGATTTAACTAATAATATACAGGAAGCACAGGGGACAAATAAGCATATCAAATGATACCATGGGATGCAATCAGCAAAGTCCAGATGTGGGAAACAGGATGAACAACCCAGTTTCTTCAACAAATATAGACCTGGGGCAAAATAAGAGGAGGGGGTAACCTACAGATTAAAAAAGACTTAAAAGACACGATAACCCAATTGTAACATATAGAACTTATTTGGATTCTGAATCAAATAAAATTTAAAAGAAATAAAATTATGAATTAACTCAGGAAACGTGAACACTAACTGCATATTTGATGATATTAAGGATTTTTTTATTTTTAGGTATGGTAATGACTTTATTTTTTTTTCCAATTTTTTATTGCGGTAAAATATACAAAATATAAAATTCACCATCTTAACTATTTTTAAAGTTCAGTGGTATTAAATATACTCATAACGTTGTGCTACCATCACCACCATCCATCTCCATAGCTCTCTTCATCTTGTAAAACTGAAACTCTGTACCCCCTAAACACTAACTCCCCATTCTCCCCTCCTGCCAGCCCCTGGCAACCACCATTCTACTTTCTGTCTCTATGATTCTGAGTACTCTAAGTACCTCCTATAAGTGGAATCATACAGTGTTTGTCTTTTTGTGACTGGTTAATGTCTACAGTTATGTATTTTAATGCATCCTTATATTTATAGGCATGATGATATGCTATCTAGTCTAGACTTTGCTTTAAAATAATCTGGGCGCATGGTAGGGTGGGGAGAGTGGGCAGGAGTAGATGAAACAAGGCAGGCCATGGATTGAAAATTGTGAAGTTGGGTGACAGGTACACAGGGGTTCATTATTCTCTCTACTTTTGCATGAGTTTGGATTTTCCATAATAAATCTTTTTGTAAAGAGCAAAGGCAAAATAAAGATATTTCCAAGTGACAGCAGCAATAGAAGAAAGAATACAGAAGCAGGAGGGGATTACAATCATGCAGATGTAAGACAGTGAAGCCATCGAGAGAGGGAGAGAGAGAGAGAGAGAGAGAGAGAAGTTTGGGAGGAGCAGTGACTAGTTGGGTTTTGCACATGTTGACTCTTGCATTCAAGCATCCGAGCAGAAATCAATGCATCTTGGAAAGATCGTTTCCAGGTCATTTAAGGAAAATTTCAAAGCCAAACAAGTTCCAACGCCACCATGGAAGAAAGCTCAATCCTCTATGCTTCCTATCTGGGAAAGCAGTTGTTTATCTCTGCCCTGTGTTTCCTATCCATAAGCCAGTTCCGTATCCGTGACAAACAACTTCCGCCATCCCATGGTGACTCAGATGTGATGCAGTAACATTCGGTACCTTGGAAACCATGACAGAAGGGAGGAAACCTTGACAGGGGTCCAGGAGCGCTTCTCAGAGAAACGACTTCACCTCACCTGACAGGGAAACTGAGGCTCAGAGAGCTGAAGTAGCCCACCAAGCACAGAGCTCATCCCTGGCAGAGCCACCAGCAGAGCTCAGGGCTCAGGGTTCTCAGCTGAGAGGGACTGGGACAAGGAGGCAAAAGAAAAGTGGCGGGCTTCCCTGGTGGCACAGTGATTGAGAGACCGCCTGCCGATGCAGGAGACACGGGTTCGTGCCCCAGTCCGGGAAGATCCCACATGCCGCGGAGCGGCTGGGCCCGTGAGCCATGGCCGCTGAGCCTGCGCGTCCGGAGCCTGTGCTCCGCAACGGGAGAGGCCACAACAGTGAGAGGCTCCCGTACCGCAAAAAAAAAAGAAGAAGAAGAAAAGTGGCATTTTAAACTACAAATGGAGGACCCTTTTCATGCCAAGCCCTCTGGTCACCCTACAGACAACCCATCACTCCCAGCAACACTGAAAAATTCAAGTTTACAGGGACTGAGACACGCTGGACATCAGCAGTGGGGACTCCCCCCACCTCCCACGCCCTGCCCCTCAGCTCCTGCAAAATGGAGCCCCTCCTCCCAACCTCGTATCAGGGAGGCCCCACCATCCACCCAGGCACCCAGGCAGAAGCCAAAGGACCAAGCCTTATGTCACGTCCCAGTCCCTCATACCTCACAAGGATCCATCCATCCATCCTCCATCCATTATTATTTTCTGAGCACCTGCCATGTGCCAGATACGCTTTTATGGTTGACAATGTGTCAATGAACAAAACAGAGAAAAATCCCTGCCTCTGTGGAACTTACACTGCAGTGGAGGGAGACAGACAATAACCATAACAAGGAAGTTAATTATGCGGCATGTTTAAAAGTACGGAAAATGAGCAGGGTAGTAGAGATTGGGGTTCGGGTGGACAGCGGTCAGTTACTGAGGACCCCCTCTGCACCCTCACTGCCCTGAACCAGGCCTCATCCTATCCATCTTGCAGTCAAGTTCATCTTGCTCAATCTCAGATCGGATCATGTCACTCCTTATGTAAAACCCTCTTATGACTCCCCACTGACTGTAAATCCCTCCAGGACCTGGACTCGTGTAGCACCTGCCTGCTCAGCTCATCGCCCACCACACACTCCACACACAGCCCTGCCCTCCAACCACACCAAGGAATGAGGCATCCCTGCCCCTCCTGCATGGACGTCAGCCCCTGTTGCATGGACGTCAGCCCCTCCTGCATGGACGTCAGCCCCTGCTGGATCCTGAGTTCTGCAACAACTACCCTCAGCCCAGCTTTCCTCACCCTGCTGATGAATCCTGCCCCAGTACAGCCTGGGAGCTCAGGATCTCCACTACCTGACAAGGCAGCAAAAAATCAAGGACCATGGCTTCTGCCTTACCTTGGGCTTCCTAGAAACAGACTCTCAAGTGAGGAGTCGTGTACAGAAAGGAGTCCTCTCTGGAGTCACACCTGTAACTGGGCAGGTTACAGGTGTGACCAGTTGTGAATTGCAACTGATATCTCAGCAGATCCCACAACAAGCCCTGGAGCTGCGATGGCCCCTCAGAATTATCCCAAATGAGGGAAGAGGGCTGGGCTCTTATACCCCGACATGGGCCAGTTCCTGGCCACGGTGATCCCCTGAGGTGAGGCGCATGCAAGGGTGAGGCAGTTCCTACAGCCAAGGGCAATTTCCAGCAAGCCACCGGCAACCAATATCCCCAGCAGCTGGAGGATGGTGTGCTGACCCTGGAGAGGGGATCTAGCCAAAGCACCACAGTATCCACTACCGCCTCTGACAGATCTGAGTTTGAAACTTGCTTCTGTCACAGCTGTGTGACCTTTTGTGGAGGTAATAATAGTCTCTGCCACTCACTGGATGTTGGGAGTCTTAAATAAGAGAGAATTGTCTGGATAAAAATGGCAGCTTGAACTTCAATGCTTATCTTTTTTCCTTCTCTACACCCCCTCCCTTAAAATGACAATGAGGAAAAGAGAAGATATAAACCCAGAGGACAGGAAGAAAAGAAGAGGAGTCATAATGGATGAGAAAGTTCAACAAATTTCTATAAGATTGAAAGGGGCTGAAGGAGTGAGTGGTACTTATTTTGCAGCGTGATGGAACCTAAGCTCTCACGCTCCACCACCGCTGAATGAGTGCTCTCAGAATAGCCACACTTGCCTTCTCTCTACAAACTCTAGGGGCTGAAAACCCCTGTCTGGTAGGATGTTCCTTGGAATGCCTATATATATCTCTTCCAGTTAACTCATCTGCTTTCCCAGAAACAACTGCTTATTCCCAAACCTGTTTATGCCAGTTATACTTGCTTTTGTAATTATGTGATTCAATTTAATATTAATAAACCAATATGATTGTGAAAGGGAGTTGTTTTATGAAACTAAGTTGAATGCCTTGAAAAACTCAGTGAAGACAGATTGCTATTAAAAAAAACGTTCAGATGAGTTACAGACAAGCCATTGTAACAGATTGGGAGGAAATTATATAAATCTAGAAGGAATCTGCATTCAGATTGTTCCTTAAGTTCCTTTATGTTTAGCTGCACTATAAAGAAACAGACCAGGATCTGGTAGACAATGCTTTTAGCTCTGGAGTTTGCTCAAGAAAGACCTTACAGAGTTCCTGCGAACAGACCCATACTCAAATAAAAGGGAATAGGCATTTATATGTTTCAGGTTAAAATAAAATGTTTACAATGTGTGTTTCATTTTTTTAATGATTTCTTGCTTGGAACAATTTTTTCATGAACTAAACGTGCACTAGTTTCTACTGAGTCAGATAAGACCTGCAGAAGGTATACCACTGAGAAGAAAGAAAGCCAACAGCTTTGCTGAGCCGGGAAGGGGGCAGGGAGTAGGAGATAAGATTTTGAGACCAGAAAGGTCAGAAAACAGGTGGATTAACTGAGAATCTGCCCAGGGGAACAGTCAGACCCCACAGCACTCTCCCCTACTCTGTAGAGAATGAGGCTGAGTGCAGTGACTCCAAAGACCCATCACTATGTACCAGGCTAATAGCTTTATGAACCCAACAACCCATGGGGTAATATTCTTATTAGGTCTAATTTACAGATAGGAAACTGAGGCACAGGGAGATTAAGTGACTTGTCCAAAGTCACACAGCTAGTAAGTGGCAGAGCTGGGACTCAAACCCAGATATTCTGGCTCCAGAATCCATACTTTTAACCACATCCATCCTGCCTTACAGAGCTGTCCCAGAGAAAAGAAGTCCCCTTATTGATATTTCTCTCTCTCCTAACCAAAAGGCCAGGCCCTGCCTCGTTCACCTAAAGGGAAAGTGGTACAACTGCCTTCACAGGACATCCAATGCCAGTCAACTTCTTGGACCCTCATACCAACTATGTACAAAAACCTAGGACCACTAAACATCTGAGCAACCTCCAACATGAGGAGGGACATGGAGCCAGAGAGAGACCACAATAAACCAAACAAACAAAACAGGTAAACTAGGGCAGAGAAAAGTCAGAGAATAGGAGGAGGAAATCGTTAAGTAATACCCTCAGAGAGATAAAGAGGTTATATCTATTGTTTTACTTGGGGGGGGGGTCATGGCAGGGGGAGAACAGGGAACAAATAAGAACTCTTGGAAATTAAAAATATAATAGCTGAAATTTAAAATTCAATAGAAGGATTAGGACAAAAATTTAAGGAAATAATCTAAAGAGTAGAACAGAAAGACAAGGACAAGGGAAATAGGAGAAAAGAGACCTAGAAGATCAGGTCCAGGATCCAACTCATAGAAGTTCCAGAGAGGAAACAGGGAGAAGAAAATTATTAAAGAAAAAAATGTTTTAATTCCATGGAACTGAAGGACATGAGTCTCTAGATTGAAAAGGGTCACCCAAGGACCAGCACAATGAATGAAAAAGTCACCAACATGTCACATGCATTGTGAAATTCCAGAATTCCAAGGATAAAGAGAAAATCCTGAAAAACGGAGAGGGGAAGGAAGAAAGAGAAAAGTTACATATAAAAAGGAATCGGAAAGCGTGAAGCTTCTGAACAGTAATGCTAGGTGCAGAAGACAATGGAGCAGAGTGTGGAAATCCTGAAGGAGAATAATGTCCAACCCAGAGTTCTATGTTTAGCTAAATTATCGATCAAGTACAAGGGTAGAATATAGATTAAGACCACATATATGAAAATTTCCCACCTCTGCCCAATTTCTTAGGAAGCAAATGGAGTTTCCAAAAGAAGGCAGTAAACCAACACAGGCAGAGGACCAAGAAACAGGGACATGGGGAGAAAGCCTTGGGGAAGACAGCCCTTGCAGATGGCTGGACAGCGCAGTCTGGGAGGGAACACCCCTGAGAAAAGGAAGCCCAAGTCCGAATATGGAACGTGACAGAGCTTTTGTGAGGGAAGATATGCGTTGATAGGTGGAAGGAATTTCTGATAGAGCTTTTGGGGAAATGAAAAGCCACATTTTCTTAACAGGAATGTTGATCACCTAGTTAGCTGAAAACAGTGTTCCAGATATACTGGGTAGATAGATGGGGTTGGAACACAGCTAATTTCTTATTTATTCCAACAGGAAGACAATAGATAATGTCTGAAGTTGCTAGATGGAGAAAGAGCAGTATAAGCATATTACTTCAAAATATATAGGTAAACAGTAGAAAACACAAGTTAAAAGGCCTCAAACAGCTGCTACCCCGGTGCGGAACTGGGTGAGCAGGGTATAGCTATTTTTCAATAAAAGCATCTGGCCCGGCCCTCTGATTTCCTAAAGCACTTTCACATGCAATATCTCCTCGGCTTCTTAGAAACTCCCTGGCAGAGACAGGAAACCCAGGCTCAGACAGGGGCGGTGACCTCTCAAGGTCAAAGAGCGAGTGAAACCTGACCTCCCAGAGCTGGTTCCTTGCCCCCTGCCCCCACCCACACACCTAGCTCCAGAAACCGGCGGAGGGCCAGGGGGTGCGCCGGGTGGCTCGCCCCCAATCCCGACGCCCCGGACGGTGTCTCGGAACTACCGCAGCAGCACTATGGGCGCGGCAGGATTCAGCCAGCCACTGCCCCTGCGCCGCCCGCCGCGTCCACACTGTCCTTGGGAAGACGCACGGGGAGCCGCGCACAGTGCGGCAGCGCCCCCTGCCGGATGCCGGGCGCTCCGCTCCCAACCAGCCCCGCGCTGTACTCCGGGAAAAGGGATGGGACCCCTACTCGTGTGGCTCTCACGGGTAGGCTCAGGCCCGGCTGGGCCGACTCTGGACCGTCCATGGCCAAGGGATGCGGTAATGACAGAGGGACCCTCGCTAGAATTACAGGACCCCTTCCTTGGACGGACACTGGACTGGAGAGGGTAACGACCTGCCCAAGGTCACACAGCATGTCCATGGTACAACTGGGACTAGGACCAAGACCTCCGGTGGAACCTTCCAGGGACCCAAACCTCCTGGTTTCCAGAGCCCCCTCGAACTGGCCTCTTGGGCTTTGGGGAAGAGCCAGGGATGAAGGGAGTTGAGGTCCCGCCCTGTTAGCACGGACTCCTGGGTGACCTTGGGCGGGACCTCCCCGCACCCGGGGGCCTCGGTGGGCGCATGACCTCTAAGGGTCTTTCCCGCGCCGAGCTGGGCTGTGTTCCGCGCTTGGCAGCCGCTCACCACTCACCAGAGACGCCAACAGCGGCCGGGGCTGACCCCTGCTGGCTGAGGGAAGAGTCACTGCGCCGGGGACTGGCGGCGAGGCAACCCCCCCACTGACCGCGCCCGCTCAGAGTGGGTGGGACCCCTCCCGCCCAGCGTGAGCATCAGCAGGCAGGAGTACATCGGGCTGCGCTCACGGCGAGCAAACAGGCTCAGACACGGGGCTGGGCCGGCATAAGACGCCTTAACACCCTTCCCAACTGCAGGCTTTAGATGAGAGACCTCCACAGTGTTCCCACGAGGGAGCCAAGTCTTCAAATTCGTCTTTAGTAAGAGCAACACAATAAGGTGGTTAAGAGCCTTGACTCTAGAGCCCAAACAACTGGGTTTGAGTCATACCTTTGTCCCTTCTCAGCTGTGTGACCTTGGGCAAGTTACCAAAACTCCGTGTCTCAATTTTTGCCACCACAAAGTGAGGATAATACCTAATATGTAACACTTTACGTATGTGAACTCATTTAACCACATTGCAACCCTGTTGTGAAGTAGGTACAGTTATTATCCCCATTTAACAGTGAGGCACAGAAAGATTAAGCAACTTAACTAAGGTCACACAGGAAATAAGTGGTAGAGTTAGAACAGAAACCCAGGTAATCCAGCTCCAGGATCACTGCTGGTAATTGTCATACTGGGATGATAGCAGTACCCACATTATAGGATTGTTGTGAAGATTTTATGAACTGATAATATGTAAAGTGCTCAAAACAGTACGTGGCAGTAAGCATTGGGTCAGTGTTACTATGATTGTTCACTGAGCACCTACTGTGTGCCAGACACTGTACTAAACCTCGGAGTCACTGGCCTTGTGAAGCTGGCAGCCTAGAGAACAGACATTGAACAGGCCTGAGGAACATACAGGGTCCTCTGAGAGTCTGGATCCCAGACCAGAGAGAGGGTGGCCCAGACCTGTACATGGCCAATGATCCAAGGGTGACTGAGAAAAGTGTAAAACAGATGCAGGAATCCAGTACAGAGAGGTCGCAGAGTAGGAAACAAATACCTCAAGCTAGGGCTGAGGAAGGCACTCGAACAGGGTAGCTTCTGTGCTGAGCCAGGGAGGTGAGGTATTTGCCAGGCAGAGATGAGACCAGGTAAGGGAGCCCTGGGGCAGCCATCCTCTCCATCCCCACCTGGAAGTGCTCAAGGCCCCCATCTAAAGCTGGGAATCACCTGCAGGTTGGTGTGGATGCACAAGTTATCTTGGTTTTAAAAACCACCCCCATAACCCAGAGGAAATACCCGGTTGGCCAAAAAGTTCGTTTTGGGTTTTTCTGTAAGCTGTTATGGGAAAATCAAAACGAACGTCTAAACGCCTCCCTCTGGAAGCAAACAACTCAACCCCATCACAGGTGAGCAAGAGGCTGGAAAGCCACCAGCGGGAGCTTGTGTGTGGAGAGTGTGATGGGACAGTCTGACTTTCCTGGTTCCTTCCACTGATAAAAAGTTGCTCTTTTAAAATGTCCTTGTTGATGCCTCCCAAAGGGCTAAAGGGACACCCATCCCTCTCCCCTAGTGCCAACCAGTTTAATCAGATTGCTTTCCTAGTGGCTCCTGATCGCAGCCGGAGCTTGTAGGAGGAGAGGCATGTTAACCAGGTAAGGAGTGGTTTTAGGACTTCAGGGCCCTCTTAGGGAGAAGAGACAGGAGAACTTTCAGAGGGAAGGAAAAGGAGCAAACATTTGTTGAGCCCTCTTTTGTGTCAGGCCCTTAGTAATTGCTTTACCTCTACGGTTGTTTTATTTTTAATCCTCATAGCAGTCATATGGAGGTTAGAGGTAGCATTTGTTATTCCCCATTTTATATGTAGCGGAACCAAGACTCCGTTAGTGGCCTAACTTTCCCAAGGTCACAGAGCTGGAAAGCTGGAGGGGAAAGATTTGAACCCAAATCCAGGTGACGTTGGAATGGGAACCTTTCCCACCACATTCCATTGCTTTCTTAGAGAAGCCCAGTGGCAGGTAGGGACGATGCAGGACAGGAAGGAAGAAAGGATAGAAGAGGGGTTTTTGCCAGGTCAGCAAAGGCAGAGAAAGGCAGGTTAGAAGGAGTTAACATCTTCACCAAGGTCTTCGTTTCCTTCCCGGGCCACACGAAATCAGCAAGGCTGGGGCCTCCTGCCTCTGCAGGATATTTTCAAAACGATCCACCTCTAGAACTCCTCTGTTCCCATGCTTTAAAGTTCCTCTGAAAAGTTGGAATAAATTTGCCTGTCTTTTCTCCCAAACAAATGCAGAGGAGGAAAACAAAAAGAGTACATATTTTATGATGGCAAATTTGGGACAGTGACACCTCCAATCTTCATTTTACGGCACAATGATATACAGTAATTAGGTGTCAGGAGTAATCTATGGCCGTAAGAAGAGAGTCATCTCTGTGAGAAAAAAAACTTTTTTCTTCCCAGAAGGAAATCTGAGCATCAGGGAGAGGGAGAGGGTGGGAACCACAGGCTGCAGAAGACAGGGCACAGCTGTCCATGGGGCACAGGGTAGCTCGGGTGGCGCCCATGAAGTAGAGAGGAAAGGGGTCGCAAGGAGGACTGGATTTGAATCCAGCCTCCTGGCTGCGATCTTTTGCAGGTGGTGATCTGGGCAAAACTGTTTCCCTCTCTGGAAGGCGTTTCCTGGTTATGCCGGGGCCCGGAGCCCTCCTGGAGGGTTTCCTGAGGAGTGAAGGAGTGGAGCTAGAGACTGGCCCTGAGAGATGGGAGAATATGATTGTCCCAGTGAAGCAGGAAAGACGTTCCAGACTGAGAAGCTGGCCCAGACAAAGATGTGGAAGGGGGAAATCTGCCTTGAGGACCCTCTTAAGAGGAGAATTGTTTTTAAGCCTGCATCATTCACAAGCATTGCCAGTGTAATCCTTTATGAGATAAAATTCTGGGCTTTTGCCTTTATTTTCTTCACAAAAACACCACGCAAAGGGCATTTTGTCCCTGATAACTTGGGCTCAATTTGCCTCTACCACTTTCTCAAGTAAGTCGCCACTCAGCCTCAGTTTTCTGATCTATAACAGGGGGATATTGAATCTGAGGCTATTGTGAGGATTACATGAGATAATATTAACCCACGCATATAGTCATAATTTTCGAGAAAGGAGCTAAGAATAAACAATGGGCAAAGGACAGTCTCTTTAATAAAGGTGTTGGGAAAACTGGACAGCCACATACAAAAGAATGAAACCAGACCACTATCTTATACCATACACAAAATCAACTCAAAATGGATTAAAAACTTGAATGTAAGACCTGAAGCCATAAAATTCCTAGAAGGAAACAGCGGGAAAGCTCCTTGACATTGGCAATGAGTTTTTGGATCTGACACCAAAAGCAAAGGTAACAAAAGCAAAAATAAACAAGTGGGACTACATCAAACTAAAAAGCTTATGCATAGCAAAGGAAATGATCAACAAAATGAAAAGGAAACCTATAGAATAGGAGAAAATATCTGTAAACCACATATCCGATAAGGGGTTAATATCCAAAATATACAAGGAACTCATACAACTCAGTAGCAAAAAAAACAAAAAAACCCCAAAAAACCAAATAACCAATTTTAAAATGGGCAAAGGATCTGAATAGACATTTTTCCAAAGAAGACATACAGATAGATGGCCAACAGGTACATGAAAAAGTGCTCAACATCACCAATCATCAGGGAAATGCAAGTCAAAACCACAATGAGGTATCACCTCACAACTATTAGAAAGACTATTATCAAAAAAGACAAGAAATAACAAGTATTGGCAAGGATGTGGAGAAAAGGAAACCCTTGTGCATTGTTGGTAGGAATGTAAATTGGTACAGCCACTATGGAAAACAACCAAGATTCCTCAAGTAATTAATAACAGAACTACCATATGATCCAGCAATCCCATTTCTCAGTATATATCCAAAGGATACAAATCATTATCTCAAAGAGATATCTGCACTCCCATGTTCACTGTAGCTTGGGCTTGTTATATATGACCTTTATTATGTTGAGGCCATTCCATCTATACCTAATTTGTTGATAGTTTTTATGAGATGATCATATGATTTTTGTTAATATGGTATATGACATTTATTGATTTGAGTATGTTGAACCATCCTTGCATTCCTGAAATAAATGCCATTTGATCATGGTGTATGATCCTTTTGATGTATTAATGAATTCAACCTGGCAATATTTTGTTGAGAATTTTTGCATCTATGCTCATTAAGGATATTGGCCTGTAATTGTCTTCTTGTCTGGTTTTGGTATCAGGGTAATGCTAGCCTTGTAAAATGAGTTTGGAAGTGTTCCCTCCTGTTCTATCTTCTGGAAGATTTTGAGAAGAATTGATACTAATTCTTCTTTAAATGTTTAGTAGTGAAGCCATCTAGTCCTGGCCCTTACTTTGTTGGGAAATATTTGATTATTGATTTAACCTCCTTATTGGTAATGTGTTGAGATTTTCTGTTTCTTCATGATTCAGCCATGAGAGGTTGTACAATTCTAGGAATTTATCCGTTTCTTCTAGATGATCTAATTTGTTGACATGTAGTTGTTCATAGTAGTTTCTTAAAATCCTTAGTATTTTTGTGTTTTCAGTTCTGATGTATCCTATTTCATTTCTGATTTTATTTATTTGACTCTTCTCTCCTTTTTTCTTAGTCTAGCTAAAGGTTTGCCAATTTTGTTTTTCTTTTTAAAAAACCAGTGTTGGTTTCATTGATCTTTTCTGTTATCTTTCTAGTCTCTATTTATTTCAACTCTAATCTTTGTTATTTCCTTCCTTCTATTAACTCTGGGTTTAATTTGTTCTTTTTCTAGTCCCTTGAGGTGTAAAGCTAAGTTGTTCATTTGAGATTTTCATTTTTTTTAATATAGGAATTTGCTGCTATAAACGTCACTGTCAGAACTGCCTTTGCTGCATTCCAAAAGTTTTGGCATGTTGTGTTTCCATTTTCATTTGTCTCAAGATAATTCTTATTTCCCTTTTGATTTCTTCTTTGACTCATTGGTTGTTCAGAAGCATGTTGTTTAATCTACAAATATTTGTGAATTCTCCAATTTTTCTCTT
Source organism: Phocoena sinus (assembly GCF_008692025.1). NCBI lineage: Eukaryota > Metazoa > Chordata > Mammalia > Artiodactyla > Phocoenidae > Phocoena > Phocoena sinus. The sequence goes on from NC_045763.1 coordinate 42,012,819, forward strand.
GTAACTGATTTTTACTTTTATACTAATATGGTTGGAAAAGATGCTTAATATGATTTCAATCTTTTTAAATTTATTAAGACTCATTTTTGTGGCCTAACATATGATCTATCTTGGAGAATGTTCCATGTGCACTTGAGAAGAATGTGTATTCTGTTGCTTTTGGATGGAATGTTCTATATATGTTTGTAGGTCCATCTGGTCTAATATGTAGTTTAAATCCAATGTAACCTTATTGATTTTCTGTCTAGATGATCTATCCAATGTTGAAAGTGGGGCATATATGTATTGTTCCTTTTAGTGATCACAACAATTCGAAGAGGTAGGCATTATCTTCTTTTTTACAGTTGGGGGAAACTGAGGCTACAAGTCAGTAGAAAAACCTACACACAGAGCCTCACTTACTATCAGCATCCTGAGCCAGAGTGGTACATTTGTTACAATCAATGAACTTACATTGACACATCATTATTGTTCAAAGTCCATAGTTAACATTAGGGTTCACTCTTGGCGTTGTACTTTCTATGGATTTTGCTACTAAACCCTAGCAATCACTGACCCTTTTACTCTCTATATATTTTTGCCTTTTCCAGAATGTCATATATTGAAATTTTGTGGTATGTAGCCTTTTCAGATAGGTTTCTTTCACTAGCAATATGCACTTAAGTTTTCTCCATGTCTTTTTACGGCTTGATAGCTCATCTCATTTTCTTTTTAGTGCAGAGTAATACTCCATTGTCTGAATGTCCCACAGTTTATCCATTCACCTACTGAAGGATAGCTTGGTTGCTTCCAGGTTTTGACAATTGTGAATAAAGCTTCTACAAACATCCATGTACAGGTTTTTGTGTGGACATAACTTTTAAGCTCATTTGGGTAAATAGCAAAGAGTGAAATTGCTGGATCATATGGTGAGAGTACGGTTAGTTTATTAAGAAACTGCCAAACTGTCTTCCACAGTGACTGTATCATTCTGCATTCCCACCAGCAATGAATGAGAGTTCCTGTTTATCCAAATCCTCACCAGCATTTGATGGTGTCAGTGTTCTGATTTAGGCCATTCTAATAGGTGTGCAGTGGTATCTAACCGTTGTTTTAATTTTCAATTCCCTAATAACAATATGATGTTTATTATCTTTGCAAGATATTTGTATATCTTCTTTGATGTGGTGTCTGTTTAGGCCTTTTGCCCATTTTCAATTAGGTTGTTTGTTCATTTTCTTATTTTTGAGTTTAAAGAGTTATTTGTATATTTTGGATAACAGTCCTTTGTCAGATGTGAATTCTGCAAATATTTTCTCCCAGACTTGTCTTCTCATTCTCTTCACAGCATTTTTCACTGGCAGAAATTTTTAATAAAGTCCAGCTTATCAATTATTTCTTTTGTGGATCATGCCTTTGATATTGTATCTAAAAAATCATCACCAAACCCAAGGTCATCTATATTTTCTCCTTTGTTTCCTTCTAGGAGTTTTATAGTTTTGCACTTTGCATTTAGGTGTATTAGCCATTTTGAGTTAATTTTTGTGAGGGGTATAAAGTCTGCATCTAGATTCTTTTTTTTTTTTTTTGGTATGTGGAAGTCCAGTTGTTCCAGCACCATTTGTTGAAGAGACTATCTTTTCTCCATTGTAATCCCTTGGCTCCTTTGTCAAAGATCAATTGACTATATTTAAGTGAGTCTATTTTTGAACTCTCTATGCTGTTTCATTTATCTATTTGTCTATTCTTTTGCCAATGCCATACTATTTGGATACTGTAACTTTATAATAAGTCATGAATTTGGGTAGTGTCATTCCTCCAACTATGTTCTTCTTCAATATTTTGTTGGCTATTCAGGTTCTTTTTGCCTTTCCATATAAACTTTAGAATCAGTTTATTGGTATCTATAAAATAACTTGTTGGCATATTCATTGGGATTGCATTGAATCTATTTATCAAGTTAGGAAGAACTGACAATATTGAGTCTTCCTATTCATGACTATGGAATATCTCTCCATTTATTAGGTTCCTCTTTGATTTCTTTTCAGAGGTTTATAGTTTTTCTCACATAGATCTTGTACATATTTTGTTATATTTATATCTGAATATTTCATTTTGGGGATTGCTAATGTAAATGATAATGTGTTTTTAATTTCAAATTCCACTTGTTAATTACTGGTATATAGGAAAGTGATTGACTTTTGTATACAAACCTTGTATCCTGCAACCTTGCTAAAACTGCTTAGTTCCAAAAGCTTTTTTGTAGATTCTTTCAGATTTTCTACATAGATGATCATGTCATCTGTGAACAAAGACAGTTTTGTGTCTTCCTTCGAAAAATGTGTAACTTTTATTTCCTTTATTGTCTTATTGAATTAGTTAGGACTTCCACTGTGATGTTGAAGAGGAGTGGTGAGAGGGACATCATTGCCTTGTTCCTGATCTTAGCAAGAAACCTAATAGTTTCTAACCATTATGTATGTTAGCTGTAGGTTTCTTGTAGATGTTCTTTATTGAGTTGAGGAAGTTCCATCTATTCCTAGTTTGCTGAGATTTTTAAAAAATTTTATTGAAGTACAGTTGATTTACAATATATTAGTTTCAGGTGTACAACATAGTGATTCAATATTTTTATAGATTATATGCTTAGAGTTTTTATCATGAATGGGTGTTGGATTTTGTCAAATGATCTTTCTTTCTTTCTTTCTCTCTCTCTCTCTCTTTATTTATTTATTTATTTATTTTGGCCACACCAGGTATTAGTTGTGGCACCAGGATCTTTGTTGCAGCATGCAGATTCCTTAGCTGCAGCATGCAGACCTCTCAGCCGTGGCATGTGGACTCTTAGCTGCAACATGCAGACTCCTAGTTTTGGCATGCATGCAGGATCTAGTTCCCCGACCAGGGATCGAACCTGGACCCCTTGCATTGGGAGCGTGGAGTCTCACCCACTGGACCACCAGGGAAGTCCCTGTCAAATGTTTTTTCTTCATCTATTGATATGATCATGTGATTTTTCTTCTTTGGTCTGTTGATGTGATGGATTACATTAATTAATTTTCAAGTGTTGAATCAGCCTTGTATGCCTGGGACAAATACCACTTCGTCACAGCGTATACAAACCTCTCAATATTATAAAAACATTTTTACTGCGGACATTTTTTTAAATATACAAAAGTAGGGAGTATAGTAAACCTGCATGAACCCATGTCCCAGCTTCATCAGCTATCAACCCCTGGCCTGTCTTGATTCATCTACATTTCTACCCACTCCCCCTCACCCCAGCCCCTCGTTGTTGGGATTTTTTTTTAATCAAATTCCATTCACTTCATCCCTAAACATTTCAACAGGTACCTAAAAAAATAAGAATTCTTTCTGTTTTAAAAAAATCCCCTTAGCCTACCTTAAAATTTTAACAATTATTAGTATCATTAAAAATGCACAAATATTTTTAAGTAAACTGTTTTGTTGATGTATAAAATAGATACAGAAAGTGCACTAATCATAAGTATGCAGCTTGATGAATTTTCACAAAGCCCACTGCCTGTCTAACTGGCTGTGAGATCAAAATACAGAGCATGACAACACCCCAGAAGCCTCCCTTGCCACAGAGTAATTCCACTGTTCTTTAAACCCTAAGGTTTTCAGGGACACAGTCAAGCAAGAGTAGGCCCAGCCCTATGGCTTTACGACCCCAGCACTGAGAACAACGATTTCAGATAGAAGCAACACAACCGATATCTCAATTACTTCTCCTATCAGTCAGCTCTTTGAAGTTTTTAAAGATAGATTTTTTTTTTTTTTTTTTTTTTTTTTTTTTGCGGTATGCGGGCCTCTCACTGTTGTGGCCTCTCCCGTTGCAGAGCACAGGCTCCAGACGTGCAGGCTCAGCGGCCATGGCTCACGGGCCTAGCCGCTCCGCGGCATGTGGTATCCTCCCGGACCGGGGCACGAACCTGTGTCCCCTGCATCGGCAGGCGGACTCCCAACCACTGCACCACCAGGGAAGCCCAAAGATAGATTTTTAAGTACTCCTTACGTCATTTCATCCTTGCACTGACCTAGTGAGGAAGGCACAAGAGGTTGTCCTTTATTTCTCCCATTTTATCAAGAAATTGAAATTTGGAGAAGTGGCATGATATGCCCAGAGTCACACAAGTAGAGACAAAGGAAGGAACTCATATATGCCAGGTTATTTGTAAAATTTATGTCATGTAAACCTCACAACAGCCCTAAAGGAAGCTGAGGTCCAGAGAGGTTTGGAATCTTGCCCAGGCCACACAGCTGGTAAGTGGTAGAAGCTGGGATTTGAAAACAGGTTTACTAGAGTCTAAAACCCAGCGTCACCCACCCCACCCCAGGGCCATCACTCCTCTGGATTCTGAGACTGAGCCTCATCCACAGTTGCTGACCACCACCCAGCCCCTTCCAGTGAATGCATCCATTCTGTTCACTTCAACACAGTCACTGAGCAGCTACAACTCTGCTCAGACCCACACAAGTTGCCTCCTTGTGTCCAACCAGGCCTTTCCCGGGGCACTGAGATTCATGGACGCAAAGGACAATTCCCACCTTCTGAACCCCAGAGGCAGGCAGAAAGGCAGGGAGAAGAGGATCCCCAGAGCACCACCCATCTTACAACCTCCCTCAGCCTCTTCCTGCCTCCTCCCCAGCCCCTCCCACCTCTTCCCTCCTCTTTCCCTTCTCCCTCCCCCATTCCCCCCTCTCTTGCCCCTCCCACCCCTTCCCTCCTCTTTCCCTTCTCCCTCCCCCACCATTGCCCCCTCCCCAGCCTCTCCCACCCCTTCCCTCCTCTTTCCCTTCTCCCCCCCACCATTCCCTCCTCCCTTCCCGCTCAGTTCCCTCCTCTTGGGCTCCCCCACCTATTTCTTTCCCCTCCCTCCCCCTCCATTCCACAGCCACCACCCCCATCCACCACCACCCCTCCTGACAAACTTCCTGACCCCCAGTGCCTTCAACAAGCAAGGGGAAATGTTTTCATTTAGAGCTGAGCCTGAGAAGGGAAAGACCAAGGAGGAGGGGAATTAAAGCGGCTCTTGCACCGGGGTTGGTGCTGCCTCCCGGAGCAGTGCCGGCAGGAGGCCACTCTGGACACTGCAATTCCCTCCGTTTCTCATCACCATCGACCTGTGACCAGCCCTTCTCAAAACCCAAGGGGGAAAAAAGGAAGAAAACCAGGTGTGGGAGTAGGTCTGTGGCATGTGAGTAATATCACTTAATTTTAGCCACCTCTAATTTCCCATCTTGTCATCACATGCGATTTCTTCTTCCGTCCCCATTCCCAGCTGAACAATGACTTCCAAATTAGTGGCTCATTCTGGTCTTATCATAGAACAAATCTGTGGGCAGACTCCAAATAAGGCAGTGCACTGAAATGAAGGATGGGGAGAGAGGGGTGCTTATCACCCATAGCTACCTGACCTTCAGTAAGTTATTTAGCCCCCATGGCCATCAATTTCCTCATCTCTAAAGTGGGGATAGATAGCAGCTACCTCATAAACTTGATGGAGATTAAAGGAGTTAATATGTGTAAAGTACCTCCACTGCCAGGGACATACTAAGTGCTCAACAAATGCTAACAAATATCATGATGAGTAGCATCCCAAGCGGCAGCTCCATGGGGGAACTCTGTCCACCTCTGAAGCACCGGCCGCCCCTGGGGCTTGCAGAGCTGCCATCTCAACACTCCTGGGTTCCACTTAGGTAAGGACTACAGCTCACCTTTCATGCCTCTGGGTTTATCATGTGCTGTTTGCCTGAGCAATCTTTACCTCTTTCTCTTTTTTATTTTTATTTTTTTACATCTTTATTGGAGTATAATTGCTTTACATTGTTGTGTTAGTTGCTGCTGCATAACAAAGGGAATCAGCTACACGTATACATATATCCCCATATCCCCTCCCTCTTACGTCTCCCTCCCACCCTCCCTATCCCACCCTTCTAGGTGGTCACAAAGCACTGAGCTGATCTCCCTGTGCTATGCAGCTGCTTCCCACTAGCTATCTATTTGACATTTGGTAGTGTATATATGTCAATGCCACTCTCTCACTTCGTCTCAGCTTACCCTTCCCCCTCCCTGTGTCCTCAAGTCCATTCTCTACGTCTATGTCTTTATTCTTCTCCTGCCCCTAGGTTCTTCAGAACCTTTTTTATTTTTTTAAGATTCCATATATATGTGTTAGCATACGATATCTGTTTTTCTCTTTCTGATTTACTTCACTCTGTATGACAGACTCTAGGTCCACACCTCACTACAAATAACTCAATTTCATTTCTTTTTATAGCTAATATTCCACTGTATATATGTGCCACATCTTCTTTGTTCATTCATCTGTCAATGGACACTTTGGTTGCTTCCATGTCCTGGCTATTGTAAATAGAGCTGCAATGAACATTGTGGTATATGACTCTTTTTGAATTATGGTTTTCTCAGTAGTGGGATTGCTGGGTCATATGGTAGTTCTATTTTTAGTTTTTTAAGGAACCTCCATACTGTTCTCCATAGTGGTTGTATCAATTTACATTCCCACCAACGGTACAAGAGGGTTCCCTTTTCTCCACACCCTCTCCAGCATTCACTGCTTGCAGATTGTTTGATGATGGCCATTCTGACCAGTGTGAGGTGATACCTCATTGTAGTTTTGATTTGCATTTCTCTAACGATTAGTGATGTTGAGCATGCTTTCATGTGTCTGTTGGCAGTCTGTACATCCTCTTTGGAGAGATGTTTATTTAGGTCTTCTGCCCATTTTTGGATTGGGTTGTGTGTTTTTTTTGATATTGAGCTGCATGAGCTGCTTGTATATTTTGGAGACTAATCCTTTGTCAGTTGCTTCATTTGCAAATATTTTCTCCCATTCTGAGGGTTGTCTTTTCATCTTGTTTATGGTTTCCTTTGCTGTGCAAAAGCTTTGAAGTTTCATTAGGTCCCATTTTTGTTTTTATTTCCATTTCTCTAGGAGGTGGGTCAAAAAGGATCTTGCTGTGATTTATGTCATAGAGTGTTCTGCCTATGTTTTCCTCTAAGAGTTTTATAGTGTCTAGCCTTACATTAAGGTCTTTAATCCATTTTGAGTTTATTTTTGTATATGGTGTTAGGGAGTGCTCTAGTTTCATTCTTTTACATGTAGCTGTCCAGTTTTCCCAGCACCACTTATTGAAGAGGCTGTCTTTTCTCCATTGTATATTCTTGCCTCCTTTATCAAAGATAAGGTGACCACATGTGTGTGGGCTTATCTCTGGGCTTTCTATCCTGTTCCATTTATCTATATTTCTGTTTTTGTGCCAGTACCATACTGTCTTGATTACTGTAGCTTTGTAATATAATCTGAAGTCAGGGAGCCTGATTCCTCCGTTTTTCTTTCTCAAGATTGCTTTGGCTATTCGGGGTCTTCTGTGTTTCCATACAAATTGTGAAATTTTTTGTTCTAGTTCTGTGAAAAATGCCATTGGTAGTTTGATAGGGATTGCATTGAATCTGTAGATTGCTTTGGGTAGTTTAGTCATTTTCACAATGTTGATTCTTCCAATCCAAGAACATGGTATATCTCTCCATCTGTTTGTATCATCTTTAATTTCTTTCATCAGTGTCTTATAGTTTTCTGCATACTACCTCTTTCTCTTTTTGGAGAACTCCTGTGCATCTTCAAGACCCAGCTCATGTCACCTCCTCTATGAAGTCTTCCTGACTCCCCAGACCATTAGTGCCTCTCTGCTCAGTGTATCCCTGACATGCTGTGCAGAACCTCAGTTAAGGAAACTAAAGACCAATCCAAGTCCAAAGTGTTTTATAATAGTATCTGCTTGGCCTCTTCCAGGGCCTTGTGGTCAATACGTGTTTCCTGTGTGATGTGACGTCCTGGAGGACAGGGCCTTGATTGTCAACATTCCACCCCAGATAGTTACTGAGGACCCGCTGTGAGCCAAGGACCACAGACTGAGTCTTTTAAGTTTTAATCTACAGCTGAGGAATTACTTATGACAAGAAATAATCTGTACCACAACATCCCAAACTTCAAAAATGTAAGATGTTTGGTAGAAAACAGGAGTCACAATATCTTCACCCCCAGCGTCTTTGTTCTGCTCAGCTCAGCTTCTATGTCAGTAGTACACAGAGAGAGAAAGAAAATAGAGAAATACAGCAAACCCAAACTAGAGCAAACCCAGCTGTCACCGGAGGGAATGGAAACCAGCACTGTCATGCATCCATTGGTTGCTAGGACTTTACATTCCTTATTTCATGTCATCCCTGTAAGGCGGGAACTATTACCGGCTCCCTGATAAGAAAACTGAAGCTCAGAGGGGTGAAGTGACTTTCCCAGCCTCACGGGCAAAAGCGGCAGATCTGAGACCGCAGCCCAGTGTGTCTCAGGGGAAAACATGATTGGGGCCATCCCATAATCTCCCCTCCCTGGGTCGACTTGCCTTCCCCCTGACTTCCTTCCCTGTTCTCAGGACACATCCCTGTTCTGAGGTTATTTATGAGCTCCCCATTAATCAGACATCGATTTCCACATATCTTTGGACTTTGCAGCAACTACAAGGGAAACAAACAAACAAACCGGGCCTTCCATACACTCAAAGCTCTGTGTCACTTAGGGCACCTCTCACACACAGGTGATCAAGCGGATTGCCAGACATACTAGTCAGGGATTCGGTGAGATTCCGGAGAGGACTCCTGTGAACAGGAGAATTAAGTGTCTGCTGCATATCACAGCAGCTGTGACTGGGCGCTGCCATAAGGTTAACAGCATCTAATGGAAGATAGATACTACATTTCATCCCTATAAAACTCAGGTTAAAAAGGTGACATAGGGGCTTCCCTGGTGGCGCAGTGGTTGAGAGTCCGCCTGCCGATGCAGGGGACACGGGTTCGTGCCCCGGTCTGGGAAGATCCCACATGCCGTGGAGCGGCTGGGCCCGTGAGCCATGGCTGCTGGGCCTGCGCGTCCGGAGCCTGTGCTCCACAACGGGAGAGGCCACAGCAGTGAGGGGCCCGCGTACTGCAAAAAAAAAAAAAAAAAAAAAAAAAAAAAAAAAAAAAAAAAAAGGTGACATAAATAGTTTAGCCTTTTATCTCTGGCTCAACCGTTAGAGAATCACCACCTCTTTCCATTTTTTGAAATTATATCTAAACTGAAAAACTTCTCTCAAATCTCTAAGGCCTTCCCCTGTGTTCTAAAAATAACAGCTTGTAAAGTCCACCTCCGCCCAGCTCGCCGTCTGTCCCCTGCCACCCATCTGAAATGGGGAAGCTTTTATGCAGCTGCAAAGATGTTTGCTGTTTAGAAGGCAACTCAAGTAGAATCCATTAGTATCTAAACATCTTTCAGTTGGAAGCCTCCTGCTCCAAGGGACAGCGAAATTGCCCAGGGACTGCAGAGCTGCACGATGCAGAGCCTGCCTTTTTATTTCATTATTTACACAGGACAAATGCTCAGTGTACGTGGCCCTTGCAAACAAGCGCTAATCTGTAGGGAGCAGACATCACATGTAATGTTGCTGACTTCTCGGCCATGCCAGCTGGAGGGGAAGGCCATCCTGGGGACAGGGAATGATGAGTCCAGGAGGCCTCAGCCTCCTTCTGTTGGTCCCTGGGGAGGCTCATGATTTCTGTTTGGTGGCATCCAGAGCTTTGCAGCTGCCTGTACCAGCACTGCCATCTTGGAGTTCTCCACCCCTGCATCTGCTGCCCCCCTCCATGTAGGCCCTGCACCAAACCAAGGGAAAGACCTGGAGACTGCTGTTCCAACCCCAGCTCTGCCAGTTAATGGCTGTGTGACTTTGGGGAGGTAACTTACCCTCTCTGAACTTCAGGTTCTTTAGGTATAAACTGTCTGGGCCCAGTTTATAAAACCAGATTGCCCCAGTTCTCATTTCTGGGTTTCCACTAAGCACCCTTGCCATTCCCTTTAGGAACCCAGGACTAGTGTTCGCTGGACGGCTGGCTTGGAAGCCACTTCAGGGTCCCTGCTCAGAAATGCTTCCCTCCACTGAAGAAAGATGGCTGACTGAGCCCAGCTGCTGCCTCTCCTGGACACCCTTCCCAGAGTCCCCTTTTCTTTGACTCAAGTCCTTAATATTAGTGTCTGGAAGCTAAAGTTTTCATTCCTGGTCTTTTTCCCAGAAAGTTAGTACGTCTCCATGAAGACTGGAATCCTAGTGAGCCACCCTAATACCAACACCAACACCCAACCCAAGAGCCACAGCTGATAGAATGGGATGCTCACTGAGATCAGGCCCAGGTCTGAGCATATTATGTGTAGCATCTCATTAATCCTTAGTGTGCCCCTTTTACAGATGAGGCAACTGAGGCATAGAGAAAGGAGTGGCTAACTCTGGAGGAATGAAGGAAGGCATGCTGGAGGAGGTGGCTTGGGAGTTCTAGTTGCCAGATAGAGAAGAAAAGGAGGGTCTTCCATGTAGAAAAGACAGGGTTCCACCTGCCCCTCTCCCCTGACCTCCACTACCTTTGTAGCCTAGTGGTGAAGTTCATACAGTTATTTTTAAAGTTCGGATCCCAGGGTGTGAGCCACACCCTGGCAGAAGCAAAGGTTCTTATCCACGTGCCCATTTACTTGTCCAGCTAGTGCAAGCTGAAAACACAATCTCTCCCAGAGCAGTTGAAGCATAAATTACAAAAAGTTTCCTTCCACAAGGAACAGACTGTATTCCTCATTCTGTTGAAGCGATTTCTGCCCTCTCCTGAGGGCTGCCCCGGGTCCTCAGGCCCCAGTTCCAGCTGAGCTGGAGGCGACTTTATCCAAGAGGAAGAAGCAGCCTGTTCCACCTGGCAGGCACACTCAGAGTAGATGGGGAGGGTCGTGCAGGTGCAGGCAACAGGGGAGATATAGAGGAGCACACAGGCAGGCACCCCACTCCCCGCCAACCCCCCCCCCAAGAGAAAGAGCTGGGCCCAGCTCATTCCAACAGAGAAAGAGGAGTGGGGAGAGGCCTGGGCCCACCCTCAGGATGGGGTCCTCAGCCCCACAGTCAGAGCAGTGACAACATCAACTCCAGCCAAGGTTTTCCTATTTGTTACAGGGTACGAAGAGGCAGGGACTCAGCCACAGAGGTGTGACCATAGCAGACAGTCTTAAGCCCCTCCTGCCAAAAGCTGAGTTTGGGGCTCAGGATGGGGAGGGCCTAGACCTGCATGTTGGGGCCATCGTGAGCCAGCTGCAGGGCTGTTGAAGGTGATGAGAGAGAAATGCCGAAGATGGGAGCTCATAGGGAAAGGATGGGAAGGAGGCTCTATTAGGAAAGTTTCCCATCTGCCTTCTCATCTGCCCCAAATTACCAGCTGCCAAATTAGATAAATCCTGAAATATCAGTGGCTTAACACAATAAAAGTTCAGTTCCTACTCACGTTCCTGGCTGGACAACCTTCCACATGCTCATCTAGGGACCCAGGCTCCTTCTATATTGCTGCTCTGCCCACTGATAGGTCCTTGGTATGCTCTCCATTCAGTCAAGAGATGGAAAAAAGCAAGGGCATACAGGAGTCATGGGAGGTTCCTGGGGCAGGCCTGGCAGTGGTCACATTGCTTCCACGCTCCTTTCTTGGCCAGAACTCAGCCCGTGGTCACACCTAACTATGAGGGAGGCTGGAGAAAGAGTCTGTGTGCTCAGGAGGAGAGGGAAACAGGTTTGGTGAACAACAAGCCAGTGTTTGTCACTTCAGATCACCTCTCAGCACTTTAGAATCACAGAACCTTAGAATCATAGACCCATAGAATGTTAGGGCCATGAATTTAGAGAATCTTAAAAATATGAAATCCTAGAACTTCCAAGTCCCTTAATCAAAGAATTTTGAAATAATAAAATCCTGAACTCTGAAGAGTTGGTTATAGATACATCCACCTCCTCCATCAGATTATAAGTTATGTGAGGGACAAGGTGTATCTCCCACAAGTGCATATCTCCTCAGCACCCACCACACTAATCACAAAATAGGAATGCTCATAGAGGCGGCAGAAAGGGACACAGTGCCTCCTATGTGCCTGGCGCTATTCTAAGCACTTTGAATGTTTAAATTCATTTACTTCTCACAACCACCCGGGCGGGGGAGGGGGGGTGGGGGGGCAGCGGTTATTATTATCCCAATTAACATATGAGAAAACTGAGGCAGAGAGGTTAAGGAATTACCCTGGAGTCACACAGCTAGTAAGCATTCAATAAATATTATTGATGTGTAAATGTTGAACTAATACGAATTGCTATCCAAATGTGGAACGTTTTCCTTTCACTTTATCTCTCTATTGTAAAGGAGAAAGACAGTGACTTGTCAGGGAATAATTGAAATATAAAAGAGGCCCACCGATGGAGAACAACTCAAGTCGTTTGCTCCCCAAACTTCTGAAATGAATTCCCCATCACAGTGGGAAAATTGGCAGGGCCTCATTAATTTCTGGGAGGGGGTTTGAAGCGGGAGCTATGGAAGGGCTTATCCACCCGCTTACTGAGGCTCCATCTAATTAACAATAAACCAGACGCCAACGCAATCCACTTCTACATCTGTAACACGCTGACAGTCTAAAAATGCCAGCCTCCTCCTTGTGTGTCAGCTAAATGTCACTGGCGACATTTGATGCAATTCAGAGATGAAAGTAAATCCAATATTATCGCTGACTAAATAACCACAGGCCCAGTCGGGGGCCCCAGGCCCCAGAGCAGGAGGCAGTGCAGCAGGAACGAGGGGGAGATAGCTCCTTCCGAGATGAGCCAACCCCCAGTTGCCCACCCGCAGGAAACTCCAACTTGCTGGCCCACTCTGCTTAGGAAGATCAGGACTTCAAACGCCCAGAGCCACCTGGTTAGCCACCGGAGGTTGTTTCCCCTCTCCCAGCCTTAGTTTCTTCACCTGTTAAGGGAGCAGAGCAAAACACTGCCTCTAGGGAAGGGTTGATGCAGCTCTGATGTTCAGCAATTCATTCAGTCAACCGCTGCTTACTAAGTGACAGGCACTGGTCTAGATGCTGGGGACGCAGCAGTCTTTTCATCAGTCATCCTCTCCGCTAGACTGTAAGCATCATGAAGGTAAGCACCAGCTCTCTCTTGCTCACCTTTGTAGCCCAGCCCCAGCCCACGTAGGTGCTCAGTAAATGTGTGTGGAATGAATGCATGAATAAATGAATGAATGAGTCTACTTGTTTCTCCACCCACTCGCCTGGGAGCTTCTTGGGAGGCTGTGTAGTCCTCAAGGGCAGGCATTAAGTTATCACTTGTCTCCTCATGCCCAGTTCCCAGCAGAGCGATGACCACCTTGATGCAAATTCCCGGTTCCCCACACATGGGCCCCTTCTCGGTGGCATCCAGCATCAAAAGTTAACATCACCAATGATGGACATCGAGTGCCTCCTGATGTTACCCTGAGAAGGACACAACATCACATACCCAGTGTTCCAGCCCCAGGGGTAGCACCTGAATCTAATCACAAGGAAACATCAGACAAACACAAAAGGAGAAACATTCAGTTGAAAAAGGAGCAGGGAGCGGGCAGACTGTATCTTCAAAAATGTCATTGTCATAAAACACAAAGAAGTGCTGAGGAACTGTTCCAAGTTAGAGAAGACTAAAGAGATATGACAACTAAGCACAATGTGTGACCACAGACTACAGGAGGAAAATGCTATAAGGCAGCAGTCTCCAACCTTTTTGGCCCCAGGGACCAATTTCGTGGAAGACAATTTTTCCATGGACCCGGGGGTCGGGGAATGGTTTCGGGATGATTCAAGCGCATTACTTTTTTTTTTTTTTTTTGCAGTACGCGGGCCTCTCACTGTTGTGGCCTCTCCCGCTGCGGAGCACAGGCTCCGGACGCGCAGGCTCAGCGGCCACGGCTCACGGGCCCAGCCGCTCCGCAGCATGTGGGATCCTCCCGGGCCGGAGCACGAACCCGTGTCCCCTGCATCGGCAGGTGGACTCTCAACCACTGCGCCACCAGGGAAGCCCAAGCGCATTACACTTATTGTGCACTTCATTTCTATTATTATTACATTGTAATATATAATGAAATAATTATACAGCTCACCATAATGCAGACAGGAGGTGGAGCTCAGGTGGTAATACGAGCGATGGGAAGCAGCTGTAAATACAGATGAAGCTTCGCTCACTTGCCTGCCACTCACTTCCTGTTGTACGGCCCATTCCTAACAGGCCACGGACCAGTACTAGTCCGCGGCCCGGGGGTTGGGGACCCCTGCTATCGGGGACATTACAGGGTCAACTGACAAAATTGGAATATAGTCAGAATTGATGAAAGCATTAATATTAGTTTCTTTGCTGCCATAACAAATTATCACAAATTTAGTGTCTTAAAACAACACAGGGGCTTCCCTGGTGGTGCAGTGGTTGAGAGTCTGCCTGCCGATGCAGGGGACACGGGTTCATGCCCCAGTCCGGGAAGATCCCACATGCCGCGGAGTGGCTGGGCCCGTGAGCCATGGCCGCTGAGCCTGCGCGTCCGGAGCCTGTGCTCCGCAACGGGAGAGGCCACAACAGTGAGAGGCCCGCGTACCGCAAAAAAAAAAAAAAAAAAAAAAAAAAACACAAATTTATTTAGGACATGGACATCTTTGGGGGCCATTATTCTGCCAACTCAGTCAATAATTGATAAAAGGATGACATTGATGATAAATTTACTGAAGTTGATAACTTTTTATCAGTTATGTTTATGTAATAAGATATCCTTCTCCTTCAAAAATATACACTAAAATATTTAGAGGCAAAGGATCACGATGTATGCTACTGTCAAATGGTTCAGGAACAATAACTAACATACAGAGAGAGGGGGGGAATGGGAAATGACAAAGCAAATGTGACAATTTACAACAGGTGATTCAAGATGAAAAGGATATGGTATTCTTTTGACTCTATTGAAACTTCTGTAAATTTGAAATAATTTCCAGATTAAGTGTGTGTGCGTGTGTGTGTGTGTGTGTGTGTGTGTGTGTGTGTATGTACTGGATTCTCAATGTGAGACTTCCAAAGAGCTAAGAGCTTTCCTGTGTCTTAGTTCCATCTCACCAAGTGATGGAGAGCTCCTCAGGGGCTCCTCATTGTAGAGAGAAGAAAACCCTGTGTCCTCAACATGACATTCAGGCTCATTCCCTGACAATCACATCTTCCATCTCCCATCTATTCCTTTATCCACACCCAATTACTCATCATCCCTCAAAACTGCATCATAATAACTTCTCCCTTTATTAAGAAACTAGTATGCACTTCGTCCAACCCCATGTCATTTCATTTAATCCTCAAACAGCCCTTCAAGTTAGGTACCAGTATTTTTCTCTTACAGATGGCAAATCAAAGGCTCAGAGAGCCTAAGTAAGTTGCTTCAGGTCATATAGCTAGAGCCAGAGTTTAAATCATGTCTATCTGATTCTAAAGCCAGGCTCTTTCCCACATACTGCACTGTCCCAACCCTTCAAGTACTGATTCAATAAACATTTCCTAAGCACCCACTCAGTGCTGGGCTCTGTGACAGGCACTGGGAGTACAGATGCAATCCACTCCACCCCCAACCTCCAGGAATGTATGATTTAACCAGGCAGACAGGGCCAGGGCTGAGACTGGGGTTAGGTAGGGTCAGGGTCAGTCAGGTTTCCAGAGTTTGGCTCCCTGACCCTAGGAACAGAGCCTCAGCCAGAAGGCTGTGCCTGGAACCGTGGTAGTCGTGCAAGTAGAGGGGGAATCCTTCTGCCCACCCTCAGGTCCCATGGTCAAGCCTGGCAGCAGGCTTCAGCCACCGGTCCCTGGGCGAAGGTTTTACTGACATTTTCCTTTTTAGTCAGGTCTCTGCTGCCCTCTAGTGGGAAATATGGAGATGACAGGAGGAGAGGCTTCACCCAGAAGACAGGGAAAGTCCACAGTAACTGGGCCTCTGCTCAGCCTGGGGTCTGCTGGGTGGTTCCCAGGCTTGTAAATGGAGAGGCCTGGGGTTGAGACTCCAGTCGTGCAGGGGTCAGTCTGCTGCACCAGCAGAAATGCTCAACTTTTCTCAGGTCATATGTCGAGCCCCAAAATTAACCCCAGATGGAGCCCTGCAAAGACTGGGCCACGATGAAGGTCACAGCCTGAGCCTGGCCTTATCCACAGACTGAGTTCTGACCTTGATTAGAGACTACAGCCACCCTCAGAGCCCACCAGACCCTGGCCTCCTCCCCAGTTGTTAAATACACACGTTATTAAAAACTAAATTCTACATATTTACAATTAAATAAGCTGTATAGAAAAACAAAGGTGATACATATTCAAAATGTATTACTGCTGAATTATTTTATTATATTTTACTCTTCTCCATGCTCTTGAGGATATTTAAATCTACTGTATCTGTATGGCCCAAATACTGCAAAATGGTGAGCTGCCATGCTTCTCTCCCCATCTCTGTCTCCAGGGACATCACACTGGTAGCTTGAAATCACCATGATGAGAGTATTTACACCACAGAAATCAGTAAACACTACAAAGTCAGGCTTGAGTTATTGTTTTGTTGCTTGTCTAGACCAAACCACAGCCAACATGCTATTTTTGTATGGTGACCTGAGAATGATTTTTTACATTTTTAAAAATGCTAAAAGAACAATATCAAAAGGAGAATATGCAACAGAGACCATAGGAGACTCACAAAGCCCTAAAATATTTACTCTCAGGCCCTTTACAGAAAGAATTTGCTGACCTCTGGTCCAGACAAAGAAAGTGATGGAGACAATGTTAATACTGCGGATTATTAACATGTTGGGTCTATAGCTGTTACATCGTAAATCACCCAAAATACTGAAGAAATATTTTTCCAGCATTTGAAAGCTATTATCTCATGCAGGAAAAAAAAAAAAGTCATTCACATATTTCACAAACAGGTGAAATTCCAAAATATGTAGTACTGAAGCCAAAAGAGGTTTAAATTTAATGACTACAATTTGTGTGAGGTTTAGGAAACGATTTCACAGAAGAACATATATCTGACTTAATGACAATAAATTTATGTGGAAAAAGAGCAGATTGGAATGCGACTCTGTCAAATTATGGTTGAATCACAGCCATCAATTAGCTACAGGTGAAAGGATTTGGCAAAAATCAGTGAAAGTATCCTGTGAGAATCAATCAGCTAGATAGAATTTACAACAAAGACTATTGTATATTTTATTATTGTAAATTTTGTGTTACTCATATCAGTAAGATTTATAATAAACTTATGGATGCATACACATGCACACGTTTTTGGAGAGCTGGCTGTTAAAAAAACTTTTCAGCACACCCCTACCCAACAACTCTCAAATACTGTACCTGAAAACTGCAGCTCTATCCCTCATCCGGTAAAAGACCAGGTTTGCCCATGTCTACCAACACACTGCCTCTCTTACCATGGACCTCAACACCATTTTCTCTCTTCTCTTTTTCTATAACTCCTACCTTTCAGAATTTGGACCTCTGTTTTATTTTTGCTCATATATTTTCCATCTCTGTCTTTTTGCTTCCATTTTCGGATATCTCCTCATCTTTATCTCATAGCCCCTCAATTGAAGTTTTCACTTATGCTTTCAAATATTTAACATCCAATAGTTGTTTCTCCACTAATCATTCTTTTTATAGCATCCTATTTTTCTTTACTGGATGCAATGGCTTCTCTTGATTCCTTGAAAATATTCATGATAGTGTGTTGAATATTTTTTAAGTTTTTATCTCCCTACATAACCTCTGTTTCCGCCAAGTAGCTTTTATCTGTTTGTGTTTGATTGATTGATTGACTGATTGATTTTGTCTTGTCTCTATCTTTTCTACTAGACACTTTCCTTGGCTCTCTGGCAATCTTTTGTTGTCTTCATTTGAAACATTACTAAAAGAATTAAATCTCCTTGAAGAAACGTCTGATTCCTGAACTAGGGGAGAGAAAGTAGTAGATGAGGCCAGAATATGTTTGTGACAGATGTGCTCAAAGAATGACATAATGATGATATAAGAACCAGCTTGAAGGAGCTCTCACAGGATAAATCTGGAATAGAGTAGATATAGATGTAGACTGATAGACATCTCAATAGTAACAGACTATATAACTCATTGACTGAAATGAAATCCATGAGTCCACACTGATATAACTTTATAAATAAATATACAGGAAGAAGAGGAAGCTCTTCCTCATCCTAGAAAACCAACTAATAAATGTAAAAGGAATGGTGAAATTAGCAAATTATCACCAGATAACATCATGATAACAAGTGATTCAAACAAGAATCAGTGATGCTGAAACTACTGAGTGATCAATACTTATTAATTATAAAGGGAAAAACAATAACAACACTGGAGAAATCTGACATACACCTCCTTAAACAGGTGATTGAAGTTAACATCACTGACAATGGGATAAAGAGATGCCATGTGCCTCCTGAATGATATAACGAGAACACATTTCCGAGATGTTCATGCCAGCAGTGCGTAAATCAGGAGGAAACATCAGAGAAATCCAGTCTGAGGGACATTCTGATAAATACCTATCCTGAACTCTTGAAAAAAATGTCAGTGTCATGAAGGCAAAGAAATACTGAGGAACTGCTTCAGATGAAAAGACACTAAAGAGGCATGATAACTAAATGCAGCACACAATCTGGAATTTTCTGCTCTGAAGGATATTATTGGCACACTTGGTGAAATCTGAATAAGGTCTGTAGATAAGATGATAGTCCTGAATCAATGTTATTACCAATGGTAAAAAGAACAAAAGAACATCCCTGATTTTGAGAAACACTCACTGAATTATTCAGGGATAAAGGGATAATGTTCAGTAAAAAAAAAAATAATAATAGTACATATTAGGGGAATTTGGTGAAGCGTAGACAGGAATTCTTGTGATTTTTCTCTGTCTGAAATTAGGCAGAAGAAAAAGAAACAGTTAAGAGAAAAAATTAAAAAGCTGACTGGGAATTGTGTGCACATCGGTGGGGCTTGCTGACAGTGGGCAGCCCTGGGGTGGAAGCCGTGGGCTGGCCCTCTTCCTGGGATCAGATTCCAATCTCCTGTATCTATCAAGGTGTCTGCCTGGCTGCCAGGTGCCAGGAGCTGAGGCGAGCAGAGAAAGGGGTGTTATCGTGGGGACTCAACATTCAGCATGTAAACATTCACTGAATCTCCTGTTTTCCCACCTTCAAGTCTCCCCTCTCCCCGGGTCAGAAACCCTCTGTTTTACCTTTTCTAAAGAATAAACCTCTCATTTTCTGCCCACTTGGGGAGGGGCGTCATCTGGCCCCGGAGGAATGAATCAGGGAGGCTAACTGCTCTTTGTTTTCAGCCCACCTACTTCTAGAAGTGCCTGAGCCTTGGGAGGGTTCCCAGTGTAAGTCCAGTTGCTTGTATAGACCCACTGGGGTGTAAGATGCAGCCTTCTGAAGTCTTGGGACTCAAATGTGCTCTCTCTGCTCCCAGCTTGCAAAATGCTGCTGCTGGCATCCCCTCTCCTGTTCTCTCTGTCCTTGTGGCTTTAAATATACTAATCAAATCTCCTTGCTGTCATTTTAGTGGAGTTTCAGGAAAGTGCTTAGGTCTCCAACCTGTCATCTTTAGTTAGCAGCCCTTTGCTGGGTTTTCTAATGTTACTGCAACGACCACACATTGCTCGTGCAATTTTAAAATATATCTAAGCACTTGAGTTAAATGTTGTGAAACCATATAAAACAATTTAAGAAGAGGGTGTTCATCGGGTTTCCGACGGGAGAATACCTCAGCTTTGCGAAGGGGCTGGTTAGTGTAAGAAAAGTATTTATTTCGAGATGCCAGCGCTCTGAGTCCGTGCGCTGTCGCTCATTGGCCCTGTGCCACGAAGGCGAATAAATTCCTCTGCGTACGCATGGTGACCACTGTGACCTTCAGTTACATCAGCAGCATTTAAAAGGGAGACCACTGGGTGTGGCGGGGAGAGCGGTCCTTGGGCGGAATGAGGCTAGCGAAAGACCATCGTAGTTCCTGAGTTCAAATTTCACCGAATTCTAGAGGCGGCAGCACGCTCGCGCACCCAGGCCGAAGCCTTCCTTCAGGCTGAGGCTCAGGAAGGAGCCGGGCAGCGACCACAGCTGCTCCGGGTGGGGGGAATGGGAGAGACGGGGTTCACACAGAACCCAGGTTCGAGCCCGGCCTCTGGCCCCCGACCCCAGACGAGGTCACATAGTTCCGCGAGTGAGCCAAGTCCAAGGCTGGGTTCCAAACCCACTCGCTCGTCCGAAGGGGGCAGACGGCGAGCTTCCAGCGCGGTTCCACATCTGGCTCCACCAGCGCTCGCCCCCAGCTGCGTCCTCCGGAGCGCAGCGCCCTAGACGGGTGGGGTCCGCGAGGAGCGACGTTTCCACCTTGGGCCACAAGAGGGCAGCAGAGGACCGGCGGAGAAAACTGAGAGGTTCTTGGGGATGGTGGTGGGAGAGGGTAGGAGACTGAGAAAGAAAAGACCTAGAGAGAGTTAGAAAATACACCAAAAAAAAAAAGAATGAAAGTGAAGGCAGTAAAATGAAAGGAGGGGTGACAGACAGACACTCAGTGAGGGCAAGCCTGGAAGCCCCAGGGGCATAGGGGGACCAAGCACTACTAAACGTAACAGTGATCCCTCAAGGTGCTGTTGGTGCATGTTATTGAGTATTGTGAACCCATTTCATAGAGGAAGAAACAGGAAGAGAGGACGTGGTCAGCTGTAAAGACACGGAATTGGCACTAGATCGTTTACTGGCTAGGTTATTTAACTTCTCTGCCTCGCTTTCCTTACCTACCTCACAGGGTTGTTACGAGGATTAAATGAAGTAACATATGTAAAGTGCGAGACTAGCCCTCAGTACATAGTAAGCACTCCATAAACACCAGCTATTATTACTGTGGTTTTGTACGTTGTGCCAACAGGTTAGAACAGTAACTTATCCATTTAAAAACTTAATTATCTTTTCTTTTACTTTAAGTTTTTTTTTCTGTGAAATAATTTATTTACGGACATCTTCCTCTTCCCTTACCCCTTCTAACACTTACACATATCACAGAATCAACCAGACTGTTTGCCTACTCTGAAATCTGAATCCTAATTCGTGATAAAAATGTTAACATTGTTGGCACATCACATCTTAAAAGTATTTGTATTATTTTGTAACTTAATTTCTAAATATACCACATAAATTTATAATTTAATGTCTTAATTGTAATGCTTGAATAAAAAAACTAGAATGGTTCCTCTGAAAACTAAAAGTAGAACTACCATATGACCCAGCAATCCCACTACTGGGCACATACCGAGAAAACCATAATTCAAAAAGAGTCATGTACCACAATGTTCATTGCAGCTCTATTTACAATAGCCAGGACATGGAAGCAACCTAAGTGTCCATCAACAGATGAATGGATAAAGAAGATGTGGCAAAAAAAAAAAAAGAAGATGTGGCACATATATACAATGGGATATTACTCAGCCCTAAAAAGAAACGAAATTGAGTTATTTGTAGTGAGGTGGATGGACCTAGAGTCTGTCATACAGAGTGAAGTAAGTCAGAAAGAGAAAAACAAATACCATATGCTAACACATATATATGGAATCTAAGGGGAAAAAAATGGTTCTGAAGAACCTAGGGGCAGGACAGGAATAAAGACACAGACCTACTAGAGAATGGACTTGAGGATATAGGGAGGGGGAAGGGTAAGCTGGGACGAAGTGAGAGAGTGGCATGGACATATATACACTACCAAACGTAAAATAGATAGCTAGTGGGAAGCAGCCACACCACACAGGGAGATTAGCTCGGTGCTATGTGACCACCTAGAGGGGTGGGATAGGGAGGGTGGGAGGGAGACGCAAGAGGGAGGAGATATGGGGATATATGTATATGTATAGCTGATTCACTTTGTTATACAGCAGAAACTAACACACCATTGTAAAGCAATTATACTCCAATAAAGATGTTAAAAAAAAAAACTAGGATGAATTATAACATGAAGGGATTTTCATCTTAGTGTTTTTGCTGTATGAAAGATAATTTTTATATCACATTTTGGGAGTAATAACAGCTTTTTTGCACCATGTAAATACTAGTAGAGATTCTTCTGTAACTAACAAAACGATTATTGAAAAATAATCATCTCAAAACATGGAGCTGGGGCCTTGGTTTTCAGGTTTGTGCAGTGCTGCTGAAAATATTCCATCCATCCTATAGATGGGGAAACTGAGGCTCAGAGGAATTCAATGGCTTTAGCATGTGGATCTAGAGCCAGGACTTAAAATAAGGTCCTTTGACCTTTTCTTCCACAGCTGGCTGACTCAGCAGGGGACAGAAAGTGCCTGCTCAGCCCAAGTGGCTGAAATTTGGTTCCATTGTCTTGCTGAGCACAGCCTGACACCAGGCCCCAGCTGGGGCTCCGCGGCGGCCAGCACGGTATTTTGCTCTCAAGAGGCTTGCTGACAGGCTTGAAAGAACAGTGCTGGACAGCGGTGGGAAGTCTTTTGGACGTGCTCACCATCCCCGTCGGGGGGCGAACGTCTGGACAGTGAACACACCGAACGGGTAGCATGGGAGGGGCACACGCTGGAGCAGAAGGAGGGCTGTACCTGGTCTCCAAAAGCTGGGCCCTGGGTGCAGCTGGGCGCCCCGGGCTCAGGTACTTAAATTCCCTCCCCTGCCCTGCCCTCTTCATCTGCAACATGGGGTTCCTCCACAGGGCAGGCAGGAGGGTGGAATGAGGTGAGGTGACAAATGCAAAGGGCCAACCTGGTGCACAAGATGCTCCAAGCAAGGAGTTCCGTTATTATTCCTAAAAGAGGAATAGTAATACTCTCATAGGATTATTTCAAAGAGTAAAACAAATGAAGATGTTCCAGCGCCTCAGACACAGCAGGTGCTCAAAGGAGTCTTCAGCTGCACCTGCTGCCACGCCTTGGAGCGCTGGAGACCCCCAGGGGCATGCACGCCTCCACACAGGTCAGTCTTTTCAGCCGACAGCTGTAACTTGTGGACAGAGCCCCTGGCACCCCCAAACTAGGCACTTCAAGAAGAATGTGTGCACAGAACAGGGAGGCCTTTGTAGGAGAGTGAACTTTGGGGCTCCCTCAAGGAGGCCCTGGTCAGCCCCTGCTGTGCCCACTGGTGGTAAATGGTGCTCTCTCCTTGTGCATCACCCTCACCCCCCAGCCCTCACTCTCAGCAGGTGACCCCAGACCCTGCCTCACAGTCAGCTGTGGCCCCCAAACAGATGGCCCCTCCCCAGCTCTCCCCTTCACCGGTGGTCAGCATCCTCTGCCATCCTTGCCCCTGTCCTCCTGTCCCTCTGAAAATCAGGATCCTTCCTCCTGCCCAAAGCCACCCCGAAACCCCTGCACCCCTTCCATCAGCTCCTCCTTCTCTGGGCACCTCCTCACCTGCATTTAAACCTGCCCCCCAACACCAGCATGTGGCCCTCCCACACTCGTTGCTTCCTCTGCTGCAGCCCACGTGTGCCTCTTCCCACCACCCCCAGCTTCCATCCCCAGTCCACTCAACAAGAGTCCTTGTCCCCTCCTGTCTCTGACCCTCTCTGAAAAGCTCTGTGAGTTTTTCAAACAAGCAAATGAAAGAAAACCTTCTTTCTATTTGCTAAAGCAACCCCTTGGCAGCCTGTGGCAGTGTTGACCTCCCTCCTTCAAGAAGGTCCCATGCCCCCTTGATGTGGTCACTCCAGGTTTCCCTCCTACCTCTCTGGCCACAGTCCTTCCTTCCCTGCTGACAATTCCCAAAATCTCTGTCTCCAGCCCAGAGACCTCTCCTAAGCACAGACCCACATGCCCAGATGCCTCATCCGTCTCCACTTGCGTGTCCCACAGAAACCTCCAACTCAAGAGGTTAAAACCTGAGCTGACTTCCACTCAAACTGCTTGTCCTCCCCACCTTGGACACTGCCGTCTCCACACCCTCTGTCAACCAAGCCCAAAACCTCAGCCTAACCCAGCACTTCCTTCTTTCACCCACCAGCAACCAATTCACCTTTGCCTCCTCAGTCAAGCGGGACACATTCCTCCAACCCACCGCCCCTGGGAAGCCTTCCCTGCTGCCCCAGGCACCACCAGCAGCTCCTCCTTAGCTCCCCTGCCCTCTGTCACAGCAGGTCCCAAAGCCAAGGGTGTAAACTGGCAACTCAGGGACCAGCCTCCAGAGGTGTTTTACCCCCCTACCATGGGGGCAGCACAAGGCATTTAAAAATGAGTCACTGCCAACTGTATTAGTGTCCTAGGGCTGCCATAACAGAGTACTGCAGACTGGTTGGCTTAAAACAATAGCCCGGAGATGGAAGCAACCTAAGTGCCCATCATAGGATGAATGGATAGAGAAGATGTGGCACATGTATACAATGGAATGTTACTCAGCCATAAAAAGAAATGAAATTGAGTTATTTGCAGTGAGGTGGATGGGCCTAGAGTCTGTCATACAGAGTGAAGTAAGTCAGAAAGAGAAAGACAAATACCGTATGCTAACACATATATATGGAATCTAAGAAAAAAAAAAAGGTCATGAAGAACCTAGGGGTAAGACGGGAATAAAGACATAGACCTACTAGAGAATGGACTTGAGGATATGGGGAGGGGGAAGGGTAAACTGTGACAAAGTGAGAGAGTGGCATGGACATATATACACTCCCAAGTGTAAAATAGATAGCTAGTGGGAAGCAGCCGCATAGCACAGGGAGATCAATCAGCTCGGTGGTTTGTGACCACCTAGAGGGGTGGGATAGGGAGGGTGGGAGGGAGGCTCAAGAGGGAGGGGATATGGGGATACATGTATACGTATAGCTGATTCACTTTGTTATAAAGCAGAAACTAACACACCATTGTAAAGCAATTATACTCCAGTAAAGGTGTTAAAAAAAAAAGACAGAAATTTATTCTCTTGCAGTTCTGGAGGCTAAAAGTTCAAAATCAAGGTGTCAGTGGGGCCTTCCCCTCCCCCAACCCCTGCCTAAGGCTCTAGGGAAGAATCCTGGCTTAATTCTTCTAGCTTCTGGTGGATGCTGGCAATCCTTGGCACTCCCTGGCTTGAGGCAGCGCAAGTTCAATCTCTGCCTCTGTCTTCGAATGGCCATCTTCCCTCTGCGTATCTAAGTCCCTGTTTTCTCTTCATATAAGGACACAGTCATTGGATTAGGGTCCACTCTAAACCATAGGACCCCACCTTACATCTGCAAAGACCCTATTTCCAAATAAGATCACGTTGCAAGGTTCCAGATGAACATGAATCTGGGGGGTGGGGGTGGTGAGGAGGACACTATTCAATCCAGTACATTTAAAATCAGGAGATTATACATAAATATCTAGATTACCACTTTTCTTTAAAAAAAAAGAATCTGACCCCACATCATCTTGCAACCCAGACTCCCACGTGGTGACGAGTGGCTGGAGCAGAAAAGCCTTCTCATTCCCACTTATACTGGGCACACACTGTCCACCCATCACAGTCCCTGCCCCAAGGGGTCTAACAACTCTGACAGCAGCCCAGGATCAAAGACAGCCTCCACCCACACGCATCCTCCTTAAAACTAGCAGTGACTTTCTGTCAGAGTAAGAGGGACTGGCAAAGCAGAGGGTAGGCAAATTTTAAGAGGCAACTGCTCTCCACCCAAGCGTTTCTCTCTTTTACATCACCTATCTGGTCCTTGGAATTTTCACCTGGAGGCTGGCCGTACAGTGACGACATGTATATGTGACTGTCACTGGCTGGATGTAGCAGTCACTCTCCACTCTCCACCCACAGCCCTTGTCCTTACCACTCCACAGCCAGCATCTGCACTGCTTTCCCTAAGGGCCTCCTCTGGCTACCAGAGCCCGTTTTCCCCACCCTCGTGACTGCCCTCAACCGCTGACTGTCAAGAGTCCCTGTATAAACAGCCCAGCTCCCTCACCCTCAGCATGAGAGCTCTAAGGCATGTGTTCTGCACAGGGGTTCCCAGGGTTTCCCAGCGCGATGAAGCTCCAGTTGCTCACTGTGGAGACATGAGCTTCAATGACACAGCCTCAGGTGGCTCTCTGCCTGCCTGCCTCAGTTCCTCTCTGTCCTGGGAAAGTGCTTTCTGGGATCACCTCTCAGACAACCTATTCGCACAAGAGCCATTTTCTCAGGGTCAGCTGCCAGAGGAACCCAGATGTGAGGACAGAGACGTGGTATGTCTGCCTTGTTCATCTCCACAGCACACAGCACGTGAATGGGCACATCATGAAGAACACTTATTAGTTATTCATTTATTCAGCTGTGTGTGTCGAGCTCTGCCATCTCCTCTTGGGCCAGGCCTGGCTTAGGTGCTGGGAGACAGTGATGAGAAGTCTACTATGTTTCCTGCCCTCCAGGAGCTTCCAATCCAGGGAAGAGAGCAGAGATGGCTGCCTCCCTAGAAGCCTACAGCTTGGCCTTGGAAAAACTTAGGAATGTGAAAAAGTGGGGAAACAGCACAAGCTAGCAAAGAGTGAGAACTAAAATAAATGGGCTAATCCTTCATTCACCTCGCAAATATCCACTGAGTGTTCCTTCAGCCTCTCCTGGCAGGGGCACAAACACGTAAACAGGCAAACAGAACACCAAGGGGGCAGTGGTCTGATAGAGAGCCCAGAGACTGTGGCAGCACCAAGGAGGGGCTAACTCGGCCTGGCAGGGCAGGAGGACTCCCTGGAGGAGGTGTCACCTAAGCTGAGTCTTGAAGGACAGGAAGGCATTTGTAAGATATTGAAAGGAAAAAGCTTTTTAGACAAAGAAATCTGCACAGAGAAAAGTAGGAAGGTATGAAGATGGGTCTGTGTAGGGAACTGCAAGTGGCTTGGTATGGCTGAGACAAAGGAGAGGGCTCAGAGTGAGGAAGAGCAGGCAGGGACAGCATTATGAAGGGTGTCTCTGTGCCAGTCAGAGGCATTCAAACCTCTTTGGGACTCAGTTTTCTCCTCAGTGGAATGAACATGATGAGGCTCTTGTAAAGATAAAACGTACTAATGCAAGAGCAGACCTTTATACAACATCTGGCATTTCACTGGCCCTCAGGGAACCGCAGCTACTCCATCCTGAGAACCACAGGAAGTCATTGTAGGATTTGAAACAGCACAATGGCATGTCAGCTTGGAGCCTTGGGACACACCAGGGAGGAGGTTGTGGGATCAGAAAGGAGATGTGGGTTGCCTGGAGCCTTACCCTACCCTGCAGAGTGCCAACAGCTTATGTCTTTGCCTGAGAACTTTCTCTAGTAGTGGAGTCTTCTCAGTCACATGCAGGGCCGGCCAGAAATGCTGAGGAGTTAATACCCCAGAAACAGCCTAACCCAAGAAGAGCCTAGAGTTTGGTGGGTAAGACCTCCCACCTCCTAGCCATTAGAGGGTCCCCAGTTGTACTGAGCTGCAGGTGATGTCAGAGGCAACCCACTCATTAGCATAACTTTTATTAGCTTTTCTCCATTTCCTACCTCATTTTTATACTCCCTCACTGTGCCTCCTAGAATCACCTTCCAAATAAACTACTCACACCCAAATTCTTGTCTCAAGATATACTTTCCGGGAAACCCAAACTGAGTAGCTGGTAACAGAAATGACCCTAGAAAGCAGATGTTAGGAGGAGATTCCAGAATTATATCACTAAACAGTAAGATGGCAAAAAGAATCCCATTTCTGGTGGGAAGTGGGATGATTTTGCAGCATTACAATTCATGACTCTCACCTGCGATGGACTGGGCAGATATGTAAGTGGAAAGGGAATCAAAGGCTATGTAAAGCTCCAGCACTTGAAAGGTATGGAGGCAGTGACAGCTACAAGGATCATGGAGCTGGTTAGCTTTTGTTATCTGCCTCAGAAGCCTTGAAGACAGAGAATCTGACTGGCTCAGTAAAATCCACCAGCAACTCAGGGCGCACTGTGAAAACCAGAAGGTCTCCATGGCACAATTTAAAGAGACATTTACCCTTTGCAGCTGGAGGACAGACTGTGCCAAAAATCAGCCCAAGATTTTATTGTAAGCATGGCCGGGTTACCAAAGAGACTGAATCCACAGCCCCAGGAAGTCCTGGGCTAAAGTTAGGGTCCACGGGGCAGAAGAGACCCTGAGACTTGGGATCCAGTTTAAGAACTTCAGACCTCCACATTCTCCTGAACCCCGTATGTTGGCACAAATGCCTCCCTTCGTCTCCTCACAGAGAAGAGAAGCCTCCCATTGCCAAGAGACCATGCAAAGTCCTCACCTAAGACAAATGCCTCCCAAGACAATGATTCTCCTCCTGCCTCCCCCCGCCCCCCACCCCTGCCAACTCCACCCCACTGCCCATAACATGTAGACCAAAAACTATGGTCTGATCTCAGCATGACTTGATGGAGCAGTACCGGCCTTTATATGGAAGATAACAGATTCTTGGGGCTTCCCTGGTGGCGCAGTGGTTGAGAATCTGCCTGCCAATGTAGGGGACACGGGTTCGAGCCCTGGTCTGGGAAGATCCCACATGCCGCGGAGCAACTGGGCCCGTGAGCCACAACTACTGAGCCTGCGCATCTGGAGCCTGTGCTCCGCAACAAGAGAGGCCGCGACAGTGAGAGGCCCACATACCGCGATGAAGAGTGGCCCCCGCTCGCCACAACTAGAGAAAGCCCTCGCACAGAAACGAAGACCCAACACAGCCAAATTAATTAATTAATTTTAAAAAAAGATAGATTCTTCACCATCAGAGCTACAGGGACTAACTAATAAATAGTTCCAGGAGGAACTGGAAGATTATACGTGAGGGTGTTCGACCGTGGTGGAAGAAAACTATAAGGGTAGACAGGAGACAGTTTATTGAAGTGGGTGCTCCTGTCACTCAGGACTTCACAACCTGACAAGGATGTTCAAAGTCAACCTTAACACGTTGCTAGGATGGTTCCTTGAAACTTGGAGATGACAATGGCCTACAGTAAATGAGGTGGAAATACCATAGCTGCCTCGGCAGGGTGCTGTGGAGGAGGTCAGAGGCTCAGAGCAGTCGGCATGCTAGCGTGGACTTATGATGTAAGACCAGACAGCCACCGACGGACTAAGTTCTGTAGAAGGGCTAGAAGACACTCACTTTACTAAGTGGATGTGTGGAATAACAAGGGAGGTTCTAGAAGAAACTCAGTGGTGGCTTCCTCTGTAAGCCAAGTCGACAGTAAAGACAGAGCTATGGAACTGGGCTACCTAGTGGCGGTAGGAATATAGAAACCTGAACTCTCAGAAGCCAGGTGGTAGCACTTAAAACATCAGAGGCAAGGTGGGTGTTATGGGCAACAAAACTGGAACGGTAACCAGAGATTCTGACCCATAAGTATGTGTGATGATGGCTAACAGACCAGTGTTTCCAGAGATGAGATAGATAGGCAGCCTTCTAGAGTGTAGACTTATAAACCAAAAAGTACCAAAGCATGGAAGCAGGAGACTGATAATTAGTTGCCACTGTGGAAAATGACGGTCCCTTGCCCAGTTTCTGGACTTGAGCCAGTTCTCAGATCCAGAGTCCATTAATTGAAGGAGAGGCCAGGTCCCCTTGAGGAAGGAGCTGGCAGTGTCATAGCAAATATATATAATACATATTACCCCCCTTTCCCCCAAAAGCCCTATAACCAGTTATAAGACTAATTCCATACTGGAGAAAGGGAAACACCCAAGTCCCTTGAGAGCTATTGAATAAAGTGCCTGAACTGGCACTCCTACCAAGAAACCCAATATGCCATCATGGCTCCCTTGCTGGACTGGGATTGTATGAAGGCCAGATAACACAGGGAGTCCTGGTCCAAGTCCATCTTACAGTAATATCCATCCTGTGAGAAAAGGTCAAGTGAGAACCCCTGAAACTGTCCCCTGCCCTGCCCAAGAGAAGGAATCAGAAGCAGTGCTACATCGTGGATAGAACGGCAGGAATTAGTTCTACCCTCAGTGATTTAAAGGATGCAGGGGTGGTGATTTTTACCATAACCCTCTCTAATTCACCATTATATCCCCTGCAAAAAATAGATCATGGTGGACAATAGTGGACTACCAGAAACTTAACCAACCGCAACCATTGTGCCAGATATGGTAACTCTGCTAGAATCAATCAGCACTTGGTATGGATCTACTGATTCACAAATGTATTCTTTGTAATCCCCATCAAAAAGGAAGATCAGCAGTTCACAGTTCTCATTTCACATTCACCTAGGACGAGCAGCAGTACACACTGACCTTCTTGCCCCAGGGCAACGATAATCCTCCTTTCTGTCTCAGTATAAGTCAAAGGAACATTGATCATCCTGACATTGCCACAGAATATCACCATAGAGATCCACCGAGCTGATGACATCCTGTTAATCAGATCTCATGAGCAGAAGTACTCTTGGAAAGAAACTTGTGTGCCAGAGAGCAGATTCACCCTACATAGATTACGGGCCTGCCACATTAACAACACTTTAGTAGTCTAATGGCATAGGGCATTGGAGGACATCCCACCACCCCGAAGTAAAGGCTGTTATTGCACTTTAATCTCCTACAACTAAGAGTCAGAGCCCTTAGCAGTCCAGCCTACACTTAGGTATACTGCTCTAATCCATTTTCTGGGTGACTTAAAAGGTTACCTACTTTGAGAGCTGTCTACAGCTGGTTCAGGTTGCTGTAAAAGCTGCCCTGACCCTGGGCTATATGACCCAGTAGACCCAACGATGTTAGAGGTGTCCACGGTAGACAAAAAACCATGCGGAATCTCTGACTAGCCTCAAAATAAGGGTTTCAGTGTAGGCTTCTAGGATTCCGGAAGAATGGTATTCATATTTCTACAGCAGAGAAGTCTTCACTATTCAAAGACAAGCGCCTGGCATGTTACTGGACCTTAGGATATAAACCAAGCACCTGACCTAGAGTACCAGATGACTATGAAATCAGAGATGCTTATCAAGAGATAGGTATTATCAGATACACCAGCAATTCTATGATATAATTTAAAGGGTACATTTGGTACCAGGCTTGAGAAGGTGCAAATAGGACCCAAATTCCATGTCTCCTACCTCTATCGCATTGAGGCCTCTCCATCAGCTTGACCTACGGCTTCAGAGGAGGTTTGCAACAAGCAGCTGATGGGAAGGAGAAAAACCCAGGCCTGGTTCATGGACGGGTAGACTCAATGCATTTGTGCAAGCTGAAAATGGACTTTTTACACCACAGCCCATTCAGGGGTGGCTCCAAGAGAAAGTGGGGAACAGAGTGGAGAATATGCGTATTTTCAAATTGTGAATTTATACTAATATTACTAATTCAAGTTAACATTATAGGAGGTTTACTTAACTCCTTTGATTTCTTAATACTAACTGTATGGACGCATAATTTACATGCAGTAAATCTCACTTGTTTTAGGTGTACAACTGTGTAACATCCAACACCCTAAAATACTCCCTCGTGCTCCTCTGCAACTGGTCCCACCTCTTGATCCTTAACCTCTGGCAACTACTGATCTGCTTTCTTTCACTTTAGTTTTGCCTTTTGTAGAATTTTATGTAAATGGTATATGATATATAGTCTTTTTTGTTTGACCTCTTAGCATAATGTTTTCGAGATTCATCCATAATTTTGCATATATTAATATTACATTCATTTTTACTGCTGAATTAGTATGGATATACCACAATTTGTTTATCCACTCACCAGTCGATAGACATTTGGATTGTTTTCAGTTTGGGGCTATTATGAATAAAGTGGCTATAAAATTCCAGTACAAGTCTCAATGCGGACACATTTTTAATTTCTCTTGAATAAATACTTAAGAGTAGGATTTGGGGGAAATATGATAAGTGTGTGTTTATTAAACACTGCCAAACTGTTTTTCAAAGTAGTTTAGCTATTTTATATTCCCACCAGCAATGTATGAAAGTTTTGATTGTTCCACAAACCTGTCAATGCTTGATATTATCACTTTTTCACCTGAGTCATTCTAGTGGTTGGATAGTGGCATCTCATTGTAGTTCTCATTTGCATTTCCCTGGTGATAGTGATATTGAGCATCTTTGCATGTAGAGATTCTCTGATTGTATCATTTTTTATTGCACTGATAATCTTGGTTGCTAACAGCTATTTGTCTGCATTGATGGAATCGTTTCTATCTTTTCCATTGCTCTCAGTGCTGGCTGTAAAATACAATAATTCATGGGAAGCAGAAGAGTGGGAAAGTGAGGGTTTTGGAGTCTGGCAGCCAAGTGGACCCTGAACCATCACTTTCAGGCTGAGTGATCTTGGGCAAGTCCATTAAACTCCCTGAGCTCCAGTCTTTTATTTTCAAAATGGGGATTGTCATCATCAACAACCAGTAATTATTGTTATTAGCTACCATTTATCAGCGCCTTCTATGTGCCAGAGTGTATTATTTATATACTAAGTAAGTGTGTTTATATTAGGTAAAGTGCTTACAACAGTGCCTAGGACATAGTAAGCTCTACATTAGTATTATATATATATATATATATATATATTTTTTTTTTTTTTTTTTTTTTTTGTGGTACGCGGGCCTCTCACTGCTGTGGCCTCTCCCGTTGTGGAGCACAGGCTCTGGATGCGCAGGCCCAGCGGCCATGGCTGGCCATGGCCAGCCTCTCTGCGGCATGTGGGATCTTCCCGGACCGGGGCACGAACCCGCGTCCCCTGCATTGGCAGGTGGACTCTCAACCACTGCGCCACCAGGGAAGCCCCAGTATTATATATTTTTAATTTATTTTTATTGCAATAAAATATGCATAAATGTTACCATTTTAACTATTCTTTTTATAAATTTATTTATTTATTTATTGTCTGCGTTGGGTCTTCGTTGCTGCACATGGGCTTTTTCTAGTTGCAGTGAGCAGGGGCTACTCTTCATGGCTGTTACTCTTCATGGCAGTGCATGGGCTTCTCATTGCAGTGGCTTCTCTTGTTGCGGAGCACAGGCTCTGGGTGTGCGGGCTTCATTAGTTGTGGTTCGCGGGCTCAGCAGTTGCGGCTCACGGGCTCTAGAGGGCAAGCTCAGTAGTTGTGGCACACGGGCTTAGTTGTTCTGCGGCATGTGGGATCCTCCCAGACCAGGGCTCAAACCCGTGTCCCCTGCATTGGCAGGCAGACTCTTAACCACTGCGCCACCAGGGAAGCCCCGTTTTAAATATTCTTAAGTGTACAACTCACTCACTCAGTGGCATTAATTACATTCTCATTGCAAACATCCCCATCATCCATCTCCAGGACTTTTTCATCATCCTAAATTGGAAATTCTGTACCCATTAAACACTAACTCCCCCCATTCTCTCTTCCCCTCAGCTCCTGGTAACAACTGTTCTACTTTCTTTTGGTTGTTGTTGTTGTTATTTATTTATTTGGCCGCGTTAGGTCTTAGTTGCAGCACACAGGATCTTCGTGGAAGCACATGGGACCTTTCGTTGCAGCACGCGGGCTTCTCTCTAGTTGTGACGTGCAGGTTTTCTCTCTTTAGTTGTGGCCCGCGGGCTCCAGGGCGTTTGGGCTCTGTAGTTTGCAGCACACAGGCTCTCTCATTTAGGCACATGGGCTCAGTAGTTGTGGCCTGCGGGCTTAGTTGCCCCGTGGCATGTGGGATCTTAGTTCCCTGACAGGGATCGAACACACGTCCCCTGCGTTGGAAGCCGGATTCTTTACCACTGGATCACCAGGGAAGTCCCTGTTCTACTTTCTGTTTCTATAAATTTGGCTATTCTAGGTACTTTATATCAGTGGAATCATACAATATGCGTCCTTTCAGGACTGGCTTACTTCACTAAGTACAGTGTCTTCAGGCTTCATCCATGTTGTAGCATGTATCAGAATTTCATTCTTAAGTCTGCTTCCCTTATTTTCTGTCTGGTTTTTCCATCCATTATTGAAAGGGAGATACTGTAGTCTCCAACTATTATTGTAGAACTGTTTCTCCCTTTGATTCTGTCAATTTTTCCTTCAGACATTTTGAGGATCTGTTATTAGGTGCATAAACTTATTATTATGTCCTTACAGCAAACTCTGCGTTAAGACCACCATCATCCCCATTTTGCAGATGAGGTAAAGAAGGCTTATAGAATTTATCTTGGCTGAGGTCAACGCATATCATAATGATCCCCTTTAAAAATGCATTTATCACCATTGGAGATAGCTATTATACCCACTCCTAATTCTGAATTTTGGCAATTAATGGGAAAATATAAATCATTGAGCCTGCCTTTTCAACTCAAACTGCCTGTCAAATTGCATGTAACGAAATATCTTGGCTAATGAGGAAAGGTCTTTCCTTACAAAATAATTTCAACTAGAAAATATTGATGGAATGATGGAATTAGAAAAACACTTTTTTGCAAGACTTCATGGAATAATGTTCTAGGTAATGATGATCAATGGATGCAAAGCACATTCGATCAAAGTTTGGTGGATGTATTCATTTTCTATTGCTACTGTAACTACACATTTAGTGGCTTAAAGCAACATAAATTTATTATTTTACAGTTCTGGAGGTCAGGAGTCTGAAATGAGTCTCAATGGGCTAAAAATCAGGATGTCATGAGGGCTGTGTTCCTTACGAGGCCCTAGGAGAGAATCTGATTCCTGGCCTATCCTAGGTTCTAGAGGCCGCCTGCATTCCTTGCCTAGCTGCCTCTTTCTCCTTCTTCAAAGCCATCAGTGTAGCATCTTCAAATCTCTTTCTGACTTTGACCCCTCCCCCCATGCCTCCCTCTTTAAAGGACCCTCGTGCTTACACTGGGCTCACCTGGATAATCTAAAGTAATCTCTTTATCTTAACATCAGTTGATTATCATCCTTAATTCCACCTGCAATCTTTATTCTCTCTTTCTAGGTAACATAACATATTCACAAATTCTGGAGACTGGTATACGGACTTCTTTGGGGGAAAGGTGTTATTTTGCTTACCACAATAACGAACTAGAGGTTTGCAAGGTATCAGATTATCCATTTACAGATTACTAAGAGGTTATAAAGGGAGAAGATGCACCTTATCAATCAAGGAGTCAGACTGTCCCCAACTAAACCCATTGATCAATTTTAGCAACACTATTGGTGTGACAGCAGATGGACGAAGTATGCATTCTGATGTTGTGTAGTAATGAAATAAAAAGTATGACCTATGAAATACTCTTAACAAGGATGTTTTACCTGACTTTAAACGACCTTTTATAACTAACTTCCAGTTTACCAGAAATACAGGGGGTGAAGAAAAGAATTAAATGACACCATGAAGAAACAGGAAAATTGCCTCAGTTTCTTTAGTAAATCACTGACATTAAAAAAGAAAAAGCCCAATGGGTGTTCTAGATTA
Source organism: Phocoena sinus (assembly GCF_008692025.1). Taxonomy (NCBI): domain Eukaryota; kingdom Metazoa; phylum Chordata; class Mammalia; order Artiodactyla; family Phocoenidae; genus Phocoena; species Phocoena sinus. The sequence goes on from NC_045763.1 coordinate 42,048,091, forward strand.
AATAGTAATGGTTCCCCCAGAAGAAGACTCTAATATACGGATTTGAGTGTATTTGGGAGGTACTAGAGTACCAGTAGGGAAGCAAGGAAGAGATGCAGGGAAGGAAAGGTGCTAATGCAGGGTTTACTGTTAAGCCAGCTACAACAGTGGGCAGCTGGATCTCAATCTCATGAGGAAACTCTTGGAAATGGCACAAAACATAAGACTCAGAATTACCCCCACCCAAAAAGCAAGGGAGCTGGAACAGTTATATACCAACTGGCAAAAATCTTTTGTAGAGGACTGATCCCTGGGAGTGTTAATTCCTTGGCATGTGGCAAGCAGGTAAAGCAATCCTGTACAGTGGTATACCTAATATATTTGATACTTGCAATGGGTCATGTTTAACCCCTTTCACTATATGAAAAAATTATTTTCAATAATTAGTATGAAATAAAATGAAAAATAATCAGATAGAAAAGAAATATAGTGAGAAGTTTCTTTTGTTGAACCTTCTATGTATAATCATGCCATTAAAATTTAAAATAATAAAAAATAAAACAAGTATTATAATACTAAAAAGTAAAAAGGAAAGATAAATGCTTTCTAAATACATCAATGTGGTTTTTAAAAAAGGGGGGAAACATACCCCCTATTGATCTATTGCAATAATGAATAATAACAATAAAATTTATTTTCAAGCTTTAACTTTTACAAATTTGCAAGTGACTTCATCAAAATTATATTTTTCACGTATGCATGTTAAATAGACAGCATAACCTATCAATCCATCTTTACTCCTTTCTATCAGTTTTAATTTTGAAAAATCTCTTTTACATGAAGCAACCCATAAATACTTTGATGGAGATTCTTAAAAACCCATTTCACAACAAATTCCAGAAATCATAACGCTGCATATTACTTTGTTTTTGGAGGATGCATGCTAGTGGATTTCAGTTTGTCTCCAGAGTCCAAAATTTCCACTAGAGTATCTTCACTGTTCTATTATGCCTGGTAAAAATCTCCATTTTTATTTGGCAAAATAAGATGAAATGGCTGAATGAGAGCAGATATTGACGTTATTTGAGTCATTGCTTTAGAATGAGTGTCCAGTTCTTGGTAGAAATGATCAGAGTATTGAAACATTGCCTTTTTACTTCTTCTGGCACCTTTTGTCATTTCTCCTGGAATTCTTCTTCAAAATTTGATTCTTTTTTTCCTTGTAAATGTTCATTCCTTTCATTTTCTGTTATATAGCCAATATAGCTACGATTTTTATGTGCCAATCTTCAAGCGTGAATTTTACTAGACATTGTTCAAGGTTGATTCTGGCCCTCTGCAAACATTTGTGTCTTACTAACGTCATCTAAAATTTCACACCAAATAATAAAATATAATTCAGAAAACAAGTCATGTGGGGCAAAGAACAAATTATCAGTTGATCCCCTTATGTCTATGCTTTCTTTTAGATTGCACAATATTTCAAAAGCTAACATTAACTTTCGAACTTTGTTCGTATTGTGCACACAGTTTCATTTGCCTGGGATAGTCGTTTCACTAATATACCTACATTCAGCAGCATTTCTAGTAGACAAGGTGATATTGAAAAGAAAGGATAATTTTTTTCCCAAAGTTTAAAAAAAATCACACATTAAGAAGGACTTCCAAAAGTGTGAACTCCATAAAAGTTCGGAGAATATTGTAAAAGGCACAAATAAGGATTTGGAATTAATATCTTTGATTTTTACCTGAACTACAGCATGCTTACCAAACCAAAATATTGCACCTCAAATTTCACTTTGTTTTGCTGTTGTAAATTTCAAACACAAAAAAAAATCTCCAAGAGGTCACATACAGTGACAAAATTAACTCAAGTTCTCATTCTTCATCTTTACACTCACTATGCTATTATCATTTATTTCAAATCTGCTGTTTAAACACAGGAATATGTAGTTCCACACAGGTTGGAATAATGGCATCCTAAGAAAGCTCCAATGATTGCAAACCTTTACTAACTTATTTTTTAAACAAATGCAAGTAGCTGAGTCTGCATATGTTGGGGGCCGACTGTATACCTTGGATTGTCCTGAATTAACTTCCATGTGCTTGTTAAGGTATAAGTAATTAAAAGGTGATCATTTGACTCTGGTTCCAGTTAAGAAGGAGTAAGCACATTCCACCCTATCTCTGCCATTGTATGCAACCAAAAAATCCCAGAAAGAACACATGGAACAGTTATCTGAAGACTCTGAAAAGTAAAGAATAGCAAGAGGGCTGAGGAAGGAAACCAGAACTTGAAGAACCACTAATCCAGTGGTGAGTCTTCTTGTTTTACTCCTCTAGTATCTCCCAGCCTGGACTCAAAGTTTGCCTGAAACCCAGAACTAATATCATATTTAAGGGTGAAAGACTAAACCTTTCCCCCCTAAGATTAAGACATGGCAAGAATCTCTACTCTCATAACTTCCAATCAGCATTGTAGTGGAAGTAAAACTATCCCTACTTAAAGATGACATGATTATTTATGTAGAAAATCCCAAGGAATATACAAAAAAAAGCTCCTATAACTAGTAAGTGAATTTAGAAAAGTTACAAGATTACAATGTCTGCTTATAATATCAAATGTTATATCTATATAATAGTACTGAACAATTGGAAACCAAATGTTTAAAAGAGCACTTTCAGTGGTTCCCCCAAATGAAATAGTTAGGTATAAATCTAACACAAGAAGTTCAGAATCTGTGTGCTGAAAACTATGAAATGCTGATGAAAGAAATGAAAGAAGATCTACATGGAAGGAGAGCCATATCATGTTCATGGGCTGGAATAGGCAATATAGTTAAAATTCAGTTCTTCCTTGAAACTGAAATTGAGCTATACATTCAACACAATTCTAATCAAAATGCCAGCAGGAATTTTTGCAGATACAGACAGACATATTTTAAAGTTTATTTAGGAGAGCTAAAAGGAACTAGAATAATCAAAGCAAATTTGGAAAAAAAAGAATAAAGTTGGAGGATTCGTGGCACCCAATTTTAATATTTACTATAAAGCTACAGTGATGAAGACAGTGTGGTATTAACAAAGGGATAGATACATAAATCAGTGGAACAAAATAGAATCCAGAAATAGCACACAGACATGGCCAATTATTCCTTCAACACAGGTGCAAAGACAATTCGATAGACAAAGGATAGTCTTTTTAACAAATAATGTTAGAACATTTGGTCATTCTTTTGGTATGCAAAAGAATGAATTTCAACCTAAACTTCATGCCTTATACAAAAATTAACTCAAAATGGATCATAGGTCAAAATGTAAAATGTAAAGCTATTAAAATATTAAAAGACAGGAGAAAATCTTTATGACTCTGAGTTAAGCAAACAGTTTGTAGATATGATATTAAAAACATAATTCTTTAAAAATTGATAAATTGAACTTAATGAAAATTTAAAACTTTTGCTCTATGGCGGGTATTGTTAAGAGAGTGAGAAGATAAGCTATAGACTGAAAGAAAATGTTTGCAAATTACATATCCAACAAAGGACTTGTATCCAGAATATATAAAAACAAATGCTCAATATTCAATAATAAAAAGAATAAACCAGACCCAAGGAAAATAGAGGAAGGAAATAATAAAGATTGGAGTGGAAATTAATGAAATAGAGCATAGAAAAACAATATGCAAAATAAAAAATAAGGTTTTTTTCTTTAAAGATTAACAGAATTGACAAGTCTTTAGCTAGACTGACCAGGAAAAAAGACTAAAGACTGAGGAAAAAAGACTCAAATTACTAAAATCAGAAATGAAAGAGGGTAATGCCACTACTGGCCTTACAGAAAAATTTTTAAAGGATTATAAGGGAATATTGTAAACAACTATGTACCAACAAATTAGATAACTTCAATGAAATGGACAAATTACTAGAATGATGTAAACTACTGAAATTGACACAAGAAGTATCAGAAAATTTGAACAGATTTTGAATAGATCAATTACAAGTTAAGAGATCAAATTAGTAATCAAAAAACTGCCCACAAAGAAAAATCCAGGCCTATATTGTTTCACTAGTGAATTCTACCAAACATTTAAGGAAGAATAAATACCAGTTCTTCACAAACTCTTCCTCAAAATAGAAGAGGTGATAATATTTTCCAACTTATTCTAAGAAACTGGTATTACCTTGATACCAAAATCAGACAAAGACATCACAAGAAAACTACAAACCAATATTCCTTATGAATATAGATGCAAAATTTCTCAACAAAATGGACTAAATCCATCAACATACAAAAAGTATTATACACCATGACCAAGTGGGATTTACCCCAGGAATATAAGGTTGGTTTAAAATCCAAAAATTGAGTAATATAATACATCATATCAACAGAATAAATGATAAAACCATATGATTATCTCAATGCATAAAAAGCATTTGACAAAATTCACACCCCTTCATGATAAAAACACCCAACAAACTAAGAATAGAAGGGAACTTTCTCAACCTAATTAAGGCATCTACAAAAAATGCACAGCTAACATCATACCTAATGGTGAAAGACAGAATGATGCCACCCTAAGATCAGGAACAAAATAAGGATGTCCAGTCTTGTGGCTCTAACCAACATTTTATTGGAGATTCTAACCAGGGAAATTAGGCAACAAAGTGAAATGAAAGGCATCTAGATTAGAAATGAAGAAGTAAAACTAATATCTCTGTTTACAGATGATATAACCTTGTATAGAATACCCTAAGGAACCAACTACTAAAACTATTAGAACTAATAAATGAGTCAACAAGGGTGCAGGTTAATATACAAAAATCGTATTTCTATACACTTGTAATGAACAATCCAAAAATAAAATTAAGACAGCAATTCCATTTACAATAACATCAAAAAGAATAAAATACTTAGGAATACATTTAACAAAATAAGTACAAACTTATTCCTTAGAAACTACAAAACATTGTTGCAAGAAATTTTAAAAGACCCAAATAAACAGGACATCCCATGTTCATCAATCAGAAGACTTAATATTTTTATGATGGGAATGCTCAAATTAATCTACAGATTCAATACAATCCACATCAATTTTCTGACTTCTTTGTAGAAATTGACAAGTTAATCCTAAAATTTATATGGAAATTCAAGGGACACAAAATAGCCAAAACAATCTAGAGAAAGACAAACAAAACTAAAGAACTCACACTTTACCATTTCAAAACTTAGTATGAAACTACAGTAATCAAGACAGTGTTGTACTGGCATAAAGATAGACATATATCAACAGAATAGAACTGAGAGTCCAAAGTAAGTCCTCACATTTCTGGTAAATTGAGTTTTGACAAGGGTGCCAAGATAATTCAATGGGGGAAAGAACAGTCTTTTCAACAAATGGTTCTGGGACAGTTAGATATCCACATGCAAAAGAAAGAATTAGGACCATTACCTCACACATATACAAAATTAACTCAAAATGGATCAAAGACTCAATTTAAGACTTAAAACTATAAAACTTTATTTTGAAGAAAATAGGGGTGTAAATCTTCGTGATCTTAGTTTAGGCACTATTTCTTAAATATAAAACCCGAAACACAAGCAACAAGGAAAAAACAAATGTATTGTTCCTTATCAAAATTTAAAACTTGTGCTGCAAAAGACACCACCAAGAGTGGTTAAGAATCCGCCTGCCAATGCAGGGGACACAGGTTCGAGCCCTGGTCCGGGAAGATCCCACATGCCACAGAGCAACTAAGTCCGTGTGCCACAACTACTGAGCTTGTGCTCTAGAGCCCGCGAGCGACAACTACTGAGCCTGTGTGCTGCAACTACTGAAGCCATGAGCCTAGAGTCCGTGCTCCACAACAAGAGAAGCCACCTCAATGAGAAGCCTGCGCACCGCAATGAAGAGTAGCCCCAGCTCGCCGCAACCAGAGAAAGCCTGCACACAGCAACGAAGACCAAGTGCAGCCAAAAATTAATTAATTAAATTTTTTTTAATTTTTAAAAATTAAAAAAAAAGACACCACCAAGAAAGTGAAAAGATAACCCTAGAATGGGAGAAAATACTTGTAAATCATCTAGCTGATAAGGGGCTCTATCTGGGATATATAAAGAATTTTTACAACTCGGACAAATAACCAAATTTTAAAATGGGCACAGTACTCAGCTTTGAGCAGGCTCTGGCCTCTGGGCCCCGCAGAGGGGAAGGGCTGGCCGATACATACCCAGGCTCTGAGGGCCCTGCAGAGCTGGTGGCCAGGCAGCGTGAGCTCTGGAGGAGACGGCTTCCACAGTCCCCAACAGTCTCCGCATGGTGCCCCATCCGGTGCCAAACACCTGGCACCCACAGCGAGAAGTCCCAACCGCTTGAAAGTCCAAAAGGGGTCGGGCTCTGGGGCCCTGCCCTTTGCCCTCGGGCCTGGTTTCTTCATGGGCTGGGCTGGCGTGCACCCCCTACCCCACCCTACCCCCCACCCCGCCCGCACTTTCTCTGTGACATGTACAATGGACATGTCACAAATGCCAGCCTGAGCTGTCCAGCGTCCAGTGTGTGCTAGACCTCGAGAGGAGTTAGAAGCTAGGGAGAAGCTCTCCCAGTTTCACACTCTATTCTGGGATTGCTTGACGCACAACCGGTTCTACACGGGCAATTTACTTTGTAAATTACGTACCTGGCTCCGCTGCTGCCGGCCCCGCCGTGGGGCCCCAGTGGGCCTGTCACCCGCTGGTTTTCCCTCCCAGGAGGCTGCCACATCTGACCGGGACCACCGCGCTGCTCCAGCGCCTGCCTTCTGCCCTGGTCGTAGGCTGTCCCACCGGGATCGAGTGCCTTTATCGCCTGGCTTTTACGTCGCCAAAAACGCAATAGCCCATCCAGCAGGCCAGGTACTCCCGTATGGGGATGCTTCCCTTGGTGAGCTGGAGGGACTCGCCAAAGAAGCCCCGTGCTGTCTGCTCGTAATTCCATGATGTTCGGCCACTCGAGAACCATCAAGGTTCCTCCACCGGGGCGCAAATTTTACCCTCCTGCGTTCACCACCTGAGCAGGTAGTCAAGGTTAGGAAGCCGGGTACATCCGTCACCTCCCACTTCCTTGCCCAAAGGAGAGTGAGGTGAAGGTCCAAGAAGAGCCCGAAGAGGCATAGCAAAGGAGGATCACACAGAGACGGAAGGAAGGAGAGGACGATCGGAAGAGGGACCACCATAGCAATGGGGATATACCATTGACATCTAGGCCCCAGGAGACCAGTGGAGTCCTCACTTCCCTCAAGTGCAATCCTGAGCCTCTGGACCTCCTTCCCGAGCACCTAGAAGACAACTTGAGTGAGAATGCCCAGATGTCTCCAGTGAGCTCCTCCTCAGAAAGCCATGTCATCCGCTCAGATGGAGATGCTGGAGATGTCCTGTCTCCTTGGAAGCCTGAATCCCACGCCATGGTGTTCTCTGCCCCAGCTGCACGCTGCTCCCTGCTGCTGGAGAGGCCAAGTGCTGGGTGAAGACCACCAGCCCAGCTCATCAGCTCACTGATGTCTGGGAAGGAGTTGCAGCGTGAAAAATGTTCGGACATCCCACCAAGAAGCTCCCCTTCCCTGGTATCTACCAGCAGTAGGCCCTGCAAGTGGAAGATTCCCCTGCCGCTTTTTCTGCCGCTGCCGGGACTGAGGTCGCCCCTGCCACTGACATGGGATCGAGGTGATTTGCCCCTCCTCCTAAGCTTCCGTGCTTAGCTCTTGCCAAAAACCCAGGCACCTTGGAGAAGAACACTGAGCGTCAGTGGATCAAGATCCTGAATAATATAAGGAAGGTCAGGGAAGACTGCAGTGCCCCTCAGCCTGCCCCTTCTCTCTCCCTACCTGCCTCACAGACTGCAGACTCCCTGCCCCTGACCACTCACCCCTTGGAGGTCCCTGCTACTACCACCGACTTGGCCGACCTATATTCCAGGTCCCCCAACCTGTCTGTCCCTCCACCTTCCCCGACACCTAATATTGATCAGGAAACAAGATACACAGTCGCTAAGTCCCCTCCTCATGCTATGCCTGCTGATTCTCTTCCTGCTTCAGCTTCCAATCCCATTTTGGGAATTCCACTTAAGAAGAATGAAGGCCCTTTTCATTCAGTCATGGCCACAAAACCTCTTATTTCTGACCTCCCCACACCTCCTAGCATCCCAGCTTTCTCCTTCCAGCCACCATCCTATGAAAAGGAACCCCCAACACCCATTTGTGCAGATTCTACCCATCCTTTATACTTACCTACCCCTCTTACAGTCCCTACCATCAATCCCCCTATTTTAACTGGGCAGCCCATGACTTCTATGGCAATCCCTTCCACTAGCATGGTCATGGTATCTGGAAGTTTGACCTTCCAGCCTACTGTAGATACTGATGTCACTGACATGGACACTACTGCCCCTTCCCAAGCTGTCATTTTTAGGTCTCCCCCAGGTTTCAGGATGGAGCAGAGGCACCCTGCAGGGGTACCAGTGTCCATCACACGACCTGTGCCGATGGTCCCCTGCGCCACCCCAATTTTTAACCATCCCTTTGGCCCCAAAACCAACCCTCAGCCCATATTTGGGACCTCTGATGGGCAGCAGAGGGCCTCTCTCCCTGGTGCTTCCCCAGCCCCCCATTAATGGCTTCGGCCGTCATCAGTGCTTCAGTAGGCAGCACCTCTGACACCAAAGCTATGGACACCATACCTCCTTCTTTGGCTGTCATTTTCCAGTCTGCCCCTGTCTCCAGGTAGAACCACTACCCATTTCACACGGCTGTTCCTAGTTCTGGGAACACACCATCCAGTGGTAGCAATGCCTCAGCCCATGCCTCAACTCATTTACCTGCAACATCGGCCAACAGATAGACTAACACTTCAAGCTCCTCTTGGACCCAGGTCTCCCGTCTCAGGCCACATTTGGGGCTAACGATGGGCAGAGGCCTAATGATTATTTTCTATCAGGAAACCCAGCAGCCTCAACACAAGATAAAGTCCTAGTCGCTCCTGCAGCCTAGCCACCGCGAGTCAGCATCATGCAGTCAGCTCCGCCAGCTCCCCTATTTGCCACCACCAGCAACACGCAGCCGGCCTTTGGCGACAACCCAGGCATTCTCCCCAGGACTGTGTCCATTGCTACTGGCTTTGGAGTTGCCACCAGGATGCCCAGTACTGGGGACAGTAGCTGGCTGTTTGCCGATACCACACCGGACCCACTGTTCATGGGACCTGCAGCCCCTATGGCTGGTGGGAGCCTTGGAGTCGGTGTGTCAGCCTCAGGCCTTGCTCATTCAGAGTCATCCAGACCACTTAACTTTGGGGCAGGACTAAGTGGGGCACCCAGCACCGCTTCCGTTCCTACTTTGGGCCAGACAACCTGCCATCAAGGCTGCTGCAGTAGGAGGGGGAGGCACCATCCCAGCATTTGGGAACATACCTGATTCCACCTAAATCCAAATACCTGGGGCCTACCTAGGCTGAATACAGGTGGTACGGTGATGGCAGGGGAAAACACCATCCCCACGATTGGAGGCCACTTTCCGTCACTGCACACAGGGCCCATCTGGACGTAAAAAATGTATGTTTGAAAGTTCCATCAGCAAGGAGAAGAAATCTGTGTCAAGGGACATGTCAGTTTCCACCTTCCATCAGAGCACCCCACATCTGTTGGAGTTGCAAGTGTGGGTACCACCCGTGGGTTTCAACACACTTCTAGTTCTACCTTATTTCCAAACACAAGGGGCCCACCTGCCCACAATCCAGGTGGTGGTCGTCTAGGAGGGCACAACATCATGCCCATGATTGGAGGACCTGGTATTCCCGCTTACAACCGGGACCCACCTGGCCAGTACACAGGTGGTGCGGATGGAGGGCACAACATCTCACCGGGGCTGGGAGGCCCTGTGTATTAACTGCCATCAGACTTGGAACCCATCTGTGCAGGGAACAGGGCGGGGGCCATGGGGAACAGCACCACACCTGCTGTGACTGGATACACTTCTGGTGCCTCATTCATACAAAGCACTGGGCCCCACCCTGGCCAAAACCCAGGTGGTGCCATGGGGGAATAGCCTGTGCTATGGATGTGCCTGTGCTCATAGGAGTCTGGCAGCCTCATAACCTGCCCAGGGCTTCATAGGAGCCATCAGCGAATTCCTTTCTTCTGTGAAGAAACTCAACAAATGAAGAGCAGATCTTATTCTGCAAACTGTGTAACCATGAATGGACTTTGCCTCACTGGAAAGTGGTTCAGCCCCTTTAAGTGAAACTTAACGTCCTCTCTTCCTACAGCAAGCCGGAGGACCACACCTCAGGGGTGTGCGTGTGTGTGTGTGTGTGTGTGTGTGTGTGTGTGTGTGTGTGTGTGTGTTGGAGGGTGTGGAGCATATGAGCCCACTTCAGAACTACACCAGACTTGAGAAGTTCCAGTTAGGAGAATGGAATAGAGCTGCATGTATCATCCACTGTGCCATCCCTGGCTTCACTGTTAACTTGGCCTACCAAAGCTCCTGGACAGTTTTCCCTAGACTTGGAACTGGCAGGATGCCCACTGCTGTTTTCAGATGCTTTCTCTCCCCCTATGCATTTGCCTCAATGGGTCCTTCTCTTTCCCAGCTTTATGTACATATATATATATATATATATATATATATATAAAACCTTGTTCATATTAAAATAAATAAATTAATTTAAAAAATAATAAAATTGGCAAAGGACTTGAAAAACATATCTACAAAGGTGATATACAAATGGCCAAAATGCACATGAAAAGGTGCTCAGTATCATTAGTCATCAGTGATATGAAAAACCACAATGACATACAACTTTCACACACACTAGGATGGCTAGAATAAAAAAGACAGATAATAACAAGTATTGTCAAGGATGCGGAGAAACTGGAACCCTACTGCACTGCTGGTAGGACTGTAAAATGGTGCAGTTGCTGTGGAAAACATTTTGGCAGCTCCTCAAAAGGTTAACTATAGAGTTATGATCCAGCAATGCCACTCCTAGGTATATAACCAAGAGAAATCAAAATGTATGTTCACAGAAAACCTTGTACAAAAAATGTTCATAGCAGCAGTATTCATAATAGCCACAAACTGGAAGCAACTCAAATGTCCATCAACAGATAAGTGGATAAACAAAATGTGGTATATCCATTTTATGGAATATTATTCAGCAATAAAAAGGAATGAAGTACTTATCCATGCTACAATGGATGAACCTCAAAAGCATTATGCTAACTGAAAGAAGCCAGACACAAAAGACTACATGTTTTATGATTCCATTTATGTGAATTTTCCAGAACAGACAAATTTATAGACCGAAAGTAAATTAGTGGCTATGTAGAGTTGGAGAGTCTGGGGCCAATGAGTAGTAACTGCTAATGGGCACAGTATTTCTTTTGGGGTGATGAAAATATTCTACAATTGATTATGGTGATGGTTTCACAACTATGGGAATATATTAGAAACCACTGAATTGTACACTTTAAAAAATGAATTGTACAGTATATGTATAATTTCTCAAAAAAGCTGTTATTTAAAAATATTCAACTGTAAGAAAACAAACAATTTAACTTTTTAAAAATTGGGCAAAATAGTTGAACAGACAATTCAGCAAAGAAGATATATGATAAAAAATAAATCCATGAAAAGGTGCTTAAGGTCACTAGTCATTAAGGAAATGCAAATCAAAACCACCATAAGATACCACTGCACTGCCATCAGAATGGCTTTAAAAAAATGCGCCAGACAAACCAAGAGTGGTGATGCAGCAACTCTCATATGTTGCTGGTGGGAGTGAGAAATGGTATAACCCCTCTGGACATATCTTATAAAGTTAAACATACACTTAACCCTATGAATTGGCAATCATAGTCCCAAGTACTTACTCTGGAAAAATAAAAACTTGTGATCACACAAAAGCCTGTTCAGGGTTTATAGCAGTTTCATTCATCTATTCACAATCACCCAAAATGAAAACAATCCAGATGCCTTTCAACAGTGAATGGACTAGCAAACTGTGGTATAGCCATACAATTGAATACTATGCAGCAATAAAGAGGAATGAATTAGTGACACATGCAACAGCTCGGTTGAATCTTAAAGGCGTTATTCTGAGTGAAAGAAGCCAATCTCAAGAGGCCACATGCTCTATGATTCTATCTGTATAACATTCTGGAAAAGAAAGAACTGTAAAGACAGAGAACAGATCACTGGTTGCCAAGGGTTAGAGGTTGGGGAGAAGGTTTGATTATAAAGGAGTAGCAGGGGGAAGTTTTCTGGGGTGATGGAGTCGTTCTGAATTCTGATTTTGACGGTGGTTACGCACATCTATTTGTGTGTTCCAACATTTAGAAATGTACTACAAAACAAATATTTAAAAAATAAATAAAATTTTTAAAATTATAAATCAAATTTTAAAATACATAAATATATTTTACATATGTGTGTATCTATCTGTATACACACACAATCACTGCAGGGACTGTTCAGAACTTTGACCACCAACCATTTTTTTGAGGTGAGTAATATTTTCTTTCTGAAATTTTTCAGAATTGCGGGGCTATGGTGATAATTTAAAGAGCTGACCAACTTGTAGTCAGTTTTATTATTGTTTTAAATTCTCTACAAGGGACTTCCCTGGTGGCTCAGTGGATAAGACTCTGCGTTCCCAATGCAGGGGGCCTGGGTTCGATCCCTGGTCAGGCAACTAGATCCCGCACGCATGCCGCAACTAAGAGTTCAGATGCCACAACTAGGGAGCCCACGTGCTGCAACTAAGGGGCCAGCGAGCCGCAATTAAGAAGCCCGCCTGCCGCAATTAAGACCCAGTGGAACCAAATAAATAAATATTTAAAAAAAAATTCTCTACGAACAATGCACCCTCTAATTGCCTACTCTGGGGAGATGGCTCCCACTACCCCAACTCTGGTGTGCCACCTGCTTCTGTGGTTCTGAACTAAAAGACCTTAGACATAGAGAAACTGTTTCTGGAAGCTGGAAATCAGTGAACTAAAAGGTCCAAGGGTATGAGTGGGACTCTGACAGCATCTGCTATAGCTGACCAAATCCTGGTTCGAACAATAAATCGATAAGTTATATGTTATATGTATGTATGTATGTATAAACAAACAAACAAATAAGTCCACCTTCAGTGAGGGCAATTGGGTAAATCTTAATATGTACTGAGTATTAGGTAATATAAAGGAATTATTTTTCCTATTTACGGTGTATTAACGATACTGTGGTTCTGTAAGAAAATGTCTCATGTTTTAGAAATGCATACTGAAGCATTTCACAGTGGAATTTCACAATGTTGATAATTTATTTTTAAATACTTCAAAGAAAAATTTAGGCCAAACAAATATGGCAAATATTAGTAATTATTAAGGTTATGTGATGAATATGTAAAGGTTTATCATACTCTTCTCTCCACTTTCTTATATGCTTGAAATCGTTCATAATAAAAGGTGTTCAAAATTTTAAAAATGCATTAGAAAATGCCAGAAATTTTGAGTCTCTTAGTCTTTTGAGTCTTTGAGTCTCTTGAGCCAACGAAACCTCATTCCAGTAAGACCCCACAGTCCTATCATGATACATCCGAGATGAATTTGAATCAGAGAAAGTTTGGAGTATTTCACTGTCCCTTGAAAAAGAAAATGGAAAAGCGTGTAGCATGTTTTATAAAGCTTCCACCCTAAAATGCTAAAACAAAGACTAGTAGGGCTAAAATGGGCAAACATTCAGCTGTCCTGAAAGCTTGGTTTTCTAGAGGCCCTATATCTTGCAGAAGCCTTGGTAACTAAGGACTAGCTTCTGGGAGGACATCAATTACCTCTTTTTAAGTCGGTGTGACTTGGGTGTCAGTCACTTGCAAATAGAAGAGTCTTGTTACATTCCTTGACCTATAAGGCTAGGTCATAAAGGGCCATGTAGCTTTCAGTTTGTTCACTGAATATCTGCTCCTGGAACCCTGACGTGTAAGAGGTCAGATACCCCGAGGCTACCATGATGAGGGGCTACATGTAGGTGCTCCAATCAATGGTCCAGCTGAGCCCAGCCTTCCCGCCATCTATGCAAACGCACCAGACATGTGACTGAAGCTGTTACCCTCCAGACTAACACATCCACCAGCTGAATACCACCCAGAGATCTCCATCAGCACTATATGGAACAGAAGAATGATCCAGCCATGCCCTGTCCAAATTCCTGACCCATGAAATTATGAGATTAAAAAAATGGTTATTGTGTTAAGTCACTAAATTGGGGGCCATTTGCTATGCAGCAATAGTTAACAGAAACAGGAAGCCAGAAGGTGTGACCTATGCTGTGTAGTGGCAGATGCAGTTTTTAATGGAGCCTGAAACTTTTAAGAAAAAGAAGCCACTTGACCATGTGCACAAAATGAAAAGAACCCGTACAGGTGGGGAGTCCTGAAGTTTAAGTTTTAAGTTACATTGGTGTCACAATAGATACATGACTGATTGCCCAGGGTCCTGCCCCAGGACAATGACCTTTAAAGGGTGCAAAGTTTTAGGAGAATGATTTTAATAGGCATGAGCAAAAATGATGAGAAGCAGAACTCCAATATCTGGGGTCTCAACACCCTTCCCTGGCCCATGGTCTCCACCAAGAGAGTCCTGTGTCCTATGGGGGGGGGTAAGGGATGGGGCTGACCCATTTCATCCTCCCAAGGCCCTGCTGCCACCCACATGTTGACTCTTTCTACCATTTGGTGTCCATTCCTAGAGGCCCTGTGAGCCCTTCAAAGTCTGTCTTTTCTTTTCTTTTCTTTTTTAAAATATTTATTTATTTATTTGCCTGCGCCAGGTCTTAGTTGTGGCACGCGGGATCTAGTTCCCAGACTAGGGATCAAATCCAGGCCCCCTGCACTGAGAGCGCAGAGTCTTAACCACTGGGCCATGAGGGAAGTCCCCAACGTCTGTATTTCGAATATTGAGAATTCTTTCCTCACCCTCCAATCTTGCCTCTGTTCCAGGAGCACACGACTCTGAGTGTCACCCTCAATGAGACACCCAGCCCAGACACCTGAAAATCAGCCATGAGTCCTCCCCCCAGCTTACTCCCCATATTGGATCAACGGTGGAGAGTCTGGCTCCCAGCAGTTCTTGAAGTCAACCTCTTCTCTCCCTGTCCCTACTCCCACTGGTCATTTTTTTGGTGCTGCCATCTCTCACGGCTCGCCCTCGGAGGGGTTCGGCCTTCCTCCTAACAATCTATCCAATCCAAACGCAAATCTCACCAGGCACTGCTATCAATGGCTCCCAGTACCCACACTCTGAAAGCCTTATTCTGGAGTTCAACAATCTCCATGATCTGACCTCTAACCTCTAACATCACAGCCTGCCCCCACCTCCTCCCTCTCCACCTGCTCCTTTAGAGGGACCCCTCACTCCCTCACCCATTTCCTGCCATGAATTGCAATGCTGCCCCTCATCAAGCCCCTCGAGACCCAGCTGCAGCCTCACCCCTTCTCAGAAGCATCTCCAGAACCCACACTCTCCAATTTGATGACCTTTCTCTATGGCCCCTTGCTCTGGGCAGGATGCCTCCCATAACTTGTGACACTTTAGAGGATTTATAAGCTGAACTTGCTCCGAGCTGTTCACTCCTCTGTGAAATGGGACAATATCCACACCAAAGAATCTGAGAATTATAATAATGGAAGCCTAGTGAGTAGGCACTGAGCTAAGAGCTCTTTGCACAATACCTCATTTAATCCTCACAACACTCAAAGTGGCATACACTACTATTAGCCCTATTTAACTGAGAAGGGAACTAAGGTGAAGCACCTTGCCTAACTTGCCTTTCCCTGGCAGACCTCCCTGACCTCCCTGGCAGACCTCCTTGGCCCTGATCAGTGCATCCTCCTTGCCTGTTTAGTTGCCTCCCCGCTCAACTCCCAACACATAGTTTTAATTGGGCAGGGGTGGCACCTGTCTTGTACTGGGTCTGGCATTCAGTAAGTACTTAGCAAATATTTGCTGACGTGAGTAATCTGTGAATGAATAAACCTAGCCAGCGACAGAGCCTGGATCCCAGCTCTTGCCTCGTTCTCACCCACTGAGCAGGATCCTGTGCAGGGAATGTACTTAGTACAGGACCTGGCACACAGCAGGCACACAGTGCTGCTGTTGGAGGAGGAGGAAGAGGAGCAGATAATTTTAAAAGCACTACTGTCTCGGTTGAGTGTGTCTCCCCCAAGGCACAGGACTGGGTTGGCTCCAGCCGGCTTAGGGGAGAGTTTGGAAATAAACACAGACAGTAGAGATCAGGAAGGGAACTCCTGTCCCATCTTCCCCTCCCAGGAGAAAAGAGGTGATGCTCCCACCTTTGTCCTTTCCATCAGGGGTGAGAGCAACGCCCCAAGCGAGAACCCCAAGCTCCTCCCCAATACGGATCCCAGGGGAGCTCAGGCCCCAGCCCCCTCCCGCCCACTACGGAAGCTCCCTGAACCAAAGGTGCCTACTCTTCCGCCCCTGCCACTCCCACCGCTGCAACCTAGCAACCCGGCTTGAGCGTCCTGGGCTCTGATTCTGGCTCCTCAGAGCCTGGATGTGCGACCCTGGGCCGGTCACTGTCAGCCTCTGAGCCTTAGTCTTCCTGGCTGCTCCGTGGGCAGCGGAATCCGGGGCTCCGAGGGTGCAGGACTTTGCCAGGCGCCAAGGCTGTGGCTGACCATCCTGGGTTTCTATCGTCGGGCCAGGGAGGGGAGGAACCTTGGAACCCCACTACTCCACCCCGTCTAACTTCCACCGCTGGAGAACCATTCTGAGTTCTACGGAAGACGACGCTTGAAGCCCAAAGCTGAGGCCGCGGCCCCTCTGGGCGCTAGGAGCAAGCCGCCTCTCCTCTCTGGGCCGCACGTGTACACAGGAGGTGGGTTACCGCAGAGGCCCCGCCGTCGGCCAGCCGAGACCGCTTCACGAGAGGAGAGGGAGGAACAAGCCCACTGGGAGAATGGAAAGGAAAAGAGATTCAGGGTCCCCGGATGGTTGGACAAGTCCCTGAACCACTCTGGACCTCAGTTTCCTCCTCTGTAAAATGGAGACGATAATAAACAACTCACTGGATTTTCCCGGGTTTGCCGTGAGGATAAACTAAAATAATGACCTTGAAAGCTATTAAGCTCCAGGTGTTCTGGAGAGTGGGTAACGCGGGCCCACAGGCCGCCTCTCTCCGTCTGGCTTGAGCACCAGCAGGAACCGAGAACTTCAGATGACCCAATATAGATCCCTCCTGAAACCAAGAGACCAAGACAGATCTTAAGCTCACCTAGAGCGGGGAAGAGGGCTGATCCCGAGGAGGGGGCAGCTGGAGCGCGGGTTGAGAGAGGATGCGAGGCCTCTGAAAGCCTGGAGTGGGAGGAGGGAAAACCTGGAGTGGGAGGCTTGAGAGCGCGCAGCATTGAAGCGCAAGAAAGTTCACACTTCTAGAAGCTCCCGCGCACTTTCTTCCGCCTTCCTCTCTACTTCCTAGGTAACTCTTCCCTCTTTTCTTTCTCGTCTCTCTCTTCGTTCCTCCCTATCTTCATTGCCTGTCTCGCCCCATCTCTCTGCTCTCGCCCCTTCTCCCCCCACTTCCAGCTCCTCATCACCCTCGCACTTTATAACCAAACAGCCAAACCCCTTTCCAATTAAAGTGGAATTAGGCAACTCAATCAAATTAGTTCCCTATTAAAGCCCTTCTTTATTAAACCGTTTTCTTGTCCCTGCTATTAAGTTTCACCGCCTGGCGGAACTCGAGCCGGCCCCAGAAGTTTACCTTGGGAAGTCGCCGGCCCAGCCTAGGGGAGGGGACACCCTGTTTCTCGGAGAGGGGGAGTCACCCAGCCAGAAGCGGGAGGGACTTGGGAGGCCGGAGGCGGGTGTCGGCCCCGGAGCCGCCAATTTCTTCAGATCCGCTTAAGGAGGGAAGGTCAAAAAGGGGCGCGGAGTGAGGTCGGGCTGGAAGGCGCGTCCTCACCGCCGCTCTCAGATTACACTGTCTAGGGCGAAGGCAGCGCCCCACCACCCCAAAAATAACTCCCAGGCCGCTGGCCTCTGTGAGAGAGCGGTCTTAGCCTTCCCTCCTCAGCCGCCGTCTCGGCTGCCGTTCCTTCCAAACCTGAAGAGGCAGGCGCGCGGCGGGCGCCCAAATCTGCGCCCCGGGGAGAACGGGAACCCGGCCGGCGGCCTCGCAGGACTCCGGGGACCGAGAGCACTGGCAAGGCGACCCCTCCGCAACCCGCGCGCCCGAGCGGGGAGTGGGAGGGACACCAGGTCCCACAAGCACGGCGGGCGCCGCTCCTCCCGGAGTGCTGAGCGCGCGCCTCTCCCAGGCGTTGCAGGAAGTTTCCTCGCCCCGCACCCCCGAGGGTCGTAAGCACCCTCCGGACCTCGGTCAAGCTTCTCCCTGATACCGCGGCTCCGGCGAGGAATTAAGATTATCAACCCGGCCGCCCGAGAAGCGGGACGGGATTCGTTGCTGTTTTCTTAGAAAATAACATTTATTTCTAGCTCATGTCTAGGCAAAGGAAAGCACAAAGTGAGCCATTCTGTGCAGCAGCGTTTCCCGCTGCCGGCCCTTCGGCCGAGGTGCCTGGCGAGTCCCGCGAGGCGGGGATGGGCCCTCCGGCGGGCGGTTCCGGCTCAGTCACGGGTCACTCTGTTCCTGCTTCAGTGCGCACCTAGACCGCTCCTTAGGGAGAGACAGGCCGCAGGCAAGAGGGGTGGGTGGGCAGGATTCATCTCGAGTTTACAATATATTTAATCTATAAACCTGATAAGTACAATGCACGCATAGTCTAATTTTTTTTCCGTTTTGTCCTTTTTTTTGCTTGTTTTTGAATATTTTTCACGTTAATACCGAGGTCACCTACAGATTAATAACTTAGAATTCCATTTTATAACATTATACACTGGCTTGTATATATATGTATAGTTTATATATAGATTTATACATATATAAAAACTCACACTGCACCAAGGAAACCCATGCTTATCGGCATAAGCAACAAAGAGAGCGACAAATACCGCAACGAGGAAAGTGCACCTTAGAACTTGTTTCCTTTTTTTTCTTTTTTTACAATTTGATATCGATATATATGTGTGTCCCAAAGACTCGACTCAGTGCCAAGAGATTTATACATCCTAAATTTATATTTGTTAGAGCGAATATTAAAAAATTTTTTAAGGGAGGGGGAGACACAGAAGACAGACTCTCGGACTATCCTGCCAACCATTTGGGAGCGCGGGCAGGTGTGACGAGCATAGCGACAGGAGAGGCAGGAGCTTGCGCAGCGACTGCAGCCTCTGAATTCTCAAGAATTCCCGGCCTTCTGAAGGGATGGGGAGCCTTGATAGGGTCGCGGGACGAGGATGGGGGTCTCACATCCCCTCCGAGAACATCTGCATCTGAAGCTGCTCCTCTTTGCTCAGCTCTCCCCACCCACCGTCCAAAACAAAACTGAAAACCACCTTGGAGCGAGAGGATCCCAGCCGGGGCGCAGAGAGCGCACCAGGCAAAGACGGGCCGGCAGCCCGCGGGGCAAGCCTAGGGTCCCTGTTTGGGGGCCGCCCGACTGCCGGGCCGCTCGCCCTACTGCTTCTCAGGGGCACCATTGACCATGGGCCCGTACAGGCCGCCGCCGTAGGTCGGCTCCTTGTGCACAGCAGCGGCGGCGGCCGAGCGGTCGCGCATGAGATCACTGAAGGCGTAGTCCATGGGCGGGCGGAAGCCGAGTGTGGGCACCAGGCCGGCGGTAGAGTAGGGAGCCATGAAGGCCAGGCCGCGACTGTGCGCCGCCGCCGCCGAGTAGGCCAGGCGCAGGGGGCTGAGGCCGAGCGGCGCGCCCAGCGGGTAGGCGCCCGCGTCGGCGCCGAAGTGACTGGCGTTGGGCTGCAGTGGCGAGAAGGCCGAGCGGCTGCTCAGCGAGCCCAGCGCCCCGGGCGCCATGGCGCCGGCCAGCAAAGGTCTGTGGTGTGGAGGTGCGGCTGGGCCCGCCTGAAGCGGCGCGGGCAGCCCCGGCCCCCCGGCGGCCGCGGCGTCGACGCGGCCAGGCCACGCGTCATCCGCTGCTACTACTGCCCCCACCGCGGCCTTATCGGGGGGCACGGCGGGGCCGAGGCCGGCCGCCAGGCCCCCGCGGTGGTGGTTCAGCACTTGCTCGATAGCCTGCACCACGTCGCCGCCGCAGCCCTGCAACACTAGCTCCAGGACACCCCGCCGGTGGCCCGGGAAGACACGCGTCAAGATGTCTAGCGGCGTCCGCTGCCGTGGACCCGGGCCCCCGCCCAGCCCGGGCGCGGGAGCGGCCTCTGCCTCTTCTTTGTCGACCTCGGAACCGGATTCTGAACCCAGAGGGCTGGCGGATCCCGGGCTGTCCTCCTCGGCGCCGCCTCCGGGGCCAGCGCTGCCTGGGCAGCTGCCACCTGCCTCTTTGGAGGCCCGGGCCAGGGGCGACCCAGAAAAGGACTCGCCGTCGCCGTTCTCCGAGCCCGAGCCCGCTCGCACCTCTGGGGACGATGTCCCGGGACCAGAGTCCGCGCCGTCGGGTGATAAGGGCTTTCCCGGCGGCGGCTGCGGGCTGCCTGCGCGGCCTGCCTGAAGCAGCGTCTTGGGGAATACGTCAAACTTCTGTAACTTGGCCTCTAGGAGGGGAGAAAGGGGTATGTAAAGGAGCGGTTAGCAGGGAAGTGACCACACCCCACAGCACCAGAGCCCTTTGGAGTCCAGCTTCCTTTCCCTCTGAGCCTCACAACCCTCATTCACTGGCTCCAAAACCCTTCTTTCTTTTTCTTCCAGCATTCCTTCCCCTCTGAGCCCCTACAGCCCTGGATCTTTCTCGGCTCCCAGAGCGCATTCTCTTTCTGTACCCAGAACCCCAACCACCTGTGCCCTGTAAACTCAGTGTCCAGTGACCCTCTTCCTACATCTGTGCCCAATACCTTCACCCTTCCTAGTCTTGGCCTGCTCTGCTCTGGAGAAGTGGCCTGACCCAGAGGTCAAACAGGAGCCAACACAACTTGCACCTGCACCGCACACTGTATAGAAGACCTCACTCCACCCCTGTGATTCCAAGAGCCCACCCAGCCCTGGGTGCTCTGTGGCCCTGGGCAGCACAGCCTGGAGGGGAATGCACCTTGGGCATTTACAAGATCCCAAGCCTCTCTACAGGCAAAAGTAGAGCCTCTATTTCTAATCCATCCTTTCCAAAATTAAGACCTAAGTGGGACTTCCCTGGCGGTCCAGTGGTTAAGACTTGATCCCTGGTTGGGAGCTAAGATCTCACGTGCCTCCCGCCAAAAAACCAAAACATAAAACAGAAGCAATATTGTAACAAATTCAATAAAAAGACTTTAAAAGTGGTCCACATCAAAAAAAATCTTAAAAAATAATTAAGACCTAAGAAGTTCTTCCCTCCCAAGCTGGAAGCTGAGTGAGCCCTGGCCTAATTCCGCACCCCCTCCCCCAAAAGCCTAGGGAGTCTCAAAGAAGAGGGTGCGGCCAGAGCAGGACAGGGAGTGCACTGGGAAGAGGAAAGGGGATTGAGAGAAGGGAGAGAGCGCGTACTCTGAGAAAAGGGAGACGAGCAGGGAAGGAAGCTAGAAAGAAGGAGCAGGGCGGTTGACCAGGGAACATTAGGAACAGGAGAAAAGGAATCCTGCGGGGGAGGGGGGGAGTGGGGTTGGGAAGGAATTCGGTGGCCTCAGTACCTAGAGAAAGCGAAGCGGGGCGGGGGAGGGGACTTGGAGAAGGTCGGATTGCTGAAGAGAGTTGGGAAGGAGCGGAGGGATCTGCGGCGTGTGAAAAGCGCAGAACGAAAGAAAAGATAAGACGCGTGGGTTCTCGCGCCGGGGAGAAGACCCAGCGAAGTGAGCAAGAAAGCTGAGACATGGCTGCCTTTGGGTAGAGGCGATAAGATTAAAGCGTTTACATTTGGGCCTGCGGTGAGAGAAAGGAATAATGTGCAAATGCTTCAGAAAGGGGAGAAAGGAAAGTTTGTGTGTTTATGCCTCAAATCAGGGGCTTGGTGCGCGGGCAGCTCCACCAGGTGGGGCGTTTGGAGAACGCGATTCTACTCTTTCAGTACCGAGACAAGTCCCTGGGCTGCGCGCCCCTGAACCCCGTCCCTGCTCCCCTCTTCTCACCTGAGCTCCCCGCGCCCGCGGCGCCGCCTCCGGTGCCCGCGGGCGCTCCCGCTCCCGGCCCCCCGCCGTCGGCGGCGCACACAGAGCCGAAGACCTCGTAGGCGGGTCGCGGCGGGATGATGCCGTTGGCGGCGGCCAGCGCCAGGCCCTCGGCAGTGCCGTAGAGGAGCTGTAACTCGCGCGCCTCGTTCTCTTCCTGCGCCTGTTGCCTGCGCAGCGCCACCTGCGCCGCCATGACGCGCTGGCGCTCGGCGATGAGCGTGCACTTGGCGCACAGGCAGTCCTTCCAGCGGCAGTAGCGCTTGTGGCCCTTGAGCGCAGACACCACGCCGTGGTTGCGGCAGCGCGCGCACTTGGGGGTCCGCGGGTACTTCTCCGCAGCCCGCAACAACAGCGGCGGCGCTCGTAACAAGCCGCCCGCCACGCTCACAGGTAGCGAAGCGGCCGCTGCCGCCGCCGCTGCCACCGACGCCACCGAAGCCACGGGCGGGCCCGTCGTTGTCGCAGCCGCCGTCGCCGCGCCGGGTACGCTGGGCAACTCGGAGCGCAGCTCCATGGCAGGACCTGGCGTGGAACACCGTGGGAAGAGGGGAGAAACTTGCGGTGAGGAGCCCATGGTGCGCTAAGCTAAAGCGCACCCTGGAGGAATCCAGGTTTAGAGAGGGGCATTTCGGCAGCGGGAGGTTTAGCTAGCAGTTACCGAATCGCTGGGAGGAGGTACCTTTGGAGTCCGCTTGTAAATGCCCAACTCCCCGACCCCACTCCCACCAGAGTTCTTATAACTGATTTATGCACTGGGTGTAAGATTTCATCTGAATCAGTGGTTCCACTGGAAAAAATTAAAAGACATATAAAGTTTGAAAGTCATTGGTTCAGATGAATGTAACAAGGGTTTTAAAAAAAAAAAGATCCCCCAAAGTTTAGCAGAACTGAGGTTAGACAGGCAGAGAGAAATGTTTGTTTGGTGGGACTCGAATTAGAAAATTTTGACCCAACAGTTAGACTGATGTCAAGAGCAAAACAGGAAAACCCGAGGCGAAACGTTCAGTTTTATAGAAGGGTGAAGAGGAGGGTAATATCAAGGCATAGAGTTCAGCTGGTTGGGCTGGAAGATTTTTTTCTGGTGGGAGCAGGAGAGTTGGAGAGAAAACTCAGGGACGAAAAAAAAAATCTCTAGGAAGTGGAGTGAAGGCTAGGAAACAACTCAGGGGCAAAGTTAGGCCCAGGGGCCCAGGGACCCGTGGAAATGTGGGGGTCCAAGTTCCAAGGGGCGGGCCTCCGGGGGGGAAGAGAAAATGGTGTGGAGCTGAGTTCAGGAGGCCTGGGGAGGTGGATTACAGAGGAAATGCAGTGGAAGGATCTTTCTTTCGATAGGCAAACCCAGCCCGAGGAGAAGCTTGAGGGGCGAGGAAAACAGCGAGAAACAGGTAATATGGGGGTCTGGGACCCAGGGTCCATGCGGGAGAGAGGGGTGTGCGTGAAAATAAAACCCTCAGGCATAGGCTGGGCTTGGAGATGGAGTAAACCTGTGGCACAGTTTTTAGCCTTGTAGTCTGGAGTAGTCGGGGAGGAAAAAGTATCTTGCAAAAGTTAAGCATTGCAGGAGGGAGAGCCTTTTAGCTGACCAACTCACCCGGCCTTCCCCTCCCCTCCCGGTTTAGGGATCCAGTCGTCAGACACGCCCTCTCCATTCTGGGGCACCGCGGGACCCCGCTCGGGAGCAGATTCCCAAATTCTGGTCTCTGAGTTGGGTTCCTGGGATTTGAATGGCCCAGCAGGCACCACCGAGGCGTGGGAGTCGCCTCTGGAACTGGGTCTGAGAGAACGCAGGAGTCCCCCCTGTGCCGTGGCCTCAGGAGGCCCAAGCGGGCCCAACTCTAAGCTTCCGCCGCGGCCTCCTCTGGGTCCCCGGTTCCCCTCCTGAGCCCGAATCCTGGTGTCTCCGCCCAAGAATTCTGGACCCCGTCCCTTTGCGCACTGCCTTCTTCCCTCAGGCCCCTCGAGCCGCGCAGTCCCTGAGGCCAGAGTGGCCCGGGCTTCATCAACAGGGGCGGAAGGCCGGGACGCCTCCCCTGCCCTCCCTGCGGCCCTCAACTACCTGCCTTAGGCTCGGGGATCCTCCTCCGCGGGCGCTGCACGCGCCTCCCAGCTCCGCTCGCGACGCTGGCGCTCTCAGCCTCTTCCCCTTGCCCCCGGCCCCTTATCTGACCACGTCACCCTCCTTCAGTCACCATGTCCGAACTTCCGGACCCCCTCAGAACGCTGCGCAGTCCAACCCTTCCGTCGGAAATCGGAGCCGGGCAACCGTTTAGGGATCGACTGGCTGGAACCCACGACCCGGCCCTTGCCGCGCCGCGTCCCCTCGCGGAGCGCGCTGGACGCTGCACACAGTCTGGCCCCAGCTGCCCGGCGCTGCCAGACTCTCAATGAGCAGCTTCCCCGCTCTATTGTTGCTCCTTAGGGCTCCATTAGACAGAATTGGCCAACAATGTGGCGCCTGCCATTGGCCAGGGGAGGCAGACGGCGCTCTGATTGGCCGGGCCCGCGCCCGGGGAGCCCCGCACTCTACAGTGTCCGAAAGATTCGAAACTGCAAAAGCTTCTCTGAGGGCCTCGGGGAGGGGAGGGGGCGCTCCAGGGAAGGAATGGAAAAAAAAGTGGGCAAGGAGGAGCGTTGAAAATACCGTGACAAGTAGTTTCCGTGTGCCCGAGAGCGTGTGAATTGCGCCTAATTACCGTGTCGGGTGCGCCTCTACGTAGACGTGTGTAACCCCTCGGTTTCTGGGGCGCGGGCTCCGCTGCGCCGCTCTCACTGGCCGGGGGCGCTTGGCAAGGCCGACCTCCCCAAGTAGCCCTGGCGGCCCAGGGCGGGATGCGGGCAGGTGACAATTCAATTACCGCGGTCGGGGTGGGGGTGGAATGGGAGCGCGGGGGTGGAGAAGGGAGGGTGTTCATGGCATAAATGCCAGGAAGAGTTTTCCTCCCTCCATCCGGCTCTGTTTCGGCATGCTCCCAAGTCCAACGTGTTTGGGGTAGTGGAGGCTGTTTTTTTTTTTTCCGCCCCTGCCGCCTTTAAAAGGCAGATCCTTTATTTTAAAAGTCCTGGTACGATAGGCATCACGGAGGGTAAGTGTGGCTTGAGGATTTTCGTTTTTAAGGAGCCGGGAGAGGAGAAATGAGATAGCGCTTCCTGTCGGCGCCCGCCGGGGCAGTGCGCTCTGCGCCTTTCCTTTACCAGCCCCTCTAACCCCGTCCTTCTGCCCATTTTTCTCTTTCCTTTCCTCACCTCTGCAGCATCTAGATATCTTTTCCGTGGTGGTGGGATTCTTTTCGTCGTTGTTTTAAGTTAACAGGTTGATTTTCTTTTTTAAACGAAAAGTAAAAAGTGGCTTCCCTCTGTCTCCCCATATCCTCTTGGACGCAGGACGCACATCAGTCTGCCTGTTCTTCCGGTCCAGAGACAAGGTCGCCGCGGGCCCCAGTGAGTAGTTTTAACTTTCGCCTTACCCTCCCGTCCTGACGTCACGGCTCTGAGGAACAGCTCGGTGCGCAGAGGAGGTAACAGTTTCGGATTTTGTTTCCCTCTTGAATGGCAACATCTGGAATTAATGCCGCGGTCCTCGGGCGGGATCGCCTCGGGTTTCTCTCGCTGTGATTCTCTTTCCCTTTACTTTTTCTCTTTTCCTCGTTCTAATGTTCTCTCACTCATTTTTCTTTTCTACTTTTCTCTCTCTCCTTCAGAGTAAAGAAAATTCGTTTAATTTATGAGAAAAAATGAGTTTTCCAGTCGTTCTCCCTCCACTCCCGACCAAGGGTTGCCGCGTTGCCCTTTCGAACTTCCAGGGCCCCCAGGCTCTGGCCCGCGCTAGCCGGGGCTCGGACGTACTGGGCGTGCAGACTCGGCCGGGGGCCTCGGAACGCAGCCCCTTCCACTTGGCAGGTCTACTGCTGCCAGCCCGAACGCCTCTGACGCCGGGGGCTGGGGATTGTGGTAGGAGGGCGAGACGAGCGAGGCCCCACCGCCCAGCGCGGGACCTCGCGCAGGTTCCTCGGGGAAGCCAAACCGAGGACCGGGGCGGGGGAGGGGGTGGTGCGCGCAAGAGCCAGGCAGATTCGGACAGATTGCTTCCAGAAAGTTGACCAGGGCCGCGCGCAGCGTGCTCAGACCTTGACAGTCTGCGATAAGGCTAGAAACCCGGCTGTTCGCTCCTAGCAAATTCCATTCGCTGGAGCCTGAGAATGTGTTTGGGAAAGAGAAAGGGGTCAGCTCCCGCTGGGTCTCCCGCATGGACAGATGGTAAGGGAGTGAGTCTGGGATAAAAATCCTTTAGGAGCGAAGGACCCAGACCCCACCGTCCAACATCTTGAGGTTATGAGGTCAAGGAAATCTATGCGTTAACTGCACCCTGGCAGGGCGGTGGGTGGAGGAGAGATGACAGAATCCGGCGCCTCCTCCCAGAGCT
Organism: Phocoena sinus; assembly: GCF_008692025.1. NCBI lineage: Eukaryota > Metazoa > Chordata > Mammalia > Artiodactyla > Phocoenidae > Phocoena > Phocoena sinus. The sequence continues at coordinate 42,074,694 of NC_045763.1, forward strand.
ACCTTGGATAAAGTTTTCGAGACATTATTTTAAACCCCAAACGAAATGAACAATAGAAATCTGCCTAGCTTCCGGGGAGGCGTTGGCCCAAACACCCCTCTTCGCACTTGAGGCCAGGCCACTGTGAGATTCCCCCAGTCCGGTCCCAGTGATCCTGCGGCAGCCAAGGGTCAAGCCACAGGATTTGGGATCCCCGCGTTTTCCCGCTGGCATAGAAGGAATCTCATTTTCTTAAGTTGGGGAGAGGACACATTCTGGAACCCAGCCCAACCAGAGGGAACCTGCCCACCCCTAGAGCAGTCACCTCTCTCCTTGGGTTCACCGCCCAACAGGTCTAGGACCCACAGTCTTTCTTTTCATATCCCCGAGGTTCTGATGTCCCCCCTGCTCATGGGAGTGAATGTGTCGTGGAAGGAGTCAGAGTAACCGTCCTTGGTCGAAGTCACTGCACTCACACCTCCATAGGCCACTCTGAGCTAGTCCTGATTTGGCCTGTGCTCTCAGAGGGGAGCAGACCAGAAGGGGGTGGCTGGACAGAGCTGCCAGCGGTGGGGAGAGCATGCCCAGACTGAGGCATTAGGGGCTACGCCCCTGACGCACACCAGAGTGTGGCTTCACAGCTGGACACACAGTCTGCACGTGTGACCTCATTCTGCACAAGTCTTGGACACACCTCGTACCTGCACGGAGTGTCCGCCCAGAGGGTGCATGCATCTCTGACGCTGCTCTCCCACCTGAGAGGATCCCTTCGGAAAGTTTGATGGACTTCACAGCACTCTCATAAGCATGTCCTCATTCTGAGACATTCACTCGGTGGGTGACCTCTCACCCAGGTGCTCACAGATTCCCATCTCAGTGGCTGAACACCAGACCCGAGCATATGCTCGTGCACTTGCGCCATCGCTCGTCCACGGACCTAACCCTACCCGAGGGCCTTGCGGACGGCTGGACCCTGAGCAGAGAAAGCCAGACCTCCGGGACAAATGAAGTGGCCGAGGGCAGAAAGCCTATCTTCACACAGTCACACACATACACACTCACTCATGCACGTCCTCCTGGCTCAAACTCATTTGCTTACGCCTCTGCCGTGCCAGGGTGTGAGGGCCCCGGGGGAGCGCTCTGAGCAACGAAAATCCACCTCCTTCATGTCTGAGACTGGTCCCCAACTCTCGTCCCTGCCCAGGCAGTGGTGGGGTACAAAGGGATATCCCTGGTGGAGACCCAGGGTGAGGCCGGGGCTGGGGACTGAGGGTGTGGAGGGGGCTGGGGGCGCGGCGCGGTGGCGCAAGAGTAGGCGCAGGGCCGGGGGCGCTGGTGGGGAACCCGGGTGGCATTGACTTTTGCGCTGTTTGCCCGCGGCCTCGGAGCAAGCAGACGCCATCTGTTTGCCGGCTGCGGCGCGTCGCGTTTAATTACCCTCCCGGCAGCCTAATAGAGATGATATTAAACTAAATCTTTCTGACATTAAAAGTAATTATCCTCAAACCAGTGGCTCCAGGACGGAATCGCCCCTCCCATCCCTACCCCTCTCCTGGCCGCACCAGATTCCGTTAGTTTGGCTGAAACTCCTTACCCGGAGTGGGGCGTGGAGAAAAGAGGGAAGGTGCCTTTGGGAGAAGGATTCTACGCGGGCCGCCCCAAGCACGCTGTTTCCTGCACAACCACGGACGCTCTTATGCATACGACACGCGCGTAGATACTCACACACCTGTACACGCATAGACACACAACGACAACATTTTCCTCCGGATCAACTCTCGAGCCACGTTAAGACTGTCAGCCGCGTGCACCCCCAGATGGACGGTGAGAAGCGCAGCCTGGCTTGCAGTGCAGGTCCCCAGCCCGCTAAAACGGCTTTTGCGTGGTCAAGGCCACAGATCGGCCTAGGCCAGGACCAAGGACCCAGGTACAACTTTGCAGCCAGAAAGACCCTCTGCCATCCTGGCGCTTGACTTCTCAGGCGCTCTTCCTGGGAGGGACCCTGCGCCTCGCCCTTCCTTCACAGTGTCTTAAGTCACACCAAGCTCTGTCTCTGAGAGGCAATTCAATTCCAGCTACGCCACTTGACAGGTGAGAAAACAGACTCAGAGAAGTGAGGCGACTTGACCCACATCTTACAACTAGTACAGGACAGAGCAGAATTCGAACCCAGGCGTACCAGGGGACGCCCCTACCCAAAGGCCCAAGTTCTGTCGGGGTCTAGGCGAGGGCTCGGGCTGGATGCGGGGGACGGACGTCTGGCCTGAGGCCCCTCTCGGAACACTTACCTCGCGCCCGCAGGACCAGCCCCTTCCCGCCTCCCCAGGGAAGAAGTGGGCCGGGGCCCTAGCTGAGGGCGGGGGAGCCAGGGCATCCACGCGGGGAGCGCGGCCGGAGCCCCAACGCAGAGCCACAGCAGCAGCCCTCCTTTGGATCCAGCCCCGGTGTCTGCAGGTCACGCGCAGGGGAGGCGGCCGCCCAGTGTCGCCAGGCTTCCTGTCTCCACATCCTTCTCGTTGAGCGCATCTGAGCCTGGGACAAACGCGCAGAGTGGTGTTCATTGCTCAACTACTTGCTTCTAGTTTTGAGCGCCTACTGTGTACCACTACTCTGCGAAACGCTTGGTGTGTGCTGTCTTGCTTGGTAGGCAGTCCTTGGGGGAGGTGTGACTTTGCGCGTTTCAGGGTTGAGTCGGCGAGGTTCCAAGGTTCAGCGAGGCAACGTAACTTGCCGGGGTTGCAGTGCTGCTGAGCGTAGAGGAAGAGAGGCACCCAGATCCGACTCCCACTCTCAGGCATTTTTTCTTCTCACCTTCAGTTCTGGGCGGGTAGGAGCAGGCCTGGGGGCTTTCAGCCGATTCGATTCCATTCAACTTGCTGATTATTCATGAAAACGTGAATACTGGTCATTCATTCATTCATTTCACTAATATTGAGCACCTAGTATGTGCCTGGCCCTGAGGACTGGAGATAAATCAATCGTGATGGGCCCTTAAAGAGCTCTTGTTGGCCAGTTGTGGACACAGTCATCTGTCAATGACCTCACAGTGAGAAAAGGGCTGCGGTGGGAGTGGGCAAAGAAGGGTCAAGGGACGCTTCTGAAGAAAGGGACCCCTGATGCAAGACGTCAGGTTTCCCAAATGGAAACATTATTATTGCCTCTTCTGATAAGTAAAACATTATAAAACATTTTACACATTTCAGCAAATATCTGGAATATATATATTTCTGTGTGCCTACATTTACAAAAATATACTTTTTGTTACTTGCTTTTTAATTTACAAATATAAGCATTTTTTCTTATCAGTCAATATATCTGCATAATCTTTTAAAAGAATTGCTATGAACTGTAGGTACATTGTATAAATGTACCCTAACTTATTTAGCCAATTCCCTATTAATAGGTATTTAAGTTTGTTTCCAACATTTGCTGTACTGAAAAAATGCTACAATGAACATCCCTTGTGAACTTGCCTAATTATTTTCTTAGGATAAATTCCTAGAAATAAGATTGATGGTCAGAGGGTCAGAGGCTTTTTTTTTTTTTTTTTTTTAAGGTTTTGAAAGCTACCTGTCAGCCCTCAGGAAAAGTTGTATCAATGAACACACTCAACAGTAGTGCATCTGCTGATCTTTTTAATCTTTGCCAGTTCAAGCAGGAAAAATGTATCGTATTGTCACTGTAATTTTCATTTCCTTAGTGATTCCTTAGTTTTTCCTATATGTGTTAGTCACTCATGTTTTTAAAAAATCTATGTATATCTTTGCTTATTTTTCTAACGTATAGTTTCTCTTTTTCTTAATTTGTAATAGCTGTTTATATAGTAAAGGCAGCAGTATCCTCTTATCTGGACATATGCTGCATTTCTCCATTTTTGTTTTTGTTGATCCTGTTTTGTTATACCAAAATTAAATTTTTTCATGTAGTCAAATCTGTCATTTTTTCTTTATAGAATCTATTTACAGGTCATACTTAACAAGGGTTTTTCAAATCCAACTTTCTAAAAGCATTCTTATATTTTATATTACAGCTTTTAAAATTATTTACATTTATATCTTTATTTGAAATTAATTTTGGTGGAAGATGTGAAGTAAGTTTGTGATTTAATTCCGCCCCCCCCAGCAATGATTTGCCAGTTATTACAGCACTACTTAATAACCCACTCTGTCCCCACTGACCAGATACCTACACTGCATTCTCAGGTGAAATTAGGTCCTCTCAGTGCTTTCTCATTTAGGGAGCTACTTCCTTTTGTACTAGTATCACTCTTTTAATTATTGTAGTTCTGTAATACTTGGAAGGGTAAGTCACCTCCTGATTCCTGATTCTTTTTTTATTTTTTTCTCCAAAATTCTCATGGCTGTTTTGGAAAAACAGTCTTCTGAATAAATATTTTAGAATTTTTAAGGCTAGTTCCAGAAAGAAAGTGAAGTTTAAAAAGCCCTTTGGAAAGTTGGTTTAACTGCCTTTAGAAATTAATTTGAGGGAGATTATACATCTTCACAATATGGTATTTTTCCATCTAGGACCCAGAATGACTTTCACTTATTCACAACTTTTATATCTCTTTGTAAATTTTGTCGTTTTGTTCCTATAGCATCTGTTCCTTAAGCATTCCTTGGCATTTTATGTGGCTATTGTGAATGGAATCTTTTCACTCATTACAAAGTCTGTCTAACTGGTTATGACAGGAGCAGAAGAAAGTTATGGATTACAGTATACTTATCTTGAAACCGGCCTCCTTTCTGACCCCTCCCCCTTTTAAATTAGTTCTCACAGTTTCCTGGAGCTGAGTTTGGAAGGACCTGGAATTGACCAGGCCGAGGAAGGGAGGGAGAGAGAGGCGATTCTGCCCAGACAAAACGGTGCAAAGGCCCAAGTGATTTGCAGGTCCTCCTGGGACTTTGGGGACGGTGTGTACACGCAGTGTGGTCTTCTTTGGACCTTCCTTCTCCTGGCCTCCATCTCCCAAGAGGGCCTTTGGAAACAGCGATTCCGGGGATTAGCCCTGGGTCCGACCCGCCAACCAGACTCCCCGCCATCCTGACTCGCGACTCGGGAGCCACCGCTGCTGTGACTTGCTCTGGGCTTGCCTCCCGGCCACACTGGAATCAGACTGCCTGGAGGATGGCAGTGGCCAGGCTACCACATTTGGGGGGAAGAAAATGCGAAGAGGAAGGGCATTAGGGCTCGGCTCTCGGGCCGAATCAGCCGGGTTTGAGTCCTGACCCCGCTTCAGAAGTGGAGGGACCATCTGTCAGCAGCCTGTAATCCCCAGGTCACTGACCAAAATGAAGACATGAGAGAGGGGTGTGGCTTGGAGGGAGAGACCTAATCCATCCTCGCGGGCAGCCCCAGACTACCCACGCCCCCCCGGCCTATCTCCCTCAGATAAAAGAGCTCTCCTACTCTGACTTCCACCACCACTGCCCCACCTCCTATTCCCTCCACCCCTTCTTTTGCCCTGGGACTGCCCAGTCTTCTTCCATACTGTGTATGGTGGGTGAGTTCCAAGCTGCATGACTGGCTCAGGACCGGATACTGGTTGGCCTGGAGACCCACATGTTCACTCTCTTCCCTGGCCAGGGCCGTCGCAGCGTTGGGGTCGGGAAGCTGGCTCACAAGTAGACCCTTTTGCCCCAGTGGGTGGTTCAGACTCCAGGCTTGGGGTGGCAACGATGTACAGACGCCCCCTCCAGGTTCCCAGGCCCAGGCCAGTCAGTTACCTGGGAAACTTCTACTGGCTCTTTAGCACGCAGCCCCTTGGATGCCCCCTGTACTTGTCAGAGGTACCGTTCGCACAGGCTGACCCTGCAAGCTCTCCGAGTGCCTCTGCATTGCCCCCTCTCTCAAGCCATGCAGCCACCCATCTTCATCTCCAATTCATACTGGAGGAAACTGAGAGAGGAAGTCACTTTCCCAGGGTCACACAGCTGGGGCGGGGGCAAGGACGAGAACTGTTCTTTGCATCTACAGAAGAGACTGGTTGGAGACTTGGAGGTGGAGTTGAGGCCACTTCCTTCACCCCCATTTCTCTGAACTGATCCCCTGGGGATGGGTAGAGGAGGGGTGGAGGAAGGTGTTTGGAGCCTCTTTTCTTGGGGGTTTCTTCACTCCCTTCTGTGCACCTAGAACCCCCCTTCGCCCCTCAGGACTGACCACACTGTGCCCTCACTGCCGGGCAAGAGTCTGGCACCACCCTTCATGCATCCCCAGTACCTCTGGTCACAGGGCCTGGCTGAGCAGGGCTGCCAGTGTGGAAACAGACCTGGGCTGGAGTCCTGCATTTGTCACATTTCCTCCTACCTAAGATGGGAGTAAAAACAATGCTTTCATGGGATCATTGTGAGGCTTCAGTAACACAACTGATGTAAAGTCCTCAGTGTCTGACATGTAGCAAACACTCAGGTATATTGGGTATTATTATTTGTTAGCAGTTGTTGGATTAATGATTTCCTCTCTTTGCCTGCATTGAGGAAAACCGTTCCTTTCTCAGTACCTTTTTGCCTCCATTAGAAGGAAGACTGGGGTGCTGGGAGCTGGTGACAGGAAGTGCCTCTGCACTTGAACCATGATCTGAAAACTCCCTCCAGAATCAGAATTCTGATGGCTTTGCCTGGCTCATAGATCTTCTGGCGGGCCCGGGGTATCTCCCTCCCTCCCCACTTCACCGAGCACCTTCTCCAGGGGCTCCATTAACCAGAACATGTTTGTCACAAAGCACAAAGTGGTACTGTGTCAGTAAGAAAGGAGCAGCCCAGCCCGGGGCCCACCCCCAGCCTCTGGAAGCATCCCCCACCCATCTCTTCTCTTCCACTATTTGAAGCACACCCTGGCAACTGCTGGTTCTTAGTGGGGCTCCCCAAAGGCAGGGGCTGGGCTCTGTGCCCCCGTGGCACAGTACCACTTTTATTCCAGAGAACCTGTTCTTCTCTCTGTGTTCATGGCCTCCTATAGCATATAAAAAACTCGTAAAATGCACCCCTTTTTTATATGAAGAAACTGAGGCATGTAGGCAACAGCTGTGCAAGCCAGCTCCCCACTGATGCTTGGTGTAGTTGAAGGCATGCCAGAAGGGAGGCCTTGGCCAAGTCACTTCACTGCTCTGGTCCTTCATTTCTTCATCTGTAGAATAAGAAAAGGTAGACCTGCTGGACTTGGAAGTGCTCTGAAATGAGAAAAGGACTATGCAGACCCAGCTAGGAAGAAGACGGTTCCCATGTGGGATGCTCCATCCAGCTGAGGCCCTGGCATCCACCTCTGGAAATAGAGCAAAGTTCCTGGCCTCCACACCTGGTTTCCCCTGCATGTGCTTCCACCCAACTCCCAAAACACAGAAAAATTTCAGTAAGACTCTCTTTGTTGCCAACTCTTCAGGAAAGTCCTATGCAAATGTTACCAGTGTGTGCTCAAGTAAGGCAATAACATTTCCAGGGGCCCGGAGACCCGAGCCCAGAGGGGCAGGCTCCAGTCTGATCTTGTACGCTGCTTACCTTCTCTAACTCTGGGATCTGACTGTTGGGCTTGGGTGGCCCCATTCATTACAGAGCGGACTCTGGCCAGAGCTCCTAGATGGGCTTCACACCTCCCCAGAAGCCCTCTGACTGCCTGGACTAGGGGTCTCCTCTGGTTTCCCACAGCTCCTGGAACTCCTCTAGCATTGACCACACTGCCTTGAAGTTGGTGGTCCCACCCCAGCCTGGGAGTTCTGGGCCAAGGGTAGAGGCTGAGAATCAATTTTTAATGAAAAGCCTAAATGATGAATGGATGGATGAGTCAAAACGGACCCAATCTCCATATGGAAAAGGGAACTTAAAAGTACTTAAATTAAATGCTGGTCTGATGAAAATGCATGGTGGGAAAAAACATTTACCTTGGAGTTAGGGTTATGTTATATAGTAGCTATGAGATTTGGGGCAAGTGATTTAACCTCTCTAAGCCTCAGTTTATTAATGTAAGAGGCAGGGATCGTATGTTCCACCTCAGAGGGCAGTTCTGTAGTTCATTCACTCGTATAACATTTACTGTCTGTGCCCTGTGCCAGGCCCAGTGGGGACAGACCTGTCATGGTCTCCAGGGGAGACTTCTGTGCAGATAATCACAGTAATGTCATAAGTGTTCTACTAGGGGTAAACACGGGGATTAGAAGGGGCCCTAACTTGTCTTGGGGATTCCATGAGGCTTCCTGGAGGAGAAGTAGTGGAGTGGAGTGATAACTGCCTGAGTTCTGGAGCCAAACTGCCTGTGTTTGAATCTGACTTCTTGGTTTACTAGCTGTATGACCTTGGGCAAATTACCTACCTAATCTTTTGTGCCTCAGTTTGCTCACCAATAAAGTGGGGAGAGTACTAGTTCCTACTTCATGGGATTGTTGTGAGGGATAAATGAGTTCCGCAGACATGATATAAATGTTCACTCTCGTACCAACAGCCATTTATCAAGCACCTACACAGTGCCAGGCCCATGCTGAGGGATAAAACAACAAATCAGGTTGACATGGACTCTACCCTCATGGAGTTTATACTTTAGGTAAACTCTGAATTGAGTATCAAAGTACAAACTGCCTCTTATCTAAGGAAAGTTTGGAAGAGCAGAGAGCAGAGGAAGGAACTCAGAGGCCGCTGACATCCCACAGGCAAGCAGAACAGGAAAACTACAGAGGGGACAGAGGGGGAACTTTCAGAGAGGTGGGAGGAAAACTAGAGAAGTATGGCATCCTGGAAGGCAGAGGGGAGCGTGTGGGAATGTTTATTATACTCTATCATCTGTGGGCTAGAAGTTACAGCTACTGAAGCAGCTCAGGGAGGGAGCCTCACTGATGAGGGGAGACAGCCGGCATGAGGGTTGGGCTCAGATCCAGACTGGAAGGTCAGCTTCTCTCCCTACCACTGCATGTCTCTGGGACGGTGACATAATTGCTCTGAGCCTCAGTTTTGCTAACTGTAAAATGAGGACATTAACAGTAGTGACCTCACAGTGATTCTGAGGCAGCTGTGGGAGGACAGGGCATAAACCCCCAGCACAGTGCAGGGCTTACCTGGGTGCTCAACACCAATTCCCTTACTCTTTGTCTCTCCTCACCAGCTCCAGCTCCAAGCAATTAACCGCTTCAGTAACTACTGGGTGCACGACTGCTACGTGCCAGGCCCTGGGCTGGCTAGGGGAATAAACAGACGACTACGACTTGGGTCTGCCCTCACGATGTTCCCGGATAAGCCGGATGTTAGAGATGGAAATGACCACCTTATTGGTACATGACCATCATTGTTTCTTTGTTTGAATTCAATTAATAAGCACAAATTTACTCTGTGTTTACTATGTACTAGTCATTTCACTAGGCCTTAAGGATATGAAGTGACTCAGACTCTTTGGGGAGCTCACAGCCTGGGGGTCGGGGAGGGAGGACATGAGAGCTAAGAGTTATAGATCAGAGCGATCCAGTGCTTCAAGAAAGTCAATACAGGGCTGAAGACTCACAGCACAGGCACCTAACCTGGAGAGTGTGCAGAGGGTGTGGCAATGGTCGGGGAAGCCATCTTGGAGGAAGTGAAGTCTGAACTGAAAGTGAAGGCAGGATGGATGGTGGTAGGAGTCTAATGGTGATGGAAGAGCACTCAGGGCAGAGGGAATAACGTGCAAGGACAGAGGTGATAGAAAGCTGATGCCTTCAGGAAACTGTAAGGTGGTTCAGTATGTGTGTTGAGGGCATGGCTGGAAATACAGATGGGGAGGGAGGTAGGGAACAGATGACAGGAGTTTTAAATCCAAGCTGAGTTTGGATTTTATTTGGAGGGCAATGGGAAGCCTTTGCGGGGATCGAAGCAGGGGTGTAGCATGGTGAGGCAGGTGTTTTAGAAAGCTGTTTCTGACAGCTAAGTGGAGAATCGTCTAGAAGAGAAGGGACTGGAAAAAGGGAGATCAGTTAGGATGTGGTTTTATAACCCAGGTGAGAAATGATAAAGGTCTGGAGGGAAGAAATGTCAGTGGGACAAAGGATGAAGGAGTAGGGAGTGGGGTTTGGAGATGTCAGAGGCAGAAGCTATGGGAACCTTCTTAAATCACTGCATGTACTTAAAAATAAAAGGCATTGCTTAAATTCTGGCTCTTGACACACTGGGGAATGAGTCATTTTTGGAAAGCTGAGTTTTCTATAAAACTGACTTTTTATCCCTTTTAGCATCCTCCAACATTTAAAAGATGTTGTTATTGTAATTACTATTTGAAGTGCCTTAGTTATGTCATAATTTCCTTGAAGGTAGCACTGCATCGTCATAAACACAGCAGGAGCTTTGGAGTCAAAGGTCTGGGTCCCAGACTCTGCTCTGCTCGTTACTAGCTGTGGAACTTGGGCAAGTCACTTCACCTCTTTGGGCCTGTTGCCTCTTCAAAATGGGGTCAAGATCACCCACCCAGCAGGTTGTTGCGGGGTTACAGGAAGTAACATATGTAATGCTCCGAGCATGGTACAGGGCTTATCCTGAGTGCTCAGCAAGTTAGTCCTCTGGCCCCTTCCTCCTTCCCATTATGCCCCGGGATGATCCTTATGGACACCAGTAATGCAGTGACACTTTGTGCAGGGCTCTTTGACCTTCCCTGAAGGGCCCTACAGCAGTGCTCCTGGACTTCTTGTAGCTCCTGGCTTGATGAGAAGAAGAATGGACAAATTCAACTTCCCAAATGGTCTGATGTTGTTTGCATAATGTAAGTGGTGGCTGTTAAGTTTTGGCGGGTCAATTGAACCCACTGAGAATCTGAGAAATACAGGCTCCCCTCCTAGAAAAGTACACATCTAACTTTTTGTATACAATTGTAGGGGATTCTAAGATCCATTCTTGGACATGAAACTTAGAGGTTCTTTATAGAATAGTTGTGGCCCTAAAAGTCACACTGGGGCTTGAGTTCTGATTCTTCTACTGACATTGTGTGACTTCAGGCAAGTATCTACCCTCTGAGCCTCATGTACAAATATGGAATGATCATGCCTGCCCTGCTTCTCTCACTGCAGTGGACTGTGATGATGGGTGTGGAAGGCGTGGTAAACTGCAAAGTGGTGTGTGAATGTTATCAGGGCACTGAGGTTCAGAGAAGTTACTCACCTTAACGTCACACAGCCATTAAGTGGCAGAACCAAGTTTCAAACTGAAAGACACTGAGGTCTCTGGAGTGTGTGTGTGTGTGTGTGTGTGTGTGTGTGTGTAGATCTGCCTCCAAGAATTTTAAAAAGGATCAAATGGGCTAAGCATGTGGAAGGGTCACTTGGACTATAAAGTGCAGTGCCCATGTGAGTTACTCCTGGACTGAAATCAGGATTCCATGTTCCATCTGCCTGTGGGATCCAGGGCTGGTTGGATGAGGGGCTGAGAGGAATGGTGGAAGTGTGCCAATCAGAGATGCTTGCTTATGACAATTAAGACCCCTTCTCACAACCAAATGAACAACTTTCATGCTTTTGGGGAAATCTGCCAGAGCTCTGCAACCTCTTTAAAACCCATGTCATTGACCAGCACACTCAACTCAGCATGTCTAGCTTTGGGAGTAGCAATTTTAATGCAACCACAAACTTATTTTATGTTTTTAATGTCACCAATAAAATCCATAAAAGCCTGATTCCTATTCTCCTACATTGAAAAGGAAAGATTCCATAAAGGAACTCAGACTTCATTCAGATGCTTGCAATTCAAAGACGAACACCTGTATGTCCCATAAAACTAGTGGTGCCAGAGCATGACAACACAGCAGACCAGAAAACTCCCCCAAACGGCACCTTCTGAGAGGCAGTGGGAAATTGGCAATACTTCCTCAAACCTTCAAACTGATGCTCCAAACATACAAGTGATAATCCAAGAAACACAGAGGAGTGAACTGGAATGGGGCAGGGATGACAGCAGCCCTGGAACTTCATTCCAGACAGCTGGGCATAAGAAGAACACAGAGCGCATATTCTGATTGACACATTTCTGTGTCTGGAGGCTGGGATATAAAGCCCAAGGAAGTGTAAGGGTAGGAGGAAGAATTACAAAGGACTTTGCTATTTTTGTGGTAACAGAAAGGCACTTAATGCTTTTCTTGGATCCTAACTTTATATAAGTCATTTTAATGTTGTATTTGTAAGAAAGGGCATAAAATTGCTCTGGCCTTCTGTTCTGGAGCTCAGTAGAACAGAATGGTATGAGTGAACAGTGATAATTAGCTGAGGCCTTTCCTAGCAAAGGGGCCCATAGGATAGGATTTCATGGGACTGAGAAAGAACCTTCCAAGGCAGGGTTGAAAAAGGGTGTGTAAACTTCACGCACATTCAAGTAGCATTTAATAACTTTTATGAAATTGGTTTCAGAGTAAAGTCTGTATTATTGGAATGCAGAAGTGAAGATGATGGGGGAAACAATATGATGACGTCAAACCCAAATTAGATGGAACAGGTTAAACATGAAAGTGAATTCAGAGTCGTGTCTCTCCAATCCCCACCCACACATTGCTGCTGTTTCTGAGTATGGCCTGAGTTCGGGGTTGTGGCTTCTCCACAGCAGCTACAGAACACGGTCTCCCTGGAAAAAGAAAAGCTGGCGCCCTAGTGCATCTGTAGCATTGGAAATGACTGTCTCGTGGGGCCATTAGTTTAGGAAGGTGGGAGTGGAGCTGGACTGGAAGTGCTCAGGTTGAACTCCCCCACTTTGGGTCTCTTTTCCTTTCAGCCTCCCTGGAGAGACCCCTGGGGCCAGAGAAGGTCTGCACCCAGGCAGATGTAGCACTAGTCTGTTAGAAACACATTCTTTGAAGAGAGTGTTCAGGGGAGGTCCCTGGTTGTAGTGTCAGAGAAAAGACACAAGGTGGAATTTTCCTGGCCAATGCCCACTTCTGGGCAGATGGAAAATGACCAGGCATATCTCAGGCCATGGTTAGAGTCTTCTGAGAACCCCTTGGCTTGGGCCAGGGGGAAAAAGCCCAGCACTCAGACTCTTTTGGACAAGTACAAAATGTTAAATCAGGATCCCAAACCCTAGGATAGAGACCACAGGGGACACAAAAACAGATACGGAGAAACATTTCAAGACTGAAAAGAACTCATTGGCGGTGAAGGTATAAACAGTGCTTCCATGAACTAAACTCCGAAGCCCAAATCCATACATTAACAAGAATCCACATTTACTAAATCATCCCAAATTATTATATGCAAGTTCAGGCAACACGTGCCTTCTGAGCTAAGCCCCTAAGTTTGCTCTCTTAAATATATGAAGTCAGAATTTTCAGCCATAGAATGAGATCCCTTTCATTTGAGATGGGAGTCTACCATCTAATACTGAAACATTAAAAGGATGAAATAGTAGAACCAGTCCCTTATGACAGCTGGGCTGAGTCCATGGGGTGGCTGATCAGATTTTGGTGACAGTCAAGGTGCTTAAAGCACCAAGTGATAAGGTCCAAATGCGTGATGGGAGCAGAAAGCAGGAGAGAGCTGTGTTCAGTGTACACCGATGGACCAGCAACCTGGGAGCTGGTATCCATGAGGTTCTAACTGCCCAAATGCAAACCTAACAGCAGCTTCCTGCAGCTGGGCCAGATACTGAAGTCCTGGTACTGGTCCTCTTCACACTATCTCAACATTCACATCGCAAGCTTAAATAGTTTCTTACACTGTAATAGAACAGCATATACCTCTTGGATGGAACCTGGGGACCCAAGGCAGGAGCAGTAAATGAATATCTTGCATATATGTCAAATGCAGTCCTCAAACACAACCTTACGTCTTAGTAAAGAAGTCAGGAAGTACCAACAAAAATGATATCTTTTTTTTCCTACAACAATGTTTAATCTCCATGCCAAGAAGTCCCATTTGACCTTTTCCCCCTGCCTCTTAAAATTAGGTGACAAAGTAGAAATTCAGTCATGAAAAGAAAAAGGCAGAGGTATATGAGCCCTGGCTCAATGAGACACATCAAATACAGAGCAGCTTGGTGTCACAGGTCAGACAGAACTGTCCCAGACACTGTGGGGAAGATGAGCACTGGAGAGGTAAAAATCCTACTTCATGATCACTCACACTTCAACAGCGCATTAGTCACTGAACGAGGGCGAGGTGAAGGGGGTAAGAGAGGCAGAGCTATAGTTCTGTACAATGAGGGTTGGGAACATATACTCGTGGATGGGAAATGTTAAGTAGCTATGTTTATTATTACTTTTTTCCAGCAATCTTGCAAGAGGCAGAAGTGTGACACTGAATTGAGTGAGACGAGCGTGTAGGTGGCTTGGCGAGGTGCCCTTCTCCTGATGCAGGCCTCTGGCTTGTCAAGGAACGGCTGGTTCCACTGCTGGGCCATGTTTACTCTTTTGCTTCAAGGAAAAGGGTTTCTTGAGGGAACAACTTTACCTCCAATAATGATTTATTTGGGTCCAGCTGGGTTACCTAAAAAGAAAGAAAACACATATTCAAAAAGACTGGAAGAAGCACTATTTTCTCTCATGGCATTCAGATCCTATCCTGCACATTGATTTTGAGCCTACTTTGCACAGGCACGAGCATTTTCACATCTCTTATCTCATTTGATCCTCAAAATAACCTGTGAGGTAGGTGTTGTTATTCCCATTTTTTTAGAAAAATCTTAATTTATATTTTTTACTGTTTTTTAATAAGCTTTCAAAATTTTTATTTATTTATTTATTTATGGCCGCGTTGGGTCTTCATTGCTGCACGCCGGCTTTCTCTAGTTGTGGCGAGCGGGGGCTACTCTTTGTTGTGGGGCGCGGGCTTCTCATTGTGGTGGCTTCTCTTGTTGTGGAGCACGGGCTCTAGGTGTGCGGGCTTCAGTAGTTGTGGCACTCGGGCTCAGTAGTTGTGGCTCACAGGCTCTAGAGCGCAGGCTCAGTAGTTGTGGTACACGGGCTTAGTTGCTCCGCGGCATGTGGGGTCTTCCCAGACCAGGGCTCGAACCCGTGTCCCTTGCATTGGCAGGCGGATTCTTAACCACTGCACCACCAAGTCCTGTTACTCTCATTTTATAACCGAGGAAACCAGGGCTCAGAGAGGTCAAGTCTCATAGTTTAGTGGAAGAACTAGCATTTGACCTCAGGGCAGGTGGAGGCCCACTGCTTCCTGTACAGCTCAGCTTGGCCAGCAGAACAGGAGGGTCTTAGGAAAAGGTACTGGTTACCAAACAACTCACTGGCATTGCTGAAGACCCGTGTTTGGTTAACTCCTGACAGCGGGGAGGGCCTTTTCTGCTTGGTAGGAAAGAGCTAAGCTTTGGGGGCTGATCTTCCGCTAAACATACCTGTAGTAAACTAGAGAGTGCCCATCCCGCCGTGCCCAAAGATGAGTATCTCCCCTGCTGAGGAGAGGCTCCCTAGGGAGGCATATCACAGTCTCCTTGTTGGTGGTGGTGAAGATATTTAGTTCCAAAAAATGAGTCAAGTTCATAATATGACTTTATATTTTAGAAATAAAAAAATGATTATTTTATAATATGAACTATAGAGAGAATAAAGCTACACAAAATCTTCGTGGCTCATTTGGGATATGTTAATCATATAGGAACCCTACATTAGGTTTATGGCCTCCTAGGTCAGGGGCAAGGATGTGATGTGGAGGTTTTCTAAATCTGAGAGTGAGAGAAAAAAACCCAAAAATTTCCTAAAGGGAACACAAATTTTAAAAAGCTGAGAAATACTAGGACAACGGGCTTTGGAACCAGAAAGATTCTGGTTTAAATCACAGCTGTGTTGGCTATTAGCTTTGTGGCTTTGGAGTTGCTATCAACCCTGTAGGGCTGATGTGAGGATTAAGTGAGAAAAAATAAATAATTAGCACAGGGTCTGGCACAGAGTAGGTGTTCAATGAGGGCTGCCGTGTATGTGAGCAACTGTAAGGATGGACAACAGACACACAGATAAATGGACAGCTCCAAGTGTGCATGATGGGAGGCCGGGCAGTCTGCTCTGTCAGACATGTACAGGAGCTCAGGGCCCCTGGGAAGAGACTATAGCACCTGAGATGGACAATCTTGTCCTCTGCTCAACTCAAGCCACACCTAATGAGATGGCTCCACAGTCTTCTCCAGGCGGATGGGGAGGGGATGCCCTAGGGGCCTGAGTGTCACAGGCAGGCTGGCGAGCTGAAGGAGGAACACTATCTTTGACTGTATCCAGATGGAAACCTGGTATGCCCAGGAGGGTCATTAAGGAGATACATCTGCCTCCAGAAACCTCTGTGCTTATAAGGAACCCATAGCAAGGCTGCTCTACTGGTATCTCTTGGGCTCTGGGCAGATGGACAGGCAAGGTGGTGGGGAGGGCCTAGCCTGCTGTCTGTCTTCCAATGCACCCGGGGGCAAGCTGTTGGCAAATGTTTACCCACTTCCCCAATTAACATACAACACTCTGCTGGCTTCTGTCAACAAACAGAGCTACGCTGCCTCTGCTTCTGACTCATTGGCATTTTCTGCCCAGCTGCTTCTGCTATTGTTCTTAATTAACATGCCAGAGCTCTTCCGGCATCTTCTACTTTGTTATTTGTGGTTCGTAAATATGATGTTTGCTGGGAGAAACCAAAATCATACTGCCAGAGCTGTGCATACTGGCAAAAAGATATGCTAGGAAGCAAAAGAGGTTGGCAGGTTGGAGCCTTGTTGCCATGTTGTCAATATGCAAGGTTAGATGTTCAGAAAACACATCCAGTTTTCACTGTGTCTGAGAAAAGTTAAGTGATTTTCCCCAGTCACTTTAAGTGGGAGACCTGGGACTTGAGAAGGAGAAAACTAGAATTTCTTGGACACCTATTACATGCCAGGTACTTTAAATATGTTATTTCATTTAATCCCTAAGCAACCATGCAAGATTGACAAAATTGAGGCTCAGCATGGTTGCCACTTGTTTAAGGCCACATAGTTAGTGAGGGTCTGTCTATACGGTATAATATTGATAGTAAAAAAGAGTGAAGCAACTAAGATTTAAACTCTAGCTCTGTTACTTACTACCTATATGACCTTGATGACATAATACAACCTGAGAGCCTCAGTTTTCCCACCTGTAAGATGGGAATAATCAGTTTCTCTTTTATAGGTTGTGCTAGTTAAATGGAATAATGTTGATGAAGGCTCTGGTACAGAGACTGAACCAGTAAGTGCTCAGCTGGTAGCCGCCATTACTGGCTGGAGTGTTGCCTTGGGTAGGGCCCTAGTCTGTCTAACTTCAGCTGGAGCTCTTTCCCCAAAGTCTCCGGGAGCCCAGGCCTGCACTAGGCTGTCTCTCTTATTTCCATCTTGCTGCTCAGCAGAAGGGCTCCCTTTTCCCTGACAGGGTAATGTCTCAATATCTGGAGACCCCCTTCTACAGCTTCAGTGGGGCTGTGCCATCAATGGACTGCTTCACATTAAAGGTGGCTTTGTTGGGGCTGCTCCCTCTGGTGCCCTGTATCACAAGCAATTTTTTTCTTTGAAGCTCATTTCAGACAGAAATTTAAAGTGAACAAGGACAATTTTTGTTTCCATTCTCATCTGCCTGGAGTGAACAGAGAGACTGTAGGGAACCTAGGGAGATGCAGGACACTATATTGTGAGTGGCCATATTGTGAAACGATCCTGCAGTGTTCTGGGCCCCATTCAGGAAGGATGGGGAGTGTGCCAGGAGGGACTTCCTGTTAGGAGGTTAAAAACATGGTTAAAAACCAGGTTTTCTAAGACACATCTGAAAAATGGGATATGTCCTTCCTGAGAGAGGGCACTGCTGCTATAGGGGCAGGGAGAGGGCTGTGTCAGTCCTCTCTGAATGTTTGAAGGGCTGGCAAGTAGGACAGGTAGACCGAGTCCTGCAGTCCTCCACCTACTGCAGTTCCAGTGGGTAGAGCTGAGACTGGTGAGGTAAAATTGTAGGGGAGCAGAACTCAGCTGGTCAGAAAAAACGTTTTCACAAAGCAGCAGCTGCTGGTGTGGCTACTACTACTCTTTCTTTTACCTTTCTTCCTTCCCCTCCTGTCTTGTATTTTCTTTTTGTTCTTCTTCATCATCATCATCATGGTAGCAACCATCAATTACAGTTGACCCATGAACAACCTGGGGGTTAGGAGCACCACCCCTCCAAGCAATTGAAAATCACATATAACTTATAGTCAGCCCTCCATATATGCAGTTCCTCCATATTGGTGGTTCCTCTGTACGCGGGCTTCCACATCCAAGATTCAACCAACTACGAATGGTGTAGTACTGTAGTATTTATTACTGAAAAAAATCCACATGTAAGCGGACCTGCATAGATCAAATCCATGTTGTTCAAGGGCCAGTTGTATTTAGTGCCTCCGTGTAGCTGGAACCATGCTAAGTACTTTATATAAAATACCTTAACTAGTTCTCAAAACAGCCGAACGAAGTATGTATTATTGCCATTTTAAAGTTGAAGATACCATGGGTTATCTTGCTCAAGGTTGCAGATAGAATAAGGTTTAAAACTCAAGTCCAGGGCTTCCCTGGTGGCACAGTGGTTGAGAGTCCGCCTGTTGATGTAGGGGACGCGGGTTCGTGCCCCGGTCTGGGAGGATCCCACATGCCGCGGAGCGGCTGGGCCCGTGGAAAAAAAAAAAAAAAAAAACTCAAGTCCATCTGATTCCAAAGCTCATGATAACCAGAATGTTTCTGG
Source organism: Phocoena sinus (assembly GCF_008692025.1). Taxonomy (NCBI): domain Eukaryota; kingdom Metazoa; phylum Chordata; class Mammalia; order Artiodactyla; family Phocoenidae; genus Phocoena; species Phocoena sinus. The sequence goes on from NC_045763.1 coordinate 42,093,294, forward strand.
CCTACATGTTGACAGGCTACCTTGGGCAAATAAAGGGGTAGGGAGGGGAGAGGTGAGGGCACTCTCTGCTGTCCTTAGAAGCATTCAAATAGGGGCTTATTTGTGGAAGATCATGATGATAAAGCTAACATTTATTGAGAATTTAATTTGTACCAGGCATATTCCAAGCACTTAACATTTATAAAAGAATTTAATTTTCATAATAACCCTCTGATGTAGGTCTAATTATTATTCCCATTTTATAGATGAGGAAACTGAACCATGGAACAAATTAAAAACTTGCTCAAGGTCTCAAAGTTGTTAAGTGTAGAGCCAGAATGTGAATCATAGCAATCTAGCTTTGGAATCCATATGTTTAACTACTGGACTATTTTGCCAGAGGTGCTGCTAAGAGTAGAGTCCACACAGAGAAAGAAGTTGGATGAGATGACCCTGAGGTTGTTTTCTAACCAAGCTTCTACAACATAAGATCTTCACTTTAAGAATGGCAAAAGGTCAAGGGTCAAGGAAAAAATCCTGAAATGTTTATAAAATACGAATACAGAAACGCAATCTGAGCTTATGTTCTGCCATTTACTTGGGATTTTACTGAATTATTGACTTTCTAAATCAACAGAGAAACCCACCCTTTGGGACTCCCTGGTGGGGAGGAGGGGCATTCTCAGATAAGAGGTATGGCCTAACTTTGTCTATGTTAGAAAAGGAAAGTCAACCTTCTTGACATTTTATTCGTTATATGATACTTAGGAAACCTATGTGTTTTAGTAAATTGGCTTTGTGAAACTTGTCTGTGTTAACAAAAGTGGGACATGTTCTTTGCCAAAGAGAGTTATTCTTTTCTAGGTCCCTTTTCTCAGCAGTTCGAACTTTTCATGTACGTCGTACTTCTATTATTTCCCTGGGCTTCAGTTTTGTTTTCTTCCCTGAAAAAGTATAACACTGCTGCTGAGAAAAATGTTAATCAATGTGACAGATTCTCATTCTTAGGCCACTCACTCTGAGTGAGTCCCAGAATGTTAGGGTGGGAAAGCTCCTTGAATCCCATTTAGTCCAACCCCTTCATTTCACAAGTGGGCAACCTGAGGCTCAGAGAGGTCAAGTGACTTGGCCCTGATCACACAGTTGATAAGTTCAGTATATTCTACCCGTTTCTGACTTCTGTTTTGGGGTTCCTTCTAGTCACACTATTCTGCTTCTCACTTAAAAAAAAAATACCTGAGCATAAATATAACACTACTACTAGGCTGGGAGCTACTTGAGGGCAGGAGCTGAGTAATACTAAAAATTACAGTAGCAGCAATATATGAATAGTACTTTATAGTTTGTAAGATATTTACACAAACATTAAATCAAAATCTTGTAGGGTCAGTATTATTATCAATCCTTTTTATTTTATTTAATTTTGCTAAGGTAAGCTTTTATTTTGAAATTGAATAAAGGAAAGTCTAGATCTAATATTTTCACATTTAGAAAAAATGCTAGGTTCAACAATTGATTTTGGAATTGAACATCTGCATGCAAAAAAATGAATCTAGATGTGCAGACCTTACAGCCTTCACAAAAATTAACTCGAAATGGATTGTAGACTTAAATGTAAAACACAAATCTATAAAATTCCTAGAAGATAACATAGGAGAAAATATAGATGACCTTGGGTAAGGTGATGGCTTTTTGGATACAACACCAAAGGCACAATTCATGAAAGAAATAATTGATAAGCTAAACTTCGTTAAAATTAAAAACTTTGCCAAAGAAACTGTCAGGAGAATGAGAAGACAAGACACAGACCGGGGGAAAATATTTGCAAAAGACACACCTGATAAAGAGCTATTATCCAAAATATACAAAGGGACTTCCCTGGTGGCTCAGTGGTTAAGAATTCACCTGCCAATGCAGGGGACACGGGTTTGATCCCTGGTCTGGGAAGATCCCACATGCTGAGGAGCAACTAAGCCCGTACGACACAACTACTGAGCCTGCGCTCTAGAGCCTGTGAGCCACAACTACTGAAGGCCTTGTGCCACAACTACTTAAGCCTGCACACCTAGAGCCCATGCTCCGCCACAAGAGAAGCTACCAGAATGAGAAGCCTGCGCACCACAATGAAGAGTAGCCCCTGCTCGCCACAACTGGAGAAAGCCTGCACGCAGCAACGAAGACCCAACACAGCCAAAAATAAATAAATATTTAAAGAAGGAAAAAAATATATATATACACAAAGAACTCTAAAACTCAACAATAAGAAAATGAACAACCCAATTAAAAAATGGGCTGAAGACCTTAAAGCCACTTCATTAAAGAGGATCTAGAGATGGCAAATGAACATATGAAAAGATGCTCCTCCACATCATATGCCATCAGGGAAATGCAAATTGAAACAACAATGAGATACCACCACACACCTACTAGAATGGCCAAAATCCAGAACACTGACAACACCAAATGCTGACACTCATATATTGTTAGTGGCAATGCAAAATGGCATAGCCACTTTGGAAGACAGTTTGGTGGTTTCTTACCAAATTAACCATATTTTTACTACATAATTCGGTAATCGCACTCCTTGGTATTCACCCAAAGAAGCTGAAAATCTAAGGTCCACAACAAAACCTGCACACAGATGTTTAATAAGCACCTTTATTCACAACTGCCAAAACTTGGAAGCGACCAAGATGTCCTGCAGTAAGTGAATGGATAAGTAAACTGGAACATCCAGACAATGAAATATTATTCAGTGCTAACAAGCTTTCAAAGTACTCTCACATATATTATCTAAACCTTAGAGCTATCCTAAGAGATTGGACTAATTGATCCTCATTTCTGCAGATGAGAACACCAAAACTCAAATAGGGACATTAATTACACGTGGTCATACAGCTAGAAATTGGTGGAGCTCAGGTCTTCTCACTCAAATCCTGAGCTCCTTCTACTCTATGAGGCAGCACAAAGGCTGCATATGTAAATTCCCGTATTATAGTAAAGCTGAATATATCTGCCCTTGGTTTTGTTCAAAATTAGCATTTACTTTAAACTTGGGAGAACAACTAATCTTTTTGGTAAGCTATGAGTAACATATTTTGTTATAAAACATGCATATTAAATATTACAAGTTTAAAAAATAATTGTTAATGTCATCATTACCAAACAAGTTACCATTTGTTTGGCATTTTATAAGTACCAGGAACTACACTAGTTGTTCTATATATTACCTAATTAAATGGTCACAACAATCCTATGAGATAAGTACGCCTATTATTCTCATTTTATAGATGAATTTTCTGAGGTCAAAAATGGTTAAGGGACTTGCCCGAGTAGGTAGGTAGGAAAGATAATTCTGGAATTTGCACCCAGGTTTGTGAGCGTTTAGCCTGTATCTGATGCACTGCCCTTCACTGCCTCTTAACCTCTGATCCTACTTCTAAACGGGGGACAGTTAATGTGACTAAAAGGCTTTCCCTTGGCCATAAAGAAAGCAGGCATTCTGTGGCTGTCCTGGCTCATGTCCCTGTTGTGGCACAGGATTTGCTGTTCCCCACAGGAACATAGGCTAATTTTTGTTACTGTCAACTTGGTTCTAATAGCTAATTGTCCATTTTCTTTAAACACCTTTTGATGAGCTGGGAATCCTTAAGGAGGGCAGTTACACCCACAAAGTATCAGAGGGAGAACTTAAGAGCCAACCTGCTGGTCATGTGCTGATCAGGGTGTGAAAAGGCTTTGGTAACTGTAAAGTCTTTTGCGAACATAAGGGATTGATCATCATCATTATCCACAACACCAGTTGCAGCTCCTACCAACTTCTCCTCTACATTTGCTTCAGGTAGTAATGCAACCCCAAAAAGAACTTCCAATCTGGAAGGGTCACATTATGGGACTACACTCTGGCTTATTTACATCCCAGCTTCTGGTGTAGTTTCTGGACCAATCTTCCTCATTGGATCACAGACAAGCAGTGGCACTGGGGTGAGGGTTTCCAGGAAACAGTGTCACATGCTATTCTTTCCATTATTAAAGTGTGGTAGAACAGCTAGGGTGCTAGAAAGTGAGGTTGGGTGGGTCTTCTGTGGCTGCAAAGCACAGGATGCCTCTATGACATTTTCTTTCCTTGACTTTTTAATTTTAAAATTAAGTTTATTAATTTAATTAATTAATTAATTTATTGACTGTGTTTGGTCTTCATTGCTGCACATAGGCTCTCTCTAGTTTTGGTGAGCGGGGGCTACTCTTCTTTGCGGTGCGCGGGGTGCTTCTCATGGAGGTGGCTTCTTGTTGCGGAGCACAGGCTCTAGGTGTGCGGGCTTCAGTAGTTGTGGCTCGTAGGCTCTAGAGCGCAGGCTCAGTAGCTGTGGTGCATGGGCTTAGTTGCTCTGCAGCATGTGGGATCTTCCCGGACCAGGAATCGAACCCGTGTCCCCTGCATTGGCAGGAGGATTCTTAACCACTGCGCCACCAGGAAAATCCCTTTCCTTGACTTTTTTAGTTGGGGAGAAGGGAGAATGAAAGAAAAGTTAAAGGAAGAACAAAGGGAGAGAAAACTAAGGCATAGGCTGCCCTATCTGTTCTTTGTTTTATCATATTATAATAATGATAACAACAGTTAACATTTACTGGGGGGACTTCCTTGGTGGTCCAGTGGTAAAGAATCCGCCTTCCAATGCAGGGAATGTGGGTTTGATCCCTGGTCAGGGAAGTGAGATCCCACACGTTGCGGGGCAACTAAGCCCGTGCGCCACAACTACTGAGCTCGCATGCCTCAATGAAGATCCCGTGTGCCGCAACTAAGACCCTATGCAGCCAAAAAAGTAAAGAAAAAAAACTGTTACTTTAAAAAAAAACAAACTGACTTCTCTGGTGGTGCAGTGGTTAAGAATCTGCCTGCCAATGCAGGGGACACAGGTTCAAGCCCTGGTCCGGGAAGATCCCACACGCCACGGAGCAACTAAGCCTGTGTGCCAAAACGACTGAGCCTGTGCTCTAGAGCCCGTGCTCTAGAGCCCGTGAGCCACAACTACTGAGCCCACACGCCACAACTACTGAAATGCGCATACCTAGAGCCTGTGCTCCACAACAAGAGAAGCCACAGCAATGAGAAGCCTGAGCACCACAAAGAAGAGTAGACCCCGCTCCCACAACTAGAGAAAGACCACACGCAGCAACAAAGACCCAACACAGCCAAAAATAAATAATTTTTTTTAAAAAACCAAAACATTTATTAGGAGCTTACAAGGTGCTAACTGTTCCAAGTATTTTATAAGTACTACACAACCCTATGAGGGAGGTACTATTACCTCCACTTTAAAAATGAGGAATAGAAGCTCAGAGAGATTGTATAACCTGCCTAAGATTGCACAGGCAGGAAGTGACAGAGCAAGGATTTAAAACTAGGTCTGGCTCCAAAGTCTGTTTTCTTAACCACCACACTAGATACTTTTAGTACTGTAGTCATACACTAGACTATTTATTCTAAGTCTCTTGCTTGGAAAGACGATCCCTTCATGTAACTGAAGCATATACCTCCCCACAACAAAGTATATTACTACCTCAGGCATTTGGGGAAATTTCACTCATCTAGCTCCTCAATTATCACAGACCTACAGATTGTTAGAGCTGGAGGGGTCTTTAGAGGTCATCTCTGTAACAGATGGGGAAAGAAAAGCCCAGTGAGTGGAAAGAACTTACCCAATGTTTCTCAGCACTCATGGCAGATCTGGGACCAAATCTGGAGTCTTCATTCCCAGCCTGTGCCTTTAGATGGGCTGTTAAATGAGGATACCAATTCTAAAGTGTTGCTAATGTCACAATGGCCTCAAACTTGGCACATTGTCAGGGAGATCCTAGGCACCAAACAAAAAATGTGACGCTTTCCTTGCACTGGTATCCCTGATGGTGGTTTTGGTTACTATATGAGTTTTTTTTTAAAGTGAAAGCAGGTTTACTGAGAGAGACACATATTCCAACGGTAGAATACAGTCCATCTCATAAGGCGAGAGCAGCCTGGTCACTATACTATTAAACAATGTTAGTGGGGAAGGCCCAGAGGGAACAGAGGGACTTCTACCAAGAAGGGTAGGGTCGGGCGGAAAGCCTCTTTAGTCTAGAAACACAAGAAGATCGAAGTCCTGTCCCTCTTGGGCTCTGGAAGACACAATTTCAAGTAACTAAGAGGAAGTCCTGCTTTACAGAGTGGTTTGCAAGCTCACTGTTTCTGAAAGCTTAATAAACAGGGTATAGGCAAATCATGAGTGAGGATTCTGGAGTGCGGCAACAGAAATCTAGTGCAGATCAGCCCTAGTGGTGTGCCACTTACAGATGTACCACGATACTGGTCTCATCCCTCAAAGCAGCCAGAATCCTCAGGGCTGAGCTGCCTCTGACCCTGAGCAACCTGGGATGATTACTCCAATGACGCACACAAACATTTTCAGTGTGTGTGATGATCTGACACAGGCTGGGAAGCAATGATCGAGGGGACATGCCTCACTTTCAGAGGCTGGTATCATGGAAGGTAGCTGGGCTCTTGTATAAAAGGCTCTGAGGACACCTCTGTTAAAAGATTGGTCCACAACACTAACCATTGTGTTTGGAACAGGACACTAAGAGACAAATGAAAGGAGAGAAACCTGTTAACCGGTCAGCTTAGAACTGCTACTTCAGCTTAAAAAGCCTCTGAGAAACCCTGATTATTGTTTGCCCCAGATCACCAGTAGACATGGATTAAATGCTAATTAGGGAGGCAGTAAGACAAAGTTCTGGTGGATTTTGAATCTTGGCTCTGCATGAATACTCCTGAGCAAGTGATTCACCCTCCAGAAGACCCAAATTTCTCATCTGTAATGACAACATCATTCAACACCGAATAAGCTCTAATACATCATTTCTCTCTGGGTCTCTCCTGCTACTCGAGAGAGAGTTGAACAAAGTATCTGAGCCTGCCTCTTTCCTACTTAAAACTCTTACATGATTCCTTACTACAACAGGATAATTCCTTTTTGCTTTGACCTCATTTCCCCCAATTTGTAAATGGGTGGTGTTTCTGGCTAGGCTCATAACACATCCGTAGTGGAAGACATGGCCAGAAAGACAGTCTGGAGAGAGATTGTGAAGGGCTAAAATGCCTTATTACGTTTAGTTTAAACTTCTGGAAACAACCTTTCTCCCTGGCTTCAGAGAGATCTGGAATGCCATACTAGAGGTACTCTTCAGGCAGAGTAGCTGGGGAGAAAGTAAGCATTTTGAATGCATTTTAATACTCAAGCAGGGCCATGCGAGCTGGTGCGTGCGTAACTCTGAATGCAAACACCGCTCAAGAGCTGGAGCTTTGAACAGGAGTTAAAAGAGCTGAGTCCCTAACGACATACAAAAGACTTGCTGGTGTGATTTATTCTGATGTATTTACTTATCCAATTACCAAAACAGCAGGAGATCATTAAATTTTCTAGTTACCAGATGCAGCACGTTCAATATCTTAAATGTTACCAAGGCTCTCTCTGAGCTATTTTGATATTACATTTCACCCACCCAAAGCTTATGAAACTGGAAGGCAGGAATCATGAACAGAGCAGGTGTTTTCTTTGAAGGTTGGTCCAGTGGACGTCTATACTATGCCAAACTTATACCAGCTCCCAAACTCGTGGATTTAAGGAAAAGTACCGTGATAAGAAACAAAAGTATTTAGGAGAGAAGATGTTAAGAAAGTGGTACTTGAGGGTGGCTGGAGATATGCATTTTACCTGGCCAGAAATTTCTTCATGTTTGTTTCCTATCAGTTCAGTCCTGATGTCCACAGAAGGTCAAGCCTCAGAGTAGAGGAGGAGAGAAGGGAATAAGCACCCTCTGAGTGACCACACACCTAGCTCCTAACCCTAGCATACTATTTCTGACCAACTGTGTGATCATGAAAAAGTCACCTTTCCTCCTCTGAATTTCCTTGTCTGTTAAACAAGGATGTTGACATTTGATGCACCACCTTATGGGCCTGCAATGAGCATCATCACAGCCTGTCATCATGCAAACATCTCCTGGATAAGACTGAATAGCTTAAAGGCAGGACTGTTTCCTGTATCCCCAACATCCAGCAAAGAATCTGGTGCATTATATGCTCTCATAAGTGCCTGTTGAAAAAATGATCAGAGAATGTACATCATAGAACATCAAAAAATACAGAGCAAGCCTTTATTAACATTTTAGGAGTAAGTCACAAAATAGACATTTATTCTATTTTCTTTTGAAAAAAAATCAAATAAGTAAAATCTGGGCCTAAACTTGAAAGGGTGGTGGTGGCTTGGCCCCAACATTCTTTACTATTGTGATCTCTAAATACTATCCCCTCAAAGACCTTATGCTCCAGTTGACCAGAACAGTTTGCTATTCCCCATTTATGTCTTGTGCTTCTCTTCTCTGAACCTTTGCTTATGTTGTTTCCACCACTGGACTGTCCTTTCTGCCCAGTTCTACCTGTTGAAAACCTACACATCCTTCAAAGCTCAGCTCAACTGCTACTTCTCCCGTCAAACCAGGCCTAAGTGACAGAGCATCTTCTCTGATTCACTGGGCCATGGCTCCTGTGACAAAGGGGCCGTACATGTTCACTGTGGTCTCTCTCCATCATATTCCTATTCCACTGCCCTGCATGTGGCCAATTCATATTTGCTTAACTAATACCTTTGCTTCCCCTTACGCTTCTCAGACAAGGTGGCTTAAAGGTCTGCTGGCAGACTCAAGGTCAGTGTTTAAACTGGAAAACAGGCACAGGCAATGCCAACTTTGTCCTTTGTTAAAATAATACTCCTATACTTTGACCAGGCAAGGCAACCCATTTCTGGGGACCTACCCCAAAGGATCAGCTACAGTCTCATACTGAGTTATTTGTCTGTTCTGTCTCTCATGTTATCTTGCAATTGTCTGAGTCTGTCTCTCCAGTTACACTGAATTCCGAGGGCATAAATGAGGTCTTAATTGCTATCTATCCCCAGGGCCTACTATACTGCTGGAAACAGTATGAATTCAACAAATGTTTGCTGAAAGACTGACCTACTGAATGACTGAGTGGAGGCTCCCCACTCCTCCCTAAAGCCTCCACCGACCCAAAGTCAAAAGAAGCCATATCCCCAGACCTCTTCCCGTAGCCTCACTCCTATGGCAGGCAGAGCCTGCCAGTGATACCATCAACACGTCACCCAGGCAAGTCTTCTAGCTCTGGACTCTCTCTGGCTCTTACCTTGGTCAGCCCTGCTGCACAGACATAGGGACTGAAAATAAGTTTGCATCAGTTGCCCTTTCAGAAGGGACAGATTTTTCCCTGTCTATTTAAACTGCTGTTGGAACTGGATAATTAGAAGGATTTTAAAAATCTTTAATACTCTAAACAGAGAAAACTGGTTCTGAATTATTAAGCAACATTTTCAATGCATTTGAATAACCTTAAGTGACTTAACTGCCACCTGATCCTAAGCTCTGGCTCAGATAAATAAATGTGAAATATTGTCAAAGCCCCAGCTTATAGGAGCTGCCAGCTACAGTAAATAAAAGCTTAAGTCCCCATAAACTGCCTGGGACAGAGACATTCTCATATAAAAGGAGTGAGAGAAGATGATCTTAAGTAAAGCCAGTAGGACGGGAAAGCCAATGGTTTTGTTTTAGTTTTCAGAAGAGAGTTGTCAATGGAGCAGGTATTATCTATATCCAGGTCATTTAATCATAGAATCACATAGTGTCAGAGCTGACAGAAGATTAAGAAAGCACTTATCTTAATCTCTTCATATTTCAGATGAAAACAGGACCCAGAGAAGTATGTACCTTCCTTGAGATCACACAACAAATGGCTGGAAGAGTAAAAATTCTGTCCTAGGCTGCCTGGCTCCCAGCTTAGTCCCCTCTCCACTACATTCTTCAGAGAATGTCCTGCTGGAGATGTCAAAATAAGAGGCTGACAATTGGCTGTTAAGAAACACCTGAAATATCTTTTTCCATCCCCTCACTTTCAATCTATGTGCGTCCTTTGTCCTAAAGTGGGTCTCTTGTAGGCAGCATATTGTAGGCTCTTGTTGGAGGTTCCTTAAAAAGCTAAAAATAAAGTTACCATATGACCCAGCAATCCCACTCCTGAGCATATACCTGGAAAAGACAAAAACTCTAATTCGAAAAGATACATGCACCCCAATGTTCATATAGCAGCACTATTTACAATAGCAAGACATGGAAGCAACTTAAGTGTCCACTGACAGATGAATGGATAAAGAAGCTGTGGTATACATATACAACAGACTATTACTCAGCCATAAAAAAGAATGAAATATTGCCATTTCCAGCAACATAGATGGACCTAGAGATTATCACACTAGGTGAAGTAAGATAGAGAGACAGTCACATCTCATATGATATCACTTATTTGTGGAATCTAAAAAAATGATACAAATGAACTTATTTACAAAACAGAAATAGACTCACAGATGTAGAAAACAATCTTATTGTTACCAAAGGGGAAAGGGGGGCAGGAAGGATAAATCAGGATTTTGGGACTAACAGATATACACTACTATATATAAAGTAGATAAACAAGAAGGACCTACTGTATAGCACAGGGAATTACATTCAATATCTTGTAATAATCTATAGTGGAAAAGAATCTGAAAAAGAATATATATACATATAGATATATGGTTGCCTTCCTCAACAATCAGGATACCATAAATTATATGAGTTTCTGCCTGGTGAGATGAGAAATACAAAAACAGTAGATGCATGAATGGGTAGGAATATTTTATTTCTTCTCATTTATTTACTAGACAAATATTTCCTGAGTGTTTACTACAATGTCAGAAACTGTGCTGGGCACTGGGATATAATAGTGAACATGTCACTATCTCTGCCCTCAAGGAGTGTAGAGTCTAGAGCAGGATGCACAAGAAATTGGCCCACTGCAATTCAGAACAGTAAAGGGCTACAATATGGAAAGAGGGCAGCAGGGGAGCACAAGGAAGGTAAACACCTAACTTGCCCTAGTGTGTCAGTCAACTACATGTTGCTCTTTCCTCCTTGTCGCATTCTAATATGCACAACTGTTTCCTACAATCTAATTAACCATTTTACTGACATACTTTCATATACAATAAACCAGTATTAGTCGCTTAGTTATGTGCCAGGCACTGTACTAGGGAACATTCAGATGAATTAGACATAATCCCAAATAACTTCAGACTTCATGTGTACAATTCTTTTTTTTGTTTAAAAAAATGTTTATCTTACCCTCATTCTGTGACTATGTAAACTTGGGTCAACCATTTCTGCTTTTGGTGTCTTTGCTTTTTCTATGCCTTGATCAAGTTACTTTCTTTCTCTGCATCTTGGTTTTCTCATCTATAAAATAAGGGTCTTTTCTAGTTCTCACAGTCTAAAATGCGTGCATGGGGAAGGCCTGTTCACGCAAGGCTGTTATAACCAGAGGACGGAAAGTAAAATAAGTTTGGAAATATCAAAAGAATCTTCAGGTTTGGGATTCAGCCAAAGACACTAAACCTGAGTCCTTGAGGTCCTGGTTCTGGGTGAAGAGCAGGGTGTGGTCTGGGTGAAGCAGGCAGGGGCTGGAGCTGGAGCTGGAACTGGCATTGCAGTGAGGCCCGGGGGATCTGGCATCATGGTGCACACGCTACTGCACTGGAACTCCAGCACTGGCTTTGAAAGTTACAAGGAGTGTCTAGAAAAGGTTAATCTGTGCATATACACATTTGCAGTTGTTTGTATTTAGAATGGGGTTATTATACAGACTTTAAGCGAGCAACACGTGTCTGCAGAAGCACCTGGAATACTGAGCACAGAACTAATGATTTTTTATTTATGGCCAGATGGAGCCAGATTGGATTGTATGTAGAGCCTTAAAAAGTTTATTTGATTTCGGATAGAGCAATTTCAAATGATACAGTGCTTTATAAGCCCCTTATAAAATTAAATTCTGGGGCAAAGTAAATGACTTTGGAAGGTTTAAATACATCAACATACCTATACACAATCCTAATAGTCACTCCACTTTATTTTCAGCATGGTGTAGGGAAAGAACCTGGGTTTTAGGAATCAAATACTGGTATTGATATTTATTGTGCAACCTTGAAAATTTAAGCTTTCTAAGTTTCTGTGTCCTCATCTGTAAAATGGGGGTGATATGCATCTTTCAGAAAACTCATATACTTGATTGTGCATGTAACAGGCATAAAATAAATGGCTTTAGTCATTGTTATAACCCCCCACTGTTCCAAGTACTTTGTAAATGAGTTAAAAAGGGGCAAAGGTAGATTTTATTAAGGCTCTGAATTCCACTCCGCTTCCATGAAATGCCTGCAATCACCTCAAACATATTTTAAAAACTCCTTTGTGTATTCCTCTGATCTGGTCAGGGGCATACAATGATGAGTTTTCTTATATAATATCACTGGTTCTCTCAATACCTTTGTGGGTTAGCAAGATCCTTTCCTCTCCTTACCATCAACTTCATCACGATGGCTTAGATATACCAAGCTTTTACTGTATACTAGTGCTTTACAAGTATCACTTAATTTTTCCAGCAGCCCTGTGAAGTAGGTACTATCATTATCCTTTTCTTATAGATGAGGAAATTGAGCTACATAGAGGCTAAGTAATTTGCCCAAGATTAAAAAGCTAGGAAATGCAGAGTTGAGATTCAGCCTGGGACTCCACAACTCTGTCTTTTAACTACTGCCCTGTACTGTCTCTCTGTCCCTCATCTCCTTCAAATCTACTCCAGTTACTTCCAGGGGCCTTTTTTTTTTTGGTATTAAACTAGTCTCACAGTTTAAATCTCTTTATACTCTTTAGAAAGCACCACCTAGTCTTTCTCCTGGCACCTCAGACTTAAGAAATCCAAAAGTGAACCTGCGTCTTCATCTGTCTTCTTTGATTTCTGCACATGGTAACTAGCATGTTCCTAGTAATTCAGGCTGGGAACCTCTAAGCACCTTTGAAAACTCCTTCTTCCTACCCTACCCAGCACCCTGACATAGCTAGACAATCACCAGATCTCACTGATTCTTCTTCATGATTCTGTGCCTCCTCTTCATTCCCAATGCTGTCATCTCAGTTCTGACTCCCATAAGCCTGTTGTCTTGTCTACTTCAAGTCCTATCTGGTTTCCCTTTCCCAGGCTCTCACTACTCTAATCCTTTCTCATAAAAATAATCAACAGGTTTGAGAAAAAAACAGAAACGTGGCATCAAAAGACCTAGCTGGAGCTATTGCTCTGCAACTTATTAGCTACCCAATTTGTTAGACATTTGACAGCTCTAAGTCTAAATTCCTCATCTGTAATACAAGGCTCAACATCTACTTTAACTTAACTAGTTCAAATTTCCACTAGAATTGGTTTCATGAGGGCAAAAACTTTGTTTAGCCTATTCACTACTGTATCCCCAATGTCTTATGCATAAGTGGTACTCAAATATTTGTTGGATTAATGCATAGAAAACTCTCCAGTATTTTTCATCTCCTGTCTCATTTTCCTCCATGCCCAACTTCATATCCTAAATTCAGTCATAGCAAACTGTGTGCAATCCCCAGTCAGTGGCCCCTACGCATAGTGCTGAAGTGCTACCTAGTGTTCCTAAGTGTAAGAAGCCTGTGATGTGCCTTATGGAGACTGTCTGTGTGTTAGATACGCTTCATTTAGGCATGAGTTGTTGTACTGTTGGCCATGAGTTCAATATTAATTAATCAACATTATATATTAAATAAAGCATCTTTAAATAGAAACACACATAAAATAAGGTTATGCATTGATTGATGAAAATGGAGGCTCATAGTGATTTAACGCTATGTTTCCCCTGAGGCAATGATTGAGTATTTACTAATTTAGTGTTTGTGACACTTTATACAACATAACTACAGCAAATCATAAAAACTGACTGTAACAGTTCTAAAACCAATAGCTCCCACAGCCTTCAGAATAAAATTATAATTTCTTAGCTTCAGGTACATTGCTCACTACCATCTGCACCCCTGACACAGACCTTTTTGTTCAGCCAAATCTGTGTATGTTTCATGTTGTGCCTTGTTTGGTGATATATGCCACTTGCCTGCTAGGGTGATCTCCTGCCTTATTTCCCCTACCAGACTTGGCCTTGTAGACCAAGGCCATGTTATAATTATCATCACATCCTCCACAGTGTGAGCCATCCACCCATCCTCCATCCACCCACAATTCAGGGAGCCCCTACTCTGTGAGAGGCCTGTGTGGTCCCTGTGTCAGAAACAGGGGGTGCAAAGGCAAATAAGACAGTATAGCTACTGCCCTAACTGAGTTTACAAAGAGCAAGTCCTAGAGGACCCTGACATAAATGAAGTAAGTCTCCATGAGGAAATAAGCCTGTCTTTGACCCTAGGAAAAATATCATAAACGAATTCAGGAATGTTTCCAACTATGAAAGAAATCTGCTGTCTTGGTAAAACAGAATGCAGATATTAAACTCTAGATATTTCTACCAGAACACCCCCTCAACCTTTTGTTATTGGGCATGTAAGGTAGACTGATATCCTTCCTGCAAAAGCTGGTAGTTTCCAAACAGTTAACAGTGGATAAAGATTCCTTGTCTTCTTGAAACCAAAACACAAAAGAAAAAATAAGGATAGGAAAGATGGAGTGGGAGTGAAGAGAGAAATAATCACCATTACCATCATACCAATTACCATTATTAGATTCTTACTCTGTGTTAAATGCTATATATATTAAACATTTTACATTTATTCTTTCAGTTAATGCTCACAACAACCCTTTAAAGTAGATACTGTTAACTCTCATCTTACCAAGAGATTAAGTAATCCCTCTAAGATCACTCAGTGAAAAGTTGATCTAGAATTCGAGGCCAGGTCCATTTGACTCCAGGCCCATGTATACTCTTGTTGCAGGCTACAATGCCTCTGAAATGTGATTGAAAAGAAGAGGTACTGTTAAATAAATCATCCTTACAGTGTTGATTTATATTTGCTTATAAGACAAGCAAGGAAAAATAAATACCAACAACTCCCCCTTTATTTTAAGTAGCCAGTTTGGATAAAGTATTATATCTCTGTGGTGAGGGAAAGTAGCTGCAGCTTCAAGAACAACTGCAGGAGCCCTGAGCAGACCACTACAGATTTGGGGGCAAGTTTACATTGAATATGTTGGTACCCTAGAAAGTAGGAGATGGCTGTCTCCAGGGACTGAGTTTCCCTCGGGTCCTCTTGAAAGTTTCCTTTGAAAATACAGGATTAACTGATGCCTGTTAGTATTCTGAAGCTACTTTTACCCTTCACTACAGTACTAAGTTCTGCTACAAGTGAAGATGAGAGGCAAAGTCAAATGCTTAGAAGCCTCCCAGTTTACAGAGTTCCACCTCCATATCCAGTAGTAAACCCCAGAAGTGAATTTGAGATGTGACTATCTTAAAAAATAAAACTATATGTGCATAGAAGAGGCCTGATGACTATTCTTTTGAAAGGCTTGCTTACAAGGTTGGCATCTGGGAACTTGGTTTTCAGGAGGATTCACACTATTCTGATAATAGTGGTTCACTGTGCCTAAACTGCTTGTGCAAACAACATAGTTTATGCTGAACACCTGCTTTTTTTCTGGGACTCTGAGATTTTGGTATACACCAGGCAGAGGGTACCTACATGATCATCCCCCAGTGAAACCCCTGGGCACTGAAGTCCCTAATAAGCTTCCTTGCTTGGCAATATTTCACATGTTGTCTCAAATCATTGCTGGGGAATTAAGTTCATCCTGTGTAATTCAACTGGGAGAGGACCCTTCGAAGCTTTGCCTGGTTTCTCCTAGACAACCCATGTGCCTTTTCTCTTTGCTGATTTTGCTTTGTATCCTTTTGCTGTAATAAATCACAGCTGTGAGTATGACTACATGCTGAGTTTTGCTATGGAATCATGGAACTCCGGAGTGGTCTTGGGACCCCTGCCCAACAGATGGTGTCAGAAGTGGGATTCAAAAGCCTAACCCGGCTCATCAAAATATGGTGGAAGCACTGTTTTTTGGGGAAAAAAAAGGATGAAGAAGCAGGGAATGATGAACCTTTGGTGCCTGGGTGGATATAGAGTCATCTGTCCATGGTATGAAACAGCAGCTTAGCTGATGGTCTGTTTTAAGAGGTAAAATTTACCTCACGGAATTTTAAAATGATAGATCCAATTCCAGGAGAGTTGGTTTATTGGCTCCCCTGACTGCTTTTTGGCTGTACTGGCTAACGTGAGGGGAAAAAGGTACAGCCTTGTAATGCCTTTGGTTTTTGTTCTCTTTTCCAGGTGGCAAGAGATTGGATGGGTCAAAAATGTTAAAAGTTTGTACTGTTCTCTCCTTTAAGTGGGAGGGAAAAAAAAAGTTAAATCAGTTCCCTGGACTGAAACACAATTTTAGATAAACCAGCAGGAAAATTAAGGGAGAAAAATACTTCAGCCATTTCTTCAGTTGGCTGTTGTTACCCTTGCTGCAGCAGCCTAGTATGGCTCCGTTCCTGACTTCCCTTGCATTCCAGGAGGGATCTTCCCCCAGCAACTTTAGTATCATCCTTCTAAATGTTAAATTTACTGCTGGAGGGTTAAGTAAATTTGCAATGAGGAAAAAAAGCGGGGATTAAAAAAATAATTGTTTTGTGGCTGCTACATTTGGGTATATGGTAAAAATTGATATAAAACATTATACAGTACTAATTAATTTCATAAATGCTAAAGGAATCAGCTCAATCAGGGAAAGCCGCAAAGAAAGTGTTAGTAGAACACGATTGCCTTGCTTTTTGCTGCTGGTGAATGGGTTAGAATTTAAACTCTTTGAATAACAGAACAAGTCTCCAGAACTAGTGATTTTTGCTTATTGGAAGCTCTGGAAAAAGGGAGACAACACAGACAAGAGAGGCAATCTCCAGATAGAGATACGTGTAGGGAGTTTTAAAAAGCAGTTTTTAGTTTGATAATGGTACTTATAAAATCAGATGTCTGATCTTTAGAGGCTAATGATCTTCCAGCATACTGTGCATATTTTTGAGTAGGTAAATTTGGACAAGAGCAAAAGGGCTTAGGAAAGCCTGCTTGTCACTTGAACTTGTAACACAGCTGTCTGTCCCTATAGCATCTTGGCTTTGCTGCTGCTGAAGAAAAGTTGTTGACTTCTATTGGAATCCTAACTCCACAAATGCTAACTGTCCAGACCTGACTCTAAACTAAAACCTGATATTGACTGCTGTGAGTGGCTTCAGCAACAGAATGTACTGTGCTGAACTGCAAGCAAGCATAGGCTCAATGAACAGGACTTTGATTCTGGGACCACTGTAGATTTAGGATACCTCTGGGTGGGGCCTGAAATTGTGAACACATCATGGATGTTGTCTGTATCTTCTGAGTCACATACAAATGCCAACAGGTAAGAGCTTGTTTTTGATGGGACCATCTAAAATCAAGCTGCTGGGCTTCCCTGTTGGGGCAGTGGTTAAGAATCTGCCTGCTGGGGCTTCCCTGGTGGCGCAGTGGTTGAAAGTCCACCTGCCGATGCAGAGAACACGGGTTCGTGCCCCGGTCCGGGAGGATCCCACATGCCGCAGAGCGGCTGGGCCCGTAAGCCATGGCCGCTGAGCCTGTGCGTCCAGAGCCTGTGCTTTGCAACGAGAGAGGCCACAATAGTGAGAGGCCCACGTACCGCAAAAGAAAAAAAAAAAAAAAAAAAAAAGAATCTGCCTGCCAATGCAAGGGACATGGGTTTGAGCCCTGGTCCAGGAAGATCCCACTTGCCGTGGAGCAACAAAGCCCGTGAGCCACAACTACTGAGCCTCAGCTCTAGAGCCCGCAAGCTACAACTACTGAGCCCATGTGCCACAACTACTGAAGTCTGCGCGCCTAGAGCCCGTGCTCCGCAACAAGAGAAGCCATGACAATGAGAAGCCCACACACCGCAACGAAGAGTAGCCCCCTCTCGCCACAACTAGAGAAAGACCCCGCACAGCAAGGAAGACCCAACACAGCCAAAAATAAATAAAGAAATTTATTTTTAAAAATAAATAAATAAAATCAAGATGCTGACGGGTTTATATTTGATGCAGAGCCTGAACGCATTCCTGCAAGTTGGGGGAGAGCATATCACAAGGAGTGTGACCTCCTTGCCCAGTCTTGACAGAATGGACTTTCAACTTCCTTTGGGAGATGTCTCACTGCTCATGACTTGTGTTCAACTTCCCAGAATAGTTGCAGTTTCCAACAGTGGACTAATAAATAGCTTGAGTCTACTCCTTTCACCTTTCTCTGGGAGCACACACCTTAGAAAGACAGTCTGATTATTAAATGCAACTGTTCTCAAAAAGAGATTGATCTTTTCTAGGCTGCTCACTGGATAAATGAACAGGACAAAAAGGATGGGAGGTTATATAAAGTTGTTTTGAAAATTTTTCATAATTAAGGATTTTGTACTAACCAATTCCTAAACATGATGTGCCTTTCTGGTTAAGCCGTATAAAAATGATTTTCTATAAAACTCTTTGGCCCTGTTGCATATACAGTCCTTCCTGAGGAAAGGTCTGGATGAAAGTAGGGGATAATCATTAAAAAAAAAAAAAAGGTAAAATTATGACTGCGGAGACACAACGATTTTGTAAAGAAGAAAAAACAAAACAAATCAAAACCCTGGCACCTGGCGGGGGAGCGGGGGTGCAAGGGAGGAAGAAAGTGTTAAAATCTTTGCTATTCGAAACTGTTCCTGGAAACGTTCCCCTCTTCCTGAAGGAAAACTCCCCATGCTGCCTTTCCAAGCTGCTGCAAGTGCTTTGAATTCAAACCGACTGCTGAGTCTACAATCACACATGACAGTGGTGACTATGAGACAGCAGGAGGTGGCCTCAGCTCCTTAACTTCCAAACAGAACACCTCCAGATGCCGTCTATATTCATGAGGTGACTGAACTGGTGTCACGGATAAGCAAAACTGAGACTGCCTTAGGCAGTCCCTCTGAAACCAAGGGCTGAACTAAATTGCTGACTGAGAACCCAATGGTGGGAGGTGTCACAGTGGCCCCGACTAATGTATGTCCTGCTTGGGGTGCTCTAACACTTGTAAACTTTGTTTCCAGGGGTACCACGAATGCCCTCTGTGATTGTACTTCTGGTGTGTACCCTGATATCATGACACTGCCTCAGTATTGGAAGACGTTCAGGTCAGCTTCATCTTGGCTAGAATTGTGCTGTACCTGATCCGATGCCTTGGGCAAGGTGAGAAAAAGGGTTAATACAGAAACGCAAAGAGGAAGCCATCTGGCTTTCTAAGACAGACTTTAATGGTTAATGGAATTTGTTTTAACTGGCTGAGTCCAGGATCCCTAAAAAGCATAAATAACTGAGATCAATACTATAGTGTGTAGCACTATAGTAGTATCAATACTACTCTGTGTGTAGCTTCCTACTGATCATAATTTTTCTGTAAAGATGCCTCGGTCAAGAGCAAAAGGCATGATCTCTGCAGAAAAGAGTTAACATATAGCAGGCCTGACTGCTATTCTTTGAAAGGCTTGCTTACAAGGTCAGCCTTTGGCTGGTGTCTGGGAACTTGGCTTTTAGGAGACTTCCCACTATTCTCAGAACCGATAAGAGTAGCTCACTAACCTTAAAGCGTTTGTGCAAACAATATAGTTATGCTGAACACCTGCTTTCCTTCTCGGATTCTGGAATTTGGTATGTACCAGGCAGAGGGTACTTATATAATCAGCCCCCAACTAAGCCCCTGGGCATTAAGTCCCTAAAAAGCTTCCTTGCTTGACAACATTTCGCATATGTTGTCCCAAACCACTGCTAGGGGAATTAAGCTCATCCTGTGTGACTCCACTAGGAGAGGACCCTTGGAAGCTTTGCCTGGTTTTCCCTAGACTTGGCCCCGTGTGCCTTTTCTCTTTGCTGATTTTGCTTTGTATTCTTTTGCTGTAATAAATCACAGCTGTGAATATGACTGCTCAGTCCTTGAGTCCTCCTAGAATATCACGGAACCTGGAGGTGGGTCTTGGGGACCCCCCAACACATTATATGAAAAAGTATCCCCTTTAGGATAAACAGCATAGGCTCTGGAGGTTTAAATCACAATTATGTCAGTTACCATGTACGTGACCCTGGAAATGATACTTAATGTCTCTTAGCCTCAGTTATCTTATTTATAAAATGGGGCTACTATCTATGCTTTAGGGTTTGTATAAAGATTGAGAGAATACTTTCTAAAGTGTCTGGCACAGAGTGGCACATTAATAATTATTATTATCCTTGTCTGACTAAAAGCTGGAAAAGGCTGTGAGAAGCAAAGAGATCACCAAATCAGGCATAAAAATTTCAAAGAAAACTTTCACATCAGCAATCCACTCACTTTTGGAAGGCTTAGACCCAACTCGTCTTGAAACTAAGCAAAAAATTGTACCAACATATTTTACTGAAAACCTCTTTGGTGTTTAGTCACATTTCCATCCAATCCCAACTAAGAGGATTCTGCTTTATGGAAACAGTGATGTGGAAGGAGGAGGAGAGAATATACTTCCTCACAGGAAAGTCTGACTGAAAGTGAGATGGTGTGGTTTCATCCTACACACAGTGCCCTGCCCAGGGGCATGAGCATGGTGAGCTGTGTTATTCCTTCCCAGCACAAGGTCTACATGTCTTAAAGCCTCACATATCCTGGGTACCTACTCCATGTCATATCCTCACTCTCAAATCACCTCACTTAATTCTTACAACCACCCCATATGTGGCTATTATTATCTGCCTTTTTACAGGTGAAGGAACCATTTTATAGAGATTATGTGACACATCCAAGGTCTACCGGATAACTCGTTCTTTATACTATAGCATCATGCTCTCTCCCCCATCGTGACTGCCAATGCTCAGAACACATTTTTCCTGCACTAAAGGAACTACAATAAATAGTGGACTTTCTTCCAAGGAAGGGTGTTTTATAATCCAAGTGACAAAGAACAGGTCACCTCACATTAAGAATGAGGAATGTGTCTAAAAACTTATTTTTTAAAGGCAAGAGACAGGTCAAAAGCAGTGACTTCCTGGAGATGGATCAAAGAAACTCAGCATTACCAAATCAAATGGCATGGCCCTCTGCCATTTACCAAGTGTTTTCATTATCACTTTTGATCTTATCATCACAATATATCTGTGAGGATGCTTGATATTATCCTCACTTGAAAGATGAAGTAACTGAAATATAGAAAATAGAAATCATTTACTCAGTGTAACTCAGAAAGTGAATAGAAGTGCCAGCATTAGAATGAAGATTCGTCTGCCTCCAAGTATAGGGAGGGCAGGAAAAGCTATGGAACCATTTATCACAATACTTAGTCCAGGTGTTAGAGTTTACATACAACCATCTCTCTAATCTTCCCCTGCTTGGCTGCATTTTTGTCAGTCTTATTTTAAGTACTGCAACATCCCCCGACTATTCTGGCTTCAGTCTTTTTCCATGTCAATTCATCTTTCCAAACTACCAGTGAGATAGAACAGAAAAAGAATCAGCACCTTCATATTTAATTTCCAGCTCTGCTACTTCCTGGCTAGGTGACCTTGCTCAAAACCCTTAGAGTTTCACTTTCTGTATCTGTAAAATGGAGATAATATTTGCTTGGTATAATAGATTCTTGACCTGGGTTTTAAATCTGTTTTTTTGTGCCTTTAATTTTTTCAATTATGGAATAAGGATAATACCAATCTCATAGGATTGTTGTAAGGATTCAATTAAACGATACCTGTCTAGTGCATAGCATAGCTGCCCAACACACAGTGGGAACTCACACAGTGGTAGGCAGCATTATTATTACTTCACACGTTGTCTGCTTCATTCATTCATTCAACAGATATTTACTGATCATCGGTTAAGTTCCAGGTTCAGTTCTAGGTGCCAGCTATATAGCAGTGAATAAGTAAAGTTCTCACCTTCAAAAAGCTTTTATTCTAGTAGGGTGTAGATAATAAACAAGTAAATATCTATTATTCCCTATGTCAGATGGTGATCAGTTCAGTGGAGGAAAATAAAGCAGGGTAAGAGGCATAGGGATTGCCAGTCTGGCAGGGTAGGGAAGGTGGCAACAGAGAAGAGGGAAGGAGGACTGCTTTTTTATATAGGTTGGTCAGAAAAGGCCTCAGTGGAAAGGCAATATTTGAGCAGAGACCTAAAGGAAGTAAGGGCATGAGCAATATGGATATCTAGAGGAAGACAGTACAAGTACAAGGAGCCAAAGTGGGAAAACGTTTCATGGTTTTTAATAAACAACAAGGATGCCAGGGTGACTGAAAAAGATCGAGCGGGGTCAGAGAAATGCCAGCGAGTCACATCAAAAACTCAGAACTTGGTGGGGAGCCGTGACAGGGTTTTGAGAAGAGAAATGACACGATCTGCTTTATATTAAAAAACCACAGAACTATTTTTTTTGTTTTTTTAGAAAAAAAGACTGAAAGGGGGAGGGTACGCAGGTGGAGGGCGGACACCATTACAATAATCTAGACAAGAAACCATAGTGGCTTGGACTAGGGTTTAGTTGTGCAGGCAGTGAGAAGTAGATTCTGGATATACAGTTTGAAGGTAAAACCAACAGAATTTACTTATGAGTTGGATAGAAAAAGAGAGAAAGAGGAGTCAAGGATAAATCAAAGGTTTCTGGCCTGAACAAGAATGAAGCTGTCATTTAATGAGGTGAGGATGACTACAAGAGGAGCAGATTTGGGGGAGGGTAGAAATCAGGAGTTCTGTTTTGACTATGTTTAACTTGAGATGCCAATTAGACATAAAATGGAGATGTTGAGTAGGCAGTTGTATGTATAAATATCTGGAGTTCAGGAGAAAGCTTGGGCTGGAGATATACACTTCAGAGCTGCAACTGTATATATGGTAATTGAAGCCACAAGATGAATGAGATCCCCTAGATATTAAGGGTAGAAAGAGATCAGAGAATTAACATTTACTGAGCACCTACTATGTGCCAGGCAATGTGAATTTGTACATTATGGAGTAGTGTAGGGCTAACTGTTCTTATGTTGAAGATAACCATGATGACCATGCCATTCCCTTCCTCAACAAACTACATGGAATAAAGCCAAGCTCCCTTTCCTGATATTCTAGGTTTTATACAATCCCCATTCAGCCTTTTCTCAGAACTTTATGATACAAACTCCATATTTCAATCAATCTAGTCTATGCTCCATTGTCTAGCCATGCCTTGAAATTTCCAACATTAGATTCTTTCTTTAAGCTGGCCCAAGGGCTGGAGAATGTTCTCCCCTATCAGCCCACCAGAAATCCTACCATCTCAAAATTTTGTTCATCTGCTACCTCCTTTACAAAGCTTTTCTTGGTCACCCAGGCCAGCTCTGACTTCTTCTGCCCTTTTGGTCTGACTATTCTTAGGACCCACTGCGTGAACTGCACTATAAGGATTATTTATATGAGAGGCCAGAGCATTCTCAAAGGAAGGACTGTGCCTCATTCCTTAGTACTTAGCACAGTGCCTGGATAAACAGAGTATGAAATACAACTTTACCTACATCTGGCTGTGACTTAGGAATAAATATTACAAGGACAATATAAAGAAATCAGAGATAATGCAATCTTTCCAAATGTATAGAACTGAGCTTCATTTACACATTTAAAGTATTTTTCTAGATGATAAACTACCTCACTAATTTATTCCTTACCTGGCTCAGGAGCATAATGGCATAGGGATTAAGAGCACAGACTCCAGAATCACACACACACAGGTTTGTATCTGGTTCTGATATATACTATGACATTGGGCAAGTTTTGTGCCTGAGTTTCCCCCTCTCAGTGCATACAGTATGAATACTGACCTTTAGAATAGTTTTTAGGATTAAATGAGATAATGCATACAGGACATAGTAAGCCCTCAATAAATACTACTAAAAATTTCTTTTATCCTGCACACTTGGCTATTGGAGAATCATCATGATCATCTTTACTTTTCATATTTGGACAGTATCTCACAGTTTACAAAGCACTCATATACACTGCCTTATTTGAGCCATGCTATGGTCCTGGGAGAAGCAGAATTTATTGCTTCTGTTTTATAGAAAAGAAAACTGGGATACAGAGAGAGGGTGTACCTTGTTGAAGGTTGCACAGCTAATAATCATGTGATTCTCAGTCCAAAGTTCCTTCCTCTATACCATTGTTTTCTCTCTATTCCCCTCTCCTCAATCACTCCAACGATAAAGTAGAGGCCCCAAAAAGCTACGAATTTTCAGATTGATTCTGCATGTAAGGCATTATTAAGGCACAGGATGCTTCATCTCATTACTTTAAAAAATTGAAACTTACAATTTAGAAAATAATAGATTTCTTAAAAAAAATGAATAACCTGAAGAAATATAAACCACCCTTGCTAGAAACAATATTTTTTCCCTTTAATTAGACTGCTGTTATGCCAGATTAGAGTTTCATGTATAGACTTATTTAAGAAGCAGCTATATTATTCTTTTAAATCCCTTGCTATTTCGTTTCTTTTGTAAATATTATGTAAACAGTTTACCAAATGACTTCAACCTATAAACTCAAGCGTCCCGTGGTCAAAATACTCCAGGACCATTTTTCCTTACAAAGTTGCTTTTGGAAATAAAGCAATTGAGAAGCCTGGGCTGCAGTCCTGAGTGGTCATTAACTGAATGTGCAGCTCTCAAGCAAGTCGTTTCACCTCAGGCCTGCATATCTGTTGAATGGCATGGACTACCACCTATCTTGCTACTTCCCAAAGCTGATAAGAAGAGGAGTGCGATAACTGTGAATGTATCAGCATCTTAGTAAGATCTCCTGGTTTCTTTCAGTCAAGAAGTTTATTGTGGCTAAATGGTGAGATGCATGTGGTAGAAAAGTAATGGAGGGAGTGAGAAGAACTGAGGGGTTGGGGATGGGGGGAGGAGATGGTATGAGATTATGAAGGCTTTTGTATGCTTTGGAAGGAGTTTACAGTTTTTTCCTGTAGGGCATTAGAACCACTAGAGGCTTTTAAGCAGGAGAGAGATGAGATATCACCAAACCTATGTTTCAGAAAAATAACTTGAGAGACAGTAGGAAGGATTGATAGGAGGTGGGGTAGGCAAGATTGGAATCAGTGAGATGAATTAGGATGCTGCAAGGTTTAATCTGGGCCATGAAGATTTGGGCAGTGGTGTGGGGGCAAGGAAAAGAAAAAAACAGATTTGAGAGAAGTTTAGAGTCAGAATTAATATTGTGACCAACTAGATACTAATTGCATTCCATCCCACAATCATAGTTCTTATTCTCTGAATCTCGATTATTTAGGAATACTGGAAAATCTCAAATAATTAGATATGGTGATATACAATATCTGTGGGGAATGGAACAAGCTCAGCAGCAGTAACTTTAACATGTATTTCATTGATTACATGCTTCATCTTGCTTTATCTTGAAATCAAAGCTTTTAAGGTGTAGGTAGTTCAATGGCATTCAAGTTTTTCCTTCTGGTTCTTCTTTTTTTTTTTTTTAAATCAAACTCAGTCTAACATAAATTGGAAATCAGTTCCACTGCAACATTAGAGACATTAACATATGAAAGTCACTGAAGTACCGAATATTTTAAAATATTGGTGCTTGGAGCTGCAATTTATTGCATTTACTAGGTGATCTCTAATGTTGATTTTTTAAGTTCTATTGTTCTTTGGCTCTAATTTTAAGGTGAAACTCTGTAATCTATTAACAGAGTTTTAAAAGGAGCCACTGATCTTAAACAGTAATGGCCATAAGAAAACTTGGGTTTTAGGGTCAGCTCTGCTATTGTAATTGACCATGTGACTTAAGGAAAGTGTATAATTTTACCATGCTTTGATTCTACCATCTGTAAAGTGACAGTTGGCTTTGATATCTCTGAGATTCTTTTCAAACATGAGATATTATGATTCCAAAGATACATTCTTTTGTCTGGTTTAGAGCATTTGGATATTTTAAATGGAAATATCCATCATTGCTCTAGTGGAAGAATTCACTGCTATCATGCTTTCTTTAGCTGTAAGCCTTTCCCACCTCTTCTGTCTCTCTCTCCACTTAGGACAATTATAGCAGATACTGTTTATTACATGGCAGGGACATAGTAGTTTACATTCACTTATTTAACTTTTATCACAACTCTCTGAGCTAGATATTATTCTCTTTTAAAGGTGAAGGACTAAAAGTTCAGCAGGGCCAAGTAAGTTGCCCAATGTCATAAAACAAGTATGTGATGAGGTGAGATTCAGATACAGGTCTAAGTACCACTGAAACTTTTACTTTTAACAAAGCTATTCTGTTTCTATTCACCCAACAGCTCTCTGTGAAAGGCTCAGGTCAAATTCATTTCCTTTATAATGTCTTATCACTGCAGGCTGAAATTACCTATCCTTCCAACTGTCAGTATGATATGTAATGCAATTTGCTTTACATGTGTGTTTTTACTAGAATGTGAACCCTTCAAGGTCAGTAACAATTCCTTTTATTTCTATATCATCAGTGTCTGGTATGGAGGTGGGCCATGTGGTTGCTCAGCAAATGTTTTACTCTATGAAAGAATGAATACCAGCATGACATGCAGATTAACCTATTTCTAATTCCTTATGGTGGCAAACAGGATATCCTTGTATTATCAATGAAGTCAAATGTCTTCCAGCAGCAGCTTCTGGATACAGACTGTAAGTTTGACAAGGGTAATAACTATGTCATTGTTTTTCAACACTGTGTTCCCAGTGCTGAGCATCGTGCTTAGCTTGGTGCTTAGTGTAGCAAAAGTGGATGGGTGACTGAGGAAGGAATCTGTGTACCCTAACTTTGTAAGGCTTTCCTCCCAGTTCATTCAAATAAACCTTTACTGAAGGTGTACTTTGTAAAAATCCCGGCTAGGAGTTTGTTTATACTCACTCTCCTGTTCCTCTTTGTTCTAGAATATAAAATTTCTGATAATGCATTTCTGCATGCATGTTTGCCTGTTTTGGGGGTTCACAGCTATAGATCTGGAGGAAGAGATGTTCTTGGGGCAAGAATGGGGGCTGTGTGATTATGTAAGTGACAAGGCACACAGGCCACCAGTCCTGAAGCTCACTGCCATCACCATCCATGTTTCCCAGTAGGCTGCACTCCTTTGATAAATAGAAAGACCTCATGTTCCAGTTGCAGGTGGAGCTTCTCTGACTGAGGTGGATATGAGTACAGAAAAGGAGGAAAAGAGAGGAGGCAGGAAGGAGAAGAGTTGTAGAATTAAAAAAACAAAGAAATAAAGGAGGGAAGAGTGGAAAGAAGGGGGAGAGAGTTAAAAGGGTGAAATAGAATTGGAAAGAAGATGGAGCGGTGGGAAAGAAAGGAGGAAAGAAAAGGGAAGAGGAAGGCTGGGAGATATTGACAACTTCACACTGAGTGGTGCCAGACAGTTGCAGGTCCAGAGGGAAATTTGGGGCTGGAGGGGCCTCTTACTCTGACTCCAAGAAAGGGTAGGTAGTAGGGGGGGGTCAGCTTTTAGACTCAATTACCTCACTGCCAGGGCAATGCCAGAGTAAGGCAAATGGGCCAATGATGTTCACATGGCTCTAACATACCCACCAGGTAGGGCTTAATGACAGTAGCTCTGAAATGAATATTACTTCCCCTCTTAGTAACTGTTATTAGCAAAATGGAAAACAACATAACAAAACTAACAAATAACACAGTGCTCTCAGTATCTTGACAATCAGCTTCTCCCAGGAAGGCCTGTGTCTGCTGCTATTTTGGTTATCCCACAGTGCTCAGTTCAGTGGTATACCCAGCAGACATTTAGTAAATAGTTGGACAGTTGGGAAATCTTAACATGAAGTACTGTTTTGATTTGGGGGTGGGGACACAGAAGAATGTTTAACAGGTCCTTTGGTGAGAAGCTAGTCTCTGCTTTGTGGAAAAAAGGCTAAAGACACAGTAAGACTCCTAGAGCTAGGTCTTATGTTATTTGTTATTAAAAAGGCAAGGTCTTAAGATGTGCTTTTTAACAGTCTTTAGTTTGGCTGTAATTTAAGATGACTTTTACAAATTAGATCCTAATCCCTGCAGACACAGATGGCTGTCACAGAATAGCCTTGCAAAAACACTAGTCATTAGACTTGGAAGAGCATTCAGAGAAGGATGAAGGGCCATTAACTCTCATCCCACCCCTAGG
Source organism: Phocoena sinus (assembly GCF_008692025.1). Taxonomy (NCBI): domain Eukaryota; kingdom Metazoa; phylum Chordata; class Mammalia; order Artiodactyla; family Phocoenidae; genus Phocoena; species Phocoena sinus. The sequence goes on from NC_045763.1 coordinate 42,121,477, forward strand.
TCTAGGAGGTCTAATGAGTCCTGGGTGGGCTCACTGGGTTTAGGCCTGGGTCTGGAATCTGGGTGGGCTTAGGGCACCGGTTCTCATTTGGAACAGCCTCTCTAGTTCACTCTGGAATCAGGGATTTAGGATCAGACCTGAGGTCATTAACACTTGACAACAGTAACTTGAATACTTATGTGTGAGGCACCATGCTGGGAACTTCAGGGGAGATAGACATGAACATGATATGGACAGTCTCTGTAAATGATTACAGAAAAATAGGACAAGTCCTATAAGAGAGGAATGTATAAACTGCAATGGGTACATAGGTGAGGAGCTTGGGAGATGGGGAGGGCTTCCCAGAGGAGATGACATTTGACTGAGCATTAAAAGACAAGCTCAGGAGATTGGTTCAAGATGGTGGTGTAGAAGGACATGCGCTCACTCCTTCCTGCGAGAGCAGTGGAATCACAACTAACTGCTGAACAATCATCAACAGGAAGACCCTGGAACTCACCAAAAAAGATACCCCACATCCAAAGACAAAGGAGAAGCCGCAATGACATGGTAGGAGGGGTGCAATCACAATAAAGTCAAATCCCATAACCGCTGTGTGTCTGACTCACAAACTGGAGAACAATTATACCACAGAAGTCCACCCACTGGTGTGAAGGTTCTGAGTCCCACGTCAGGCTTCCCAACCTGGGGGTCTGGCAACAGGAGGAGGAATTCCCAGAGAATCAGACTTTGAAGGCTAGTGGGATTTCATTGCAGAACTTTGACAGGACTGGGGGAAACAGAGACTCCACTCTTGGAGGGCACACACAAAGTAGTGTGTGCATCAGGACCCAGAGGAAGGAGTAGTGACCCCACAGGAGACTGAACCAGACCTACCTGTTAGTGTTGGAGGGTCTCCTGTAGAGGCGGGGGTTGGCTGTGGTTCACTGCAGGGACAAGGACACTGGCAGCAGAAGTTCTGGGAAGTACTCCTTGGCGTGAGCCCTCCTGGAGTCCACCATTAGCCCCACCAAAGAGCTGGTAGGCTCCAGTGTTGGGTCACCTCAGGCCAAACAACCAACAGGGAGGGAACTCAGACCCACCCATCAGCAGACAAGTAGATTAAAGTTTTACTGAGCTCTGCCCAACAGAGCACCACCCAACTCTACCCACCACCAGTCCCTCCCATCAGGAAGTTTGCACAAGCCTCTTAGATCGCCTCATCCACCAGAGGGCAGACAGCAGAAGCAAGAACTACAATCCTCCAGCTTGTGGAATGAAAACCAAATTCACAGAAAGAAAGACAAAATGAAAAGGCAGAGGTCTATGTACCAAATGAAGAAACAAGACAAAACCCGAGAAAAACAACTAAATGAAGTGGAGATAGGCAACCTTCCAGAAAAAGAATTCAGAATAATGATATTGAGGATGAACCAGGACCTCAGAAAAAGAATAGAGCAAAGATTGAGAAGATGCAAGAAATGGGTAACAAAGACCTAGAAGAATTAAAGAAAAAACACCTAGAACAATTAAAGAACAAACAAACAGAGATGAACATTACAATAACTGAAATGAAAAATACACTAGAAGGACTCAATGGCAGAATAACTGAGGCAGAAGAACGGATAAGTGACCTGGAAGACAGAATGGTGGAATTCACTGCTGTGGAACAGAATAAGAAAAAAGAATGAAAAGAAATGAAGACAGCCTACGAGACTTCTGGGACAACATTAAATGCACCAACATTCACATTATAGGGGTCTCAGAAGGAGAAAAGAGAGAGAAAGGACCTGAGAAAATATGTGAAGAGATTATAGTCGAAAAGTTCCCTAACATGGTAAAGGAAATAGCCACCCAAGACCAGGAAGCACAGAGGGTGCCAGGCAGGATAAACTCAAGGAGAAACATGCTGAGACACATAGTAATCAAACTGACAAAAATTAAAGACAAAGAAAAATCATTAAAAGCAACAAGGGAAAAATGACAAATAACATACAAGGGAACTCCCATAAGGTTAACAGCTGATTTCTCAGCAGAAACTCTACAAGCCAGAAGGGAGAGGCACGATATATTTAAAGTGATGAAAGGGAAGAACCTACAACCAAGATTACTCTACCCGGCAAGGATCTCATTCAGATTCGATGAAGAAATCAAAAACTTTACAGACAAGCAAAAGTTAAGAGAATTCAGCACCACCAAACCAGCTCTACAACAAATGCTAAAGGAACTTCTCTAAGTGGGAAGCACAAGAGAAGAAAAGGACCTACAAAAACAAACCCAAAACAATTAAGAAAATGGTAATAGAAACATACATATCTATAATTACCTTAAATGTGAATGGATTAAATGCTCCAACCAAAAGACACAGGCTCGCTGAATGGATACAAAAACAAGACCCACATATATACTGTCTACAAGAGACCCACTTCAGACCTAGGGGCACATACAGACTGAAAGTGAGGGGATGGAAAAAGATATTCCATGTAAATGGAAATCAAAAGAAACGTGGAGTAGCAGTACTCATATCAGAGAAAATAGACTTTAAAAGAAAGAATGTTACAAGAGACAAGGAAGGACACTACATAATGATCAAGGGATCAATCCAAGAAGAAGATTAAACAATTATAAATATATGTGCACCCAACACAGAAGCACCTCAAAACATAAGGCAAATGCTAATGGCTCCAAAAGAGGAAATCGACAGTAACACAACAATAGTCGGGGACTTAAACACCTCACTTACACCAATGGACAGATCATCCAGACAGAAAATTAACAAGGAAACACAAGCTTTAAATGACACAACAGACCAGATAGATTTAATTGATATTTATAGGACATTCCATCTGAAAACAGCAGATTACACTTTCTTCTCAAGTGCACATGGAACATTCTCCAGGACAGATCACATCTTGGGTCTAAAATCAAGCCTCGGTAAATTTAAGAAAATTGAAGTCATATCAAGCATCTTTTTTGACCACAACACTATGAGATTAGAAATAAATTACAAGGAAAAAAATGTAAAAAACACAAACACATGGAGGCTAAACATAACATTACTAAATAGCCAAGAGATCACTGAAGAAATCAAACAGGAAATCAAAAAATACCTAGAGACAAATCACAATGAAAACACGACGATCCAAAACCTATGGGATGCAGCAAAAGCAGTTTTAAGAGGGAAGTTTATAGAGATACAATCCTACCTCAGGAAACAAGAAAAACCTCAAATAAACAATTTAACCTTACACCTAAAGGAACTAGAGAAAGAAGAACAAACAAAACTCAAAGTTGGGAGAAGGAAAGAAATCATAAAGATCAGAGAAGAAATAAATGAAATAGAAACAAAGAAAACAATAGAAAAGATCAATCACCTAAAAGCTGGTTCCTTGAGAAGATAAACAAAACTGAAAAACCTTTAGCCAGACTCATCAGGAAAAATAGGGAGAGGACTCAAATCAATAAAATTAGAAATGAAAAAGAAGAAGTTACAACGGACACCACAGAAATACAAAGCATCATAAGAGACTACTACAAGCAACTCTATGCCAATAAAATGGACAACCTGGAAGAAATGGACAAATTCTTAGAGAGGTATAACCTTCCGAGACTGAACCAGGAAGAAACAGAATATGTAAACTGACCAATCACAAGTAATGAAATTGAAACTGTGATTAAAAATCTTCCCACAAACAAAAGTCCAGGACCAGATGGCTTCACAGGTGAATTCTATCAAACATTCAGAGAAGAGCTAACACCCATCCTTTTCAAACTCTTCCAAAAAAATTGCAGAGGAAGGAACACTCCCAAAGTCATTCTATGAGGCCACTATCACCCTGATACCAAAACCAGACAAAGATACTACAAAAAAAAGAAAATTACAGGCCAATATCACTCATGAATATAGATGCAAAAATCCTCAGCAAAATACTAGCAAACAGAATCCAACAACATATTAAAAGGATCATACACCATGATCAAGTGGGATTCATCCCAGGGATGCAAGGATTCTTTAATATATGCAAATCAATCAATGTGATACACCATGTTAACAAACTGAAGAATAAAAACCATATGGTCATCTGAATAGATGCATAAAAAGCTTCTGACAAAATTCAAAACTATTTATGATAAAAACTCTCCAGAAAGTGGGCACAGAAGGAACCTACCTCAACATAATAAAGGCCATATACAACAAACCCACAGTAAACATCATTCTCAATGGTGAAAAACTGAAAGCATTTCCTCGAAGATCAGGAGCAAGACAAGGATGTCCACTCTTGCCAGTATTATTCAACATAGTCTTGGAAGTCCTAGCCACAGCAATCAGAAGAAAAATAAATAAAAGGAATACAAATTGGAAAAGAAGAAGTAAAACTGTTTGCAGATGACATGATACTATACATAGATAATCCTAAAGATGCCACCAGAAGACTACTAGAGCTAATCAATAAATTTGGTAAAGTTGCATGATACAAAATTAATGCACAGAAATCTCTTGCATTCCTATACACTAACAATGAAAAATCAGAAAGAGAAATTAAGGAAACACTCCCATTTACCACTGCAACAAAAAAGAATTAAATACCTAGGAATAAACCTACATAAGGAGGTAAAAGAACTCTACTCAGAAAAGTATAAGACAGTGATGAAAGAAATCAAAGATGACACAGACAGATGGAGAGATATACCATGTTCTTGGATTGGAAGAGTCAATACTGTGAAAATGACTATACTACCCAAAGCTATCTACAGATTCAGTGCAATCTGTATCAAATTACCAATGGTATTTTTTACAGAAATGATTTTTTATGAACCAAAAAATCTTAAAATTTGTATGGAGACACAAAAGACCCTGAATAGCTGAAGCAAACTTGAGGGAAAACAACGGAGCTGGAGAAATCAGACTCCCTGACTTCAGACTGTATTACAAAGCTACAGTCATCAAGACAATATGGTACTGGCACAAAAACAGAAATATAGATCAATGGAACAGGATAGAAAGACCAGAGATAAACCCGTGCATCTATGCTCAACTAATCTATGACAAAGGAGGCAAGGATATACAATGGAGAAAAGACAGTCTCTTCAATAAGTAGTGCTGGGAAAACTGGACAGCTACATGTAAAGGAATGAAATTAGAACACTCCCTAACACCATACCCAAAAATAAACTAAAAGTGGATTAAAGACCTAAATGTAAGACTGGACACTATAGAACTCTTAGAGGGGGGCTTCCCTGGTGGCACAGTGGTTAAGAATCCACCCGCCAATGCAGGAGTCATGGGTTGAGCCCTGATACGGGAAGATCCCACATGCCATGGAGCAACTAAGCCTGTGCGCCACAACTACTGAAGCCCCCGTGCCTAGAGCCAGTGCTCCCAACAAGAGAAGCCACCACAATGAGAAGCCTGCACACCACAATGAAGAGTAGCCCCTGCTCACTGCAACCAGAGAAAAGTCCGCGTGCAGCAATGAAGACCCAATGCAGCCAAAAATAAAATAAGTTAAAAAAACAAAACAAAACAAAACTCTTAGAGGAAAACATAAGAACACTCTTTGACATAATTCACAGCAAGATAATTTTTGACCCACCTCTTAGAGTAATGAAAATAAAAACAAAAATAAACAAATGGGACCTAATGAAACTTAAAAGCTTCTGCACAGTAAAGAAAACCATAAACAAGATGAAAAGACAAGCCTCAGAATGGGCAAAAATATTTGCAAATGAAGCAATTGACAAGGGATTAATCACCAAAATATACAAACAGCTCATGAAGCTCAATATCAAAAAAACAAACAGCAGAATAAAAAAAATGGGCAGAAGGGGCTTCCCTGGTGGCGCAGTGGTTGAGAGTCCGCCTGCTGATGCAGGGGACACGGGTTCGTGCCCCGGTCTGGGAGGATCCCACATGCCGCGGAGCGGCTGGGCCCGTGAGCCATGGCCGCTGAGCCTGCGCGTCCGGAGCCTGTCCTCCGCAACGGGAGAGGCCACAACAGTGAGAGGCCCGCGTAACGCAAAAAAAAAAAAAAAAAAAAAAAGGGCAGAAGACCTAAATAGACATTTCTCCAAAGAAGACATACAGATGGCCAAGAGGCACATGAAAAGATGCTCAGCATCACTAATTATTAGAGAAATGCAGATCAAAACTACAATGAAGTATCACCTCATACTGGTCAGAATGGCCATCATCAAAAAATCTACAAACAATAAATGCTGGAGAGGGTGGGGAGAAAGGGAACCCTCTTGCACTGTTGGTGGGGATATAAATTGATACAGCCACTATGGAGAACAGTATGGAGGGTTCTTAAAAAACTAAAAATAGAACTACAATACGACCCAGCAATCCCACTACTGGGCATATACCCTGAGAAAACCATAATTCAAAAAGACACATGCACCCCAATGTTCACTGCAGCACTATTTACAATAGCCAGGACATGGAATCAACCTAAGTGTCCATCGACAGAGGAATGGATAAAGAAGATGTGGCACATATATACAATGGAATATTACTCAGCCATAAAAAGGAATGAAATTGAGTTATTTGTAGTGAGGTGGATGGACCTAGAGTCTGTCATACAGAGTGAAGTAAGTCAGAGAGAGAAAAACAAGTATCGTATATTAACGCATGTATGTGGAATCTAGAAAAACGATATCAATGAACCTATTTGCACGGCAGGAATAAAGACAAAGACGTAGGGAGTGGATGTGTGGACACAGGGCAGGCGGGGGGGGATGAACTGGGAGATTGGGATTGACATATGTGCACTGCCCTGTGTAAAACAGGTAGCTAGTGGGAACCTGCTATACAACACAGGGAGCCTGCTCGGTGCTCTGTGGTGACCTAGATGGATGGGTTGGGGATGGGGGTGGGAGGGAGGGGATATGTGTACACATGTAGCTGATTCACTTCATTGTACAACAGAGACTAACAGAACATTGTAAAGCAACTATATACCACCCCCCCCAAAAAAATGTATCTTAGAGATAAGCTAGTCTAAGCCCCTTTTCATATAAAGTAGGAACATATAAAGTAGGAACTCCAGGAGTGACTCCTTCTCCCTATTTATCCATTACTATAAAAAAAGTGATAATTCAGTAGTGCTTCGTAATCTCCAAAAATAGAAAAATCACTACCTCACAACACAAAATATTTTCTTAGAAAGTGGCTTTCTTACATTGGTCCAAATTTGTCTCCCAATAACTTTCAACTTACTGGTCCCACTTTATCATTGAAGCTGCACAAAATCAGATCCCTCTTTTTCACTGCAGGCTTTCAAGTAGCTGAAGACAAAAATCACATCTCCCATGGCCGTGCCTTCTCTAGAGGAAAATATTTCCCCAAATGATATGATTTCCACTTCCCTTCCCTTCCTACCAGCCCTGTTCTAGATAAGCTCCTGTTGCTTTTTTTTTTTTGGCCATGCCGTGCAGCATGTGGGATCTTAGTTCCCTGGCCAGGGATCGACCCTGTGCATCCTGAACTGGGAGCGTGGAGTCTTAACCACTGGACTGCCAGGGAACTCCCAATCTCCTGTTTCTTCAGGCGACAGCACAGAGTTTCAGCATGGAGTCTAAGGACTACTCAGGGGTCATTTATCTTTGTAAACAGTTGACTACAACTTGTTATTCTCTTGTTGGGATTATACCTCTAAAAATGCAGCTGGCTTTTTGTTGGGAGTCACAACAGATTATTAATGTATATTCAGCTTAATTCAACGACAATAACCTCTACTAAAGCAGGATTCTTTCATCCCAAACTTGAGCAATTGGTTTTCTAAGCCTATGCAGGCATCTCTTTCTATGTCTATATATTTCTGTAAAATTTTTCTAGGTTCATTTTTGCCTATTATTTCACTATTTTAAGGCTTTCTTGAATCTTATTTTTCATAATCCATAAACCTGATAACGTCTTCATTTAAGTTGCCAATAAGTGTGATGAGTAATAAAGAATTAAATATAGAACCTCTTGTTTCCCTCCAGGGAGAGGTCAGTCTCTTAGTCAACAGTTTCTGGACACATCCATTTAATCAGCAATGAATCTACCTGTCGATTTACATCTCTCTATTTTTCCCCAGAATACTATGAGAGACTATCAAAAGCCTTGCTGAAATACAGATACACAGTGAATATAGTTCACCCTCCCTGACTTCCCAGGCTAGTAAGAACTGTCAAATCACAAAATACTCTTGGTTTAGCAATGACTTGTTCACGAACCTATGATCATTGACCCTGATCTGACTGTTAAGCTGTTAAGCACATAATTCTCAGATCTACCCTAAGGTATACAGAGATGAAATCTTGGGAAAGCCTGTATGAGTGCTGGAATAGGGGAAACAACCAGGAAGGAAGACCTAGTACCTAATTTCTTACCTAGGCTACTAGGCACATGTCTGCTGGCCTGGGAAGCCATACCTTCTCCAAAGGCTGAGGAGAGAAAGGTGTGCAGAACAAAGAAGGACTCCTGAGTGTGTGGTCTTGTGGTAAGTTGTGCCATGGCACTTTTCTTGGACTACTTTGTCCAGCCCTAATGATGGGCTATCTCCCATCTGGACACACTTCCCGAGATAGGTATGGGAACTTACATCTCTCCTAGGAAAGGTACTCAGTAACTTGAATTCATCCCATGGAAATCCTTTGGAAGCTACAAAATCAAAGACGATCTGGAGCTTATTGCTGGCCAGGAAACGCCGCTCGAGGAACTCGCCACTGGGTGTCCGGATCCGCAGTTTGCTCACAGGCTCAGCATTTTCTTCCTTTGGCTCTGGAGGCAGGGCCTGCTCTAAGGAGAGTCTGATGGCCTAAAGAGGGCAAAAATCAGGTGTTAAACTGTTGATGGATGGAATTGTGGGGGGTGGGGGAGGGAGAGACGAGAAAAAACCTGCTGCTTCCTAGAAACTCATCAAAAGCTATTGCCCATTTATTAACTAAGCCTAATGCTTGGACAACAGAATTATGTGTTTTTCATTTTCTTAATATTAGCCCAATAAGCAATTAATTAAAATAAATCCCACCTTGATGACACATTAAATTGATAGGTAACTACACAGAGAAGAAAGGTAATTTATTTTTTACTGAAGGGCTCAGGTATTTGTGATTCCTTTCTAGGGCATAAATTAAGGCTATTAGAAGCATTTGCAAAAGACGTGTGTGCACGCGAATACACACACACACAGATGGGGGTGGAGAAAGAGAGAGGGAGAGAGAGCGCGAGCGCACAAAAGAGAGAGAGAACATACATTTCCCAAGTAGAAATGACTGAAGATTTTGTAGAATTCTGGATAATATATTAACGACAAAATGGAGGAAAGACTCTGTTTGGGTTGATGAAAATGTTTGGAAATAATGGTCGTGGTTGCAAGACTGTGAATGTAATTCATGCCACTTAACTGTACTTAAGAAGGGTTAAAAAGGCAAATTTTTGTTATATATATTTTGCTACAATAAAAAAATGGAATGGAAAGAAATTAAAATATCAGGCTTATTGGGGGCAGGAGACTATGGTCCTAGTTCCAGCTTTGCCACTAAACTGCTGTGAGATTTGGCCAAGTCCACATTTCTGGACCTAGATGTGGCACAGACTCAAACAGGTGGGGTAAACTGTTGGGAGATCTCATGGCTAGAGTTGGGCTCTAGTTTTCAATCTAGCATTACGTTGTTTCACATTCAAGATATTCCAGTGGAAGGAGTTTAAAGATCTCTGATGTCCCTGCCTGTAGCAGAAATTCACTAAAACCTTTTTGTTCCTAGAACTGTGGCAGGTTCCTTAGACATGTAAGCCTGGTATTAGCATGCTCAGCTTCACAGTTACATTGTGTTCCTGGTTACTTTCACATTTCCATGTTCCCAATTTTCATCAATAGGGAAAACAAAAATTTCCCCCAATTAACATGAGTGAGAGAAATTGGGATATATGTTCTCTAAAATCTCAACACAATTTTCAAAGTTGGTGTCACTCCTTTTGGAGAAAAAACAACAACAAAAACCCTATTAAACAACTCTCAGGTAAAAGGGGAAATATAATGAAAACTACAGAATATCTAGAAAACAATTGTTGAAATTTCATATTCATATTGGAATCTCTGGGATTCATTTAAAGCAGTGCTCAGAGGAAATTCATAGCCTTAAAATTCTTATATCATTCAAAAGGAAAATAAAAATAAGTTAACTGGGTCTTCCCTGGTGGCGCAGTGGTTAAGAAGCCGCCTGCCAATGCAGGGGACATGGGTTTGAGCCCTGGTCCGGGAAGATCCCCCATGCTGCTGAGCAACTAAGCCCCTGCGCCACAACTAGTGAGCCTGCGCTTTAAAGCCCGAGCCACAACTACTGAAGCCCGTGCACCTAGAGCTTGTGCTCCACAACAAGAGAAGCCACAGCAATGAGAAACCTGCGCACTGCAACGAAGAGTAGCCCCTGCCTGCTGCAACTAGAGAAAGCCCGTGCACAGCAACGAAGACCCAACACAGCCAAAAATAAATAAATAAAAATAATTAAAAAAAAAAAAGAGAAATCTCTTCCCTTGTAGCTTGTTTTAATGGTCAATGAGTAAGCATAGGTAAAGCAGGTAGCAGAGTAGTTGATACACAGAAGATGTTCAACAAAATATTTTCTACCTTCCATTACTGAGAGTCCTCAGCATGGACAGATACTAGAGTTTGTCAGGCATAGTATTTCGTGCTTGTGTGATAGGCACTTGATAAGTCTTTGAACATGAATAAACTCTGATTTCCAAACAGTGAAATCTTACACATCTCTCAAGACCTGGCTCAAATATCAGTCCTTCTGTAGTGTTGACTGAATTCCAAAAACTGTGAAAGATTTTTACTTTGCCCCTGAACTCTTAAGTATTTTGCTTTTATTTCTGTTATGTTATTTAGCACGTTTTCCCTTGATTTGCTGTTACTTGTAGACATGTTGTATCTTTCCTACAAGATGTAATCTCTCTTTGCAGGCAGAAAATGTCTTACTGTCCTTTGTTTCTCTTTCAGTACCTAGCATAGTTCTTGCTCAAAAATCATTTACTGATACTGGAGAGGGTGTAGAGAAAAGGGAACTCTCCTACACTGGGAGAATGGGAATGTAAATTGGTGCAGCCATTATGGAGAACAGTATGGAGGTTTCTTAAAAAACTAAAACTAGAACTACCATATGATCTAGCAATCCTACTCCTGGGCATATATCTGGAAAAGACGAAAACTCTAATTTGAAAAGATACATGCACCCCAATGCTCATAGCAGCACTATTTACAACAGCCAAGTCATGGAAGCAACTTAAGTGTCCATCAACAGATGAATGGATAAAAAATATGTGCTACATATATACAATGGAATATTACTCAGCCATAAAAAAGAATGAAATATTGCCATTTGCAGCAACATGGATAGACCTAAAGATGATCATACTAAGTGAAGTAAGTCAGACCAAGAAAGACAAATATTATGGTTACCATAGGGGGTTAGAGGTGGGGAGGGATAAATTAGGAGTATGGCATTAACAGACATACCCTACTATGTATAAAATAAACAACAAGGATTTACTGTATGGCATATATATATATATATAATATATTATATATATTATATATATATATCTGAATAACTTTGCTGTACACCTGAAACTAGCACAACATTGTAAACCAACTATACTTTAATTAAAAAAATTTGTTGAATAAGTTACGAGGTGGCATCCTCTGACCAAGAGTGATGACTAACGGAGTTTTCATCAGCCCAAGTTAGGGCCCTCCAGGTCTTTCTATCACTTGTTAGATGGCTTCCTCTATTTATAAGTGAGTTTTGCCATTAATCCCATGTCTAGAAAAAAGTTTTAAAAGCCGTTTTTTGTGAGTCATCCTAGGAAGTCATTTGACACCCTTTCTCTTTTTTCCCATTGTACTTTAGGTAAATCTCTATAATAACTTTTATATATAGTATGTAATTCTATTTTTACAAGACTATGAACTCCTGGAGCAGAGGGCCCACATCTGTATCCCTACTTCCTAACAGATTTTGGACACACACTAAGTAGTCAAAAAAATATTTGCCAAATGAGTGAATGAAAAAATTCTCTATATTGTCACAGACATGACCTGAACTCAGGGTGGAAAAAAATCAGCCAAGCTAAATGGATTTCTCACATATAGGGGGGCCCAGTGAAAGATGTTGCAGAAGTAACTCCCAGTGTCTTTTGGTGGGTAAAGTCAAGCCTGGGAAAAGGGGAGAAAATACAGTCTTTGTGTTTTTTGGGTGAGACAATATTTAGGAAGGATGGGAATATTTGTCAGGCAAGAAAGGGGAGAGGAATTGGAAAGAATAGAAAACCATGAATCTAGTACAAGTTCAAGTTTTCTCAGAGTTCAACACAATAGATTGGGAATGATTCTTCTAAAGAAAATTAGTCTTCCATATCAAAATGAATCTGGGAAAAGTGGAAAGAAGTTGTAGGAAATATTAACATCCTTAGTATCAAATGCAATGGAAATAGACCTAGCATTTGAATAACTTTTCTAAAAATTATGCTCTACCTCACGTTCCTCTTCTTGTTCTTTGCGAATCTGTTCCAAACGAAACTGTTCTGCCATCTCTCTCTCATGAGCTTCCCTCTGTTGATAAAAGAGAAAGGAATCCAACACTTAATAAACACTGGCCTACTTTTTTTAAAAAAGAAAAGAAATAAAAGAAAAAGAAAAGAAAAAAAGTTCATTTTCAGCATGGCCCAGAGGTACACTGTGGTAATGAAAGTGTTTCTCTCTGGAACAAGGATGGAAATAAAAGCAACAACAAAGCATACCTCTATGATCATGGTGGGTTCCTATTCAAACATTTAGGTAGCTCTGGGTAGTGTAGCATTCAAGATCCTTCAGACCTTTCTCTGGTCTTCCTTTCTGGCCTTTTCTGCCACCTCCCCTGTACCCAAATATCAAAACTCTATTCACGGGCTTCCCTGGTGGCACAGTGGTTGAGAATCTGCCTGCCAATGCAGGGGACATAGGTTCGAGCCCTGGTCTGGGAAGATCCCATATGCCGCGGAGCGGCTAGGCCTGTGAGCCACAGCTACTGAGCCTGCGTGTCTGGAGCCTGTGCTCCGTAACAAGAGAGGCTGCGACAGTGAGAGGCCTGTGCACTGCGATGAAGAGTCGCCCCCACTTGCCGCAACTAGAGAAAGCCCTCACACAGAAATGAAGACCCAACACAGCCAAAAATAATAAATAAATAAAAATTAAAAAAAAAAAAAAAAAAAACTCTATTCACATCAGCCTCTATCTTGAACCCATGCTTTCTGGCTCCTTGCTGCTAGCATACATTACTTCCTCTCCTGCCCCCCTTTCTCTATCCAGTTCAAATATACAGTCTCTTCTATGAAACCCTGCCTAGTACATTCCCATTTCTTGGCTCTCCAAAAAAGCTGGAAAAAACTTTCCACTGAAAATCCTGTTCATTGAACTCTCACAGAACTCAGGGCTTCCCTTACAACATTTAGGATCCTTGCCTAAGTGTTCCAGCTATCTGTGCTCTTGACTGAATCTACTCTGCAGCACAATGTGAGCCTTCTTTTGAAGGCAGAAAGAGTGGCTTATTCATTTTCCTCTCCTTCAATGCCCAGTACAGAAGCATTTAATGCTCAAGAAGCATTAAATAAGTCAGTGGTTCTCAACCCTGACTGCACATTAAAATCACCTGAAGAGCTTTTTAAACATTGCTAGATTTTACCACAGACTGATTAAAAACAAATGAAGTAAACACTAGGCCCATTTTTGTTTTCACTTCTCATTATTCTTGAAAAAACTTATCTTGTCAAAATGAACCATGCTTTAAGAACCTGAGGTAGAATTATATTCTTTCTGTTAATTGAAACTAGCTTTCTCCACTGCAAACCCAACTCTCTTAGGTTTCAAAATGATTAAAGGGCTGGCATTTAAATAATGAAAGACTATTTAGGATTGAGTTCTTTATCCCAGAAGTCCCCTGACCAAACCTACCTTTGCTCTGTCAGCCTCAAGTGAAAGGCGATAGGCCTCGTCTTGTTCTCTCTTCACATTTTCTCTGGCTTCTCGTTCGTCCTTAAAAGAAAGGAAAATATTCAAATGCATTTTACCACATTACTGTTTTTAAAGAAAAAAACAATAATAATCCCCTTGTCTTACTCCTGTGTAAATTTATTATAATTAAACAAGACACTTTTAAAGTGTACAATATAAATAAGCTAACAAATAATAAGGTGAGTAGCACAGTAGATAGTGAAAATAATGTTTGAAGCCTAGTCTACCACTTACAAATTGTGTGACCTTGGGCAACTTATTTAATCTCTTTAGGTCTCAGTTTCCTCAACTGTAAAAAAGAAATAACATTTGTCTCATAGGGCTGTGAGAATTCAATGCAATGATATATAAACTGTCTAGCAAAGTACCTCACATTTAGTTCATTTTCACTGATTAGTTCCCTTCTCCTTTACTCCTGATTTTTCTAAGATAAACTTGGAGATTATCAGCATTGGGACTAAGGACTGGGAAAGGACTAGGAAGTAATCTGGTCAGCACAGAAAGAGGTTGAAAGCAAAATACCCTGCTTAACTTTAGTCCATATCACACCACTAAAGCTTGGTTATCAAATAAGTATATCCCGACAACATTCACACTCATGAAGTGTGGATAATGTAAGTTATCTAAGTTGAAGATCTTTTAGAATATTTTTAGTGTCTGAAGTGATTATGCCATCTGCGTACATTTAAATTGTGATTTCATATAAAATTAAAAGTTAATTCAACCACCAGAATTTCTTATTTGTTAAATTCTGGAGTATAGCCAATATACATGTCCTTAAATTTAATAAATACCCACATCTGCTGACATTAGAGTATAGGTTCCCTTTCTGGTCATTTTTTTTTTTTTTTGCGGTACGCGGGCCTCTCACTGTTGTGGCCTCTCCCGTTGCGGAGCACAGGCTCCGGACGCGCAGGCTCAGCGGCCATGGCTCACGGGCCCAGCCACTCCATAGCATGTGGGATCCTCCCGGACCGGGGCACGAACCCGTGTCCCCTGCATCGGCAGGCGGACTCTCAACTACTGCACCACCAGGGAAGCCCCCTTTCTGGTCATTTTGCACAATAGGCTGAATCATACATAAGTTACCAACATCTGACTGGTTTTGACCTATAAAAATGTAAATTTCATATAGTTTAATGTAATTCTTTCTTTTTGTTTCCTCAGTTCAATATATGCTTGCTCAGGCTGAGTGTATGCTCAGCACTGTCTTAGGTACTCCCTCTGATATCTATTCAAGACTGGTCTTCTTGAAGCCTCATACTCCTTTTGGTTTCAATGATTCCATTAAGTCCACAATCTCTGGTATAAATAGTAGCATTTCATTGATTCCTAATCTTTCAAATAAAAAATTAGGAAAAATTAGATGTTGTTGGCCTGAAGCTAATTGCTATACCATCTGTGATAAAAGAGTATGCCAGAGAAATTATATGTTGGGGCAAAATATCAGGAACAATGTTTAACCTGAGAGACCACTTAGGCTGCAAAGTAGTCAAGATAATTTACGTGTCATGTAATATGACACATGAATAAAAACAGGTTTTAAAAACTCCTACTTGGAGACGTACTTAGCTATTAGTATTTTTATTTTAAAGCAACAGAAGCATCTTCCTTTAAAGATATTTTCACTGATTCCAACTGGGTATTTCCTACTTTGGTCTATATACTGAAGTTTTACTATGACCAGATACAATCAGCCTGATAGGACATATTCTGTATGTTTTTCTTTATATTTGCATTTGCATTTACTCTGTAAGCACCTCTGCCCACTCAATATACAAGCTTGTACAGACTGGACACTTAATAGTTCATTTGGCCATGGCTGATCTATAGTTGATGTATAATGTCTTCATTTTTTTATGTCACCAAGGAGAGGTAATGAGGAGATTAGAAGACCTGTGTTCAACTCCTAGCCCTGCTAGTAGTAAGCTGTGTGTTCTTGGGTAAACACTGTCTCCCTTTTCAGTCATTTATTAAATTAAAGAATTGAATTTTTAAGGAAACTGTGCCTCTCTGAACAACTCTATCTTTCCAAATTTAGATATTCCTAATATTATCAACAACCTATGGGAGTAATCTTATCTTTTTACATTTCAAGTAGGGAAATATTTAAGATGTTTAGGATTTTAATTGTAACATACTTTCATGACTCCACCTTTTCAAATTAGTTTAGATTTCTCTTGTAGCATTCTGTCCTTTCCCTTTAAAACGTTTATCACAATTGTATCAATTATCGTATGATTATTTATTTAATGTGAGAGTCCCTGTAAGCACCATAAAGGCAGGGATCTTGTCTATATTACATACCTCTGTATTCCAAGTGTTTCCAAGCACCATAAAGGCAGGGATCTTGTCTATATTACATACCTCTGTATTCCAAGTGTTTCACATAATGCCTAGCTTTTGGGAGGTATTTAATAAGCATCTGTTGAATAAATGAACCGTCTTTCCAGGCATAAAACATTTACTGTCTAGAGTAAAAATTAAGGAGGAAAATGATATAGCTCATTCATAAAGTGGCCCTATCTGAGTCAATGAAATTGACTGGCTGGGCAGACACGACCCGTTATGACACTATGTACACACACAAAGGGACCTTCTAAAAGCTACCACAGCTGGAAGCCTTCTCTGAGCACAAATACAGTTTGTAATAAAAGCATTCTAAGTAAACAGCTCTGTTTTAAAACAGACTGTTGCAGATACGAAAGGCCATTAAATACAGGGATCCCTGCCACAAAATGTGGCACCTGTTGTGAGAGGACTTCTTGAACCAGCTAACTTCCTTCCCTCCCCACTTCTCTCTCTTCTGTTTCTCTTCCCTCCTTTCCTTCTCACAAATATTCATTAAGCACCAATTTTACTTTAGGCATCACACTAGTAGTGGGGTTATAGAGGCAGGCCACAGTTTGAGAGAGAGAGAGAGATGAGCTAATCTGAAAGAACAATATTGTGTAATCTGAGCTATTTGCTGTATTTTCTTTAACTTGTTTTTAAAAAGGCACTCATGCAAAAAATTGTAATGCAAATGTGAAATTATTCTTAAATGTAGCATTGTTAGTATTGCTAGGTGCTGGCTGCACAACACTGTGAATACACAGAATGTCACTGAATAATGCACATTATAATAATTAACTGTATGCTACATGAATTCTGCTTCTATTAAAAAATATTACTAGAATCAAAAAAAATTTATAAAATTGCTGTATGTCCACACAACAGAGTACTACTCAGCAATTAATAGGAATGAATTACTGATACATGCCACAGCACGGATTAACCTCAAAATAATTATGCTGAGTGAAAGAAGTCAGACTAAAGAGTATATACTGTATGGTTCAATTTTTCATAAAACTTGAGAAAATGCAAATAAATCTATAGTGACAGAAAGATCAGTGGGTGCATGGGACTTGAATGGTTGGGAGGCAGAGGCAGAAGAAAGGGATTACAAGGTTCATGAGGAAACTTTTGAGAGTGATGGATATGTTCACTATTTTGATTGTGGTAAAGATTTTATTAGTGTATATGTATGTCAAAACTTTTAAAAATTGGACAGTTTATATAGGTACAGTTTATATAATTATACTTCAATATAGCTTTAGAAAATAAGTGATTAATAATACTGAAAAAATTAATGTATGGATTAAACAGCAGCTTGGACACAGATGAAGAGAGAATTAATAAAGTGGAAGTAATCTGAAGAAATTACCTAAATTGCAACATGGAGAGACACAGAGAAATAAGATATAATAGAGAAGTTAAGTGGACATGGAGGATATAATGAGTGCCTAACATGCATCTGCTAGGAACCCTAGAAGGGAATATAAAGAATGGAGCAATACTCAAAGAGATAATGTTTTCGAATTTTCCAGTATGGATGAAAGTAAGAATAAGCGGCCAAGGACCATCTCAAATGGTAACTTCTAGTTCTATAGAAACTACCAAACTGAATAAACAAACAAATTGACTGAAGTCATCATAGTCAAACACAGCTTTGAATGCCACCTCACCTGAAGAAGACCAGCTCTTGATTCTGTGGATCCAGTGGTAAGACCTTGGATGACTGGGTTGTAATAACAGAAATAGTACTTAGAACCTTGCTAACAAAAGTGTGGTCCAAGAACAAGCAGCACTGAAGTCAACTGGAAGCTTGTCAGAAATGTAGAATCTTAGGCTCCACCCGAGACTGACTGAATCAGAATATGAATTTTAATAAATTCTCCAGGTGATTCCTATGCACAGTTAATTTAGCAAAGCACTGCTTAAGAAGCTTGCTTAAAAGTAATGTATACTGCTTAAGTGACAAGTGGTTGGGATGTTATTTTTGCCTGCAGGAAAGCCATAAATGGGGAAAGTTCATCCACTCTGGTGCAGAAAAATAGTTAAATACTAGGACCAGGACCTACCTTTTTACATGGAAAGTCAAGCTAAATGCTCTGGAGATTTTTTTTGGGGCGTGTGTGTGTGTGTGTGTGTGTACACGCATGCAACAGAGATGATGTAATGGTGTTTGATAGAATCTAAATACTACATTCTGTGGCCACTTCTCCAGTCAGGATTCCTTCCTGAAGATAGACAGATAAGACAGGAGGAAGAAGCTTACTTTCAATCACAGGTCAGCAAACTGTGGTCTTTGGGACAAAGCTGGCCTGTAGCCTATTTTTGTAAATAAAGTTTTACTGGAATATAGCCATGCCTATTTGTTCATGAATTATCTATGGCTACTTCTGTGCTACAATGACATAGTTGAATAGTTGTGACAGAGAGTATATGGCTTCCAAAGTAGAAAGTATTTACTATCTGACACTTCACAGAAAATGTCTGCTGACCCTTTAAAATCATTATAAATGTTGGTTTCAGCCTTTTTAATTTTTAACTTTTAGTAAGTAGAGAATAAAACCCTAATGAGATTTTAAAGTTCATAAGTCTAGGGAGAGCTTCAGTAAAAGGTCAGATGTAAAGAGTAACTGATTTGTTTATTACATGCAAAAAAATCAGAAGCCATAAACTAGCTCCAACATCAGTATGAAAGGTTTAAAGTCAAAGGTCTCGTGGCAGCATATTTCAAATTTTACATGGGCTAACAATAAGAGGTCTTGAAAGGGAGTTCATATCATAGATAAAAATAATTTGATTAAATGTAAGAATGCAAGAGAATTACATACTTGGACAGGTTTCCAGGTATCTAGGAAATGTGGAGGAATGATTTCTAACTCTAGACACATGTGAACTAATCATCTGTCTTAGAGGCTTAGGTATAGACCTTTTTGTTCTGCACCACTTGATACCTTGGCTTAGTTTTAGGCAATGACTGTTGAGTAATCACTGGGCCAGATATTGTAGGAAAGACATATGTTAAACTAGTCCTACTTTAAAGTGTTTTAAATTTCATCTAAAAGAAAGGGACAAATGATTTGGGTGGGGCTATTTTTATGGAGATTTTGTAGTTATATCCTGCTGTTATCAAATTGCTATTGTTAAAAGCATAGTGTCAGGGCTCCCTGGTGGCGCAGTGGTTGAGAGTCAGCCTGCCAATGCAGGGGACACGGGTTTGTGCCTGGGTCTGGGAAGATTCCACATGCCGTGGAGCGGCTGGGCCTGTGAGCCACGGCCGCTGAGACTGTGCGTCTGGAGCCTGTGCTCCGCAACTGAAGAGGCCACAACAGTGAGAGGGGCGTGTACCGCAAAACAAAGCATAGTGTCAGACTTATTACCTTTCTAAAATGAAAATCACATCATAACACTCCTCTTTCCTAACCTTCAATGATTTCCCCACACCTTCAGGATAAAGTCTAAATTTCCTAGCACAGGTGCCCTCAATTACTTTATCAGCTTCATTACCCACTTCCGCCTTCCATATACGCTATGCTCTAGCCATACAAGCCCTCTCACAGCTCCCTGAACAGACCAGGCTTTGCATGTTTTTATGCCTTTGCATATCCTTTATGCTTTGCCTGGAAAATTCTTCACCACTCCTCCTTTGGCAAAATCACACTCATCTTTCAGGTTCAACTTAAGTGTCTAGGCATTCACAGGTACCTCACCCTGGGTTGAATGGTTTCACTTCTGTGTTCAATTCACACTGTATTATTTAATCATATATTTACATATTTCTCTCTCAGAGTAGACTGAGCACTGAGGGCAGGAATACTGTTTTATTAATTTTTGAGTTTCCAGCATAAGTTAACACTACCAAGTTGGCACTTGATAGATAATAATAGCAGTTAACATTCAGTGAATGTTTCCTATATGCCAGGCATTCTTCTAACTACATTATTATCATATATAATCCTCTGATATATTGAGGGAAGGAGGAAAGAAAAGAGGTGACTATACATAAAAGAAGAAAGAAAGGGAAAGGGAACTAAGGTATCTGCTCCAGGAACTGTCATGGACCTCAAAAAAGGCCAAAAGCCTTTGCAAGCTAAATGCTCTTGTTTTACTCCCCTCTTGCTACCATTACCCTAATTTGGGTTCTGAGATTTATAACATAGCTAGAAGCCTTGAGAGAAATAATAATAGGCAGGACGGGAATATGAAAATAGCTCTACTGAGGAAAATTATCCTCTTGTATCTTCTTTCTGTAACATAATCTGCAAGGGTGACAAATTTCTTTTCAGGGGACTCTTCATGTGATGACTGGGCACAGTGCCTGGCACATAGTAGGTATTCTACAAATGTGGACTGAATTGAACTGGGAGGACAATTAACTGACTCTTCCTGAGTCACTAAAACAGATAAACCAATCCCTAGCAATTTTGTAGATTCAGTGATGTCAAAAAGAAAAAAGTAAAATAATTCAAATATTTGATCATTTAAAGCCAAGTTTTCAAAGCCTGCCTCTAAAGCTAAATTGATCATTTTATTTTCTAAGTAAATACCTGGTCAGTGTGAGAACAGAGGAAGCAGAGATTTTAGTTATTAAATTATTCTTAAGGGGCTAATTCATTAGGCACCAAAAAGATGTAAGACTGCCTCAATTTCTTCTTTAGTATTTGGGAGGTAAAAAGCACCCCCCCCCTTTTTTTCGAATCTCCACCTTATGATTGGGACAGAACTGGAGTTCAGATATTTAAGATCTTATTTTTGAAAATTCTCAGGCCACAGGATGTTCTGATAATCTTGTTTACAAAACATTTAAATAGTATCTCATATTTTAACGTATCAGAATTAGACATTTCTCCAAAGAAGATATACAAATGGCCAACAAGCACATGAAAAGATGCTCAACAACATTAGGCATTATTAGGGAAATGTAAATCAAAACACAAGGAAATACCACCTTATCCACTACGATGGCTATCATTTTTAAAAAGAGAAAAAATGAGTGTTGGCGAGGATGTGGAGAATCCTTGTAACCTGCAGATTGGAATGTAAATGGTACAGATGCTGTGAAAACTGTTCGGTGCTTCCTCAGAAAGTTAAACAGATTTGCCACATAACCCAGTGATCCACTTCTAGTTATATACCCAAAAGAACTGAAAACAGGGACTCAAATAGATACCTGTACACAAATGTTCATTCTATCGTTATTCACAACAGCCAAAAGGTGGAAACAGTCCAAATGCCCATTGACAAATGCATAAACAAAATGTGATATATCCATACAATAGAATATATTTCAGTCATAAAAAGAATGAAGTAATGATATATGCTACAATGTGGAGGAACCTAAGTGAAAAAACCAGACACAAAAGTCACATATTGTATGACTGCATTTGTATGAAATATCGAGAACAGGCAAATCCACAGAGACAGAAAGCACAGTGGTTGCTAGAGGCTGGTGGGGGGCAGAGGGGGTTGGAGGAGTGACTGCTTAATGGGTTTGGGGCTGATAAAAATATTTTGGAACTAGATAGAGGTAGTAGTTGCACAGCACTGTGAACGTACAAAACACCACGTAATTGTAAAATGGTTCATTTTATGTTACCTGGATTTCGCCTAAAAATAAACCAAGTATCAAATTACAGAGCTAAGAACTAAATAAAAACAAAGCACTCTACAGTGTAAAAAGGGAGAAGAATATTTATACTTGAAGTATAAATGATGAGGGAACTGCTTGAAAAAATGTGTTAAATTGGCCTTCAAAAGAAGTACTGCCTGGTAGCATCGCCTCCATGGTGTACTGTGTCCAGGACATTCATCTTCCAGCCAAACAGCTTGGATTCTAGTCCTTGTTCCATCCTGATGGCAAAACAGTACAGGGAAAAAGTACAGCTTCAAACACAAACAACTCAACTTGGTCTGAATTCTAGGTCTGCCGCTTAATTTCTGTGCCCTTGGGCAACTTCTTTGAACTCTTTCAACACTGAACAATTTTATCTCCAAAACAGGAAAACTACCCTCGTTGGATTACTGGAAGGATGAAATGAAATGATGAATACATATCACCTAGCACAATGGGCATTTGATAAACGTTACCCTAATAATCATCACCATCATCATCATCCTAGTAATGTTAATCCTCTTCCTTGTAATAACTAGATGTGTAACCTCAGGCCGAACAGTTTAACTTCTCTGAATTTCTTCTAAGGACTGCCTGGTGAGGCCCTGGGGCAAACCATCCCTCATTAACAGCATCATTTTTTGATAGGTAAATTGGCAGTGGTAGAGAA
Organism: Phocoena sinus; assembly: GCF_008692025.1. Taxonomy (NCBI): domain Eukaryota; kingdom Metazoa; phylum Chordata; class Mammalia; order Artiodactyla; family Phocoenidae; genus Phocoena; species Phocoena sinus. The sequence continues at coordinate 42,144,107 of NC_045763.1, forward strand.
GGGTAAACAGGGGAAGGTTCACGAATAATTATATGGACACAAGTCTCAGGTCTCTGAAGCATCTTCCCATTGTTCCGTAGCTGACTGCTGTACCCTATCAAGTCTATGTACCAGGGTTCTGACAGATGTCCCAGGGCCCAAAAAGAACATTAGAGGTCCTAAGCAGAGATTATGCACCATATGTAGTTTAGAAGAAAAGCAATATTAAATTGTATTCAGAAGTCTGACAAAATTCTAATTTTTTTTAAGACTACTTTGATTTTTCTGAAATATTAAATTTCATAAAGGTATCTCTCTGTCTACATATATTTTCCCTGTCTATTTATTTGGTGAACCTACTTTGCTTATTCTATAAATGTTTGGTCTGCCTTTACGTAATCACATTCTAAGTTGCAGAGGAGAGAGGCTTTTTAGTATGAGGGCCCAGGACAAACCCTTAAGTTTGCTCTATTTTCGAGTGACCTGGGCTGTGAGAATTAAATAGAACACATGGTGGGATAGTGCTCTGAAATGGACTAAGGTTCCAGACTGAAAGGAATGATCATTTTGTTAATAGAATCAGGAATGACTTAGAAGGCCTCATCTTCTCTGTGGTAAGAACGAATTCCTTGGCCCTAGGCTTAATTTATCACTGTGGTTTCCATAGTGTTAAAAGTGTTCTCACTTCCTTGTTAATCAAAGCTACCACTGGGCTTCCCTGGTGGTGCAGTGGTTAAGAATCTGCCTGCCAATGCAGGGGACATGGGTTCGAGCCCTGGTCTGGGAAGATCCCACATGCCGTGGAGCAACTAAGCCTGTGTGCCACAACTACTGAGCCTGCGCTCTAGAGCCCACAAGCCACAACTACTGAGCCTGCACACCTACAGCCTGTGCTCCACAACAAGAGAAGCCACCGCAATGAGAAGCCTGCTCGCCGCAACTAGAGAAAGCTCATGTTTAGCAACGAAGACCCAACGCAGCCAAAAATAAAGAAAGAAAAGAAAAATAAAATTTTTAAAAAGCTACCATTAACCAAGTATTTGCAAGAAAAATTTAGTAAGTATTAATGAATATCCTCCTGCCTATATCTTTATCTAAAACTTTTAATCCTTTAAAGTCTTATATTTCAAAGTTTACAAAGCACTTTCACATGTGATACTCACAATAATGAGGTTGGCCAGGAAGAGACTTTGATCCCCATTTAGAGATGAGGAAATTGTGACTGAGAAACTTCAAGCGATTTTTCCAGGGTCACTCAGCTTGTTAAAATGTAGGCCACCAGTTACCTCATTTAGAGCTCTTTCTGCCATTTCACCTTTCTTCAACCTATACACTTATTGTGTTTCTCCCTCTCTAAATTTTCTTCCTTCCAAACACGGCAAATATAGTCCTTAAATCAGTGTAGGGAATAGTTATGGAATGATTTTCTTGGGACTAAACTGTTTTCACTTGCTGAATAGAAAAACCAGATACAGGGTTAGTTTATTTCATTACCAACGGACTCTCCACCTAGAAGAGCAAGATGGTATAGAATGGATAGGTACCTCCAGCTTTGTATTATCCTGTAGAGTTGTCATCATCTATTTACATGTCTATTTCTCTCTTTAGACCCTAAGCAAATCGAAGAGACTTTTCCTTGTTTATCTCTGTATCCCTAGTTCCAATCCCAAGCAGTGCCTGGTACTTCCTAGATCCTTAAAAACAGAACAATGAATGAGCATTTTGGCTCCACCAGACATCTGCATTATAAGTTTATATTTGTTAAACTGATTTGCCTGTAAAATCATTAATGACCTGCTAGTGTTCAAAAATGGTGAAATAAGGATTATGGCAAACCTGACACTTGATATTCTTTCAGGTTATATACCTGAAAGAATAGGTTTGATACCTGTTATATCAAGGACAGAGCCTAAATGTTAGACAAACTGGTTATTTTTAAAAATCTAGTTATCAAAAGTTTTAAACAGAGAAATTTCAAGATATTTGTATCTTGTTATCTATCACAGTCCTACTGCAGGACTATGAAAACAGAGAGATGAATTCACATGTAGCAAGTAACTTCCAAGTCCTAACTAAGACTGTCTTGCTTCGCTAGAATGTTAAGTCTCTGGAATTTCCGGTGCAGATGTTTAGAAAAGATTATTTTTCATCTGGATAGAAGTGGTATGCGGGAGTGAGTTGAAAAGCTGGATTTAAGACTGGTTTGCTAATTTCTTTAGTGGCAGGGTTTCAAATGATAAACTGTCATCTCAGTGTCTGCTTTAGAGGGAGTGGGCCAACTTGTGAGAGAGAGTTTATGTTAAGCTAAACCTATCCAGAGAGAATCTACCTATCTGCCTGGTAACGTAGGATGAAATCTGAACGTTTTTCAAGCATGATGTCTCAGTTCAGACCCTGGTCATCTCTCGCTTAGACTAAGGCATTGGCCTCTTAGTAGGTCTCCTAACTTCCAGTCCCTTCCTATAAAATTCATTCATCCATTCATTCACTTACACATTTATAAGACATTTATGCTCACCTACTATATACATTAAGCTTTATGTTAGGGAATGGAAACAATGATTAAGAGGTTTGGATGATGGCCATTCTGACTGGTGTGAGGTGACACCTCACTGTGGTTTTGATTTGCATCTCTCTAATGATTAGTGATGTTGAGCATCCTTTCATGTGTTTGTTGGCAGTCTGTATATCTTCTTTGGAGAAATGTCAATTTAGGTCTTCTGCCCATTTTTGGATTGGTTTGTTTGTTTTTTTGATATAGAGCTGTGTGAGCTGTTTGTATATTTTGGAGATTAATCCTTTGTCAGTTGCTTCATCTGCAAATATTTTCTTCCATTCTGAGGGTTGTCTTTTTGTCTTATTTATGGTTTCCTTTGCTGTGCAAAAGCTTTTAAGTTTCATTTGGTCTCATTTGTTTATTTTTGTTTTCATTTCCATTTCTCTAGGAGGTGGGTCAAACAGGATCTTGCTGTGATTTGTCATAGAGTATTCTGCCTATGTTTTCCACAACAAATGCTGGAGAGGGTGTGGAGAAAAGGGAACCCTCTTGCACTGTTGGTGAGAATGTAAATTAATATAGCCACTATGGAGAACAGTATGGAGGTTCCTTAAAAAACTAAAATTAGAACTATCATATGACCCAGCAATCCCACTACTGAGCATATACCCTGAGAAAACCGTAATTCAAAAAAAAAATGGACTACAATGTTCACTGCAGCACTATTTACAATAGCTAGGACACGGAAGCAACCTAAGTGTCCATCAACAGGTGAATAAAGAAGATGTGGTACATATATACAATGCAATATTACTCAGCCATAAAAAGAAAAGAAATTGAGTTATTTGTAGTGAAGTGGATGGACCTAGAGTCTGTCATACAGAGTGAAGTAGGTCAGAAAGAGAAAAACAAATACTGTATGCTAACACATATATGTGGAATCTAAAAAAAAGGTTCTGATGAACCTAGGGGCAGGACAGGAATAAAGACGCAGATGTAGAGAATGGACTTGAGGACACGGGGAGGGGGAAGGGTAAGCTGGGACGAAGTGAGAGAGTAGCAATGACACATATACACTACCAAATGTAAAATAGATAGCTAGTGGGAAGCAGCTGCATAGCACAGGGAGATCAGCTCAGTGCTTTGCGACCACCCTGGCGGGGGGATAGGGGAGGGTGGGAGGGAGGTGCAAGAGGGAAGGGATATGGGGATATATGTATACATATAGCTGATTCACTTTGTTATACAACAGAAACTAACACAACATTGTAAAACAATTATACTCCAATAAAGATGTTTAAAAAAAAAGATAAGTAAGATGTGGTTTCCTTCTCTCACTAGTTGTAGGAGATAGATGTATAAAATTGGAAAGGAAGGCAATATGTATGAGGGCCTATTATGGGTTAGTTATTTTACAAGATGCTGTTTCTTCTTTTTTGTTTTTTTTTTTCGGTACGCGGGCCTCTCACTGTTGTGGCCTCTCCCATTGCGGAGCACAGGCTCTGGATGGCTCACGGGCCCAGCCGCTCTGCGGCATGTGGGATCTTCCCGGACCGGGGCATGAACCCGTGTCCCCTGCGTCGGCAGGCGGACTCTCAACCACTGCGCCACCAGGGAAGCCCAAGATGCTGTTTCTTTTCATCCTCACAAACTGCAATTATTATTTCCACGTCACTAAGGGGAAACTGAGACTGGGACTGGCTACATAATTTGTCCATAGTGTGTAGCTTGTATGGGACTGAATCAGCTTTTATACTTAGGTCTATCTGTTTCTAAAGCCTGTGTTCTTTCCACTAAACTAGCGGTTCTCAGATTTTAAAATACAAACGAGTCACTTGTTAGATAGGAGACTTGTGAAGACACAGATCCTCTGGCCCAACTGCAGAGATTCTGATTCAGTAGGTCTAGCAATGGAAGCTCAAAAGTCTGTACTTTTAACAAATATGTGCTCAATGGACCACACTGTGAAAAGCACTGTACCTCAAAAAGAAAAAATAACAGATGATTATACCACCAAAATAAGTACTATCATAAAGATATGAACAAAGTGATGAGCAACTAGCATAACCATCATAATTAGTTTCCTAAATTACAAATCTAATTATGTCAACTTCTTACTTAAAAGATGTGATGAATACTCACTGCCCACAGTCTAAAGTTCAAATTCTATAGCATAGCATAAAAGTAGTGTGACCCTAGTGCACATTTTTAGCCTTTTCTCTCCTCCCTTTCTTCTACCAATACCTCTTTCTTGCCTTGCTGAATTACTTCTCATTTCCCACATGTCCCAAGCCATTTCACATCTCCAAGCTTATCACACTTCCACATTTTTTCAATGAACTTCTTCCTTAATCCAAATGATTATTTCCTACTCATTCTTCCAAATTCAGTTTATATGTTATTATTATAGAAAATATTTCTAAAGTACTTAATAGATGCCAAGTACCAATCTAAGCACTTTACATGTATCAACTGATTTAATCCTATCAAGTAACTACTAATTGAGGAAACTGAGGCACAAAGATATTAAGATAGTTTTCTCAAGGTTATAGAGCTGCTAAGTGGCAGAGGTAGGGCTTGAATTCAGGCTATATGGGACCTTGAGCTCTTAACCACTAACTTATAGTTGCCTCTTATGAGACAGTGAGCTATTCTCAAGCAAGGACTCTCTTCCAGACAACCAGGGCCTAACTCAAACTATATTTCTCTTCATGTTCCTCTAGCCCACTCTCATCTCTTAATCTTCTGAACTAACTTCCTTCCATTCCACTTGTGTGAACTATCTCTCCCTGGTTTGAACCTAATTATTCTCTAATTGCTTCATGTACTGAGGTTTCATTTTTAGAGAGTAAGTGGCAAGCTCTCTGAGGGCAGAAACTGTCACCCAGTGTAGCTTGGCACATGTCAGGCACTGAAAGAATAATTGTTGGACTGAAAAGCAGAGCAAGCATTTTACCAGCTAAACTATGGTCACTGGTTAAAGAGAAAGCACGTGAATGGGGAATGGGTAATTCCTCCAAAGTGGAATGAGGGAGTGAGTGGGCAGGTATTTCTTAGTTCCTTTCTTGACAGAAGGCTGTTATTTTGAGAAGCAAGTATAAAAGGGCTCTTAAGCATATAAGGGATTGTTATCCATGGCTGGCTGGTCCTGACTTTCAAAGTGAAATTCTGGAGTTCGGACTCCTAGTAAATAGTAGTTAGATAGCTATAGCTATGCATTTAAATTGTTATTTGGATTTAAAAGCCTTATAGAAGCTATCACTTCCTTCCCAGAGAAGAGATGTTCACAAATACTTTGGGTTGGTTGCAAAGCTGAATCTTTCTACTGCTTTGCGTGAATAAACTAGTTCAGGACTATAAAGTATATGTTCTTTGTCTTAGTCACACCTGCAATATATGCTGTGAACAGATTCCATAGGTTGTATTCTTTCCCTATACACACACACACACCAGAATATTATTTAGCCATTAAAAATAAGAAAATCCCATCATTTGCAGCAATATGAATGGAACTTGAGGGCATTATGCTAATGAAATAAGTCAGAAAGAGAAAGACAAATACTGTATGATCTCACTTATATGCAGAATCTAAAACAACAAACAAACAAACTCCAAGCTCATAGATACAGAGAACGGACTGTTGGTTGCTAGAGGCAGCGGGTGGGGAGTTGGCAAACTGAGTGAGGAGAGTCAAAAGACATAAACTTCCAGTTGTAAAATAAATAGGTTATGGAGATACAATGTACAGCATGGCAACTAATACTGTAGTACATCTGTGAAACTTGCTAAGAGAGTAAATCTTAAATGTTCTCATCAGAAGAAAAAAAATTCTTCAACTATATATAATGATGGACGTTAACCAGACTTATTGTGGGGATCATTTTGTAGTATATACAAATACTGAATCATTATATTGTATACCTGAAACGAATATAATGTTGTATGTCAATTACACCTCAATGAAAAAAACAAAAAGGAAAATGTTATTTAAAAACAAAAAGTGAGAATTCACAATCATTTGAAAATACTTCCTCCCAACCCCCCCCACACCTACTGGAGGTGCCATTACAAGGGAAATACTTAGTTTCAATTAAGAGAAAATAACACTAAAAGGAGAAACAACAACAAAAGGTCTGACTCAATAAGTAATCTTGGGCAAATAACGTATATAGCTCTCAGTTTCCTCAACTGCAGAATGAAGTTAAGATTAAATGATCTCTAAAATTCCTTCCAGTTCAGCCTAGGGTAAAAGCAACAATAGATGATATTTATCTATATACTGCTTACTGAATCCTGGGCATTAGTGCATGCTTTATATGTATTATCTTATTTAACCTTCAAGACATGCATATCAAGGGAATTCCCTGGCGGTCCAGTGGTTAAGACTCCAAGCTTCCACTGCAGGGGACACGGGTTTGAAGCCCGGACAGGGAACTAAGATCCTGCAGGCCACGTGGCATGGCAAAAACAAACAAAACCACCACCAACAAAAACATGCATATCAAGTAGGTACTATTATTACCCCCATTTTATACAAGAGGAAACTGGAAACTGTCTCGATACATCAGAAGTCCTGGAACATGCATTTTAAACAAGTTACCCAGGTGATTGTGATGCAAATAGCCACTGCATCACATTTTTGAGTACTGATACTCCAAAGGTTGCATTCCATATTGGTAAAGTTAGTGCAATCCCAACTGCTAAGTATAAAATAAGATTTTTTTTTCCCCAATTAGTATCTGACTTGGGAAAGTCATTTAATGCTCTGGGAAAGTCATTTAATGCTCTGCCCTCGCCCGTAAAATGGGTATAATTACACCTGTCTTGAAGAATTTATACTAGAAATGGAAATGGCCCAGTCCTATGCCTAACAGTAGGGATTCAATACATGGTAGCTACTATCACAGGCATCCAAAAAAAGTTAATACATCTAAAAGAGCAATAAAATTTCATTAAAGCCCATTTTATATTTTTTTAATTAAAAAAAATTTTTTTAATTGAAATATAGTTGACTTACAATGTTGTGTTAATAAAGCCCATTTTAAAGTCAATTCTATGGACTGTTGATTTTCCTAGCTTTTAATCTTATTTTTTAATGTGAATATAAAGTAAAACGGATTATTTTTGATGTACATTTCTATATCTTTAACACATGTATAGATTCATGTAACCACCACCAAAATAGGATACAGAACAGTTTCATCATCTCCAAAATATCCCTGGTGCTATCACTTTGTTGTCATCCTCTCCTGAATCCTAACTCTCAGCAACAACTGATTGTTTCCCTGTCCCTAGTTTTATCTTTGCAAAAATATAAAATAGAACTGTATAGTACATAACCTTTAGAAACTGACTTTTTTTTAAACCAAGCATAATGCCTTTGTAATTTATCCAAGTTGCTGTACATATCAATAATGTCTTACTTTTTGATTTCTGAGGATACAATATAGTATATTTATTTATTCACCCACTGAAGGTGAATTGAAGAACAATGAAGGATATTTTTGTTCCAGCTTTGGCAATTATGAATAGAGCTTTTAGGAACGTTCATGTACACTTCTGGTGTTAACATAAATTTTCATTTTTCTAGATTTAATAAATACCTAGGAAAAAAATTGTGTTAAGTGTATGTTTAACTTCCTGAGGAACTGTCAAACTATTTTTCTGAATGGCTGAACCATTTTGTATTCCCAGGAGCAATGAATGAGAGTTATTCTTCATCAGACACCTTAGTGTTCTCCCTTCTAACTCATGGGTAATGAGCATCCCTCGTCCAAGTCCCCAAAGCTATGCAAAGCTGTGATGAGTATTTTAGCACACAAGCAGTAAATTGCTTCAATAGAACAATGTGCACAGGTGAGAATTCCAGAACCAAATCCTCTATTAAAATAGTTTTCGCATGACTTCCTTGGTGGCACAGTAGTTAAAATTGCACCTGCCAACGCAGGGGACATGGGTTCGAGCCCTGGTCCAGGAAGATCCCACATGCTGCGGAGCAACTAAACCTGCGAACCACAACTACTGAGCCGGAGTGTCACAACTACTGAAGGCCCCGTGCCTAGAGCCAATGCTCCGCAACAGAGAAGCCACCACAATGAGGGGCCCATGCACCACAATGAAGAGTAGCCCCCGCACAGCAACAAAGACCCAATGCAGCCAAAAATAAATAAATAAATATAGTAAAAAAATAATAAAAATAGTTTCTGGAATCTGCTGAAAATTTTTTTTAAGGATATTTTCCTGTATCTGGCCAGACATTAAAACACACACACAGCTAGCCTCATCCACCAGAGGGCAGACAGCAGAAGCAAGAAGAACTACAATTCGGCAGCCTGTGAAACAAAAACCACATTCACAGAAAGATAGACAAGATGAAAAGGAAGAGGGCTATGTACCAGATGAAGGAACAACATAAAACCCAAGAAAAACAACCAAATGAAGTGGAGACAGGCAACCTTCCAGAAAAATAATTCATAATAATGATAGTAAAGATGATCCAGTACACTGGAAAAGGAATGCAGGCAAAGGTTGAGAAGATGCAAGAAATGTTTAACAAAGACCTAGAAGAATTAAAGAAAAACAGAGATGAACATTACAATAACTGAAATGAAAATGACACTAGAAGGAATCAATAGCAGAATAACTGAGGCAGAAGAACAGATAACTGACCTGGAAGACAGAATGGTGGAATTTACTGCTGCGGAACACAGTAAAGAAAAAAGAATGAAAAGAAATGAAGACAGCCTAAGAGACCTCTGGGACAACATTAAATGTAACAACATTTGCATTATAGGGGTCCCAGAAGGAGAAGAGAGAGAGAAAAGACCTGAGAAAATATTTGAAGAGATTATAGTCAAAAACTTCCCAAACATGGGAAAGGAAAGAGCCACCCAAGTCGAGGAAGCGCAGAGAGTCCCATACAGGATAAACCCAAGGAGAAACACACAGAGACACACAGTAATCAAATTGGCAAAAATTAAAGACAAAGAAAAATTATTGAAGCAGCAAGGGAAAAACAACAAATAACATATAAGGGAACTCCCATAAGGTTAACAGCTGACTTCTCAGCAGAAACTCTATAAGCCAGAAGGGAGTGGCATGACATATTTAAAGTGATGAAAGGGAAGAACCTACAACCAAGATTACTCTACCCAGCAAGGATCTCATTCAGATTGGATGGAGAAATCAAAAGCTTTACAGACAAACAAAAGCTAAGAGAATTCAGCACCACCAAACCAGCTCTACAACAAATGCTAAAGCAACTTCTCTAAGTGGGAAACACAAGAGAAGAAAATGACCTACAAAAACAAACCCAAAACAATTAAGAAAATGGTAATAGGAGCATACATATCTATAATTACCTTAAATGTGAATGGATTAAATGCTCCAACCAAAAGACACAGGCTCGCTGAATGGATACAAAAACAAGACCATATATATGCCGTCTACAAGAGACCCACTTCAGACCTAGGGACACATACAGACTGAAAGTGAGGGGATGGAAAAAGATATTCCATGCAAAAGGAAATCAAAAGAGAGCTGGAGTAGCAATACTCATATCAGATAAAATAGACTTTAAAATAAAGAATGTTACAAGAGACAAGGAAGGACACTACATAATGATCAAGGAATCAATTCACGAAGAAGATATACCAATTTTAAATATATATGCTTGCAACATAGGAGCACCTCAATACATATGGCAACTGCTAACAGCTATAAAAGAGGAAATCAACAGTAACACAATAATAGTGGGGGACTTTAACACCTCACTTAGACCAATGGACAGATCATCCAAACAGAAAATTACTAAGGAAACACAAGCTTTAAATGACACAATAGACCAGACAAATTTAATTGATATTTATAGGACATTCCATCCAAAAACAGCAGATTACACTTTCTTCTCAAGTGCGCATGGAATATTCTCCAGGATAGATAGCACCGTGGGTCACAAATCAAGCCTCAGTAAATTTAAGAAAACTGAAAGCATATCAAGCATCTTTTCTGACCACAACACTATGAAATTAGAAATCAATTATAGGGAAAAAAATCACAAAAAAGGAGAACACACGAAGACTAAACAATATGTTACTAAATAACCAAGAGATCACTGAAGAAATCAAAGAGGAAATCAAAAAATACCTAGAGACAAATGACAATGAAGACACAACGATCCAAAACCTATGGGATGCAGCAAAAGCAGTTCTAAGAGGGAAGTTTATAGCAATACAAGCCTACCTCAAGAAACAAGAAAAATCTCAAATAAACAATCTAACCTTACACCTAAAGGAACTAGAGAAAGAAGAAGAAATAAAACCCAAAGTTAGTAGAAGCAAAGAAATCATAAAGATCAGAGCAGAAATAAACGAAATAGAAACAAAGAAAACAAGAGTAAAGATCAATAAAACTAAAAGCTGGCTCTTCGAGAAGATAAACAAAATTGATAAAACATTAGCCAGACTCATCAAGAAAAAGAGGAAGAGGACTCAAATCAATAAAATTAGAAATGAAAAAGGAGAAGTTACAACAGACAGTGCAGAAATACAGAGCATCCTAAGAGACTACTACAAGCAACTCTATGCCAATAAAATGGACAACCTGGAAGAAATGGACTAATTCTTAGAAAGGCATAACCTTCCAAGACTGAACCAGGAAGAAAAAGAAAATATGAACAGACCAATCACAAGTAATGAAATTGAAACTGTGATTAAAAATCTTCCAACAAACAAAAGTCCAGGACCAGATGGCTTCACAGGTGAATTCTATCAAACATTTAGAGAAGAGCTAACACCCATCCTTCTCAAACTCTTCCAAGAAATTACAGAGGAAGGAACACTCCCAAACCCATTCTATGAGGCCACCATCACCCTGATACCAAAACCAGACAAAGATACTACAAAAAAGGAAAATTACAGACCAATATCACTGATGAATATAGATGCAAACATCCTCAACAAAATACTAGCAAACAGAATCCAACAACACATTACAAGGATCATACACTATGATCAAGTGGGATTTATCCCAGGGATGCAAGGATTCTTCAATATACACAAATCAATCAAGGTGATAAACCATATTAACAAACTGAAGAAAAAATACCGTATCACCATCTCAATAGATGCAGAAAAAGGTTTTGACAAAATTCAACACCTATTTTTGATAAAAGCTCTCCAGAAAGTGGGCATAGAGGGAACATACCTCAACATAATAAAGGACATATACGACAAACCCATAGCAAACATCATTCTCAATGGTGAAAAACTGAAAGCATTTCGTCTAAGATCAGGAACAAGACAAGGATGTCCACTCTCACCACTATTATTCAACATAGCTTTGGAAGTCCTAGCCCCGGCAATCAGAGAAGAAACAGAAATAAAAGGAATACAAATTGGAAAAGAAGAAGTAAAACTGTCACTGTTTGCAGATGACATGATACTATACATAGAGAATCCTAAAGATGCCACCAGAAGACTACTAGAGCTAATCAATGAATTTGGTAAAGTTGCAGGATACAAAATTAATGCACAGAAATGCCTTACATTTCTATACACTAATGATGAAAAATCTGAAAGAGAAAGTAAGGAAACACTCCCATTTACCACTGCAACAAAAAGAATAAAATACCTAGGAATATACCTACCTAGGGAGACAAAAGACCTGTATGCAGAAAACTATAAGACAGATGGAGAGATATACCATGTTCTTGGACTGGAAGAATAAACATTGTGAAAATGACTATACTACCCCAAGCAATCTACAGATTCAATGCAATCCCTATCAAATTACCAATGGCATTTTTTACAGAACTAGAACAAAAAATCTTGAAATTTGTATGGAGACACAAAAGACCCAGACTAGCCAAAGCAGTCTTGAGGGAAAAAAAATGGAGCTGGAGGAATGAGATTCCCTAATTTCAAACTATACTACAAAGCTACAGTAATCAAGACAATATGGTACTGGCACAAAAACAGAGATATAGATCAACTGAACAGGATAGAAAGCCCAGAGATAAACCCACACACCTATAGTCAACTAATCTATGACAAAGGAGACAAGGATATACAATGGAGAAAAGACAGTCTCTTCAATAAGTGGTGCTGGGAAAACTGGACAGCTACATGTAAAAGAATGAAATTAGAATACTCCCTAACACCATCATACACAAAAATAAACTCAAAATGGATTAGAGACCTAAATGTAAGACTGGACACTATAAAACTCTTCGAGGAAAATATAGGAAGAACCTTCTTTGACATAAATCACAGCAAGATCTTTTTTGATCCACCTCCTAGAGTAACGGAAATAAAAACAAAAATAAACAAATGGGACCTAACGAAGCTATCTTTGGCAAAGCAAAGGAAATGACAAACAAGACGAAAAGACAACCCTCAGGATGGGAGAAAATATTTGCAAACAAATCAATGGACAAAGGATTAATCTCCAAAATATATAAACAGCTCATGAAGCTCAATATCAAAAAAGCAAAAAACCCAATCCCAAAATGGGCAGAACACCTAAGCAGACATTTCTCCAAAGAAGATATACACATGGCCAAGAAGCACATGAGAAGCTGCTCAACATCACTAATTATTAGACAAATGCAAGTCAAAACTACAATGAGGTATCACCTCACACCAGTTAGAATGGGCATCATCAGAAAAATCTATAAACAACAAATGCTGGAGAGGATGTGGAGAAAAGGGAACCCTCTTGCACTATTGGTGGGAATGTAAATTGATACAGCCACTATGGAGAACAGTACGGAGCATCCTTAAAAATCAAAAAATAGAATTACCATATGACCCAGAAACCCCACTACTGGGCATATACCCAGAGAAAACCATATTTCAAAAAGACATATGCACCCCAATGTTCATTGCAGCACTATTTACAATAGCCAGGTCATGGAAGCAACCTAAATGCCCATCGACAAATGAATGGATAAAAAGATGTGGTACGTATATACGATGGAATATTACTCAGCCATAAAAAGGAATGAAATTGGGTCATTTGTAGAGATGTGGAGGAATCTAGAGTCTGTCATACAGAGTGAAGTAAGTCAGAAAGAGAAAAACAAATATTGTATATTAACAAATATACGTGGAACCTAGAAAAATGGTACAGATGAACTGGTTTGCAGGGCAGAAATTGAGACAGATGTAGAGAACCAACGTATGGACACCAAGGGGGAAAGCGGCTGGGGGGTGGTGGTGGTGCTGTGGTGAATTGGGAGATTAGGATTGACATGTATACACTGATGTGTATAAAATGGATAACTAATAGGAACCTGTTGTATAAAACAATAAAATTCAAAACTCATACACACACACACAACCTCTAACAACAACAAAAATTTAGAAGTGTGGAGTGTGGAGAATCATTTCCTCTTCGCCTTGACTACCTTTAGTGTGGTTTATGGTAAAAATGGTCTGCAGAGAGATAGATGAGTATAATAGGATACGGGAGGTATATATGGCTATCATTGAAGTGAAATATCTAGTCTGAAATTAGAATATTTCTGCCCATTTAACCAAGTAGTCCTCATTTAATTATAATGTGTGTCTCTTCTGGCTGATGATGTAGTCTTCCAAACTAGCCATCTATTAGAAAGTACCTTTTTTTCTTCTGGAAGACACTTGCCTACAAGTCTACCTGCTACAATGTTGCTTTTTAGAAAAGTTTCAACTTAAAAGAAATTTCCCTGATAGGCAGATTTAACACCCTACATCTATCTCCATCTTGGAATTACATTATTATATTGAGATCCTTTTGTCTGCATGTCACTGAACATCTAAAGGACTGTGTCTTCCTTCTACCTACTAGTGCTTAGCAGAAATGAGGGCATATACCAGGTCCTTAATAAAAATGTGTTGATTTAGGGGCCAAAGAAATGAATTAATGGTGGTTTACTTGGTGAACATCTACATATCATGCTTTAATATTCAAATGTTTCCACCTCTAAGAATTCTTTGTGTCACCTCTGTACTTTGTACTTATTGTCATTGCTGTGTTTTCATACTATATTGCAATTACTGTTTGCTGGCATGATAAGTAACTGAATAGGGTAACTGGAATTAAGGTAAATTTGTAGCTGTAAGAATGGTGCCAAGGGATTCTCACGATCCCCCATGAGAGGAACAAAAATAAGAGAAAAGTAACTTCGTAAGGCAAAGGTGACTTGTTAAAAATACTAATGATAGGCAATTTAATTTCACTTCCTTCTATTCTTTCTATACAAACTCTCTGTTTTATCTAAACTGGACCAACATGACTTCAACTTCTTTACACTATTCCTTTGGTCATACTTTTTCCACATTGTAATGCTCTCTCCTCTTACCTCTGCACATGCAAACTCTTCTGTCCTTTCCAGTACCAGATCCAATCTTACCTCTTCAGAAAAGTCTCTTCTGACTATTCAAAATGCACTCCTGAATTCTTCTAGGTCATATAACAAACGTCTATTTTTGTAAGGATGTGCTTTAGCTTTCAAACTATAGATTAAGTTCCTTAAAAAAAAATACTGTCCCTCACACTTTTTTTTTTTAAAACCTCTCCGAAAACAACCAGAGGTAGGCCCTCAAACTGGTAGCATGAAAGTTCAAGGTAAAGGTAGAATGCACATGTACTTCCAGCTCCCAAATTCCTTCTCACTAAGATAGCCATATATTTCCCAGTGGGAAATAAAAGTTCATCAAGGACATGACTGTCTCCAAAGACAGGGATTTAGGTAGCATTTAAGACATGAACAGTTTGCTCTGAATCTTTTTAAAGGATTTGCCTTAAGAGAGTTTCATTTTTCTTTAGGTGCCTTTCAGGTTTATGACATTGGGAAAGTCTCAATAGCCACTTAAGAAGATTTTAGAAGTAGTAGAAGGCTTTAAGTTTTTATTTGGAGAACACTAAGATAGCTACTTTTAAAACAATGGTACATAAAAGAAAATACAACTAGATATACTTCCCCCAAAGCTAGCTAAGATTGTATAACTAGAAAAATAAACATACTTTGTTAGACTCTACTGCTACTAAAAACAAAAAGTAGACAGGTTGGGCCAGCTGTTTAAAAATGAGTGCTTTTACAGTAATAAATGTTGACAGCCCAAATAAAAAAAGAATGCATTACTGAGATATCATCAACTGTGGGCTGTCAGTACAAGGCAGCTCCACCCAGTCTAAGCTTGTCAAAAAGTGTTACTGTAATCCATGAAGAAGTCTCCACCTCAGGCAAAGGAAGGAAAAATGGGAGGGCTGGCTCTGAACAGGTGTGTTGAATTGTAATGCCAATGTTGAGTCATAAATCTCTTTACATTAGCTTCACAAATGACAAATTATTAACTTCTACTCTGAGGTGTCAAGCATGAATGAACAGATCCATCAGCAGGCACTTTAAGAGCAACAAATGTAAATAAACAGGGTGTGGATATAATTTTTTAACAGTGAGCATTATTCCATGCTCAAGAGTAGACAGTTATGACAAACTTTTTTACTCTACTCAAGTGAATATGATATTTGGGAATCTGTGAGTGTCTGACCTACTCTTCAGGTCAGTCCACTGACTCTACCTAATCTTGATAAGAGTACTACTTCAGTTTATCCCATGAATCTTTAATGTAAATGTAACTCAGCTTTACAAGGGATGATGATGTATGAAAAGCACGTAAGTATGTATTCTGGTTTTGACACAGCTGTGTGACTCTGGGCAAATTATTTAACTTCTATAAGCCTCACTTTCCTCCTCAATAAAACGGGGATAATAAGTATCCCATAAGATTACCATGAAAGCTAAAAGACAGTATTTAGAGAAAGTAACTAGCATAATGCTTGGCACTAGCAGACACTCAAACACATGCTTGTTCCATTCTTTAAGGTACTTCAACTGACATCCTTGCTTCCCTAAAGAGGTAGAAGTTTGGAATTTAATACAGAGTAATAAACTGCTCAGGATTAAAGCTCACGAAGGCAGAGCTGGAATCTTTTCCACTCTACGTCAGTCCCCAGTAGTGTCCAGCAAGTTCTGAGCTCAAGAATAAACAAGATTGCCAGCCCGCAGCAATCTCTCCATTCCCTGCACTCAAAAGTACCAAATATCCATGTGTATTGTGTTGTCCTTTAAAAAAAAATTATTATAGTAAGATATGTGTAGAATACAATTTACTATTTTAACTATACAAC
This sequence comes from Phocoena sinus, assembly GCF_008692025.1. Classification (NCBI taxonomy): domain Eukaryota; kingdom Metazoa; phylum Chordata; class Mammalia; order Artiodactyla; family Phocoenidae; genus Phocoena; species Phocoena sinus. Next base: position 42,160,758 of record NC_045763.1, read on the forward strand.
TTAGTGGCATTAATTACATTCACAATGTTGTGCAAACCATCACCACTATCTATTTCCATAACTTTCTCATCACCCTAAACAGAAACTCTATACCCATTAAGCAATAACTCCTCAACCCACCCCATACCTCCAGTTCCTGGGCTCTAATCTATGTTCTGTTCTTATGAATTTGCCTATTCAAACATATTAGTGGAATCATAAAATTTGGTCTTTTGTGTCTGGCAGTTTTCATTTCAAGGTTTACAAGGTTCATCCATGTTGCAGCATATATTAAATCTTTATTATGACTGAATAATAATCCATTGCATGCATATACCACCTTTTGTTTATCCATTCATCTGTTATTAGACATTTGGATTGTTTACACCTTTAGGCTATTGTGAATAATGCTGCAATGAACATTCGTGTACAAGTTCTGAGTCCCTGTTTTTGATTCCTAGAAATGGATTTCTGGGTAATGTGATAATTCTGTTTAACTTTCTGAAGAACTGCCAAACTGTTTTCCATATACCATTTTACATTCTAACCAGCAATGTACAAGGGTTCTAATTCTCCACATCCTTGTCAACACATGCTATTTTCCATTCTTTTAGATTAAAGCCATCCTAGTGGATGTGAGATGGTATCTTATTGTGGTTTTGATTTGCATTTCTCTAATGACTAATGATGTTGAGCATCTTTTCCTGTGCTTGTTGGCCATTTGTGTATCGTCTTTGGAGAAATGTCTATTCAAGTCCTTTGCCCATTTTGAATTGTGCTGTTTGGCTTTTTTGTTGTTACGTTGTGCGAATTCTTTATATGTTCTGGATATTAAATCCTATTATATATGATTTATAAGTATTTTCTTCTATTCTGTAGGTTGTCTTTTCACTCTCTTGATAGTGTTCTTTGATGCACGAAAGTTTTAAATTTTTATGAACTCCAAACTTATCTATTTTTTCTTTTGTTTTCTGTGCTTTTTCATGTCATATTCAAGAAACCATTACCAAATCCAAAGTCATGGTGACTTCCCCCTATGTTTTATTCTAAGAGTTTTATAGTTTTAGGTCTTAAATTTAGGTCTTTGATCCATTTTGAGCTAATTTTTGTATATGTTGTTAGGTAAGGGTTCAACTTCATTCTTTTGCATTTAGGTATCCAGCTTTCCCAGAACCATTTGTTGAAGAGACTGTTCCTTCCCTATTCAATGGTCTTGGTGCCCTTGGTAAAAAACATTTGACCATACATATGAGGGAATATTTCTGGGTTCTCTTTTCTGTTCTGTAGGTCCACATATCTATCCTGATGCTAGTGCCACACTGTTCTGATACTGTAGGTTTGTAGTGAGTTTTGAAATCAAGATTGTTTCAGTGATTTTGGGTTTCCTGAAATTCTGTATGAATTTTAGAATGGGTTTTTCTGTTTCTGCAAAAATCACCTTTGGGATTTTGATAAGGATTGCACTGTATCTGTAGATCACTTTGGAAAGTGTTGTTATCTAAACAACATTAAGTCTTCCAATTCCATGATCAGGGGAGGTATTTCCATTTATCTAGGCCTTCTTAATTTCTTCCAGCAATATTTTTAGTTTTCAGAATACAGGGCATGGGCCTCCTTGGTTAAGTTTATTTCTAAGTATTTCATTATTCTTAATGTTATTGTAAATGGAATTCTTTTCTAAATTTCCTTTTCAGATTCTTCATTGTTCGTATAAATACAATTGATTTTTAATTTTACACCCTGCAACTTTGTCAGATTTGTTTATTAGCTCTAACAGTGTGTGTGTGTAATCTTTAGGGTTTCCTATATATTAGATCATGTCATCTGTGAACAGAGATAATTTTACTTCTTTCCAATTTGAATGCCTCCTATTTATTTTTCTTGCCTAACTGCTCTATATAGAACTTCCACTACTGAATAGCAGCGGTGAAAGTAAACATAGTTGTTTTGTTCCTGATCTTAGGGGAAAAGCTTTCCAGTGTTTAACAATTGGGTATGAATGTCAGCTGTGGTTTCTCAAATATGGCCTTTATTATGTTGAGGAAGTTCCCTTCTGTAACTATTGTTTTGTTTGTTTTTATCATGAAATGGTGTTTGATTTTGTCAAATACTTTTTCCTCATCAAATGAGTCTCATTAATACCAGATTTACAGATTATGTTGTATAATAGTATGAACACACAATATTTGTGGGCATATTCCCAGTTCTGTCTTCATGTTAATTTGTGTACCTCATAACTCATTGGCAAACAAACAGACTTTAATTCCTTTAAAATAGTGAACTTAATGATACTGGCCCATGTGTAAAACATCAATTTTAGGAAAATTTCTAAGATCTTAATTTTTAGATAACAAAAATAAGCCATAATATATATATATTTTTTTGTGGTACGCGGACCCCTCACCGCTGTGGCCCCTCCTGCTGTGGAGCACAGGCTCCGGATGCGCAGGCCCAGTGCCCATGGCCCAAGGGCCCAGCTGCTCCGTGGCATGCGGGATCCTCCCGGACCGGGGCACGAACCCGCATCACCTGCATCGGCAGGCAGACTCCCAACCACTGCACCACCAGGGAAGCCCAGCCATAATATTTAATTAGTACTAGTAATAGTTTATTATCTTTACCTTTTAACTAAAAGGTAATTGATATTGTTTACAATATTTCACCAAAGTTATTTATATCCAGTTTGATGACTCCTAGTTTCAGCTGTAGGGTAGCTTTCATATCCCATTTTTTTCTTTATTTCTAATAACTTAGAAAATTCCAATTAGAGATTATTAAGAATATAATCTAAAGCTTGTTGGCTTTTTCAGTTGTATCTGAATATTTGGATCAAATAAGGACTCAAATTATAAAGACACTTCTCATACAGGGGTACTTTTTTTTTTTTGGCCACACAGAGAGACATGTGGGGTCTTAGTTCCTCAACCAGAGATCGAACCCACGCTCCCCTGCAGTGGAAGTGCGGAGTCTTAACCACTGGACCACCAGGAAAGTCCTCATACAGGGCTACTTTAAGCTATATCAGACTTAAGTCAATGAGTTTATCACACTCAAGAGACAAAGACTTGACCGTTTAACCTTGGGAGATAGTGGTAAGTAGATTCCTAATTCATTTTTTGGGTGCTCTTGCTCTAAAAAGTATTTCTTCTTGAAGCCTTAAGGGATTGGAAACATCCTCTATTATATATAATCAATTTCTTTTACTGAGGAATGAAGAAGATTATCAAGTTTTTGGAAAGAATCAAACTCTTGATAATTAAAGCCATGTGCACCACAGTTCATTTTTTCCTAAGAAATCTTGAAATTTTATTCTCAAAATTAAAAACTATGGTATTTTTAGCCCTGAAAAACAGGGTTAGGATGCTCAAGAATATATTACTGAGATATAAAATTTGAACAAGGCCCTTGCACTTTTACCTTTATTATTAGAGTCATAAAAAGTTTTTATCACATGCCTCATTACAAAAACTTATGCTCATACCTTTCCCTTAGGGAAGAGGACTGCAAACTTTATTGTGCAGCAGAATCAACTGGGGGGCTTGTTAAAACAGATTACTGGGTCCCACCCTCATAATTCTGATTCAGCAGGTCTGGGGCTGGGGCCTGAAAAATTGCATTTCTAACAAGTTCCCAGGTGACACTCTGAGATCTGACTTAGATAACCAGTATACTTGTCTGAGAAGGAACGTCTTAGACTCCTTTTGCATTATTTAAACGGTTTACCAGAAAGATGTCTACTTGAAGCTGCCGAAGATATTAGCAATTTTCATTATTTTCTTCAATACCATATCAAGATTTGAGGGGAATATTATTAATTACTAGCTATTCATTTCAGTAAAGCAGTGTTTAGATTGACTTTCAGGTGCAATCCTTTTCATCTGAATAGTCATAATCTTTCTTGCTGAACATATAGTTTGTTTTCTTTTTTAAACCAGCTTGATTGAGATATAATGCATTCATAACACACAATTCACATGGTTAAGGTGTACAAGTCAATCAATGGTTTAAAGTGTACATGTCATAGATATATGCAACCATCACCATAGTCAAATTTAGAACATATTCATCACCTCTAAAAGGAACCACACAAACCTCTGGCTATCACCCTCCTATCTTCCAAAACCACTTACTCCCCACACCCAACTGTAAGCAAGCACAATTCTACTTTCTGTTTCTATAGAGTTTCCTATTCTGGACTTATTATATGAGTCCAGAACCATATAATATGTGGTCTTCTGTGATGAGCTCATTCACTTAGCATAATGTTTTCAAAATTTATCTGATATTGTAGCATGTATCAGAATTTCATTCCTTTTTATGGCTGAATAATATTCCATTGTATGTATATACCACATTTTGCTAACTCATTCATACCTTGATGAATATTTGGGTTGTTTCTATCTTTTGGCTACAGTAATGTTGCTATAAACATTCATGTACAAATTTTTGTATGGACATATCTTTTCACTGCTCTTAGGTACATAACTAGAAATGAAACTGCTGGATCATATGGTAACTATGTTTAATCAATTGAGAAAGTGCCAGACTATTTTCCAAAGCAGTTTCACCATCTTATATTCCCACCAGCAGTCTACAAGGGTTCAACTTTCTCCATATCCTCACCAACACTTGTTATCTAACTTTTTGATTCTAGCCACTGTAGTTGGTGTGAAGTGGTATCTCACTGTGGTTTTGATTTGCATTTGCCTGATTACCAATGATATGGAACATCTTTTCATGTGCTTATTGGTCATTTGCTTATTTTCCTTGGAGAAATGTCTATTCAGATCCTTTGCACAATTTTTAATGGGAGTAATTTCCCTTTTTATTATTGAGTTGTAAGTGGTCTTTATATATTCTAGATACAAGTCCCTTATCAAATATATGATTTGCGAAGATTTTCTCCCAATCTGTGGGTTGTTTTTGCACTTTCTGGATGGTGTTCTTTGAAGTAATTTTGTCATCAGTACTGATTCTACCTTATCTTTTAAAATCTAACTCAGAATTTGCAAAATCATCATTAAGTTAAAACTTCTCTGGTAATATACATTTCTCATTGATGAACAGAATGAAGAGATGATTCTACCTCATATATATATACGTATAACAATATGCCAAGAACCGATTCTCACTTCACACACAGTAGTGGTTTTATCTAACCGAAAAGCAAGATAGTGAGCACAGTGTGGTCACTACTCTTCCACAGACCATCCTATTGCCATTGCATGCCATCCAACAGTGCCATTTGATGAGGTACTTCCCTAGGAACTTATTCTCCTGTCTTGTTTGAGCATTTTTTTTTTCTATTGTTAACTTTGTAGTAGCTGGATTTACAAGTTTCTTGTCAGGAGTAATATTTGAATCCATTTTTACCTCAAAGAGTCCAATTTGTAAGCAATTTCTCCTGGTTTGGTTACTTCTCTGACTTAAGCAATAAAATTTAAAAAATTGTTTTAGTGGTAAGTATTCTTTTTTCTCTTGCTCTGAAAAAATCTATTGATTTAACAGAGAGGTAGGTCATTGGGCTTTACTTACAAATGAAACAAAAACTTTGAAGACCTCATGGTTTTATGAAAAATTTTATAACAGAAACAGTGGCACTAAGGGTAAATAGATTGCTTTTCCTATATAATCAATTTTCATATATTTACTTCTCAGTCAAAATTTTCTTTTATAGAAGCTAGTGTGAAATCATTAAAATCAGAGTCAGCTGCCTTGGCATTTCCTATACTAGCACTATAGTTCTCTGAATTATGTTTACACTGATGTTGAAGTAGTTCCAACTATCTGTACTGATTTACAGTATTTATTATAGTATTTTCATCACTGTTTTTATGCTTCAATGAACCACACGTAAGCCACGATCAATTCTGGTGAACTAAGAATATAATATAACTAATTTACCAAGGAAAAATGAATGTAAACTTAAGAATAACACATGAATGACATGAAAGTTCAGAAGCCAAATCAACTGCCCCAGTTAAATGAGTATTTGTCAAGACTAAGCAACCAATGCAATTCTTGTTGTACATGAGGAGTCTAATAAATTGTAAAAGATAAAGTGAATGAAATAGGATTTGGAGGGATACCATAATTTATTTCACATTTCAAAATGTGAAATAAAAGTGAACAAAACTGATTATGTTGCTTGTTCACACCTAACTGCTTGGAATCCTTGATAGATAGCTGAGTACACCAATAGTCTAGGAAACACACTGAAAAACATTGCCTTAGAGATTAGAACTATACCTGATATATAGGAGGAACTTGAAGAATGACTACAATTATTATCTTATTTCTTACCTGTACTACCTGCCTCATAGCTTGCACTGGCAGAATGCAAGAGCCCTTCTGTGTTCCATGTCAAATTGCTTATATAGCATGTCTAGCTCACCCTAGCTGGGTGCTCCTGGGGCTTCATCAACTTGGAACTGCTGGGTTGTAAGTCCAAGGACCCTGTCTGTCTTGCTTACAACTGTGTTACTGGTGCCCTACATCTGGTACCTAGAAAAAGACCAATAAATATTTATGAAATGAATATATACAAGCAAGATGAGCGAAAACATCATCTTCTGTGATCTGGACCTAACTATGGAGAAAAATCATTGGATGAAGAACCCTTTTAAAACATTTAGGGACTTCCCTGATGGTCCAGTGGGTAAGACTCCACGCTCTCAATGCAGGGGGCCCAGGTTTGATCCCTGGTTGGGGAGCTAGATCCCACATGCATGCCGCAACTAAGAGTCTGCATGCCACAACTAAACGTGCCACAATGAAGAGCCCACGTGCTGCAAGTAAGACCCAGAGCAGCCAAAATGAATGAATGAATAAATATTTTTTTGAAATTAAAAAAAATTTATGCACCCAACATAGGAGCATCTAAACATATAAAATGAATATTAACAGACCTAAAGGAAGAAATAGATAGCAACACAATAATAGTGAGGACTTTAATACACCCCTTTCATAATGGATGGATCATCCAGACAAGAAACCAATAAGGAAACACTGGAGTTAAACAACATGTTAGACAAGATGGAGTTAACAGACATATATAGAACACTCCATCCACAAGCAACAGAATACACATTCTTCCTAAGTGCACATGAAATGTTCTCCAGGATGGATTATATATTAGGTCACAAAACAAGTCTTAACAAATTTAAGAAGAGTTAAATCGTATCAAGCATCTTTTCCAATCAAAGTAATGAAACTAGAAATCAATTACAAGGAGAAAACTGGAAAATCCACAAATATATAAAGATTAAACAACATGCTAATGAACAACAAACGGGTCAAAGAAGAAATCAAGGAATCAAAAAAATACCTTGAGACAAATGAAAAGAAATACAACATAACAAAACTTATGGGATGCAGCAAAAGCAGTTCTAAGAGGGAATTTCATAGCGACAAATGCCTACATTAAGAAACAAGAAAGGTTGTTTGAATACAACCTAACTATATCTCAGGAAACTAGAAAAAGAACAAAGTTGTTCTACTAACAAAGTTAGTAGAGGGAAGAAAAATAACAAAAATCAGAGTGGAAAGAAATGAAAGAGAATAAAAAGACCACAGAAAAGATCAATGAAATAAGAACTGGTTTTTTGGAAAGATAAACAAAATTGACAAACCTTCAGCTAGACTCACCAAGAAAAAAAGACAGGAGTCAAAATCAGAAAGAGTATACATTACAACTGATACCACTGAAATATAAAGGATCATAAGAGACTACTATGAACAAGTATACACCAACATATTAGATCACCTAGAAGAAATGGATAAATGTATAGACACATACATAATGTATAGACTGAATCATGAAGAAACAGGAAATCTGAAAAGATCGATTTAAGGAGATTAAATCAGTAATCAAAAAACCTCTCAACAAACAAAAGTCCAGGACCAGATGGCTTCACAGGTGAATTCTACCAACATTTAAAGAATTATTAATTCCAATCCTTCTCAAACTCCTCCAAAATATAGAAGAGTAGGAAACACTGCCAAATGCATTTTATAAGGCCAGCATCACTCTGATACCAAAACTGGACAAGGGCACCACAGGATTGGAAAATTACAGGCCAATATTCCTGATGAACATAGATGCAAAAATCCTCAACAAAATATTTCCAAACTGAATTCAATGACACATTAAAAGGATATTACATCATGATCAAGTGGGATTTATTCCAGGGATGCAAGAGTGGATTAATATATGCAAATAACTCAATGTGATATATACCACATTAACAAAACAAAGGATAAAAAACATATGATCATCTCAATAGATGCAGAAGAAGCACTTGACAAAACTCAACATCCATTTGTGATAAAAACTCTCAACAAAGTGGGTATTGAGGGAATGTACCTCAACAAACTAAAGGCCATTTATGATAAGCCCATAGCCAACATCATACTCAACTGTGAAAAGCTAAAAGCTTTTCTTTTAAGATAAGGAACAAGACAAGGATGTTCTTTTCTTTTCATTTTTATTCAATGTAGTATCAGAAGTCCTAGCTAGAGCAATCAGGCAAGAAAAAACAAATAAAAGCCATCAAAATTAGAAAGGAAGAAGTAAAACTGTCACTATTTGCAGATGTCATGATATTATATATAGAAAACCCTAAAGGTGCCACCAAAAAACCGTGTTAGAACTAATAAATAAATTCAGTAAAGTTGCAGGATACAAAATCAACATACAAAAATCTGTTGTTTCTACATGCTAACAACAAACTATCAGAAAGAGAAATTAAGAAAACAATCCAATGTACGACTGCATCAAAAAGAATAAAATACCTAGGAATAAAAATGTTCAAACTACCCAAAGTTATCTACAGATCCAATGCAATCTCTATCAAAATTCTGAGGACATTTTTCACAAAAATAGAACAAAGAATCCTAAAATTTGTATAAAACCATAAAAGATTCTGAATACCCAAGCAATCTTAAGAAGAAGAAAAAAAAAGCCAACAACAAAGATGGAGGCATCAGCCTTCCTTGATTTCAAACTATATTACAAGGCTATAGTAGTCAAAACAGTATGGTATTGGCATAAAAACAGACACATAGATCAATGGAACAGAATAGAAAGGCCAGAAATAAACCCATGTATAAATTGTCAATTATTTTATGACAAAGGAGCCAAGAATATACAAGTGGGAAAGAACAGTCTCTTCCAAAAATGGTGTTGGGAAAACTGTACAGCTACATGCAAAAGAAAGAAACTTGGCCACTATCTTACACCATACACAAAAATCAGCTAAAATTGAATTCAAGACTTGAATTAAGATCTGAAAGCATAAAACTCCTAGTAGAAAACATAGGTAGTAAGCTCCTTATCATCAGTCTTGGCAATGATTTTTTGGATCTGACACCAAAAGCAAAGGCAGTAAAAGCAAAAATATACACACAGAAGAGTACATCAAATTAAAAGGTTGTTGCACAGCAAAGGGAACCATCAACAAAATGAAAAGGCAAGCTACCGAATGGGAGAAAATATTTGCAAATCATGTATCTGATAAGGGATTAATATTCAATATATAAATAACTCATACAACTCAACAGCAAAACAAACAAACAATCTGATTAAAAAATGGGCAGGGATTCTGAATAGACATTTTCCCGAAGAACATATACAGGTGGCCAACAGGTACATGGAAAGGTACTCAACATTACTAATTATCAGGAAAATGCAAATTAAAACCATGAAATATCACCTCACACCTGTTAGAATGGCTATTATCAAGAAGACAAAAAATAACAAGTGTTGACGAGGATGTGGAGAAAAGGGAACCTTTCTGCACTGTTGGTAAAAATGTAAATTGGTGCAGCCACTATGGAAAACAGTGTAGAGCTTCCTCAGAAAAATTAAAAATGGAACTACCATATGATCCAGAGATTCCACTTCTGGGTACTTATCTGAAGGAAACAAAAACACTAACTTGAAAAGATATATGCACCTTCATGTTCACTGCAGTATGATTTATAACATCTCAGACATATAAGCAACCTAAATGTCCATCAGTGAATAAACGGATAAAGAAAATGTGGTGTGTGTGTGTGTGTGTGTGTGTGTGTGTGTGTAATGGAATCTTATTTATTCATAGAAAAGAAGAAAGTCTTGCCATTTCTGACAACATGATGGACCACTGAGAACATTATGCTAAGTGAAATAAGTCAGAGAAAAATACCACATAATCTTACTTATATGTGGAATCTAAAAAAAAAAGAAAATCAAGCTCATAGATACAGAGAAAAGATTGATGGTTGGCAGAGATCAGAGTGAGTGGGCTGGCGTGGCTGATTGAGAGGTGGGTAAAATGGATGAAGTTAGTTGAAAGGTACAGACTTCCTGTTATAAAATAATTAAGTCATGGGGGTGTAATTGACAGGATGGTGACTGCAGTTAATAATACTGTTTTGTATATCTGAAAGTTGCTAAGAGTAGATCTTAAAAATTCTCTTCACAAGAAAAAATTATAACTATGTGTGGTGATGGATGTTAACCAGACTTATTGTGGTGATCATTTTGTAATATATACAAATATCAGATCATTAACGTTGTACACCTGGAACTAATACAATGTTATATGTCAATGATATCTCAAAAAAAAAAAACAAAAAAAAAACAACCACCCTTTTGTGAGCAGAAAGCAACCAACTACAGAAAGCCGTCTATGGTATTCTCAACTATCCATTTAGTGCTCGAATCATTAACAGTTAACTCAATTAGCTCTTCTTCCTTAAAGTTACTTCTGGGTATTAGATCTTCTCTGACTTTTACACTTTCAGTGAAATTCTGATGTTTAAAAATACTGACTTTTGTTTTTGTTTTTAATCTCACATATAGATTTATACATAGCTATATCAGGGAAAACTCTCCTAACAAAACTATTGATACTATTCTTGCTAGCTTCAGGAAGTAGTCCAGATATATTTTTAAAGAAGCCTAATAGTGAAAGATCCTTTTAAAGGTTGGTCTGTTGTATATGTTTTGCTTTAGTTTTTGCACAAAGATACTGTTTTTATTCTCTATCTTGTGATGACTTACTCCTGTTTTAAAGAAAACATCAACAGAAGCCAGAATCTGTATCCTGTTTATCATTGTTAGTTCTGGAAAGAGAATGGGTATGACAATGGTGAGATTTTAAACAGATGAAAGGAAAAGGAGTTCAGTGCTTCAAACAGTAAGATAAAGACAAAACTTAGGACAAAAAAGTTACACATTCCATGGGGCAAACACAAAGCCAACAATTTCCTTTGGCAACACAAAAAGCTGCCTTGAGCCAATAAACCTACCCTCCCTGTGCTGTGGCAGTATTGTTTTTAAGTCTCAAATCAGAATCCTTAAAGGGTAAGCCTAAAAAGGCCCCTCTGGCATATGTTGCCCATGTTCCACTAGTATATTCTTACCATTACCAAAGAAATGAGAATGCTGTTCCTGACCTTGAAATCTGCCCTGATCTCCAACATTTGGGTTTTGACAATTACAGAGATATTGCTTAGATACAAATTAATCAGAGTGGTTAGGCTGGAAAGGGGTAATTCTTGCACCTACGATAGAGGATTCTAAGTAAATTAGTGTTGAATGGATGAACGAACAAATGAATGAAACCACAAATACATCAAGAGCTAAGTATAATAAACACTTGATAATCAGAGGTTTTGAGATTATTCACAGCTAAAAAAACTAGTACATATGAAAAAACTGACTCCATTTACATGTTAGAAAGCATCTATTGTTTGGAACCAAGCTGTAATCAAAAACAGATGCTAAAATGTGGCCACTGTCATATAGTGATATTTGCTTTTCTCCTCATCCCTTCTTTGCAAATAGCCCCTCACTAGAGCAAAGCACCTCTCTGTCCCCAGGACCTAGCCCAGTGCTATATTCTTCATAGATGCTCAGTAAACACTTATAAAACCAAACTAATACCATTAATAAAAATGTCTATGAATAAATCTATATGGAGATAGTTCTGTCAAAACAGAGGCTCATACATAATTTATACTTCCTGGTTAGAGACAGAACAATTAGCGATATAAAGGTTAGCCCATTCTGAGCCATTGAAGAATGACTCAGAGTATGAATATGCTTTGGGCTTGGTTTTATTTAATAAAAGCTTTATGTAATATAGGAATCTCTGGTTGCACTAATACAAAGGTATCATTGAAATGATGGACGTAACTGAATCAAAGATGAGTTTAAATAAATTCAGGCCGAGGAAGCCATCCTTCAAACGTGTTCACAATTTAATTTTAACTGTATGCTTAAGTTTTATTTGAAATTTTTTATAAAGTAAAGCCAAATTCACAATTACAAGGGACAGTGTTTCTTATCACTTACTCAGCAGATACCAAATCATGATCTGTGCATAGTCTAAAAGAAGTTTTTAAACTTAGAAAAGCTTTTCTTAGGAACTCTACTTATGACCTGAAAGATAACTTTCATAAGACACTCTAAAAACAAAAACAAAGAGAAATCTTTTATCTCTTGCAGTTAAATTTCAATAAAAAATTTCAATTATACGGAGTCTTAGATTTTTCCTGTAACCCTCATATTAAGTTTTGTGCTCAGTATTAAATGAATTAAAGTCAATTTCCTTACCAGTGAATTATGAGGAACACAAATTAAAATGAAAATGAACTGGGAATATGCACGCAAATATTGTGCATTCATATTATTATACAGCATAATCTGTAAATCGAGTACTAATGAGAATCAAGGTTTAAATGGCTGAAGAATGTGTTTAGTGAATTATTGTCAATCAATGCCTCTATTCCAGGATAAATGTAATCTTGAATGGCAACACACCTATTATTACAAATTCCTAACTAAGTACAGTACTTCATTATTTCAAAATGTCAGTGTCAATTTATAAAGTAACAGATAAACACCATTCTACCATATACCCGATTACCTTTCCCTCAGAGTAAATGAAACACTACTAAGAAAAATTACAAACAACATTTTTATAGTAATAAAAGGAATCTACTGAGTATTAAAACTCTAGGTATAGTGCTCAGAATTTTCATATTTGTTAATGTGGATACATCATGTTTTATATCATTGTAATCAAGTATTATTTTTTCAAGTCACATTATTTCATGTAAATTCTTTCAACTATTCATTTATTCAATCACTTACAAACATTTTTTGAGTGCCTACGTTGTCCTAGGTACACTGTTAGAAGACAGAGTTACAAACATGAATACGATACAACCCTTGCTCTTTAACTCACAGTCTAGTAGAAGACAGAGACAAGTAAATAAAGTTAAATACAACAGTACAAGGTTAAATGGAAATTGTTTATGTTTTTCCCATTTGTAATAGCTAGAGTATTGTATTGAAAACACTCATTATACGCGGAAACTTTTCATCATTGCTCAGAAATCAAACTCTCCTTTATTTGTTCTATGTAAATCTTTCTTTAAAAATTAAAAACAAAGAGAAAATTAAAAAGAATAATTTGATGGATATACGAACTTAGCATCTCAAATTAATAAATGATAAGATTTGTTTCATATTTTATCTTGAGACTGTTTTCCAAATCCAGAAATTTCTTGACTGATAAAGCACTAATAATTACTTGAGATTATTATAGATCCTACTAGCTGTGTGACCCTTGGGTAAATTAACTTAAACTTTTTGATCCTCAGTTTTCTCATCTGAAAAGTAGAGATGACAATACCAATCTGTGTTGGATTATGTTCCATCTGCCCCTCAGTATCCATGCTCTACCTAGCTTTTTGCCCAGGGAGGTTTACTTGCCTGCCTTTCAGTTTCTAGTTGGGTTAGGTCAATAGGAGGTACTAGCAGGAGATCAGAGTATAAAAGGAAAGGGAAGCTATTCCTTAGTTTCTTCCTTACCAGTTCACCAAGGGTTGGCTATATCTCTCTAATAGAAGCGATCCTCTTCATATACCACCTTCTCCTAGGCCTTTAGGCCTAAGGGTAGTAATGGCTTCCTTTAGCCCTAGAGTGTACTATCCATTGTTGACTCCCATAAACTCTGCCCATATCTTCATAAATAGTTCCCTTATTAAACTCTTTTCAAACAACCCAGTTTGAAAGTGTCATCTGTTTCCAGCCAGAACTCTGACTCATATGCAGGCTCAAGGGATTGTTTTGAGGATCACATGAGATGATAAATGTAAAGTGCTTTGCATAGTGCCTAGTACATTACAGATATTCAGTAAGTGTTGACTACTATTGTCATTATGAATATTGCTGTTATTATTATTCTATTTGAGGTTCCATGCTCATCTCATCTATACCATCTAAATATGTTCGGGAGACTGCTAAATTCAGAATTCTGGTGATCTTTTTACTAATTCTCACAGTGCTTCAAAAATATGTTCAAGTGTAAAATGTGTTTATTGCTAATCAATCTCAATACTTAAAAAGAGTAAGAGGACCTTAAAAGTGAGTGAAAAACCCATATAATAGATTGGATTTCCTGAACTGTAGTTTCTTCTGTAAACATGCTTCAGAATTCGTTTCCTGTAAATCGACCTCCTGTCATCAAATCTAGCAAAGTATAAATGTCCATAAAGTTAAACAAATTGTTGGGTCTTGGGTCATGAAAAGAATGGACTGAAAGGTAAATTCAGTGGCATAAAAACCCTTCGTTCATGTGGAAACACATCTTCATCAATGCCTTATTTATCCATCATGACATAGGCAAGCATCACCATTTGACAAATTATCTCAACAAATCCTATTAAAGGTCTACTTAACATTTCACCTTACCTCATCCTTTATATCTTCCTGTTGCTGGGCCGTGAAGATCTCCATTGCAGCCATGAGTCTCATCATTAACTCATCCACTGTTGTGTTACCTAGCAACACATGGAGATAGCCAAACTTCACATTAAAGTCATTATAAAATGGAAAGTCATTCTAGAATTAATCAGTAAGGAATAACTACAGTCTAAAAAAATTACAGACTGGCATGCTAATAAAAACTTTCATGTTTTCACTGAAAAGTTTCATATTTTCAGAAAGAGAACAAAGCAGTATACTGGCAATTGAAATTTCAGAATGCTTAGATTTGAGGGAACAGTCTCTTACTTAATAAGAAGGACTTTCAGCACTGCAAGAAGAATATCCAAGTCATGAGGATCAAAGTATCTTTCAAGTTAGGAAAACATATCTACTTAATAACGCTAGCAACAACTACCATTTGTTTATATGCCAAACAAATTACATTAAGTGATTAGGTTTATAGATATAAAATCTCATTTAATCTGTACAACAATTCTATGAAGGTGTTATTATGATTTTGATTGTAACAAGAAGGAAAATGAGGCTTAGAGAGCTCAAGTAACCTGACTAACCAACGTCAAGTTGGTTAAGTTATAGGGCCAGGATTTGAAACCATATGAGTCTGACTCAGAAGCCTGTCTCCTTTGCCATCTTAGCATACTGTTTACTTAGAATGATCTCCTATCACTAAAAATTCTTTGGTGAAACAAGCAGTAATTCAATTTCTGAAAAAAAAAAAAAAAAAATTTTTTTTTCCCAACTGATATTTTTCCCTTTCAGCTGCTTTCAAATGACTATGCTATAATCTTTATGGAGAAGGTATTGTAATATTTGATTTTCTTGAATGTTATTTTATTCCCTGTCCAAGTTTGTAACAAACATATAGCAAATATATGCCATTTCTTGCATGCATTAAGTTCTGTTATTTGCTTTGGATGCATCTACAAGAGAGAAGGAAACTCATGAAGATACATAAAGATACAGCAATTTTTCTCTTCTTTCAAACCTACAGGCAAAAGAGCCTGTCTTCTCCAGGGCCTGAGAAGGTGTCTTCTTGTCCCATTAATGGAATGGCCACCAACGAGACAACAAATAGTAAGCATCCTTGCTTGTATTCTTCCAGAGTAGGGTTTGACTAACATAATCTTTCAATGGTCCTTTCCCAGTTTCCCTTATGACCACTGGCAACATGCAGTTAGGGAGCAGCTGCGGTCCTTAGCCAAAGAAATAATCTAATTTGCTCACATCAGCACTACTCTCTCAATAAATGAGCTAGAGAACAAGTATTATCTTGGTGTGATATCATGTTACCAAGAAAGCAGAACTGGTTTTGTAGTCAGAGTTCTAACCCTAGTTCTGCTACTTATAACTACATGATCTGGTACCTAGAAATTGCCTAGCACATGATAAGGGCTTAATAAATATTCACTTAGTAAACAAATGAATAAGAGAAGAGGGAGTGACTCTAGCTCTCTAACGATCAATTTCCTTATCTGCAAAATGAAGATAACACTACCTCTGTAGGGTTCTTAGAAGGATCAGAGATAATGTAAAGTGCCTGGTACACAGCACACACACAATCACTGACAGTTATTATTAACAGGTATAACAAATGGCAAAAAGTTTAATAAGAGAACCTTCAACGTAGATTTTGTTACCAGGCAAATCTTTGGGTTTCCATTTCTTATTTGTAAACTGTAGTGACTAACAACGAGTATGGGCCATGAATACTTTGTGGAGGGTACTAGAATCATCAATGGGGAAATAGTATAATTTTACAGGTACTACACACTGGTCATTAATTTTCAGGCTTAAAGTCACTGCTTATCAACTATGCTTCAGCCCTAACTATACAGGCTCATTGCCAAACTGTACTTGAAGGTATTTTATACCTAAGCCCTTAATGATCCAAGATGGAGAAAGGTTCCAGTTAATGCAGTTCAGGGAAAATTTATTTTTTATAGCCTATTGCAACAGAACCTCTTTATACTCTTAAAAACTATTGAGATCCCTGAAGAATTTTTATGTGGGTTATGATTACCGACATTTACTGTGTTAGAAATTAAAACTGAAATTTCTAAAACATATTTATCAATTCATTTAAAAGTAACAATAATAAACCCATAATTTGGGGCTTCCCTGGTGGTGCAGTGGTTGAGAATCTGCCTGCTAATGCAGGGGACACGGGTTTGAGCCCTGGTCTGGGAGGATCCCATATGCCACAGAGTGGCTAGGCCTGTGAGCCACAACTACTGAGCCTGCGCATCTGGAGCCTGTGCTCTGCAACAAGAGAGGCCACGATAGTGAGAGGCCTGCGCACCGCGATGAAGAGTGGCCCCCACTTGCCACAACTAGAGAAAGCCCTCGCACAGAAACGAAGACCCAACACAGCAAAAATAAATAAATAAATTACTAACATCAAAAAAAAAATCAAAAAAACCCAACATCAAAAAAAACACATCAAACAAAAAAAACACATCAACATCAAAAAAAACCCCATAATTTGTTAATATAAATATCACATTTATGAAAAATAACTATATGTTCCAAAAGAAAAAGTTCAGTGAGAAGAATGTAATTTCTTTTAACATTTTTGCAAATTTCTTTAATGTCTGGTTTAATAAAATGCAACTGGATTCTCATATCTATATTTACATTAAACCAGCTATAATGTGTTGTCTTGGTTGAAATTTATGAAGCAATTATGGCCTCAAACAGATATGTAGTTGGAAAAAGGAGGAGTATTTTAATAGATAATTGTAGATATTTTTCTTTAATACACCCAAACTGACAAGTGGAATTTTTTTCAAGGTTAGGTATGGGAGGAATTTGAAACCGTTATCAATGAACTTATTGTACTTTGTTATATTAAAATCCACTGGTCTATTTTGCCCTTTGAATGGATCTTTTACTCATGCATGAGTTTATAACATTATGCATTGGTCATTTGGAAAATGTTGGTTCACGGAGTCATGCATTTCTTCTGAATGTTGACACGTCTTATTTTATGATATCAAAAAAATCACATTTATTATCATCACCATTGACATCACCAGAAAAGTATTTAAACTGTCAATCTTAAATGGAGGATATAACTTTTTGCTTAAAAACTCAAATTTTATCATTGGCAACAAATGTTGTCAGTTCTTTTTCTTGAAGTAACAGACTTACTTTGTTCATCCTGGAGAAATGTCTGCCCATTGCATCACACAAACTATAAAGACGGTTAAAAATTAATAAAATAATAATTTTAAAAAATGCACATACATGGAGGTGAAAAATATGACTACCAGTACAGTTCTGTGTCATGGCCTTGATTTGTGCTAAGATGCCAGCAGTTTTACACAGCACTGATTTTGTGCCACTTAGTACAAATGTCAATACAGTAAAAAAGAAAGCAAAAAAAGAGTCTATCAAAAATAGACCTTGTAGATTCCCTGAAAGGATCTAGGGGACCTCTAAGGCCCATGGACCATGCTTTGAGAACCACTATTGACTGTAATATTGCTGGAAATATTACAGTAAACAGGAATGAAATATTAATTAATATGAAATTAATTAATATGATTAATTAATATGAAAACAGGAATGAAATATTATCTTCATTATCTATTTACTCTATGCATTTTGTTCCCGCAGCAGGTCTTCTTTAACACTGTTTGTGAAAGTGAATGCTCTAGCTATAGAGAAAACATAAAATACCAGAGGTTTTGTTTTGAGTTTTAAAGGCACTTGAATTTATACCCCTTCCTCCATTACATTACCTGCTACAGAACTTGTGACTTAAATAGGGGCAGAAATTAAGTATCTCAGACACAAGCTTTAGCTTGGAGCATCTGAAACATCCTTTTCCCTGTGGCATAGAAAAGATACTGTTTTCAATGCAAGCTTTGCCATGTATAAAGGAATTTTTTATACTAATACTTAGGATACATTAGTAACATAAAAAACATCACTCATTTTTTTGGTAAAGAATGTGTGCACTGTGATTAAATTGACAGGCATCCTATAGCTTCACACCTCAGGGTTGCATTCTAGACGTGGATTCACACAAATGAGGTGAAACGACTGCCACTGTGAACTATTCAATTCACAATATCCAGTCACTGGTTTTTCCAGATAACTAAAGATAAGGATTTCCTTCAACCAATCAACATTACAGCAAGAAATATATGTGTGTGTGTGTGTGTGTGTGTGTGTGTGTGTGTGTGTGTGTATGAATGAAATATCATATTTAATGACTGATTATGGCTTAATTTCTAGTTTAGAAAATTTAGCAATTCTGAATATTTAACATGATTATCCTATGTCCCAAGGGCTGTGCAGTTTTATTAAGATGTTTATGTTGGATTTTCTTGAAGCATATTTCATAGCACCTATACTATTTTTTTTTTTTTTTTGAGGTACGCGGGCCTCTCACTGTCGCGGCCTCTCCCATTGCGGAGCACAGGCTCCGGACGCGCAGGTCCAGCGGCCACGGCCCACGGGCCCAGCCGCTCCGCGGCACGCGGGATCCTCCCAGACCGGGGCAGGAACGCACGCCCCCTGCATCGGCGGGCGGACTCCCAACCACTACACCACCAGGGAAGCCCGCACCTATACTTTTTGAAGATATTCTTTTTCCGGGTGTTCTATATTTTAAAATGCAAAGATATTCACCAATACAGAGAATTACTTTCAGCTTTGATGGTAAATATTACAAGGTTATCACATACATAAGGAGACACTCTACTTCCCTTGTGATATGTACTTTACCTTGTATCACATTTAACACTTCATTAGATGATCGCTTTCCCATAATAATCAGAAAAAGTGGAAACTGATCTGTTTTTTGAGTCCGAATGGTTTGTGCAACAACGCTGCCAAAGTGTCTATTGCACATCGTCAGAAATCTAAAATGAGACAAAATCCAAAGTTAGTTTCATTTCAGAGTTTAATAAATTTATCACTACACTAAGAAAAAAGTCATTGTGTTTTATTAGCTATATTAAAATTAGACAGTCTGATATCAATATGTAAAATATTACTGTATTTAAGTTTTCAACTACATCATAAATGGTATAGAAATGATTATCCTACAGAAAAGCAGGCCACACACCCTATATTACCCTAAACTATGAGAAAAACAAACAAAATGAATTTTAAGAGGAAAAATTTCTTAAAGGGGACAAGTATCGGGTGGTAAAAGTTAAATTAACCGGCATCATCCTAGTCTAAACAGGATCTAGCAACATTTTCACAAGTCCTTAGAATCAAGAATTGTACTTGAGAATTGTGTTTTCTCCAGTAGTAGGAGGTCTTCTAGTTTCATACTTGGTATGGGATAAAAATAATAATTCTAAGCTTTTGACCAAAAAAAGCTCAGAGATATTAGCATACTGAAGTCTAGCATTAGTATTCTTAACACGATCTGGAATAAATGAAAAAACTGATAAAGCTTTTCTCTTCTATTAGAGGACTGTTTGAAATTAGCATTTCTTTCAAGAGAAAAGGGTAGCTTATGATATGTTTTCAGATCTGATGGTAAAAAGTAAATGTCATAATAATAATGAATTATGAAAGACCAAATGCAAATATAGAATGCTTTAATAAGATCCAATTTAATAAAGTCTGTAAAAATAATGGACTTTTAATAACACAGGTCACAAAAGGCAAAACAGTGGAAATTCTGGGGACTAGCCACTGGTACTGGCTTATTAATTCTTAATTATGTTCATGAAAGGCAACTTAAATCGTGTGTTTTCTTATGCCTTATGATAATATTTTAGGTAACAACTCCTCTGAAATGTATGTTCTAGCTGATGAGCAAAGTCTTGTCATCACATGCATTAGAAGGTAAATCTATTTGAAAAGACAAACGGCATTAAAATGTCATGTGCTCAGATTCATTTGATATCCATATTCAAAACAGAATCAAACCTCTTAATTTTTAAAGCCAGTATATTTCTTGTCCATAGAAATTCATCCCAGAAGTTTAGGCTGAATCCTCCACAAAACCTGTGCGGTGACTACACACAGGGCCACTAGAACTGTTGGCAAGAGTGTCAAGACAAGTTAGCACCACTGCAATAAGTTCATTGGGAGGCAGGTTCATATACACATTTACAGCAGCAATAACCGGACCCCATGGCAATCTGAAATGACAAGGCCTTTAAAAAACCAATTGTTGGCCATGAAATATCAGTGCCCCCATGAAAATTCAGATCTTCACATTCCACAACTATTATGGGATAAAAGGTGCTCAAGCAGCCTAAGTCTCCATACCAAATTTCACACCCATATAGCTTTAATTCATCAATGGAGATGTGTAGATCAGGAGACTAGAAAGTTAGGATCTCATTTTTCTTTCTGCTTCTTACTAAAATATTTGAAGTCAGTCTTGACCCTGATCTGATCATTGGCAACCTCTAAAATTAAAGATGTCAAAAAACAGTTGGAATGCCATTTCCTACAAAAGGGAGAAAATAAGTCCTTGTTGCTTTCACATCAATGGATTAAGTGGATATCACACAGTAGATGGCCATCACAGCACTAGCCTCACAAGTGATATTAAATACTAGCCAAAGAGGAGACCCCCAAAAAAGGAAGGCAGGAAGGAAGGAAGAAAAGAAGGGAGGCAAGCAGGCAGGTTGGCTTAGTGGTTTTAAGAATTTGATTTCAAGACAATTTTGTCTGGCAACTGTGTACATCCCAAATCCTCTTTCTGTGAAAATGAGCTAGAAGAGAAAATAATTATGAAAATGTAGGTATCTTATTTGGTTTAAATTAATATATAACATAAATTTCAAAACTACACGAAACATATTCAAGGGAGGTACAGCTTTCAACATCACATTAACCATTAAGCCATTCAATTACTATAAAAAACACAGTGATCAGTTTTCTACCAGGTATTAGCAAATCATTCTAATATTTTAGAAGCAGTTGAGAAATATAAAGGGATCACACAGCTGGCTGATGTTTTCTAGTGGCCTTAACTAACAATCTGTTCTAATCGAAGAGAGGCTTTGTTAAAAGTTTAATTAATTTGATTAATCTCCTATGATCATGTTTACTTTGAGATTTTCAAATTGCAATCATCGACAGCCTGTAGGGCCAATGGACAGCCCCAAATTAAAAAATTCCTACTTGTCAGTTCCTTCCATTATAATTTACAAGAACTTCACAACACAAATATCAAATCTTTCTCATGGCTGGGAGGTTCTGCTTCATCCTCTCAAGATCATTCACAACACAAAGTTACCATTCGCAGCACACTACCAGCAGCAAAAATCCAGTTCAAAACATTAGAGCAAAATCAAACATGGGAAAAACAAGTTGTTTTAAGAGAACAAATGTGGTTCTCATATTTGTGGTATTTCTTCCTTGTGAAGATATAAAAGTGTGCCAGTGCATCTAGTGGCAGCATCAAACTTGTCAATCGAACTGCATATGGTGTTCATCAGAGTCAGGTGTCATGAAGGGAGAAATGATTTCCACAGCAATTGCATTCCTGCAACTCACTGGTCCCTGGAGGGGTGGGTGGGTAGGTCGTGGTGGAGGTGGTGGGGAGTGGGAGCGGGAAGCCTCACACTCTGGCCTTGGTAAAGAAACAAGATATAGGGAATTCCCTGGAGGTACAATGGTTAGGACGCTGTGTTGCCACCGAAGGGGGTGTGGGTTCAATCCCTGGTAGGGGAGCTAAGACTGCATGCCGTGCGGCATGCCCAAAAGGAAAGAAAAGAAAAAACATAATTAGTAGCTTATATTCACCAATTCTTGCTATTAGAAGGCTAAAATTGGAAAGATAAGATAAAGTGGTTTTAATCTAAAGTTTGGGGAGAAAAATAAACAGAACATCTGATGGCTAGCATATATTAATCATTAGTAAAATTTTCAGTCTCTGAAGCAGAGATCATTTCTATCTTGCTAATGGAAACCAGGATTACTAATAAATCAGATATACGAAAAAGTAATCTCATTTTAATTCAAAACAGGATATAGTTTAGTTCTTTCAATCAAACTCATAATTACATAAGTCATTGACTTTTACTAAACTGTACTTCAACATAAAATACATACTAAAAGAAACACAGCAAGGGGCTTCCCTGGTGGCGCAGCGGTTGAGCCCTGGCCTGGGAGGATCCCACATGCCGCGGAGCAACTAGGCCCGTGAGCCACAACTACTGAGCCTGCGCGTCTGGAGCCTGTGCTCCGCAACAAGAGAGGCCATGATGGTGAGAGGCCCGCGCACCGCGATGAAGAGTGGCCCCCCGCTTGCCACAACTAGAGAAAGCCCTCACATAGAAACGAAGACGCAACACAACAAAAATAAATAAATTAAATAAATTAAATAATAAACTCCTACCTCCAACATCTTCTTTAAAAAAAAAAAAAGAAACACAGCAATTTAGGGGGAGGGTGATGAAATTCCACAAACACTTACTGCCTACCTACTGTATACCAGGTAATGTAAAGAGGCACGTTTGATAAAAAATGGAGGCTACAAAACTGCTAAGTCTCTGTGTGAGGCTTCCTGATTATGCATTTCAATGTGACTTCCATAAGTTTAAAGGAGCCTCATATATAAACTGGAAATAACACATCTTTAAAATACTTATATTCTTGTAAGTTACAGAAAGTACTCAGAATTGTGCTTAGAATATGGTAGGCCCTTAAAATTGGTAGCTATTTAATCATTATTAAATGCATCATGATATTTAACATTTTTATCATAATTATTTTCAGGATTAAAATGGTAACTTATACCTATGGGCCAACACTGAAAGATTTTTTGCATAGTAAGACATAGCATGAAAGAATTGTTGACTAGACAAATACAGTCATTGGTTTTATTTTCATTCAGAGAATGAAAGGGTAGGTATTGATATTTGAGAAATAAGTAAGTACAATTATAAATGCTGCAATCTATGTTTAGTAATGTTAACTAATTTAAAACCAAGAATCAGTATCACAATTCCTGGCTGCTTACCCTTGAATCATTAAACACATTAAATGTCTTTCTGATAATGTGTGAACCATTTGTCCAAAATGAAAGGTCATTGAGCAGAAGAAATTCACATTCAACAGTACTATAGGACTTTTCCAATATGGGTCGCCAAGTGTTTTTTGGTTGTTGTTGTTTGTTTTTTATACTACTTCTTTTGAAGTCACTTTGATCTAAGGAGGCTCTTCTCTTTAAAGCAAACCAAGCTTGCAGTTTTTGCTATAGTAATAAGCCTCATTACTTATACATATTCATTCATGTGTTCAGGGTTGGTTAAAAAACATTTATGTACAACAGTAGAATAACCAGAACACAAAATAGAGAAAGGACCTTAGAGATCATACCTATCTAGCCAACACACAATTCTCCTTTCTTCTTCTTTTCCTTTTAATAGGGAAGTTAAAGCCAAGGTCCTTTAACGTGTGAAGTAAGACTTATCAAGGTGCTAGCATTGTCAAGCATACCAAAACCAGCCAAAGACTTTTGTCTCCTTCCACAACATCATTTCCACAAGACTGCAGGCCTATCCATTGTTCAGCTCATTCCCTGAGATGATCTTCAGCACCACTGGCATATGTGCCTTTGTCCTTTAAGGGTGGCTTTGATTTTTTGAAATAGTCCTAAGTCTTTGGTTCAAAATGAGTTAGGTAAACAAGCTGGAAGACACTGACTATAAAGGCAGTGATTTGCAAGCTTTAATGGCCTAGGAATCACCTATGAAGTTTATTCAAAAGGCAAGTTCCTCAGCCCCATCCCCGAGAGATTCTGATTCAACAGATGTGGGGTAAGGCCCAGGAAACTGCCTTTTTAATAAGCTCCCAACCCCATCCAAGGTGATTCTGATATAAGTGGTTAATGGAACACACTTTGAGAAATACCGCTTTTAGGACGCAGGACTGCTTTCCTTGAAAGGCTTTAAGCTCTCTCTGAAGGTAGCTTTTAAAGAAGTTGTCCCCTAAAAGTTTTGGGCAATGGCATATTCACTGGACCAAGTGTCTAGTCTCCTGAGGTGATGACCACATTGAAGATGATAATTCTCACTTGCTTCATTTGTATAGGTGAGCTGCAATTCGATGTGACACAAAATTACAGTCTGTGAGCTCCAGGTGATGGAGGAAAAACAAGGCCGGGTGGGGGGTGGTTTGCAATATTAAATAGAGAAGTCAGGTCTCACTGAGAAGTTGATATTTGATCAAGGATTCAAAAGAGGTGAAGGAGGAAGCGGAACACATATCTCTAGGAAGAGAATTCCAGGCAGAGAGAACAGCAGAAACAAAGACCTTAAAGTTGGAGAGTATCTAGCATATTTGAAAGGTGACAAGAAGGTTAGTATAGCTGAAGCAGAGTAAAGCATAAAAGACACAATTGATAATTTCGACTATTTTCACATGGTAACAAACACCATAACTCGGCCAAAAGATAAATTCTGAATTTCGAACTACAGAAAAAGGTCTAATTTCCTTAATATATAAAGAACTCTTAACAAACAATTAGGAAAAGATCCACAAATAATATATAAAGACAGCTTCAAGAAATGGAAACAGTAATGGCTCATAAACATGTGAAAAAATACTCAAAATAGCTCATAATGAGTAAGTCCTAATTAAAGGTACACTAAGAAACCATTTTTCATCTGTCAGATTAGTAAAGACAAAAAAATTTTGGTAACACCTTGCATTGGCAAGGTTACAGGGAAATAGGCACTACTGTACACTGTTAGTAGGAGTGAAATTGGTACCAACTCCTTTGTGGGCAATTTGCCAGTGTCTATTAAAATTAAATATGCACAAACTCTTAATCTAGCACTCCTACAACTGGGAATTTAATCTACAGATGTAGTTTCAGATGGAAACATATGTGCCTAGTTATTTACTGTAAGCTTGTAATAGCAGAATATTGGGCATAACCCAAATGTCAACCACTAGGATCTAGTTAAATAAATTATAGTACCTTATAGAATTCAAAGGAATACTATGTAGCCATAAAATAGAAAGGGTTCTTTATGAACTGATATGAACTATCTTTTAAGATATAATGTTAGTGGGAAAAGCAGGGTGTTAAATAGTGTTTACCATTTGTGTAAAACTGGGGAAAAATAATTATATATTTGTTTGCTTACATATAAAATAATCTCTGGATGGACAAATAAGAAACTTGAAACATTACCTCTATAAAAGGTAAACTTAGAAACAAGGATAAGTAGGAGACTTTTCATTACATACCTTTCTACAACTTTTGAGTTTTGATTAAAGTGAATGTATTGCCCAATCAATAAATAAACAATTTGAAAGTAAGATAGTAACTCTCTTATAAAAATAAAGAAAAATTGCATGAAATCCCAAACTTTTAACACAATGTTAATCACATCTGTCTATTTCTTATCAGTCTTTTTGCTCAAATATATCTTTTCCTTTTTGTGGTAATCAGTGTTTAGTTGGATACAGTTTTTTAGCCTTCTATACAATAGTAATGAACCAGCATGTTAAATGGTTGAATAATATTCCATTGTGTAGATGTATAAGCTGTTATATTCATAGCTATTCACCTACAGCTACATTTTTCTTTCTAGTTTTTTTTAACATTATAAAAAATACTTAGATAAATTCTTAAAGTATTTCCTTAGGGAAAAAAGCCTGTCTGTGAAGTGGAATTATAGGGTAAAAAGGTATAGAATCATTTAATGATTAGTGGTTCATATTGCCAAATTGTTTTCTAAAAGGATAGTATAATGCCTCTCCGTGCAAATGCAAATATTGTATCCATGTTAGAGAACACAGCCAAACTAAAGGCAAATTTAAGAAAACAGAGGATGACACTTTGGGAAGATTTAATCTGAAAAGCATCTCTCACCTGTCTGCGGTTTAAGACTACCCAGTAACAGTAAACTGCTAAATTGTCTTAATAGACTAGTAGTCAGAGTTAAAAAGAAAACACAAATATCTCCTTGTTGTCATCTATAAATCACTCTAGTGGAAAGGCTTTGAGGCACTGACAGTTTAATGACAGGGCTGTAACTAATCTATAGGGACTGATTTATACTAATTTTTTTGGAGGGACAATAATCATAAATAAATAGATAATTGGCTGCCTTCTCACGAAGAGTAAGAACATAAACATGTAAGTACCCCATTTTATTTTAAGTTGGGAGAGATAACAGAGAACATTGAACCCAATGTCTTATCAAATGCAGAAATTCTTTCTCTAGCAATGTAAAGAGAAGATTCATTTTCCAGGGGCTATATAAGAGGGCAAATTTATGTTAAATGCCAGATAATATTTCTTCTGTGTTCTGCCTTTTACCAACTGATCGGTATTTATGAGGGCCTATGAAATATACAACAAGGTAAGACATGGTCTGTCCTAAAACACTAAGAATATTTAGGGTTATAGCCTCAAACAGGAAACATAATCTGATATATAACTGGGGGCTAGATTTATTAGTTCAGATTAAGTGCTGGAAAAAAATCAGAGAACGGAATAGGAGTTTAGAAATCAGGGAGAACTTTCTGTTCCAAGATAGTGCTCCTGGACTGCTATTAGGAGAATTATCTCTTATTCACCTCTGCATTCCTAGCACCTACTGCCAAACAGTATGTATTTGTTACATGAAAGGGCCAGTTCATGCTTTAGTAACCTTTATCTCCACCATGACAATGTTGACCATACAACCTTCCTTTTCCTCTTCCAACTACTTTGCTGAAATCAGTTTAACTAGGACAGTTAGTTGGTATGAATTATCATGGTCTCCCAGGCCTCTTTCACTATGCTTCTACCTTGATAGGTCACTTGGTCCCATTTCAAAATAGCAGGTATTGTCCACAAGTTCATACTCTAAGCTCCCCTCCTGACTTTTAGCATACTGCAGTTTTTACATAATTTCATCTTGTCACCACCCACTGACTGAAAATGTGACTTAGAAGAGGTGTAAAGTATCCAAATATTAACATATTAGAGAAAGTAGGAATTACTGCAAGCAGCATAATATTGTGGGAAGAACAAAGACTTTGGAGTCAAATAAACCTGATTTTGTCACTTACTAGTTGTTTCTTTTTTTTGCGGTACGCGGGCCTCTCACTGTTGTGGCCTCCCCCGTTGCGGAGCACAGGCTCCAGACGTGCAGGCTCAGTGGCCGTGGCTCACGGGCCCAGCCGCTCCGTGGCATGTGGGATCTTCCCGGACCGGGGCACAACCCATGTCCCCTGCATCGGCAGGCAGACTCTCAACCACTGCGCCACCGGGGAAGCCCACTAGTTGTTTCTTTGGATAACTTAATCTTTCTGAGCCTTAGTTTTCTCACATATAAAGTGAAGGTAAATGATACCTACTTTTGGAATTGGTCTGTGGATTAATCAATACCTCTTCTTCCTTCCTTTTATATGCTTCAGAGTCAAAATTGGCTTTTCCTTTCTCTCCCCTTCCCCCCAAATTATGGATATGGCAAAATGTTTCCTAAAATAAGTTTTAACAGCAAATCTCAGACTCTTATCACTGAACAAATGTATTATATTGCTGTATAACTTCTACAGAATCATCATAAGATTATTCCCTACTCTAAGGTAGAGACTGAAGATATATACATATATTTTCATGCTATGTTCTCTGATTGTTTTCCTCCTGAAAAATTTGGAGACTGTGATTTTATTATTATATACAAATTGTTCAGCATTATTATATAAAAATTTTTCAGAGTTGGTTGGCTTCTCTTGAAACCCTGACATTTATACACAATTTCCTTATGTATTTGAAAAGAACTATTATTCTAATGGATAAAAGAAATGTGGGAGAGCATTAGTAGAAATCTTATACATAGGAGAAAAGTCTTTAAAACATAAATGACCAACAGCACAGAGTATTAGCACTTCAGTCACTTATCAAAGCTTTCAAGAAAGAATCGATTACAACCCAGCTCTTGACAAAGGCTCATTTGAGACAGCTGATGTCTGACAGAAAGAGCTGAATGAACAAGTTTACTAGGTAGGCTTTTTCTCTAAGCTCTATACCTGTTATGAGTTAGATCACGAAAAAAAGGAATATCTAAGGGCCATATCACCTAAAGAACTACCTTTACTGAAAAATGATTTAACATGGAGCTCTCTGTTTTTACAGGGGAGTGATATAAGAAACATCTAGTTAAAGTGATCTATTTTACACAAAACAACAGTAGAAAAATAACTGTTTATTATATTTCCTAATGCTTGTCAAATAAAAAATCATGCAATAAAATTCTTCCTTGAATTCAGTGCCAGGAAATTTTGAGATGAACTATTAGGCTTCCTTTTATCAGACAATGAGAATTTTAAATGGTAATCTGTAAACTCTAAGGCATAGTACCTGGTGCATAATAGAAACTCAATAAATGTACATTGTATGGATAGATGAATGAATGAGGAGATGCCTATCACATTTCCTTTTTCTCCTTTAGCTGCCAGAATTACAGAGTTGAATTCACTGTTTATATATAAAACTTAGCTTGTGTTTATTTTTTTTAAAAATCAGGTGGAGTGATCATCTCCAGCAATGTTCAACTGCCAGGCACAGGCAAAAGGAAGGTGGATAGTTGGGTTTAACAAATTGAATGCAATGGAGGAAGACAGAGATGAGGGAGTTTAAAGTATTACAAGGAAGTGATCATGATGGACCTTAAAATTTAATTAGGACAAGGAAGGAAATGAAGATTGGACACAGGAAAGGGTGGATGGAGTGAAGTGGTATGGGCCAATAGATTGAAGGGCATGATAAGACAAAAAAAGTTTTAGCACTGGTGACACTGAGCAAGTGAGTAGAAAAGGAAGCGCTGGTCAGAGCCAGATGTTTGAAATCCAAATATATAAGGTGATACAGTTTCTATTTATGACCACATCTAAGTGTGGTGAATAAAGAGAAGAAAAAAGTTTCTCTGGAGTTGGACAGGTCTGGGAACTGAGAGAAGTATCAAGAATGATAACAGGAGTAGAGATGATAAGAAGTTCAGTTATTGTTTATGAGTGATAAAATTTGGGGGAGTTAATAGGATCCAAACTTCAAAAAATCTTGTCAATCAACTGCATTAGTAGAGAATGGCAGAGATCTGGTTTAATAACAACTCAGACCCAGCCCATTCTGGACCACCCCATACCTGAAATACTGCTAGGGGATTTTAGTTGACTCCTTCAGTTCAATAAAATTACAGACTAGAATTGAGCATAGCATCAGACAAATTTCCTCTGAAGCATTATGCTCGATTCTGGGCCCCTTTAGAATGGACTAGGTCTAGACACCCTACCATACAAGGAACAATGGAAGAAATAAATGTATCTTGGTTGGAAAGGTAAGAAAATTAAGACAGACAAGATAGCTGTGGTTAAACTGATAAAGGACTATAATGAAGAAGAGAAGTTAGGCTTATTCCAGGTAATTCCAAGGCCAAAACTAGAACCAAAAGGGAGAAAGTTGCAGAAACTCTCTATGGGAAGAAGCACTATAGCAACAACCTTTCCCGGCTTTTAGAGCAGCTCAAAAATACACTATCTTTTGAAGCTTTCATTTCTCTGTCCCTAGCAGTATTCAGGTAGAGACTGTAGTAATATCAGTTAGACATAATACAGGGGAAAATGCCTGCACAGTTGCAAACTGGATGTTAACTAAGAATGCTTCTAGCCCACAACTCTAAGATATGGTGAATTCCATGTTTATTTGTTACCTGAGCAAAAGATCCATGTCTTATACTTCTCTTATATCTCCCACAGGGCTACGCACAGTTATTTAGTACAACTTTGCTGGTAATAATCCAGCTTGACAAGGTCATGGGACAAGAAGCATTATGTAGCAGAAAAGCACAGGTAGATCTGGGATTTATATCTGGTACAATCACTTGCATGACCTTGGGTAAGTTACAGAATTTCTCTGAGCCAAAAATAGTTTCCTCACATGTGAAATTGGACTTTGTCATTTACCTTGCAGAATTGTGGTTAAATGGGGGTAATGTATATAGAGTGAGGATTAAATGAGCTCATATATATATAGTGTCTGACACATAGCTGGGGCTTAATGATTGCAGTTATGTGTGTGTTTTTTTAAAGCAGTGGTGTTAATCTTGATCTTAGCTATTGACACTCTAGAAGCTCCCATCACAAATAGCAAGAGCTTGAAGGACAATTCTAAGGGTAAGGAAGATGCCTTTATTGGTGAAAGAGGTGGAAAATGACTGTGGCTTCCTTAGCTATAGCCCACTAAGGTCACTCTGACTAGATCACAAGCTGGTAAGGGCAGTAGGCTACAATCTACTTACAAACTTTACTAACATTCATTTTTAATCTTGCTTATATTGAAAACTATATGTCCAAGTCATCAGAAAGTCACAGAATTTTAGAGATAAAAAGTTCAAATAGGGTCACCCCTCCCCCATTTTCATAGAAGAAAAAAAATCTAGATATGTTATACCACTTGCCTAATAACCCCTTGTTTTTCATAATCCTGGACTGACTCTTACCTCTTAACTGCCCTACATTTTATGACTGACATATGACTGTCCACATATAAACAGTGAAGAAACGGTTGTATTGAAAATCAGTCTTTTAAGAACAGCAACTGACATGTTTAAATGTGAATAGGTTTTGCTTTAGGAACTAATAAATAATACTTACAGAGCTTTTGTAATGTCCAAATAATAAATTTTTGTTGCTGTGGCTGTTAATTAAGTAACTTATTTGGGAGCAGCTCAGAACCTCCAATACCTTATTTGAAAGTGGGACTGGGAAATATAATTTCTCATATTGAGATATAATAGTCATAGCATCTTTATTGTTCATATAAACTTGCCTCATCACTTCCTTAGTTGAGATCTGTAGAGAAGTATGTTAAAGAGGACCTTCTTGGTGCTGATCACATATTGAGGAAAGGAAAGATATGCAGAAGGCAACAATTTAGGAGGATTTAAAAAATTGTTGCTGTGGCTACAGACTGAGTCAGCCAACAGCAGATAAATTAACGGATGGCTGTTTAAAAATCCCTACAGTTAACTCTTTATTTGTAAATAATATAAAACTGTCACTTTATTACTAGAATGCAATCAAATACAAAGATACAAACATATGCTGAAGGAAAGGATACCAAACCTATTCCCTAACAAATTACCCAAACATGTAAGAAATAGGATTTCACCTCACTCTCCAATTCCAGACTAACAGTTATTTCCTCTTTCAATTTTTGGTGGTATATTTGGCAGATTTGATCATTAAGATTATTGGGCACTAAAACCTTTTTGCGCATCTATGTAGACTGACAGGCAAATACTGGAAAAATGTCAGAGGAACCAGTTTCCATAGGTGGTTTTACATGACTGAACTAACATGTTTCTTTTACAGCTTTCTCAGTTTTACTACCAGTATTTATGAAAGAGAGAAATGTGCTACCAGTTTAAATGGCATAGGTGACATGATGAGTAAAAATTCTTCAGAAACAATCATGAATATAAAAATTATCAACATTGACAAAGCAATTAAGAAAACAAATAAATCTCTTTAGATCTTATCAATTTCAGATAAGAAGAAAAGCAAAAGACATGATGGGGTATATTACTTTAAAAAATATTTTATTTTGGAAATGTCTTATTTTTAGAATTTGTTTCATTAGATAACTCATGTTTTGTAATCTATATATATAAACTGGATCGAGTATCTCTGGCAGTCATATTCATTTGAATCTGTATACCCTAAAATACGAGAATAACTAGCTACTGGAAGTGAATATTTGCACATAACTATACATGAGTACACTGCAGGGAGTCACAGAACAGGTAAGGGTTTGGCAACACAGCACAAAGGGGAGAAGTCTTGGTGTGAAGCTCAAACTTTATATATCTTGAAAAGGCAACGATTCTTTCAATTCTATCACTCTCAAAATCAAGGTCCCTAGAATACTCAAAGCACAGAGTGTTTAGGAGAAAGACCAAGAAGAACGCCAAGAGAGTAACAAGAAAAGTCTAGTGCATGAGGAAAATTGGATTTGATAAAAATTTAAATGTTCTTTTGGACTATCTTGTCAACAGTATCACCTTGTATTGTTCTTTCCTAACAACAGTTTTCATGTAGACTGTGAAAACAGACAACTCTATCTGAGTTAAAGATATATTTCCCGAATAGCATTAATTCGATTAATGTCAAGGAAATAAATTTTTTTTACACAAGTGCTTGATTCAGATACAATGCATGCACCACCAGGCAGTTATGATTGTAGTATTAGGTAATAGTGTGGGAAGTATCCAAATCAGAGTTTAAAAAGCTTGTAAACTGGTAATTTAAAGTTATCTCAGAGAACACTTTTAAAAGGATAATTGTCTATTTTAAAAAGAGTAAAGAATGTATTATAAACAGTTTAGCCATCATCTATATACAGACTGGCTTCTTCTCAATTGTAAGAGGCCATCACCTTTTATCCTTTCCCTCTTTTCCTTCCTTTCAGTACTATTAGGAAACTATTCACAAGTGCACCCTTGGACAATGCTGAGCAGTAATTATGACTTGCTGACAAAGAGATATGAACAATTACTGAGCCCATTTTGAAACCCTACACTAATAAAGTCATTAGATGCTGCCCTTGCCATGATCCTTCTAAAAGCTTCTGAAGTTACAAGAACACATGGCATTGTTTGCAGGGACAATTGCTGCTGGCAGAACGCAAACCTTGAGTTAAACCATGCTGCAAATTGATCTTGACATTCTGTTAAGACCGCCACTAAAAATCAAAAGCAGAGGAGAAAAGGAGAAAATGAGTGGGTAGGATGTAATCATGGAACAGGAGGGGTTCCTCCTCACCTTCTCTCCTCCCTCTTCACAAAACAAACCAGGGAGAAAATGACAAACTCTCCTAGTGTTTTAGAACCTTTATTTTAAAGCATTAATTAAGCCTTGACCTGGGATGTTTAGGATGGCAATACATTTCCTTTACAAGTATGGGAAGGAAAACGTGTCACAAAGGAAATAAAGAAGTTTGGGCAAAATTATATGGAAACCTGGCATGAAGGCTCTCTGTAGTACTCTGACCACAACATGTCCATCTGTTTTATCAGCTACTTTTGCAGAATCCATATCTCTCCTAGGGTAGCAGCTGGATATTAACACTCCTTGTGTCTCCCATGCAGACCCCACACCTGGGCTATATTTGCTGTATCAAATGGAAGTGTAGGGCTAGAGTAACATTGTCAGCTAGCTTCAGCCAGGCATGAACCAGTGAGTACTTTGGAATTAAGGGTAAGCCACTGTGATGGCAAGTGCAGGCAAAGACAACCTACTGATAAGAGATTTAAGCCAATTAACTCTTGCCAAAGATTAAGTAATGTGGAAAACTATCACTTGAATATTAAGGCTAACAAGTATCTGTCAGCATAGCAGCAGAAGTCTACAGTGACCTGATATACTGCACCCAAGTGCATTAAATTCAAAAGCTAATATTGATAGGCAACAGAATTCTGTCTTTGAACATTGGTACTGTGTATGCAAAATTTAATACAAAGCTATGTATGTTACATGCAACCTGTGTAACTCAGGCACTGTCAGCAATTCCTAGGGAACACTGCTTAGAAATAGTGTGCAATGCCTGATTTAACACTGTGTAGCATGTACACTGATGTGCCACACACTTTCAACTCAGGAACTTAACATATAAGCAACTTATTTTTCAGCACTCATAGCCGGCTAATTACCCAGTTGGCACTATCCTAGTCAAATTCAATGTTTAAGTTTTCTAGAATTAGATAATCTAAAACAATACCTATATTGGATGTACTAAGTAAGACATTTGCCATGTGGGCCTGTTCAGAACAAGTGATACCCATTAACCCACTTGTTACTGGTTAATATTGGTGGTTTATTGTGCCACAGATGTTATATGGCTTTCCTTCGTGAAGCAACTTCAGTCAAGAACCTGCAGTTCAGCACCAAGGGCACTCATGTGCCAATGTTCTCATTACCCAGTCCCAAACAGCTCTAATAGAGGTAAGCAAATCAATACTTATTGTGCTAGTGTTTTATATAGTTCTCTCTATATTTAATTCTGAAGGTGCCCAAATGGACCTTTGCCTACCTTCTTGGCACAGCTCATCATGAAGCCAGTCCAGTACTCCTATATATCCTATGGGCATATTTACTTTAATCAATGTCACCACCAGTGCAGAAGGCTCAGAGTACCATCTCAAATGGCCCCATTTGAGAGGCCAGTTACTTTAGAGATATCATAGAGACTTGGTGAGTCTGGGGAAGAAACTTTGGAACCAATGGATAAACTTGTCTTGGTTGGAATTCAATCCTCTTTCCAGATGGTGGGTGCCTGGGGCACATGAGCATAGGCCACGATAGGCTGGGGTGCTATAGTGCCAGCAGAAGACGAGGTACCCAGTCTGGACATTTTTAGTTCTGCAAGGAGAAGGCTTTTGAAGGCTTTTGCTTTATTATTCCTATTAATGGCTGTGGGGGGAAAATCGCACTATTAGAGGGATATGGTAGCATTTCCAATGCTCTTTCTACTACCCAAACTGGTCTCTCTTATCCATTATGTTTCAATAAGCCTATGAGAGATTATTGGTTTATTTACCAATATAACACTTATTTTTTAAAAGGCACTTTAATGCATTGAGATTATAGACATAGCTCCCTTGGGGAGCTGACAACCTAGCAGGGAGATAGACAATAAACATTCAGTATGATGAGTGCCATCAATACAAGTTAGTACAGTGATATCATGGGAGCATACAGAATGTGCATTTTTACCCAGACTGAGGCAAGGGAAGAATGGGAAGATGCAAGGCTTCCTAGAAATGATATGTGTTCTGAATTTTAAGAAATTATTCTTTCATAGACCAAGCATTCATTCACTACATTGTGCTAAAAATACTTTTCTGCTCCACTGTCTGCCTATAAGCATATGCCAGTACCAGGATGAATCATTAATAAAACAACTTTTTGGAATCTGTCCATCCCGGTTGGTTGGCCTTAATCCTCAGTTTGGTTCAGACCACACAGGATTACATTTTTTCTCTATTTTTTTCTCTCTTCCACAATTCAGATAGCTAATTATGAGGTTTAAAATACCAATATCCTTTTATAAGAATAGCAAATACCTGCAACCCAACGAACAAGGAATGCTGCTAATATTAAAAATCTCTGAATAGAAAGAGTGAAATTCTATTATCACCTTCTTGTGTCATCTCTTTCAAGTCCTTCCCTGGCTCACTCAGGTAGAGTCACTCAGTATGAAGTTCATCTATACTCCCAAAGCACCTTGTACATATTTCATGTTACATATTAGCTCTTATGTCTGTCTTGCTTACTAGACCATGAGTGTTTTACGCATTAGCACTGTGTCTTTTGCAACTTTTCATCCTCAGTGCATAGCACCAATCCTGGTTCATATTAAACATCAGTAAATGTTTATTCAGTGAATAAACATGGAGGAATATATACCTTTCTTAAGATATTTTAGCCACTTCCAGAAGTGATATGCAAGATCTCTTTGTTTACCATTATCTATCTGTTTTTAGCTTTTTCTTTACCGGCATATCCTACTGTTTCTATCAGGATCGTTGTTCAACTGGATATTTGGGAAATTATACCCTCTAGCACCTCTCAAGACTAACAAGGGCTTTCTGCCTACTGCTTTAAGAAAGAACGGCTCTGAAATGCAACTACACATGGCAGCCAGTAAGACTATAGAGAGTTTTCCAAGAAAGAAATCTTATTTAGCTATACAATACTGAAATTATAAGCAACATTCTTAAGTGGAATTAGAAGAATACATTCATTTGCCAAATTCTTATTGTTTCTTTCTCCCAGAATTTTGTAAAGTTCCTTGTTTAATGAGACAAATAAAATAAGTCCTTCCAGAAGATCACGATTTAGTGAGGGAGAAAACAGGCAAGTAATCACTACTGCTAAAGTCTGATGTCTCAGTTCACATTTGGAATGTTCCAAGATCAATCTAGAAGTTATTCTAATCCATTATACAGCTATAGGTTGGTTAACTTAAGTATTCAACTTAGAAAGTTACTAGAATCATTTTGAAAGTGGGAAATCCAAATCATCAACACTACAGGGGTGTATACCAGTGACATTCTACAGTTCTTTTTTATTCTAGTTTGTTAGCGAAATCAGGTATTCTGGTTTGTTAGCAAAATCAGGAAATTTGACTTGTAACAGCAATTCACATTCATATTCTGGTAACTTTACCAAAGCATTCACTTAGTTCAATATCCTTCACTTGTTTCTAGAAACAGGAGAGATTCACAGTAGATTATGGAGGACTAATGTTTCTGGAGGCTTAATACAAGTATTTCTTAAGCAAAAATAAATTTGCTTGGCAAGTCCCTTCCTGTCTTGGGCAACAATGTCTCCAGCTATCATACCAGAGGATAGTCTCAGAAAACCACTAAGGAAGCATCCAGGCTAAATAGCTTATAGGCTTAGGACTCTTGAAACTTATATGATTAGCCTGAACTAGGATAGCTAGATATGGGCCCAGACAAGAAATACACCAGGAATTTATTTCTAAACTTTAACATTTGTCATAAAGAAATCACAGTTGAAAGGAAACCCACAGCAACAATCTTATTTGTGATGTCTAGACATCTCTTCTGTATTTCCACATATTAATTTGTCCCATTTTAACTACCTGGTAATAGCAAATGATGGCACAAAAACTTTTGTTATATAGACCAGTGACCAATAAACATTAGTACAGCAGACTTCTATTGAATTGAGAGGGAAAGTTTTAGGTTTTGTTACTGTTAATCGCATCAAATGGATGATGCAATCAATTTTCATGACAAACACTTTTGAATAAATGTGATAAAGACCCAAGAAACATCACAGAGATGGAAACTCAAATAATTGTATTTAGATTAATCTATGGTAGATGGTAAGAAAATCGTGGCTAAAGCTAAACTCTTTTTGGGGGGCAAGAAATCAGCCTAACTTACAATTTTGTATATCAAAAGGTAATCGACTTTTACTCTTTCTTAGGAATATGCCATTCCAGTGAATTTTCATCTTGTGTTTGTAAAATGTGAATTTTACCATAGGCCTTAACTGTAATAATGAGGAGGTGTACATGAACAGTAGCTACATAATTTTATTTATTACTTTATAGAAAGAAATGTAATACCTTAACTTTAAATATCAATAGTTTTTAATTTCTAATATGAATAGAACTTGACTTTGAATAAGGACGTCAAGTATCTTAAATCCCAGAAATTATGTTCTCTTTCTCCCCACTGCCCTGTTTCTTGTTGCTATGTTTATTAAATTCCTAGATGTTTCTATTTAGTTTTCAATATCATTTCTTTTTGTTTTCATGACAGTAACCTAATAATGGGATGCCACATTTTTAAAAATGTAGATTAAAATATCCTATCATACTTCACAGTTGGTCTTGCAATTCACTGGGAAATAGCTCTAAAGCCTTAAACAAGGCCTTTATTTTGTGTTTTAAAAAAGTGTCATAAGGAGTTAATAGGACACAGCTGTACTGGTTCTTTCTAATAAGAAGCTTCTGTCGCTTTGGTCACCACAGGTGTCTCTGTAACCTGCAAACTCTTATTACTAGTGTATCAAAGTTGTGCTACTTAACAGACTTCTTTAGTAAAACATAACAAAGCAATTACATGGCTGTTGATTGCCAGTTATAAAAAAAAAACCCTCAAACACTACTTTTCAAAAGAAACTACACTGCAATTTTTTGTCATTGTAAAATAAAAGGAACTAAGGAATTAAATGGAGGATAGAACAAAATAACAGCAGGTAGCCCGCTGAACTTAGCCACTACAGATGGTTTAGAAATAGTGTTTCCTTCTCCATCAAGTTGTGGATAAAAGGAAAGGAGGAGATTCCTTACTGCCAGTGAATGGCAAAAGATTTAGCCAAGTCTCCAGTCTATGTATTTTGACTCATGAAAGCCCTTCGATGCTGCATTTTTATCTGTTTTTGGCACTGCTTTTCATCACCTTTAACTGAGTGTGAATAATAACCTGATTTAATTTAAACAAATACAGGTGCTAAAGGTTCTTTATTTATGTATAACAGGGAACATTTCCAAGGCAGAACGAAGTCATCCTATGAAATTTCCTAACCATTTACTTAAAGAAATGAAGTATTAGATGAAGAAATTGCTTCAACATTCTTTTGCTTCACATTTAAGAGAAGAATCATCTTTCTTTTCAGATTCAGATTACATAAAACAAAGTCTGAATGATGAGCAAAAATTCAGTGAGCCATAAAATAATAAAAAGACAAATCAGATGATTTCTAATTGTTCTACAGTCATTTAAATTAGGTAACTACAATAGGATTGCCTTGAAATGAATGAATTTAATCTCCCTGTTCATAAACCAGCAGTCTGTGATGATGATTGTGTTAACACACCCAAAGTAGCATCACAGGATGGTACGGCCACATGTGTAATTAAACACGATGAAATAGATTTCAGATGGCAAACTCAAATAGGCAAAATATGAATAATTATTCATCACTTACAGATATTATGATTAACAAACTAAGTAAATTTATCCTGACAGCTAGGAAGGGGATTTTTTTTTTTTTCCCATTGAGAATATGGATGTAATGCTGGCTGTGTGCAAAAGAATGTGTGCAATAAAGCGATTACATCAATTAGCATATGCTAGAGTTAAGCTGTTACCAACGCCAATGGACTGGTCCAGAATGTCCTGCCTTCATCACTGGAATTATTAAAAACTAAACTTACTAGTAGGATTATATATTAGATTTTCCTTGTCTTTTCTGAATATTATTAGAAACAGATTTTAATATTCAACAACATATTAGAACATAAGAACATACAGCACATAGGAAGGTACTATATTATTATTATTGCAAAAAGACAAGAACAATGTATTTTGGTTTTGGTTTTCAGGTTATTCTTGAATTTAAGAAATCTTTTATTAGTTAAGGTATTTTTTCACAATTGAAAAAAACTGCATGTTAACTACAACATATAGCTTTTATCTAATTAAATGTAATAATAGAAAATTCAATGCTGAGGATGAAAATGTTTATGATGATAAGAAACCAAATACAATGATGACTTTTAACAATAAAAAAGCCCAACTTATAACTTGTGAACAACAGTGTTACCTTGCTCTGTTGGCGTCCTTTGTCAGGTCCCAAGCCCAGGTTATAAAATTTTGACTCAGATAAGAGACGATAGATTCAGCACAAAGCATTTGTGAGCAGAACACGTTGGTTAATACACTTTCATCGTGGTGGAGGTAGACAGCAAGAAGCTTTCTCTGAAAAGAGGGGAAAAGACTGATGAATTAAAATATGCACTAATGTAAGATTTCCTGAATTCTGGAAAGGCACAGTCAGTCAATATAAACAACAGTAAAAATTAAATGCTATTCCCTAAAAGAGTAACTGACACCTGGACATCTACTAATGTGAATACATTTTGCTTCCTTATACTCTAAAAAGGCTAGGATGATTGTATTGTTTTACAGACTGCTGTTGCAGATTCCTGTTAACATGTGCAAGCCTATCTCAAGCACAAATTGCAACAGAATGGCATTTTCTTTAAATAAAATGGAATTACCATTCTTTGTATTTAACACATACTTTATATGTAAAGAGAAAATTAATTCTGAACTATTAAACTATACGGAGAAAAAAAATACTGATGAAGATTGGATGCCAAAATCTCTCTTACATATTTTTTGTTTTTAATCTGAGCACTAAATAGTCTCTTCCACTTGAAAGAAAAAGGTCTGAAATAAACTTGTTTTAGTTCCACAGGTAATTTCAAAGCCCTTAATGTGTTCCCATGTCAAAGTCCTTACTTAAGAGCATGTGACATCTAATTGCCATTTGAA
This sequence comes from Phocoena sinus, assembly GCF_008692025.1. NCBI lineage: Eukaryota > Metazoa > Chordata > Mammalia > Artiodactyla > Phocoenidae > Phocoena > Phocoena sinus. The sequence goes on from NC_045763.1 coordinate 42,201,336, forward strand.
AGGATGATAGAAAAATGTTCACTCCACATGAATTCTTTCTAGTTTATATTTCAGAAAATGTCCAGTGAAGTTTTTCATATGGAAAATTATTCTTTCCCTTTTGCCTGATAAAACTTACTTTCAAGAAATGACATCTGCTCTCTTAAAAGTATCCTCTGTAATAGTTGGATAATCAATAAAATAACTGAAACTAAAAACTGAAATTGAGCAACATAATTTGCGAATGTCAGCTTTAACCACAACAATGATGATTAAAGAACCTAAATTGTCCTTAACTTTTTGGTGCTACCTTGGAGAAGAGCTGAGTTAAAGAACAGTCAGTTACCAGGACATGGAAAGATAAAATTTTATGGTAAGGACAATATACACATTTAATCTGTGAAATTCTGGTGAAGGAAAATTTCAAGGAAGCTGTAAGAATGTGATGATGAAGAAATTTGCTGTGTGGGATTCTAAACAAAAGAAGGACATTTACAGAAAAAGGGCTCATGTAGATGAAAGTCTGATGCTTGGAATTATCCTGATAAATAATCCAAATAATAATCCTAATAATAAAAATGTTTTCTTCAAGGAGAAATTTTGTACTAGATGAGGGTAGCCAGAGGTACTTTAATCCCCAGAATAAACCTGTAAAATAGTATTCTTAACTTCATTAGCCTATGCGGAAATTGAGCTTTAGAAACCTGACTTACCCTAATTCTAAAGCTAGTAAGTAAGTGGTACATCTGGGATTGGAACCCAGACTGACTGACTCCAAGCCTAGTGTTCTCTATTTGGATACTGAAGCAGGGAACCTAACTGCACTATAGTCAAGACTTGGAGAGCTGGTAGAATATCAAGGCACCAGATGCTCATATATATCAGTGCTTCCGGGGCCTCAGAGATAGCATGTAATGGGAATAAGGACAAAATGCTTCCATGTGTCCATTCATTCATTCAAGAAGTATTGGTTAAAATATTCTTCGTGTCAGGCCCAGCAGGAAGCAGTGGTGATTAAATGCTGAACAAGAAAGATTTAGGGTTTTTTCATCTATGTTGATATATGCAGATACCAGTAGCTGGTATCTAGGAAGTTTGTAATCAGATACATTGTTGGAGAGATACTTATCTAGAAAATTCCTACTCATCCATTAAGGCTCAAAGCAAATGCCTCTGGGAAGCCTTCCCTGATTCCTTCAGGCAGCATTAAGAGCTTCCATTTCTGGGCCTCTATCTCTTCTATTTTAGTATTCCAATTGTTTACCAGTTTCCCCTCTAGACAAAGTTTCTCAAGGGTGAGGACCAGGTCTCTTTCAGTCTTCTTTGTATCCCTAAGTTAGCACAGGACTCAGCATGTTTGAGGAAAGAAACATGAATGCTAATATCAACCATAGCCCTCTGGCAAAAAAGACACCAAATGGTAGCTGCAATGCCAAATCACTCTTAGTAAACAAATCTAGAAATCTGCTGCTTTAGGGAAAGGAACGTGAACCTGGCAGCACTAACAAATTCAGAGCTCCTCTTCTTAGAAGCTCTCTGGCCCAACAGACAGGGGGATGTCAACCTCTAATTCTGCTTGATCGTAACTCAGCAACTACCTTTAATGAGACACTGGGAACAAGAGAGCTGTCCACTTTTGAATCAGCATATTTCTAACCAAACAATAGCAATGGCTAAATCTTTAAAATGCCTATTTCTCTCAAGAACACTGCAATGGAATATTTAGACTTTGGGAAAGAGATTAGCGATTTACATTGCTATCTTACTGATTTAATTTAAATGCTCTTCCAAACCAAACACACATGTGCTGAAGAGGCTACTAGGAAACCCAACATGGAGAGTTCCCTATACGTGCAGCTGACAGTGTTGACTGAAACTAAACTTGGAAATCCAGGGCACTAATGCACAATATCAAGCAATAAAACAGCATCTCTTTGGCAATATTTAATTTAAAAAAGAAGAAAGAGGTAGGCGAAGATCAGGCACTGTTTTGGAGGATCAACCATTCTGCATTTCAAAGCATTGGTCCCTGCAATATCCAGGTTACTGTGCTAGAATCTCCACTATTATATCGCAGTTGTGAGAGGGAGGGCAAAGATGTGTTTACTCAGTGATTAGGCCCTTAGAATAAGCCTCTAGCTCCTAGAGAGACAGCTCACCACTTATTCATTTGGGCCAATTCACAAAGCCTAGGAAGATTAAACATCCATGCTGAGAAGACAAGCGAATGCAGACGGTGAAAAAGAAATAAAAATTCTTTAAAAACTCTGAGATGACTTCATTATTTTTCCACAAGGAAACTTTAGGAAAGTGTTTAGTTAGAGAAAAACCCACATTGACCTCTCTCTAAACCCTTAATCTTTCCTTTGTGGTGGCATTGCTTTGTGGTAAGCGACTGGCTTGCCTCACCCCTCTTTTCACTAGAAGCTGAGAGAAAAAAGGCTCTGGAGAAACAGTTTTCGTTCTAGGGACACAAACCCCTGACACTGTTAAACATGAGATGCCAGGAAAACACACTTAAAAAAAAATTCTCACTTTAAGCTCTAAACTGTGAGAAAGGAGATGATACAAAGATATCAGAAAAGGATCTTCAGGTTGGGGGTACTCCCACAGTAGCTTTCAAAAGAGAATAATCTTAAAATAATCTTTTCTCTCAAACACAGTAAGCTTTCAACAAAAAATTTTCTTCTGCTATTAAGACAGTAAAAATAAGCAAAATATAAAGGCTCAATAATATGTAAATGCTACTAAATTTGGGCTACATAAATCTCTGATTAAACTATAGGCACACCTAAATGAACCCCAGACTCAGATTTCTGATTACTTTATTGAGCTCAACTAAACACAGTCCAAAACAGTGAGAACTGCATTCAGCATGTCAGAAAACTGCTTTTGTGAAGAAACAGCATCTAGTACATAGAAAAAGCATAGGAAAATGTTTTGTTTTTCATTACTATAACCATTTTCCCCTTTGGCCCATTAATAATTTAGTTCAATAACATTTACAGAGTGCCTATGTGTTAGGCATTGAGAATACAAAGATGAATAAAACAAAGTTCCCTTGCTCTCTAAGAGTTGGGGGTGGGGAGGGGTGGCATATGGAGAAAGCAAAGAGTTAATTGCAGTATCATATGAGAAGCAATAAGATTGGGGCATTAAAAAACCCTACATTTTAGTTGTCCTTCCTAATTTGGCAGAGAGGTGTAAGTCTGGCTGACGACAAACGCAAGCAGCCCAGCTATACTCTCCTCAGACTCCCTCTTTGTGATCTAGGTTTTGGTTAACAGTTAAAGGAAAGTCTCCAAGCATTAAAGTAACAGAAAGCTCTGTGCTAAACCCAGTTTTGCCACTCACCAGCTGTGTGACTGTGGGGGTTAGATGGGTGTTGTAACAATTGTGGATAAAGTAGGTAAAGTGCCTATTTACAATGCCTGGCCCATAGTAGGTGCCAAGTAAAATGCAGCTGTTAGGATCAAGATTCCAGAACTATCCATGCAAAATAAAGGATTTGAAAGCCATTTCAAGAGAAATGATAGCCATGAAAATGTATGAAAGATTATACAGCTCCTTCATTTCTCCTACTGGCCATAGTGTTTGGGATTCTTCATTGTGTCTGTGCCTTCAGGGCCTCACTAATCTTCACATTCAAACCCAGGAGCTAAGGTACTAAGTAGATGCTTAGGAAGTGCCAAGCTGACAGCAACCAGTGTGACCTGGCCTTGAGCTACAGTAGCTATTGTATTTAGACACTTAGCATCACAGAACCACAGAACATTAGAGCTGGAAGAAATGAGCTGGCTATGTCTCAAAATAAGCCAGGCACAGAGCAGACACTTAGAAAATATTTGCTGATGGACTGAAAAGGAAGTTGTCTAGTTTCATTTTAAGTACGAGAACATCCATAATCTGTGTGTTCAATGATTTTGAAGTTGATATGACAAACGATTTCTAGAAATGGTATTTCATAGTTTTTTCAGTATAAGAATTAAAATAAATTAAAAATAATTTCCTTCGTATAAATTGGGAGCTGATTTTATTTCTCCTCTTTCAGTTTCCCTTCTCCTTTTCTATCATCATTATCATCACCATAATAATCAGAATTATCGCTGTTCTTTTCTTTTAAGTTTGGGGGTGGTTTACTGACACAATCAACTGATACACTGATACAACAATAAACACTCTTTTATATTTTACCTAGATTTATCAATTATTAACGTTTTGCCATATTTGCTCTATCATTCTTTTTATGCTTCTTTCCCTGAAACATTTAAAGTTGCACATATCATGACACCTCCACCCTACTTTAGTGTCTGTCTCCTAAGGAATAAGGACATTCCCTTACATAACCATAATTTCTTTAATCACACCTAAGACATTTAATATTGTTTACAATATTTACAATTTAATATTGCTACAATCATCTAATACAGAGTCCATATTCAAATTTCCCCAGTACCTCAAAATGTCCTTTGTAGCTGTCTTATTTATTGTTTTAAATCCAGGCTCTAAATAGGATCATCCTAGTACACTGACCATTTCCACAATCCTGTTCCTGTATATGGATATTCATAGGTCCAGCCCAGCACCCAACCATGACTCAAGATAAGCACACTGTAAGAATAGAGGCAGGGCAGCATGAAGCTACATTGTCTGGATTCAAATTCCTGCTTTGCCACCACTCAGCTGTGCAACCTTGGGAAAGCTACTTCTCTTTTCTGTGCCTTGGGTGACACAGTTCTGGAAGTCCAACACTCTGTCTAGATGGGAGTGATGACATGACTGCTATAATAGAGGTGGTCCTAGGGTCTAGGCATGAACAACAGATTGGCTGCTTCTTTATGAAGGTGATACTTGAGCTGAATTCTAAATTTAGGTGATAGCGAGGAAAAGAAGAGTGAAAAAGAGGAAAAGCAAAGAGAAAAGGCTGGGAAAAGCCCTGTGCTGTCAATGGCCTGATGTGTTCAAAGAACTCCAAGCTAGTAATTTTTGAAGAGTGAAGAACCAGAGTGCAGACGGATTTGGAAAGAATTGTGACACTTTGCCTTTTTTGTCTCCCAAAGCTGAGTTTAGGGACCAACAGGTAGCAACCAACTAGAGAGGTTCCTTGAGAGGTTCCAAAAGGAAACAGCCAGCTACTGAAGATGAGGAGATGCCAGGATGGTATCTTCTTCCTCTCACTTCCTGAAGCAGATGTTGGAATGGCACTCTTGAGGACACAGATGTACTTGAGTCTCACAAAGGGAGAACTCTCATATGAAAGTCACAGGTTAAACAAGCAAACAAACTGAAAAGCCTAAAGCAAAATCAAACTCTCTTCACAAAATAAGCTGACAAATGTTCATTGGGTACAGAGCTTTATCAGTTTTCATTGTTCAAATGGTAATACTCAGGTTATAAAATACCTTTGAGGAAGATAAACACGTCTAAAGTTTCTATGAATAAGGAAATTGGAAGCTCAAGTGATTGGCTGTTATAGCAAACTGTTTTTACTTTCCTTTTCTGTGAAATATTTACTTATATTGCTTGCCCGTATTGGGTTGTTGTCTTCTTTTTATTGATTTTTAGAGTTCTTCATAAATGTATATACTAGAGAAATTAAGTTTCCAATATCTCAATAAAGATACTAGGCACTACTTAACATCAGAAATACTTTGATTTTCTTAATACAGTTATTTATAAATGATTGTAAATGACAAAGCAAATATAAAACCAACAGATTCTACTGAAATGCTTCACAGAGGAAAGAAAGGTCAGAACACATTTCTGTAGGTCTATGACAAAAACAGTATTATTCTCTGTTTTGTTAGGTACTCCAAGAAGGGTGTGGGAGAAACAGGATACTAGAAGATACACATGTATAAAAAGGTATACAAAAGCTAACAGGCTGTGAAATGTAGGAGGCAAAAAGTTTGTAAACTACACTGTGCTATTATCATACTATGATTTTCTAATCATCGCCTGACACTTCACAATTACACATATACAAACGCACACAGTTGCTCAGTCTCTGCCACCAATTTCTCCCCTCCCAACCATCCTACAAACTGCCACCACATTACTTTTTTTTTTTTGCTTTACGCGGGCCTCTCACTGGTGTGGCCTCTCCCGTTGCGGAGCACAGGCTCTGGATGCGCAGGCTCAGTGGCCATGGCTCACAGGCCCAGCCGCTCCGCGGCATGTGGGATCTTCCCAGACCGGGGCACGAACCCGTGTCCTCTGCATCGGCAAGTGGACTCTCAACCACTGTGCCACCAGGGAAGCCCCCACATTACTTATTCCTCTGACAGTGTCACCCTCTTCTTCAGAACTTTCAAAAGCTAATCACTACCTAACAATAACAAAAGTCTTTAGCTGGCATTCAGGGATTTCCATGATGAAATCCCAATCTATTTCTCTATTTTAGCCCTATTTCCTGCTGCTCCTTTACATGTACCAATTATGCAGGCCCACTCATCTTCTCTAACACGTGCATCTGAATAACTTGGTTACTGTTAAGGTAAGGAGTCATTATTCCAAGGTGGGTTAATTGCCAAGATATTTTAATCTCCATTTCAGAGAAAATAAAATGGAGGCTTATATAGCTAGTCAGTATCAGGGTCCAGTTTCAAATCCAAATCTGCCTGATTTATTCAATGTCCATCTATTATAAGCAAACAATCTTAAAGCTGTTTCACATACATTTTGAAGACATTTTACTTATATTAATTGCTTGTTAATTCTGTGAGGTATGTACTACAATACAAATTTTTAAATTGATGCTCAGAGAGATTGAGTAACCTAGTTTTAATAGCACACAGCAAGTAAATGGGGACTCAGAATTCAAATATAAGAATTCTGATTATTTCTCTTTCTACCATACCTTTTATATTTAAGTGAAAATGTTTAAGATTAGATATGGAACAAACTTCTTGAATTTACAGATGGAATACTTAAGAGATCCAATTTAGCTTTTTATCCCTTCAAAATAGGTAATATGAATAACAAATACTTTCTAGGGACAGGGAGGGCTTTTTGAGAGAAATGATACAAATATGAATAAAGTCTACTAAAAAAATCAGCCTTACTTTTGATATTTTAATAAATTTTACCTATATTGCTTTTCAAATATGGTTATATGGTTCTCAAAAACATGGTGAATAGTAGTAAATTGAGAAGAATGTTTTACACAGCAGCATATCTTAAAACTAAATTATTAACTAATTAAAAATAATTTTATTATAAACACTAAACATTTTTACAATTTTAATTGGGTAGATCTGATTACTCAGTTGGAGAATTAGAGGCAAATTCTAAATATGATGCTAACAATATACTGTTTAGTGGAAATATCTAACTACAGAACAGTATATTTGGTACGGTTGCACTTATATAAAACTTAGCAACTTTTTTACTGATATATATGTTTGGAGACTTTTTCAAAAAATCACATTTAAAGGTAAAAACATTTAATAGTGGTTATTTTCAGGTTTGGGATTATGAGGCAACGCATTTTTCTACTTTAAATGCATCTGTATTCTTTTCTTTTCAACAAACATTTTATTTGTATAATGAAAACACATTTCAAAACATTATATTAGCATCATAGTTCTTATCTCACACATGTGCAGGATGCTGTCCTAGCTGTCATAAAAAATTACTCTAAAGACACTGTCTGCCTTTAAGGAATTTAAATTGAAAAGACAACAAAGACAAGATGAACAGACTGGGCGTATTTTCCAAAGCACAAATAGGTTTGTTTGCCTGATTTTTCTGGATGATGGAGTGCTAGAAACTCACCAACTGCAGTTGTGGCTTCCGATTTGTATAGAGCTTATTTTGCCTAACAAATATTGACCAGTGATGGTTATTTAGGTATCTTTTAACCTGAGGAAGTAGAAATAGCACTACTTTAAAATGGGCTGATTTTTAAAAATGAATGTAATAAAACTTGATAATGAACAAGCACTGTTAAAAGCAAAGCATTCATCTTAGTGCTATAAATGCTCAAATGGGTTCTCAAAATTCCTCTGTGGAACTGTTCTTAGAGCTAGTTCATGAACAATCAGTTTTGTTACTTTATAAACATTTCTCAAATTTGTCCAAAACTGTTTAAAAAGCACCTTAGCCATGATGCTGGGTGCATTTATGAATAGATCTCATTTAATCCTCAAAACAACCACATAAAGTAGATATGTATTATCATCTTTTTTTCCCCCTAGATTAGAAACAGGCTCATTACTTGTTTGGGAACAGAGTTACTAAGTGGGAAATCAAGACGTAAAGCACTGGTTTCCTTAATTTATGTATAATATTTGGAAACAGCACTGGGTGTGAAGTGAAGATCTAAGGAGGTGTAACAGGATTACTGATATCAAAGCCCATTCTTCCAAAGGGCTGCTGGGAAAGGAACAATCCTTCCCATGGGACATAAACCCTGGCACTGGGATTTTTATTGCTGTTGATTTTCAGTTACTACAAATGGCTAATCATTCTCTAGGGTACTTTTTGTTGTGAAGAGAACTCAGGGACAGCAGAACTGAGAGGTGGGGAGGCTCTAAGGAGAAAAAGAAACTTCTTTAAGAAAGTCCCAGGGAATCATGGTGTGGCCAGTGGTAACTCTTCTGCACATAATTAAGGAAGCTAACTACTGGCTCTTACTTATCTAAAGATAAAATATAAGCTTCATTCAACAAATATTTTTAAATGCCAGGTAATGCCAGGGCATCACAGGCCCCTCCATGCTCCTGTTGATGTTCCCAGCCTCATCATACCACGCAATCCAACTCTCTGTCTTGCACTTTTTTGCTCTCTGTCTTAATTTTTTTGGTTTTAATTCCCTCAATTGTAATCTTCTGGACTTTGCTTTTGACCTTCCTTCTGTTTAGAATTCTGTTATTTGCCTAAGTTTCATTTATCTTCTAAGATTCATGTCAGAGATACCTCCACAAGAAATCTCCCTGAATTCTAAGGCAGATGAAGTACCTCTCCTCTTTGCTTCCATAGCATGTTACACTATATGGATCTATTTATATTGTCTTATCTTCCCTACTAGACTGTGAACATGTCAAGGGCAGGAAACCTCTACATCCTAGGTCCTTAATAGGCATATGATACATATTCATGGCCTTCAACTCAATGAACATCCCTAATAGTTAAGGGCAAGGGAGAAGATCATAAAACTGATCAACCCACTGTCAAAAGTCGAAACTCTGTCACAATATACTTAAACACAAGAACTTAGAATACCTGTTTCACTGAAGTTGGAGCTCTGCTTTGAACAGTATTGTAAATTCCTCATGAAAAAGGCAGAAAAAACTATGAGTACTCTCACCAAGTGCTCTCAAATGAAATCAGTCTGAAGCAGTTTTCATTAAGATGGATTGAATGTGGCATCGTGAGAAACACTTTATCAAATGTAGTGTTTTACTTAGTGATTAACTATATACCAGTTGATGAAGCTCCCCAAATCCTTTGTAATCCCACCACTCCAATAAACATTTAATGAGTATATAAGTTCAAAAAGCCTAGCAGAGGATTTAAACCTTCAATCTTGTTTTTATTTACTCATGGAACTCAATTTCTCACTTCAAGTGAAGAATGTTGGTGCTCAAGGCTCATCTGTTGCCCTGGTAAAATTAATGTGCCTCCCACAGTTTAAATTAAACATGCGATGTTTAAGATGAAAGAAATTTAGTAACAATGGCAGAGTATCGGTCATTCTTGCCTTAAAATATTTGAACATCAGCAAACTGTTTTCTTAAAAATGATTCATTCAGAAGTTTAAAAAATATATTGAAAACGATTTGTTTTCACTCTCAAATGTACAGTCTGAAAAGGAGAGATGAAGTTTGAGGATTGAATCCTGTAGTATAGCAGTTAGCACTGAAAAGCTTCTGGAAGTAAGGTGATATAGTGTAAAACACACTTACATGTGTTGGAACACCTGCACTCTCATTTGGCCTCCACTACTTACCCTTGATTTGTCTTTGGTTAAGTCATGTAGCTTTTCTGAGCTTCCTCATCTCTACAATGAGAATATTGATATTATATATCCCCATCTCACCAGTTTGCTGTGGAGTTCAAATGAGATATGCATAGGAAGAAGCTTCATAAACCACAGAGCACAATATAAATCTAAAGTAGCAGTGCTATTTCTATTCTTTCTATACAATCCTCTCTAATTTTGAAAGGAGATGTATATAATTTGGTTGATGACTATAATAAATGTCCCTGCTTAGATCTAATTTTGAATAATTTACCCATTCTGTGGATGAATTTTACTTAAGTTTAGGGCAATGTAATAAATGATACATAAACTGCTGTTGATCTTTAACTTGGGAAAGAGAAAAAAGGAAAGAAAAAAGCCCTGGACAAGGGGAAAAAGATAAAGACAGTTTAGGAGTCCAAAGAGGTCAGTGGATTTGGGTATCAATCTAATATGAAACAAAACACATGAACCAATGATTTCCAGTTGTTAAAATACCAACACACTCATCAAAAGCAAACAATCAATTGTTTCATTAGAAATACCCAGAAGTTAATAAGAGTTTACGCTCCTCTGGGAATCATCAGTCTGAATAAATCCAAAAGCCAATCTACTATACAAAGACACTCAATAAAAAGTTCTTTCGTCTATTATATACAGTATATTTAAACAATGTATCGTCACAAAGTTATAATGTTTACAGTAGCTTTTTAAATGGAATTTAAAAGATGTCTATGCTTATTTGGGAGCTTATATTTAGGTTATAAAAGGCCCTCACATCTTCTGGTTACTTCAACTGCTTAGCAATCTTATTGGAAAAGCAGAGACAAATTAATCCCAAATACATTCTTATCCAGGAATGAACTGAAAAATAGATTATTTTAAAGCTATAATTACTCTTTCAAACATATTTATGTTCAACAATAAGTGATTGTTTAAATATAATAACATTGCTGTACAATGAGAGACTTAATAACCATTAGAAATCCTGTTATAATAAAGTATTCAGCATTACTTACAAAGCATTCTTGCAACAAAAAAAAAAAAAAAAAAAAATTGACCTGAATCTAATAAAGCTTTTAGACTTAACAGCCATTTCTCAGGAAATAAAGAGATAAAGGAACAAGTTAAATCATATCACAAGGAAACAATCACACAAATCCAGAATCTGGAACAATCTGTAAGTCATCCAACATGATTTCTTCACAAAGCAAATGTCATAAAAAGGGGTGGATGGGGGGAAAAAGCAGGTGTCTGCTTAAAAGGGTTTAAGAAATCTAACAACCAAATGTAATTTGTGATCCTTGAGTGGATCACGGTTTCCAAAAAAAGAGTCAACTGGTGAACTTTGAATATCCACTGGATACTAGATGACATTAGGAAATTATTGTTAGTATGTTACATGTGACAATGGTATTGTGATTCTGTAGGGGAATGTCATTATTTTTGGAAAGTGCATGCAGATGTTTTTAGGGGTAAAATATGTCTGTGATTCACTTTGAAATGGCTTAGCAAAAAATAATGAATATATAAGAGTATCCTAAATGTTTTATGCAGTTTAAGTTTTAATAATTTCAAAAGTTTAATTGCTAAAGCTCCATTAAAACTTTGGGATGCCCTGCATATAGAAGAAGCAAATATGGCAAAATTTTAGTAATTGTTAAATCTAGGTATAGGGGATTTAAGTGTTTATTGTACTACTCCTTTACTTTTTCTGTATTAAAAATTGTTTTAATAAAAGTTAAAATATTATAAAATATAATTAAGTAAATGATCATATAATATTAAAATGTGAAGATAAGCTGTTTTAACAGGATTATAACATGACCAATTTTATATTAAATATGCATGTGTGCTGAACGAAATAAATATATGGAAAGAACATATAAAGTTAATCTGTGTTAGAATATATTCTTTTAGCTTTTCAGTATCTTCTATAAACCTGTACTTATGGAAACTATAAACCTGTATTACCATAAATATATATTTCTTCAAAAATAAAATCCATTTAATATAGATTTAATAGTAAAAAATAGATGTTTAAAATTGCCTTTACAATGGGCTATTCCACTATTCTTAGGGTAGAGAACAGTTTATGTTTCTTAATCTACTTCATTGAACTGTCAACGATAGATCTAAGCTTGATCACTAATTATTGTCTTGGAATTCAATTTTTAAAAACTGTTTAAAATGAATTTTTCTTTAGGTCAGAGTTTAACATAAGTAGAAACTAGAAATTTCAGAGGCATCCTTGCACTCTATTCTCAAAATTCTTTGTCCTCTTTAATTCCAATAACTTTCCCTCTAACTCCATCTACACCTTATTCCTTCCTTCCTCTCTCTTTTTTCCTTCATTCATTAAACATACAGAGTATTTACTATGTGTAGGGATGTAAGGTACATCGTCACTGCCAGAAAGAAAATCAAATCTCTTGAGAAGACATATATATAAAAGAGAGAGAATGGATAATTAAAAGCAATGTGTTATCATTGCAAAGTACTAAAGGGTGGGTGTGGAAGAGTAGGAGTCAACCAGGTAAAGAGCAGGATGAAAGGTATTCCTGACAGTGGGGCAGCATGAAAAAAGAGTTAGATTATAGGGAAGTACAAATGGTACACTGCTGCTAGATTTATTAAGTGTAAGGCAGGAAATGGGAAGAGCTGAAGTTGTACAGATAGGCAGGAGCCAGATAACTGGGGTCTCGACTACAGTGTCAACATATAAATAGAGCAACCACACAGAATCTTCGTGCTCAAAATGTAACTTCTGGTTTCTTGTTACATACTTGGATCTACTTGATTTCAAGATCACAAGATCCATTTCTATATTTAAGGAAAAATCTTTTTTTTGTCTAAAATGACTTTTAGGAAAAAATACTACAGTTATAAGATATATACTATTAGATGGAATAATCATTTGGGGAAAAGACTGAAGGACAAATCATTTAGCAAGAAACTGTCAATCACATAACTGAAAAGAATACGAGCACGTAGCCTGGTCCCTTCTAAGCATGTCCACCCCTTTCTCCCCCTAAAAAAAAACAAACCCCATTTCAGAGCTTGACAAAGACTTCTGCAAAAGCCAGCAGTACCCTATCATACTACTGCCCCTCTGAAATGGGCATCTTGGTGATGATTAGGTTGGTAGATGAACCAGAAACAAAATCAAGTCTTCAATCTGAAAAAAACAGAAAACATCAAGCATTGCCTCAGGCCTGGTGGTAAACCTATGGGATACACTTTTTAATCAGAAAAGGTAAGATTCCACTTACATCTCGGGCTTTCACATAGAAGGCCTCTTGAAAAGTTGCTTCTAATGAGCCAATAAAAAATACAGGATGGCAGTCACCATATCTATAGGAAAAATTGTGTCTATTAATTAAAATACATTTCAAATTTACTTCAAATTTCACAAGTCTAACCAATGAGTTTTAAGTAAATGTTGGGGCTAATGTCTCTTAAGTATAGATAAAACATTAAAACATTTCTTTAAAGGGTTAGGAATGGTCTTCATTAGTTTTTTGAACTCTTCTTGGCCTATACCGATACATCAGAATACTGGAATTTTAAGTACATCTAGTAAATGGACTTAATGAGTGCTATGAAACCATGCCATTTACAAGTAGCAATTCCTGGTTACCCACTTCCCTAAGATTTTCCTAGTTACAATAGCCTTAACTTTCCATTTTAGTTCATTTATTCTCTAACACAGAGGGAAAAAATGGTTCCTTGCTAAGTTTCCAAATTACATTACATCAGAAAATAGAACTAAAGAGAAATACTGTTTACATGAAAATTTAGGTTTAAATAGTTAAATCTTTTTAAAGACCTCTAGGCGAATCTCAAATGCATAGAAAATTTTATATTACACTATTAAAAGAAGAAATGCTAAATGATTCCAAAACAAAAATTAAAAGAAAAAATTCACTTATATCTAAAATTTTTAAATTATTTTTTTATTCAATATTACTTTTAAAAGATTTTGTTTGTCCTAGGATATACTAAAACTTAGTATCCTATGACCTAGTCCTTTTGGAAATATAGTCAAGATATTAAATTAGTAATCCATTTATTATGCTTCTATAAAGATATAGAGATAAGATAAATACATCTCTGAAGCGGCACAGTCTACTAGTTATCTGACTTGAATACTCTGTATTCACTATTAGGACTATATATATTGATAAATGTATCCTTTGAATACTTTAAGAAGAAAGTGAAAACAATCTATGATTAAAGTTGCTCCAGAAAAATCACAGTAGCATGAAAAGAACATCAATTTTATATAGTTAATGTCCTAACCCTACCTTGAAGAAAACTCTGCTGTAAATTGTAATAAGGCATCTCCTTCATTTTCTGCGTTTTCTGGCACTAAAAAACAAACAAAAGAAAAAACAAAAACAAAAAACCAAAACAAATAGACACAAAAAACAAACCACATAACATCTAATCCCACATATAAGAAATATATTTAATCAATAAAGAGGAATTAAATTTTAGTTTCTGTGATACATCTGAGGAGACATTTTAACTCGACATACATTAGAAGATTTCATCAAACCTTAAAAAAGAACCTCAAAAAAATTTCAAGCTCATAAATTTTTGAAAACCAACTGATACAATCCTGCTAGGTGTTGAAAATATGTGCCAGTCATCAATTATGCTTGAAATGACATCTTGTGATTAAATTATATAAAAAGTTCTCAAATTATTCGAAAGATCTGATTAATCAGGAAAATAGTCATTTTATGTAAATATCACATCTATTTCTGCCCATGAATGTCCCTAATTTCACAGAGTAAATGAGCCATTTCTGGACTTATTTTAATAGTCATTTTGTATATAGCACCACTTATGATCTTGTCAGGTGCAAGTGAGGGAGATGGCACATTTAGTTTACTTCTTTCCTTCCAAAGATGGGTACCAGTGAATGGAAAAGTAATATAACTACTGATAAAACTGATATCTCCAATAAGATGTGTGGTGACAAGTACAGTCACGAAAAGTACAGCTATTTTGTTTATCAATTTCTGGGTTTAAAGTAAAGAGACAAACTCATAACCAATTATACACGTGAAACAAAAGTTACATTCCCTTGAGTTTTTAATGAATTTTACTGAAGTATTGGGAATGGTTGGGCTTAAGATCAAAATTCAAGAGGCTCTAGTTCCTATGAATAATGTCTACTTCTTATATTTTCTCTCTCCAAACCTGAAAGTCAGTAAGAGATTTTTAAGTTCATTGTTCCTCATAAGTTTCTGCACTAGGAGGGAGAATTACAATGCTGGACCCAAAGAGCTATTAATACTCACTCATTGGAGATTTCCTCAAGGCAGATGAAGCCATGCCGAATACTTCTCCATCATCCACCCCAAATTCGGAGGCATCTTCAAAGTCATCTCCATCACTATCACTAACCATATGAACATCGGTGCTTTGCTATTTAAGGAAAGTCCTATGATTAGTTTCATACTGACTTTAGGAAATCAAATTCCAAAATATAAATTATGTAATTACAATAGGACATTAGCATTATAAAAGTTTTATTAAATAAGAAGCTATTTGCTAGAGTGAAGCTTAATATTTCTCATTTTAAGGCTTACATATATTTCTAATCTTGCTGTGATACTCCTAGACTAAAGGCTGGAGCCTGAGTGAAAAAGAAGAATGCTTACAAACTCAATTAAGACTGGGATTTTTATCTGTTTTACCCCCAGCCTATGGTATACAATTAGGTGCTCAAGAAATATTCACTCAATAAATGAAGAAATGGGTACAATCTAAGAGGTCAGAGATAAATAAGCTATACGAGTCTTTCAAAAAGCTCATGGTAGTCTAAACTTTTGGGCAGAAGTAATGGTAGCATTTAAAAATTTGCCTCTTCCCTACTGCAATGGTTCTCAAATTTCTCATTAGTGAAATATGGTACACTATCCCCATGTGTTATTGGAAGATAACATGAAATACACTATATACGAAAGCTCTTTGTAAGCTGAAGGCCATTAAATATGAGATGTAATAATGATGCTTCAATTCAATAAGCATTTACTGAGAATTTACTACATGCTGGGCACTAATAAATATGCTCCGTTTATTTTGTTTTCAGCAACATCCGTTGAGATATAAAGTAGTACAATGAAAAACATCAGTTTCAAAATATGAACTTGGCTCCTGATCTCTAAGTTAGAATGGGATTTCAAAAACACTGAGATTTCAAACATTTGAACTGAGTTGTGAATACTGACCAATATTAATGTCTTGGATATGAAGGGGTCCCCAGAAAGGTAACTGGCTAAGTGCCTATCTGTACCACGTTTAATAAATAAAGTACAAAGACCACTGAATAAATGAAATTTCTATCTTTCAAAATATGTTGCTATGTACCTAAATTATGAAAATGCATTAAAAGAAACTCAGAATCAAAGACTCATGAAACTTGGCTAGAGGGGATGTTAGAGTTGTCAGTCATAGAATCATAGATTTTAAAGCTGGAAGGGATTTTAAGGATCTCTCACTAACGGTTTTCAAATTTCTTTTCACAGAGTTACCTCCCTCCCCTAGCACCAAGCAAAATATTATGTAAAATTATAGTGCATACAATAGATAAAAGTAAGGCCACTCTGGCTGATGTAGAGAGAGAGCAACAAGTAGCCTAATGCTCCTGGCCTTGGCCTTTTCTTCCTCACATCCTTTTGATAGCTGGGGTACCTCTGAAGGCTCTCAGGACACTACGGAACAATTTTTAAAACTACTAATCTAGTGAGTCTAACAGCTCCAAAGAAGGAAGGCAAGATACTTACTCCATATGACTCAGCAGGCTTAGCATTTCCTCCTTGGGCATAACCAAGCATTAATGCCCATAATTGTTAACATTTTCCCTCTTACCTTAAAGACAGTTTTCCCAATGGTTTGAATAGAGAAGGAAATGTACATATATTTACTGGATGAGTAAAAATGAATGGTCCTTGCCCTAAGCATCTATCTGCTATTCTGACTATACCACTATTTCTCACAGGAGCCTTGGTTCTACTTGTACTCCTAATGCTAGAGCATTGCTTTATAGAGCCAAGACCTCCTCTTGATTTCAGCAATTCAACAGCATAAAAATTCAAAACCCTTTCTCATTTCAAAATAGTGAAGGAGCCTCCCCTTCAAAATAACACATTTACTAGGACTATAACTGTACTTGAATTCCATCTGTTTCAGGTAGGCAAATATCTGGAGCATGAACTTCCCTTGAATTCTTAAATGGGTAAAGGCTCAGGATCTAAAAGGTACACTACACATTCCTTTAGGGTACTTAGCCAGGTTTGCAGGCAAGTGGAAAGAAACAAAAGTCCAGTATGACAAACTTTCTCACATCTTCTGTCAGCTAGGCTATCATCTCAGCCTTCACTTAGTCTTGCCTAGTACTCACCCTCCCTTAAAGAGGCATTAGATTAAGAAGGAGGTTTGGAGGACACAGGGATGAAAAAGAAAGGAACTGTTCTATATATCATCTTTTTTTTCTCATTGCTTTTACCTTACTCGCCCACATCTATCCTCTTTCTTCTAATCCAGCTTTCAGTCAAATAATAGCCCCTTTCCATAACAAGAGGACTAGGACAGTGATTTTAATTTTGTGCCTATGTAATGCATTATTTTGTCTTCACAAAGTACAGAATTCCCAACTCTCTTAAGATCCCAGAAAACAAAATCCTACAACAACAACATCTTCAAAGGGAGGTATCTAAAAAGCCGATTTTGTTGAAAAAAGTATATTTTGAATATGAATTATTGAAGTATCTGCAAGAATGAGCTACTTAATTATGTATAAGGAACTCCCAATCTCTTTCTTATCAGCCATCTAACAGGTTAGGAAAATCTTTTTCTAAAAAATGAGATAAACAATCTTTTTTCATTAATGTTTGCTGATGAGAATAGACAATCTCTTGGTTCAGTCATGGTTGCTCTAAAATTCTTTGAAACCAGGGAAGCTATTTATTCAAAAATTTTTAGAAAGGTAAAAAAATTAGTGATTCCATTTTGGCTCTCTATTGCATTCATTTATTCCCTTTATCATTTACCATACATTCATAAACCCTACTAAATGCTACATTGCCTGGACTTGAGTGAAAGATATACAGTGTATGTTCTCTCAAGGAATACAATATAATATATATATAGATTATTATAATACCTAACAATAAGTGTTATGACAGGTAAGTTCAGAGGAGAGCACCTAAATTATTGGGAGTGGGAGGAATCAGGGCAAACTTCTTAGAAAAGGTGATAACCAAACTGCTTGAGATAAAAATTTAGAACTCATACACGCATAAGACAAGCTTATAATTGAAGCTGATATTTCTTTCACCAACTACTTACTATGTCAAAGAGCCAGGTTAAAAGCTTGGGATACAGAGAGAAAACATGGTTCCAAATTTCAAGAAATTCCCATTTTAAAGGAAGCTATATTTAGTTGCAAATATGTCTTTTCCAGTGTGTTAAGAGATACAATAAAAGTATAAGCAAAGACTATTGGAGAATAAAGGAAAGAGTGATTAATTACTTTAGAAGACTGTGCAAGGCCTGACGCAAGTGCTAATATTTAACCCATATCTTTAAAAAAGATATGTGTTGTGGAGTGTATGTAATAGAAGATTGGTGGGGAGGGACTTGTACTCTAGGCAGAGAAAAAACACAAGCAAGAAACTGGATATTTAAAAAATCAATAAAGAATTCCAAAAAACAAACTGAAACATCAGCTCTATGTATGGAAGAGGAATGTGGACTGGCTATAAGGCTAGAAAGTTTTCATGAAACTAGATTGTAGTAGTCCTTAAATTGGTACACTAAGGTATTTGGACTTTACTCTGATGGCAATAGGGAAATCACTAAAGGTTTTTAGGCGGAGGACTGTTCAAGGGAACAATTCTGATGTGTGTGTGTGTGTGTGTGTGTGTGTGTGTGTATCTGCGTGTGCATGTGCACGCATGCGTGTGTGTTTGCAGTGGTTTGGCAGCATATGGCAGATTAGACTTGAAGACATGAGAAGGGATACTTATTTCAATGTTCCAAGTGAAAGAATTTGAGAGCCTATACTTTAGTAGTAGTGGGAATTCAATGAAGGGGACAGATTTAAAATATACTTCAGTAGAACTGATAGGGATTGTTGACCAATTAGATTTGAGGATGAAAAAAATGAAAGAGGCATATGAAACAAAAATTTCTAGTTTGGGTGACTGAGTGGTAGGGAAGGTCAGGTTTGGTGAGGAAGAATACTGAGGCCAGTTCTCAGATAGAATACATTTGAGGAAGCTGTAGGGCATCCAGGTAAAAACATCTAGTAGGCAACTGGAAAAAAAAATTCTTTTTAGGAGCTCAAGAAAGAGACCCAGAAAAGATTTAGATTTTGAAATAATCAGCAGATAAATAATAGTAGAGGCTACAGAAATGAATAAGATCATTCAGTTAAAAATTAAAGGAAGAACAGTGATAAGGATAAAAGGGTGGAGAAACAGTAAAAGGGATGGAAAGATAACTGTCAAAGATTAGAAAGGCAATTAAGAGAAAGAATCTGAGAAGTAAGGTGTGAGAAAATCTCAGTGGAGACAAGCAATGTAAACAGATTCAGTAGGATGTGAATTAAGAAAGAGACAGTTATGGCACTGTGACAAAAAAAAAAACACAGCACAACAAAGAAACCTGGATTTATAATCAAAAGACCTAGTGTTGAATACTTTGCATTCTCTGTATGACTCTGGGCAAGCATCATTGCATCACCACTGTAGAAGGTGACATATTGACCCACAGAGTTGGCTGTGAAAGTGAAAAAAGGTGGCATAGCATGGTATTTTATAAAAACTATTTTCTCCTGTCCCACACTTCTTTTTACTGAAGTATAGTTGATGTACAATATTATATGTTACAGGTGTACAACATAGTGGTTCACAACTTTTAAAAGTTATATTCTATTTATAGTTATTATAAAATATTGCCTATATTCCCTGTGTTGTATAATATATCCTTGTAGCTTATTTTATACATAGTAGTTTGTACCTCTTAATCCCCTACCTCTGTCTTGGCCCTCCCTTTCCTCTCCCCACTGGTAACCCCTAGCTTGTTCTCTATATTTGTGAGTCTGCTTCTTTTTTGTTATATTCAGTAGTTTGTTGTATTTTTTAGATTCCACACATAAGTGATATCATATAGTATTTGTCTTTCTCTGTGTTATTCCATTTAGCATAATACCTTCCAAGGCCATCCATGCTACTGCAAATGGTAAAATTCCATTCCTTTTTATGGCTGAGTAGTATTCCATTGTGTGTGTGTGTGTGTGTGTTTGTGTGTGTACACACACACACCAGGACCCCTGGGCTGGAGAGCTCATCGTGGGGCTCAGAACTTACTCCTGTGGGAGAACCTCTGCAATGTAATTATTCTCCAGTTTGTGAGTTGCCCACCTGGGACTATGGGACTTGGCTATATCATGAGTCTGCCCCTCCTACCCATCTCATTGTAGTTTCTTCTTTATGTCTTTAGTTGGAGGAGATTTTTTCTGATAGGTTCTAGTCTTCTTCATTGATGGTTATTCTGCAAATAGTTGTGATTCTGGTGTGCTTGTGAGAGAAGGTGAGCTCAGGGTCTTTCTACTCCGCCATCTTAGCCGATCTCCCCAAAACTATTATCTGTCTCTAAAAGTTAAATTCAATTTTAGTCACTCCGTAGAAAGAAGCCATGTTGTAGTGAGTTAAGTAAATAGACAATGAAGAAATAGAGTCAGCCGGTACAGATTACTCTAAGAAGCTTGGCTGTGAAAAAAAGAACAGATGAGCTAACGCTTGAAGGGGAGCTAAGTTTGAAGGAATATATATATATATATATTTAGGATGAGAAGATCTGAACATATTCTTAAGATGAAGAGAAGGAAACAATAGAGAGGGAGAGGATAAAAATGCAAGAGAGAGCCCTTAGCCCTCCCATGTTGTGGGAGAGGCTAGTGGGGGTAGGATCAAGATAATGGGCAGAACATAAACTCTAATAGCAAACACCTCAACTAACAAATTAGGTTAAAAAATCTGATGCTGACATAAAAATATTCTAATTTGAACAGTCAAAAAGGAAAGGACCATAAAAATCTTGATATATCAGATCAGTTGGGACAGTTTCAAACGATAGCAGGTCCCTCTATGACTGGAATAAACAGTTTTTGTCTTGGGTTGACAATGAGCATTAATAAGGGTGAGGAGATGGGTTTTGGGGGAGACATGGTAAGTTCAGTTTTATACAGAGTGAATCTGTAGTGGACATTCAGATGGAGATGCTCAGGAGGAAGTGGGTTATTATTTAGCTTGTCTGCCTGTGGTGAGTATGTGGCATTGTACCCATAGGCAAACAAGTTAAATACTTGTCTCAACAAGTTTTAAAAACTGAAACACAGATTATAGGCAACTATCTGCATTCAATTTCATTTTGATAGGTACAAGCTCCTTTACAGAAAGACTATAAAGACTTTGCAGAAAGGCTTTTTCCACAGCCATATTCCCAGCACTTATGCCAGTGTCAGGTGTACAGTAGGTATGTAATCAGAATTTACTGAATGACTACTGATTGAATCTTTTCTGTCATTTAAGCCAAAACCTACGTATCCTTATCTCCTCCCTCTTACTTCTCCCACAGATCCTATCAGTCACCAATCCTACTGATTTTCCCTCCAAAATATATCCTGATCCACTTCCTTCTCTCTTTTTTTAACTAGTGATGTTCTAGTTGAGGGTCTCATTATCTTCTGCCTGTACTAGCACAATAGATTCATATCTGATTTCTCTGTCTCTAGTCTTGCTTCCTTTACATCTAGCCTCTGCATAGCAAAGTGCTTTTCTCTAAAATGTCCATTTGGGAAAATAAAAAAAAATCATTCCCCACTTAAAGGCCTTCTGTGCCTGCCCAGAGTTCAAGTTCCCAACTTGACATACAAGACCTACTCACCATTGTCTCATCTTTTATCTTTGTCTTGCACTTTATTTTTATTTTTTTTTACAAAGTTCTTTTTTTTTTTAAGTCTTTATTGAATTTGTTGCAATATTGCTTCTTTTTTTTTTTTTTAATGTTTTGGTTTTTTTGGCTCAGGGCATGTGGGATCTTAACTCTCTGACCAGGGACTGAACCTGCACCCCCTGCATTGGAAGGCGAAGTCTTAACCACTGGACCGCCAGGGAAGTCCCCTCCCACTTTATTTTGCATGAACAAACTGCACTCATGTCGCCCCATATACTACATTATATCATGCTATTTCCTCTGAATGCAATACTATTTCCATGTTTCTTCATTTGTCTGACTGTGACTCATTCTTTTAATTCGATTTGGATGTCAACTGCTGTAGTTCCCTCCTCCCCCCGCTCCTTCTTCTTTTTAAAAAATATTCATTCACAGTTATTTATTCTATGGCTGGTATATACCAGGTACTTTATTTTATTTTGCTTTTTATAAATTTATTTATTTAATTTATTTTATTTTTGGCTACACTGGGTCTTCGTTGCTGCACGAGGACTTCCTCTAGTCGTGTTGAGCGGGGGCTACTCTTCTTTGTGGTGCATGGGCTTCTCATTGTGGTGGCTTCTTTTGCTGTAGAGCATGGGCTCTAGGCACGTGGGCTTCAGTAGTTGTGGCACGTGGGCCCAGTAGTTGTGGCTCGCAGGCTCTAGAGCGCAGGCTCAGTAGTTGTGGCAGACGGGCTTAGCTGCTCCGCGGCATGTGGGATCTTCCCAGGCCAGGGCTTGAACCCGTGTCCCCTGCATTGGCAGGTGTATTATTAAACACTGCGCCACCAGGGAAGCCCCTCAGGCACTTTACTAGGTGTTAGGGCTACAGAGGTAGATGAGGCAGACAAGCCTTTTGCCTAAAAACATTCTTGAAGGTTATAGAACCCTTCCCCCATACATGTGCTCCCCTAGTATCTTATGCTTATCTCACTTTTCTCATTAGTTATATAATACGAAATTTTCAGTTTATATTCATTTGACTAGCACATAGTAAGTATTCAATAGACATCTCTGTAACTGAAAATATAAATCAATAGTTTTAACATCAACTATATTTTAAATTCCTTTTTTTGTTATTCTTGGAATACCCCTCTTGCTCCTCCACTATCAACTGAGGATAGGACGACTCCTAAGGAACCTGGGTCCAGGGGGCCCCTATACTGTTCCACCCAAGCATCCGTGATGTGGAGAGATAGGTACCTAGCTATGTACCCAGAAATATGGGAAGGTCATTGAAAGGGGGCTTAGGAGCAAGGGGAGGATGGGAAGAAAAGAGAAAATATTAAATTGTCATAAGGAAAATGTATTTGCAGGGCCAGAAGGAAGATGTAAGAAACAAAATTCCCCCAGTTAAAGAACACATAACTACAATGCATAAAATTCAAAACCTGAATTTAACTGCTGGTCTCAAGTATCTTCTTCTTAACTCAAGGCTGAAGATAGTCAATGGCAAAATGGTAATTATCTTGAAATACACGAAGTCATATAAGAGAAGGGTTAAAACCAGAAGAAAGAAGCAGAACCACTGGGTGGAAGCTACAAGGTCACAGCTTCCAATTTAATATAAGGTTGATATCAACAGACAGAGATGCTCAACAATGGAACTGGTTGCCTCATGAGGACAGAACCCTGCCATTGGAGATAAAACACAGATACATTTTGAGTGAGCTTCTTTAGCATACAGACTGTGATCCTAATGTTTGGCATGTAGAAGACATTAGAAAAATGTTTAAATGAATGAGGGAGGAATGGATGGGAGATTGTAAATCAAATTTAAAAATCCCTTCCAGTTTTATAATTCTATGACAACATAAAAAACAAGTCACAGCTTCTTTCCCATTTCTCACCAGTCCCCTGGAGGAAGTGGTATTTACAGTTAGCCAGGGAAGGAAAAATAATGGATTCATCCCAGATAATCAGATTTAAAGATATTCCCAAGGGTGGCTGTTTTAGTTTTGCAAAGCTCCCTAACCCTATTCTACCTTCTTCCATAATTAATCTAAAGTGTATGCCAGCCTCAAAAACGCTAGTCCTCAATATATGGCATTGACTTCTTTCCACTGAAGGGATTGCCCATATAACACATATAATGGTGAGGGTGAAAAAAGGAAATAAAATGAAGTGAAACAGTTAACTGTCATCTCTCAGAGCATAGAATAATTAAGAATTTTGGGTGGAGCTAGTTGGCTCCCTTTTAATGTTAGCAGATTTATCCATTAAAGAGTTGACGCATAACGTACTTTAGTCATTAAAAATATACTCAAGCACTAGAAGGAAATATTTCAATAAATTATTTCTGGCAACTTCTGCCAAGCAATGAAACCTTATCATTTTTCCTTTCATGAGGAATTAGTGAGATAAAGTGCTGGAAAATACAGTGTCGGCTCTTTAAAGGAAATTATCATTTTTAGAGTCTCGAAGGAAACAGTACAGTAGTATTTGTAGTAGGGAGAAAACCTCCCTTCTTTGTGGATTTCCAAAAACCGAGTAGCAAATTATCATTTTCACAGGATGATCATAGACTAGAACTTCACTTATGCAGTCCCTTTTCTCTTTCACATATTTAAGCGATATAAGTACATATTCAGAGGATGGCTGCAGAAGTCCTGTGGCAGCTTCCATAATGAATGTCTAAAATATATAAGTTTAAATAAATACTTTGCAACCATATTTTGCATAGAATGTAAGTGGGAAAAGGTTTTACTGGACAAGCTCAAGCTTTTGAATACTTGGATCAGGTACTAGCCTAAAAAACACTGGTATAAATAAAGTTTTTTGTACTATTTATTTATGACCTCTGTTGCATGCACTTTTTAAGTCATGATGATGATTTTTCCTAGTACAGAGTAGCAGCTTAATAAATACTTTTAAAACATTTAAACTGTATGCCCAGGCTCTCTTTCCCATTCCCTTATAACCAAAGTCATGGTTGGACACAGTGCTATTGTAGCCAAGGAAAAGATACTGTCTTTTAATATAGTTCAGACCCACAAAGACACATGCAGGCATATCACATACAGAAACATGTTCAATCTCCTTGCCCCTCTTTGTTTCTACAGCACCCTGTATGCACTGCCATCACTGCATTTATTACATTATGTCATTATTATTGGTTTACTAATTTATCACCTTTGACTGAGCACCTTGATATAGGTACATTGTTATTCATCTTTGTCACCTAGTATTGAGGACAATGCCTGGCTCATAGAAGGTGCTCCAACTCAATGAGTTAAAAGAACTCCAGGATGAATCCTAATAAATGTACTCAACTATATGGTCAGCAGCAAAGAAAATTCCTTTGTTAACCTGACAGTTTTAAGTAAAAATTATTTCAACCAATCCACCCAAATTCTGTCTGTTTGAAACATGAAACTTACAGAACAAGAAGGAGCACATTAGCAATAATCTCGCATGGAAAGTTTCTGCCTTTAAGAATTTACTGAGACTTTATTCACGCTACATTAACTTTATCTATTCACTGCTGTGGCAGATAAAAAAGAATAGGAAGTGGGCATGTGAGTGGAGGATAGGCCTTCTGTTCAATGAAAAGCAAGCAAACAGGCTTACCTCTTCGGATTGCTCCCGGGTCTGTGCAGGTGAAGATCTTCTTCCCACTGTAAGTCGATGGCACGGATATGAAAGCCCTGATTCAGCAAGACACATCTGCAAAAAGTAGAATCCATCATTTGTAAACAAAATGAAGTCATATTTCACAAAAAAGTTTTACTTTTCAGGTATTTTCTATTATTTCTGAAGCAAGATTAGAAAGTTCACTCTAGTAGCCTAGGCATTACATTCAAAGGAAGGCTTTGAAAATTTGAAAAATTTTCCATATACGGATGTTACAACAGCAAGGCTATTTTTCATTAGACAATAGACTGGAGCTCCGGGAAACTGTAACAAGCCTAAAGTAAAGCTAATCATATACACCTCCCCACCCCAGCATGTCTGTTACTTTTCTGATTAGTAGAATAACACCTCTATTTCCCAATTCCCAGGGCAGTACTTTATAAATCTATTTTGAAGGGTACTTGGAAGAGTGTTTGTCGAAGGCATTTAAAAAAAACAAACACATTTCTATACATGGTAACAATGTCATTTATGCTCTAATCAATATTAATCCACAATTTCAGATCATTATAGCTGATGAGTCTATAATATATGTAAAGCTCCTAGCACAGTCCCTGGCACACAGACATTCAGTTTTATTACCATTATGATCTAAAACGCTAACCAAATTTAGCCAAAACAATGAAAGTAATATATATTTATTTCTATTGAATTTTATTTTGGGTCTGATATTAAATAACTATTTTGAGATTTAAATTAAATTTAGGAAAATATGAATGCATGTCACTTTTGTCTGCATAAAAGAATTAAAACAATATTAAATAGCCAAAGGACGGTATTTTTCTTTGGTGTTAGTAAAATGACACACATTTAATGTACTGATGCTATACAGTGAAGTTCCTTTTATTCTTATTAGAAATAAAATAGGGTATCCACTAGCACACTGAAAGCATTCATTATAACTTTGGGGGAGGTGTGAATTAAACTGATATATGAGGAAACCCAAATATCTGTAAATTCATAGGGACCAGACACAATAATGGGTCAGTCCTAACTACAATTCAAACGTGTTATAATTAGGCTAATTATCTGAAGACAAATACTGGAATGGAAGATGCAAATGTCACCTAAATATCCAGGTATTTTCAGTCGTGTATGGTATGTGCTGTCGTATAGATTATACAGATAAAAATCATGTGCTTTTTTATTGTTATCTTTCCTTTAGTCTCATTAGAGGTTTTTGTTTGTTTGCTTTTGCACCTAGATATTTTAGCATTGTATTTTACAAATGCTAGAAGGCCTGATTAATAAAATAAATAAATAAAAGCAAAACTGCAATGACTGTCATTTCTACTCAATGATATCCATCAAAATAGTTGTCACAATTAGCTCAATTTATTTCATTTCAGTACAAATAAAAGCAAAGCTAAGCCGGATAAGAAGCACAGGCAAAATTTCAAGACATGCTGCCTTCATTTTTTCATTTGAAAAAAGTTCTCCTCCCTCACTCTGAAATCCTCTGGTAATGAAATAGTAATGATGGTAAATGTCACTGACAATCAGAAGCAGTGTAGTGTAATGGAAAGAGAACTGGAAGAGCCAGAAAAATCTCAATTTAAGTACCACCTAGCTTCCTGATCTTGGAAAAGTCATTTCTCTGTTCTAAGCTAGAGTTCCCTCTTCTATTAATAGAGGTGAGTAATCCCTGCCCTAACTACCTCAATGGACTTTTGAAAGGGTTAAAAAGAATAAAATAAGAAAAGATGGCTTTGAAACTATACTGAAATAGGCAGAAGAGCTGTTATCACTCCAATGGTCATTATTTTTAGGACCTGGCGAAGAGGAATGGTGATTAACTTCCACTGTCACTACCTTTGCATACAGAGCAATCGTAAATTAAAAGAGGACATATTTTAGGAGGAGCTGGAGGAAGGCGCTCACTAAAAGTACATGGTACTACAAATGGGCTGGCTCTTTAATGGGCTTGTCTCCAGTTATCAATATTAACCTTCCCCATAGCTACTAAAATTCCTGAAGATAAGAGGACAGTGGCCAGCACTTTCTCCTTAGTCTATAGCTGAACAAGTAGGCCTCACTCTACACTGAGGAAATTAAAGGGTCAAGAATTTCTATGTGCCTGGCATTGATTAAATATAAGGCATAGTGTCTGTTTTAAGGGAACAGATATACCAGTCGGGGAGACAAGAGATACACATAGGAACAGAGACAGAAAAAGGAATACAAATGAGTCAAGCTGGGATTATATCACAGTCTCAGTAGAGCTGGGGACCCCTTGGAAGGGACAATAGTTACTTAGAGAGTGATTTCAAGAAGTTAGGGCTACAGTAAAGGTTTGCTGGGACTCATGACCAAAGCTGTAACAGATGTGAAGTCAGAAGGCGGAGGTTCCCGGCTGGCTAAAGCACTCAACGACAATGGGCAAAATCACTTAGAATTTCTGTACTCCAGTTTTCTTACTTAGAAAATGGTGTATTACAATTGTTCTATTTCTCTCACAGAGTTGGTATGAAGATCCAATAAGATAATGTATGTGAAATCAAATGGTTATGTAATTGTAAATAACCAATATTATTATCATTGGAGTATTTATTTTGCAAGAAATTAGAAAAAGAAATTTCTAGGTTTGTTTGACTAGAAATTTGCAGGTTTGTTTGACTTTATAGTTGAAAATTTACATTTAGATTTACATACATCATATTAGTTAATTAACCTCTATATAATGGTAATCTTTCAATCACAAGATTGCTTTAAACTACTTTTTCACTAACCTCTCCCAATCCTTAAGTATCCAGAAGATTATACCCCTAGGTATGTGGTAAGTATGTAGAATTAAACAGTAAAATAAAGGAATCTTGACTTTATCCTATATTGAATTTTTGAACCCATTTTGAATCTCTGCATCTGCCATGATGGGAAGTCAAAGAATTAAGTCTAATATAGCCAGAAAAAAACTGAATAAAGAGTTGAAAATAGATTTTGAAATGAGTCACAGTCCTTCACTGTACTAGGTTAAAGCAGTTTTTCCCCAGAAAGTAACACTGTGAGTTATATTCTTTCATTAACTACTTGAACTTGCATACTTAAAACACATTGGTGGGGTGGAAAAATTTGTAAACTGGTAATCTCTAGGAACAGAAATACTCAAAAAAGGCTTTCTATATAAAGAACAATGATCCCTATTTGAGCGAATACCATAAATTTAAGCTTGAAATTATACTGGAAATAAACACAGATCTTGGCTATGTAACGAATAAGAATACAGATAATATTTGTAACTGAAAAGTGGAGAGGACAAAAAAACGTGTAAGTCTAGCTTAACACTGTAGAAGGTTCTATGAGGGCAAGAACGGGGCCTGTCTAGTTCTCTCCTAAGCTTATCATTAAGAAAATTGTTAACAATCCCTGTAGTTGAGTGAAAAAAGAAAAATATCTCTGAGATTAAAATAAATGGCTCTAATGTACATGAAAATTGGATATGAGTATTATAAAACCTAAAAAATATAAATTGTAGGAGAGACACAGAATCAAAGAAATTCCATAAGACACTTATATACCTAAAATACCAAAATATAAGATTAGGTCTTATCTAAAATTCTTTCTCCGAAAACGTTGCCTTATATTTGTGTTTACAAAGGTTCTCGTATTACAGAGTGCCCCCTCAAATACTTTAATTTTAACTACAATAGACTGTTTGGGAAAAACAAATTAGCCTGAAATAACCCTTCCTCTCTCCTGTCAATGATGCTTCAGGTGCTTACAGAGCTCATCTGTCAGAACTGGTTAATAAAGGAGACAAGGATATTTAACACCAATTTCATGATTATTCTTAGAGGTATAATCTCACAACTGCAAGTGTTGGAAGTCCTTATAAATAAGCCTTTAAAAGATATTTTGGAAAATGTCTTGGGAAGATGATGAATATACACCTATAAGACAGATGAAACTAAACAAATAAAAAACAAAAAAACCATCGCTGCCCTAATGATACATAATAGAGATAGTATTAGACCAGTACTTTCTCACAGGGTTGGGATAAGCCTGAGCTAATATGTGTAAAGCATTAAGAACAATGCCTAGCCCACAGTAGATGCTCAACAAACGCTCTTTTTGTTATTCTGTGAATGAGTACTTGTGGCTTGGGATAAAATGACCAGTGAGAACATAACACTCATTCAAAATAATGCTAAATTAATGAATTAATTTGACAAGTATATATTCTACTACATTAACACAAAAAGCTTATATATTTTAAACTGTTCAACAAACTCCTCTTTACAAAAATAAGCGATTTTACAGTATTTACATTTTAAAAATAAGACCACATTTTTAAGCATGATAGCCACTGTAGGCAAGAATTCAAGCTGATTCTTCTTGTCAGCTGATGACTGAAAGTGTAACAGGGAAGAACAAATGTGACCCCATATTGGATCTGTTTCTTTTACTTTAACCTCTGTATTCTAACTGCTTTTTCTACAAGTTAGGAATGTTGCCTATAGCCTGAAAATATACATGATAGCCCATTCTCAAGGCTCTGACCTTCAAAGGTATAAAACTTTTCCATTCATATACAGATAAAAAGCTGCAGAACAGAAAATAACATTTGTCTTGTTGGAGGTTTACAGGAACACTGTGGCTGGACCTATCTATGTGGACAGCTGCAAGAACAAAGGATTCCAGCACTAAGAAGTTTGCAACAACCAACAACACCCTTCCCCTTTTAGTATAAAAGAAGCCTGAATTCTAACTCAGGTAAGATGGTTCTTTGGGACACTAGTACACCATCTTCTCGGTCTGCTGGCTTTCCAAATAAAGTCACTATTCCTTGCCTCAACAACTCGATTTATTGGCCTGTCATGCGGTGAGCAGTATGAGCTTGGACTCAGTACCATAAGGATGTCAAATTTGTTTTTAAATTAGACTTGAAGAGGGCTTCCCTGGTGGTGCAGTGGTTAAGAATCCGCCTGCCAATTCAGGGGACATGGGTTCGAGCCCTGGCCCGGGAAGATCCCACATGCCGCAGAGCAACTAAGCCTGTGCACCACAACTACTGAGCCTGAGCTCTAGAGCCCACAGCCACAACTACTGAGCCCACGTGCCACAACTACTGAAGCCTGCGTGCCTAGAGCCTGTGCTCCGCAACAAGAGAAGCCACCGCAGTGAGAAGCCCGCACACTGCAACAAAGAGTAGCCTCCACTCGCTGCAACTAGAGAAAGCCCACGTGCAGCAACAAAGACCCAACACAGCCAAAAATAAATAGATAAATTTATTTAAAAATAAATTAGACTTGAAGAAAAATGACCAAAATCAAGTAAATCTGCAGTGTTAATAAATAATCTGAGGAAAATGCAGGCACTTAAAAAATTCTTGTGGATTGTTAAAAGCAACTCTTTAATAACAGGAGACAGGTGAATGTAGCATGGACTTTTTGAATTAATAATACGTATTTAAAGTTCATCTATGTCTTTTCATGAATTGAGAGCTCATTTCTTTTTAGTGAGGAACAATATCCCATTGTCTGGATGTACCAGTTTATTTCTACATTCACCTACTGAAGGACACCTAGGTTGCTTCCAGGTTATGGCAATTATGAATAAAGCTTCTATAAACATCTGTGTATAGGTTTTTGTGTGGACATACGTTTTCGACTCCCTTGGGTGAATACCAAGGAGCACAATTGCTAGATCATATGGTAAGAGTATATTTATTTTTGTAAGAAACTGCCAAGCTGTCTTCTAAGTGGCTGTACCATTTTGCATTCCCACCAGCAACACCCACCAGCAACAAATGAGAGTTCCTGTTGCTCTACATCCTCACCAGCATTTGCTGTTGTCAGTGTGCTGGATTTTGGCCATTCTAATAAGTGTGTAATGGTATATCACTGTTATTTTAATTTGCATTTCCTGATGACATGTGCTTTAGCATCTTTTCCTATGTTTTTTTGTCATTTGTGGATATTCTCTGGTGAGGTGTCTCCTAAGGTCTTTGGCCCATATTTTAACTGAATTGTTTGTTTTTTTGTTGAGTTTTAAGATTCCTTTGTATATTTTGGATAACAGTCCCTTATCAAATGTATCTTTTGTAGATGTTTTCCCCCAGTTTGTGGCTTGTCTTCTAATTCTATTGAAAGCAAGAACTTTTAAAGTCAGAGTTCCTGAGTTCAAATTCACTTCTGCTAGTCACTGTTCTACTATTTACTCCAATCAATATTTTATATCTCAGTTTCTTCACCTATATCAAAGCTCAGTTTCTTCACCTATAAAAATGGATAATATTACCTCTCCTAACAGGCTTTCTGTGAGAATGGCTTAAAGAAGAATACATTTGCCACACAGTAGATATTCCAACAGTTAGTGAATACTCTTAAAATCTACTTGAAGTTCTTTCTTTTCTTCTTATAGAAAGTATTTAGTATTTTCTTAGGAAGACATTATGCCAATGATTCTCAAAGTGTGGTCTACAAACACAAGGTTCTTAAGAACCTTTTAGGGGTCCCACAAAGTCAAAATAATTTTCTAAATAAATACTTATATAGTATTTGACTTTTTCACTATGTTTTTTACACTGATGGTAAAAAAGCAATGGTGGGCAAAACTGCTGGTGCCTTAGCACAAACCACAGTAGTGACACCATATTGTGTTAAAGTCTCCAGTGCCATGTACTCACTGTAAAAATGCCAATTTCACTTAAGAATGTCGCTGTTGAATGGGCAAAAATTATTACTTTTAATTAAAGTTGATTCTTGAGCACATGCCTTTTAATATTCTATGTGACAACTGGGAAGTATGCATAAAGCACTCACACAGCAGAGAATTAAGGTTGTGCTGAGGGAAAAGCACTTGTATAATTGAGCTGTGTTCTGAACCAGCTACTTTTTCCATGGAACACTATTATTACTTAATGACTGGCAGACGAACTATGGTTATTCAGATTTAGGTATTTGACAGGATTCTCCTCCAAAATGAATGAAGCAAGCTTGTTATTTCAAGGCACAAGTCTGGAAATATTAATTGCCAATGACAAAATTTGAGTTTTCAAAATTAAAAATTAAAATTTTGGAAAATCATCAGCCACCATGGACTCAATAGCTCCCTAATGCTTAAAGACTTTTCTAATGAGATCGGTGGTGATATTAGCAGAAGTGATTTTTTGATATTATATAATGAAATCTTTCAACATTAGAAAATCTGTATAACTCAGAGGACCAATACTCTCCAAATAACAATGAATTCATGACGTTGTAAAATCAGGTATGGATAAAGGATCTACTCAAAGTGCAAGACAGACCAAGGGATATTGCTGTAACAAAGTACAAAAAGTACATTGATATGGCTCCAGATTCCACATTGAAACCAGCCTTTAGAAAACTATCACTTGTCAGTTTAGTATCAAAGAAGAATATTCACAATTATCTGAAAAGACTATTAAAATACTCCTCCCTTTTCCAACTACAGATCAGTGTGAGGATAGAGTTTCTTCATATACGTCAACAAAAACAACATATCAGAACAGGCTGAATTCAGAAGATATGAGAATACAAATTGTCTTCAATTAAGCCTGACGTTAAGGAGATATGTAAAAGTGTAAAACATCACTCTACTCACTAATTTTATTTTTTGGAAAATACAATTACTTTCCATAAAAGAAATGCTATTTATATTAACATATAATCAATTTATTATTGTTATCTTAAACATTTAATTTTTCTCAATATTAATTCTGAATATGACAAATGTCAGTAGATATAATCTACATAAACCAAAGCTCTTTGGCATCTTGATGACTTTTTAAGAGTACAAAAGGATCCTGAGACCAAAAAGTTGTGAACTGCTGGAGTATGCAATGTGCACAGATGAAACCAATTTTCATAAATAATAATGGCAATTATTTGAAACAATTGAGAAGCCTCCAAAGCACATTCTTCTATGAAGTTTGAGAATCTTCTCAATGTTTCCTCTTACATAATTTCCTTATAAACAAATTAAAATGAAATACCAAAACAATGTGCAAAATGTAAACCATCATAATTGATCACTGGCTATCTCTGACAAGTATTATTATTATTTTAGGCTTGGTCCTCAGGGTGTTTATTAGGCCCTTCTCAGTAATGCTTTCTTTAAACATATGGATTGGCTCCTAAAAGTATTTTTATTTTGTAGCGAAATTTTAGCCTTTCCCCAAATACACACTTGTAGCCTGTCTTTATTCCTCACTGTTAATGACACGTTAAGACATTTAAAAAGTATTGAACAAGAATTTAGGAGACCAGGTTATGGGACCTTGAGCCAGTCATCAGGAGAATTAACATTCTCTTGTGTAATATATGGGAGCAACCCACATGAATGACCTCTGAGATCCCTTCCAACTCTAATGGACTGTGATCTTAATAAGTCACTAAGAAAACTCAGTTCAGTCACCTGCAGGATCCTCACCCTGCATGTGACACACTTAGTAACACAAACTAACAGTTCTGAAAGTATAGCTTTACTATATGTATCTTTAAAAAATCAGTTTGTAAAATACAATTCCCTTGTGTTTCAAAAAGAACATTAATAAAAGAAAGTTTTTTTACAACCATGTTTTCAAGCTTGTCATCATCTTGACACCAGCATCATTAATTCCATCCAGGTTTGGGAATGCTACTGGGCACCAGCATTAAATACAATCAACACGGTATGAAGAATATATAGGGGCTTCCCTGGTGGCGCAGTGGTTAAGAATCTGCCTGCCAGTGCAGGGGACACGGGTTCGATCCCTGATCTGGGAAGATCCCACATGCTGCGGAGCAACTAAGCCTGCGTGCCACAACTACTGAAGCCCGTGCGCTTAGAGCCCGTGCTCCACAACAAGAGAAGACACTGCAATGAAAAGCTCCCGCACTGCAACGAAGAGCAGCCCCCGCTCGCCACAACTAGAGAAAGCCTGCGCACAGCAACAAAGACCCAACGCAGCCAATAAATAAATAAATAATTTAAAAAGAAATAGTGTTTTTAAAAAAAGAATATATACATACCACATATACACACAAACACTAAGTATTGCTTTATTGAGGTATAATTGATCTACAATAGCTACACATATTTTGAAGAGTATCATTTGATAAGTTTTGAAATACGTATATTTACCCATGAAACCACTCAGTAGTTTTAAAAATATTTTTTAACTAATTGCTATTATTGAGAGTTTAATGTGTATTGGTATTGTACAAATTGCTTTATATGCATTACTCCACTTAGTTCTCACAATAACCCTGCCAGATAGGTATTATTATAATCTCCTTTTTAAAGATGAGGATACTAAGCCTTACATAGATTAAGAAGTTTGGCCAAGGTCATACAGGTACTGAGTAGCAAACCAAAATTAAACTCAGGCAGTCTTATCTCAGAGCCATTTAAAAAGAATTCAATCAAACAACTATTAAGGCCCAACTATATGTTGTCTTATGGTCTGATAAACAATAATTACTTTCTTTGGCTTAATTAAAACAGCTACTCCTAGATACCATCAATTTGCCAGGTACTATATATTAAGTGCTTAACATATGTCTACCCTACATGATGATCCTACAAATTAAAGACAATCATGATTGTATAAATCATAAAACAGCCTTAGAGAGGTAGAATAATTTATGTAAGATCAATCAACCACTAAGTGACAAAGCAGATTTTACTCCAAAGGCCATGGAGTTTTCAACTACATCATGTTTCTGAGCAACACGAAGCCTTTTTACGAGCCCCGAAGATGACTGCTGGATCAACCCTTCAAAATTTTCAGAAGCTCACTGCTTAGCTAGACAGATTATTAAGGTAGTTTTAAGCAAAACTGAATCATGAGGCTGAAGTTTCATTTACTGCCAACCAGAGTGCAAATCAAAAAAGCTTATTTATTCACAATCCAAGCCTTTTTTTTTTTTTAAATCACTTATGTGCTAGAAAAGTCACAGAGCTTTTAATTTGTGGCAGGTTGAAGCAAGCATATTAAGAATGTTAGTTACCAAGTGCACCTCCACTTGTCTGGACTAGCCCACTGTCACATTCTTGTAGCAGGGTTAAATAGCAGTTTAGTCACCTCATAAAAAAACACACTGTTAAAAAGGAAGTGACTAATAATAATCTGGAACCAATAGAATATCATGAGATGTATAAGTCAAGATCAATTATCTACAAAACTCCTGTGTAAATAGCTAAAAAACTGTGTCCTCTGTCTGGCCTTGCTGTGTTATAGTGCCCAATTGATTTGGCAAGTTGGTAAGGTTTAATGAAATAAACCAACAATAACAAATTCTGAGGTTTTTTTTGTTATGTACATAAACATGAATGTTATCATATAAGAAAGCAGAGCTGGAAGAAACAAGGATGGCTTCCTACAGATGGCTTCATTTTAGACTCATAAGATACTAGAATCAGAAGGGTCCTTAGAATTCATCAATTGTGGCATCCCAGGCAGGAGACCACAGATCTTGAAGCCTTAACTGAGTTAAGCATTGCTGCCATACCCTCCCTGTCAAGCATCCCCAGCTCCATTCCAAGGTAGCATTGAGAATCTCCAGAGGGAAAGGTATCAGCAGCCTATTCTTAAACTTATTCTATCAGGAGTCCCATCATCCTCAACAGATTCCAAATGAAAGGCAGTTTCTTCTCACAAGATGTAGTCTAATCCTCACATTTAACAGGGAGAGAAACTGAGATGTAGAGAGGTAAAATTGTTTTCCCCAAGTCACATATCTGCTTAATGATAGCAAAAACATATTCTCTTGACTCGTATCCTACGTCTTTCTACTAACTAATGTTAATGGTGTTCTTCAGATGTTATAGTTAGTTGTAAAATAATAACTATCTTGATTTAATTACCTCAAATTTCTAAAAAATTTTAGAAAATATATATGAAAATAATCAGAAATGCTTCTGCCTTGTTCTTTGCTTCTTTTAATCTGCCTGGGAGCTTCAGAACAAGGAGAATCACCTGATGCTACTTTTCCACATTATGATTGCCTACCTTCATGCTTCTCTGCACTTGGTCCAACATTACCTTGAGTTCTTTCTATCAAGAAAGAAGGATGCTCAACACAGAAGTTTCTAAAAAAAATCTTCTATTGCATCCTAGCCCCTAAAACCAGATTACACCATAGGGAGATAAAAAGTTGCCCACTGCAACAGAATTAGATGTATTTTTATAAACTAAATATATAGATAATAACAGCATCCTTGAATCCTACTATTTATTGATTCTAATGAGTATACTTAGAAGAGCATCTGAAATACTTCAGAATACTAGAATACTACTGAAGAGCATTAAATTATGCAAGAAATACTGCCCTATTAGACCATTCTGATGCTGCCTAGTGGCATAGTCTTTCCCACACCTATTTAGCAAAAATGATCAGGTTTACTTGCATAAAGATAGTAGTACAGGCAAGCAGACAAGTTGTTATTTGCAAGGCAACTTTAAACCGAAGAAGCTATTTCAACTGAATCAAGAGTTCTGTTTTAAAGTCAACTATTTTGCACAGAGGCCAATTATCCATGTTGCAAATTAAAATGGTACTGGTTTCTCAGTTTCTGTCTCTACTGCTTTATGTTATTTAATTGCTTATGAGCACCCTCTGGTGGAGGGCAGAAGAGAGAAAATAAGATTAAATATATTGCTTCTAACCCACAAGACTGGTGAGGGGGAGAAAGTAATCTGAAACATGTGCAGATTTCTCTTGACTTTGCCCTTCTTCTTCCCTATAATTACTTCATAATTTAGAGCTATTTGCTGAATAAGCTATACTAACCATATCGTTACTCAGAGTTTATAACTTAGTCATTCAATAAACATTTATTAAGTTCCTATTATATGCCAGGTACTTGGATGCAGATAACCTGGCTTAGCATCCTAGTTTTGATATTTAATGTCATTTCCCAGGTAAGTCGCTTAACCTCGTAAGACTTCAGTTTCGCCATATGAGAAATAAGAATAATATCTTGGTTGACAATATTAAAAGATGATAAATAAAAAGGTGCCTAGAATAGTGGACTTAGTTAATTTTGCAATTTGAAACACACACACACACAACTTAATCTTTGGCTCTTTGACAGAAGGAAGGAATATCATATAGGTGTTTCCAGATGCAATGCAAAATTACTTGTCTTTTAAGAAATTTAAGCCTACTCACAGATATAGGAAACAAACTAGTGGTTACCAATGGGGAGGGGGAGGGGTGATTTAGGGGTGGGGGAGTGAGAGATACAAACTATTGGGTGTAAGATAGGCTCAAGGATGTACTGTACAATGCATGGAATATAGCCACTATTTTGTTTTGTAATAATTGTGAATGGAAAGTAACCTTTAAAATTGTATAAAAATTTTAAAAAATATATTTTTTTAAAGAATTTAAGCCTAGATGCCAATACTGGTATTGGTTAAGTGTTTATTGGTATAAGTTAAGTGTTTTATACCTTATTGGTATAATTTAAGTGTTTTACACCTTACGTCAACTACATTTAACTTAGTTAATATGTATTCTGAAACACACACAGAGCAACCAAATACATTACTTAACCTTTTCCACACCAAAGACATCCAGATGCTGACCAATACCTAGTAAAATATTATTTTCCTAGGTCAACAAAGTTTATTGAGATGTTTCTCATCTCTTCTCAAGAGCTTATATGACATTCTTATAAGTGTCACCCAGTGGAGAGTATGTTTATTTAGATATATTTTGGCTCTCAGTTTGTCTAAGAGCTCATCTGACATTCACTCTCTGCTTACGACTGGGATTTTTAAAAGTATATCTTATAAGTGATGTCCAAAAGTGGAACTTTCTACAAGTTTGCCATTTAACTCCTATGAGGTGAACTTAACCGAGACTGAGAGATAGGAAAACAGATTGTTGGGGATACATAAAAGTCACTGCTGCAGTGATTTCAGGAGACCAGTTAAGCCTGCTGAGAACTTTCAGCTTAAATACACTTAACGAGCCTATAAGCTACTTCTCTTCTGTCACCACCATTAGAGCAAAGCAAGTATTGTTCTTTTATGTCTTAAGGCTGCATGGTGCCTTTTTATGACTTTCTCCCATCAATGCTGCCTGTGATATTATTCCACGTGTTTAAAAATATTTGTGGCTAATATATGGAAAGAGCACTGTACATAGATAAAAGGACCTGGGTAAAAATCCTAAATCTGCCTCTTACTAAAGTGATTTCTGGACTTCCCTGGTGACACAGTGGTTAAGAATCCACCTGCCAATGCAGGGGACATGGGTTCGATTCCGGTCTGGGAAGATCCCACATGCGGCGGAGCAACTAAGCCCGTGCACCACAACTACTGAGACTGCACTCTAGAGCCCACAAGCCACAACTACTGAGCCCGCACGCCAAAACTACTGAAGCCTGCGCGCCTAGATCCTGTGATCCGCGACAAGAGAAGCCACTGCAGTGAGAAGCCTGCGCACCACAATGAAAAGTAGCCCCTGCTCACCACAACTAGAGAAAACCCGCGCACAGCAACGAAGACCCAATGTAGCCAAAAATAAGTAAATTAAAAAAAATAAAGTGATCTCCAAATTCTTTTCTCTCACTCTGAACCAACTTTTCAAGGCTGTAACATGGCCTACCTTTCCAGCTGTTATCCTTCACTAATTTTTATACTGTATACAGGTTTGTTTGCTCATTGATCCAAAAATATGCCTTGCACTTGTCTACTCCTAGGCTTTTGCTCATGCCACTACTCTCTCCTGGGTTCCTCTCCCCATTCTTCTCCACCCGTCCACATCACAGGTTTGTTAGGATTATTTGAGAAAAGTAAGTAAAAGCACTTCTTTAAAACTCAGCTCAATCTCCTCATGAAAACCTTCTATAACCTCCCCAACCTCAAAATAGTTTCTGTTCTCTAAAACACCTGGTGTCTTTCGGCAATCAGTCATACCTAGTGACACTTTGACAAATCTTCCACAAACAAACATCTTTCAGTCATCTTGTTACTTGAGGGGCGTACCAGAATCACAGTGGGAGCTGGGTAAGAGGAGACAGTGGAGATTTTAGAGACAGAGGTCTTACATGGGTAGGTCGGGGCCTGGGTTGAAGGCGCTGAAGCCTGGTTCAGGAATTGGACTCAACAGAGTGGAAAAGCCCAATATCTAGGGATCAAAACTCTGCCACTCTACATTGGTGGAAGTCTGCCCAGAGCATAGCCCTGTGTGATATTTCTGTCACTGGGGAAGAGGCGGTCCCAAGAAAGGCAGTGACACTACTTCAGTGGGTATAATAGATCAGGGAACCTGCTGTTCTAGAAGGTGAGGGAGTAAGGGAATATCCTACTGAATGAGGAAGGAATCTCATCCCCAAAACATACCCTACGTCTCCTGAATCATTTGTACAGGTGACAAGGAAATTTCTAGAAAAACGTGTGTCACTGTAAGGCGAATTCTTTGGTAATCAGGTGTCACTATACTTGCTTGGAGAGGTATATAAGCAGAGTGATTATGAACTTGACTCCAAAGCTACACTGCCAGTGTCTGAAATCCTAGCTCTGTATGACTCTGGATAACTCTCCTATCTTCTCAGTGCCTCAATTCCCTCCTCTGTAAAGTTTCTAAGTCAAAATACTGTTGTGAGGGGCTTCCCTGGTGGCGCAGTGGTTGAGAGTCCGCCTGCCGATGCAGGGGACACGGGTTCGTGCCCCGGTCTGGGAGGATCCCACATGCCGCGGAGCGGCTGGGCCCGTGAGCCATGGCCGCTGAGCCTGCGCGTCCGGAGCCTGTCCTCCGCAACGGGAGAGGCCACAACAGTGAGAGGCCCGCGTAACGCATTAAAAAAAAAAAAAAAAAAAAAAAAAAAAAAAAAAATACTGTTGTGAGACAGTGAGACAAACTAGTGAATATAACAAAAAAAGAAGCAGACTCACAGATACAGAGAACCAGTGGTCACTCGTTGTGGGGGGCAGGGGGAGGAACAAACTATCAGCTGTAAGATGGGCTCAAGAATGTACTGTACAACATGGGGAATATAACCAATATTTTGTAATAACTGTAAATGGAAAGCAATCATAACAAATTATAAAAATTTAAAAATAAAAACATTTAAAAAAAATTGTGAGGATTATCATTTATATGTATATATTATATATATGTAGATAGGTATAGGTAAAGATATATATCGATATATGGTCGATGGTAAGGATTTTGCTATATAATTCTGAGGAAAAGACAAACAGATGGTACTAAATTTGTTTTAAGTAAAGTGCAAAATATACTATTCATTCACTTAAATAATCGTTTCTGAGCATCTACTATGTGTCAAGAACTCAGCTGAGCGCCAAGGACACTGCCAATAGTGAACAGAGTTTCTACTTTAATGAAGTTAATAGCTTTCTAGGCTACAGGTTTGTGAATGAATTGAAGACCATGTTAGCTCTATTTTATTCTGCTATACCTAATCCTTGTTATCCCCTAAATGAGAATGCACTTGGCCTAGTTTGCTACAGTCCCATTCTACAGGAAAGAAAAATGAAGCTCATATTTTCACACAAGATCTCAGAGCTAATAAACACAGCAGTCAGGACTAACATATGTTGAGTCCTAGCTTTTTAAAAAAATGACATCACCTCCACTTTAAATGTGAGCCAACCTGGTGATCTTGTTAAGCCTCTGATACATTGGGTGGAGGATAATGGTAAAGGTGAATTATGAAAAAAATCTAAAAGTCTCTAGGTGGGGCTTCCCTGGTGGCGCAGTAGTTGGGAGTCCGCCTGCCGATGCAGGGGACACGGGTTCGTGCCCCAGTCCGGGAAGATCCCACATGCCGCGGAGCGGCTGGGCCCGTGAGCCATGGCCGCTGAACCTGCGCGTCCGGAGCCTGTGCTCCGCAACGGGAGAGGCCACAACGGTGAGAGGCCCGCGTACCACAAAAAAAAAAAAAAAAAAAAAAAGTCTCTAGATGTCATTAGATCACCTGAAATCATAACTCTAGAAAGGCAATGAAAGAAAGATAGCAACTTATGCTGCAAAATCTCATCTGTTTCTTTGCACAGTTAGCGTCTATAGACTGGAAACTTATAAAGAAAAATCATACTATAACTTTTCTATACTTCTTAGGTTAGGTAAACACAGTCATTATGTCATTTGAATTATTTTTTAAGTAAACTAAAGTCTACTTTAAAAATACCACTGTCAAAAGAAAATGACAATGGATGGTGCTTGAAGAAAAGATTGAAAAAGATTTATCAAATCTTCCCTGGGTCCTACTCCACTCAAGAAGTATAGTGCTGTTATACCTCTCCAAGGAAGCATATGCAGCAGTGTTGATATGATGAGTTGCATTTCATTCAGCTCATTCATATATATATATTATTCTGTTTTATATGGGCAAGTCCAATATACTGAACATCTCTCAAAGTATCTGAAAACCAAGCTTTCAAGCTTTTTTTGTGCTAATTGTGAAAGTATCCTTTCCCAGAAGATAATTTTCTATAGACAATTTGAGATTTCACACCATAATGGCTTACCAATACAAGAAGTATGAAAAAAAAAGGTTGTTACCAAAACTACCACTAAAAAAAAAAAAAACGCAAAAAGAAACCATGTGTTAACCTAAAAAACAAATGCATGTCTTCCAGAAATTTATATTTCATGATAATAATTACTGTTATTGTTTAATTAGGCTCCATGAAAATACCTCTTGAAAGGTATTCAGCAGTTTATGTTAAATGGGTGAAAAATCTATCTTGGGTCCAGTGTGTTCAGGTTATAAAAGCACCAGTGCTTATTTTATCTCCCCACAAAGTGTTGCTGAGATAATTACTGCTGACAGCTTTATTCAAGGTTCATTTCACTTTTTCTGCTATTTTTCTCTGGTTAGAAGTTCAACAGAGCCCATGGGAAGCCACACCCCTCACACCTGTTAGGCTTCTTCATGTTACGGAGGGCCAGTATGGACATGTCACTTCAAATTAGCATTGTACCAGGGCGCTAACTGTGACAATTACTTATCACAGGTTTAACTAAAAAAAAAAAAAAAGTTTCTAATTCAACCACAAAAACAGTGTCACAGAATGTAATTTAAACCTGTAAAAGCAGGTTGCATAAAAAACGCTCAGAGAGCAGCAGCAAAGGTTCCCAGGGTCGAGCTTTGGGCTATATCTGAATTATGCAGGAATGCTCTGCAACTGAACACTTCCTTTAAAACAAACCCAAACCAAAAAGGTAAACAATTATACTTCAACAGCAAGCAATGGTGATGAGTGGGCCTCTCTAAGTTTTCTTCATGTTTCTCTCCCAAGCTTGAATATTTTATTCATTTTGCTAATTCTTTTGTGTCATGTAACTAAATCAATAATGAAATTTCCAGCTAAAGCAAAGCAGCTACTTCTAGGTTTACCAAAGGAAAGACAAACCTCTAGAACTTGGCAGGAAAGAACACTCTCTCCAAATATTTGTGTTTTATTTCTACTTGCAAACTAGAAAATTATCATTAGAGAGGGCAGACTTTAACTCAAAAGGAAAAAGGAAAAACCTCACACTTCTTAAATGTGTTTCAAGCTGGTTATTACAAGTCTCTCTGTTCCGAGTGCAAAATAATCTCAGAATTAGGCCACCTCTGAAAGACCTGGGATGGCTGGAGGTGGTTAACACAGACTGCTGTGAGGCTAATTGTGGATCCTGAGTTAATTACTCTCTCCTGACAGGGGATTTTAAAAATAAATAAAATGGTCATTTACTCAG
The DNA here is from genome assembly GCF_008692025.1 of Phocoena sinus. Classification (NCBI taxonomy): domain Eukaryota; kingdom Metazoa; phylum Chordata; class Mammalia; order Artiodactyla; family Phocoenidae; genus Phocoena; species Phocoena sinus. The sequence continues at coordinate 42,244,595 of NC_045763.1, forward strand.
TTTTTACTTCAATTTGGACTTAAGGAAACACCACATGATGATGGCTAAGCTCTGGACACTTCATTATTTGTTGCTGTTATTTAGATGAAGCAAGTCTGGGAAATAAGTATGTCCACATCATAATCAATGCTAACGTGTGCTAACAAAACAACAGCGAATGGCTCTGTACTTGCCACAGCGCGTGCACTATTTGATTCACAAATGCCCAGTGTCTGTTACCTGGGCAGAGTTAAAATATGTGTGCTTCGCACACACATACACACACCCACACACGCATGCACACACGCATATAAACATCAACAACCTGGCTGGAGAAAGCAAGTCAAAGCTTGTGGAGACTTCTTTGAAAAAGAATCTGGAAACATTCATGAAAAGCAAAGGACAAAATAATGATGCTGAGCAGGAATTCAACAGAAGAAATCAGTTGCTAATTTTTAGCAAATCACATCTATTGGTGAATCCATAGTAATTTTGGTTTGGCAACATAATTTCAATATCTTAACAGTTCCAGAAATTTTAAAACCATCATATACATGAATGATGCAGTAGAAATACAGAATTTTTCTCAATCCGAAATACAGAAGGGGTATCTTATGCAGAAAAAAAAAAAAAACTCCTCATATTTTTCTTCATTTTTCTAACATTTGGAAAGTCATTTATTAACAAAAGCATATGAAGTCAACACAGGAAACATTGATCATAAGAACCCAAGATCTTATCAAAACAAGCCCTTTGCCTTATTCTATAATCACAACATATTCACAGAGAATCAAGACAAAACCTTTGGTTAGAAAGGTGTTTTTTACCTCAAGCTGGGTCCTCATTTTAAGTCTGATGAAGAGGTACTGTTAGTGGAAAAACCTCATTATTTCAGAGAGCTACTGTATTAATCAATGGTGGCTTCAGCTCATCATAATCACAGAACCTTCAAATCTACAAGGATACATCTCAAGCCTGTTTTGTATGTGTAAAGAGTACCAACCAGCCATTTGGCACATATCTAGTCAAAACTGGGATGCCATTTACCCCACAACACCGTGGAACTCTTTGGACAGCAAACATAGGAGCTCTGAATATTTTTCCAGCAGCATCTAATTCCTTGGCAAACTCAGGCAGTTATGCTAACAGCTTTGGTCTCGGCACATGGACATAATGCTGCTGGGCATCTTGGCATGGGTTTTACTCCTGGGAAAAATAGAGTCTGAATTAACTACACAAAGTTAGGCACAGCAGCATAAGTGGGTGCTAACTAGAAACTAGAAAGAACTTCACCTTTCTAGTTAATCCATGCCTGGCCCATCCAAGCCAAGTGATTTTTCTCCTTCTGTTCAACTCCTATACCCTTACTGTGAACCTCTAGAATTCCTGGTTTGTGGTCCTTTTAACTTTGCTTGTGTCTGTGTTTAGGTCCTAAAGTCCTTGAGGACACAGCGTGGATCTTATATTCTCATTTTCTGCCCCCATAGGGCTTAGTAGGTTGCTTTGATGGGCCAGCCACATAATAAATGTTACTGCTTTAATTTAAATGGGTACTTTCCCAGACAAAATAAAATACAAAAGATACTTGTAATTTCTAGAGGAATACATATCTACCTAGGGAGGGGGTTGTGCCTGGAAATTATTCCAAAGTGAGGTAAGAAATACTAAAAACTATCATCAGAGTACTATTTTATTGACCTCTGGGTTTGAGTGAAAAGTATAAGGCTCAAAAGGATTCTGACATAAGATAGGTTAAATTTAATTCAGTAGTCACTGATGACTTGAAACTAGTCAAAATAAGTAAAATACAGACCACTCAAATTCAACATCAATATAATTTGAACTTATACATTTTCATTTTTTGAAAGGCACGTTAGTTTCATTTCATATTTAATGTTTCTCTATAATTATCTTTCCATTCTAATATATTTCATCTCTGTGTGCTACACAAGAATTAGGGTAATTCAAATGTCATTTAAACTCTACTTTGTAAGACATGATGGCCCTCAAATTTATGAGGATGCATAATATAGCTAATAAAAATGTTTTCAGATTGGTAGAGAAACTATCCAGCAATGTACACTATACATCAAAATACTCTAACACATTTTAAATAATGTCTCATATAAAAATAATAGTATACCAGCATTATTTTACTATTATATTTTTTAGGAGGCACACTCAGATATATACAAGAACCAATAAGTAATCCGTCTATTATACATGTGTATATGTTTACTTACTGGTTCACTGGTTAAAGATGATACAAATAGATGGAGAGATATACCATGTTCTTGGATTGGAAGAATCAACATTGTGAAAATGACTCTTACTACCCAAAGCAATCTACAGATTCAATGCAATTCCTATTAAACTACCACTGGCATTTTTCACAGAACTAGAACAAAAAATTTCACAATTTGTATGGAAACACAAAAGACCCCGAATAGCCAATGCAATCTTGAGAATGAAAAACGGAGGTGGAGGAATGATGCTCCCTAACTTCAGACTATACTACGAAGCTACAGTAATCAAGACAGTATGGTACTGGCACAAAAACAGAAAGATAGATCAATGGAACAGGATAGAAAGTCCAGAGATAAACCCATGCACATATGGTCACCTTATCTTTGATAAAGGAAGCAGGAATGTACAGTGGAGAAAGGACAGCCTCTTCAATAAGTGGTGCTGGGAAAACTGGACAGCTACATGTGAAAGTATGAGATTAGATCACTCCCTAACACCATACACAAAAATAAGCTCAAAATGGATTAAAGACCTAAATGTAAGGCCAGAAACTATCAAACTCTTAGAGGAAAACATAGGTAGAACACTCTATGACATAAATCACAGCAAGATCCTTTTTGACCCACCTCCTAGAGAAATGGAAATAAAAATAAACAAATGGGACCTAATGAAACTTCAAAGCTTTTGCACAGCAAAGGAAACCATAAACAACACCAAAAGACAACCCTCAGAATGGGAGAAAATATTTGCAAACGAAGTAACTGACAAAGGATAAATCTCCAAAATTTATAAGCAGCTCATGCAGCTCAATAACAAAAAAACAAACAACCTAATCCAAAAATGGGCAGAAAACCTAAATAGAAGATATACAGACTGCCAACAAACACATGAAAGAATGCTCAACATCATTAATCATTAGAGAAATGCAAATCAAAACTACAATGAGATATCATCTCACACCAGTCAGAATGGCCATCATCAAAAAATCTACAAATAATAAATGCTGGAGAGGGTGTGGAGAAAAGGGAACACTCTTGCACTGCTGGTGGGAATGTGAACTGGTACAGCCATTATGGAGAACAGTATGGAGGTTCCTTAAAAAACTACAAATAGAACTACCATATGACCCAGCAATCCCTCTACTGGGCATATACCCTGAGAAAACCATAATTCAAAAAGAGTCATGTACCAAAATGTTCATTGCAGCTCTATTTACAATAGCCAGGAGATGGAAACAACCTAAGCGTCCATCATTGGATGAATGGATAAAGAAGATGTGGCACATATATACAATGGAATATTACTCAGCCATAAAAAGAAACGAAATTGAGCTATTTGTAATGAGGTGGCTGGACCTAGAGTCTGTCATACAGAGTGAAGTAAGTCAGAAAGAGAAAGACAAATACCATATGCTAACACATATATATGGAACTTAACAAAAAAAAATGTCATGAAGAACCTAGGGGTAAGACAGGAATAAAGACACAGACCTACTAGAGAATGGACTTGAGGATATGGGGAGGGGGAAGCGTTAAGCTATGACAAAGCGAGAGAGTGGCATGGACATATATACACTACCAAACGTAAACTAGATAGCTAGTGTGAAGCAGCCACATAGCACAGGGAGATCAGCTTGGTGCTTTGTTGCCACCTAGAGGGGTGGGATTGGGAGGGTGGGAGGGAGGGAGACGCAGGAGGGAAGCGATATGGGAACATATGTATATGTATAACTGATTCACTTTGTTATAAAGCAGAAACTAACACACCATTGTAAAGCAATTATACTCCAATAAAGATGTAAAAAAAAAAAAAGGACCAATAAGTAATCCCTCTATTATACATGTGTATATGTGTACCTACTGGTTCACTGGTTATTGTACACAAACAAGCTCACACACACACACACACCAAGAATAATATTTTATGTTAAAAAAATAGGAAAATCCTGAAATTCAATAATCTTTTTTTTTTTTTTTTTTTTTTTTGCGGTACACAGGCCTCTCACTGCTGTGGCCTCTCCTGTTGCGGAGCACAGGTTCTGTGGCCATGGCTCACGGGCCCAGCCCCTCTGCGGCATGTGGGATCTTCCCAGACCGGGGCACGAACCTGTGTCCCCTGCATCGGCAGGCAGACTCTCAACCACTGCACCACCAGGGAAGCCCTCAATAATCTTTAAAAAATATATTTGACACATGATAAAATAACGCTCCTTTCCTGAGTCAAGCATGTCTTCTGTGTACAGATTCATACCTGTAGCACTTATTTATATGAATGCCAAAAATATTGTAAAATGAAACTGTGCTAAAGTGTTAATTCTCCAAAACAGGCAGTAATCATTTTTGTGTGCTAATCATAAGTCCTAATTTTCAAAAAAACTAATCAACATGTAACTTTGAGCTAAATAAATTTACTGAAAAGCACTATAGTTAAAAAAAAAAAAAGAACCTTTAATGTGAGTATAACAAAACTAAAAAGTAAAAATTTTTCTCCAGAGGCTAGGAATAAATCTTTTTTTTTTTTTCTTTTGCGGTACGTGGGCCTCTCACCACTGTGGCCTCTCCCGCTGCGGCCTCTCCCGCTGGACCGGGGCACGAACCCATGTCCACCGGCAGGCGGACTCTCAACCACTGCGCCACCAGGGAAGCCCAGGAATAAATCATTTTATACAAAATTATTTTGAGCAACATATAGTGAAAATATTAGAACTACTCCCTGAAAAACCAAACAAAACAAAATCTCTAGAGATTGCTCAGCAAAATGAAAGCAATAAATGATCTGAGAATTAAGGAAAGTTTTATTTTTTAAAGAACACTAGTAAGGTTGTCCTTCAGGAGTTTTTTATTATTTGAAATTTACCTACTTTTAGTTGATCCATTTCATTTGATGAAGATTTATGTATTAGAATTGTATATAGTATTGGAAAAGTTTAGAGTTAAGGGAAACCTTTGAGTCAAGGGTAGGGAAGATGATGGAAAGAGAAAGGATTCCAATATTTATTGAGCAACTACTATGCACTAGACACTTTAAATTCATCTCCCCTCTCCCCATTAACATAAGGGCTCTATGAAGTAGGTATTATTAGCCCTGTTTCAGGAAACAGAAGTCCTAAGAGGCTATATGCTCCTGATAGGGTTGAGATTTAATTTAAGATGTTCTGATTCTAGAATCTATATCTGTTCACTCATATGAAAGGAACTAACTTTTATTCAGCAAAGCAATCCATATTCATGCACTCATTTAATCCTAAAACTGTTAATATTGCCACATGACAGATGAGGAAAACACAGGCTTAGCAAAATTAGTAAGTATGTCTAAAGCTACTTTAAGATCTATTATACATGGTCATATGCATATTTTCTAATATAACTCCTTTGTCTGCTAAGAAAACCAACATTCAGAGGACTTATATGACTTTTCCAAAGTCAAAAAGGTGGCAAGTTACAGAGGGAAGACTATGAGGGAGGTCTACCGGTTTCTATACACCACACTTTTACCATACACATTTCACCAAAAGATACACATTTCACCAAAACTTAATCCAAGAGCCTCCTAAATGATGTCATATAAACTCTTCTCCAGCAAAAAAGACATTCAAAGCTATGTGACAAGACCAAAATAATGTTACCCAAACTTGACCTTCTCCAATTTCCTAACACTAAAACCTTTACCCAGCTATGGCCTGGGAGAAAATAATACCATGCTGTAGCCAGTCTTTGGTAAAGTCTGCTAGGAAAGAAGGATAATGAAAGTATCTCCTTGCTTTGCTAACTCAGGAGGCATTCACCAAGGTTGGTTTCTTGGAGCTTAATAACGAGTAGGCTGCCACTTTGGACACATACAGGAAGCTAAGGAACAAGTGGCAGTGATCAACTCTCTACTAGAGTTGGATATCTTTGGGGATACCAATGAGGAGAGGGGAATTTGGCTCCCCTGGGGAGCCTTTGATAGTATCGCTGTGTATGTCTGGGAGCAGCGGTAGTCACAATTGGGCAAAACTGGGAGGTAGCCTAGAGCTTCTTCTACACTCTATCCCTGTTCCCCAAATCCTTTTCTAGGATCTGGTTCTCTCCTTCATCATCCTCGACTTGGTAACTCCATACTGTACCTTAGGCTCATTAATATTATCTTCTCCTATACCATGACCCTGCTGCTCTTACCATCTCCCAACTGTACTGAATCTTATCTGTGTTGAGTTTCATCTCCTCAGTGCCTCAAGTACCAACTAACTCAATAGAGGCACCAAGCCTGAACCAGCCCATATCAAGTAAAGGGCGCTTGAAGACTTGGCTAGATTTATATTCATTCATTTTAACTGTGTCATTTGAGGGACAATGTTCCACTTTGAATGTAATTTGGAAACTTTCAGAATTTTTGGCTCAGGTTAAAAAATTTCTTACAGATCAAAGCACAAATGGCATTGCACTGGTATAGCCAACCAGAAAGGCCAGGTGGCTCCATGGCAGGCATTCTGGTAGACAAGTCAGTCTAGTCCAGACTCCGTGACTTTCTAACTTTCTAGTGTTCTTGCCAAAGTCTTTTACCTCTCTGACCCTCAGTTTCTTTACTTGTAAGAGAAAACAATAACCCTTCTGCCTGATTAAAAAGGTTATGAAAGAACAATGAGTTAGTTCATGTGAAATGACTTTAAAAACTGAAAAACAGATGATTGATTTTATTCCTTCAAAATTTGCTAGGCTCATCCTATGTACTATATAACATGAACATTAGCATATCTTTAAGTTTTTGTATATGTTCACCTTGGTTACCTTATAAGACCTCAAAGTAAAACTCAAATGTCATATAGTAAGCAGATGTGCAATAAAAACATCGAACTGTTAAGTTGAACCTGATAACACAATAAGAATCCTAACGAGCTAAAGTCAAATGCATTGTAACTCCCCCTCCAGATAGCACCAGGATCCTGCAGCTGACCTCAGTCTTAATAACAATAATAGACGGAATCCACTATACAACATGAATTTGACCCTACGCATCTTCCCATACTTTAAAATCTGACCATTCCTCATTTCTCTTGGTCACTCTTCTCCTCTAATCACCCTGTCAGTAAATCTCAAGTATCTGCTGTATGTCTATGGATAGAGAGATTAAAAAGAATAGTAGCCCTGCCTTTGAAGGGTTCACAATAAGTAGTGAAATGTACTTGTACATAAGAAGTGTAAATAACTAATTTTACCAATGTGGTTAAGTCTCTTAATATGTGCTTTGGGAAGAAATGTCTAACTTTGCCTGAGGACTTCAAGAGAAAATGTCACAAAGGAGTACTGAATCTAAAAAGGATGATATGATTAAGGAGTAGACCAAGAGGAGTACAAGCACCTTAGAAGAGAAGGAATATGATATCAGCAACGGCAAAATGGCAAGAAAGAAGGTAACACATCTAATAAACAAGTGGTTTAGTGTTGCTGGAGGGCAGTAAGGTGGAAAAGGGTGAGGGAGACAGGTAGAAGGGAAAGCATAGGTCAGATCATGCAGAGTCATATATGCCCCATTAACGATCCTAGATATCATCCTATAAGCAATGGGAAACCATAGAGTGATTTGAACTAAGGGAGTAATATGATGCAAATGCATTTAATAAAGATAACTACACTGAAAAAGGGAGGATGGACTAAGGGAAGCAAGAGAGGAAGATCTGGAACAGGGAAACCAAGAGAAAAGATGAGAGTCTGAACTACGGCAGGAATGATGGAATGACTGGAACCAGATCAACAAACCAAAAGAATGAGAACTGAAACCACAATAATTTTTGCCATTTGTTTGCATAAGCTTAGTATCAGAGCAAAATTTAATAATTTTAATCTTCAGTAGCAAGAATCTATCTGCTTGCGTATAATAATACCAGTTCCTTACATTTCTTTAGTGCACTGTATTTTAGGTTGTATTTCCACATATATTATCTTATTTGAACCTTACAACAATGTTGAATAGCTGTAAGAATTGGAAAACAACGCTCAGAAAGGTTTATTCATTCAACGAATATTTACTGAGCACCTTCTATCAGAAAGCATTAGTTATGCAAAGGTGAACAAAAATAGACATCTGTCCTTATGGAACTTAAGTTTATATGGTAAATAATTACTTAAATAAAATACAAAATCACAACTGTGTTAAACACAATGAAAAAACGGCTTCCATGGAGAAGTGACTGAGTTGGAAGAATGAGTAAGAAATATACAGAAGAGACTGGAGGGAAGATGACTGTTCCAGGTAGCGACAACAGCATTTGCAAAGGTCCAATGATGGTAATTAGGAGAACTGACAGAAGACCAGTGTAGCTAAAGAAAAACAGGCAGTGTAATATAAACAAACACTAAAGAAGTAAGCAGGGATCAGACTATACAGTGCCTGGTAGGTTATGTTAAGAATCTTGGTCCTTATTTGGGAAGATTTAAACAGGGACATTACTTGAGTAAATATATATCTTTTTAAAAAAGGAGTATCCTGATGTAGTATGAAGAGTGGATTGAAGGGGAGTGAGAGTGGATATGGGAGCCCAGTTCGGAGTCTCTTGCAACAGTCCAGATTCAAAAAGTTGGTAGCTTATATTAGGGTGATGGCAGTGGGGATGGATAGCAGAGAATGAATGAGAGATACATAAGAGCTAACATTGACAAGAATTGATGATTTGGATACAGTCAGCAAGGGAGACAGAGGTATCAAGAGTAGCTCCTATCTTGGCTTGTGGACTGGATAGATGATGATGCCACTCATGGAATTAGGGAACTTCAGAAGCAAAGGTATGGCCAGGGAAGAACATGAATTCAACTTTGGATATGTTGAATTTAAGGTCCTTTGGGACCTCTAAGTGGAGAAGATAAGGCTCTTCTGGAGCTGACATGTCATGACTGGGCTAGAAATACAAATTTGTTAGTCACCATCACATGGGTGATCATTTAAACTACAGGTGTGATGAGAATGCCAAGGAAGAATATATGAAGTAAGACAAAATGAGTAAATGGGGTTGAGCCCTAAGGAACTCCAATATTTAGTGACGGGGTAGAGAAGGATGAGCTTCCAAAGGAGACAGAAAAGGAAGGAGCACCACAAGGGAAGGGGAAAAACCAGGACAGTGTGGTATCCTGGGAGCCAAGGGAAGAGCATTTCAGGGAGGAGTTTTCAACAGGGTCAAATGCTGCTGAAACGTATTTAAAATAGCCCAGCAGTAGAAACTACCCAAAGGCCCCATCAACAGTAGAAGAGATGAATAATGTGGAATACCCACATAAAGAAATGAGAATGAATGAACTATAACTACATATAAGAATATGGATCAATCACATAAACATAAGGTTGAAAAAAAAGGAAGGAAGGAGGGAAGAAAGGAAATAAGGAAAGAACTAGACAAAGAATATATACTATAGGGTTCCATTTATGTTTGCAACATACTATATGTTCCATTTATGGTTCCATATGTTTAAAACAAGGCAAAACTAATCTTTGGTCTTATCTCCTAGATAAAGGGGACATGAGAGGGTTTCTGGATGCTGGAAATGTTCTCCTTCTTAGTCTGGATGCTGGTTACCTAAGGGTATTTACTTTATGAGAATTCATCAAGTTGTACGTCTATGATTTGTACACTTTTATGAATAAATGTATTTCGATAGAAAGTTTTTTTTTTTTAATGCTGCTAAGAGGCCAAGTACAATGAGGTTTAGCAGTCATTGGTAACTGAAGAAAAGCTATTCTGGTGGAGAAATGGATTGAAGGCCAGAGTGGCGTGAGCTGAGGAGCTAGTGGAAGAGAAAAAATATAGTAACTATAGATAACTCTTTTTAAATTTTGGCTGCAAAGAGGAAGAGAAAGTAGCAGCTAAAGTCAGAGAAGATTTTTGTCTTTGTTTTTATTGCATGTATGTGTGTGTTTCTTTTAAGGTAAGAGGCTTTTCATGTTTAAATGTGGATAGAATATCTAGTTACTTTGAGGTTAGTAAAAATACTAAAGAAGAGATTATTGATAATGATAATTGATAATTATTAATAGTTCTGAGAATACAGAAGGGGATGGGGTACAGAGCACAGGTAGAGGAATGATCTTACTCAGCTTAGACTAGAAACAAGGTTTTCTGACCCTCAAATCCAGTGCTCTTTTTCTACACACAGTTATCTGTTTGAAAGTGTGGGTTTGGGCTAGTGGCAATATCCTAATGTTCAGTGTAAAGGAGTTTCTAATTTTTAATCCTGTCTCTGTGGCCTTGGACAAGGTTTTAAATAATTAGCCACAGTATTTTCCACGTTTAAAATGAGGATAACATTTAATATCACTTCTGGAGTTTTACGATCAATTAGTAAACTGTCAGCTAGTATTGCTTTAGAGATGAAAAAGGCTGGAATGATGATACCTTCTTCCTCATGGATGTTAAAAGCTTATGAGTAATTAAACAACTGTCTCCAGACCAATGAAACTAAAAGAAAAATAAAGAGAATTGGCAGGCATGGTGCCTACTGTGGTTATGCTTCACAGCAAATTGTAGAAAGATCCAGTTTCCATTTCATGTTTCATGAAAGTAGAATTATGGCCACAATGAATGTGGCATGTTCATCCTTGAGTTGCTCCACAGTGAACATTACAGCATGGTGAGGAACAAAGATGATGGATAGGCTTTCACAGATGTCCTGTCACTGATCTTCCTCTGCTATTATGAGAGGCACAGGGTAAGGCCATGAACTCTATTCTACTTGGGTTCAAATACCATTGCCACTGATTATGAGGTCATATAAATATGCCTCAGGTTGCTCATGTGTAAAATGAGCAAACAAAAACCTTTACCTCATGGGGTTGTTAGGCAGATTGAGTTATACTATTAAACATATATTGCTAAGACTAGTGCCTTGTATATGATAAGTATTTTTTAAGCACTATCTAATTTTATCATTATTTGCAGAGACACAGGTCTAAGTTGAGCTTAAGGCAAAGGGACCAATCTTATGGGGATAAAACAGATTAAGGAAAATATCTGAATGTTCATAATAGGTAAAACTGGGGAACTATGCTAGGGAAGAAAAAATAAGAACCTGGAGTTTAAGGTCCATAAGGAAATCCCTATGGTACAGTGCAAAGAGGTAGCCTTTAAAGTAAAAGCTGGGACAGGATCCCCTTCCCACACTTCTTATCTGCGTGTTGTTGGGCAAGTTACTAAACCACCCTAAGCTTGAGTTCCGTGCAAATATGGGGATAATAACATCTACCTTTCAGGATTGATTAATGGGAAGACTAGAGATAAAACATATAAAGGTCCAGCAGAGTGCCTAAAAGAAAGTAGATAAACAGATATTATTCCTGTTATTCCTGTTGTTATTAAAACAACCAAAATAATAATTATAGAAGTAAAGAGAAATGGTTAAATTTCATCTAGACTTTTTTTTTTTACTTCACAGAGTCAAGTCACAGAAGTATTTCATATTGTGATGTCACATTGCAAAAGGCTAATTTTCATTAAATTATTTTGACTTTACAGTTATCTGAAAATAGATAAACATCAAAGGCAAAAGCTATGATGAAATTTTTGAGTTTCTGAATTCAGGGGATAGGTTGTCATGTTAGTAAAAAGGAACAATCCCCTTAATATAATAACCATTTTATAGCATGGCGTCGCCACAGTTTTTGAGAGACTACATGCCCTTTTCCTCTATCCTATAGGTTTCATTACTTTGGTTTGTTTGCTCACTTGTTTTGTGTTTTGTTTTAGTAAAATTTATAAACTGATATTTATGAGTTCTAAAATACTGTGGGAATGATATGGTCTTAAAGACCTTTTCAGTGGATGACTAAATTTTGAGACAGACTCCTAAGCGTATAACCACAGCACAGAAAAGCACACGATATAAAAATACAACTCTTACAAATTTCTCTATATCAAAACAAATGATTGATGATTAAGTTAAACCATAAGAAGGAATGCAATGAACATCACAGGGTAACACAGTGTTAATAAAGGTTTACTAAATATCATTTGAAAATGTCATATTTGTTTGTCACTAGTCTGAAGGTTTGTCTGACTACAAATATTTGAATTTTATGAGAGTGAGTTTACGTCTGCTTGAAATGAGCCTAAAAGGTTAGAAAGTAACAAAAAGTAGAACTCCCGCTTTTCAATTGCACAGCTAATCCAAGACAACTAATTAGATTTTTTAGGCCAAATTTCTCTTCTGAGCCCTCATTCATGTGCTATCTGTATGCTTGTTCATCTAGCATGGGTTCACCAGCAATTTTGAAACAAGGGAAACATCTATTCTTTTTCATCTCTTCAGATTCTCAAGTTACTTCTCTATTCAGCTAGTTCTACTTGCTTCCTGTTTAACTGCAAATTACATTTAAATTTTAGGGGTAAGATATTTAAGTGCTTCATAAATCCCTTCAGATTTGCATGGTTTAATTTGGGTTAGTGTTCCTTTTCTTCGTGGTGTTCTTTTTTTGGTGTCTTTTCAATAACATCAACTACGCAGACAGTGGTTTCTTGCTCTCAAAGTTTCCTATAATTACCCATTGTCATTGGAGTTCTCCTTCTTGCAGAATAACGACTATTAACTCTCCTAGCTTTAAGAGTCTATGGGAAAAACATGGCTTCTTAAGACATCTATATTTTTTCCAGGTAAGATTCCATTTTCTCCAGTTGTTTCTTGAAATGTACCCCCCCAATCCACCATGCTCCATCACAGTGTTTTCTTCAGAATTGGAGGTACTTTATACAAGTTATTTATAAAATACTCATTTTTAATTATTCCACTGCTGAGAATATGAAAAAGAAATTGTAATAACCCTGACTAAGAATGCTTCCTAATAAAGCTACCTGCCTCTAAAAAACAAAATGTTAAAGCAATAGTTTCAAATGAGAAAATAATATATAGAAATGAAAGATAACTTCTCAACTTTGAGATGGAACAGCTAGCATGGTTCACCAAGCAATTTAGAAGTCAGGTGCATTTACTTATTGAGCAAGTGACTAACTACATCATCACAATAGCTTAAAATGTCCAAATTAATTTGTTACGTATGGTTATGAAACATGCATTGTCTCTT